>NC_140582.1:604621084-606120936 GCF_964204655.1 Triturus cristatus | reverse complement strand
ATTTTTATTTGCTTTCCGGTTCGGAAACCGTATCTTGCCATGGTGCAGAGTTCCAAAAGGGTATACAGAGAGTCCTTCCATTTTCAATCAAATATTGAAAAAGAACTTGGAATCATTGGTAATGCCAAATCATTCTGTTCTGGTACAGTACATTGAGGAAATGCTGGTAGAGTCAGGTACGCAGGAGGCTTGCATATGTGACACCATTGCATTACTGAATCATCTAGCAGTGAGTGGGCATAAGGTGTCACCAACAAAATTACAGTTTTGCAGGAGGGAGGTCCCCTACTTAGAACATCACATTGAGAAGGGAGCCAGAAAAGTTTCACAAGATTGGATTACTGTCATTCTGCAGATGAATCCACTAAACACACAAAAGTAAGTTTGCATGTTTCTGGGAATGGTTGGCTATTGCCACCAGTGGATTCCAAATTTCTCATTGACAGCTAAGCCACTTCCAAGGCTTACACACAAGGATGTGTCAGATCCAGTTCCATGGAGCGATGAATGCATGCTCTCTTTGGACCAACTGCAAGAGAGTCTGTGTCAAGCTCCAGCATTGTGAATGCCCGACTTTACCAAAATGTTTTATTCTGTTCTGCAGTGAGCACGAAGGCTGTGCATTGTCAGTTCTGAAGCAGATGCACGAAGCTGCACACAGATCTGTTGCATACTTTTCAGCTACATTAGATCCTAAATCTACGGCATTGCCTGAATGTCTAAAGGCAGTTGCTGCCACATGTGTGAGCTTGGAACAGTGTGAGAGCATTGTGATGGGTCACCCGCTGAAAGTGCAGGTACCACACTTGTTGAGATTTTACTTACTTGTACTCGAACGCAACATCTCACAAGTATCTGGTTAACCAAGTATCAACAGGTGATTCTGGGTGCTGAGAACGTGTCATTGGTGAGATGTACGAGCCTGAATCCAGCTACATTGATGCCCTTACTTGGAAATGAAGTTGTGATTGATGAAGCAGATCATGATGATGTGGATGTTACTGAGCTATGAACAAAGCCTCGTCCAGATATTTTGGATGTACCGTTTACTGAGACAGACCATGTGCTGTTTGTGGATGGGTCATGCTTGAGAGATACTGGAGGAAACATAACATCTGCATATGCCATATGTACGGTTGTGGGAGTGGTAGAAGCTTCATGGTTTCAAGGAGTGTATTCAGCCGAGGTGGCAGAACTGATAGCGCTAACCAGGGTTTGCAGCATTACTGAACAATTGAGAGTTACCATTTTCACAGACAGCTAATATGGATTTGGGGTTGTCCACGATTTTGGGCAGTTGTGGTCTTAGTGTGGGTTCATAACCTCTTCGGGTTCACCCATCCGAAACGGAGAGAGCGTGAATAACCTACTGCTGTCATTACAATTGTCAGACAAATTGTGGTGGTAAAATGTCCTGCCCATCAACAGGCAAATGATTATTTGACAATCGGCATCCATTATGCAGATGAGACTGCGTCCTATTGCGCCCGAAATGCTTACATCTTCAATGGAGACCAATTAAAAGAGCAACCTGATGTAACAGAATGCATGCTGATTTTTTCAGTTGTGGAAACATGGGAGGAAATAAAAACATTACAGGATGAAGTGTTAGAAACAGAAAGACAGGGGTGGATCAAAGCAGGTTGCACAAAAAGGCAAGAAGATGAGATATGGGTGTTCACAGATGGAAGACCAGTCTTACCTGATAGTTTGTTGTCCCCAATGGCAAGAAACTACCACGGTCCTGCACATGTTGGTAGAGATGCTATGATGCATCTTTTTAACAGACAGAGTTTTACCCCTGATTCCGAGCTATTGCAGAGGTGTTGTGCCATGGATGTGTAATATGTCAACAACAAAATGTGGGAAAGAAGACATTAGTTACCATTAGTTATGCAGAGAGATCTGGATGGCCCTTTAATAGGATGCATCTCGATTTTATTGAGAATCCCCCTTGCAATGGGCTAAAATACATTCTAGTGATTCTGTGTCTGTTCTCTCATTGGGTGGAAGCCTATCCAACCAGGCGTGATGACAGTTTAACTGTAGCTAAATTACTCCTTAACAAGCTTATACCACGGTTTGGATCTCCGACCTCTTTGTATTTGGATAGAGGGACTCATTTTAACAATGAGGTGATGTGAATGCTTTGTGCAGCATTACAAGTTTAGCAGAAGTTACACTGTGCATACCCAACAAAGGCGTCTGGAATGGTCGAGCAAGTGACTGGAACACTAAAATCCCATCCCGGCTGGCAAAAGTTGGTGCGTCCTTGGTGTTGATGAGTTTGAGAAGTACCCCACACAGAAGAACTGGACTGTCCCGACACAAAATCATAATGAGGAGGGCTATGAGACAACCTACAGTCCAAGCCGATTAGCTAATGAATATAATGATAATTTGGTACTCAATTACTGTTAAGGATTGGCTGATGTGGTCCATTCTGTGTCTCAGCAGGTTAGGGAAGCTGCCACTTCACCACACAGGAGCAGTACCATGACCTGTGTCCCATTGACTGGGTCATAGTGAAGAAACATGTACGCAATTCGTGTTTGTAGCCTTGTTGGCGTGGGCCGTATCAAGTGATCCTTGTTGAATATGCAATGTTACATCGCATGTGATACATTGCATGCCATTACAACGTGGTCGCTACAAGTAGATTAAACTTTCAACAAAAGTGTTACTTCCTAGAGCAATGCTTGAGAATGGACTGACAAGAGATGAGAGCACAGATTCACCTACTTTTTAAATGCAACACATGATCCTATGACAATACTACAGTGGTCCTAAGCAAATTAAGAATAATGGATTAATTAACTCTTCTGGATTTGTGTATTTCGTACTTACCACACTATCTCATCCTATCGAGAGTGATGGACAGAGTGGTCCAATACATTTGGTGATGTCAAGGGGTGTAAACTTGGAATAGATGGAATATATTTGCCTACATTTTGAACTAAGAATCATCACCCCTTTACCCATCTTGCAGTAAAGAGACTAACGATTTGGACATCCAGAAACAACATGAACTGTGACGAAATACCGCGTTTGCTGCCGGCTGGTATGCTAACATAGTGGAACCTTTTCGGCTGAAAGGGTTCATAACAGAGCAGCTGTGGCATTGATGACGCAGTGCAGACAGAGCCAGGCGACTCTGTCTTTGAACTGGAACTGGTCATTCGATATTTGCTGAACTTTCCTAGAGGGTTGGTATGAGAATCAACTGATTTCCTGCTAATTCACTATTATCGAGGTAATATACTCTCCCTCGGCTAAGGAGGATATCTTTTTAAATTCTGAATCTCACAGATTTTGGAAAAACTTGTTAAACCTGATCTAATTTGAAATTAAGACTGTATGATAATCCTTTGATTTTTAAACAGAAAAACATTATGATAAAATATTCTGCTAATTCTGATTCATTTATTTGGTTGTGGCTAAATTCAAAATTGATTTGATGATCAACTTATTAAGAGTGGGTTTTACATCGGAGAATGCTTCTATTTTTTAATGTTAGCGATTATCTTCTCCAGGTCCTCGTATGATAGTCACCCATCCCCTAAATATTCCAGTCACTTTCAGTAAAGAACAAGATCTATCGGAGGACCTAGGAGATTTGATATGGTAGCTGTGGTTATTCTTTTACTAGAGAAACTAAATCAAATAAAATAATTCAAGAGGGCCAACACTTTTACGCTACAACATTAAATAAAGGCATTCTCTTTTCATCCAAATGTGCTGATCTCAGAACACAAGCATAAAGATGACATATCTGATTTGCTATTTATCATGACATTCTCGCTTGCATGTTCTACTGTACTGTCCTTCATTACTATCTATCTACCTTCCAATGTTCCATTAAAATGAATTTAGCAGCCTTCTGTGAAAGACCAACATCTTCTGCATGTGCTTCTGTAAAATAAACATGCTTGTTAAGAGCAGACAAGCTTTTGAGGATTGATGGCCCAAACTAACTCCAGCTGATTTAGGACTACATATCTGAAAACACAATGGCACCAAAATGTGTCCCTTTCCTTTATGATAAAGGTTATTTTTAAAGTATGAATATTTATGACTGAGTCACAAGTGAGTCATTGTGACAATGAATTGTGGGTGTTAGGTCAATGTTAATGATTCAAAAAACATTTATGAAATGTCTAAAGTGCCTCACATTTTCAGAAACCTTATAATTTCTGCTTGATTCCAAAAGATAGCATGCTTTTAAATACCAGCATTTGTCCATGTTGGTCAACTTTCACATTGGCACTAATAACACAAGATTCAGGTCTTCAGTTTCCCTGATAGAAAATTAATTACATTTTCAGCAAACAATTTTAGAAGGGTTTTGGGTAGTACTTCTAAATCAAGGAAATCTCAGGAAATGTTCTATACAGATATCACATTGTGGAAATAATGCACCCTTATAAAAACGCTGTCTTGACGTAGTTATTGACATGCATATTGACTTGGCTGAGGATGCAGAAACTAGCAGCCATGATGTTTAGTGTTATGAGTTGTGTCATATACCAATAATGCTCAAGAGGTGCATTGTCTTCGTAGGTGATTAAGTGCAGTGACCTATCCATAATCATCATGTGAGGTGGTGCACTGAATACTTTTTAATCTAACAATGTGTTCAGGGAAAGCGACCCTTCCATATCTAGCCTTTTCTTGAGTACGACATTAAAAAGCCAACATATGATTCTATTATTTGCATGATTCTTTGAAAGATTTCAAGCCTTTATCTAATATTAGTGAGTCACAATATGTTTCTAAGCACTCCATGGTGGAAGTTTTGAAATATTTCTATTACCTCTATCAATAACCAAGTCTTCTTGTGTCCCAGTTTCTTTTTAGGTCTCACTGATTGACAGCTTTAGCTATCCATCGGGGAAAACCTAAGTTTACGATACAATATGTAGAGGGGACTTTGGGTCAGACCTTGCTCATGAGTGGATGTCTTTGTTGTCCGTCTCTAGTCTGTGCTCATTTTTCAATGGCCTTCCTCCATATTCTTATGTTTGACAAGCCCCTGGAGCATTGCTGCTTTCATTACTTCAGATTGGAAGAGTTATATCCTTCAACTACACTCCATAGAATTCCATGTCTTCTTTCCATAATCTCACTCCATCTTCTTCTCCCTAGCATCCATGCCCCCAGCTTCCTGTTTTTGCTTTCACCTTCTTGCCTTTCTGTTGTCCCTGTCCCACTTCCTTTTTTTACCTTTCTTAATTACTTGTTTTAAGGCCCAGCTCTATCCCCTCTCCCTCCCTGCTCCTCCTTTGCTCCCATATGTCTCGACTCCTCCCTGTCTTCTTTTTGTGCTCCCTTGAACTTCATTTTTATTTCTAATTTACCATTCTAAAATACCCATCACCATGTTGGAACAGTAAAGTAAAAAGCCAAAGGGGCCACTAGCACATCCCAACAAATACAACGTATGTGCACAGAAAATTTGTATTGTTTCCAAGATGTCAGCAATGACCATTTGATATTGCTTATGTGTCTGCATTTTTGTTTGTCTTATCAGGGTTTATATAGCGCACTACTCACCTGTGAGGGTCTCAAGGCACTAGGGGATGGGGGAGACGGCTCCGGATCAGTCGAAAAGCCAGGTCTTGAAGTCCTTCCTGAACATGTGCAGGGTTGGGGAACGTCTGGTGTTCACCGGGAGCTCGTCCCAGGTCTTGGCTGCGATGTAGGAGAAGGCTCTTCCTCCTGTTTTGTTTCTGCGAATGCGGGGGACCTCTGCCAGGGCGAGGTCGGCGGAGCGGAGGTTTCTCTTGGGTGCGTGGAAGGAGACTCTCTCGTTGAGGTATTTGGGTCCGATGTTGTTGAGGGCTTTGTAGGCATTGGTGAGGAGTTTGAAAGTGACTCTCTTCTCGACGGGGAGCCAGTGGAGCTGTGTATGGTTTAGTGCAAACTGGCATGGATGCACAGTAAGATAAATGCTTGCTTTTGACATCTGTTGTGATCTGCAGGTGATGCTTCTATATTTTCATGGTCAGGCAATTAAAGACCATTAAACTGAGCGATAACAAAGCCTGCCATAGGGGAGGATGTTGACGGCCATGAGGTTTTTTTTGTGTCGCTCACAAGTCTTATTTTTCCAAGTGCTGTTGTGGGCCCGGAGACTGTCAATCTGGATTGTAGGATATTTATTCATTTATCAAATGGGCAGAGAGACAAGTATCTCCAAGAGGTCATGGAGCAAATGTAGGCCTTGACAATGGCTTGTATAAAGTAACATGGCATGGTAGAGGGGGTGTGAGATGGCAAGATTTGTTGAAGTGTTTGAATAACTTGTTGAGATGACATAGATGCCCAGATGTGTTATAGCTGCACCTTGGTGAAAATTACATGGTAGTGTGCAAAGTGGTAATGTTGCTCAAGGAGTAGAAGAAGGATCTTAAGGAGATAAAACACCAGTGGGTAGGGTGTCATGTCATTTGGACAATGTTCATTCAGGGAGGGATTGGAGGGGGCAAAACGGCCCTTTGTGATTGACTAGGCTAGGAGGAAGATAAATAAGGGGATGGGTTCCTTCTGCTGAGAGGAAGGCTTTAGCAGTGTGGAGCATCCTGAGTTGAGATGCGACACAGTTGAATTCTTTCGGGGGATGGGGTGCATTGGTCTCACTTCTAGATGGAGCTGTGCTTGTTGCAGTTGAGGCAGGCCCTGGATAGGACATTGAATGTACGCAGCTGAGGTGAGGTACCCCAGGAGGGGGGCTAAAAAAAGCCAGGGCTTTTCTGAGTATCAAGATCATTGTTGTTGCCATAGGGAAACAGAATTTGGGGGGTGTCAACAAAAAGTTAAACCTGGATAAAACATAGAATTACAAGTTATGCTGTAGGAATGTAGATAGTTAGATGTTAATAGATGTAGGTTAAGAGGTAGGAGAGTCAAGGGTCAAAATATCAACAGTAGGGTTGGAGTTAAAATGTTGTAAGATACATATGTGAGGAGGTGAGTATTTTAGGGGTCGGGGTCAGTGACTTTAGGCAGTTTGTGTATAGTGAGGTTTAGTTTTCTAAAAGCAAAGACTAAGACCTAAGGCTTTACTCATGACGTGCACTTGTTTTCAATAAAGCTGCCTTTTTCACACCAAAAAGAGGAGTATTTTGTCTGTGCTGCCAGTTTCACCCAAATGTTATTGAACACTGCAATTTGTGTTTATATAGGTTTCATGCCGGGTGTCTCCTGTTTTAACACATCCCCTTTGGCAGGAAACTTCATGCCATTGAAGCCCACTCACACCCCTTCCACCCAGCAAAACCAAAACCCTAAAGGCCCTGAAAAACATCCATGACATCAAAGCAGAAAACAAAATAATCTCTTCAACCCATCACATATTGCTGGTTAGAATTCCAAATCTTTGCAGAACAATACACTTGTCAGTGGCTTTTTCCTCCTTCTCCCACTGGCCCTCTCCTTAGCCCACCCTTCCAGCATCCTCCTACCCTACTCACCCGCTGATGATGTGTAGCCCCAACATAGCTCACCCATAAATGCAGTTCCTGCCAACTTCCCGGTGATCGTAACTCTAGATCAACCCTTCTCAATCATTGTCAGAATGATCTGTACCACTTCCTCTTTTCAGGTCAAGCCCGCTTGCCTCCGCCGCATGCCATTGTTGAGGAACTCCTCTCATGTCTGTGTATAAGAACACCTGATGGACTCTGCCAAAGACCTACCACCAACTGAAGCATCCTCGTTCTCCTATGTTCCACATGTCTTCTAGCACAGGTGTCCTAAACCTGTCCGCCTCTGTGGCCATCCCATGGTACATCTCACACTGCGAACAAGACAAAGCATCCACAATTCCGCTGTTCACCGCAGGCATGTGTCTAGTCCTAAATACAACATCATGTCTCAGACAACACAACACAAACACCCACAAGAGCTTGAGGAATTGTGCATCCCTGGTGGACTGTCTGTTGAAAATAAACACCACTGCCATGTTATCAATCTAAAAAAGAACTTGCCAGCTACTGGCCCCAAATCCGAACCACCACCAGGGGAAGAAATTAAAGCAATGCAATGTTCCACCCTCCCTCATTCAGCTGGCCACTCTTCCACACGCCACCTGCCCCTACAATACAAACCGAATCCCAGTCCGCCTGCCACATCAGACTAAATTGGCACATACCATTCCCACTATTTTGGGACCCCTAATCGAATGCCGAATGGAACTTGTTCCAGATGTGAAAATCCTCCTTCACACCCGCTGACAGTCTCCCATGGTGATCGGCTTGAGATAGGCCTGCTAAGGACAAGCTGAGCTGTCTCCAAAAGGCCCTACTCACCCTGACTAACCTGCAAGAGAAGTTCATGTGGCAGAGGAAGACATGGACCTCCCTTACTGTTTATTTTTATCTTGCCAACATGGCATCCAACAAATGTTGCATATGCACTTTCTTCTCCATGAGGAGCCATGCTTCCATAGCCATTAAATTCAATTTGATACCTAGAAATGATAGAGCGGTGCTAGGTCCCACTGTCTTTTCTGGTGCCAGGAGCAACCGTAGGTCATCCATGAGCTCTTGGAACTGTACCAACTGGTGTTGGCAGTTCATAGAACCGGGTTGACCCACAGAAAATAAATCATCCACACAGTGAGCCACTGTATCCTGACCTGTGTTCCATGTGCACACATATTGAAGAATGAGATGAAGCACTTAAACAGAGCGCATGAAATGGAACACCCCATGGGCATGGCTTTGTCTACATACCATTGTCCATCAAACTGTATTCCCGGTAATGGGAAATCTTCCGGGTGTATGGGCAATAGCCCAAAAGTGGACTTTATATTGTTTTTGGCCATGTGTGTTCCACTTCCTACCTGTTCAACCAGTGCGATAGCTACATCCACCAAAGAATATGACACTGAGTCCATCTCTTCCACAATAAAGACATTGGTTGAATGGCCATCTGGCCAGGACAGGTGTTGAATGAGCCTTAACTGACACTTTTCTTTCCTGGGAACCACACCAATTGGTGAGACAATCAAGTCCTGCATTGGCCAATCGCTAAACGTACCTGCCATCCTCCCTTCTTGAATCTATTTCTGTAGTTTAACAGCTACCACTCATTTTTGAGACTTAGCATACTTCTAATTCTCTGCCAACCTGTGCATCCTTGGGCTCTCATAACTGATCCTCCAGTGAATCCCCTCGCTTAACAACTTAGCGTCTTCTTTGTTGCCGATATTGGGCCAGCCAGAAGTCCAGTCATCCTAAGTCAATTGGGGTATGAGCCCTTATCCATTACCCCTCATGTGCACCCAGCTTGCCCAGAACCCCTCCTGCGCATTGTGATGAGGACTGAAGTTCCCTTGGTGTGGTGTCCATTGTCCTCCTTGCTGATCCTGTCCACTACCCCCTGCTCCATAACACTGCATGAGGCTGTGTCTCTCTCTGCACATTTGGAGCATTTATGTTTGAATTTGCAATGCTCTCTTGAACATAGACCTTTGCTAAAGTCCCAGCACATCCCGAGGGCTCCTCTTTGACTTTTAGTTGCTGGTCCCACCCCAACTCGAGTGGGCGGATATGAAAGGGCCAATATACTATCGGTCTCAACAAATTTGGCTGGGTCCATAGTCTGCTGCCATGGGTCATTATCAATTTCCCCACATTTTGCCTCTTATGCCAGCTGTGCACGAAACTCATCATCGTATTGACCCAGGCATTTCCCCCATATGTGAACTGGGCTCTACTGATCATGTCCATATACTTAAATATTGCAACACACCTCTCCAAGTATAATTCGCAGTAAACACTAGCGAAGATCAAAAACACAACGGTCCAGTTTTCAATGGTCATCAGCACCATAGGCCTTTTGGACTGTTCATATTGCTCTTCCTTTGACCCTTCTTTTGCTCTAAGCTCCCTATGTCGCTCCCCTTCTAGATATTCTCTTTTGTGGACAACATTAAATGGGCACTAAAGGAGTTTTGTCACCCCCATATAGGGCAACTTCTTTATTTTCAACTCCTTCTGCTCCTGAGCACTACAATCCTGCACTTCTGTCTCTCCCAGACCTCTCCAGTCGCGCCCTTCCCCGCGATGTCTGCTTAGTTGCCTGCTGCAACTGGTGTTTCCTTCAGTGTAGCGTTTCCACCCTTAACTGCCTGCCCCTGCTCATCCGTGCCACCCCTGTGTCCTTGGAATCCTAACCAAAGGTTCAAGTAATATATTACATAGAACATAAACTAGAATGATATAAAATATAAAACACATAGAACAGAACAAACTGTATAAGAAATCAAAATTGCCAAGTGGTACCCCTACACAAATTCAAAAAATTGGCAAAATTTAATAAGACAATAATATAAAATCAGAAAACAATGGCACTACTCACATCAATGGAAACCGAAGAAAGACTAATGATTGACCAAAATGGGCAAACACTACAAGATAATCAATTGTGCACAGAGAAAAAAAATATAGAAATTACTAATCACAAATTAATAAATAATAAATAGCACATAATAAAAAATAATAAAAAGGAAATGTGATTATTGTGCCATCAAGTCTCATTAACCAAGCTGCAATTAAGAAGGCTTAGTAATATATGGTGATAGGTATTTAGGGCTTGAGAAAAAGTTTTTTGCTGTGTCCTAAAGAAAAACTGGGGTTTTCACAAAAGTTGGAATATTAAACCATGCTCGTCCCCCTAAAAAAACATTTCCAAGGACCAATGAAATTATATATATTCAATTGCAATTTACGATGATAGATGTAGCAAACGTCAGTGGGAAATTAGACTGTTGTACATATTTACTTTAGATTTCATTACTGGACAGTCTACCATTGAATATTGTTTGTCCTGATGATGTCCATTCAAGTTTAATGTGGTAAAAACGCCGTAGCTTATATGTGACCTTGATTGAAGAGGACCCCATTTCTACTATTTCTTGTTTTTGTTTTGTCTGAACAGCCTATGTGTAACAAATGTTTTCCTCAGCCACTGTTTATGTTTACACTGTTTATTGTCTTTATGGTTGGGTGTGTAACTAAGAGAACGCCATTGTTTTCTGAATTTATATTATTGTCTTATAAAATGTTGTACATTTTTGAATTTGTGTAGGGGTATCACTTGGCAATTTTTATGTCTTATACAGTTTGTTCTGTTTTATGTGATTTATATTTTATATTATTCTAGTTTATGTTCTATGTAATATATTACTTGAACCTTTGTTAGGATTCCATTCTTTACCTTGCCCCTGGTTCAGGTAATAGAGCTGCCCCTGTTGGTTGTAACTATCTCAGTTCAGTGGTTAGCTGTGAGGGCCTTTTGCCTTTACATTACGTCTAAATTACTATGTTGATATCCTGATTTATTCTAAGGAATATATCTCTCAAATTAAAAGTGGTTTATCATTACTGGGACCCTCTGTAGCCACACCTGTTGAGGCTCAGGCATTACTTGATGAGTTAGAACAATGTCGGAAAAAACATGTTCGCACTACACTCTACGCCTTAATGATGACCGAATATCTTAAAAAGGATAAGATTCCTGTGGGTCTACAAATTTGGAATGTCCCAGTGATTTTTACAAATGATCCAAAATTCCGAAAGAGCTGGGGTGACTTGCTCCAACCACTGTCTAGTCCATGGTATTGACACAGCATTAGAGCACAGTATAAAAGAATTGGAGATCATTGCTGACTTTGAGAGAAGGTTAAGTGAGGGTAACTTAATTGCAGATGCTACAGCTGCTCCAGAAAAGGTAAACAAAACCATTATTGAATTTGAGAGGATTGAATGCACTAAAAAACAAATAAAATTCAGAAGGATATCACTAATTTTAACCAAGTAAAAACACATCCTTATCTTTCGGATGAGTTTTATTTACAATTAAAACAACAATATTTTGAAAATCATCAGACGTGGGGCAGTTTTAAATGAAATACAGCAGTAACATTCTCTGACTCTTCTGCAAGTTCAGCTGATAACCAGATACAAGTGGACATTCTGGTCAGGGTCCATCAACATCTGGATACATTCCTTTTTTAGGCCGACATGGTTGGGGCAGAGGGCGGGTGAAAACCAGACCACCTTCCCAACAATAGAACTTCCTGGCCGGGGAACGTCAGACTCGCCGGAAGTCTTATCAATGGGGTCCACCTCAATAACGGAGACTCCTACTAGTGAGTCAGGTCCAGTTACTTTTCCCATTTTTAATCTATCTGAACATACATTGTCTTCGACTGAAATTGCACTAATGAGTAAAGGGCTTAGCGTTGTACCTACTGAGAAAACTAGCCTTTTTAATATTCAAAATTCAAGTTGGCACTTGTCAAATCACCAAGCAAACACACAGACAATACACGGAGGGTTGTCTCTTCCCATATTGAGATTGCATCTCCAGAAAATTCGTTGACACCCCCTGGGAGGTTATCACAATCTCCAGTGATGACGGATTTGGCTTCAGCAGTGGAATCTGTGGTAACTCCTAAACCTAAAACCACTCGACCACAAACCAGGGCAGGGGGGAAACCTCTTAGATCAGCGCACCATAAAAGGAAAAGGGTTGGGGTAATTGATGGTGACAGGCAGGCGAAAATTCCAAAACCTACTAGTAATACTTTGACTTCTGACTCTTGTAATTCTCCAGCCTGTCCTACACCAGCAGATGTAATTCCACCCTCTTCCCCCCTGACCAATGGCAATGATATGCTTTCCCAGCTAGAACAAATCGTTCGCTCCTTAATTTTACCCCTACTAGAAAGGATAAAAACAGTTGCTGAAAAGGTGGACAAACTTGAACAAACTGTTCGGGACAATTTTTGTTCGCTTAAGAATGTTGTTAAGCTGGCCTCAAGGGACACTGGTAAAAGTAATTGCCACTACGGTACAAGTTATACAAACTCTATGTCGTCTCCAACAGGCAAACGCCCGGTTACAATTGATGCAGGCACAGCCTTAGACAAAGCCCTGTCTTCACAACTTACAAACACGAGCCAGCCATCTGGATCACAAGGGGGGGAGGGGAAGTCAGTTAACCATCAGCAACCCGGGCGGGAGGGTTGTACAAGTAAAATAGCCCCGGCTATAAACCCTACGAAATCTGTGGGTACGAGAACAGCTACTGAGGTACCTATCCCAGGCACTCCGCCAAGAGCACCCCCAACGCAAATACATCTTCCCCCCGAATCATTACCTTATGTTGTGATCTTAACTGGTGTCCCTGAACTCCCTACTGGCAAATTCGAATCCTTTCACCAATTAAAAAACAAAACGAGCCATTGGCTGAATATACACAGACCAATCCCTACTCATTTTAATGGGCGGATTCTATTTGCCAGAAGAGTACAATGGGTAGGCCCCCAACCTAAAACCACCCAGGGAGACTGCATCATCGTTAATTTCGAGGATGCACCTACCAAGGTTTATCACGGAGTACCCAACATATGGACCAAGAACGGGGATAGAGGCCCACAATTTAAAATTTTTCTACAACAAGAGCTCCAATTATTGACAAACTCACTCTGTGACACATGTTTTATCCCCCAAGAAGTCGAGGGCCAATGAAAGTATACTTACAGCCGAATATGATGCTGTCCCCTCAGATTTGATAGGACCACTTGTAACCTCCAGGGCCCCTTTGCAGCCTAACTCTAGAACGGGCATTAGGGGGAGGGTACAAGGCCAGATAGCCCCACCTCACATGACACCACCCACCATTAAGCAAGGGTCCCTGTTGTCTTGGAATCTAGCTGGCATTAAGACCAAACTAGACTCACCAGAATGGGTTAGTTTTATGAGTAAACATGATGTTTGTCTCCTCCAGGAAACATGGGCCTGTGAGGCCCAGTGTCTGTTGGGTTATTTAAACTTTCACGTCCCAGCTACCCAAGGTCCGCTCGGGCGTCCAATGGGCGGACTAATTATCTGGGCTCGCCAGGACTTATTCCCGAGCGCCGTTACGATCGATACGGGCTCCCCAGATATTCAATTAGTACGATTAACTCTTGACCACGGGGTAGTTTGGATATTTATAATCTATACCTCCGTGGCACAAGAGGGAAATCGTCAAGGGTGTTGGATGCCTTGGTTAGCCTTATAGAAACTGAATCATGCAATAGAGACTTGATTGTTGCAGGAGACTTTAATGTCACATTCGAACCCTTATTAGATCCTGACCTAGAAAGTGGCCTTGATCCTGAAGAGGATAGTTTATGGGGCATCCCAGCACTCTCACTCTCTCCCATTAAAAGATGGTCTTCGGTAGCAGTGCAGGTAAATACACTCTGCCTCGAGAGGGGCCTAAGGGCCCTGAATGGTAGGACCCCAGGGGATAGGATGGGAGCCCCAACTTTTGACAATGGCCGCTCAATGAGTAGGATAGATTATGTGCTCTGTGGACTGAGCATGTGGTGTAAATTGATTGACATGGTGGTTGAGATAAGATTAGAGAGCGACCACAATCCTATTTGTGTCACCCACAGTTGGTGGGGAAGAGATTGTTCGAGATGTGAGGAGACACTTATGGCTTCCAGTGGATGCGTTGTGTCCAATGACATGCGGAGGTTAAAGTGGTCCCAGGTAATGACCAACCCCACAACTATTGCTAGTATCGACAATGAGCTTATCGCAACCATTTCGAGGCTGGAGGATGCTTTGAATGACAAAGGTAACAGTGACCTAGTCACCAGAATACATGAATCCTTCTTCGAAGGCCTGCGCGGTTTTTTTCTCAAACCACTCAATAAGGGCAATAAGCCATTGCGCAAGCAATTGAGGTGGTATGATAATGAATGTAAACGCGCTAGAAGTACTCTTTCACTAGCTGTCTCTAGTGGAAATAGGGTACATATACAGTTAGCCAGGTCCTCGTACAAGAAGTGTATAGACAAAGCAAAGAAAAAATGGGACGAATCTTTCTGGATAGATCTGAAGGAGGCTTGCTATGCCAGGGATACCAGACTGTTCTGGAATGTGATCAAGTGGAACAGAGGTGGTTCCCCCGAAAAACCTTCAAACCTTGTCACCCAAGAAGATTGGCTGGGGTACTTTAAACCTCAATACGCATGTGACCCACTCTACAGTTGCTTGAGGACAACCCCATATGTTTTCTATTCACCTGGCCCTTTTAGTCCGAAGGATGTTTTAGCTGCTTTGGCTCGTGTAGCCGCTGGGCGGGCACCAGGGGCAGACGGAGTCCCATCTGACCTTTTTCTTAACAACAAGATTCTCTGGAGCAAATATATTGCTCTTTTGGCCAATGCTGTGGCTGAAGGTGCCCCGGTACCCAAATCGTGGGGGGGTGCTATCATAATTCCTATTCATAAAAAGGGTGACAAAACCCTCCCAGGAAACTATAGGCCCATTAGCCTCATTGATACTATTCAAAAGGTTATTGGGAGGATGGTACTCAACGAGCTACTAGTCTGGATAGAGGATAACCAGATCCTTTCTAATCTCCAAGTAGGTTTCAGAAAATTTACCAGCACCGTGGACCAGGTGTTCCGCTTCGAACAACTGCTTTGGAAGACAGTCACGTTAGGCAAAGGCAGTCTCTATGTTACTTTTGTAGATCTAAGAGCTGCCTTTGACCTTGTGCCCCGTGAACAACTGTGGAGGGTATTAGCAAAACGTGGCCTTCCCATGGAACTCCTAACTTTAAACAGGAGGCTCCACGAACCCAACTTTGCCAAAATACAGTGGGGAGGCCTGGGGGACACGACCCCCGAGTTTCCAGTTGAGCGTGGTGTGCGCCAAGGGTGTGCCATGGCACCTACACTCTTCTCCTTATACATTAATGGCATAGTTGACTTCATGCTTCAAACCAGTACCGATGCACCAAAGTTGGCTGGAGTCCCTATCCCAATACTAATGTTTGCCGATGACACCCTTATAGTTTCAAAAACTCCAAGTGGCATGCAAAGGGCTTTGAAAGTCTTTGAAGATTTTTGTAACGAACATGGATTGGAGGTTAACGTGACCAAGACCAAGCTTATGACATTCAACCCGCACCCAAGCTATAGAACAGGCAAACTTACAATGAATAGCCAAGTCCTCGAGGAGGTAAATAACTTTGCCTATTTGGGCATCCACGTGTCAGATAACAATAGGTGGAATAGACACCTGGAGATTTCTGCGCTGAAGCTCTCTCAGATCATGGGAACACTGACCAAAGAGCATAAGAAATCATCCACCAAGCCGGTCAAGCCCGTGCTCCAGGTATATGAGGCTAAGGCCCTTAGTGCAGTGTTGTATGGGGCAGAGCTCTGGGGTTTCGACGCATTATCGATTCTTACAGTTGTTGAAAACAAATTCTTTCGCTGTATAACAGGGCTCCCACAAAGTACACCTTTGGTCCCTCTGCGCTATGATTTAGGAAGAAAGGCCCTCAAGGATCTGGCCAAACTCCGTCCAGTCTTATACTGGAGGAGACTGTGGACTACGCCTGAGCTTCGGCCATATGCAATGGGCATTATGGATGTAATGCAGGCCGACAAGTTTCACAAGATCGGGTGGCTCAGGAATCTCCGAGAAATTTTGGTAGATTTGGGATTGACAGATTTATGGAGCGACCCCGCTATTGCTGCCTTTCCCGCTAGGAAGCTTTTGAAAAAGCTTTATTGGGAGATGGTAGACCATAGGGTGTGGAGTGACTCTGCCTCCTCTTCGATGACTAGTCGTTTTTTGGAGGCAAAGGCCACTCCACTTTTTGAACCCTATTGGGATTTGATCACCTCACCCAGGGACAGGAAGCTTTATTTCCAACTTAGAGCAGGTTCCTTACCACTCAGGTCTCTAACTAGCGGGTGGTTTGGTACAGACAAAGATACTTGTCCCGGTTGTGGGGGCACAAAAGAATCTATTGCCCATTTTCTATTTGTTTGCCCTGTTTATGTGAATCCCAGACGACGGTGGCTCACTCCTTTGTGCAAACTACTGGGCACAAGGAGTTCTGCTGTCGCTGTTAGGATTCTAAGCACAAGCACTTTTTCAGTCCACTCAATCGCCTTAGCTAAATATCTGGGATGGGCATGGTCCCTAAGATGTAACGTTATACGGGGAGCAGAGGCACCACCTCCATAGGGTTCTACCCCGGGACGCTGTATTGTCCAGCTGTTTCTATTTTCTTTCACTTCTTTTTAAATATTTTGCTTCATCTATAGTCAATTGATATGTTTAATACTCAATTTAAAACTGTTTTTAATTATTTAATTATTTATTGTTAAAACTTTGTATAGTTTTAGCGAATTGGATTTTATACTGTTGTCTTATGTATATGTTTGTGTCTTGTATGAATTATTTTTAATTCGAATAAAGACTATGATGATGATGATGATGAATATTCAAATCAAACTTTTGCAATTTTTTCGCAAATTGCGACGTAAAACTTTCTTTTGAATAAGGAATACATTGAAAATTTAAATCCTTCTAAATTGCGATTGCCATCTACATTTAACCCACCTACTAATAAGATGCTTGTTGAACTTCTGGCTTTTGAAGCAATGGTAATGAAAGATGTCATTGCTCTCGGAAAAAGCTTTAAATATATTCCATATAATATTTCTCTTATTGGAAGACAAGCCCTCCGAACTTTAAAAGCTAACTGTGACTTAATCGTAAAGCCAGCCGATAAAGGTGGGGGTATTGTTATCCAACTTCATGAGGCATACAAGGCAGAAATCTACAAACAGTTATCTTAATGCCAAATCACCTAGGACTCTGGTCCTGTATACTTTACCATAGATAAATACAAATCTTACTAGCCCTCCTGGCCTACCTATCGTCTGGCTGTGGGTCAGTACTGGAGCCACTATGCAACTACATAGATGTTTCCATTAAGGACCTGGCTGTTGACACAAAAAGTTATGTTTGTGATAGTGGTGACATTATCACCCAGTTAGAACAAATGGAGTTTGACTCTACAGCTGAACTATTGGTTTGTTTGGATATTGAGTCCTTATACACCAATATCACTCAGTTGGAGGGGATCCAGGCGATCAGGCAAGCACTGGAGACAAGACCTGATCCTGTAATGTCCCTAGATTTCATCATTGATCTTTTGACTATTTCTTTGACTCGCAATTACTTTGAATATAATGGCGAGTTTTTTCTACAACTTAAGGGTACCTCTATGGGAGATTCTTATGTCCCCAATTTTGCCATCTGGTATGTTGATCACTTTGAAAGACGCTACATTTATGATTCTGAAGTTAACCCATATTTCATCAATGTACGTCATTGGAGATGATACATTGATGATATTTTTTTCTTTTTAACTGGTGATGAATTTACCCTATGACTTTTTCTTGATTGGCTTAATTCTTGCTCTCTTGATCAAAAGTTTACATCACACTCAAGTAATGAGCAGGTTGATTTTTTGGATCTGCAATTATTCTTTATAAGGGTAAATTAGCCACTAAACCTTTCACTAAACCTACAGCCTGAAACACCCTGTTACAGTACACCAGGCCTGAAAGATGGCCTGCTCTTCGGCAAATTTCTGCGTATACGTAAAAATTGTAAATTCTGTGCTGATTATTTTCGGGAGTAAGACATTATTTCAAAAAACATCAAACAACATGGTTACCCTAAAAGGTTAATCAAAAGATCTCTCAAGAGAGCCTGGTATAATCGCCACAAGTTCTGATTTACACCTCACTCTCCTAAAAGAATTGAAAGGATTCCTTGTGTTACAACATTCAACATACAAAGTAATAGTCTTACAAATATCATCAAAAAACATTGTTCCCTGATTCAATCCACAGGTATTACCAATTAATTAACTTTGTTTTCTTTTAAGAGAGGCAAGAAAATTGGTGACCACTTGGTTCGTGCCTCTTTACCCATACCCGATTCTCCTAATCTTACCACAGTGTGGTGTGGGGCCTGAATAAAATTGTGGGCCATTACCGCTGTGGTAATTGTTTAATGTGTGATTCCACATTTAATACGAATCAGTTGATTAATGATGACAGAGTGTGTAACCTTCGTGATCATACAAATTGTAATTCACAAAATGTAGTCTACGCTATATAGTGTTCCTGTAAATTCATCTATGTGGTGCAGACCACTCAAAAAAGCACCAAGAGCACCCCCAACGCAAATACATCTTCCCCCCGAATCATTACCTTATGTTGTGATCTTAACTGGTGTCCCTGAACTCCCTACTGGCAAATTCGAATCCTTTCACCAATTAAAAAACAAAACGAGCCATTGGCTGAATATACACAGACCAATCCCTACTCATTTTAATGGGCGGATTCTATTTGCCAGAAGAGTACAATGGGTAGGCCCCCAACCTAAAACCACCCAGGGAGACTGCATCATCGTTAATTTCGAGGATGCACCTACCAAGGTTTATCACGGAGTACCCAACATATGGACCAAGAACGGGGATAGAGGCCCACAATTTAAAATTTTTCTACAACAAGAGCTCCAATTATTGACAAACTCACTCTGTGACACATGTTTTATCCCCCAAGAAGTCGAGGGCCAATGAAAGTATACTTACAGCCGAATATGATGCTGTCCCCTCAGATTTGATAGGACCACTTGTAACCTCCAGGGCCCCTTTGCAGCCTAACTCTAGAACGGGCATTAGGGGGAGGGTACAAGGCCAGATAGCCCCACCTCACATGACACCACCCACCATTAAGCAAGGGTCCCTGTTGTCTTGGAATCTAGCTGGCATTAAGACCAAACTAGACTCACCAGAATGGGTTAGTTTTATGAGTAAACATGATGTTTGTCTCCTCCAGGAAACATGGGCCTGTGAGGCCCAGTGTCTGTTGGGTTATTTAAACTTTCACGTCCCAGCTACCCAAGGTTCGCTCGGGCGTCCAATGGGCGGACTAATTATCTGGGCTCGCCAGGACTTATTCCCGAGCGCCGTTACGATCGATACGGGCTCCCCAGATATTCAATTAGTACGATTAACTCTTGACCACGGGGTAGTTTGGATATTTATAATCTATACCTCCGTGGCACAAGAGGGAAATCGTCAAGGGTGTTGGATGCCTTGGTTAGCCTTATAGAAACTGAATCATGCAATAGAGACTTGATTGTTGCAGGAGACTTTAATGTCACATTCGAACCCTTATTAGATCCTGACCTAGAAAGTGGCCTTGATCCTGAAGAGGATAGTTTATGGGGCATCCCAGCACTCTCACTCTCTCCCATTAAAAGATGGTCTTCGGTAGCAGTGCAGGTAAATACACTCTGCCTCGAGAGGGGCCTAAGGGCCCTGAATGGTAGGACCCCAGGGGATAGGATGGGAGCCCCAACTTTTGACAATGGCCGCTCAATGAGTAGGATAGATTATGTGCTCTGTGGACTGAGCATGTGGTGTAAATTGATTGACATGGTGGTTGAGATAAGATTAGAGAGCGACCACAATCCTATTTGTGTCACCCACAGTTGGTGGGGAAGAGATTGTTCGAGATGTGAGGAGACACTTATGGCTTCCAGTGGATGCGTTGTGTCCAATGACATGCGGAGGTTAAAGTGGTCCCAGGTAATGACCAACCCCACAACTATTGCTAGTATCGACAATGAGCTTATCGCAACCATTTCGAGGCTGGAGGATGCTTTGAATGACAAAGGTAACAGTGACCTAGTCACCAGAATACATGAATCCTTCTTCGAAGGCCTGCGCGGTTTTTTTCTCAAACCACTCAATAAGGGCAATAAGCCATTGCGCAAGCAATTGAGGTGGTATGATAATGAATGTAAACGCGCTAGAAGTACTCTTTCACTAGCTGTCTCTAGTGGAAATAGGGTACATATACAGTTAGCCAGGTCCTCGTACAAGAAGTGTATAGACAAAGCAAAGAAAAAATGGGACGAATCTTTCTGGATAGATCTGAAGGAGGCTTGCTATGCCAGGGATACCAGACTGTTCTGGAATGTGATCAAGTGGAACAGAGGTGGTTCCCCCGAAAAACCTTCAAACCTTGTCACCCAAGAAGATTGGCTGGGGTACTTTAAACCTCAATACGCATGTGACCCACTCTACAGTTGCTTGAGGACAACCCCATATGTTTTCTATTCACCTGGCCCTTTTAGTCCGAAGGATGTTTTAGCTGCTTTGGCTCGTGTAGCCGCTGGGCGGGCACCAGGGGCAGACGGAGTCCCATCTGACCTTTTTCTTAACAACAAGATTCTCTGGAGCAAATATATTGCTCTTTTGGCCAATGCTGTGGCTGAAGGTGCCCCGGTACCCAAATCGTGGGGGGGTGCTATCATAATTCCTATTCATAAAAAGGGTGACAAAACCCTCCCAGGAAACTATAGGCCCATTAGCCTCATTGATACTATTCAAAAGGTTATTGGGAGGATGGTACTCAACGAGCTACTAGTCTGGATAGAGGATAACCAGATCCTTTCTAATCTCCAAGCAGGTTTCAGAAAATTTACCAGCACCGTGGACCAGGTGTTCCGCTTCGAACAACTGCTTTGGAAGACAGTCACGTTAGGCAAAGGCAGTCTCTATGTTACTTTTGTAGATCTAAGAGCTGCCTTTGACCTTGTGCCCCGTGAACAACTGTGGAGGGTATTAGCAAAACGTGGCCTTCCCATGGAACTCCTAACTTTAAACAGGAGGCTCCACGAACCCAACTTTGCCAAAATACAGTGGGGAGGCCTGGGGGACACGACCCCCGAGTTTCCAGTTGAGCGTGGTGTGCGCCAAGGGTGTGCCATGGCACCTACACTCTTCTCCTTATACATTAATGGCATAGTTGACTTCATGCTTCAAACCAGTACCGATGCACCAAAGTTGGCTGGAGTCCCTATCCCAATACTAATGTTTGCCGATGACACCCTTATAGTTTCAAAAACTCCAAGTGGCATGCAAAGGGCTTTGAAAGTCTTTGAAGATTTTTGTAACGAACATGGATTGGAGGTTAACGTGACCAAGACCAAGCTTATGACATTCAACCCGCACCCAAGCTATAGAACAGGCAAACTTACAATGAATAGCCAAGTCCTCGAGGAGGTAAATAACTTTGCCTATTTGGGCATCCACGTGTCAGATAACAATAGGTGGAATAGACACCTGGAGATTTCTGCGCTGAAGCTCTCTCAGATCATGGGAACACTGACCAAAGAGCATAAGAAATCATCCACCAAGCCGGTCAAGCCCGTGCTCCAGGTATATGAGGCTAAGGCCCTTAGTGCAGTGTTGTATGGGGCAGAGCTCTGGGGTTTCGACGCATTATCGATTCTTACAGTTGTTGAAAACAAATTCTTTCGCTGTATAACAGGGCTCCCACAAAGTACACCTTTGGTCCCTCTGCGCTATGATTTAGGAAGAAAGGCCCTCAAGGATCTGGCCAAACTCCGTCCAGTCTTATACTGGAGGAGACTGTGGACTACGCCTGAGCTTCGGCCATATGCAATGGGCATTATGGATGTAATGCAGGCCGACAAGTTTCACAAGATCGGGTGGCTCAGGAATCTCCGAGAAATTTTGGTAGATTTGGGATTGACAGATTTATGGAGCGACCCCGCTATTGCTGCCTTTCCCGCTAGGAAGCTTTTGAAAAAGCTTTATTGGGAGATGGTAGACCATAGGGTGTGGAGTGACTCTGCCTCCTCTTCGATGACTAGTCGTTTTTTGGAGGCAAAGGCCACTCCACTTTTTGAACCCTATTGGGATTTGATCACCTCACCCAGGGACAGGAAGCTTTATTTCCAACTTAGAGCAGGTTCCTTACCACTCAGGTCTCTAACTAGCGGGTGGTTTGGTACAGACAAAGATACTTGTCCCGGTTGTGGGGGCACAAAAGAATCTATTGCCCATTTTCTATTTGTTTGCCCTGTTTATGTGAATCCCAGACGACGGTGGCTCACTCCTTTGTGCAAACTACTGGGCACAAGGAGTTCTGCTGTCGCTGTTAGGATTCTAAGCACAAGCACTTTTTCAGTCCACTCAATCGCCTTAGCTAAATATCTGGGATGGGCATGGTCCCTAAGATGTAACGTTATACGGGGAGCAGAGGCACCACCTCCATAGGGTTCTACCCCGGGATGCTGTATTGTCCAGCTGTTTCTATTTTCTTTCACTTCTTTTTAAATATTTTGCTTCATCTATAGTCAATTGATATGTTTAATACTCAATTTAAAACTGTTTTTAATTATTTAATTATTTATTGTTAAAACTTTGTATAGTTTTAGCGAATTGGATTTTATACTGTTGTCTTATGTATATGTTTGTGTCTTGTATGAATTATTTTTAATTCGAATAAAGACTATGATGATGATGATGATGAATATTCAAATCAAACTTTTGCAATTTTTTCGCAAATTGCGACGTAAAACTTTCTTTTGAATAAGGAATACATTGAAAATTTAAATCCTTCTAAATTGCGATTGCCATCTACATTTAACCCACCTACTAATAAGATGCTTGTTGAACTTCTGGCTTTTGAAGCAATGGTAATGAAAGATGTCATTGCTCTCGGAAAAAGCTTTAAATATATTCCATATAATATTTCTCTTATTGGAAGACAAGCCCTCCGAACTTTAAAAGCTAACTGTGACTTAATCGTAAAGCCAGCCGATAAAGGTGGGGGTATTGTTATCCAACTTCATGAGGCATACAAGGCAGAAATCTACAAACAGTTATCTTAATGCCAAATCACCTAGGACTCTGGTCCTGTATACTTTACCATAGATAAATACAAATCTTACTAGCCCTCCTGGCCTACCTATCGTCTGGCTGTGGGTCAGTACTGGAGCCACTATGCAACTACATAGATGTTTCCATTAAGGACCTGGCTGTTGACACAAAAAGTTATGTTTGTGATAGTGGTGACATTATCACCCAGTTAGAACAAATGGAGTTTGACTCTACAGCTGAACTATTGGTTTGTTTGGATATTGAGTCCTTATACACCAATATCACTCAGTTGGAGGGGATCCAGGCGATCAGGCAAGCACTGGAGACAAGACCTGATCCTGTAATGTCCCTAGATTTCATCATTGATCTTTTGACTATTTCTTTGACTCGCAATTACTTTGAATATAATGGCGAGTTTTTTCTACAACTTAAGGGTACCTCTATGGGAGATTCTTATGTCCCCAATTTTGCCATCTGGTATGTTGATCACTTTGAAAGACGCTACATTTATGATTCTGAAGTTAACCCATATTTCATCAATGTACGTCATTGGAGATGATACATTGATGATATTTTTTTCTTTTTAACTGGTGATGAATTTACCCTATGACTTTTTCTTGATTGGCTTAATTCTTGCTCTCTTGATCAAAAGTTTACATCACACTCAAGTAATGAGCAGGTTGATTTTTTGGATCTGCAATTATTCTTTATAAGGGTAAATTAGCCACTAAACCTTTCACTAAACCTACAGCCTGAAACACCCTGTTACAGTACACCAGGCCTGAAAGATGGCCTGCTCTTCGGCAAATTTCTGCGTATACGTAAAAATTGTAAATTCTGTGCTGATTATTTTCGGGAGTAAGACATTATTTCAAAAAACATCAAACAACATGGTTACCCTAAAAGGTTAATCAAAAGATCTCTCAAGAGAGCCTGGTATAATCGCCACAAGTTCTGATTTACACCTCACTCTCCTAAAAGAATTGAAAGGATTCCTTGTGTTACAACATTCAACATACAAAGTAATAGTCTTACAAATATCATCAAAAAACATTGTTCCCTGATTCAATCCACAGGTATTACCAATTAATTAACTTTGTTTTCTTTTAAGAGAGGCAAGAAAATTGGTGACCACTTGGTTCGTGCCTCTTTACCCATACCCGATTCTCCTAATCTTACCACAGTGTGGTGTGGGGCCTGAATAAAATTGTGGGCCATTACCGCTGTGGTAATTGTTTAATGTGTGATTCCACATTTAATACGAATCAGTTGATTAATGATGACAGAGTGTGTAACCTTCGTGATCATACAAATTGTAATTCACAAAATGTAGTCTACGCTATATAGTGTTCCTGTAAATTCATCTATGTGGTGCAGACCACTCAAAAAATCAAGGCTCGACTCTTTCAACACAAAAGCCACATTAAATGAAGGAATGAACACGCTCCATTGGTGTCTCATTTCATGGAATTCAATCTTTCTCCAGCTGACATACGCTGGCAGGTCACTGAACTTATACAAAAACCTCAATTTGGGGGTAATATCCAAAACATACTGAATAAGACTGAATGTCGCTGGATTTTGAGATGTGATAGCATCAACAAGGGATTGAATACCCTTGAAGAATTCAACTCTGTAATATCCAGTTGATTCTTTGAGTGTCTCACTTCTTGTTTTGGAATTTTTGTAATAATAATGGTTATTATTATTATTATTATGATTATTATTTTATCCTTTTGTGACTGGTTTATCGGATATAAGATGTGTCGCCTTGATGATTCAATTGTATTTTTTGCTTAATATTGGATGATGCAACTATGAACTAATATTCTTATGTTTTTTGTTTCAGTACATATTTGTTCTTTATTGCATTTTGTTTTGAATTGAGCATAAGGTATGTCTTAGATTAATGTCTCCTGTATTAGTTCTCAGGGGAAAATCTTTATTTAGTATCTAATGATTATGTAAATAACTTATACGTTTATTCTTTAGTGTAAATATTTTGTGTATAATTTGATCATTTCTTCTTTTGTATTGGGTTTCAACTCTGTTGCATATATAAAAATTTCTTGTTTTCTTTGATACAACAGTCAATACATATCATCGTAAAGGTTTTTACAAATTTGATATATGTAATTGCATAGGACTTGGAAATGTTTTTAGGGGTATGAGCATGGTTTAATATTCCAACTTTTGTGAAAACTCCAGTTTTCCTTTAGGACGCAACAGAAAAACTTTTCTTGAGCCCTGAATACCTGTCACCATATATTACTAAGCCTTGTCAATTGCAGCTTGGTTGATGAGACTTGAAAGCACAATAACACATTTCCTTTTTATTATTAATTACTATTTATTAATTTGTGTTTATTAATCTCTATATTTTTTTTCTCTCTGCACAATTGATTATGCATCTTGTAGTGCTTCCCCGTTTTGGTCAATCGTTAATCTTTCCGCTGTTTCCATTGATGTGAAGAGCATCTTTACACACGCCACTCACAAGATTTCAGACATCCTAATTTGGATAGACTTGCTGTTTTTAGTTTATTATTTTCTGGCACTTTATTTGCGGGAACTTCATCTGTATATAAGTTTGCCAGCTACTTCTGCACTACTTTCGAGATGCCGGTACGGTTGCCTGGCACTCAAGGTGATTAGCGTTTAATTGTACGCTACTCACAACATTTTGCCTTTATTGGCTTGCCCGACAGTCCCCTTTTCTCTCTCATTGTGGGATTAGCATTGCAATACAAGTTGTATTCAACAAGTCAGTTACTTCCGTCTTCAATCCAAGACGCTGTCACGATCGGTACGGCGCTCAGCATGATGACTGGCTCATAGGTCCGAGCAGGTATGGTTAATTCTTTTTCGTGTCTACCTCAGTTTTTGAGGCTTAAGAATTATATTACTTTATTAGCGTTCGTGTGACCCATGGCCACAATTTCTTTGTTTCAGTCAAGTTTTTCTTCTCAAGTGATCTTTCATGCATTAATTGGCTCTTGTGACAGTGATTGGATTACTCTCTTAAATCTAATTTGAGTGTCTATTGATATACATTATTTGTGAGTATACATCTATTTTATTTGATATAATCTTTTTGTTTTTGCTTTAATAGATTGGGTGAGTCATTGACCTCCTTTTTGTATTTTCTGCAGTCACTTGAATTGATTGCTTGTATGTGGACTATATGCCACTGGAGTTTACTATAATTGTGATCCTGGACTCCCCGTGGTAAAGAGAATATACAAGTAGGTTGTTTCTTGACTTTTAGGACACATGGGGGATATTCACAAGGATCTATTGCCGAGTTAACGGCACTTTATCGCAGCCAAAGTCGCGATAAACTTATCACTCCAACACAAGCTGGTGTTAACAGACCACCGCACCAATTTACCCGCGATAGCAGCCACAAAAACATCGCCACAGATGAGCCCCGCAACTATCGCTAATGAGATGCAGAGTAGGCATTCCCGTGCCAAAAGCCGCAACAACACCACTCCACAACATTCACAACAACCAGCCAGCACTGCGATAAAAACACAAAACAGGTGATTAGGTGCGTTAGCAGCAGGAATATAACACCTGCTCTGACCTGGTGCAAAGTCAGATCACAGCCTTCACACAAAAGAGAGCCCAGCCCAGACCCACACCTGAAGAACAACAGATGCACCCGGGCAACTGAACATGCAGCCCAGAGGGCCGAAAGGGAACCAAACACCCGCCGCCACCACCCCCAGGACCCCCCCTCCGCGGCACCCCCCCGACCAAAGACATGCCACATCAGCTACACCATGTACAAAATAATCCGCTTGATGTCGCACAATCACAACTGGTGACATGCATGTGTCGTCACAAAAATGAGCATCGCACATTCACTTTCGAAGCAACAAATGAAACTTTATTAACATGAACACTGAAATGAAATGAAGACACATGTTGGCTCCCCTCGGGACAATCCGTAGGTCACAGCATGCAAGACAAAAATCATGATGAGAAGGTGTGTTCTGCGCACATCAAAGGACAGAGAGAGAGCAAAGGAGAGAGAGAGGAAGAGAGGGAGAGAGAGAGGTAGGAAGAGAGGGTGGAGAGAGAGAGAGAGAAGAAGAGAGGGGGAGAGAGAGAGAGAGAGAGAGAGAGAAGAAGAGAGAGGGAGAGAGAGAGAGAAGAAGAAGAGAGGGGGAGAGAGAGAGAGAGAAGAAGAGAGGGGGAGAGAGAGAGAGAAGAAGAGAGGGGGAGAGAGAGAAGAAGAGAGGGGGAGAGAGAGAGAAGAAGACGATAGGGAGAGAGAGAGAGAGAGAGAGAGAGAGAGAAGAAGAGAGGGTCAGAGAGAGAGAGAAGAAGAGAGGGAGAGAGAGAGAGAGAGAGAGAGAGAGAGAGAGAGAGAGTGCCGCCCCTGCGTACCCAGGCCACACTGCTCACCTGCTGCCACCGGTGTGTCTCCAACCACTTGCCGGTATGTATAGCAGTACACCAGGTCACACATCTGAGACAGCCGTCATCTGAAACAGAGTCCAGATACATGATTGGCACAGTACACACACTTGCACAAGACAACATCGCCTGCCCGCCCATGCACACCCAAGCAGAGGCACCCCAGCCCCTCCCACCGCCCATCAGAGCATGCCCGCCAATGCACACCCAGACCTCACTGCTCACCTTCCACCACTGGCGTGTGACAGGAGGTCCCACCACATGCCGCTGCAAGCCACAAGCCCGGGGCCCGCAGTAATGGCACCCTCCACACCATGCAGCCCTGTTCCGCAGGCCACCAGGTCTCACGTTTGGTGCTAGGTCTTGAATACTCCATGGCATAGGACATACCAGTGAACCGGCCTCATCGCAGGCTGCACACTCGCTCAGCCCAATGGGTGCCACTAACTTTGGGATCCCAGAAGCGACGCCACGTGGCGTTAGGCCCGCACTGCCTGCTGGCTCTGGCCTACACTGCGGTCCAGCAGGGCACACAAAACCTGAGCTGTCCGGACCGCCGGGACGGGGCATCATCCAGGCTGCACACCCGCTCAGCAGCTTAAGGTGCCACTAACTCAGTGCACCCAAAGTCACCATCCTGTGGCGGAGTACCTGTGCCGGCCGCAATGCTCCGGGTGCCACTAACCCTGTGCAACCCCAGTCAGTGCCACATGGTGGTAGGCCCATGACGGCCGCAAGGCCACTGGTGCCACTAACCCTGTGCACAACAACTCATGGGCCCTTTATGATTGAGAACTGTGGAGCGTCCGTCATCCAGTCACCACAGGCAGAGGGAAATGTGATGTCGTCGGCCCCTTATGTTGGCAGAGCCACATGGCCTGTGACGCCTGTGCCGGATGGTTGTGGTGTGTGAGCAAACCTGCACTCAGGGAATGGCTGTGACATGCTGACATGCTAACAACTAGACCAGTGACCTGCACACCACCAGCGAGTACGCCTGCGACAGGTAGTGATGAGGGACCCCCCTCGGAGCGTAGGCGGAGTGGTCTGGGCTGCTGTACGCCGGACCAGCGCAGGGCTTGCAACAATGACTCGTGGGCTCTGGGCGTGGTGCAGTCCATGTCCGGACATGGAAGTGACTGATGCGTGTGTCCCTGTTGTGTTCATGGGACCCAGTACACAATATGCAATGTAGCACCCTCTGAATGGCATCCCACAGGATGAGTATCATTGACGCAAGGGAAATCACTGTCCCTCCATTCATCCACACATTCATACATGAATGATGAAAGACATGACACAGCAGTGTGTCTCTGGATGTTTATTGCACATCCAGTGCAGTTCTGCAGCTGGAGCGGTACAGGGCAATGCCGAGCACACTACACAATATGGGCCCGTGGAGGGCCAGCCAGAGTCCATCCGGGGATGACAAGTACTTCAGAAGAGGAAGGGTACAATGCGCAGTCTGGTCGCTTTGTCATTGGTCATCAAACAGGATATGGCAGTCCATGTCGCTGTCCAAGGTGAGTGCATCGGAGTGTATCGGGGTCAGTGGAAGGTCATGAGGCCATGTGCGGCACCAAGCAGAAACAGGCCAGGTGGCGGAAATTAATGCTAGTGCCTCCTGATCACAAACCCATCCACGTCCTCTTCCCCAGATGTGTGCTCTGCCCCACCTGTGGGTGTTGCAGCACCAGCTGAGGCACTGTTTGCCACTGACACATCAGGTGCCAGAGTGGATACGTCTGCCGCACTGTGAGGCAATGGCACACCAGGAGGCGGAGATGTGGATGGTGTGGGGGCAGCAGCATTCATATGCGCCACGCCTTGTGGCAGCAATGCCATGATGATGATCTGCAGGGCATGGTAGATTCCAGCTACATTTTGCTGATGTGCAGCAGTGGCTGACATCCTTTCTGCCTCCATCCGCACCATGTCCTCCATGAGCCTCCACATGTGTGCAAGCTCACGGCTGGTATTGCTGATGCCCCTCTGAGCGGACAGGTGTTCTTCTCTCTGCGTCATTTATGGCGTCCAGTTTGGTGGCCATGAGGTCGAACCCCACCCCCACCTGCTCAGCCGTCTTCCTCTGGGCCTCCAGCACACGGCATTGGAAGGCCTGGGGGTCTTGGGAGACTGCTGGGGCTGTGGGTGCCTCCTGCTGGGTGGTTTGGGTGGTGGGTGGTATCTCCTCGTTGCAGCTGGGCAGCCATGATCCTGGAGGTCAGTCGCGGATAATGTCAATGATGTCTAGGAGGGCTTGTGCGTCGATGCTGGGGTTGCCCTCCTCGTCATCAGTGAAGAGTGGCTGGGACTGCTCTGCAGGGGGTGTTGACGGTGGCCCTGCAATGTGAAGGGGAGATGGTGTATTGCAATGTGTCCACATGTATGTAGCCGCATGGTACATGTTGACATTCAGACAGCATGGCATTGTACATTGTGACAGTCTATAGATCTGGGCGATGACCCAGAGTGATTGTGGGTGTGCACTGCGCTCTGCTTGATTGTGCATGTGTGCCATCGTGGCCATCTCCACCCGTCCCCTCAGTACCTGGTGGTCACTCACCCTGTTGCGGTTGTATTGTGTCCTGTCGAGCAGTGTCCGGTCCCCCGACTCCGGCCACAGTATCCACACTGATTACTGTCGACACCAGCTCCTCCATGTCATCCAGCACTAGCTGTGGCGCTGGGCCCCCACCTCCAGTCTGCATTGCTGCCTTCTGGTTGGCTGCGAGTTTCTCCTTGGTCTTCCGCTTGATGTCATTCCATCGCCTCTTGACCTCGTCCATTGTCCTCTTGTGCTCTCCGATGGCATTCACCTTGTCCATGATGTCCCGCCATATTCCAGTTTTGGTGCCCAATGACACGTTCGAGGTGACGAACAGTTGTTGATGGTGTTCCATCACCTCTGATACTATGATCCTGTTCGCCTGCGGACTGAACTTCGTCTTCCTCTTCTTGTCCTTGGCCTTCCCTGTCCCCGAGGACCCGGGCTGGTCATCCGAGGTGCTTGTGGGGTTGTGCTCATCCTCTGCGCCTGCTCTGGCTGCCTCCATGGTGCTTGGGTGTTGGTCAGTTTGTGTTTGGGTGTTTTTTCTACTTTTATTGTGATTTTTCCCGCCTGCCAGGTGTGTATTGCAGGCGCTGCTTATCGCTGATTTCCTCATCGCGCTTCGGCCCGTCGCAGGTTTTTTTGTGTTGTGGTTTGTGTTTTTATCTCCATCGAGGTGGTTGTATTGCGGACATTGTCCGCGGTTTAGGCAAACTATCGCATGGGGCCGCCTTGTTGTGGATTCCACGTTGACACAGGGTTATTTTCCCGTGATGGGCTGCGATGTTGAGAGATGCGTTAAGCTACTCTTGCGGTAGTTATTACATGTTCTTGGGAATATACCCCATGGTCTTTTTTGTCACAATGGCTTATTACACCCTCTGGGTTTTAAGTACCTTGGTAGTTTTTTCTAGGATCTAACATTTCTCACGAGCACTTGGTTTGGTTTAATACACTCTTGATCTAGTTTATGATTAAGTTTTGGTATTCTATCTGGCATTTTTGCACTTTTTATTATTTTTTGTTTCAGTGGTCTATCTCTAAGGTTTACATGCACTGGTGCTGTGCTATGCAACTTATGACCCCTGGATACCCATTGTGATACCCCCTTTTGTGTACATATTTACTTTAGATTTCATTACTGGATGCTCTACCATTGAATATTGTTTGTCCGGTTGATGACCACTCAAGTTTAATGTGGTTGAAATTCTGTCAATGCTGATATGTGGCTATGATTGAAGAAGACGCATTTTTTCTCAGCCACTGTTTATGTTTACACTGTTTATTGTCTTTATGGTTGGTTGTGTAACTAAGAGAGCTCCATTGTTATCTGATTTTATATTATTGTCTTATTAAAGTTTGTAATTTTTTTAATTCGTGTAGGAGTATCACTTGGCAATTTTTATGTCTTATTCAGTTTGTTCTGTTTTATGTGATGTATATTTTATATTATTCTAGTTTATGTTCTATGTAATATATTACTCGAGGTAAATAAAAAAAGTAAACTTGGGTAAAATTGACCTTTTTGATCTACCCAGGATAGAAAGTCGATGCGTCTCCCATGCCTGTAGCTGTAATCTCACACTTGCAGTTGTTTTAGAAAAATTCACCTGTGCTAATTTATCTATGTTTTCAACTATTTTAATCCCAAGATATCTTATTTCATGTTTTATAAGATCACTCTTATAGGGGGTGTTCCATGTCATTAGTTCTGTTTTTTGCTGGTTAATTAAGTATCCAGATACTTTCCCAAAGTTCTCCAACATCTCGGGGAGTGAGTGTTCTAAATTCCCCGTCAAGATCATGAGGTCATCAGCGTATAGGCCTATTTTCTTTTCCCAGCCATTACAAGTAAAAGAAGAGATGTCCTGGCAGGATCTTAGTTTGCATGCTAATGGTTCAATATACATATTAAACAGAAGGGTTGAAAGGGGACAACCCTGTCTGGTTCCTCTGGAGACTTTTATTTGTTTTGTTAAGTTACCATCAACAAGTAGCCTAGCAGATGGATTTTTATATAGGGCCCTCACTGCTGCTATATACGTTTCTCTTTAATTAAAACGCTGGATCGCTTTATGTAGGAAGGGCCAGCTGACCCTATCAAATGCTTTTGCACAATCAAAGGTCATAACCGCTAACTGTATCTCATATACCTTAGCTAGGTCAATTGCTCCAATTAGGTCATGAGTTAATTCGTGGAGTTGCCTCCCCCTTCATAAATCCCTTCTGCTCAGGATGTATTATTGACCCTGCCACCCTTTCTAACCTTTTAGTTAGAATCTGGGTATATATTTTATGGTCACTGTTCAGAAGGGAAATAGACCTATAAGATTTGCAAACCCGTGGATTTTTATTTGGTTTCAGGATGATGGTAATAGTGCCTTCATTCCAGGATGAGGGGAGGTCTTGGGCAGATATAAAAACAGAACTAAACAATTGGAGCAAGAATGGAGCTAACTCTTCTTTAAGAATATTATATATTTCATTTGGAATGGCGCCAGGTCCCGCAGCTTTTCCTTTCTTTAGATTTTGAAGGATATGTAGAATTTCTTCAAAAGTAATAGGGCTACTCAGCTTATATCTATCAGAATCTGGTAGTGCAGGAAGTTACAAATCTGAGAGAAAAGTATCAATATGTGCTTCGCTCAAAGTTAAAACTTCAGAATAGAGATCTTGGAAGAATTGGGTGAAAGCCTCCTCAATCTCTGCTTCCTCTGAGATGATTCTTCCAGAGGTTGGGCATTTAAAATCTTTTACCATATTCCTGGCGTGGTCCGCTTTGGCTTTACACGTGAGGAATTTGCCACATCCCTCTCCATATTCATGATGAGACAGACTACTTGCTTCCCACTTCCTTTTAGTTATTGTTTCTAGATAGTCTGCTAACTCATTTTTAGCCATGGTTAGTTTTTGTATGTTGTTTAAATCGTTCGGCGCTTGTTCTAACGCCACCTGTTTTAGATGTATTGTTGCTTCTAGAGTTTTAATTTCCTCCCTCACTTTCTTATTTTGGGCAATTGAGAGAGAAGTTAATAAGCCTCTCAAAAAAGCTTTATATGTATCCCAAACTATGTGCGGGGATACAGTTTGTATTAAATAAAAATAATTCATAAGTATCTTTTTTTAACCTATCAATACCTGTTGATTTTAAAAGTATTGAGCGATTTAATGACCATGTTCGTGGAGGGGTACTCTTTGGTAAAAGGATTTCCAACAGGACGGCTGAATGAACAGACAGATGTTCTGGGAGATGACTGACTTTGATCATGTTCTTACTAGTGGAGCGATCTGCCAGGAAAAAATCGATCCTAGATCGGTGACCACATCTTTTAATGTGGAAGGTGAAATTTTCCCCTGCTGTTTCAAAATCACGTATCGTCACTCCCCATATATCCAGAAGTCCTATATCTAACATCAGTTGTTTCAGAGCCTTTCGTGTGCTTTGTGTACCCCCTGCAACTCGCTTGATATTGAATCGTACCTGGGATCCAAGACTATGTTAAAATCCCCCCCACCATTATAATAGGATCACTAACATCAATTAAGTGGAGAAACAAGGCTTGTAAACAGGTTGGGTCATCCATATTGGGGCCGTAATAGCCCATGAAGGTAAACCAAGAGCTATTAATCTTTGCCCTGGCAATTGCCCACCCATCGTGTGGGTCTACAATAATTTTACCTAAGATTTCTTGTATTGGTTTTTTTTAAATAATGGCAACTCCTTTTGTAGGGCAAGTCTGAGTGGTATAAACGCAATGCTCTATCCATTTTTGATTTTTGAGTATCCCTGCCCATTCTTCTTTACATACACGTGACTCTTGGATAAGCAGAACATCATAGTCCATGAGGCGCAAGTATTCTAGGATTTTCCTTCTTCTAGGAAGAACCCTAAGCCCGTTCACATTCCAGGATAATATTTTCAGATTTTTGGGGCTCTTAGGTCTACCCGAATCTATCATGGGAAAATAAGTTGTATAGTCATGTTTCCTGTATCCTGTATCTCTCCCAGAAGAAAAATTGAAATTTCACTCAATTGAGTAAATTTATTCATAGATGAGGACATTTTTTTCCCCACATGCTCCCCCACCCTGTGCCTAAAAATAAACCCTGTGCTTTATGTTTTTTATTTTTATTTTTACACCCACCCACCCTTTTCCACCCCGGGGAACCCTCCCTCGACTCTGGAGGTATACTAGAGTACCTCCGCTTCGGGCTCTCTCCCTTTTCTGGGCAGACATTAAAAAATGCGCAGGTTTTTCAATTGGATGTACTTTAATCTGGTCAATCAAGGAGCTGACTTCGACGGGGTCTCTGAAATTATACATTTTATTTTTTCACATCACCTTCAGGGAGGCGGGGAATTGGAGTTTTGCAGTGGCACTCAGGTTTCTTAATTCTTGTATATGTTTTCCTAACTCCCACTGCCTGTCCTGCTTGGTGCATGAGATGTCCGACCTGATACGGAAAGACCAGTCCCCTTTATTATATACTCCTTTTTTGAGGCCCCCAGCAAGAATCTTTTCTTTAATTAAGTATGTTTTAAAGTTCACTAAAATTCTTCTCGGTTTTTTTCTGCCAGGCCTTTTAGTAAAGGGGTCTCGATGAACTCTTTGTACATCACTTTCCAGGGACTGTTTCTCAATCTCTGGATGACGCTCATTAAGGAGGTCAACAACAAGGGACCTTATGTCTCCCCCTCAAGGACTTCTGGGATATTTAAGATCCTAATATTGTTCCTTCTTGCATTGTTCTCTAAGCTTTCAAGCTTGTCTGTTAGTTCTCTGTCCCTCTGATTTAATCTCAAGACTTCCGATGTATTTTTGTCGACTTGTTTTGAAAGGTCTTCCACTGCCGCTTCCACTACTCCTACTCTTTCCATTATGTCATTGATTTTAAGTTCCAGTGTTTCGCAAACCCCTTGGATCTTTTGCTGATTGTTTTCTGACACCGCAATTTCTCTCTCATTTCAGATATTAGTGTAGACAGCAAGGTCTCTGTAGAGGGCTGTTTCCATGAACTGTGACCTGTATCTTGCTCCCTCAGACGCTCTCCCTGCTGGGGTGGTTGGCACAGTGGGACGTTTGAACTGAGATTAGGACTGAGACTAGGAATGGAATCAACTAACACCCGTGTAGAGTCATCCTCAGTTATTGGCACCGGCATTGGCATTGGCTCTGTTGCTATTAATGGAGAGAACCTGTTTTCCATTAACATTTTTATCATTTCTCGCCTCCATTACTCTTGTATTCGTTATGTTCCTGGGATTACCTTGAGGCTTATGGGTGAGGCTAGTGCTATTCTCTGCCGTTGAGGTGGTGGGAAATTGGGACTGTGCTTGTACCTTAAAGTATGTGCGGAGAGAAGGTGTAATTCGAGAACTGGTCTGTTTAGTAGGTTTTTTGCTCTCTATAGGTGAGGGCTTATCCGCTGACACCTTTTTCTTTTGTGATAAGGGGCAAGATATTGTGATCTTTTGGTGAGACTGCAGAGTTAACGGAGTAATTAATTGCGTAGTCACTTTGGGTAGAGTTTCAGTGGGGGATAAATCTTGTTCCCAGAGGCCTCTACTTCTTAAAATGTATCTATTCAGCTTGCTGTTTTTATGTGGTTCCCCTAAAGTCTGTTGCTCTCTATAGTCACTCTTCCCCTCTTTGGATATCAGCTCCCGTGCCCCCTTCTTCCTCCTCCTTACCGGGGTCATTGAAGGGGACTTTGCATCGTCTAAATCCCACTGTTGCCTCTCTGCTCATCCACACAATCACGGGCTACTGGAGCTAGGCATAAGCTCCTACCCCTCTGGAAGCCGATTCTTGCTGCTACGAGCCGGGCTCTAGCGAGCCGTAGTGCAGCCTCCGCCCAGTTTTCGCCTCGCGGTGGCCCCGCTACTGCCACTGCCACCACGGTTCAAAATTCAGGATCCGGCGCCGGTGAAGAAAAGAAAGAAAATGCAGAAACCCCCCTCGCCTATCCCATTAGAATTCCTAAAAATGTGGTTTAGGAAAGTACAGGGGCTTTTTTCCTCTTTCATCTGGGGAAGGTAAAATCCAAGAATTTCTCAGAGGAAGCTTAGGAGGAAAAAAGTCCATGGCGGCATAGCTACCCCGGACCTTTACATATATTATTTTGCCTTCCACCTGAAAAATTTACGCCAACTATTAAAAGCTCTGCTTTTTCACCACTCTTTAAGGCTCTAACTACGAGTTACACGAATCAAGCAGATGTTTTTCTTTTGAAATTTGACCACCCCAAAATCTTTAAGAAGGTTAGGCTGAAAATCCTCCTAGCTGCAACTAAAGTATGGTCTCAGGTGAGGTCAATGCTGCATATACCATATTATAATGACGAAGCACTCATATGGGATTCTCCAGGCACCCCGGCATGCCTACTGGATGCACTTGCACTTCCCCAGCGTAATTCCGGGATATTAAGGTGGGGGCAATTAATTAATGGCAATAAGCTGATTCCATGACAGTGCCTCTCTGCACTCTCAAACAACTTGGTTTCAAAGTTTAAATATTATCATATCTCGAGTTGGATAAAATCGATTGGGAAGGAGATAGAAGGGAACCATGATATGGTGAATGGGATATGCACAAGATCTACAATGCGGAATGAGGTAGCAGCATGGTACAGGATGCTAATCGAGACCGGGGAGGACATGCAGAACCCTTTCACAGAGAGCTGGAAGAAGGACCTGCCGGGTGAAGACCTCGAAACCTTAGGGCAAGTATCTATGTCTCTTTTGTGGTCATATGTGAAAGCTGCACCTTTAAAGAGAAACCACCTTTTCACTGTCCATAAGGCATACTGGATGCCACAGAAATTGTCAAAGATGGGGAACGGAGTGACAAAGAAGTGCCCGAAATGTGATGAGAACAACGTGAACGAGGTCCATATGTTCTGGCAGTGTCCTTCAATTCAGCCCTTTTGGAAACACGTGGGTACGACCATCTACGATATTATGGGTAGAGAAATTGTGTTGACCGGATCCTCAGTTATTTTTGGTGTGATCCCAGATGGGGTGGATAATCAAATATTCTCCAAAACCCAGAAGGTGCTCTTTTTTGTTCGGATCCTTCTGGCGCGAAGGGAGCTATGTGTAAAATGGATCCTCCCTTCTTCCCCTACTAAAACTGAATGGATTGGCTCAATACAGAGAATTTCACAACTTGATCGTGCAAACAAGCAGGCCAAGAAAACAAAATTCTGGGATCTCTGGGACACTTGGTTTACAATTTATGTTTCTAGTTTCTCTCACAGAACATAATTTTCACAAACCTTTTTTACTGGCACTATTTTGGGGGGTTAACTCTCTTCTCTCTATTTAAGTAAGAAATTCAAGTTGTGCACTCAATGGTCCAATGATTACCAACTTGCTCCACAGGCTGTTATGATGATGGCTCAGTTATTCTAATGCACTGGCCTGTAGAGGAATGGGGCCACGGTCATCCCAGGAGGTTTACTTCCACAACAAGCCCCGGGGTAAAATTTACCCATCCTGCGGTGCGGAGAGACCGGGTCCTTTTTTGCCTCTTACTGGTTAGACTAGGCCCTTTCATCTTGAAATCAGAGCATTTTCCGTTGAATGAGGACTAAAAAAATCTCTCTCTCTCTCTCTCTCTCTCTCTCTATATATATATATATATATATATATATATATATATATATTCACTTAAAAAACCATAGGTTTCACACATGTTATAGTTAGCTGGACATTTCACTCATACAAAACCAATGAAATTCCCCCGTTATAGTTAGTTCAGCTAACTATAACTCGCGCGCCCGCAATGCACTGCTGATGACGTCACATATTACATCACTCATGACATGGTCAGTGACATCACTCATGACATCACTGATGACATCTCAAATGACATCACTGATGACATCACTGATGACATCATCCTTGTGATAGAGTGGCAGACCTCCTCTCACCCTAATATAACCTTTGATACACACATTCAAAAATAGAGACTAAAATTTTTAAAACAATGGACATACCAATACCAGTTACAACAACCTCTTCAGTAATTCTAAGATCCACATACACATCCACTCATTCACCAACAGTCCTATACAGTCACTCATACATGTACTCACTCATCATATGTACTCATACACCTATACATCCTGTTACACAATGCCACTCATCCATAGAGTTACTGCACACATGCTGTCTTCAACACATACAAACAGTGAGTCACTCATTCATGCACCTATGCACTACATAATACCCCCCACCGAACCATGCAGACACTCAGACTGATACTCAAAAAACCAACTAATAACCTATATAGACACCCATGTAGCTACTCACCAACCCATGCAGCCACTTATACACAAAGTGGGAGACTGATACAGATATTTACATATTTAAACATTACTCACTAAGCCATGTATTCACTATGATACACTTAATCAGTCAGTTACACAATCAATTTTTCAAAAACAAATCATCCATTTAGACACTTTCATACCCATTTATTCTTCCATCGACCTTGAGATATACATATATAAAACATATTTAATTTTCAGAAAAACACACATTCACTGGATGATGTCATCAGTGATGTCATCAGTGATGTCATTTGAGATGTCATCAGTGATGTCATGAGTGATGTCACTGACCATGTCATGAGTGATGTAATATGTGACGTCATCAGCAGTGCATTGCGGGCGCGCGAGTTATAGTTAGCTGAACTAACTATAACGGGGGAATTTCATTGGTTTTGTACGAGTGAAATGTCCAGCTAACTATAACATGTGTGAAACCTATGGTTTTTTAAGTGAATTTGCAAGGCTTTTTAAATGCTAATTCCTAACTATAACGTCTGTGAAACCTATGGTTTTTTCAGTGAATTTGCAAGGTTTTTTAATTGCTAAGTTATGTATTTTTTAATTATATTTTTTAAATATTTGTTTTTAAAAACAAAATCCTATGTATTCATTTATATATTATCTGTATCCTTTAATTTGGTTTTGCTCATTTTTTTTTAAAACTTTCAATTAGGATAAAGTAGAACAGCATAGTTAATATTTTCTATTAAGTTATGTCCACTTTTTTTTATTTTTTATATAAATTCTTAGGGTGCGCGCTCAGAGCGCGCACCTAGTACGTTTGCGTAAGTTTATTATGAATTCCGTCGTACGTTATTTACGTACGCATACATACGTTTTATTTTGCGCTCGGAGCGCGCACCCAGTACGCATGCGTACGTACGCATGCATGCGTGCGTCGTACGTGCTGCACGCGGTACACTTCCGTATACGCGTAGAGTACGCGCGCTGACGTTCGCGTATACGCGTGTGCTACGTATGTGCGTTACGTACACGCATACCACATATGCGCATGCGCTCGTACGCGTTCGCGCATGCGTAATTGCTCGGTGCGCGCTCAGAGCTTGCTCCGTGCGCGCACCTTGGGTTATGTGCATAATAAAACAACACTTCTAATTGGTTTTCATTACTTTCAGCTTCTGATTGTTTCAACACCACACCCAATCCCCTCATGGCAAGTCATGTGATCAAGAATAATCACTTTTGATTGGTTTGAAGTACTTTCACTTCCAGATTCTTCCAACACCACTCCCACTTTCTTCATTATTAGTTCTGATTCCCTTGGAGAAGGAGCTAATCTGTTGTTGAGAGACAATGGCTGAGCAGCAACCATCTTCAGAGAGTGAACAGGACACTCTTGAGAGACAGAGGAACAGGAAGCAGAAAGACAGCTTTATATGGCAGTTTTTTACTTTCCCTGAGGGACAAAAAAAGGTGAATGCACCGAAAGTTACTTGTGTACTGTGTCAAAAAGTCTTATCACGTGGGAATGCTTACAAGAAGTACTCTTTTAGCATACACACAATGACGAGGCATGTTGAGGCAATGCATCATGTGACTTTTCGTCGAGCTTCTGGAGCAAACCCTCCACCTGCTCAGCCGACGGCATCTGCAGCAGCTCAGCCGAGCACATCTTCGGCAGCTCAGGCAAGCACTTCTTCTGCGATGGTGCCTTCACCTTTTTCTACACCTCTTGTTGGTCCACCTTGTTTGGCGAGGTTGTCTACACGGTGCACTGATTGCGGTAGTCTTATTTCTGTGGGGGAGACCAGTCTTGATCTCCTTCAGCGAAAATTTGATGCGCATCAGTGCTCTAGGCCATAGATGTTTTTTCATTTTTTCGTTTTTCTCTTCCTGTTTCCCTACATTAACTCAAGGGCTCTTTTCAGAGCCACCTAAAAACTAAACCCAAAAATATTTTTGGGGGATTTATTTATTTATTTATTTTTTGAGGATGTTTTTTAATTTTTTTTTTTTTTTTAATTTTAATGAACAAAGAGAGGTGAAGAAAAGGAAGCATGAAAAGGAAGGATTAAGAAATACAAATATTTTTAACTTATCTTATTTTTAAAATAACTTATTTAGAAAAAAACATTTTTACTAATTTGCAAGGAAACAGAATTTCATTTTTTAATTTTTCTTTCTACTTAAATGCGATTTTTTATTCCTTTTTTTGTAACGTTTTTTTTCGGGTGCGCGCTGAGTGCGCGCACTCGGCGATATTTTTTAAAAAACATATAAATCTTTTTTTTTGCCCCAAAAGGTCCTACTGTGACCCCCTGACAATGCCTAGTGGGTCAATATCTCCCCACTCTGCCCCCTTTACACGTTCTCCCCCTTTGTTTCTCACCCCCTCAAAATGGGAGAGACAAAATGGCGGCCGCCACTTCCTGATTTCCACTGATTCGAATGTTTACTTACATCTAACAACCAATCAGAAGTGCGCTCGCGCACGGCCGAGTGCGCGCACACAGCGCGTACGCTGCGCGCGTACAGATATATATATTGATTTAAATGCTTTTTTCTCTGGAAATACTGAACAGATTTACACCAAACCTGCAAAAGGCACTTCATGGACCTTTTAGCTACCTCTCTGCCAAATTTCACATAATTCTGTTAAGCCGTTCAGGCTGTAGCTGCGACTAAAGTCCCTATGGAAAAATCCATGGGGAAAACGTGTTTTGGGACCCCCCCTTTTTCTCAGCCCCCGCTTGACGAATCACCCCGAGACTTTCAGGGTAGGAGCTGAACGGAGCGCCCCATTAGTTTTGAAAATTTCGCGAGGATTCGCCAATCGGCGCCAAAGTTATTCAAAATAGAATTTTGATATTTCCTATGGAAACTCGGTCCTAACTATAACTATCTACTGGCGACCGCCAGTAGATAATATATATATATATATATATCTATATATATATCTATATATATATATATATATATATATATATATATATATATATATATATAAGAGAAGAGTTGCCACAGATTGAAGGAGTCGCACCCAGCGAGTTATCACCATTTATTCAGGGAGTTGCAAGAGCCTTCCATCAGTTGAAAACACAAATCTCTGCGCCAGACGCGTTTCGAGCATGTCCTGCTCTTGATCACTGGCATGCGCAGAAGGAAGCAACAGGGAAAGCGCGCCACACCCCAAGGTAGATTATATCCCCGCCACAATGTGCGTATTCACTGGTGCACCTTGGTAAGTGTAGTTAGCTCAATATTCATTCCCCAGTGGGTCCCATGCCTCCAAAGTTCACATTTTTGCCCAAGTGGGAATGCCTGCAACAGTCAGGTAGGTACTCCGCAAAATGTAACATCCTCGAACAAGGACTCGTTGTTCCCTGCGCATCAACGTCCTGATGCGCCGGACCTGCTTGATCAGCAGTGGGACTCCTTCGCGGCTTGGGCAAGCCCCTATACAAAAGAGAAGAGTTGCCACAGATTGAAGGAATCACACCCAGCGAGTTATCACCATTTATTCAGGGAGTTGCAAGAGCCTTCCATCAGTTGAAAACACAAATCTCTTCGCCAGACGCGTTTCGAGCATGTCCTCCTCTTGATCACTGGCATGCGCAGAAGGAAGCAACAGGGAAAGCTCGCCACACCCCAAGGTAGATTATATCCCCGCCCCAATGGGCGTATTCACTGGTGCACCTTGGTAAGTGTAGTTAGCTCAATATTCATACCCCAGTGGGTCCCGTGCCTCCAAAGTTCAAATTTTTGCCCAAGGGGGAATTTCTGCAACAGTCAGGTAGGTACTCCGCAAAATGTAACATCCTCGAACAAGGACTCGTTGTTCCCTGCGCATCAACGTCCTGATGCGCCGGACCTGCTTGATCAGCAGTGGGACTCCTTCGCGGCTTGGGCAAGCCGCTATACAAAAGAGAAGAGTTGCCACAGATTGAAGGAGTCACACCCAGCAAGTTATCACCATTTATTCAGGGAGTTGCAAGAGCCTTCCATCAGTTGAAAACACAAATCTCTGCGCCAGACGCGTTTCGAGCATGTCCTGCTCTTGATCACTGGCATGCGCAGAAGGAAGCAACGGGGAAAGCGCGCCACACCCCAAGGTAGATTATATCCCCGCCCCAATGGGCGTATTCACTGGTGCACCTTGGTAAGTGTAGTTAGCTCAATATTCATACCCCAGTGGGTCCCGTGCCTCCAAAGTTCAAATTTTGCCCAACTGGGAATGTCTGCAACAGTCAGGTAGGTACTCCGCAAAATGTAACATCCTCAAACAAGGACTCGTTGTTCCCTGCGCATCAACGTCCTGATGCGCCGGACCTGCTTGATCAGCAGTGGGACTCCTTCGCGGCTTGGGCAAGCCGCTATACAAAAGAGAAGAGTTGCCACAGATTGAAGGAGTCACACCCAGCGAGTTATCACCATTTATTCAGGGAGTTGCAAGAGCCTTCCATCAGTTGAAAACACAAATCTCTGTGCCAGACACGTTTCGAGCATGTCCTGCTCTTGATCACTGGCATGCGCAGAAGGAAGCAACAGGGAAAGCGCGCCACACGCCAAGGTAGATTATATCCCCGCCCCAATGGGCGTATTCACTGGTGAACCTTGGTAAGTGTAGTTAGCTCAATATTCATAACCCAGTTATATATTACTTGATACCGGAGACAGATTTCACACATCCTGTTCCCTGCTATGCCCCCCAGGTGGCCTCCTACTTTTTTTCTTAGGGCATTCTGGTTGCTGCGCAGTGGCGAGCAGGCCAATACCACTGCAGAAACCCCATCTGCTGTACACCACGTTGAGGGCACCTGGTGCAATCAGATCCATGCGTACGCCTCCTCCAGGAGACGCACCTCCTGCCGCACTAGGTCATCCTCCATAGTGAGGTAAGGCTAAACAACTGACAGAACTACAAAACCTAAAACTCAAAACTACTGGGCTCCGAACACAGGGGGAACCCTCTTAAAAGGGAAAGAGGTCAACAGCCTGATAATGGATGCATAAATATATTGGGTTGAAGACCAAAAATAGCACATATGTAGCCTAGGCTGAACCATTCCCCCAATCACCCTGGGGGGCAGACCGCCCCCCCCGTCGTCTGCCATCCAAAACCCAATGTTAAAGAAGTTGATATGTTACATTCTTGCAAATAAATACATTTATTCTAGGTCTCAGACCCTCGTTTTAATGGGTCCGGCAATCCTGCTATGGTTGCAAACGAGTTCTGCCATATCATAAATACGCAGTGCAATATTACTTCATCAGTTTTTCCAAGCCCATTTGACTGAAATACTTGCCAACAATTGTCTGGTACTTTCTGATTAGGAAGATTCATTTGTAGGTTTTGCACACAGTCAGGAGCATTAGATCAAAAAGTATACCTAAGAAAAGAAAAGTTAGTAAAATTGAATAAATACGGTAAGTTTAAGTGGTCATAGAGCAACTAAGAGAAAATGAAATATGCCCCATAAAAATAAATGCAGTAAGTTTATGTGAAACAAAATATAAATATTGGTCATAGAGCAAATAAGAGAATGCACAATATGCCCTACAGAAAAAAGAAATATATATATATATATATATATATATATATATATATATATATATATATTACCTACTGGCGGTCGCCAGTAGGTAGTTATAGTTAGGACCACGTTTCCATAGGAAATCCGCAACATTCTATTTTGAATAACTTTGGCGCCGGTCGACGAATCCTCGCGAATGTTTCAAAATAGGTGGGGCGCTACGCTCCGCTCCTACCCTGAAAGTCTCGGGGGGATTCGTCAAGCGGGGGCTGAGATAAAAGGGGGGTCCCAAAATGCGTTTTTCCCATGCATTTTTCCATAGGACCTTTAGACACAGCTACAGCCCGAACGGCTGAACAGAATTACTAGAAATTTGGCAGAGAGGTAGTCCTCAGGTCAAGGAAGTGCCTTTTGTAGGTTTGGTGTAAATCTGTTCAGTAGATTCTGAGAAAATAGCCTTTAAATCAATATATATATCTGAGCCAGCTTACGGTGCGCTTACGGTACGCTTACCGTACGCGTACGGTGGCGTGCGCGAGCGCGATTCTGATTGGCTCTTAGATCTTAGTAAACATTCGAATCGGCCGAAACCAGGAAGCGGCGGCCGCCATTTTCTCTCTCGCACTGAGAGTGTGGATTAAAATACAAAGCACAAAAACATGTAAAGGGGCTGTTTGGACAGCTCCAAAACACCTAGCCATGTTGAGGGAGTCCCCAAAGATCCCCCAAGGCCAAAAACGGAATTTTTATTTTTTCGCTAATTTCGCCGATTACGCTTACCGTACGCGTACGTTAAAAAAATCTTTAAAAAAAAAAATTATCCACACTCTCCCCACCCCGTGTGCAAATGGTGCCCTCTGGGCACCATTTGTGCATGGCTTATAACTGGTGCGAAAAATTAAAATATTACCTTTCAAAACGAAGTGCATCATATGTCCTCCATGTGCGCACGGTGCGCGAAGCGCATCGTGCTTACATGGCCCATCTAGCGTAACGTGGGCACGCGGTGCGCGTAGCGCACCGCGTGCCCACCGTGCGTGCACGGCACTAACTGCGTAAAGTGGGCGCGCGGTGCGCGAAGCGCACCACGTGCTCACTGTGCGCGCACGGTGCGCAAAGCGCACAGTGCGCGCACGGAACGAACTGCGTTAAGTGGGCGCGCACGCCACGAATGGCGTAAAGTAACTTAGCATTTAAAAAACCGTACAAATTCACTGAAAAAACCATAGGTTTCACACACGTTATAGTTAGGAATTAGCATTTAAAAAACCTTGCAAATTCACTGAAAAAACCATAGGTTTCACACATGTTATAGTTAGCGGAAATTTTACTGATAAAAAACCAATGAAATTCCCCCGTTATAGTTAGTGCAGGCAACTATAACTCACGCGACCGCAATCTTCTGCTGATGACATATGTGTCTTTATGAAAAAAAAATATTTGTAATATATGTATAGCTAAAAATTTATGGAAGAAGACATGGGCAAATAAGTGTCTAAATACAGTATTAGCATCAGCAGAGGATTGCGGTCGCGTGAGTTATAGTTGCCTGCACTAACTATAACGGGGGAATTTCATTGGTTTTTTATCAGTAAAATTTCCGCTAACTATAACATGTGTGAAACCTATGGTTTTTTCAGTGAATATATATATATATTCACTTAAAAAAACATAGGTTTCACACATGTTATAGTTAGCTGGACATTTCACTCGTAAAAAACCAATGAAATTCCCCCGTTATAGTTACTGCAGGCAACTATAACTCACGCGACCGCAATCCTCTGCTGATGACGTCAGATATTACATCACTGTATTTAGACACTTATTTACCCATGTCTTCTTCCATTAATCTTTAGCTATACATATATTACAAATATTTATTTTTCAGAAAGACACATATGTCATCAGTGATGTAATATCTGACGTCATCAGCAGAGGATTGCGGTCGTGTGAGTTATAGTTGCCTGCAGTAACTATAACGGGGGAATTTCATTGGTTTTTTACGAGTGAAATGTCCAGCTAACTATAACATGTGTGAAACCTATGGTTTTTTAAGTGAATTTGCAAGGTTTTTTAAATGCTAATTCATAACTATAACGTGTGTGAAACCTATGGTTTTTTCAGTGAATTTGTACGGTTTTTTAAATGCTAAGTTATGTTTTTAAATTTTTTTTTTTCCAGGTTTTTCACCGTGCGCGCACCGTGCGCGCTCTGTGGGCACTCGGTGCCCTTCGCGCACCGAGCGCACACGGTTCGCAGTGCGCGCAGGGTGCGCGCACATCGCGATTTAAAAAAAAAAAAATGTTTTTTTCGCCCTTGGGGGTCCTTCTGTGACCCCCTGACCAAGGCTAGGGGGTCAGGAACTTTCCATTCTGCCCCCTTTTCACGTTCTCCACCTTTGTTTTTCACCCCCTCAGACTGCGAGAGACAAAATGGCGGCCGACAATTCCTGGTTTCGACCGATTCGAATGTTTACCGACATCTAACAACCAATCAGAATTGCGCTCGCGCACGGCAGGGCGTTTAGATATTGATATGCTTTTAAATGTTATTTTCTCAGGAAATACTGAACAGATTTACACCAGACCTGCAAAAGGCACTTCCTTGACCTTATGGCTACCTCTCTGCCAAATTCCACGTAATTCTGTTCAGCCGTTCGGGCTGTAGCTGCGATTAAAGGTCCTATGGAAAAATGCATGGGGAAAACGCGTTTTGGGACCCCCCCTTTTTCTCGGCCCCCGCTTGACGAATCACCCCGAGACTTTCAGGGTAGGAGCCGAATGGAGCGCCCCATTAGTTTTGAAAATTTCGCGAGGATTCGTCAACCGGCGCCAAAGTTATTCAAAATAGAATTTTGAGATGTCCTATGGAAACTAGGTTGTAACTATAACTATCTACTGGCGACCGTCAGTAGACAATATATATATATATATGTATATATATATATATATATATATATGCCCACTTATAGCATTTTATTTACAGGCCCTGGGTATATGGTATACCACTTTACTAGGGTCTTTAATTAAATTAATTATGCCAATTATGTGTAAAACAATTTTACCACGTTTTAGAGAGTGAACACAAGCATTTTACCATTGTTTAGTAGTGGCAAAGTTCACGAAGTTTTAATGTCTGCAAAAACTAATTAGAAAAATAGGCGGGTAAAAGCAAATCATTAAGGGGAAGACCACCTTAAGGCTGATAGGTATAACAATGGGTGCTCATTCTGAGGCAGTTCAATGACATGGCAACTGGCACAGTGCTTCCTCCACAACTACAATGCAATTACTCATATGGTCAGGTTTACCTAAATCTGTTCTCTTGCTTTGCATTTCATGTTTTAGCCATTTCACCTCAACAAATCCAGCTTTAGCCTCATATCTCTTGGGGTCACTCATCTATTGGTGCCTCGTATTCTAAACTGCCCAGCACATCTTTTTTAAGACACTCTCAAAAGTTTTCCTTTTGCTCTTAATCTACTTGGGAGGGTCAAGCTGACACTCATCAATGAATAAAGGTCACCTAGGTTAATCAAATCCATCACCACTCTCAAGAAAACTCTCCTACCCTTTAACCCCAGCGAGACCATTTGGCTTTGCCACTGCTTGTTACTGGTTTCTGTGGTGCATGAGTTCCAGAACAATTTTCAGAATGTACTGTAATTATTCTCAAGTTTCCTACTAAGTAAAGGGTGGTGGGTTTAGTGCACTTTTAACAAAAAAATAGCTTATTACATACGTAGAATACTAGATTAATGACTGCTGTTTTCTCACTTAAGGAGAGGGTGAGACTGTGATAGGAGCCTCTTTTATCTATGGGTAAGTAAGCTTCGGACAAATTAAAGTGCTATAAAAAATAAACGTATTTTCGTCCACTGCAATGCAGTATGTTTCCACCTAGGCTTTTAACTCAAACACTGTCGGAGGCCTGTTTTTGTACGTAGTATAAAAGAACAGCTTGTGTACATTGAAAAGCCACAATTACATAATGTTTGCCTTTAGAACCTGCGCCAGAAGAACCAGTAGCATTGAAACTGCACACAATTGTGGATGCGGATATGAGCGTTCCACATTGATGGCACAGCAACTAGTGGGCAGCGGAGGAGCTTCGCCCCACTGCTTGGCTCAGAGCCAGTAAATGAAAAATAAAACGATGCCAGTGTTTTATCTTCCATTTTGCGCCTCTGAGCCAGCTTGCGATGGGAGAGGTGGTGCATTGAGAGGAGGAGTGTGACATGCACTCCACTTCCAAAGTGCGCATATGTGTTTGGGCCGGCCGTCTCAGTCCGACCGAAACACACATGTGCACTTAGGTTTTCTCCAGCCCAGCTGCATCGCGCAATAACTACACTCCACGCTGTTACTTGAAGCGTAAAAGGCCATTTTATTAGGACAAGGTTGCAACCATTTAAACTTTATTAAACAGTATATAAATGCAATAAATCTACTTTCCCATCCCATACCGGCTCATTCTCCATTCATCCTTGTCAAAACCATCTTACCAGTTTGACTCTTCCCCATTCACTCGGTGACCTCCTTCCTCTCCCCATTCTCACTTTCACTTGCCCTCCAAGCATCCTCTGTTGAATCTCCTTCATTACTTCCGCACCCCGCTATCAGTCACCCGTGTACCGTTCTCCCCCCCCCCCGAGGGGTGGATCCGCCCGTATGTTTCTCAACACCCCTCCAAAGTACCATAACGTCGCTACCCTGCAACCTGCCCTAAACTGGCACGCTAAGACCGACCTAGTATCCTGCCCCCACCTAACACCTGTAGGGTGGGTGGGTGGACAAACTTTTATCACTAAACCCCCCGGTGGTGCTAAGGAGTCAGGAAGAGGCCGGATCCTCCTCTCCTGACACCTTATATACATTCCTAAACTCCCGCCCCTTCCCCAATACTCTAAATCCTTCCCCCACCTTGTCCTTCCGGCCTTGCGCGAATAGCCCCGGGGGAAGACTGGTCTGCGACCTTCACTTCCCCCGGGGGCCATTATTGAGCAGTTGGGCTGGAGAAACCCGACAGACTCCCTGGTCTGAGCAGGGCGTCTTTCCTGCCTGCTCAAACCAATCCCCGTGCTGCTCGGAGATTGCAGGGAGTCCGTGACGTGACCCCAGTGCTTGCTGGGACCAGGAAGGACAGAGACCGAGCACGACGGGGGAGGCAGCTCCAGGCAGTGGTTGAAGTGGGCGGGATCGGCAGGACACGGCGTGCCCCTACTTCTTTTATTGAAAAGATTCCGTTCCCCTACTATTTCTTTTCAAAACTGTGTCCCAGGACAGCAGAAATAGACAAGGCTTCAGATAAGGCTCTGCTTTCATGGACGGGCGGGACGAGCAGAGAAGGAAAAGGAATCTGTCTTCAGGAGGGAGAGAAATAAAAGGTTTAAAATATGAAAAATAAATACATAACTAAAGAAAGCAAGACAGAGAGGTTGCAAAGTGGCCAGATCGATTTTATTCACACCCAAACACATCAGCCTCATTTTTAAGAGTTTGCCACTGAAGCACTACTTTTGTTATCTTGTTTTTTTTTTTAATTGTTTTTCCCGGGTGGGGAAGTGCACCATCTCTGGAGGTACTGCAATACCTGGTTGATGGGTGGATTGGAAAACAAAATGTGTACCATGGCTCTGTGTTTATAGAAGTGGTCTTTTAAAACCAGACTGCTTACGTTTTGTAGGATATAAGCAATGGACATTAAAACGGGTCCTTTCTGGGCCCTGTAGTCATGTCCTTCTCTTTTCAGGTAAAAGAACTCACTGATTTCTAAATAGTGAGTGAGAAATTGTTAAGGTAACCATGTTGTTTCTGCTTACATCTCACATGCTTTACTTAATCTTGCATTCCCTATGAGTGTTTGCTTTTTCGGGGATATTGTTTATTTTTATTTTTTAGGCAGCATATTACTCTTGTCTAGTGCGTAATTTGAATTGAGCCACATCCAGGTGTTTAAAGCGGGGCACAATTAGGTTTTAGCTGAAGGCAGTGCGAGTTTCTCTCAGTAGGGCAGTATGGTGTTCAGTGGGGGGGGAGGATGTGGCACTATGGCCTGAGCTGCTGAATTTGTAACTGGGGAATCAGGTTCAGCTTTCATGACCAGTCCACCAGACCACTTTCCTGAAGGAGCTTATTCCCATGCTAGACCTTAGAAGGTCCCGCTAGACCTTAGAAGCCCTGGTGTCTTAGCACCAGTATGTGAACCCTCGTGGTGGCAAGTGTGGGTTAACCTTCAAGGCTTGTCCACCACAATCAATACTGAAGTTCATCTCCTGTCTTGCGGGCAGGCCTTCGAAGCAGCACACCCTAGAGCAACAGTGATCCAGTCACTGTGACTCTGTCACTGAGGTCACAGGAAACTTGAGCAGGCTAGGGCGGTGTGACTGCACCGGGCACCTATTTTGGGCGGGGGCGTAGTGTTTGCAAGTATATTATGGTTTCAAAAAAACTTGCTGCCTCCTTCCTGGCCTCCACCAATTTTCAGCAACAATAAAAATGTCATGATAACTCTGGTGATTAATGTTCTTCCTAGAAAGAGATTGGAGTTTTGTTTAGTGGAACGGTTGACTCCTGGAAAGGTAGCGCAGAGGGTTAATGTGCCTGCTGCACAGAACATGCACCATGCAGATCACAAAGTGCTCATAATGTTAACTAGGTGAGTGGGTTACTGCTTTTGTCAGAGAGATCCTTTTGTTACTTGCAGTTTATAAGTTAAAAACCTAACATAGAACAGTGAGCTATTAAACTATACTGCCTACTAGTCTGGTTGTCATGTGACTTCTACACCTTTGTCTTATGCAACATTTCCTATACAGAGATTTACACACATATAAATGATTGTCTCTGTGTAGTATGTGTGATGTAAAGTGCTCTGACACCGTACACTGCTATGTGTGGTGCTGTAAATCAAATTAAGTGCATCTGAGAAAGAGTGTGGTTATGGAGACTTGAGGGGAAATCTTAAAGCATGGTAGTGAGGGCGTCCAAGGCGTAGGTGGTCATTGGGGGGCACCAACAAACATTGTTGCACAGGGCGCCACCAGCACTAAAGCCGGCTCTGCCCTTGAGGCCAGTCCGCCTCACACCGTGGTACCTCCATTGGCCTTGTTTCAGCAGAAGTAGCTGCATCTCACCAGGGACGGCAATGCAGGATTTGCCTGCACACCCAAACTAACTTTGCAAACTTCATAGACTCTTTGCTTCATGCACAAGCACTTTTAACATGTGCTACCTGCTCTGGGGCCACTGGAATTATGTAGCAATGGGGGACAAAATTATGCCGCAGTGTTGACTAAATTATGCAGCAAAAAAAAGGCTGCAGTGTAATGCAATATATTTTCTTATACTTTATTATTTTGATATTTTTACACATGTTAAGTCTCTGCAAAGACTCTGCCTCATTAGTACCAGTGTAACATACAAAAGCAGCAGTGAGAAAGGTGATCAGTCAACCTTTGCAAAGGGCCGTCCACTTTGCAGCAACACAAGTCACGTTTTTAGTAACTTTTTATCCATTGGGGCTACAAAAATGATTAGTTAAAATTGTAAGACTATGCAGTGGATGATATGTTATGTGGCAAATATGGCAGAGCCATAATAATATAGAAAACATTTGCGAACTAGGATATTTTGCCATTCATGTTTGAGCTGCTCTTGTGGGAGAAGGGAGGAGAAGTGCTGATGACAGAAACTGTATGGCTCGGAGACAAATGGCTTGTGATTTCACTTTTAAGTTTATTTGGGACATTGTGTGATTGGAAATATATCCCACTTTGTGAATGTATTTAAAGCCAATAACTCATATTAAACCTTAAATAATCAAGTGTATACATTGGTTGAATTAAATAACACAATAAGCTGTAACTGGTCAGTGAAATGCCAAACAAATACTAAAAATTTGGATGTTTTGCACATTCTGGCCACACATCTGACTCCGCCCACTGATCCAATTCTTGGGTTGTCCCCACCCTCGGAGTCTCCACCCACAGTTCCCCTACTGTTTTTTACCCACTTCGACCACTGGCTCCAGGTAAGTTTTTACTTTAAATTTGTTTTTTATTTTAAGTATAACCAGTGCTTTAAATGGGAAAAAATAAGTGCGGGTACTCATAAAATTGAGCTGTGGACATGGGCGGGACTTTGGGTGGGGTTAGGGGCGGGGCAAGGTGCCAGCATCCAATGAGATCAAGATATTCTCGGAGTACATCTGGGAATGTTGATGAAGAAATAGATATTGTTTGTGTGTATTTTACTTCACCGACACTGGCACTGAAATACAAATTATATAAACTGCATAATTGATATAAGATATAGGGTTGCATTTTTATGGTAAGTATTGAATTATTTATGTAGGAGATTTATGTAGCGCTGTGCATAGTGGCACTATAACGGGGAGTGGATGTGGTCCGTCGGCTACGCTGCCGACTTTGGTGCTGGAAACCAGAGTTCGAGCTTCGGGGTGGCGTCCACATCCTGTGATTCTGGGAAAATCACGTAATCTCCCCGTTCCTGAATGTGTAATGTAAATACGGTGCTATGTAAAGCGCTCCAATACCTTCGGGTCGAGTTCACGCTATATAAATATGCAAAAAAATTTAAAAAATCACCGTGCCAATATATGAAGTCGTATTCACGTTTCCTGGGCATGCCCTATTCATTATGTGTTGATGAGCATCCAATGCAGCACAGAACTCTTTTGCACTGAAAAGTTATCAGCGTAATCTGCTGAAATAGAATAACTTTTTTCCATATCAGCTCATAGTGCACATCTGTGACACACATACACGTAGGTTCTCACACAGACACTAACACGCACATCATTCGCTAAAACTGATTTTTACAAATACAATATCCAAGCTGTACTTTAAATGTATGTGTTTACCCTGATGATTAGTGGCATCCCCTTCCACTCTCAGCCTGACAACAGGCACTCAGCACCCAATGTCATCATTTCCCATGTTTCATACAGCCCCATTATGACTGCAAGAGAAAGGTGCACAAGCGTTTCTCGAATTCATACCAATTTGTAATTTAGCGCGTAGCACTACATTGGAATTGTGTGGGTAGCGCTACCTGCTGACTGCCCAAAAGTAAAAGGAGTCCTGAGCAGAAAGTTCCTTGAGCTATTATTTTGTTTCACTAGCAAATGTTCTGAAACTGCTGTTCCCATGATTGCCAAACTACGACAGGATGCCTGTTTCACCTCGAGGTTTGTGCTGTAATCACCCGGATCTCTAGGTGGTGAACCAGAAAAGTGAGATGAGCTATGTAAATAGCAAATCTCAGCAGGTTTTGTTTCAATCGAGGCGTTATCGGTACTGGCCGCCATCTAGGATCGTCTGTCAATGCAAACATTCACGGCTCCTGTCGTAGCCAGCAGGGGCGCAACGAGAGCCAAATTTCAGTGGGAGGCCCACTAATAATTTCGGGGGGGGGGGATGCTGATTCTTCCAGCAATATGTGTGGAGATGCAGGGGCTCTAAGAAGGGGTGAAAACACAACAAAGCCTTGTTAGTAAGTGAATGGTCTTTTAAAGACCTGTGAAGTACTCGGGTGCGGCTGCAATAAGACAGTCGCCAGAAGCTGCCTCAGCCCGGGATGAGACACGAGGGGGGTGGGGGCCTGGGGGGGGAAGGGGTGCTGTAGCCCTTTGAGCTCAATGGACATTGTGCGCCTGATTGCTGTTTCTGATGAGACTGGCTATGCCTGTCCAAACAACGTTGCTACACGTTCGTAATGTAAGCCTGGCTACTGCCCCAAAGTACCGGTACTCTCCCTGGCCAAGGAGAAGTTCCGGTACTGAAGGTGGAACAATTTGGAAGTGCCGGTACTCAGTTCCGGTGAGTACCGGCCCATTTAAAGCACTGAGTATAACCAACCCCGACCTCTCCCGTGTACTCACCCTCTGTGTGCTCCCTTCACCCACCCACCCGCCAACTCTATATGTCGGCGGCCGCGATTGCTAGTGGGTCAAGTGGAGTCGTGTCATACTGTGATTTAGAAGAGGAGCTTTTTGGAGGCACCGGAGCCCAGGTTGTGCAGGCATTTAGCGGAGAGCAGCAGCGGAGGGACTTCCAGCAGTCATTTCCTGAGCCATCGTGCCTTCTATGAATTCAAAGGACAAGATTGATATCTCAGAGAGATAGGAAGGCACGTTAGATGGGGCAATATAACCCGTGCGAAGACAAGTGTGGCAGGAGGAGCAGTTGCAGCACAACAGACCAGGGAGGGCAGAAGGGTGTGGCAGTACAATGGACCATGTGGACAGGAGGAAGAGGATAGGGGCATGGCATGTGGACAGGCAGGGTGGAGGTGGCAGGGACAGGTTACAGTCATCTGACAATGCTAGGCAGGTGGGAGGGGAGTGGCAGCTCAACAGAACACTCAGAGTAGATAGGAGTGGCAGGTCCATGGAACATGGTGGGCAAAAAGGATGGAGCAGGGGCATGCACAAAGACATCGGAGGGCAGGGGGAAGGAGAATAGGGGCAGCAAGCTAAGCACAGAGTTTAAGCAGGAGGTCAATGATGGGACATAGAATTGGGCAATGGAGGGCAGGAGGAGTGGACTGGTACATCATACTAAATTGAGGGCAGTGGCAGCACATCAGACCATGCATGGCAGGAGGGAGGAGGCTAGTCCATGGATTCACACAACAGAGGATAGGGAGGAGGGGGATGGGGCAGCAAGCTAACTGTTCAGAGAAGGCGGGTATTAGTAACTTTATTGTTTTTAAAACTTGTGTCTGTGCGAACTACTTAAAATATGAACAAGTATGCAGCATAATCTCACTTTTATTCAGGAAGAAGAGGACATTTGTGACTGTGACTCCGGGCTCACTTGGCAGAAACACTCCCTGACCCTCCACCCCCTATCGCAAAATGTAATGCCCGTGAAAAGGGTAGGTGAACACAGTGTTATATAGAACATAGTCCTGAGAGCACGATTGAAAATGAAAACTAGATATAGTGTATGGTATAAACTATGCACCAAAAAGTGTGATATAAGATGAACCGGGCGTGAAATATAATATGCAATACATTGTGCGCAATGACAGGTTCATTGGAGAGCGCGAGATAGCACAGGCACTAGCGCGTGCTATGCGATATGCGCCTTGGAGTGTAATATGCACAGGGCAGTGTTGTGTAACCTAACTAGTCTCTAAAGTTGTAATATAAAATATGTGCTGGGGAGTGTAACGTTGCATATGCACTGTGACAAAGATATGGATCCCAGATTGTAATATGTATGGCATAGCACTGTGCGTTATAACATAGGCATCGAGGAAGGCACGTTAGATGGGGCAATATAACCCGTGCGAAGACAAGTGTGGCATAACATATTCACGGGGTGGTGTTACAGTGCACATGGGCTAGAGAGTGTCATAGCATATGCACTAGCTAGTGGAATACAACACAGAGGTGTGTGGCACTCAGCAGGCAATGGTGGGTGTAACACAGCATTGGGCTCTGCCAGGAGCGCGCTGTGACTCTCAAGTGATGTTCGTCCCCTTTCCAGAGAGTAAAATAAAAAGTATTACACATCCGGCAGTGGATGTGTGTTTTATTAATTGTGAGGGGGGTTTCTTGCATAGTTTTGGTCGAATTTTTGTCGAATCCCCTTTGAATGGCTTGGTGTGCATGTGTATTAAATGTGCCCATCAATAGCTACCCATGTTTGTATAAATAAACGACAAGGGTGTCTACCGGGATTAGGCACGGTAGGGCATCAGACATGTCAGAGCTTCACTAGTGGTGTAAATACATTCCACGTGAATTCATTGTATGCATAGTCACCTTTTAATGAATATCACGCAAATCGTCATGGTGATAGGTACGTACGGTTTGTCCAGCATGTCCTAGGTGTGTCTATAAATATATATTTTTTTAAAATAATAAAGACAGTGGCCGGCCCTGGGGATTGGGGTAAAAAAAATATCATTAGGAGACAGGCCCTGGGGGATGGGGTCATCAGGGCCAATAAATTAGAATAAGAAGGGGAACCACACAGCCCCCCTTCTTAAAAAATTAAAATAAATAAAAGACTGGCATCGTGCCGGAGGCGACGCCCCCTCCTTGCAGCACTCTGCAAACGCGCCCCCTGGCGAGTTGTAAGTTGGGGAATTAATTCCTCTTCAATACTGAGGGTCCCTGAGGGCCAACTAGCCCAACAGGCATATCCAGTATGCGCCAGGGAGCTGCGCTGCAGACAGGTGTTAGGTCAAGCCCCTTTTTACACCTCTCTGCAACGCAGCTCTGTGGCGCTTACTGTAGGTACCTAGTTGTCTAGTTTGACCCTAGGGACCCTTAGGATTCAAGGGGACTTAATCTCTCAACTTAGAACAGCCACAGGGCGCGTTTACACAGTGGTGAAGGGAGGGGACGGGGCCTGAGGTGACGTGTGCAAACACGCACTATGGCACGTTTTAAATTGGGGATATAATTTCCCTTCAATACTGAGGGCCCCTGGGGGCTAACTAGCCCACCAAGTGCTTCCAGTAAGCGCCACTGAGCTGCATTTCAGAGAGGTGGTCCAGGCCATGCCACTTTTTACACCTCTCTGCAACGCAGCTCTGTGGCACTTACTGGAGGTACCTAGTGGGCTAGTTGGACCCTAGGGGCCCTCAGGATTCAAATGAACTTAATCTCCCAACTAAAAACGGACACAGGGCGTGTTTACACAGTGGTGAAGGGAGGGGACGGGGCCTGAGTTAACGTGTGCAAAAACGCCCTGTGGCCTGTTTTAAGAGGTAGTTTTAATCCCCCTGCCCTATTATATACTAGGGGCTTACAGAGGAGGTCATGCTAATCACAGGGGGACCCCAACGCATAATGTTCCCTAGTGTATGTAGGTGTTTTCACTGTATTCTAGGTGTTTTTTAACATAGCACTGGCTCTAGGACTGGTTAGTCAGACTCAGTTACCACCAGTATCCGTCTGAAAAAGTTGAGGGTACAGGATGATTTTGCAACAAGGCTTCTTTCTGCTCTTCTTTTTGTTCTTTCTGCACGTTATCCTTCTTCCTGCACTTTTCTTCATCTTTGAGGACTTCTGTTGCTTCTTTCTGCACTTCTTTTTTTTCTTTCTGTGCATATTTTCTTCTTTCGTCACATGTCCTATCTCTGTAGGCATAGTTAGAAATTAGCATGTAAAAAACCTTTGAAATTCACAGAAAAAACCATAGGTTTCAGGCACAATATAGTTAGGAATTAGCATTTAAAAAACCTCCGAAATTCACTGAAAAAACCATAGGTTTCAGGTGTGTTATAGTTAGCTGAACTTTTCACTTGTACAAAACCATTGAAATTCCCCCGTTATAGTTAGTTCAGCTAACTATAACTCGCGCGCCCGCAATGCACTGCTGATGACGTCACATATTACATCACACATGACATGGTCAGTGACATCACTCATGACATCACTGATGACATCTCAAATGACATCACTGATGACATCACTGATGACATCATCCTTGTGATAGAATGGCAGACCTCCTCTCACCCTAATATAACCTTTGATACACACATTCAAAAATAGAGACTACAATTTTCAAAACAATGGACATACCAATACCAGTTACAACAACCTCTTTAGTAATTCTAAGATCCACATACACATCCACTCATTCACCAACAGTCCTATACAGTCACTCATACATGTACTCACTCATCATATGTACTCATACACCTATACATACTGTTACACAATGCCACTCATCCATAGAGTTACTCACACACATAGTCACTCATGCTAATAAAGAATCAAACATACATTTACTTGCATATACAGTTATACACACACCACCACACTTACTTCTACGGAAACTTACACATACTTAATCTTTTAAAAAATCACTTATAGAAACACATACTTATTCATACAGGAACTCTTTCAATCTCTCACTCTCACATATACACCAATAGTCACATATACTAGTTTAAAACATATGTAGTTACTCATAGAGACACTATTGAGACAGTCATTCACTCACTAACACACCCATACACACACTCATCCACCCATACAGTCCTTCACACATGCTGTCTTCAACACATAAAAACAGTGAGTCACTCATTCATGCAACTATGCATTACGTAATACCCCCCACCGAACCATGCAGACACTCAGACTGATACTCAAAAAACCAACTAATAACCTATATAGACACCCATGTAGCTACTCACCAACCCATGCAGCCACTTATACACAAAGTGAGAGACTGCTACAGATATTTACATATTTAAACATTACTCACTAAGCCATGTATTCACTATGATACACTTAATCAGTCAGTTACACAATCAATTTTTCAAAAACAAATCATCCATTTAGACACTTATATACCCATTTATTCTTCCATCGACCTTGAGATATACATATATAAAACATATTTAATTTTCAGAAAAACACACCTTCACTGGATGATGTCATCAGTGATGTCATCAGTGATGTCATTTGAGATGTCATCAGTGATGTCATGAGTGATGTCACTGACCATGTCATGAGTGATGTAATATGTGACGTCATCAGCAGTGCATTGCGGGCGCGTGAGTTATAGTTAGCTGTACTAACTATAACGGGGGAATTTCAATGGTTTTGTACAAGTGAAAAGTTCAGCTAACTATAACACCCCTTAAACCTATGGTTTTTTCAGTGAATTTCTGAGGTTTTTAAAATGCTAATTTCTAACTATAACGTGCCTGAAACTTATGTTTTTTTCTGTGAATATATATATATATATATATATATATATATATATATTACCTACTGGCGGTCGCCAGTAGGTAGTTATAGTTAGGACCCCTTTTCCATAGGAAAACCTCAACATTCTATTTTGAATAACTTTGGCGCCGGTCAACGAATCCTCGCGAATTTCTCAAAATAGGTGGGGCGCTACGCTCCGCTCCTACCCTGAAAGTCTCGGGGGGATTCGTCAAGCGGGGGCTGAGATAAAAGGGGGGTCCCAAAACGCGTTTTTCCCATGCATTTTTCCATAGGACCTTTAGAACGAGCTACAGCCCGAACGGCTGAACAGAATTACTAGAAATTTGGCAGAGAGGTAGTCCCTAGGTCAAGGAAGTGCCTTTTGTAGGTTTGGTGTAAATCTGTTCAGTAGATTCTGAGAAAATAGCCTTTAAATCAATATATATATCTGAGCCCGCTTACGGTACGCTTACCGTACGCTTACCGTACGCTTACCGTAAGCGTACGGTGGCGTGCGCGAGCGCGATTCTGATTGGCTCTTAGATCTTAGTAAACATTCGAATCGGCCGAAACCAGGAAGCGGCGTCCGCCATTTTGTCTCTCGCACTGAGTGTTGTTTATCAAACATGATGGCCAAAAACATGTTACGGGGCTGTTTTGACAACTCCCTCCCACATAGTCATGTTGAGGGAGTCTCCAAACATCCCCCAAGAGCAAAAACGGTTTTATTTTTTTTTCGGCAATTTCGCGGGGTACGCTTACCGTACGCTTACCGTACGCTTACCGTACGCTTACGGTAAAAAAATAAAAATAAAAAAAACACTATCCACACTTACCCCACCCCCTGTGCTTTTGGTGGCCGCAGGCCACCAAATGTGCAGGGCTTATTAATAGAGAAAAAAAACGTAATTTTGGCAACATGAAATTATAAAATCGAAATAAAAAAAACACTATCCACATTGACCTCACCCCCTGTGCTTTTGGTGGCCGAAGGCCACCAAATGTACAGGGCTTATTAAAGTTGATAAAAACCGTGCACGGAACGAACTGCGTTAAGTGGGCGCGCACGCCACAAATGGCGTAAAGTAACTTAGCATTTAAAAAACCGTACAAATTCACTGAAAAAACCATAGGTTTCACACACGTTATAGTTAGGAAATAGCATTTAAAAAACCTTGCTAATTCACTGAAAAAACCATAGGTTTCACACATGTTATAGTTAGCTGGACATTTTACTGATAAAAAACCAATGAAATTCCCCCGTTATAGTTACTGTAGGCAACTATAACTCACGCGACCGTAATCCTCTGCTGATGACATATGTGTCTTTATGAAAAAAAAATATTTGTAATATATGTATAGCTAAAATTTAATGGAAGAAGACATGGGCAAATAAGTGTCTAAATACAGTATTAGCATCAGCAGAGGATTGCGGTCGCGTGAGTTATAGTTGCCTACAGTAACTATAACGGGGGAATTTCATTGGTTTTTTATCAGTAAAATGTCCAGCTAACTATAACATGTGTGAAACCTATGGTTTTTTCAGTGAATATATATATATATATATATATATATTATCTACGGTCGCCAGTAGATAGTTATAGTTAGGACCGAGTTCCCATAGGAAATGTGAAAATTCTATTTTGAATAACCCTGGTTGACTTATCTTCGTGAAATTTTCAAAACGAATGGGGCGTTCCGCTCAGCTCCTACCCTGAAAGTCTCGGGGTGATTCGTCAAGCGGGGGCTGAGAATAAAGGGGGGTCCCAAAACGCGTTTTCCCCATGCATTTTCCCATAGGACCTTTAGTCGAAGGTACAGCCCGAACGGCTGAACAGAATTACTTGAAATTTGGCAAAGAGGTAGTCCTCAGGTCAGGCATGTGCCTTTTGCATATATGGTGTCAATCTGTTCAGTAGTTCCTGAGAAAATTGCAGTTAAAAGTACATAAATATCTATATGCGCGCACCGTGCGCGCACGGTGCTCGCACAGGGCGCGCACCAAATGTCCGCGAGCGTAATTCTGATTGGTGGTTAGATGTCAGTCAACATTCCAATCGGTCGAAATCAGGAAGTGTTGGACGCCATTTTGTGTGTGACAGTGAAAAAGAAAGGTGGAGAACGTGAAAAGGGGGCAGGGTAGAGAGTTCCTGACCCCCTAGCCTTTGTCAGGGGGTCCCTGAAGGACCCCGAAGGGTGAAAAAAACATTTTATTTTTTTTCAAAAAATCGCGGGGTGCGCGCACGGTGCGCGCACCCCCCAGCCGCCATTTTGAGTTTTAGAGGCAGAAGAGAGCTAAAAACACAAGTGGAGAACGTGAAAAGGGGGCAGGGTAGAGAATTCCTGACCCCCTAGCCTTTGTCAGGGGGTCTCTGAAGGACCCCGAAGGGTGAACTTTAAAAAAAAAAAAATTCAAAAAATCGCGGGGTGCGCGCACGGTGCGCGAACCCCCATCCGCCAGGGGATTCTGGGTAAGGAAACGTTGGGGGAGCCACGCAAGCCATACCTCCCTGGAAGCCGCCGGGAGTCTAGTTTTCAGAAATGCATGGGTTTGGTAGGTTTCCGTAGATGGCCGCCGAGCACCGGGCCAAAAACCCAAGTGCCCCCCTTGCAAAACCAGGTGGTTTTGCCATAGGCCATTTTGATGTTGCCTCACTACGTTTTGGGCCCTTGCCTGCCGTGGGTACTTGGGCCTCTCACACAAGTGAGGCACCATTTTTACCGGGAGACCTGGGGGAACGCTGGGTGGTGGTAAATTTGTGTGAGCCCGGTGATGCCACAACTTTCCCACCCCAAAATGTGTGGAAAAAGTGATTTTTTCAGCTAAAATTGAGCTTTGCAGGGGATTCTGGGTAAGGAAACGTTGGGGGATCCATGCAAGCCATACCTCCCTGGAAGCCGCCGGGTGTCTAGTTTTCAGAAATGTGTGGGTTTGGTAGGTTTCCCTAGATGGCCGCCGAGCACCGGGTCAAAAACCAAAGTGACCCCCCTTGCAAAACCAGGTGGTTTTTGCCATAGGCCATTTTGATGTCGCCTCACTACGTTTTGGGCCCTTGCCTGCCCCGGGTACTTGAGCCTCTCACACAAGTGAGGCACCATTTTTACCGGGAGACCTGGGGGAACGCTGGGTGGTGGTAAATTTGTGTGACCCGGTGATGCCACAACTTTCCCACCCCAAAATGTGTTGAAAAAGTGATTTTTTTCAGCTAAAATTGAGGTTTGCAGGGGATTCTGGGTAAGGAAACGTTGGGGGATCCATGCAAGCCATACCTCCCTGGAAGCCGCTGGGTGTCTAGTTTTCAGAAATGTGTGGGTTTGGTAGGTTTCCCTAGATGGCCGCCGAGCACCGGGCCAAAAACCCAAGTGACCCCCCTTGTAAAACCAGGTGGTTTTGCCATAGGCCATTTTGATGTCGCCTCACTACGTTTTGGGCCCTTGCCTGCCGCGGGTACTTGGGCCTCCCACACAAGTGAGACACCATTTTTACCGGGAGACCTGGGGGAATGCTGGGTGGTGGTAAATTTGTGTGAGCCCGGTGATGCCACAACTTTCCCACCCCAAAATGTGTGGAAAAAGTGATTTTTTCAGCTAAAATTGAGGTTTGCAGGGGATTCTGGGTAAGGAAACGTTGGGGGATCCACGCAAGCCATACCGCCCTGGAAGCCGCCAGGTGTCTAGTTTTCAGAAATGCATGGGTTTGGTAGGTTTCCCTAGGTGCCGGCAGAGCTAGGGTTCAAAAACTACAGCTAGTCACTTTGCCAAAAAAGGGTCATTTTTCACAGCAAAATTGAGATGTGACCACGTTGTGTTTTGCGCCGTTTCCTGTCACGGGCACTAGGCCGACCCGCACAAGTGAGGTACCATTTTTCTCGTAGGACTTTGGGGAATGCGGGGTGGGTGGAAATTTGTGGATCCAAGCAGATTCCAGAACTTTCCATCAAAGAAATGTGGGGAAAATGTGTTTTTTTTGTCAATTTTTTATGTTTGCAAGGGATTCTGGGTAACAGACCATGGTGGGAGGCAGTCAAGTCACCCCATCCTGGATTCCCCTGGGTGTCTAGTTTTCAAAAATGTATAGGTTTGCTAGGTTTCCCTAGGTGCCGGCAGGGCTAGGGTTCAAAAACTACAGCTAGTCACTTTGCCAAAAAGGGGTCATTTTTACCTGCAAAATTGAGGTGTGACCACTTTGCGTTTTGCGCCGTTTCCTGTCGCGGGCACTAGGCCCACCCACACAAGTGAGGTACCATTTTTCTTGTAGGACTTTGGGGAACACGGGGTGGGTGGAAATTTGTGGATCCACGCAGATTCCAGAACTTTCCATCACAGAAATATGGGGAAAATGTGTTTTTTTTGTCAATTTTTTATGTTTGCAAGGGATTCTGGGTAACAGACCATGGTGGGAGGCAGTCAAGTCACCCCATCCTGGATTCCCCTGGGTGTCTAGTTTTAAAAAATGTATAGGTTTGCTAGGTTTCCCTAGGTGCCGGCAGGGCTAGGGTTCAAATACTACAGCTAGTCACTTTGCCAAAAAAGGGTCATTTTTCACAGCAAAATTGAGGTGTGACCACGTTGCATTTTGCGCCGTTTCCTGTCGCGGGCACTAGGCCGACCCGCACAAGTGAGGTACCTTTTTTCTCGTAGGACTTTGGGGAACGCGAGGTGGGTGGAAATTTCTGGATCCACGCAGATTCCAGAACTTTCCATCACAGAAATGTGGGGAAAATGTGTTTTTTTGTCAATTTTTTACGTTTGCAAGGGATTCTGGGTAACAGACCATGGTGGGAGGCAGTCAAGTCACCCCATCCTGGATTCCCCTGGGTGTCTAGTTTTCAAAAATGTATAGGTTTGCTAGGTTTCCCTAGGTGCCGGCAGGGCTAGGGTTCAAAAACTACAGCAAGTCACTTTGCCAAAAAAGGGTCATTTTTCACTGCAAAATTGAGGTGTGACCATGTTGCGTTTTGCGCCGTTTCCTGTCGCGGGCACTAGGCCGACCCGCACAAGTGAGGTACCATTTTTCTCGTAGGACTTTGGGGAACGCGGGGTGGGTGGAAATTTGTGGATCCACGCAGATTCCAGAACTTTCCATCACAGAAATGTGGGGAAAATGTGTTTTTTTTGTCAATTTTTTACGTTTGCAAGGGATTCTGGGTAACAGACCATGGTGGGAGGCAGTCAAGTCACCCCATCCTGGATTCCCCTGGGTGTCTAGTTTTCAAAAATGTATAGGTTTGCTAGGTTTCCCTAGGTGCCGGCAGGGCTGGGGTTCAAAAACTACAGCTAGTCACTTTACCAAAAAGGGGTCATTTTTCACTGCAAAATTGAGGTGTGACCACGTTGCGTTTTGCGCCGTTTCCTGTCACGGGCACTAGGCCGACCCGCACAAGTGAGGTACCATTTTTCTCGTAGGACTTTGGGGAACGCAGGGTGGGTGGAAATTTGTGGATCCACGCAGATTCCAGAACTTTCCATCACAGAAATGTGGGGAAAATTGTTTTTTTGGTCAATTTTTTACGTTTGCAAGGGATTCTGGGTAACAGACCATGGTGGGAGGCAGTCAAGTCACCCCATCCTGGATTCCCCTGGGCGTCTAGTTTTTAAAAAATGTATAGGTTTGCTAGGTTTCCCTAGGTGCCGGCAGGGCTAGGGTTCAAAAACTACAGCTAGACTCTTCGCCAAAAAAGTGTAAATTTTCAGTGTGAAAATGTGGTGTGTTCACCTTAGGTTTTGAGCCACTTCCTGTCGTGGGCACTATGCCTACCCACACAAGTGAGGTACCATTTTTATCGGGAGACTTAGGGTAGTTCAGATTTGTAAAGCAACTGTTATTACCTATTGATTTTTGATGCATTTCTCCCTTCCAAATGAAAGACATTGTGTAAAAAAAAAGTCATTTTGAAAAATTACCAATAATTGTCATGCAAGTATGAGTATTCCCAATTTCGAAAATGTGCAAATATGCACTGTTTCTAAACTCTGTAATTTGTTCTCATTTCAGAAATACATAGGTGTCTTTCATACCGATTTTTCCATGTATACATTTTCCCACAATAATTGCTATATACCCGGAAAAAAAAAAAAACATTACAAAATGCTGCTCAGTTTTTTACTCTGGGTTCGTTGGGCTCTTTTTTTTTTTTTTTTTTTGTCCTCATCTCACCAGTAACACGTGTGGGTCTTATGAAGCCGCTTAAACGATTTATGGAGGAGAAGGCCCACGGCTTACCACATATGTTTCCATTGGTTAACCAGTCCCTTGTTTTGTATGGGTAACTGGTGTAATCATTGGACAAAGTTATTGAGTCGTAGGTTATGACCCCAGTTCAAAAAGGGGTGCCAAAGGTTAGTAGACGCGTCACCTACCCCATCATATTCCAGATGCGCCATTGCGAAGGAAACCTTCGGGTTCGTTGGGCTCTTGGTGAACCTACAAGTCCTATATATCCCCACAACCAGGAAGGTCCACCGGATGTAACGGTACATTGCTTTCAAAGAGATGTCATAATTAGAAGAAGTTACAGGTGAAAACGTTGACTCAAAAGGCTGCTTTTTTCAACAAATTTTTAATTTTTCCTATATTTAACTGTTAGTTTCTATAAAGAAACCTTGATGGATCTACACAAATGACCCCTTGCTGAATTCAGAATTCTGTCTTTTCAAAAATGCATAGCTTTCCAGGATCCATTATTGCTTTTCTACCCATTTCTACCATTATCTGGAAGGAGGTTGAAAGCACAAAAAATAGCAAAAATAGGGAATGTCCCAGAAAAATGTCAAAACTGTGTAAAAAATGTTGGATTTCTGCCAAAAATCTGTCATTCCCTAAAAGCTGGAGAAATGGTGATTTCAGCCCCACAAACCCTTTTTTGATATCATTTGCAGAGAAAAACCCAGATGCTTTAATTTGCAGCCACTTTTCCCCATTTTTCACAAAAAAACCAAAATTTTGCTGTATTTTGACTAATTTCTGGGAACCCTCTAGGAGAATCCACAAACCCTGGGTACCTTTAGAATCCCCATGATGTTGGCAGAAAAGGACGCAAATTTGGCGTGGATACCTAATGTGGTCAAAAAGTTACAGGGGCCTAAGCGCGCACTACCCCAAATAGCCCAAAAAAGGCTTAGCACAGGAGGGGAAAAGGCCTAGCAGCGAAGGGGTTAAATGATGATCTACAAGGCGAAATAGACAGTAAGGAGAGGGAAGTAATGATCCTATGTGGGGGGGGATTTTAACTATCATCTTTGCAATAAGGGTCAAAAAGGAATCTGCGGTTTAATGTTAGAGCAAGACATTAACCTCACACATTTTGATCATACTTTAACTGGGGATTTGTTAAATGAGATATTATTTAATTGTGATTTGGGATATGTAAATGAACTGGCTATGCGACCAACACCATTTGTCCCGACCTTTATTGGTAGGGGAGCATCGACTACTATTGATTTTATTACCTGTTCGAATAATTGTGGATACAGGATCTCTAGCTTTAAGATTCATGAGTCACCATTGAGTGATCATTACCCACAAGTACTTGAAGTTGATATCCCATTTATGGCATGCCAATATGATAAGTTGCAAATGCAGGCAGCCCCGGACGTTCTGCTGGGGAGACAAAATGGGTATACGCTTAAGTAGAGTAAGGTGGTTCCAGATGAATTCTTAGCTAAACTGGTTAACACCTGTAAAGATAGCTTTAGAATTTGCCTGGATGAAAATTCTAAGAGTGAAAATATAATAGAGCATTTTAATATTATTGCAGCCACCATTAAAGAGAGCCTGAGGGAGGTTTCTAGGAACAGGCCCAAGACTGGTAGAAGATGGTTTGATAAAGCATGCACTAAGGCCCTCACTGAGCTTAAATATGCCATCCACCGGGAACCCCTGGACCCCTCCTTAATAAGAGACTTAAGGAATCGTTACAATTTGGCACTGAAACAAAGGAAGAACACTATAAGGAGGGTGGCTTGGGAAGAACTATGTGATGCCTCACAGTCCAAAGATACATCTGCATTTTGGAGGGTGGTAAATGTCCCCTTCCTTTTTGATAACACCAAGGCTCGTATGGAAATTGCGATTAGTGAAGATGACTGGGTCACACATTTCTCCACCCCCTATATGTGCTTAGAACAAAGCCCCCAAAAAGTCTCTAACTTGAGAAAGGGGTGGATGTCCAAAAAGTATCGGTTGCTCTGCCTGAGGTCCTATGCGAGAAAGGAGGGATGCCGAAAAAGTAGTGGTTACCCTGCCTGAGGTCCTATTGAGTTTGAAAGCTACAAAGAGTGGAAAGGCAGCAGGCCCAGATGGCATCCCAGCTGATCTGTATAAAGCTAACAGTGACATCTGGGGCCCCATTCTGGTACAGGCTTTTTAATGCAGCGTTAGCGAGGGGTTTAAGTCCGTCATGGTTTACATCTATCATTGTTCCCATCTACAAGAAGGGAGATAGGCAAAACTGTGCATGTTATAGGCCAATATCCCTACTCGACTCATCCATAAAAATCCTCGGTAGAGTTATTTTAGCTAAATTACAAAACTGGGCGGAGGATAATGGGGTAATAAGTGATCTACAGTTTGGCTTTCAAAGGGGCATAGGAACTATCGAGCAGTGCTTAAATTTATTTTTGACCAGCAGAAGTACATATCGATAAAAAGGGAGCGTCTATATTTTGCTTTTGTCGACCTTACTTCGGCTTTTGACTGTGTGTCCCATAATAAACTATGGGAACTGATGCAAAGGATGGGCGTGGAAGATCCGATTATTTGCTTCTTGAGGGAGCTGTATTCTGGGGCTACAGCTACTGTCCGCTATGGTAGAGGGGGGGAATGTAGTAGATCTTTTGGGATAGGGCACGGAGTACGCCAGGGATGCGTCCTGGCGCCTTTTTTATTCCTGATCTACATAAACGGGTTGGAGCATCGTCTACTGCAGGAGTGCAGGGATGTGCCTATTGTTGGTAATAGGTGTATCCCTGCGCTCTTGTATGCGGACAATGCTGTTTTAATGGCGCGAACACCCATTGCCCTCCAAAACCTGATAGCATCCTTTAATAAGTTCATGTCCAGTATAGATTTGAAAATCAACTGTAGTAAAACCTTTACCATGAACTGTGGAACACGATCTAAGAAGCAAATGAAAACTATGTTTATAAATAACGCTCCCTTAGAAAACATGCCCATCTTCCCTTACTTAGGCATCTTGTTTCATGAGACTGGTTCATGGACAAGCGCTATAAGGGCAAGAACTCTTTTGTTCTCAAAGACAATAATGGCCCTAAATAGTTTTATACAAAAGTTGGGAAAGAAGCCCATTAGGGAAACTCTAACCATTTATAATGCAACGTGTATATCGGTGGCTTTGTATGGATCAGGACTCTGGGGGTATGCTAACATAAATGCTATGCAATTAACTGAAAATAAGTTCATGCGGTACATGCTGTCTGTACCCGATAGTATTGCAACCCTTAACTGCCACGAGGAGTTGGGGCAGCCGTATATCTCAGATACAATAAGAATTCAGCCCATCTTATTGTGGCATAGGGTTTGGACTGTCAATGAGTGTGTTGTAAACCGTGCCATACTTCAGGATGTGCTACAACTCGAAAATGCCAATGTTTTTAAATGGTTAAATTATGTGAAGTCCTTCTTGACAGAAATTCACTGTCAACAATACTTTGAGGACCCACTTTTAATGGCACACATATCCAGAAAATTATTGAAAAACTGTGTATGGAACACCTCAGGGAAAAAAGATTGTTAGAGGAAATAAAGAAAAAGACGGTTTGCTCCCATCAGTTGATATTAAGTGGTGTTAAATTACAACCATACTTATGCCTCCCTATGTCAAATTACGATAGATTTTGTCTTACACGTTTTAGATTTAACATTGTTTTTAGATTATTAACATTCCCAGTAATGAACTCCTGGTCTAATACGTTGTGTTTATGCCCATGTGATGAATTATCTCTGCAATCTGATATTCACGTGTTGTTTTTCTGTAGATTTTACACTTTGCCCCGTAGGAAATTTATTGTCCCAATCCTAAAAGAGATGAAGGTAAATAGATGCCGCCCAGCGTTTTTAGAATTGTAAAGAATGGACACTGTATTTATTGTTCATCATTGTCAGAATTTTTTAAATATGTTTTTAAACTCCGAAAATCGATGGATGGATAAATTTTAACTGTCCCTATAGAAAATTTTGTCCTTCGCCCCTCTTATAACAACTGTGTACTGAGCCATTTTAATTGTAATTTTTATCTGTTGCTTTTATGGTCATTGATTTTTAACCGAATAAAGTACTTTTTGACTTTGACTTTGACTCCCGTTCTCTCACTCCAGTTTCCTAAATCCCTCCATCCCCTCACTCCCCATCTCTCACTTTCCCTTACCCCCTTTTCTAATCCACATACCCCTTATCTCACCATCACTCCGCTTCTCTTACTTTCAATCTCTTTACCCTGCTGTACTTCATCCGCTTCATCTGTTACTCCCTTTTCCTATCTCCATCACTTACTCCCCTTTTCTCACTCCCCCTCCATCACTCTCCATTACTCACTGCCATTCCCTTACTCATTCACTCTTCTTACCTGTATTCTCTACCCTTAGTCCTTTTGTTGCAGTCAGTCTTTCACTTCCCTTTCATGACTGATCATACTTTCCTTTTCTCACTCATTCTGTCTGTCCTTTCCTCCTCTTCACTCAGTCATTTCAATCATTCATGTATACACTACACATTCATTCAATAAAATTACAACACAGTATATTAGGAATATAGCTCTTCTTGGAGAAGTGAAGTGAGTTCTGAAAAGAACTGTTTTTTTTGTCTTTTTTGTTTTGTATTTTTTTTTTTAGTTTTTTAACAATTTTGTATTTTTTTTAAAAAATTTTAGAGCACCAAAAAAAAAACTGGTAATGAAAAACTGATCAACAGGAACAAAAACAATAAATGAAAAAAATTATGGGCTGGAGCATGTGTGCTGCTGTATTTTGTTTTCGATCAAGTTAATACTGCTCTCAGCGTAGCAAAGAGCAACATTGCACACATTACAATGTATGTGCACATTCTGGAAAAGTGGGCGGATGTCCAGTGACCTGGTACACGGAGAATCTGCGGCCGCAGATGATGTGCTCGGCTGAGCAGGTGGAGGGTTGTCTCTTAGGGCTCTATTTGACTCTCGAGGTACAGGATGCACTGTCTTGCAGTGTCTCAACATTGAATAAATACTAAACGAGTATTTCTTGGTGGGATCTCCTCTAGATAACCCACTTCCACAAATAGTGCATGTCACCTTCTGGGCATTGACCTTCTTTTGGCTCTCTGGAAAGGTGAAGAATTTCCAGATAAAAGAGTCTTTTTGTTTGGTCTGCCTTGGTGGTACCACAAAGGTCTCCTCCTCACTCCCTGAAGTAGACTGCTGTTCTGCCATTTTCAAGTAAAATTGTACTAGAATAGCTGTTCAGCTCCTTGTCCCAGGAAATAAGAAGAAATAGTGAGGGGAGTGGGTGTGGTGTTTGAAGATTCTGGAACAGAAACTACTATGAACCAATGAAAAGTGTTGTTTCGCAATCACATGACTTGCCGTGAGCGCACGGTGCTCGCACGTATGCGCGCACGGTGCTCGCACGTATGCGCGCACGGTGCACGCACGCATCAGAAATGAATTACTTTTAACCCGATTTCTAAAACATGAAAAGGAGGCAGGGAAGACACTCCCTGACCCCCTAGACCTTCTCAGGGGGTCCCTAAAGGACCTCGTAAATCAAAAAAAAACATTTTGTTTAATACAAAAATTTGCCTTAAAAATAGGAAAAACATTTTAAACTGTTTATAAGTTTAAAGAAGATATTAACTATGCTGTTCAACTTTATCCAAATAAAAAAAAAAAAGAGCTGAGCCATTCCATATTACAGGATACAGTCAATCTAGAACTATATACATAGGCAGTTTATTGTCAAAGAAATATATAAAAAAATAATAATACATACATAAATTAGCATTTAAAAACCCTTGCAAATTCACTAAAAAAAACATAGGTTTCACACACGTTATAGTTAGGAATTAGCATTTAAAAAACCTTGCAAATTCACTGAAAAAACCATAGGTTTCACACATGTTATAGTTAGGAATTAGCATTTAAAAAACCTTGCAAATTCACTGAAAAAACCTTAGGTTTCACACACGTTATAGTTAGGAATTAGCATTTAAAAAACCTTCCAAATTCACTGAAAAAACCATAGGTTTCACACATGTTATAGTTAGCTGGACATTTCACTCGTACAAAACCATTGAAATTCCTCCGTTATAGTTAGTTCAGCTAACTATAACTCGCGCGACCGCAATCCACTGCTGATGACATCACATATTACATCACTCATGACATGGTCAGTGACATCACTCATGACATCACTGATGACATCTCAAATGACATCACTGATGACATCTTTGATGACATCATCCAGTGAATATGTGCCTTTCTGAAAATAAATATTTTTTATATATGTATATCTAAAGGTTAATGGAAGAATAAATGGGTAAATAAGTGTCTAAATGGATGTTTTTTTTGTAAAATTAATTGTATAACTGACTTATTAACAGTATCTTAGTGAATACAAGTATTAGTGAGTAATGTTTAAATATTTAAATATCTGTATCAGTGTCTCACTTTGTGTATAAGTGGCTGCATGGGTTGGTGAGTAGCTACATGATTGTGTATATGGGTTATTAGTTCGTTTTTAGAGTATCAGGATGAGTGTCTGTATGGTTCAGTGGGGGATGTTACTTAGCGTATAGATGCATGAATGAGTGACTCACTGTTTGTATGTGTTTTGAAGACAGTATGTGAGCAGGACAGTATGGGTGGATGAGTGTGTGTATGGGTGAGTAAGAGAGTGAATGACTGTCTCAATAGTGTCTTTATGAGTAATTCCATATGTTTTAAACTAGTATATGTGAGTATTGATGTATATAAGTGCGGATATATGAGAGTGAGAGATTGGAAGAGTTCCTGTATAAATAAGTATGTGTTTCTATAAGTGATTGTTTAAGAGAGTAAGTATGTGTACATTTCTGTAGAAGTAAGTGTAGTGGTGTGTGTATAGCTGTATATGCAAGTAAATAGATGTTTTTTTGCATGTGTGAGTATGTGTGTGAGTAACTCTATGTATGAGTGTAGGTGTGTAACAGGATGTATAGGTGTATGAGTACATATGATGACTGAGTGCATGTATGAGTGACTATATAGAAGTGTTGATGAATGAGTGGATGCGTATGTAGATTTTGGAATTACTGAATAGGTTGTTCTAACTGGTATTGGTATCTCTATAGTTTTCAAAACTTTAGTTTGTATTTTTCAATGTGTGTATCAAAGTTTATATTAGGATAAGAGGAGGTCTGCCACTCTTACACAAGGATGATGTCATCAGTGATGTCATTTGAGATGTCATCAGTGATGTCATGAGTGATGTCACTGACCATGTCATGAGTGATGTAATATGTGACATTATCAGCAGTACATTGCGGGGGCGCGAGTTATAGTTAGCTGAACTAACTATAACAGGGGAATTTCTAGGGTTTTGTACGAGGGAAATGTCCAGCTAACTATAATGCCCCTGAAACCTATGGTTTTTTCAGTGAATTTCTAAGGTTTTTTAAATGCCAATTCCTAACTATAACGCCCCTGAAACCTTTGTTTTTTTCAGTGAATATATATATATACATTTTTCAGGGGTGTTATCGTTAGCTGGACATTTCCCTCGAACAAAACCCTAGAAATGACATCACTGATGACATCTCAAATGACATCTCAAATGACATCACTGATGACGTCATCCAGTCACTGTGTGTTTTTCTGAAAAGTTTAAATATGTTTTATATATTTATAGTGAAAGGCCTGTGGAAGAATGAGTGGGTGTACAAGTGTGTGAATGGATGATTTTCTAGGTGCGTAACTGATTCTATAAGTGAGTCATTACTAGTTACTAAACTGTGTGAAGGTCTGTATGTGTCTGTCTGTTGGTGTATAAGTGGCTGCATGGTTTTGTGAATAGCTATATGAGTGTCTATATGGGTTATTGATTGGTTGTCTGAGTATCTGTATGGGTGCCTGAGTGTTTGTGTGGGTAGGGTGTGTGTGACTCTGTGCATAGATGTGTGACTGGGTGATTCTATGGGTGCATGGTTTTAAGAGTTCATCTGTGATGAAATGTATGGTTGGGTGAGTGTATGTGTGGGTGTGTTAAGGATTGAATGTATATCTCAGTTGGTACATGTGTCAGTAACTACATATGTGAAAGGCAGTATATATATGTGTAAGAGTATATAAGTGGGTATATGTGAGAGTGTGTGATTGTGAGAGTGGCTGTATGGATGAGCGTGTGCTTGTATCAATGATTGTATAAGATCGTAAGAATGTGGTACTATTTTTATGAGTAAGTGAACTTGAGTGTGTATAACTACATAGGTGAGTAAATGGGAGTGTGATTAATTATTTGCATGACTAGGTGTGAGAGTACTTCTATGGATGATTGGTGGTGTGTAAGTGTCTATGTAGGTGTATAAATGCATATGATAGTCTTGTACGGAGTGACTGTACGTATGTGTGACTGTACAGGTGAGTGAGTGGAGGTGTATGTAGACCTAAGAGTTAATGAGTGGATATGTAGTTATTGGTATTGGAGTATCTATGGTTTTCAGAATGGACGTCTGAAATTTTGAGTTGGTGTATCAACGGTTAAACTAGGGTGTGAGAAGATGCAGTAATTTATCACATGGATGATGTCATCAGTGACGTCATCAGTGATGTCATTTGAGATGTCATCAGTGATGTCACTGACCATGTCATGAGTGATGTAATATGTGACGTCATCAGCAGTGCATTGCGGGGGCGCGAGTTATAGTTAGCTGAACTAACTATAACAGGGGAATTTCTAGGGTTTTGTACGAGGGAAATGTCCAGCTAACTATAACACCCCTGAAACCTATGGTTTTTTCAGTGAATTTCTAAGGTTTTTTAAATGCCAATTCCTAACTATAACGCCCCTGAAACCTTTGGTTTTTTTCTGTGAAATTCAAAGGTTTTTTAAATGCCAATTCCTAACTATAACGTGCATGAAACCTATGGTTTTTTCAGTGAATTTCAAAGGTTTTTTAAATGCCAATTCCTAACTATAACGTGCATGAAACCTATGGTTTTTTCAGTGAATTTCAAAGGTTTTATAAATGCTAATTCCTTTCTATAACGTATCTCTGAAGATATCATGTTTAATGATTTTCATTGGATTTGTATATTTTTCAAATTGAGTGTGTCAATTTCATTAATTACGTTTTTTTAAAAATACTTTTTTATCACCATTTATTTTTTTTTTTTTTTTTTTTTTTTTTTTGAAAAAGTTTTATTGAGCAATAATTCGGTTACAAGTACGGGCCTACAACCACCCGGGCCGGCCGCTAGGTACAGAAGGAGATCTACACATATCAAGGCTACAATCAGATCCCAGGGCACTGCCCCGCAGTGGCTTCAGATAGTTCTCGAGGAACAGGAAGCGTAAGTCCAACAATCACAAAAACAAAAAGACAAACAATAAAAAACAAAAGGCGAGTTATGAGGGAAACCAGTGCGGGTCAGGCTCCCCCCGGGAAACTCCAGTCAGGACAATTGAGCAAACCGCTAAAGAGAGGAGTACCGGGAGGCCGGGGACGGAGGGGGGGGGGAGGGGGTCAAGGGAGATGAACGTCCATATGTAGTTGTTCCAAAAGGCGCCAGGAGCCATCAAGGGTCAGGGGGACATGGCGATATCAGTGTCTACCAGGGGGGGCGTACAGATGCCTCCGCGGTACGCGTTCCATTGCCCCCAAATTCTACCCCATGCCCCCGGCTTGCCACGGGCCACATACACTGTCTTCTCCCTAAACATACACCAGTCCATATTCTCCTTCCATACTGACACGGTGGGCGGCCGTTGAGCGCCCCAAAGTTGCGCTATGTCCCTCTTGGCAATCATGTTCCCTAGGGCCGCCCACCGAGTCTGAGCCGCGCTGTAGTCATTGGGCTCCCACACATTCAGGACACAGCGACGCACCTCCGGCAGCAGCACAACCCCAGTGACCTGTCCCATAACCGTGTGGACCCGGCGCCAGTAGTCCGCCACCTCGCGGCACTCCCAAAGGATATGAAGAAAGGTGGCGCTGAGCCCACAGCCTCGCTTACAGAGCCCGTCGTCGGAAAATCCCATCGAGACCAAGCGAGGACCCGTCACATACACCCGGTGGAGAATCTTGAGTTGTACCAACCGGAGACGAGCCGGAATGGCAACCTCCTTGGGGGACGACAGTGCAGACTGCCAATCTTCGTCGTCCAATTCCACCCCATCCCCAGTCCAAGCCTCCCGAAGGCGCACAAAAAGGTCCGCCCGGTGATTAATTAATTTTTTATAAATTAAAGAAATAGTACTATCAGGGACATGTCCGTCAAGTATGCGGTCCTCGAGGGGCGAGGAAACAGGGATCTTGGTCCCCTCCCCGAAGACCGAGAGCAGGGCGTGTCGAACCTGGGCGTAGCGGAAGAACTCCCTGTCGGTCAGCTCGTATTCGGCCTGGAGCACCGCGAAAGTCTTGACCGCGCCCTTGTGCCACAGGTCTCCCACTTTGCTGATACCAATCGTGTCCCACTGGTCAAACCCCTTCGTGGTCCACAAGCTGCCCAGGCGGTCGGAGGCAAACAAGGGAGTAGCACATGTTAATCGCTCACTCCAGCCCATGGCCGCAGTGGCAGCCCTCCAGGTCCGCACAGCAATCTTAGTAGGACCCGTAAGGGTCCGGCCAGCCAGGCGGGAATAAAGTGCCCTGTTATAGTTCCCGCCGGGAAGCAGGAACTTGTCCATCTCATACGCCGGATTCAAGCCGGGCGCATACGTGGCGTGGTTAATGGCAGATAGCTGCGAGGCCCAATAGTACCTGCGAATGTCAGGAAGCGCGATGCCCCCGTCATACCAGGGGAGAGTGAGCTTGGCAAGAGCAATACGCGCCCGCCCGTCCCACACCAGTCTCCTCTGCAGGCTCTCCACCTCCCGAAAGTAGGCCACTGGGATAACGTCGAAGGAGTTCTGGAGTGCATAGAGGAACCTGGGAAGGGACATCATTTTGAACAGCGCGGCCCGACCCAGCGGGGACAGGGGCAGCCTGCACCACCGGGCCGTGTCCTCCCGCAGTCGCCGAAGTGGACGCAGGAGATTCTGCTCATAGCGAGCCACCGGGTCCAGCGAAACGTATATCCCCAGGTACTTAAAGCCACTCAGAGATATTTGAATCGGGAGCCGAGGCGGCAGGAGAGGAGGACCACCAGAGATGGGATAAACGCAGGATTTAGACCAATTGATCGTGAGACCCGAATTATTCCCAAAGGAGGTCAGAACGTCAAAGAGGACGTTGAGTGACTGCCGCGGTGAGGTGAGATACAGGAGAATGTCGTCCGCATACAGCGAGACCCGATCTTCGAAGCCCGGGCCCCACCGGATCCCTCTAAGCGAGGGCTCCCAACGGAGCCAGGCAGCGAGTGGCTCCAGGGCGAGAGCAAAAAGCAACGGGGACAACGGGCACCCCTGCCTCGTGCCCCTGCCGAGGGCAAAGGGCCGAGAGACCCGCCCATTCACCACCACTTGCGCCATGGGTCCCGTGTAAAGGAGCCTCACCCAGCCAATAAATCCCTCTCCAAAGCCGAATTTATCCAAGACGGCCCAGAGGAATGGCCACTCAATAGTGTCAAAGGCCATCGTGGCATCCAAAGAAACCAGCACGGCCGGATCGGAGAGGAACTCCGCCCTGGCAAGGGCACCGTGAAGACGCCGCAAGTTAAGAGCGGTGTTACGGTGCGGGATAAAGCCGCATTGGTCCGGATGAATAAGGTCGCACACGACACTCAACAATCGATTGGCCAGGACTTTCGCCAGGATTTTAGGCTCCGCATTGAGCAGTGAAATAGGCCGGTAAGAAGTACAGCGGTCTCGCGGCTTGCCCTCCTTGGGGATAACGACTATAGTGGCCAAGCGCTGGTCGGCCGGAAGGGAACCCGCCGCAAGAGAGTCGCGGAACATGCGGCTGAGGAAGGGCGCAAGCTTATCAGGACGCAATTTGTATAGTTCAATGGGCAGACCATTAGGACCCATAGCCTTGCCCGAGCGAAGGGAACGGATCGCGGTCGCTATTTCATCCGACGACAAGGGGGCGTCCAGCCGCTCCCGGTCCTCAACGGACAGGCCGGGCAGAGCTATATCTCTCAGTAGGAGGCGAGAGTCATCCTCATCTCTGTCAGTCACCGGGGAGTACACCGCCCGGAGGTGGTCAGCGAAACATTCCACAATCTCATCCAGCTCAGTCACACACACACCATCCGCGGCACGCAACTCGGGGACAACACGATTCACTCTCTCCTTTTTGTCCAGCCACGCAATCAACTTTCCCGCCTTGTCCCCCGCGTCATACAATCGGCCCTGCTGCTCCCTATACATAGTTTTGGCCGCGTCAGTGACCAGGGACCTATATTCGAACTGTTTCAGGCTAAGGGCATGTAGCCCGTCCGGAGTAACATTCGCCTCCAAGGCCGATTCCAACCCCGAGATGTCAGTCTCCAGCTTCACCACCGCCTCGCTCCTAACCTTCTTGGCCACCACTATCTGGGCGAGGGCGTGTCCGCGTATCACAGTTTTAAAGGCTTCCCAAAGGGACAACGCAGACGACACCGACCCCTCGTTTTCACTGAAGTATTGGTCCATGGCCTTAACCAGGCTGTCACGAGTCGCAGGGTCCCGCAGGTACCAGGGGTTAATAGGAGCTATCCGCCCTGCGGACCGCGACCCGGTGTCAAAGAGAAGCCACAGCGGAGAATGGTCGGAGATACCACGCGCCAGGTGTCTGACCTCTCAAATCCGACCAGTCTGCGCCGCGGGCATAAGGAAGTAGTCTAACCTGGAGAGACTCCCATGCGCCCCCTAATGAAAGGTGAACTGACACTGGGTCGGATGCATTAGTCTCCAACTATCCACCAAGCCGAAGGTCTCCAACATCCCACCCAGCCATGACTGGGCAGCGGGGAGGGTCCTTGGTGGGTGACGATCCAGTTCACCCGAAACCACAGAATTAAAGTCCCCGCCCATGAGCAGGAGGCCGTCCGGAAGGTCAAGCAGCATTCGACCCAAGTCAGTAAAGGTGGAGTTCTGGAGGCCCGGGGGGACGTAGACTGAAACCAGGGTAAGGGGCTGCCCCTCCCACCTCCCAATCAAACACACATAGCGCCCTCTGTCATCCGAGACTATCCTCGTGATCTCCACCGGAAGGGAGGTTCGCAGGAGAATGCCCACCCCCCTGGAGCCAGTTGTGAAACCAGAATGGGCTACGAGGCGGTATCCCCCCCTGTTCATCGCATGGCAGACATTGCCGACCAAGTGCGTCTCCTGGAGAAACACCACATCAGGAGTCACACGACGCAAATATTGCAGTACAACACCCCGCTTAATACGGTCCCCCAACCCATTGACGTTCCATGACATAAGCCTCAACCCGTCTCCCCCCATCCCCTCCAATAGATCAAGAGGCCCCCAGCCCGCAGCACGGTTCCCAAATATGGACAAAAATCAATACCTCGCCCTGTAAACAAAAAACACACAACAAAACAACCCCTCTTCCCCCCCAACCCCACCCCAAGTCCAACTCCCCCCACCCTGCACCCCTGCGGGCCAATGACCCCCCCCAACTTGCAGTGTGCCTGTCGCCCCCCTAACCCCATTCTACAAAAAGACCCCGGAGGAGGAAAGGGACCCGAACCCGCCCGCACCCCTCACGGGTCCTGGTAAGACACAGTATGCAAAAGAAGTAAGACCCAACTGTACAGTGCAAAACCGCAAAAGCAAGGACCAAATGTCAGTCTAAGGGGACCCGTCACCTGCGGTGCCCCCAGAGGGCCCGGGCCGGCCACCCCCGTCCGGCAGCGAGTCCAGCCAGTCACTTGCGGCCACAGGAGAGTCAAAAAAGGCTGTCCGCTCTCCATGCTCCACTCGGAGTTTCGCCGGGTAGATCATCGAATACTTCAGGCCTAGCTCGCGGAGACGGCGCTTCACCCCTTGGAATCCCATCCGCTGTTTCTGGACCAGTTGCGTGAAGTCCGGATAAAAATTGATGGTCGAGTTCTCGTAGCGGACCGGGCCACGGGTCCGTGAAGCCTGCAGAATAGCGTCGCGGTCCCTGTAGTGGAACAGTTTAGCCACGATAGGCCTCGGGGGGGCCCCCGGCCGCGGCCGGCCGCCCGGAACTCGATGGGCCCGCTCCACGGCGAAGAATTTGCTTAGGCCAACCGGGGACAGCTGTTGCAGGATAAGTTCCTCGACCACGAGGTCCACCGGGCGGCCATCGGAGGACTCCGGTACACCAATGATGCGGATGTTGTTGCGTCGGGCCCGTCCCTCGAAGTCCTCAAGCCGCCGGGCCATATGGTCGTTGACCACTCTAATGTCCCCAAGCGCGGCCCGCAGATCCGACACCTCCGCACCCAGGGTGGAGGTCCGTGTATCAAGAGCCTGGACCTTCTCGTTGGTTTTGGAGAGGTCTGCCCGAATCAGGGTGACATCGATCGCGACAGTGTCGATCTTACGGGCCAGGGCCTCATATTGCGTCGCGATGGTTTCCCTGATGCCCTCGATGGCGCCCATAATGTCCTGCAGGGAAAGTTCCGCAGAGACGGTCGTGCCTCCCCCCGCAGCATCCGGGGAGAGGCCAGCAGCGCCGGGGGACCCGTTGCCCTGGGTGTAGCGGTCCATGTTGTTGCTCTGGACCGCTCCCCCGCGCAGAGAAGCCTTGGTCTTGCGCCCCTCCGGACCCCCTTTGCCCGCCATGCGAGCGCAGTCTCTCAATGGGACCTCCGATCAAAAGGTGTGTGGGCGTCAGCAAAAGGACCACAAACTGTCAATGTAGGGGTCGGAGGCGTTAAGCCCACCAGTAGCAGATGGAAGCAAGCCTCGGGCAGAGGCCCAGGAGGCACCTCGCCACCTTGTGCGCGCACGCCAGCCGATCTCCTGAAGGCCAAAACCGAAACCGAAAGTGCTGAATCGGCAACTGGCACCGCGCTGAGGCCGCTGTTGTTCAATTGCAGCCCGGCCCCACGGGTCACCTTCACCCCGGCCACCTCCGTCGGGTGGGTCCCAAAAGTTCCGACGACGACAACTCAGGATTCCCAGGTCCGATTAGAGTTTTAAAAAGAGATATATGATCAGCTGGTCTTCATCTCCCAGATTCCATAAACCAAATCAGGATAGTCTCAGGATATATTCCGAGGAGCAGAAAGGGTCCGGGGAGCCCTGTGCTCACGCGACCATCTTGGATGCGCGCTAGGCTCCTCCTCCCTTTATCACCATTTTTTAAACTTATTTTTTCAATTATTTCTTTTAAAAATTAAAAAATATTATTTGAACTTAATCGGTTTTTCAAACATATTTTTTTAATTATATGTTCAAAACTTTATTTTATATATATTTTTTCACTGTTTTTGGATCTGCGCACCCTACGCGCACCGTTCTTGATCCCTACGCGATAGCATCCGCGCATGGTTTGCGTTGGGTACGTGTTTAGTGCGCGATTGCAATGCAACCGGTACGCGACTCCCAGCCTACACGCGACACGTTCGATGTACGTAACGCGACGTTTACGCGCTTCCGCGATGCGTCATCTGCATCTATGATGCGGTAGTTATGCGGATCTCGCAAAATATTTAACATTTAAAAAAAACATATATATATGTATTTCATGTGAATATTAATTGAAGACAAACTCTAAACTAGTCTTAAAACTAATATATTTTTACATCTAATCCTATATTTTTTTTTAATTCAATTTCGCGGATGCGCGCTGGGTGCGTGCTGCGTAAGCGCAGGGTGCGCGGATCCCATGTGACCTGCAAAAAAAGAGATTTGATTGGTTCATTAAACTTCCTCTTCTAACTACTGAAAGACCCCACCCATCGCAATCATTCTTCTTTGAGCTTCTTTAGAGCACCATCTCTTTGGAGAGAAGAAGATTTTTTAGACTAAGTTTACACTTAGCTCTAACTATTTTCAACCAAAAATGGCTTCAGGGCAGCAGGCATCACCTGCATCACCTCATACTACAGGAGGCACAACCCAAAGAACGTTTTCCCTCAGTGGTGTGGAAATTTTTAACTTTTCCCGAGGGGCAGAATAAGACCAATGCCACCTTGGTCACATGCAAGATTTGCAAAAGAGTCCTGTCGCGAGGGGATCCTAACAAGAAATACTCTTGCGGCACGGCAAGTATGATGAAGCACCCTTCATCCAAACAATCTTGCACGAGAAGAGTGCCGACGGATGAGAAACACTCCTGCTCCTGCGCCATCCACCTCATTGCAGCCGAGCACATCAAGAGTGCATCCATCAGCCCAAACCTTGGACATCCGTACTCAATTTCAATTTTAAAAAATGCTCTTCACTAAGTGCAATGCGACTTTGTGCTATGGTGAGCAGTCGATCGATCTGATCTGCCGCCGGCAAGAAAGTCACATTTGCTAGTTTTTTTTATTGTTCCCTGAAGTTCATTGTTTGGTTTCTCCTGTTTTGTTTTTTGTTTTTTTGGTGCAGAAAAACCAAAAAAATGTAAAAATTGTTCAGAAAACTCAAAAAAATTATAAAAGAAGAAAGAAGAAAAAAAAAGTTCTTGTAAGAACTAACTTTCCTGGTTTAAAAAAAGAGCTACATTTCTTTGTTAGTGTGTGAAAGTTTAGATGAATGTATGTGTAGTACGTAATTGACTGAATGAATGCATTAGTAGCGTATGGTGAATGTATAAGTGCAGAACTATGAGGAAGTGCTGCAGCATCACACAGTAACCTCTTTAACTGCAGTGTACTGTAGTACTTCCGAAGCACAGAAATGCAACATATTGTACATAAATATGTTGCAAATCTATGCTTCTCTCTGCACAGCTGCTTAAACTGCAGCCATGTGGTGACACAGGCACCCTTGCACCATAGTGCAAGGATATCTGTGTCATGTGCTGTTTGTTTTTGTGCAGGAAGACACACCTTCCTGCACAAAAACAATCAGAAAACGCATTTTTCTCCTTCAATGTATGCTGAACATTTTAGCATGCATTGAAGATATAAAAATGTGGAGAAATTAAAACAATTCTTTTTCTTGTGCTTTCCTACACCAATTTTAGAATGGTGCAGCATTCACACACATATCGAGATTTATGATTTATGATAAATCTAGACATGTGTCTTGTTCTATGAGTATTCAGTGCAATCATGCACAACAACACTTAGAGAACACCCTTTCAACGCAATGTGGTGTGCATAATGAGGTTGTATTTACATGGAGTATAAAAAGTACACAGAGTGCTTTTTCCTCTCTTTGTAAATATGAAAGAGTGTCTTGCGCAATAACTATGTTACAAAAAGTAACATATTTCAGTTTTTAAAATTCCTTGCGAATGATAGAAGGTAAGCACAGAGTTGTGTCTCCAAAGATGTTCAAAGAAGAATGATTGAAATAATTGAAGTCCTTCAATAGCTAAAATAGGAAATATTATGAACCCCTCAAATCTTTTTTTTAGCAGGTCACATGATATCTGATTATGGTCAGATTTCAAAACTACAAAGGTATAAACAGAGTGTTTTTAGAAACATGTTTCAACTTTGTAGCTTCTTGCAGACCTCCTCATTCTGCATGTTGAGACTTAGTTAAACTTACCTTTACAGTAATAGGAATAAAAAATGGTACACATTTTTTTCACATTTTCATTCCAATCTAAATTTATAAAAATTGCTTATTTTACAATTTGGATCTGCAAAAGAAAAGGAAAAAAATATATAACATTTAATCATACATTTTTTACAACACAGCATAATTTCCACAAAGTACATTTTTTGCGTTTTTTGCTGTTCTCAGAATATATTAAATTTCACTAAAAATAGTGATTTCAATCGTACTCATCAGTTAACAGCAGGCAAAAAAAAAACAATCTCAAAGATTGTTAAAAGACAAACAACATGCTATTCTAAAAAAAAAAAGCAAGATACAAATCACAGATATATAAAATGCATACAGCTAACAAAATTTTATAAGTTTAACTTACAAAAACTGTAAATGTTGTTACTTTAAAATATTCACCAAATCTAAGGATGAATTTTTGGAGGATGCACGACGCCCACAACGTTTTCCTTCAGTGATGTGGAAATTTTCTACTTTTCTCGAGGGGCAAACAAAGACCAATGCCACCTCCGTCACGCGCAAGATTTGCAAAAGAGTTCTGTTACGAGGGGATCCTAACAAAAAATACTCGTGCGGCACAGCAAGTATGATGAAACACCTAAGGACCCTTCATCCAAACAATCTTGCACGAGAAGAGTGCAAACAGATGAGAAACACTCCTGTTCTGTATCTGTAAAAAAGAATCACAAATAAATGTTTATTAATAACTTTCAAATTTATACTATTCCATTACTGTACAAACACATTTTATATAAAAACTGACTAAGAAACTATAGCCATGAACCACAAGTGTGACGATGTTAAAAACACTACATGCATAGTGCATACTACTTTGAAGCAGTTCATGCCCTAAAGCCTACCTCACTAAAAGACTACATGCTAACTTACTAAATGATTACAGTACTATAAGGAGACACACTGGGTGAGTGACAGGGTGTTTGCTAGAAGTGTATGAATACTAACTAGGGAATTAAAGGTGTGAAAGACAACTGTGTACGTGATTAGAGGACTGCATCCATACTGGATAGGCATTTAAAGCAGTCCATGTGCTAAGGCCTGGCTCACTGCATGACTACTTGGGTACTGACTGAATGATTAGAGTACAGCAAGGAGAGTACCTAGGTGAATTTATAAGTGGTAGGCTTTTCGCACAGGGAATGGATTAGTACTTGGTACTGAATGGGTCACTAGAGCAGTGCAAAGGGAGTGACAGGATGTTTGCTGGACTGTATGGATACTGACTAGAGAATTGAAAGTGTGAAAGACAAGTGTCTAGGTGGTTAGAAGACTGCATACATAGTGGATAGGGGTTTGAAGCAGTCCATGTGCTAAGGTCTGGCTCAGTGCATGAATACTTAGGCAATGACTAAATAATTAGAGTACTCCAAAGATAGTATCTTGGTGAATTTATAAGTGTGTGGGTTTTGGCACAGTGAATGGATTAGTACATGATGCTGAATGGGTCACTAGAGGTCTGCAAAGGGAGTTACACGGTGCTTCCTGGAAGTGTATGGATACTGACTAGCAAATTGAAAATGTGAAAGACAAGTGTATAGTATGTTAGAAGACTACATGCATACTACATAGACATTTGAAACAATCTATGTGGTAATGTATGGTTCACAACATGAGTACTTGGAAACTGACTAAATCATCAGACTACTGCTAGCTTAGTGCCTGGGTAAAACTTTTAAATGTTCAGTTCTGGCACAGTGAAGAGAATAGTACATGGTACTGCACTTTAGTGTCAAACCCTGACTCATTTTCTCAATGCATAAGCAAAGAATAGCTTCTAAACCTACTAAAACTTGACAACATGACCGATTTTAAAACAGTTATCTGTCATCAAATACACTATGTTACCAAATGCTTCTCTCACAATCCTTACCCAAATGTACACAGACTCACAGTGTGATTTTAGACAAGCAACACTATCCCTAGTAGTTTGCCAAAACTCATTCACTAGACTAGAAGAGGTAATGGTACTGCACACAATCTACATATTTAAGTACAGCACATTAGTGTCAAAGCATGACTCATTTCATCAACGCATAAGCAAAGACTGGCTTCTAATGCTACTAAAACTTGACAACATTACAGGTTTTAAAAGAGTTATCTGCTAAAAAATACACAATGTTACCAAATGCTTCTCACACAGTGGTTCCCAAATGCACACAGACTCACAGTGTGATTCTAGACAATAACCACTCTATCTAGGACTTTACCAAAAATCATTCACTACTGTGGAACTGATAAGGGAACTGCACACAATGTACATATTTCAGGACTGCACTTTTCGCTCAAAGCCTGACTCATTTAATAAAAGCATAATCAAAAACTGGCTTCTAATTCTACTAAAACTTGACAACATGACAGGTTTTTAAAAAGTTATCTGTCAGAAAATACACGATGTTACCAAATGCTTCTCTCATAGTGGTTCCCAAATACACACTAACTCACAGTGTGATTCTAGACAAGCACCACTATCCCTAGGAGTTTACCAAAACTCATTCACTACAGTGCAAGTGGTAAGGGAACTGCACACAATCTACATATTTCAGGACTGCACTTTTGTGTCAAAGCCTGACTCATTTAATCAAAGCATAAGCAAAAACTGCCTTCTAATGCTACTACAAATTGACAACAAGACAGGTTTTAAAACAGTTATCTGTCAGCAAATACACGATATTACCACATACTTCTCTCAGCACATGCCCTAAAGCCTACATCACTAAAAGACTACATGCTAACTGACTAAATGATTACAGTACTATAAGGAGACACACTGGGTGAGTGACAGGGTGTTTTCTAGAAGTGTATGAATACTAACTAGGGAATTGAAGGTGTGAAAGACAACTGTGTAGGTGATTAGAGGACTGCATCCATACTGCATAGACATTTAAAGCAGTCCATGTGCTAAAGCCTGGCTCACTGCATGACTACTTGGGTACTGACTGAATGATTAGAGTACAGCAAGGAGAATGCCTAGGTGAATTTATAAGTGGTAGGCTTTTCGCACAGTGAATGGATTAGTACTTGGAACTGAATGGGTCACTAGAGGAGTGCAAAGGGAGTGACAGGATGTTTGCTGGACTGTATGGATACTGACTAGGGAATTGAAAGTGTGAAAGACAAGTGTCTAGGTGGTTAGAAGACTGCATACATAGTGGATAGGGGTTTGAAGCAGTCCATGTGCTAAGGCCTGGCTCAGTGCATGAATACTTAGGCATTGACTGAATAATTAGAGTACTCCAAAGATAGTATCTTGGTGAATTTATAAGTGTTTGGGTTTTGGCACAGTGAATGGATTAGTACATGATGCTGAATGGGTCACTAGAGGTCTGCAAAGGGAGTTACACGGTGCTTCCTGGAAGTGTATGGATACTGACTAGCAAATTAAAAATGTGAAAGACAAGTGTATAGTATGTTAGATGACTACATGCATACTACATAGACATTTGAAACAATCTATGTGGTAATGTATGGTTCACAACATGAGTACTTGGAAACTGACTAAATCATCAGACTACTGCTAGCTTAGTGCCTGGGTAAAACTTTTAAATTTTCAGTTCTGGCACAGTGAAGAGAATAGTAAATGGTACTGCACTTTAGTGTCAAACCCTGACTCATTTTATCAATGCATAAGCAAAGAATAGCTTCTAAACCTACTAAAACTTGACAACATGACCGATTTTAAAACAGTTATCTGTCATCAAATACACTATGTTACCAAATGCTTCTCTCACAATCCTTACCCAAATGTACACAGACTCACAGTGTGATTTTAGACAAGCAACACTATCCCTAGTAGTTTGCCAAAACTCATTCACTAGACTAGAAGAGGTAATGGTACTGCACACAATCTACATATTTAAGTACAGCACATTAGTGTCAAAGCATGACTCATTTCATCAACGCATAAGCAAAGACTGGCTTCTAATGCTACTAAAACTTGACAACATTACAGGTTTTAAAAGAGTTATCTGCTAAAAAATACACAATGTTACCAAATGCTTCTCTCACAGTGGTTCCCAAATGCACACAGACTCACAGTGTGATTCTAGACAATAACCACTCTATCTAGGACTTTACCAAAAATCATTCACTACTGTGGAACTGATAAGGGAACTGCACACAATGTACATATTTCAGGACTGCACTTTTCTCTCAAAGCCTGACTCATTTAATAAAAGCATAATCAAAAACTGGCTTCTAATTCTACTAAAACTTGACAACATGACAGGTTTTTAAAAAGTTATCTGTCAGAAAATACACGATGTTACCAAATGCTTCTCTCATAGTGGTTCCCAAATACACACTAACTCACAGTGTGATTCTAGACAAGCACCACTATCCCTAGGAGTTTACCAAAACTCATTCACTACAGTGCAAGTGGTAAGGGAACTGCACACAATCTACATATTTCAGGACTGCACTTTTGTGTCAAAGCCTGACTCATTTAATCAAAGCATAAGCAAAAACTGCCTTCTAATGCTACTACAAATTGACAACAAGACAGGTTTTAAAACAGTTATCTGTCAGCAAATACACGATATTACCACATACTTCTCTCAGCACATGCCCTAAAGCCTACATCACTAAAAGACTACATGCTAACTGACTAAATGATTACAGTACTATAAGGAGACACACTGGGTGAGTGACAGGGTGTTTGCTAGAAGTGTATGAATACTAACTAGGGAATTAAAGGTGTGAAAGACAACTGTGTACATGATTAGAGGACTGCATCCATACTGGATAGGCATTTAAAGCAGTCCATGTGCTAAGGCCTGGCTCACTGCATGACTACTTGGGTACTGACTGAATGATTAGAGTACAGCAAGGAGAGTACCTAGGTGAATTTATAAGTGGTAGGCTTTTCGCACAGGGAATGGATTAGTACTTGGTACTGAATGGGTCACTAGAGCAGTGCAAAGGGAGTGACAGGATGATTGCTGGACTGTATGGATACTGACTAGAGAATTGAAAGTGTGAAAGACAAGTGTCTAGGTGGTTAGAAGACTGCATACATAGTGGATAGGGGTTTGAAGCAGTCCATGTGCTAAGGCCTGGCTCAGTGCATGAATACTTAGGCATTGACTGAATAATTAGAGTACTCCAAAGATAGTATCTTGGTTAATTTATAAGTGTTTGGGTTTTGGCACAGTGAATGGATTAGTACATGATGCTGAATGGGTCACTAGAGGTCTGCAAAGGGAGTTACACGGTGCTTCCTGGAAGTGTATGGATACTGACTAGCAAATTGAAAATGTGAAAGACAAGTGTATAGTATGTTAGACGACTACATGCATACTACATAGACATTTGAAACAATCTATGTGGTAATGTATGGTTCACAACATGAGTACTTGGAAACTGACTAAATCATCAGACTACTGCTAGCTTAGTGCCTGGGTAAAACTTTTAAATTTTCAGTTCTGGCACAGTGAAGAGAATAGTACATGGTACTGCACTTTAGTGTCAAACCCTGACTCATTTTATCAATGCATAAGCAAAGAATAGCTTCTAAACCTACTAAAACTTGACAACATGACCGATTTTAAAACAGTTATCTGTCATCAAATACACTATGTTACCAAATGCTTCTCTCACAATCCTTACCCAAATGTACACAGACTCACAGTGTGATTTTAGACAAGCAACACTATCCCTAGTAGTTTGCCAAAACTCATTCACTAGACTAGAAGAGGTAATGGTACTGCACACAATCTACATATTTAAGTACAGCACATTAGTGTCAAAGCATGACTCATTTCATCAACGCATAAGCAAAGACTGGCTTCTAATGCTACTAAAACTTGACAACATTACAGGTTTTAAAAGAGTTATCTGCTAAAAAATACACAATGTTACCAAATGCTTCTCTCACAGTGGTTCCCAAATGCACACAGACTCACAGTGTGATTCTAGACAATAACCACTCTATCTAGGACTTTACCAAAAATCATTCACTACTGTGGAACTGATAAGGGAACTGCACACAATGTACATATTTCAGGACTGCACTTTTCTCTCAAAGCCTGACTCATTTAATAAAAGCATAATCAAAAACTGGCTTCTAATTCTACTAAAACTTGACAACATGACAGGTTTTTAAAAAGTTATCTGTCAGAAAATACACGATGTTACCAAATGCTTCTCTCATAGTGGTTCCCAAATACACACTAACTCACAGTGTGATTCTAGACAAGCACCACTATCCCTAGGAGTTTACCAAAACTCATTCACTACAGTGCAAGTGGTAAGGGAACTGCACACAATCTACATATTTCAGGACTGCACTTTTGTGTCAAAGCCTGACTCATTTAATCAAAGCATAAGCAAAAACTGCCTTCTAATGCTACTACAAATTGACAACAAGACAGGTTTTAAAACAGTTATCTGTCAGCAAATACACGATATTACCACATACTTCTCTCAGCACATGCCCTAAAGCCTACATCACTAAAAGACTACATGCTAACTGACTAAATGATTACAGTACTATAAGGAGACACACTGGGTGAGTGACAGGGTGTTTGCTAGAAGTGTATGAATACTAACTAGGGAATTAAAGGTGTGAAAGACAACTGTGTACATGATTAGAGGACTGCATCCATACTGGATAGGCATTTAAAGCAGTCCATGTGCTAAGGCCTGGCTCACTGCATGACTACTTGGGTACTGACTGAATGATTAGAGTACAGCAAGGAGAGTACCTAGGTGAATTTATAAGTGGTAGGCTTTTCGCACAGGGAATGGATTAGTACTTGGTACTGAATGGGTCACTAGAGCAGTGCAAAGGGAGTGACAGGATGATTGCTGGACTGTATGGATACTGACTAGAGAATTGAAAGTGTGAAAGACAAGTGTCTAGGTGGTTAGAAGACTGCATACATAGTGGATAGGGGTTTGAAGCAGTCCATGTGCTAAGGCCTGGCTCAGTGCATGAATACTTAGGCATTGACTGAATAATTAGAGTACTCCAAAGATAGTATCTTGGTTAATTTATAAGTGTTTGGGTTTTGGCACAGTGAATGGATTAGTACATGATGCTGAATGGGTCACTAGAGGTCTGCAAAGGGAGTTACACGGTGCTTCCTGGAAGTGTATGGATACTGACTAGCAAATTGAAAATGTGAAAGACAAGTGTATAGTATGTTAGACGACTACATGCATACTACATAGACATTTGAAACAATCTATGTGGTAATGTATGGTTCACAACATGAGTACTTGGAAACTGACTAAATCATCAGACTACTGCTAGCTTAGTGCCTGGGTAAAACTTTTAAATTTTCAGTTCTGGCACAGTGAAGAGAATAGTACATGGTACTGCACTTTAGTGTCAAACCCTGACTCATTTTATCAATGCATAAGCAAAGAATAGCTTCTAAACCTACTAAAACTTGACAACATGACCGATTTTAAAACAGTTATCTGTCATCAAATACACTATGTTACCAAATGCTTCTCTCACAATCCTTACCCAAATGTACACAGACTCACAGTGTGATTTTAGACAAGCAACACTATCCCTAGTAGTTTGCCAAAACTCATTCACTAGACTAGAAGAGGTAATGGTACTGCACACAATCTACATATTTAAGTACAGCACATTAGTGTCAAAGCATGACTCATTTCATCAACGCATAAGCAAAGACTGGCTTCTAATGCTACTAAAACTTGACAACATTACAGGTTTTAAAAGAGTTATCTGCTAAAAAATACACAATGTTACCAAATGCTTCTCTCACAGTGGTTCCCAAATGCACACAGACTCACAGTGTGATTCTAGACAATAACCACTCTATCTAGGACTTTACCAAAAATCATTCACTACTGTGGAACTGATAAGGGAACTGCACACAATGTACATATTTCAGGACTGCACTTTTCTCTCAAAGCCTGACTCATTTAATAAAAGCATAATCAAAAACTGGCTTCTAATTCTACTAAAACTTGACAACATGACAGGTTTTTAAAAAGTTATCTGTCAGAAAATACACGATGTTACCAAATGCTTCTCTCATAGTGGTTCCCAAATACACACTAACTCACAGTGTGATTCTAGACAAGCACCACTATCCCTAGGAGTTTACCAAAACTCATTCACTACAGTGCAAGTGGTAAGGGAACTGCACACAATCTACATATTTCAGGACTGCACTTTTGTGTCAAAGCCTGACTCATTTAATCAAAGCATAAGCAAAAACTGCCTTCTAATGCTACTACAAATTGACAACAAGACAGGTTTTAAAACAGTTATCTGTCAGCAAATACACGATATTACCACATACTTCTCTCAGCACATGCCCTAAAGCCTACATCACTAAAAGACTACATGCTAACTGACTAAATGATTACAGTACTATAAGAAGACACACTGGGTGAGTGACAGGGTGTTTTCTAGAAGTGTATGAATACTAACTAGGGAATTGAAGGTGTGAAAGACAACTGTGTAGGTGATTAGAGGACTGCATCCATACTGCATAGACATTTAAAGCAGTCCATGTGCTAAGGCCTGGCTCACTGCATGACTACTTGGGTACTGACTGAATGATTAGAGTACAGCAAGGAGAATGCCTAGGTGAATTTATAAGTGGTAGGCTTTTCGCACAGTGAATGGATTAGTACTTGGTACTGAATGGGTCACTAGAGGAGTGCAAAGGGAGTGACAGGATGTTTGCTGGACTGTATGGATACTGACTAGGGAATTGAAAGTGTGAAAGACAAGTGTCTAGGTGGTTAGAAGACTGCATACATAGTGGATAGGGGTTTGAAGCAGTCTAAGGCCTGGCTCAGTGCATGAATACTTAGGCATTGACTGAATGATTAGAGTACTCCAAAGATAGTATCTTGGTGAATTTATAAGTGTTTGGGTTTTGGCACAGTGAATGGATTAGTACATGATGCTGAATGGGTCACTAGAGGTCTGCAAAGGGAGTTACAGGGTGTTTCCTGGAAGTGTATGGATACTGACTAGCAAATTGAAAATGTGAAAGACAAGTGTATAGTATGTTAGAAGACTACATGCATACTACATAGACATTTGAAACAATCTATGTGGTAATGTATGGTTCACAACATGAGTACTTGGAAACTGACTAAATCATCAGATTACTGCTAGCTTAGTGCCTGGGTAAAACTTTTAAAGTTTCAGTTCTGGCACAGTGAAGAGAATAGTACATGGTACTGCACTTTAGTGTCAAACCCTGACTCATTTTATCAATGCATAAGCAAAGAATAGCTTCTAAACCTACTAAAACTTGACAACATGACCGATTTTCAAACAGTTATCTGTCATCAAATACACTATGTTACCAAATGCTTCTCTCACAATCCTTACCCAAATGTACACAGACTCACAGTGTGATTTTAGACAAGCAACACTATCCCTAGCAGTTTGCCAAAACTCATTCACTAGACTAGAAGAGGTAATGGTACTGCACACAATCTACATATTTAAGTACAGCACATTAGTGTCAAAGCATGACTCATTTAATCAACGCATAAGCAAAGACTGGCTTCTAATGCTACTAAAACTTGACAACATGACAGGTTTTAAAAGAGTTATCTGCTAAAAAATACACGATGTTACCAAATGCTTCTCTCACAGTGGTTCCCAAATGCACACAGACTCACAGTGTGATTCTAGACAATAACCACTCTATCTAGGACTTTACCAAAAATCATTAACTACTGTGGAACTGATAAGGGAACTGCACACAATGTACATATTTCAGGACTGCACTTTTCTGTCAAAGCCTGACTCATTTAATAAAAGCATAATCAAAAACAGGCTTCTAATTCTACTAAAAACTTGACAACATGACAGGCTTTTAAAAAGTTATCTGTCAGAAAATACACGATGTTACCAAATGCTTCTCTCATAGTGGTTCCCAAATACACACTAACTCACAGTGTGATTCTAGACAAGCGCCACTATCCCTAGGAGTTTACCAAAACTCATTCACTACAGTGCAAGTGGTAAGGGAACTGCACACAATCTACATATTTCAGGACTGCACTTTTGTGTCAAAGCATGACTCATTTAATCAAAGCATAAGCAAAAACTGCCTTCTAATGCTACTACAAATTGACAACAAGACAGGTTTTAAAACAGTTATCTGTCAGCAAATACACAATATTACCACATACTTCTCTCAGCACATGCCCTAAAGCCTACATCACTAAAAGACTACATGCTAACTGACTAAATGATTACAGTACTATAAGGAGACACACTGGGTGAGTGACAGGGTGTTTTCTAGAAGTGTATGAATACTAACTAGGGAATTGAAGGTGTGAAAGACAACTGTGTAGGTGATTAGAGGACTGCATCCATACTGCATAGACATTTAAAGCAGTCCATGTGCTAAAGCCTGGCTCACTGCATGACTACTTGGGTACTGACTGAATGATTAGAGTACAGCAAGGAGAATGCCTAGGTGAATTTATAAGTGGTAGGCTTTTCGCACAGTGAATGGATTAGTACTTGGTACTGAATGGGTCACTAGAGGAGTGCAAAGGGAGTGACAGGATGTTTGCTGGACTGTATGGATACTGACTAGGGAATTGAAAGTGTGAAAGACAAGTGTCTAGGTGGTTAGAAGACTGCATACATAGTGGATAGGGGTTTGAAGCAGTCTAAGGCCTGGCTCAGTGCATGAATACTTAGGCATTGACTGAATGATTAGAGTACTCCAAAGATAGTATCTTGGTGAATTTATAAGTGTTTGGGTTTTGGCACAGTGAATGGATTAGTACATGATGCTGAATGGGTCACTAGAGGTCTGCAAAGGGAGTTACAGGGTGTTTCCTGGAAGTGTATGGATACTGACTAGCAAATTGAAAATGTGAAAGACAAGTGTATAGTATGTTAGAAGACTACATGCATACTACATAGACATTTGAAACAATCTATGTGGTAATGTATGGTTCACAACATGAGTACTTGGAAACTGACTAAATCATCAGATTACTGCTAGCTTAGTGCCTGGGTAAAACTTTTAAAGTTTCAGTTCTGGCACAGTGAAGAGAATAGTACATGGTACTGCACTTTAGTGTCAAACCCTGACTCATTTTATCAATGCATAAGAAAGAATAGCTTCTAAACCTACTAAAACTTGACAACATGACCGATTTTCAAACAGTTATCTGTCATCAAATACACTATGTTACCAAATGCTTCTCTCACAATCCTTACCCAAATGTACACAGACTCACAGTGTGATTTTAGACAAGCAACACTATCCCTAGCAGTTTGCCAAAACTCATTCACTAGACTAGAAGAGGTAATGGTACTGCACACAATCTACATATTTAAGTACAGCACATTAGTGTCAAAGCATGACTCATTTAATCAACGCATAAGCAAAGACTGGCTTCTAATGCTACTAAAACTTGACAACATGACAGGTTTTAAAAGAGTTATCTGCTAAAAAATACACAATGTTACCAAATGCTTCTCTCACAGTGGTTCCCAAATGCACACAGACTCACAGTGTGATTCTAGACAATAACCACTCTATCTAGGACTTTACCAAAAATCATTCACTACTGTGGAACGGATAAGGGAACTGCACACAATGTACATATTTCAGGACTGCACTTTTCTGTCAAAGCCTGACTCATTTAATAAAAGCATAATCAAAAACAGGCTTCTAATTCTACTAAAAACTTGACAACATGACAGGCTTTTAAAATGTTATCTGTCAGAAAATACACGATGTTACCAAATGCTTCTCTCATAGTGGTTCCCAAATACACACTAACTCACAGTGTGATTCTAGACAAGCGCCACTATCCCTAGGAGTTTACCAAAACTCATTCACTACAGTGCAAGTGGTAAGGGAACTGCACACAATCTACATATTTCAGGACTGCACTTTTGTGTCAAAGCATGACTCATTTAATCAAAGCATAAGCAAAAACTGCCTTCTAATGCTACTACAAATTGACAACAAGACAGGTTTTAAAACAGTTATCTGTCAGCAAATACACGATATTACCACATACTTCTCTCAGCACATGCCCTAAAGCCTACATCACTAAAAGACTACATGCTAACTGACTAAATGATTACAGTACTATAAGGAGACACACTGGGTGAGTGACAGGGTGTTTGCTAGAAGTGTATGAATACTAACTAGGGAATTAAAGGTGTGAAAGACAACTGTGTACGTGATTAGAGGACTGCATCCATACTGGATAGGCATTTAAAGCAGTCCATGTGCTAAGGCCTGGCTCACTGCATGACTACTTGGGTACTGACTGAATGATTAGAGTACAGCAAGGAGAGTACCTAGGTGAATTTATAAGTGGTAGGCTTTTCGCACAGGGAATGGATTAGTACTTGGTACTGAATGGGTCACTAGAGCAGTGCAAAGGTAGTGACAGGATGTTTGCTGGACTGTATGGATACTGACTAGAGAATTGAAAGTGTGAAAGACAAGTGTCTAGGTGGTTAGAAGACTGCATACATAGTGGATAGGGGTTTGAAGCAGTCCATGTGCTAAGGCCTGGCTCAGTGCATGAATACTTAGGCATTGACTGAATAATTAGAGTACTCCAAAGATAGTATCTTGGTGAATTTATAAGTGTTTGGGTTTTGGCACAGTGAATGGATTAGTACATGATGCTGAATGATTCACTAGAGGTCTGCAAAGGGAGTTACACGGTGCGTCCTGGAAGTGTATGGATACTGACTAGCAAATTAAAAATGTGAAAGACAAGTGTATAGTATGTTAGATGACTACATGCATACTACATAGACATTTGAAACAATCTATGTGGTAATGTATGGTTCACAACATGAGTACTTGGAAACTGACTAAATCATCAGACTACTGCTAGCTTAGTGCCTGGGTAAAACTTTCAAATTTTCAGTTCTGGCACAGTGAAGAGAATAGTAAATGGTACTGCACTTTAGTGTCAAACCCTGACTCATTTTATCAATGCATAAGCAAAGAATAGCTTCTAAACCTACTAAAACTTGACAACATGACCGATTTTAAAACAGTTATCTGTCATCAAATACACTATGTTACCAAATGCTTCTCTCACAATCCTTACCCAAATGTACACAGACTCACAGTGTGATTTTAGACAAGCAACACTATCCCTAGTAGTTTGCCAAAACTCATTCACTAGACTAGAAGAGGTAATGGTACTGCACACAATCTACATATTTAAGTACAGCACATTAGTGTCAAAGCATGACTCATTTCATCAACGCATAAGCAAAGACTGGCTTCTAATGCTACTAAAACTTGACAACATTACAGGTTTTAAAAGAGTTATCTGCTAAAAAATACACAATGTTACCAAATGCTTCTCTCACAGTGGTTCCCAAATGCACACAGACTCACAGTGTGATTCTAGACAATAACCACTCTATCTAGGACTTTACCAAAAATCATTCACTACTGTGGAACTGATAAGGGAACTGCACACAATGTACATATTTCAGGACTGCACTTTTCTCTCAAAGCCTGACTCATTTAATAAAAGCATAATCAAAAACTGGCTTCTAATTCTACTAAAACTTGACAACATGACAGGTTTTTAAAAAGTTATCTGTCAGAAAATACACGATGTTACCAAATGCTTCTCTCATAGTGGTTCCCAAATACACACTAACTCACAGTGTGATTCTAGACAAGCACCACTATCCCTAGGAGTTTACCAAAACTCATTCACTACAGTGCAAGTGGTAAGGGAACTGCACACAATCTACATATTTCAGGACTGCACTTTTGTGTCAAAGCCTGACTCATTTAATCAAAGCATAAGCAAAAACTGCCTTCTAATGCTACTACAAATTGACAACAAGACAGGTTTTAAAACAGTTATCTGTCAGCAAATACACGATATTACCACATACTTCTCTCAGCACATGCCCTAAAGCCTACATCACTAAAAGACTACATGCTAACTGACTAAATGATTACAGTACTATAAGGAGACACACTGGGTGAGTGACAGGGTGTTTGCTAGAAGTGTATGAATACTAACTAGGGAATTAAAGGTGTGAAAGACAACTGTGTACATGATTAGAGGACTGCATCCATACTGGATAGGCATTTAAAGCAGTCCATGTGCTAAGGCCTGGCTCACTGCATGACTACTTGGGTACTGACTGAATGATTAGAGTACAGCAAGGAGAGTACCTAGGTGAATTTATAAGTGGTAGGCTTTTCGCACAGGGAATGGATTAGTACTTGGTACTGAATGGGTCACTAGAGCAGTGCAAAGGGAGTGACAGGATGATTGCTGGACTGTATGGATACTGACTAGAGAATTGAAAGTGTGAAAGACAAGTGTCTAGGTGGTTAGAAGACTGCATACATAGTGGATAGGGGTTTGAAGCAGTCCATGTGCTAAGGCCTGGCTCAGTGCATGAATACTTAGGCATTGACTGAATAATTAGAGTACTCCAAAGATAGTATCTTGGTGAATTTATAAGTGTTTGGGTTTTGGCACAGTGAATGGATTAGTACATGATGCTGAATGGGTCACTAGAGGTCTGCAAAGGGAGTTACACGGTGCTTCCTGGAAGTGTATGGATACTGACTAGCAAATTGAAAATGTGAAAGACAAGTGTATAGTATGTTAGACGACTACATGCATACTACATAGACATTTGAAACAATCTATGTGGTAATGTATGGTTCACAACATGAGTACTTGGAAACTGACTAAATCATCAGACTACTGCTAGCTTAGTGCCTGGGTAAAACTTTTAAATTTTCAGTTATGGCACAGTGAAGAGAATAGTACATGGTACTGCACTTTAGTGTCAAACCCTGACTCATTTTATTAATGCATAAGCAAAGAATAGCTTCTAAACCTACTAAAACTTGACAACATGACCGATTTTAAAACAGTTATCTGTCATCAAATACACTATGTTACCAAATGCTTCTCTCACAATCCTTACCCAAATGTACACAGACTCACAGTGTGATTTTAGACAAGCAACACTATCCCTAGTAGTTTGCCAAAACTCATTCACTAGACTAGAAGAGGTAATGGTACTGCACACAATCTACATATTTAAGTACAGCACATTAGTGTCAAAGCATGACTCATTTCATCAACGCATAAGCAAAGACTGGCTTCTAATGCTACTAAAACTTGACAACATTACAGGTTTTAAAAGAGTTATCTGCTAAAAAATACACAATGTTACCAAATGCTTCTCTCACAGTGGTTCCCAAATGCACACAGACTCACAGTGTGATTCTAGACAATAACCACTCTATCTAGGACTTTACCAAAAATCATTCACTACTGTGGAACTGATAAGGGAACTGCACACAATGTACATATTTCAGGACTGCACTTTTCTGTCAAAGCCTGACTCATTTAATAAAAGCATAATCAAAAACTGGCTTCTAATTCTACTAAAACTTGACAACATGACAGGTTTTTAAAAAGTTATCTGTCAGAAAATACACGATGTTACCAAATGCTTCTCTCATAGTGGTTCCCAATTACACACTAACTCACAGTGTGATTCTAGACAAGCACCACTATCCCTAGGAGTTTACCAAAACTCATTCACTACAGTGCAAGTGGTAAGGGAACTGCACACAATCTACATATTTCAGGACTGCACTTTTGTGTCAAAGCCTGACTCATTTAATCAAAGCATAAGCAAAAACTGCCTTCTAATGCTACTACAAATTGACAACAAGACAGGTTTTAAAACAGTTATCTGTCAGCAAATACACGATATTACCACATACTTCTCTCAGCACATGCCCTAAAGCCTACATCACTAAAAGACTACATGCTAACTGACTAAATGATTACAGTACTATAAGAAGACACACTGGGTGAGTGACAGGGTGTTTTCTAGAAGTGTATGAATACTAACTAGGGAATTGAAGGTGTGAAAGACAACTGTGTAGGTGATTAGAGGACTGCATCCATACTGCATAGACATTTAAAGCAGTCCATGTGCTAAGGCCTGGCTCACTGCATGACTACTTGGGTACTGACTGAATGATTAGAGTACAGCAAGGAGAATGCCTAGGTGAATTTATAAGTGGTAGGCTTTTCGCACAGTGAATGGATTAGTACTTGGTACTGAATGGGTCACTAGAGGAGTGCAAAGGGAGTGACAGGATGTTTGCTGGACTGTATGGATACTGACTAGGGAATTGAAAGTGTGAAAGACAAGTGTCTAGGTGGTTAGAAGACTGCATACATAGTGGATAGGGGTTTGAAGCAGTCTAAGGCCTGGCTCAGTGCATGAATACTTAGGCATTGACTGAATGATTAGAGTACTCCAAAGATAGTATCTTGGTGAATTTATAAGTGTTTGGGTTTTGGCACAGTGAATGGATTAGTACATGATGCTGAATGGGTCACTAGAGGTCTGCAAAGGGAGTTACAGGGTGTTTCCTGGAAGTGTATGGATACTGACTAGCAAATTGAAAATGTGAAAGACAAGTGTATAGTATGTTAGAAGACTACATGCATACTACATAGACATTTGAAACAATCTATGTGGTAATGTATGGTTCACAACATGAGTACTTGGAAACTGACTAAATCATCAGATTACTGCTAGCTTAGTGCCTGGGTAAAACTTTTAAAGTTTCAGTTCTGGCACAGTGAAGAGAATAGTACATGGTACTGCACTTTAGTGTCAAACCCTGACTCATTTTATCAATGCATAAGCAAAGAATAGCTTCTAAACCTACTAAAACTTGACAACATGACCGATTTTCAAACAGTTATCTGTCATCAAATACACTATGTTACCAAATGCTTCTCTCACAATCCTTACCCAAATGTACACAGACTCACAGTGTGATTTTAGACAAGCAACACTATCCCTAGCAGTTTGCCAAAACTCATTCACTAGACTAGAAGAGGTAATGGTACTGCACACAATCTACATATTTAAGTACAGCACATTAGTGTCAAAGCATGACTCATTTAATCAACGCATAAGCAAAGACTGGCTTCTAATGCTACTAAAACTTGACAACATGACAGGTTTTAAAAGAGTTATCTGCTAAAAAATACACGATGTTACCAAATGCTTCTCTCACAGTGGTTCCCAAATGCACACAGACTCACAGTGTGATTCTAGACAATAACCACTCTATCTAGGACTTTACCAAAAATCATTAACTACTGTGGAACTGATAAGGGAACTGCACACAATGTACATATTTCAGGACTGCACTTTTCTGTCAAAGCCTGACTCATTTAATAAAAGCATAATCAAAAACAGGCTTCTAATTCTACTAAAAACTTGACAACATGACAGGCTTTTAAAAAGTTATCTGTCAGAAAATACACGATGTTACCAAATGCTTCTCTCATAGTGGTTCCCAAATACACACTAACTCACAGTGTGATTCTAGACAAGCGCCACTATCCCTAGGAGTTTACCAAAACTCATTCACTACAGTGCAAGTGGTAAGGGAACTGCACACAATCTACATATTTCAGGACTGCACTTTTGTGTCAAAGCATGACTCATTTAATCAAAGCATAAGCAAAAACTGCCTTCTAATGCTACTACAAATTGACAACAAGACAGGTTTTAAAACAGTTATCTGTCAGCAAATACACAATATTACCACATACTTCTCTCAGCACATGCCCTAAAGCCTACATCACTAAAAGACTACATGCTAACTGACTAAATGATTACAGTACTATAAGGAGACACACTGGGTGAGTGACAGGGTGTTTTCTAGAAGTGTATGAATACTAACTAGGGAATTGAAGGTGTGAAAGACAACTGTGTAGGTGATTAGAGGACTGCATCCATACTGCATAGACATTTAAAGCAGTCCATGTGCTAAAGCCTGGCTCACTGCATGACTACTTGGGTACTGACTGAATGATTAGAGTACAGCAAGGAGAATGCCTAGGTGAATTTATAAGTGGTAGGCTTTTCGCACAGTGAATGGATTAGTACTTGGTACTGAATGGGTCACTAGAGGAGTGCAAAGGGAGTGACAGGATGTTTGCTGGACTGTATGGATACTGACTAGGGAATTGAAAGTGTGAAAGACAAGTGTCTAGGTGGTTAGAAGACTGCATACATAGTGGATAGGGGTTTGAAGCAGTCTAAGGCCTGGCTCAGTGCATGAATACTTAGGCATTGACTGAATGATTAGAGTACTCCAAAGATAGTATCTTGGTGAATTTATAAGTGTTTGGGTTTTGGCACAGTGAATGGATTAGTACATGATGCTGAATGGGTCACTAGAGGTCTGCAAAGGGAGTTACAGGGTGTTTCCTGGAAGTGTATGGATACTGACTAGCAAATTGAAAATGTGAAAGACAAGTGTATAGTATGTTAGAAGACTACATGCATACTACATAGACATTTGAAACAATCTATGTGGTAATGTATGGTTCACAACATGAGTACTTGGAAACTGACTAAATCATCAGATTACTGCTAGCTTAGTGCCTGGGTAAAACTTTTAAAGATTCAGTTCTGGCACAGTGAAGAGAATAGTACATGGTACTGCACTTTAGTGTCAAACCCTGACTCATTTTATCAATGCATAAGAAAGAATAGCTTCTAAACCTACTAAAACTTGACAACATGACCGATTTTCAAACAGTTATCTGTCATCAAATACACTATGTTACCAAATGCTTCTCTCACAATCCTTACCCAAATGTACACAGACTCACAGTGTGATTTTAGACAAGCAACACTATCCCTAGCAGTTTGCCAAAACTCATTCACTAGACTAGAAGAGGTAATGGTACTGCACACAATCTACATATTTAAGTACAGCACATTAGTGTCAAAGCATGACTCATTTAATCAACGCATAAGCAAAGACTGGCTTCTAATGCTACTAAAACTTGACAACATGACAGGTTTTAAAAGAGTTATCTGCTAAAAAATACACAATGTTACCAAATGCTTCTCTCACAGTGGTTCCCAAATGCACACAGACTCACAGTGTGATTCTAGACAATAACCACTCTATCTAGGACTTTACCAAAAATCATTCACTACTGTGGAACTGATAAGGGAACTGCACACAATGTACATATTTCAGGACTGCACTTTTCTGTCAAAGCCTGACTCATTTAATAAAAGCATAATCAAAAACAGGCTTCTAATTCTACTAAAAACTTGACAACATGACAGGCTTTTAAAATGTTATCTGTCAGAAAATACACGATGTTACCAAATGCTTCTCTCATAGTGGTTCCCAAATACACACTAACTCACAGTGTGATTCTAGACAAGCGCCACTATCCCTAGGAGTTTACCAAAACTCATTCACTACAGTGCAAGTGGTAAGGGAACTGCACACAATCTACATATTTCAGGACTGCACTTTTGTGTCAAAGCATGACTCATTTAATCAAAGCATAAGCAAAAACTGCCTTCTAATGCTACTACAAATTGACAACAAGACAGGTTTTAAAACAGTTATCTGTCAGCAAATACACGATATTACCACATACTTCTCTCAGCACATGCCCTAAAGCCTACATCACTAAAAGACTACATGCTAACTGACTAAATGATTACAGTACTATAAGGAGACACACTGGGTGAGTGACAGGGTGTTTGCTAGAAGTGTATGAATACTAACTAGGGAATTAAAGGTGTGAAAGACAACTGTGTACGTGATTAGAGGACTGCATCCATACTGGATAGGCATTTAAAGCAGTCCATGTGCTAAGGCCTGGCTCACTGCATGACTACTTGGGTACTGACTGAATGATTAGAGTACAGCAAGGAGAGTACCTAGGTGAATTTATAAGTGGTAGGCTTTTCGCACAGGGAATGGATTAGTACTTGGTACTGAATGGGTCACTAGAGCAGTGCAAAGGTAGTGACAGGATGTTTGCTGGACTGTATGGATACTGACTAGAGAATTGAAAGTGTGAAAGACAAGTGTCTAGGTGGTTAGAAGACTGCATACATAGTGGATAGGGGTTTGAAGCAGTCCATGTGCTAAGGCCTGGCTCAGTGCATGAATACTTAGGCATTGACTGAATAATTAGAGTACTCCAAAGATAGTATCTTGGTGAATTTATAAGTGTTTGGGTTTTGGCACAGTGAATGGATTAGTACATGATGCTGAATGATTCACTAGAGGTCTGCAAAGGGAGTTACACGGTGCGTCCTGGAAGTGTATGGATACTGACTAGCAAATTAAAAATGTGAAAGACAAGTGTATAGTATGTTAGATGACTACATGCATACTACATAGACATTTGAAACAATCTATGTGGTAATGTATGGTTCACAACATGAGTACTTGGAAACTGACTAAATCATCAGACTACTGCTAGCTTAGTGCCTGGGTAAAACTTTCAAATTTTCAGTTCTGGCACAGTGAAGAGAATAGTAAATGGTACTGCACTTTAGTGTCAAACCCTGACTCATTTTATCAATGCATAAGCAAAGAATAGCTTCTAAACCTACTAAAACTTGACAACATGACCGATTTTAAAACAGTTATCTGTCATCAAATACACTATGTTACCAAATGCTTCTCTCACAATCCTTACCCAAATGTACACAGACTCACAGTGTGATTTTAGACAAGCAACACTATCCCTAGTAGTTTGCCAAAACTCATTCACTAGACTAGAAGAGGTAATGGTACTGCACACAATCTACATATTTAAGTACAGCACATTAGTGTCAAAGCATGACTCATTTCATCAACGCATAAGCAAAGACTGGCTTCTAATGCTACTAAAACTTGACAACATTACAGGTTTTAAAAGAGTTATCTGCTAAAAAATACACAATGTTACCAAATGCTTCTCTCACAGTGGTTCCCAAATGCACACAGACTCACAGTGTGATTCTAGACAATAACCACTCTATCTAGGACTTTACCAAAAATCATTCACTACTGTGGAACTGATAAGGGAACTGCACACAATGTACATATTTCAGGACTGCACTTTTCTCTCAAAGCCTGACTCATTTAATAAAAGCATAATCAAAAACTGGCTTCTAATTCTACTAAAACTTGACAACATGACAGGTTTTTAAAAAGTTATCTGTCAGAAAATACACGATGTTACCAAATGCTTCTCTCATAGTGGTTCCCAAATACACACTAACTCACAGTGTGATTCTAGACAAGCACCACTATCCCTAGGAGTTTACCAAAACTCATTCACTACAGTGCAAGTGGTAAGGGAACTGCACACAATCTACATATTTCAGGACTGCACTTTTGTGTCAAAGCCTGACTCATTTAATCAAAGCATAAGCAAAAACTGCCTTCTAATGCTACTACAAATTGACAACAAGACAGGTTTTAAAACAGTTATCTGTCAGCAAATACACGATATTACCACATACTTCTCTCAGCACATGCCCTAAAGCCTACATCACTAAAAGACTACATGCTAACTGACTAAATGATTACAGTACTATAAGGAGACTCACTGGGTGAGTGACAGGGTGTTTGCTAGAAGTGTATGAATACTAACTAGGGAATTAAAGGTGTGAAAGACAACTGTGTACATGATTAGAGGACTGCATCCATACTGGATAGGCATTTAAAGCAGTCCATGTGCTAAGGCCTGGCTCACTGCATGACTACTTGGGTACTGACTGAATGATTAGAGTACAGCAAGGAGAGTACCTAGGTGAATTTATAAGTGGTAGGCTTTTCGCACAGGGAATGGATTAGTACTTGGTACTGAATGGGTCACTAGAGCAGTGCAAAGGGAGTGACAGGATGATTGCTGGACTGTATGGATACTGACTAGAGAATTGAAAGTGTGAAAGACAAGTGTCTAGGTGGTTAGAAGACTGCATACATAGTGGATAGGGGTTTGAAGCAGTCCATGTGCTAAGGCCTGGCTCAGTGCATGAATACTTAGGCATTGACTGAATAATTAGAGTACTCCAAAGATAGTATCTTGGTGAATTTATAAGTGTTTGGGTTTTGGCACAGTGAATGGATTAGTACATGATGCTGAATGGGTCACTAGAGGTCTGCAAAGGGAGTTACACGGTGCTTCCTGGAAGTGTATGGATACTGACTAGCAAATTGAAAATGTGAAAGACAAGTGTATAGTATGTTAGACGACTACATGCATACTACATAGACATTTGAAACAATCTATGTGGTAATGTATGGTTCACAACATGAGTACTTGGAAACTGACTAAATCATCAGACTACTGCTAGCTTAGTGCCTGGGTAAAACTTTTAAATTTTCAGTTCTGGCACAGTGAAGAGAATAGTACATGGTACTGCACTTTAGTGTCAAACCCTGACTCATTTTATCAATGCATAAGCAAAGAATAGCTTCTAAACCTACTAAAACTTGACAACATGACCGATTTTAAAACAGTTATCTGTCATCAAATACACTATGTTACCAAATGCTTCTCTCACAATCCTTACCCAAATGTACACAGACTCACAGTGTGATTTTAGACAAGCAACACTATCCCTAGTAGTTTGCCAAAACTCATTCACTAGACTAGAAGAGGTAATGGTACTGCACACAATCTACATATTTAAGTACAGCACATTAGTGTCAAAGCATGACTCATTTCATCAACGCATAAGCAAAGACTGGCTTCTAATGCTACTAAAACTTGACAACATTACAGGTTTTAAAAGAGTTATCTGCTAAAAAATACACAATGTTACCAAATGCTTCTCTCACAGTGGTTCCCAAATGCACACAGACTCACAGTGTGATTCTAGACAATAACCACTCTATCTAGGACTTTACCAAAAATCATTCACTACTGTGGAACTGATAAGGGAACTGCACACAATGTACATATTTCAGGACTGCACTTTTCTCTCAAAGCCTGACTCATTTAATAAAAGCATAATCAAAAACTGGCTTCTAATTCTACTAAAACTTGACAACATGACAGGTTTTTAAAAAGTTATCTGTCAGAAAATACACGATGTTACCAAATGCTTCTCTCATAGTGGTTCCCAAATACACACTAACTCACAGTGTGATTCTAGACAAGCACCACTATCCCTAGGAGTTTACCAAAACTCATTCACTACAGTGCAAGTGGTAAGGGAACTGCACACAATCTACATATTTCAGGACTGCACTTTTGTGTCAAAGCCTGACTCATTTAATCAAAGCATAAGCAAAAACTGCCTTCTAATGCTACTACAAATTGACAACAAGACAGGTTTTAAAACAGTTATCTGTCAGCAAATACACGATATTACCACATACTTCTCTCAGCACATGCCCTAAAGCCTACATCACTAAAAGACTACATGCTAACTGACTAAATGATTACAGTACTATAAGAAGACACACTGGGTGAGTGACAGGGTGTTTTCTAGAAGTGTATGAATACTAACTAGGGAATTGAAGGTGTGAAAGACAACTGTGTAGGTGATTAGAGGACTGCATCCATACTGCATAGACATTTAAAGCAGTCCATGTGCTAAGGCCTGGCTCACTGCATGACTACTTGGGTACTGACTGAATGATTAGAGTACAGCAAGGAGAATGCCTAGGTGAATTTATAAGTGGTAGGCTTTTCGCACAGTGAATGGATTAGTACTTGGTACTGAATGGGTCACTAGAGGAGTGCAAAGGGAGTGACAGGATGTTTGCTGGACTGTATGGATACTGACTAGGGAATTGAAAGTGTGAAAGACAAGTGTCTAGGTGGTTAGAAGACTGCATACATAGTGGATAGGGGTTTGAAGCAGTCTAAGGCCTGGCTCAGTGCATGAATACTTAGGCATTGACTGAATGATTAGAGTACTCCAAAGATAGTATCTTGGTGAATTTATAAGTGTTTGGGTTTTGGCACAGTGAATGGATTAGTACATGATGCTGAATGGGTCACTAGAGGTCTGCAAAGGGAGTTACAGGGTGTTTCCTGGAAGTGTATGGATACTGACTAGCAAATTGAAAATGTGAAAGACAAGTGTATAGTATGTTAGAAGACTACATGCATACTACATAGACATTTGAAACAATCTATGTGGTAATGTATGGTTCACAACATGAGTACTTGGAAACTGACTAAATCATCAGATTACTGCTAGCTTAGTGCCTGGGTAAAACTTTTAAAGTTTCAGTTCTGGCACAGTGAAGAGAATAGTACATGGTACTGCACTTTAGTGTCAAACCCTGACTCATTTTATCAATGCATAAGCAAAGAATAGCTTCTAAACCTACTAAAACTTGACAACATGACCGATTTTCAAACAGTTATCTGTCATCAAATACACTATGTTACCAAATGCTTCTCTCACAATCCTTACCCAAATGTACACAGACTCACAGTGTGATTTTAGACAAGCAACACTATCCCTAGCAGTTTGCCAAAACTCATTCACTAGACTAGAAGAGGTAATGGTACTGCACACAATCTACATATTTAAGTACAGCACATTAGTGTCAAAGCATGACTCATTTAATCAACGCATAAGCAAAGACTGGCTTCTAATGCTACTAAAACTTGACAACATGACAGGTTTTAAAAGAGTTATCTGCTAAAAAATACACAATGTTACCAAATGCTTCTCTCACAGTGGTTCCCAAATGCACACAGACTCACAGTGTGATTCTAGACAATAACCACTCTATCTAGGACTTTACCAAAAATCATTCACTACTGTGGAACTGATAAGGGAACTGCACACAATGTACATATTTCAGGACTGCACTTTTCTGTCAAAGCCTGACTCATTTAATAAAAGCATAATCAAAAACAGGCTTCTAATTCTACTAAAAACTTGACAACATGACAGGCTTTTAAAAAGTTATCTGTCAGAAAATACACGATGTTACCAAATGCTTCTCTCATAGTGGTTCCCAAATACACACTAACTCACAGTGTGATTCTAGACAAGCGCCACTATCCCTAGGAGTTTACCAAAACTCATTCACTACAGTGCAAGTGGTAAGGGAACTGCACACAATCTACATATTTCAGGACTGCACTTTTGTGTCAAAGCATGACTCATTTAATCAAAGCATAAGCAAAAACTGCCTTCTAATGCTACTACAAATTGACAACAAGACAGGTTTTAAAACAGTTATCTGTCAGCAAATACACAATATTACCACATACTTCTCTCAGCACATTCCCTAAAGCCTACATCACTAAAAGACTACATGCTAACTGACTAAATGATTACAGTACTATAAGGAGACACACTGGGTGAGTGACAGGGTGTTTGCTAGAAGTGTATGAATACTAACTAGGGAATTAAAGGTGTGAAAGACAACTGTGTACGTGATTAGAGGACTGCATCCATACTGGATAGGCATTTAAAGCAGTCCATGTGCTAAGGCCTGGCTCACTGCATGACTACTTGGGTACTGACTGAATGATTAGAGTACAGCAAGGAGAGTACCTAGGTGAATTTATAAGTGGTAGGCTTTTCGCACAGGGAATGGATTAGTACTTGGTACTGAATGGGTCACTAGAGCAGTGCAAAGGGAGTGACAGGATGTTTGCTGGACTGTATGGATACTGACTAGAGAATTGAAAGTGTGAAAGACAAGTGTCTAGGTGGTTAGAAGACTGCATACATAGTGGATAGGGGTTTGAAGCAGTCCATGTGCTAAGGCCTGGCTCAGTGCATGAATACTTAGGCATTGACTGAATAATTAGAGTACTCCAAAGATAGTATCTTGGTGAATTTATAAGTGTTTGGGTTTTGGCACAGTGAATGGATTAGTACATGATGCTGAATGGGTCACTAGAGGTCTGCAAAGGGAGTTACAGGGTGTTTCCTGGAAGTGTATGGATACTGACTAGCAAATTGAAAATGTGAAAGACAAGTGTATAGTATGTTAGAAGACTACATGCATACTACATAGACATTTGAAACAATCTATGTGGTAATGTATGGTTCACAACATGAGTACTTGGAAACTGACTAAATCATCAGATTACTGCTAGCTTAGTGCCTGGGTAAAACTTTTAAAGTTTCAGTTCTGGCACAGTGAAGAGAATAGTACATGGTACTGCACTTTAGTGTCAAATCCTGACTCATTTTATCAATGCATAAGCAAAGAATAGCTTCTAAACCTACTAAAACTTGACAACATGACCGATTTTCAAACAGTTATCTGTCATCAAATACACTATGTTACCAAATGCTTCTCTCACAATCCTTACCCAAATGTACACAGACTCACAGTGTGATTTTAGACAAGCAACACTATCCCTAGCAGTTTGCCAAAACTCATTCACTAGACTAGAAGAGGTAATGGTACTGCACACAATCTACATATTTAAGTACAGCACATTAGTGTCAAAGCATGACTCATTTAATCAACGCATAAGCAAAGACTGGCTTCTAATGCTACTAAAACTTGACAACATGACAGGTTTTAAAAGAGTTATCTGCTAAAAAATACACGATGTTACCAAATGCTTCTCTCACAGTGGTTCCCAAATGCACACAGACTCACAGTGTGATTCTAGACAATAACCACTCTATCTAGGACTTTACCAAAAATCATTAACTACTGTGGAACTGATAAGGGAACTGCACACAATGTACATATTTCAGGACTGCACTTTTCTGTCAAAGCCTGACTCATTTAATAAAAGCATAATCAAAAACAGGCTTCTAATTCTACTAAAAACTTGACAACATGACAGGCTTTTAAAAAGTTATCTGTCAGAAAATACACGATGTTACCAAATGCTTCTCTCATAGTGGTTCCCAAATACACACTAACTCACAGTGTGATTCTAGACAAGCGCCACTATCCCTAGGAGTTTACCAAAACTCATTCACTACAGTGCAAGTGGTAAGGGAACTGCACACAATCTACATATTTCAGGACTGCACTTTTGTGTCAAAGCATGACTCATTTAATCAAAGCATAAGCAAAAACTGCCTTCTAATGCTACTACAAATTGACAACAAGACAGGTTTTAAAACAGTTATCTGTCAGCAAATACACAATATTACCACATACTTCTCTCAGCACATGCCCTAAAGCCTACATCACTAAAAGACTACATGCTAACTGACTAAATGATTACAGTACTATAAGGAGACACACTGGGTGAGTGACAGGGTGTTTTCTAGAAGTGTATGAATACTAACTAGGGAATTGAAGGTGTGAAAGACAACTGTGTAGGTGATTAGAGGACTGCATCCATACTGCATAGACATTTAAAGCAGTCCATGTGCTAAAGCCTGGCTCACTGCATGACTACTTGGGTACTGACTGAATGATTAGAGTACAGCAAGGAGAATGCCTAGGTGAATTTATAAGTGGTAGGCTTTTCGCACAGTGAATGGATTAGTACTTGGTACTGAATGGGTCACTAGAGGAGTGCAAAGGGAGTGACAGGATGTTTGCTGGACTGTATGGATACTGACTAGGGAATTGAAAGTGTGAAAGACAAGTGTCTAGGTGGTTAGAAGACTGCATACATAGTGGATAGGGGTTTGAAGCAGTCTAAGGCCTGGCTCAGTGCATGAATACTTAGGCATTGACTGAATGATTAGAGTACTCCAAAGATAGTATCTTGGTGAATTTATAAGTGTTTGGGTTTTGGCACAGTGAATGGATTAGTACATGATGCTGAATGGGTCACTAGAGGTCTGCAAAGGGAGTTACAGGGTGTTTCCTGGAAGTGTATGGATACTGACTAGCAAATTGAAAATGTGAAAGACAAGTGTATAGTATGTTAGAAGACTACATGCATACTACATAGACATTTGAAACAATCTATGTGGTAATGTATGGTTCACAACATGAGTACTTGGAAACTGACTAAATCATCAGATTACTGCTAGCTTAGTGCCTGGGTAAAACTTTTAAAGTTTCAGTTCTGGCACAGTGAAGAGAATAGTACATGGTACTGCACTTTAGTGTCAAACCCTGACTCATTTTATCAATGCATAAGAAAGAATAGCTTCTAAACCTACTAAAACTTGACAACATGACCGATTTTCAAACAGTTATCTGTCATCAAATACACTATGTTACCAAATGCTTCTCTCACAATCCTTACCCAAATGTACACAGACTCACAGTGTGATTTTAGACAAGCAACACTATCCCTAGCAGTTTGCCAAAACTCATTCACTAGACTAGAAGAGGTAATGGTACTGCACACAATCTACATATTTAAGTACAGCACATTAGTGTCAAAGCATGACTCATTTAATCAACGCATAAGCAAAGACTGGCTTCTAATGCTACTAAAACTTGACAACATGACAGGTTTTAAAAGAGTTATCTGCTAAAAAATACACGATGTTACCAAATGCTTCTCTCACAGTGGTTCCCAAATGCACACAGACTCACAGTGTGATTCTAGACAATAACCACTCTATCTAGGACTTTACCAAAAATCATTCACTACTGTGGAACTGATAAGGGAACTGCACACAATGTACATATTTCAGGACTGCACTTTTCTGTCAAAGCCTGACTCATTTAATAAAAGCATAATCAAAAACAGGCTTCTAATTCTACTAAAAACTTGACAACATGACAGGCTTTTAAAAAGTTATCTGTCAGAAAATACACGATGTTACCAAATGCTTCTCTCATAGTGGTTCCCAAATACACACTAACTCACAGTGTGATTCTAGACAAGCGCCACTATCCCTAGGAGTTTACCAAAACTCATTCACTACAGTGCAAGTGGTAAGGGAACTGCACACAATCTACATATTTCAGGACTGCACTTTTGTGTCAAAGCATGACTCATTTAATCAAAGCATAAGCAAAAACTGCCTTCTAATGCTACTACAAATTGACAACAAGACAGGTTTTAAAACAGTTATCTGTCAGCAAATACACGATATTACCACATACTTCTCTCAGCACATGCCCTAAAGCCTACATCACTAAAAGACTACATGCTAACTGACTAAATGATTACAGTACTATAAGGAGACACACTGGGTGAGTGACAGGGTGTTTGCTAGAAGTGTATGAATACTAACTAGGGAATTAAAGGTGTGAAAGACAACTGTGTACGTGATTAGAGGACTGCATCCATACTGGATAGGCATTTAAAGCAGTCCATGTGCTAAGGCCTGGCTCACTGCATGACTACTTGGGTACTGACTGAATGATTAGAGTACAGCAAGGAGAGTACCTAGGTGAATTTATAAGTGGTAGGCTTTTCGCACAGGGAATTGATTAGTACTTGGTACTGAATGGGTCACTAGAGGAGTGCAAAGGGAGTGACAGGATGTTTGCTGGACTGTATGGATACTGACTAGGGAATTGAAAGTGTGAAAGACAAGTGTCTAGGTGGTTAGAAGACTGCATACATAGTGGATAGGGGTTTGAAGCAGTCCATGTGCTAAGGCCTGGCTCAGTGCATGAATACTTAGGCATTGACTGAATAATTAGAGTACTCCAAAGATAGTATCTTGGTGAATTTATAAGTGTTTGGGTTTTGGCACAGTGAATGGATTAGTACATGATGCTGAATGGGTCACTAGAGGTCTGCAAAGGGAGTTACACGGTGCTTCCTGGAAGTGTATGGATACTGACTAGCAAATTGAAAATGTGAAAGACAAGTGTATAGTATGTTAGATGACTACATGCATACTACATAGACATTTGAAACAATCTATGTGGTAATGTATGGTTCACAACATGAGTACTTGGAAACTGACTAAATCATCAGACTACTGCTAGCTTAGTGCCTGGGTAAAACTTTTAAATTTTCAGTTCTGGCACAGTGAAGAGAATAGTACATGGTACTGCACTTTAGTGTCAAACCCTGACTCATTTTTATCAATGCATAAGCAAAGAATAGCTTCTAAACCTACTAAAACTTGACAACATGACCGATTTTAAAACAGTTATCTGTCATCAAATACACTATGTTACCAAATGCTTCTCTCACAATCCTTACCCAAATGTACACAGACTCACAGTGTGATTTTAGACAAGCAACACTATCCCTAGTAGTTTACCAAAACTCATTCACTAGACTAGAAGAGGTAATGGTACTGCACACAATCTACATATTTAAGTACAGCACATTAGTGTCAAAGCATGACTCATTTCATCAACGCATAAGCAAAGACTGGCTTCTAATGCTACTAAAACTTGACAACATTACAGGTTTTAAAAGAGTTATCTGCTAAAAAATACACAATGTTACCAAATGCTTCTCTCACAGTGGTTCCCAAATGCACACAGACTCACAGTGTGATTCTAGACAATAACCACTCTATCTAGGACTTTACCAAAAATCATTCACTACTGTGGAACTGATAAGGGAACTGCACACAATGTACATATTTCAGGACTGCACTTTTCTCTCAAAGCCTGACTCATTTAATAAAAGCATAATCAAAAACTGGCTTCTAATTCTACTAAAACTTGACAACATGACAGGTTTTTAAAAAGTTATCTGTCAGAAAATACACGATGTTACCAAATGCTTCTCTCATAGTGGTTCCCAAATACACACTAACTCACAGTGTGATTCTAGACAAGCACCACTATCCCTAGGAGTTTACCAAAACTCATTCACTACAGTGCAAGTGGTAAGGGAACTGCACACAATCTACATATTTCAGGACTGCACTTTTGTGTCAAAGCCTGACTCATTTAATCAAAGCATAAGCAAAAACTGCCTTCTAATGCTACAACAAATTGACAACAAGACAGGTTTTAAAACAGTTATCTGTCAGCAAATACACGATATTACCACATACTTCTCTCAGCACATGCCCTAAAGCCAACATCACTAAAAGACTACATGCTAACTGACTAAATGATTACAGTACTATAAGGAGACACACTGGGTGAGTGACAGGGTGTTTTCTAGAAGTGTATGAATACTAACTAGGGAATTGAAGGTGTGAAAGACAACTGTGTAGGTGATTAGAGGACTGCATCCATACTGCATAGACATTTAAAGCAGTCCATGTGCTAAGGCCTGGCTCACTGCATGACTACTTGGGTACTGACTGAATGATTAGAGTACAGCAAGGAGAATGCCTAGGTGAATTTATAAGTGGTAGGCTTTTCGCACAGTGAATTGATTAGTACTTGGTACTGAATGGGTCACTAGAGGAGTGCAAAGGGAGTGACAGGATGTTTGCTGGACTGTATGGATACTGACTAGGGAATTGAAAGTGTGAAAGACAAGTGTCTAGGTGGTTAGAAGACTGCATACATAGTGGATAGGGGTTTGAAGCAGTCCATGTGCTAAGGCCTGGCTCAGTGCATGAATACTTAGGCATTGACTGAATGATTAGAATACTCCAAATATAGTATCTTGGTGAATTTATAAGTGTTTGGGTTTTGGCACAGTGAATGGATTAGTACATGATGCTGAATGGGTCACTAGAGGTCTGCAAAGGGAGTTACAGGGTGTTTCCTGGAAGTGTATGGATACTGACCAGCAAATTGAAAATGTGAAAGACAAGTGTATAGTATGTTAGAAGACTACATGCATACTACATAGACATTTGAAACAATCTATGTGGTAATGTATGGTTCACAACATGAGTACTTGGAAACTGACTAAATCATCAGACTACTGCTAGCTTAGTGCCAGGGTAAAACTTTTAAATTTTCAGTTCTGGCACAGTGAAGAGAATAGTACATGGTACTGCACTTTAGTGTCAAACCCTGACTCATTTTATCAATGCATAAGCAAAGAATAGCTTCTAAACCTACAAAAACTTGACAACATGACCGATTTTAAAACAGTTATCTGTCATCAAATACACTATGTTACCAAATGCTTCTCTCACAATCCTTACCCAAATGTACACAGACTCACAGTGTGATTTTAGACAAGCAACACTATCCCTAGCAGTTTGCCAAAACTCATTCACTAGACTAGAAGAGATAATGGTAATGCACACAATCTACATATTTCAGGACTGCACCTTTCTGTCAAAGCCTGACTCATTTAATAAAAGCATAATCAAAAACTGGCTTCTAATTCTACTAACAATTGACAACATGACAGGTTTTTTAAAAAGTTATCTGTCAGAAAATACACAATGTTCCCAAATGCTTCTCTCACAGTGGTTCCCAAATGCACACAGACTCACAGTGTGATTCTAGACAAGCAATACTCTCCCTAGCAGCTTACCAAAACTCATTCACTACTGTGCAAGGGGTAAGGAGACTACACACAATCTACATATTAAAGAACAGCACATTAGTCATAAAGCATGACTTATTTTCTCAATGCATAAGCAAACACTGGCTTCTAATGCTACTAAAACTTTACAACATGACAGGTTTTAAAAAAGTTATCTGTCAGCAAATACACGATGTTACCAAATGCTTCTCTCACAGTGGTTCCCAATTGCACACATACTCACTGTGTGACAAACAACACTATCCCTTGCACTATACCAAAACACATTTCTTCATCTAGAAGAAGTACTACATTTTAGTATAGATACATAACATAACTAATTTCACAAATTCATAAACAATGACTGGTTTCTAATTCTACCAAAATATAAAAACAGCACAGTTATCTGTCTGCAAACACATGAAAAACACAAATGATTATCACAGAATGGTTTCTACATGCACACACACTGTCAATACGATTGTAGACAAAAAAAGTACTCCCTACACTTTAGCATGAGAAATACATTAGTCTGGTTAAAATGAAAATAGTCTACATACATCCCCTCACAATTAAATAACTCACCTTTCAAGTTGTTTTGTAGATTAAAAAGTATATCAGTCACTCACCATATATTCTTTTACAGAATCTCTGCACTGTGCACCTCTCAGCAAAAACAAAGAATGGAAAAGTTTCCCTTTCATTTTCCACACATATACATGTAAACATCAAATCGCAATCCTTCACACATAAACTCAAAAGCAAACACACATTTCTATTGGTTAAACATTTCAACCCTTTCCAACTGAAATACATTTCAACCCTTCCCCCAATCTGCCTTCTACCTGTTACCATAGAAACAGCTCATGGAACACTGCACTGAGCACACAGGTCACAAGTTCAGCACACAATGTTGCTAAACAAGACAGGAAGTGTGCTTGACTTTTCAACATATCAGCTTATCATATATAATGTTCCTTACAATCTGTTTTTGTCAACCAATAAGAATCATACCTTTAAAAAACAGAAATATACACCCTACCTTTCAGTGTAGAAAGTAGTCATACAACCAATGATTTCTTGTCTTTTTTCCCAAAAGAATTCTGTGGATCCTCGCACCCAACATGAGAGAATCCGTGCACCCAACGCGTAAGGATGCGCGCACCGTGCACGCATTCCGCTGTTTAAAAAAAAATGGGACCCCAGGGGGTCCTTCTAGGACCCCCTAAGCACCTCTAGAGGGTCAGAGTGTTTCCACTCTGCCCCCTTTATATGTTTTACACACTTATTCCCCTTGCTTCTTCAGCCTCGCTTCTACCGAGGCAGAAAATGGCCGCCAACAGTTCCTGGTTTTGAATGTAGACAGACATTTGAATGCCAATTAGCATTCAGCGTGCGATCGGGAGGGTGTGCGCTCGGTTCGGGGAGGGTGCGCTTACGGTGCGGGTAGGGTCCGCGGATCCTCCCCGGCCATAGATATTTATGTACATTTAATTCTAATTTTCTCAGGAACTACTGAATGGATTCACACCATTTATGCAAAAGGCACGAGTCTGAACTGAGGACTACCTCTTTGCCAAATTTGGTGTAATTCCATTCAGCGGTTCGGGCTGTAGCTGCGACAACAGATCCTATGGGAAATTGCATGGGGAAAACGTGTTTTGGGACCCCCCTTTTTTCTCGGCCCCCGCTTGACGAATCACCACGGAAGTTTCAGGGTAGGAGCAAAGCTGAGCTGGCCAAAAGTTTGGAAAATTTCGCAAGGATTCGTCAACCGGCGCCAGACTTATTGGGAATAGAATGTTGCGGATTTCCTATGGAAAATAGGTCCTAACTATAACTACCTACTGGCGACCGCCAGTAAGTAATATATATATATATATATATTCAGTGAAAAAACCATAGGTTTCACACATGTTATAGTTAGCTGGAAATTTTACTGATAAAAAACCAATGAAATTCTCCCGTTATAGTTAGTGCAGGCAACTATAACTCGCGCGACCGCAATCCTCTGCTGATGACATATGTGTCTTTATGAAAAAAATATATTTGTAATATATGTATAGCTAAAATTTAATGGAAGAAGACATGGGCAAATAAGTGTCTAAATACAGTATTAGCATCAGCAGAAGATTGCGGTCGCGTGAGTTATAGTTGCCTGCACTAACTATAACAGGGGAATTTCATTGGTTTTTTATCAGTAAAATTTCCAGCTAACTATAACATGTGTGAAACCTATGGTTTTTTCACTGAATTTGCAAGGTTTTTTAAATGCTAATTCCTAACTATAACGTGTGTGAAACCTATGGTTTTTTCAGTGAATTTGTACGGTTTTTTAAATGCTAAGTTACTTTACGCCATTCGTGGCGTGCGCGCCCACTTAACGCAGTTCGTTCCGTGCGCGCACGGTGTGCGAACGCACAGTGAGCACGCGGTGCGCTTCGCGCACCGCGCGCCCACTTTACGCAGTTAGTGCTGTGCACGCACGGTGGGCACGCGGTGCGCTATGCGCACCGCGTGCCCACGTTACGCTAGATGGGCCATGTACGCACGATGCGCTTCGCGCACCGTGCGCACATGGAGGACATATGATGCGCTTCGTTGTGAAAGGTAATATTTTAATTTTTCTACTTTGTTATATGCCATGTACATATGGTGCCCTTCGGGCTCCATTTGCACATGGGGTGGGGAGAGTATGGATAATTTTTTTTTTTTAATTAATTTTTACCGTACGCGTACGGTAAGCGTAATCGGCGAAATTATCGAAAAAATTAAAATTCCATTTTTGGCCTTGGGGGGTCTTTGAGGACTCCCTCAACATGGCTGGCTGCTTAGGAGCTGTCTAAACAGCCCCTTTACATGTTTTTGGCCTTTGTTTTTTAACCCCCTCTCAGACTGCGAGAGAGAAAATGGCGGCCGCCGCTTCCTGGTTTCGACCGATTCGAATGTTTACTAAGATCTAACAGCCAATCAGAATCGCGCTCGCGCACGGCGGCGTGCGCGTACGGTAAGCGCACCGTAAGCGCACCGTAAGCTGGCTCAGATATATATATTGATTTAAAGGCTGTTTTCTCAGAATCTACTGAACAGATTTACACCAAACCTACAAAAGGCACTTCCTTGACCTGTAGACTACCTCTCTGCCAAATTTCAAGGAACTCTGTTCAGCCGTTCGGGCTGTAGCTGTGTCTAAAGGTCCTATGGAAAAATGCATGGGAAAAACGCATTTTGGGACCCCCCTTTTATCTCAGCCCCCGCTTGACGAATCCCCCCGAGACTTTCAGGGTAGGAGCGGAGCATAGCGCCCCATTAGTTTTGAAAATTTCGCGAGGATTCGTCGACCGGCGCCAAAGTTATTCCAAATAGAATGTTGCGGTGTTCCTATGGAAACAGGGTCCTAACTATAACTACCTACTGGCGACCGCCAGTAGGTAATATATATATATATATATATATATATATATATTACCTACTGGCGGTCGCCAGTAGGTAGTTATAGTTAGGACCACGTTTCCATAGGAAATCCGCAACATTCTATTTTGAATAACTTTGGCGCCGGTCGACGAATCCTCGCGAATTTTTCAAAATAGGTGGGGCGCTACGCTCCGCTCCTACCCTGAAAGTCTCGGGGGGATTCGTCAAGCGGGGGCTGAGATAAAAGGGGGGTCCCAAAACGCGTTTTTCCCATGCATTTTTCCATAGGACCTTTAGACACAGCTACAGCCCGAACGGCTGAACAGAATTACTTGAAATTTGGCAGAGAGGTAGCCATAAGGTCAAGGAAGTGCCTTTTGCAGGTCTGGTGTAAATCTGTTCAGTATTTCCTGAGAAAATAGCATTTAAAAGCATATATATATGTGGGCGGAGCCTAACCACACATCTCATCCTGAGATCTGATTGGCTGTCAGCACTTCATCCAAGAAGTGTTGGCAGCCATCTTGGGACCAATATACATGATAGCACCTCATTAAAAAGCATTGCAGTTAATAGAAGGTTTTAAGACTTTAGTTACATTATAAATCATTTGTTGATGGTACCATACTCATTTTAGGAATTGTGGTATGTTCTAAGGTGATTTCACCATGTGAAAAAGCCTTCTGCTGGGATATCATGATTGAGAGAAAAATATTTTCTCATGCTTTTACCACAGAGGTTTGGAAGGTGATCTATAAACTAAACTGAGAGCTTATTTTCTGTAAATTCACATTATCTTTCTCAGTCATGTGAGAATGAAGTCTGACATTCTCAGTAAAACATGTACATCCAACAAGGGCAGAGACTGTCAGTTGATTCCTTTGTGTTCTACTGCAGCTTCCCAGAGTGTTCCAAAGAACTACTAGAGCGCTAACAGTCCTACCTATGATAAACGTATGGCACACCTGAAGCCATCTTGCTTGGAATAAAGTGGTAACTCTTAAAACATTTAATTTCAAAAGGAACAAAATGAGGGGGTTCATTTTTCCATAAAAAGTAGTATGATTAGTGCTGCAGAAAGAAAAATTAGGGCACATTTTGAGTGACTTCTCAAATCCTCTTCTATTTCATTAAAAAATTCTGACATGCAGACTGAAACATGCACTTTCAATACCAGCAGCAGTTTTCCCTGGTGAGCAGTAGCTTTACTACAGTGATCTAATGAGCAAAAAGAGTGCTAACATTCTGAATTTATGGCAAATGTGTGACACATCTGAATGCCTTCTTGATGGAATCAAAGTAAAAAACTGAAAGTATTTCCTACTGAGGAGACTGCAGTAAATGAGGAAATTAGGAAACTTCATAACAAATAAGTCTCCCAAGATGGCCACCAGAGACAAAAGAGCCCAAATGTAGCCCAAATATCACCCAGATGTAGCCCAAGTATAGCCCAATGACAGAATGTCCCAGAATGTTCTTAAAAACAACTAGAGCGCTTACTGTCTTCATTATGACAAAAGTATGGCACACCTGAAGCCATCTTGATTGGAATAAACTGGTAACACTTAAAACATTTAATTTAAAAAGGAACACAATGAGGGGGTTCATTTTGCCATAGAAATTATCATTAATGCTGAAGAAAGAAAATGAGGGCACATTTTGAGTGACTTCTCAAATCCTCTTCTATTTCATTAAAAAATTCTGACATGCAGACTGAAACATGCACTTTTAATACCAGGAGCAGACTTCCATGGTGAACAGTAGTTTTACTACAGTGATATAATGAGCAACTAGAGTGCTAACATTCAGAATTTATGGCAAATGTGTGACATATCTGAATACCTTCATGATGGAATCAACGTAAAAAACTGAAAGCATTTCCTACTGAGGAGACTGCAGTACATGAGGAAATTAGGAAACTTCATAACAAATAAATCTCCCAAGATGGCCACCGGAGACAAAAGAGCCCAAATGTAGCCCAAAATCACCCAGATGTAGCCCAAATATAGCCCAATGACAGAAGTGTGCAAAACACTTATTATTTAGTGTTTTTGCAGTGTTATATAGTGCAGACTTGTCAGGTATTGGAGTGCTTTACATGAGCATTGGTTACATCACACAAGCACAAATTCATTTTGGTTGTAGACATGGGGAGACTAAGTGATTTGACCAGAATCACAGAATGTCGAGCTGAAGCAGAAACTTCAACCTGGTTCCCCAGTTGCAAAGTCTGCAGTTCTGGAAGTAACACCACATCCTCTCCCCTAAGTGCAACATTTAATCAAGTGGTCAACTGGATAAAAAAAACATAAAGATAACAAATAATTTAAAAGTGCTTTGTCGCTATTTGAAAACTCAGACAAAATGTCCTTATTTTAGTCTTTTAGAGCACTAACCATAATTTTGATGCCAATAAGACCCTCTCATATATGTAATTTCTAAAGGAAATGCTCTAGGTATTACAGTTTTGATTACATCAAGATGATGTCAGGCGTTCCACACTTTTGTAATAAATATAGAATGTTAGCAATCTAGTTGTTCATTGGGATACTGTTGAGAGGCAAAGGCCAGGGGCACGGACTCTGGAAATTGAAGGCAGGTAGGAGAGTGCAAAGGCAACAATTTAACCACACTGAGCAGGCAGGAAGGGCCGTGGAAGCACAACAGACTATGGAGGGCAGTGGAAAGGGGGGCAGGGGCAACAAACCAACAATACAGGACTTGCAAGAGAGGCTGTTGGAGGGAAGATCTATTACGGGTCAAGGAAGCTAGAGGCGGTCCCCAGAGCCCCGGGAGCCACCACAGAACTGAGCAGGAGAGTGAGTCAGGGACAAAAGGGGCACCTTAATTTGAGCCGGGGTGCCTAGGAACGCTTGCTCCAAAAATGAAGAAAACAGACATATGAGACATGGAATTGGTGGCAGAATACAATGGCAGTTTAATGAGAAGATACAACTTAAAAGAAACCGCAGAATAGAGACATAAAATACAAAATACAGAATCCAGATAATCATACAGCTGTCATGATATTCTCTGTATCTTAATTAATGTACTGACAGAGAGAGAGAGAAAACACATCTATAAATGCATCATGAGAAACAAGTTACACCAAGGAAAATGTTACCTAGGAACACTCACGTTTACTCTTAGAGCAAGCATTCCTGCAATTACAATACAAAATCTTTTAAATGCAAAAGTAAAGAGAACAATGGTTAAACATAACATGACATTTCATATAGGTAAAATAGAATAAGATACTTCAAGCAAAGCAGAGCAAGACATTTTAAGCAAAGGAAGACAAGAGCTCCCAGCTCTTGGGGAAAACCTGCACAGCCTGTTAACCTACATACAGACGGCGAGGTAGTCCGTCGATATCTGTGGGTGCTCCCTTTTTATATCATTTTGTGGGCTCCTTTGCACGCTACATCTACCTACGTATGCTACCCAAAAGCTTCGTCTGCAGATTTTACCAGACATTTCGTCATTTACCCACTTAATGCTGACAATGGACTGGGTGAAAAGGTCAGTCTCTCAGGCCAATCGCTTATCGTAAGTTCCATAGAGCAAGCAGAAAATAATGGGTATTGTACGGGAATTCAATATATTCATGTACAAAATCTCCTCAGTTCTCCTAACTTGACGCTCTGCGGTTGCCACTTCCTTAAAAGCGGGAAACCTGCCCAGGAAGCAAGTACCAGTCCAGGATGCAGCCTACTGTATGTCGACAGCTTCAGTGGGATGTTGAACTTTCATACCGAGCACGGAGCACTCGGGTAGGGTGGGGGCTACTAGTTTGGAGCAGAAGGCCTCGCAGACCTGCCTTCAGACTGCTATACACTAAAATTGCAGAGCTATGGTCAATTTAACAAAGAGGCCTACATATTGAACAGAAGGGCATACACAGGGGTTTTATGCTGGCTGAGTGGTAAGGATGTCTCAGGATAATTATATAGCAACACAGGACCCGCTGGTCAATTTAATACGGCCTACAAATGCGGCTGGCAGGGCAAGGACAAGGGTCTCATACTTCAGGTGTGGACAGAACGGGCCAGGGGCCCCCTGTGATACAAAATCTACCCTCCTTCAAGGCTGTGGCAATGTAATAGACCATTGTGGGCAGAAGGAAGAGGCAATGGTAGTACAACCATACATGCCAACAGACCCGATTCAGCCAGGAAACGTCCAATGTTTTTAAGCTCAAATGGGCTTTATTTGATCTGTCTCCTGTCTACAATATCCTCTTTTTCAATGTAACTCAAAGGGGAAAATCAATACCCCAGTTTTTTTTCAAAATCTCCCTCTTACCAAGTTCAAAATGTTCGCAAGTATGGTACATTGGATCATGGAAGGAAATGGGATAGGGACATGGACTTGGATAACAGAGGACAAGAGGGGCATGGAGAGGTGCACCAAACTGACCCTGCAGGGCAGGCATCAGGGTTTGCAGCAGCACAATACACCACACAGGGCATGCAGGACGGGAGTGCAGCACAACAATCCATAGAAAGCAAGAGGGAGGGGACAGGACCATGCACATGGACAACAGAGAACAGAGGGGCAAGAGGCAATGGTAGCTAGCTGACCATAATGGACAGACAGGAGAGAAAGCTGCAGCATTACAGACCATAAAGAGCAGTAGGGACGGATCAGGGGCATTACAATGGAACAGACAAGCCAGGAGGGAGGGAGTAGGGGTCTTCACATGTAAACAGAGGGCTGGGGGCAAGGGGGCGGGGCAGGAGCAGCAAGATAGCCATGGAGGTCAGGCAGGATGGGCACTAGAAGCAAGACACACCATGAAGAGCAACAGTGAGACTGTGATGGCATACACACAGACCATGGAGGGAAGGTGGGAGGGGGTCAGGGGCAGCTAACTGACCACACAGGGAAGGTGGGAGGGGCCATGGCAGCACAGAAGACCAATGGCTATGATGGGCAAGAAGGAGGGTGCAGGGGCATGCACAAAGGACGATGGAGGATAGAAGGGAGGGTCAGGACCTGTGCACAGACAAGAAAGTTCAGGGGAAGGGACCTCACAACAGACCACACGGGGCACGCAGGAGGAGCAGTTGCAGCACAACAGACCAGGGAGGGAAGAAGGGTGTGGCAGTACAATGGACCATGTAGGACAGGAGGAAGAGGATAGGGGCATGGCATGTGGACAGGCAGGGTGGAGGTGGCAGGGACAGGTTACAGTCATCTGACAATGCTAGGCAGGTGGGAGGGGAGTGGCAGCTCAACAGAACACTCAGAGTAGATAGGAGTGGCAGGTCCATGGGACATGGTGGGCAAAAAGGATGGAGCAGGGGCATGCACAAAGACATCGGAGGGCAGGGGGAAGGAGAATAGGGGCAGCAAGCTAAGCACAGAGTTTAAGCAGGAGGTCAATGATGGGGCATAGAATTGGGCAATGGAGGGCAGGAGGAGTGGACTGGTACATCATACTAAATTGAGGGCAGTGGCAGCACATCAGACCATGCATGGCAGGAGGGAGGAGGCTATTCCATGGATTCACACAACAGAGGATAGGGAGGAGGGGGATGGGGCAGCAAGCTAACTGTTCAGAGAAGGCGGGTATTAGGAACTTTATTGTTTTTAAAACATTGAGTCTGTGCGAACTACTTAAAATATGAACAAGTATGCAGCATAATCTCACTTTTATTCAGGAAGAAGAGGACGTTTGTGACTGTGACTCCGGGCTCACTTGGCAGAAACACCCCCTGACCCTCCACCCCCTATCGCAAAATGTAATGCCCGTGAAAAGGGTAGGTGAACACAGTGTTATATAGAACATAGTCCTGAGAGCACGATTGAAAATGAAAACTAGATATAGTGTATGGTATAAACTATGCACCAAAAAGTGTGATATAAGATGAACCGGGCGTGAAATATAATATGCAATACATTGTGCGCAATGACAGATTCATTGGAGAGCGCGAGATAGCACAGGCACTAGCGCGTGCTATGCGATATGCGCCTTGGAGTGTAATATGCACAGGGCAGTGTTGTGTAACCTAACTAGTCTCTAAAGTTGTAATATAAAATATGTGCTGGGGAGTGTAACGTTGCATATGCACTGTGACACAGATATGGATCACAGATTGTAATATGTATGGCATAGCACTGTGCGTTATAACATAGGCATCGAGGAAGGCACGTTAGATGGGGCAATATAACCCGTGCGAAGACAAGTGTGGCATGACATATTCACGGGGTGGTGTTACAGTGCACATGGGCTAGAGAGTGTCATAGCATATGCACTAGCTAGTGGAATACAACACAGAGGTGTGTGGCACTCGGCAGGCAATGGTGGGTGTAACACAGCATTGGGCTCTGTCAGGAGCGCGCTGTGACTCTCAAGTGATGTTCATCCCCTTTCCAGAGAGTAAAATAAAAAGTATTACACATCCGGCAGTGGATGTGTGTTTTATTAACCGTGAGGGGGGTTTCTTGCATAGTTTTGGTCGAATTTTTGTCGAATCCCCTTTGAATGGCTTGGTGTGCATGTGTAATAAATGTGCCCGTCAATAGCTACCCATGTTTGTATAAATAAACGACAAGGGTGTCTACCGGGATTAGGCACGGTAGGGCATCAGACATGTCAGAGCTTCACTAGTAGTGTAAATACATTCCACGTGGATTCATTGCATGCATAGTCGCCTTTTAATGAATATCCCGCAAATCGTCATGGTGATAGGTACGTACGGTTTGTCCAGCATGTCCTAGGTGTGTCTATAAATAAATTTTTTTTAAAAATAATAAAAAACAGTGGCCGGCCCTAGGGATTGGGGTCAAAAAAATATAATTAGGAGACAGGCCCTGGGGGATGGGGTCATCAGGGCCAATAAATTAGAATAAGAAGGGGAACCACACAGCCCCCCTTCTTAAAAAATTAAAATAAATAAAAGACTGGCATCGTGCCGGAGGCCATGCCCCCTCCGTGCAGCACTCTGCAAACGCGCCCCCAACAGGCATCTCCAGTATGCGCCAGGGAGCTGCGCTGCAGACAGGTGTTCTGAGGCCAAGCCCCTTTTTACACCTCTCTGCAACGCAGCTCTGTGGCGCTTACTGGAGGTACCTAGTGGTCTAGTTTGACCCTAGGGACCCTTAGGATTCAAGGGGACTTAATCTCTCAACTTAGAACAGCCACAGGGCGCGTTTACACAGTGGTGAAGGGAGGGGACGGGGCCTGAGGTGACGTGTGCAAACACGCACTATGGCACGTTTTAAATTGGGGATATAATTTCCCTTCAATACTGAGGGCCCCTGGGGGCTAACTAGCCCACCAAGTGCTTCCAGTAAGCGCCACTGAGCTGCATTGCAAGGAGGTGGTCCAGGCCGTGCCACTTTTTACACCTCTCTGCAACACAGCTCTGTGGCATTTACTGGAGGTACCTAGTGGGCTAGTTGGACCCTAGGGACCCTCAGGATTCAAATGAACTTAATCTCCCAACTAAAAATGGACACAGGGCGTGTTTACACAGTGGTGAAGGGAGGGGACGGGGCCTGAGTTAACGTGTGCAAAAACGCCCTGTGGCCTGTTTTAAGAGGTAGTTTTAATCCCCATGCCCTATTATGTACTAGGGGCTTACAGAGGAGGTCATGCTAATCACAGGGGGACCCCAACGCATAATGTTCCCTAGTGTATGTAGGTGTTTTCACTGTATTCTAAGTGTCTTTTAACATAGCACTGGCTAGTCAGACTCAGTTACCACCAGTATCCGTCTGAAAAAGTTGAGGGTACAGGATGATTTTGCAACAAGGCTTCTTTCTGCTCTTCTTTTTGTTCTTTCTGCACGTTATCCTTCTTCCTGCACTTATCTTCGTATTTGAGGACTTCTGTTGCTTCTTTCTGCACTTCTTTTGTTTCTTTCTGTGCATTTTTTCTTCTTTCTTCACATGTCCTATCTCTGTAGGCATAGTTAGAAATTAGCATTTAAAAAACCTTGCAAATTCACTGAAAAAACCATGGGTTTCACACACGTTATAGTTAGGAATTAGCATTTAAAAAACCTTAGAAATTCAATGAAAAAACCAAAGGTTTCACACATGTTATAGTTAGCTGGACATTTCACTCGTAAAAAACCATTGAAATTCCCCCGTTATAGTTAGTTCAGCTAACTATAACTCGCGCGCCCGCAATGCACTGCTGATGACGTCACATATTACATCACTCATGACATGGTCAGTGACATCACTCATGACATCACTGATGACATCTCAAATGACATCACTGATGACATCACTGATGACATCATCCTTGTGATAGAGTGGCAGACCTCCTCTCACCCTAATATAACCTTTGATACACACATTCAAAAATAGAGACTAACATTTTCAAAACAATGGACATACCAATACCAGTTACAACAACCTCTTCAGTAATTCTAAGATCCACATACACATCCACTCATTCACCAACAGTCCTATACAGTCACTCATACATGTACTCACTCATCATATGTACTCATGCACCTATACATCCTGTTACACAATGCCACTCATCCATAGAGTTACTCACACACATAGTCACTCATGCTAATAAAGAATCAAACATACATTTACTTGCATATACAGTTATACACACACCACCACACTTACTTCTACGGAAACTTACACATACTTAGTCTTTTAAACAATCACTTATAGAAACACATACTTATTCATACAGGAACTCTTTCAATCTCTCACTCTCACATATACTCACATATATACACCAATAGTCACATATACTAGTTTAAAACATATGTAGTTACTCATAAAGACACTATTGAGACAGTCATTCACTCACTAACACACCCATACACACACTCATCCACCCATACAGTCCTGCACACATGCTGTGTTCAACACATACAAACAGTGAGTCACTCATTCATGCACCTATGCACTACGTAATACCCCCCACCGAACCATGCAGACACTCAGACTGATACTCAAAAAACCAACTAATAACCTATATAGACACCCATGTAGCTACTCACCAACCCATGCAGCCACTTATACACAAAGTGAGAGACTGATACAGATATTTACATATTTAAACATTACTCACTAAGCCATGTATTCACTATGATACACTTAATCAGTCAGTTACACAATCAATTTTTCAAAAACAAATCATCCATTTAGACACTTATATACCCATTTATTCTTCCATCGACCTTGAGATATACATATATAAAACATATTTAATTTTCAGAAAAACACACATTCACTGGATGATGTCATCAGTGATGTCATCAGTGATGTCATTTGAGATGTCATCAGTGATGTCATGAGTGATGTCACTGACCATGTCATGAGTGATGTAATATGTGACGTCATCAGCAGTGCATTGCGGGCGCGCGAGTTATAGTTAGCTGAACTAACTATAACGGGGGAATTTCAATGGTTTTTTACGAGTGAAATGTCCAGCTAACTATAACATGTGTGAAACCTTTGGTTTTTTCATTGAATTTCTAAGGTTTTTTAAATGCTAATTCCTAACTATAACGTGTGTGAAACCCATGGTTTTTTCAGTGAATATATATATATTTATATTCACTTAAAAAACCATAGGTTTCACACATGTTATAGTTAGGTGGATATTTCACTCGTAAAAAACCAATGAAATTCCCCCGTTATAGTTAGTTTAGATAACTATAACTCGCGCGACCGCCACTCTATCACAAGGATGATGTCATCAGTGATGTCATGAGTGATGCCACTGACCATGTCATGAGTGATGTAATATGTGACGTCATGAGCAGTGGATTGCGGGCGCGCGATTTATAGTTATCTGAACTAACTATAACGGGGGAATTTCATTGGTTTTTTACGAGTGAAATATCCACCTAACTATAACATGTGTGAAACCTATGGGTTTTTAAGTGAATATATATATATATATATATATACGACCGCCATTAAGTAATATATATATATATATATATATATATATATATATATATATATATATGTCCATCAAAGTGCCCCAAAGCAACGGAAGGTCACTCGACGGCATTCTCTTCAGTAACAAGCCTCGTTGCAACTCTTCTGTTTTCCCCAATAATTACACCATAAAGCCGACGCGTTTCGAGGCTTTGTGCCTCTTCTTCTTGGGCTGGCAATGATACACTGAGCACTCACCATTCAAATACTTTATTAAGTATTCTCGACCTTAGTAGGCGTGGCCTCATTGGCCTGATGGTATTCTGGGACTGGTAGTCCTTAATAGTGAGTATTGAATTATTTTCCTTGGTAGGTACAGCGCATCAATGTCTAATTTAAAACCAATTCACTTCCTTTGTAGGATGGGGTAGAGGCAGACAAGCAATTAATCTGCATGAGAACGCCGTGCTTCGTGATTTGGAATCGTTCCACTTCACAGCCTTTTCATCTTTTTGGGAAAATGGTGCTCCTTCCCACGGCAGGGACTGCTTTGGGGCACTTTGATGGACATATATATATATATATATATATACATCAGGAAATTGCTGGTGCATGGAAGACGTATTTCACATCTAGATCTCCAAAAAACACTCGCTGACACGGACCTTCGGTAAGTGCTTGATTTAATTAAATCGTGAGGCTGTCGTCATAACGTTTCGGCTCCGTGGAGCCTTGATCACATGACATATATATATCCCAAACACAAAGAGTTGCCTCCAACGAAAGAAACCTCACAAGGTATGATTATTTGCTGATTTATTGGGCGAAGGCTGCAGTCAGGAAAATTCAGACACAGAAGCATCAGCGTACGAGCCTATATATATATATATATATATATATATATATATATATATATATATACATATATATACATATATATATGAAATGAAAACGACATTTGTAAAGCGCGTGGCTACCAGAAGGCCTCCCAGCGCTAGGCAAAACTCATGATCAGATGGAACATCAAAATTCAAGGGGACAGGAGGTTTTGAGTTGTTTCTGGAAGGCAAGATGAACAGTCTCCTTCCCGAGGTGAAGGGGCAGAGCGTTCCAAAGCCTGCCGGCATTAAGAGAAAAGAGTCTACCGCCACTTCTGGCTCGTTTGATTCGAGGGATGTTGACTAGGTGAAGTTCATCCGAGCGAAGTTCTCTCCTTGCTTTATAAGGCTGAATTACCGCCGAGAGAAGAGGAGGACCAGTCCCCTACAAGGATCTGTGAACTATACAGAGAGCTTTAAACATAACTCGTTCTTTCACTGGGAGCCAGTGTAGTAGGCGGAGGGCTGGTTTTGCGGACAGGAATTTGGGAGTTCCCGTCAGCAATCTGGCTGCACAGTTCTGGGCCATCTGCAGTTTATTGATCACAGAGCTAGGGGCTCCCAGATAAAGCCCATTGCCATAGTCTAACCTTGACAATAGGAGGGATTGCACCATGGTTTTCTTGGCTTTGGGTGGGAGCATGGGAAGTACTTTCCTGGCGATTCTGATCAGGCCGAAACAGGTTGCTATTGTCTTTCTAGCTTGCGTTTTGAAAGTCAAATTACGGTCTAGCCAGATGCCCAGGCTCTTTAATATATATATATTTCTGTTCTTTATTTCTTACACCGCATTGTTTAAGTTGTATGTAACCTGACATAAAATACATAATAGTGTTTTGTATTATTTAAAGCTTATAGATATATTTTGTGTACATATAGTTCATTTATATTGTACAGCAAAGCGCTTTTGCAAAAATATTTAACCAGTCTTTCTTCCTTTTTGTAAGAAAATGTGACTGAACAATGTCCCACGAGTCTGTTGACCATGTCAACTCGTGTAGCTGATTTCTGTTTATGGAAAATAAGGCACTTTCTCTATGATGTTTGTGTCTTTGACAAAGAACTGGGAGGTCCAAACGCGTCAGCCAAATAAACTTTGTTGAAAATCAAAATCTTCTGGAGTGTGGGTGTCTTTTTGCGCTGCAGCATGAGCACATTGAAATACATATATATATATTACTCCCAGAAACAAACAAAGGTTAAAGTAACGTTATGGTTAGGTGAATGTTTTGAACCAAAAAACACACAAAACTTTACTAGTTATGGTTAGCAGAGCCAACTATAACGTCCTCCCCAGCCATGCACTGCTTATAGCCTCTCATATTACATCACTGATGACATGTTCTATGACATCATTTATGACATCACTGATGACATCTCAAATGACGTCATTGATGATATCACTGAAGACATCGACGATCACATCATCCAATGAGTGTGCTACTTTGTTTTTTAGCTTAACATAGTGGCGGGTAACTACCATATTACTTTTCCACCTAATTTTGCACAGCCTGGGTCCAGCTAATGGGTGTAAGTGTTCACAAAACGCATGTGCTCCTAATCCATCATAGGTGTGTAGAAGTATTGAACATGTTATAAATGTTTACATTGAAGAGTAACAATGTGTGCAGGTGACAGTTGACAACTTGTGTCCATTATGTTCCACTCACGTTTATAGGCTCTGCAGAAAAAGTTTGCAACAGGGCAAAAATTCTACATACAACATACTAAGTATTGTAAGCAGCCTTGAGGTATTAGACAGAATCGTCTCAGCATGAACATTTTTACATAACATAGAAGACAGTGTGCACCAGGTATTAAGCTATGTACAAGTGCCAGGCCCTGCATCCAACACTCACACGTAGCCAGCTCCCCCCCTCGCTCGTCCTTCGGGTGTGAGGTGGCCACAGGGCCAGCTTCCAACCCCTGACAGGCAGCGAACCACACAGCCCACATGGCCTTTGGCTGAGCACAGCGTGGGGTTGGCTATTGCGCCTGGACGAACCCTTTACAGATAAGCAATCCCATGCTGCACATGACCGAAGGCATGCACAGTTTGTGGTTGGTCTTGCAGGTTCTGGCCACACTCAGGCAGACTTACTGACTTTTTTAAGAGTCACAACACCAAAATATAAAAAGTGGGCTCATTGGCTGTATCAAGGGCTGGCCATATCAATAAATATAAAGCAGAGCTGTCATCTTCTTCAACAAGCAACAATATTTGTAATCAAATGTATATTTCAGTGTATTACACACTGCAATGTTTAATAATAGTGATTAGTATAAAATGGTTACTAAAGTTTTAATAAAAAAACAACTAGCCAGTGTGTCTTTCTTTTAAGATTTTCAGCCCACAAAACACAGTCATAAAAGCAACCACAAGAGGCCTTGCACTCCAACTGAAAAGTATAGAGCTCCAAGTCTGAGTGTTTTAAAAAAATATGGTAAGTTCTCCTGCTGTCATGGAATTAATGAGCCAGGAGATGTACTGTTTTTTTTCTAAATGTTGCTGGCAGGCTGCTGCACTCCATGTAGTGTCATACGGCTTATACGTCTGTAAATTTGGCAGACAACATAAACGTTAGGGAATATGCCATACTGATTCCGTGCAGACCCTCAGGATATGTTGGCCTGTAGTCCTTCTAGCACTCAGTACTCCATCCGTACCCCTAACCTCACAGAGTAATGAATGTGTGTTTAACCTTAGAACATGACAACCCTAATGCCCCAAGTAAATTGTAGTAATAGATCCAAAACCCTTTCGTTTGGTCTCTCATGCATACCCAAAGAAATACACAAGAAATACTCCGCAAGGCATTTCAATATTTATTTAAGCATGGTGATTCTTGTGTATAGTACATGCGCTGCAATAATTAGGTAAAATGACACAGATCAGCGTAATTAGCAATATAAGTATAGTGAAGAGGATGAACAATTCCACCATTGTGCTAAGACAGTGAATATATGCAGGCATATCATGCTGTTAATAGAGTACTCCTACCTAGTGCTCCCTAACCCAGTCTTTCCTAGGGTGGGTGATCTGCCAAATCCCTGCCGAGTGGACTAACTCGCCATTACCTGTGGGTAAGTGTCATCAGGAGTTTTTTCTTGGTGTAGAGCTGGACATTCCTTGTGTTGGTAAACAGGAGTCAGCTAAGCTGGAATTCTGGAATGCAATGACCTCGCAGTGACAGCAGAGTGCTCCTCTGCCTAAACAAGGAAGTGATTCTGTTTATATAATAAACAGCACCGTGTGGCCATGTCGCAACCACTGTTCGGCTGCAATGGTTTTTTATAGTGGGATAGCATCGCCGCCTACCGGTCAATAACAATAATGAGATATGCACAATGAACTCTATCCCATGTGCTGTACATTAAAGGTGTCGTGATAGTGTGCCTACGAAGCAGAAATGTAATCAATGTCAATTCAGAGAAGGTTATCCTCCATTGTCACGCACGCAAATGTATGTCAAAAGTCATTGTGTGTAAAGAGAAGGCAACTTAAGGAACATGAGCATGTAAATGTTGGTGTTAATAACCAGGCCTATCATGACCACGTGACACCCACTCCTTGGACGTGAATGAATAATAGCTATCCCTCTACAAATGCTAAAATATACGGGTCAATAAGCTAAGAAAAGTCACTAAAATCTAAAAAAGCATCATGCTTTTATAATAGCAAAGAGCATAGTGAAAGCAACTTAATAATCAATAAACTTTATTAAAACAGATTTTAAAAAGCAATTAAGTATTAAAAAAAGGTGAAATAAAAACAGTCTCACGACTTGAAACTGCCAGATTTTTTATATGTTCTGAGAGGTAGGCGGAACGCTGCTGTTCCCAGCAACCGCAGGAGATGTTCCCACAGGCACCCATCAGATCAGATCCATGGAGCAAATATGTTCCCATCTATCCCCCTCAGCAGACTCCCAAGGATGAGCACCCCGTGCAAGATATGCTGAAGCTATGCCAAGATCCAGATCACTAGGAGAAAAAGCATCTGAGGAGGGCTCGTAAAATGCATTCAGAAACATTGGCAAGTGCAAGTGACAACAGTATAAGTTGGCTGTTAACGGGCCCACCAGTAGGTCAATGTCCAGTGACAGAACGATTTGCATTCCTAGGCATATGTCCAGGGCACACCCAAAATTTCACAGAAGACAGCAGAATATGGACTGTACACAATGTAGCCACAAAGGCCAAAAGGAAAAGAACCAGTGTTCATTTAGTTCCTGCAGCACGGGTGCACCAATACTCGAAACCATGCATTCATGACACAGGAGCATATGTGGACGTGCGAGTTCTAGTTGCTTTCTTGAGGGGACATCCATTGTGGAGCAGAAAAAGTAAAAGCAAAGTAAAAGCAAAGTCCCATCAATCAGTAACAGGACTTGCAGAAGACCTCCAAAAATGCTTCCCAGCACAGAGTGGATGAATGATGGAATAACTCTGACGACTGTCTGAAGGAACTAACCAAGTCAGAGCCTATTTTCTTTAAAAAGTGTGCTACTCCCGTGGTACTTGACATATTAAAAATGCAGGTCATATGTTCCCCAAAATGTAACAGGAAATTACTGCGAAGTAGCGACTGTATTGTAGAAGAAGACCTTGCAACTTGAAGATCAAACGTCTCCTTTGCAGATGTTAAAGCCACAACTGGGACAATAAGGCTTCCAGTCTGCTCAAAGCATCAAAGTGCACATTTGAAAGCTTTATCAAAGACCAAAGCATTCCCTCTCTGACTATGCGGGCAGGTGGAAACTGTACTTGTGTGCAATAGGTCACCACTGTAGAACCGTAACCAGATAGGCGATGTCCGGTGGTCTTGCCACAGCAGCTTTGATTGTTCAACATCAAATAACTCCCTTTCGGGAATAATCTGAAAATTGGATGGATCACTGCAGCTGGAGAACCATTACAATAGCAGGACAACTTTGCCATGGATGAATTACATGCACCATGAAGTGAAACCTCCCTATAAACCAAGAAATGACCTAAAGTATTCTTGCAGTCATACTAAGAAAGACTTCAGTCTGGCCATTCCTACAGCGATATCTAAAAGATAAGATCGATGACTTGTACACATATCCTTTTCCTAGTGCTTCATATGTGCCTACTTGATAGTGTTGTATACAGCACTGGAAATTAAATGTTGAAATTGACAGAGAGTTAAATCTGTGCATTATCCAATCTGCAGAAGGTATTTCTGCAACAGTAATTGGTAGTTTTTTCAACTTGTCATTCTTTATGATGCTAATTGCAGATGACACAAATAGTATATCCTAGTGGACAATGTAGTCATACCATTACCAACTACTGCCAGAGCCGTTTCTAAATTCACCCTGTCAATTTTGCACACTCTCTCAGCAGTCTCTTGCTGGGAAACTTTTCATACTTCATTGCATACAAAAAGCTCCTTTGACATGGTTTTTGAGGACCTAATAAAAAATCCTGTAGCCCCACCTCATGTGAAAGAAGGGACAAGTGTTGTTTCACCTGGGACAATGTTGAGGTTCTTAGCCAATCAAGGCACAAATTCTCAGCACTGTAAGTTGTTACCACCCAGAGTGTTGTGTCTGCATGTAATGTGGGTCTGGCCTGTTGATATTAAACCCTATAGTGAACCTAGGAAATGATGTGCCACACTATCCATCCCCCCAGGATTGGTCCCTGAAGAATTGTATGAACCATTTCGAAGCATGGTGCCTAATATTTCCTCCAAGTAATTTGCGAATCATTGCCAGTTCGAAAAAACATGCAAATGTGGGAATGTTTGGTGTATTTAAAACTTTTATCTTAGCCAGGCCAAGACACGATGTTTGCTGCCGTTATTTCGGGAAAATCAGTTAATGTGGTATCTGGCATGCTCTAAATAATGTCTCGTTCCCATGCACCTACCAATCTTTAGTTTCACGAATCGATTATAAATCAACCATGTCCCTCCAAAAGTCCAACCCTTGTGGGGACACCTGCAAAAGAAAAGATTCAGAATGTATCTGCTTGTATCAGTGAGCATATTCTTCTTTGCTGTTGATGGTGTGAGACTATAATAATAAAACACTGGGTCAGCTGGATTGTGACTAGAAAAATATGCAAACATTTGTGCAAACATTTGTGAAAATGTTTGTGAACTACCCTGTGGTGGTGCAGGGCAGTATTTCCATTGTAAGTAATTAAGTACTGCACATGGAGTACTTGCTTTATGCAAGAAGTGGTGACCATAATGTTGAAAACAGAACATCTCATCATAATTAGTTGTACCATCATACATGTCCTCAAAGTTAAAACAGTGGAATACTTAAGATCTTCTAGCATTTCATGTACTGTATCTATGTCCCAATCATTGGAGACAGTATGGTATTTGCAAAAGGTTCAGTTGGACCACCTACATCATGTGATACCCTATCCCAAACAATTCCATCAGGAGTCAGAGCAGCAGAAATGTTCACCAGGGAAAGGTCTCTTCGCACTTTGTGTGATAAAGAATGAGGTGTTAAAACCAAGTTCACCAATTGTACGTCAAAGTATTCTGGGAGATAGTGTCCATTCAGAGGCAGAAAGAAGACTGTCACAAAAGTAAAACCAATCCAAAGAAAGTAATGAAACTGTAATCCACAAGTATGGCCATGGAGTAACAAAGTACGTCCTATTGCAGCGCATGCACCAATACTCGAAACCATGCATTCATGACACAGGAGCATATGTGGAAGTGCCAGTTCTAGTTGCTTTCTTGAGGGGACATCCGTTGTGGAGCAGAAAAAGTAAAAGCAAAGTCCCGACAATCAGGAACAGGACCAGCGGAACACCTCCAAAAATGCTTCCCAGCACAGAGTGGATGAATGATGGAATAACTCTGACGACTGTCTGAAGGAACTAACCGAGTCGGAGCCTATTTTCTTTAAAAAGTGTGCTACTCCCGTGGCACTTGACATATTAAAAATGCAGGTCATATGTTCCCCAAAATGTAACAGGAAATTACTGCGAAGTAGCAACTGTATTGTAGAAGAAGACCTTGCAACTTGAAGATCAAACGTCTCCTTTGCAGATGTTAAAGCCACAACTGGGACAATAAGGCCTCCAGTCTGCTCAAAGCATCAAAGTGCACATTTGAAAGCTTTATCAAAGACCAAAGCGTTCCCTCTCTGACTATGCGGGCAGGTGGAAACTGTACTTGTGTGCAGTAGGTCACCACTGTAGAACCGTAACCAGATAGGCGATGTCCGGTGGTCTTGCCACAGCAGCTTTGATTGCTCAACATCAAATAACTCCCTTTCGGGAATAATTTGAAAATTGGATGGATCACTGCAGCTGGAGAACCATTACGATAGCGGGACAACTTTGCCATGGATGAATTACATGCACCATGAATTGAAACCTCCCTATATACCAAGAAATGACCTAAAGTATTCTTGCAGTCATACTAAGAAAGACTTCAGTCTGGCCATTCCTACAGCGATATCTAAAAGATAAGATCGATGACTTGTACACATATCCTTTTCCTAGTGCTTCATATGTACCTACTTGATAGTGTTGTAAACACCACTGGAAATTAAATGTTGAAATTGGCAGAGAGTTAAATCTGTGCATTATCCAATCTGCAGAAGGTATTTCTGCAACAGTAAATGGTAGTTTTTTCAACTTCTATATGTGTAGCATAGTGTATGTAGTGTCTTTTCTTGCTATGATGGTTTGCTGTTTTGTTGGATTGTATGGTAAAAACTAGCCAGTGGCATTAAGGTGGTGTAGTCATGGCATGCGACCGGCACGAAGTGTCTTAAGAGTCCAACTTGGTAACATGATTCATCTAAGCTGTGTCTGCCTGTGTGGCAAAGAGGACATGTCATTCTGTATGATGCTAATTGCAGATGACACAATGTTACCCAAATAGTATATCCTAGTGGACAATGTAGTCATACCATTACCAACTACTGCCGGAGCCGATTCTAAATTCACCCTGTCAATTTTGCACACTCTCTCAGCAGTCTCTTGCTGGGAAACTTTTCATACTTCATTGCATACAAAAAGCTCCTTTGACATGGTTTTTGAGGACCTAATAAAACATCCTGTAGCCCCACCTCATGTGAAAGAAGGGACAAGTGTTGTTTCACCTGGGACAATGTTGAGGTTCTTAGCCAATCAAGGCACAATTTCTCAGCACTGTAAGTTGTTACCACCCAGAGTGTTGTGTCTGCATGTAATGTGGGTCAGGCCTGTTGATATTAAACCCTATAGTGAACCTAGGAAATGATGTGCCACACTATCCATCCCCCCAGGATTGGTCCCTGAAGAATTGGATGAACCATTGTGAAGCATGGTGCCTAATATTTCCTCCAAGTAATTTGTGAATCATTGCCAGTTCGAAAAAACATGCAAATGTGGGAATGTTTGGTGTATTTAAAACTTTTATCTTAGCCAGGCCAAGACACGATGTTTGCTGCCGTTATTTCAGGAAAATTAGTTAATGTGGTATCTGGCATGCTCTAAATAATGCCTTGATCCCCTGCACCTACCAATCTTTAGTTTCCCGAATCGATTATAAATCAACCATGTCCCTCCAAAAGTCAAACCCTTGTGGGGACACCTGTAAAAGAAAAGATTCAGAATGTATCTGCTTGTATCAGTGAGCATATTCTTCTTTGCTGTTGATGGCGTGAGACTATAATAATAAAACACTGGGTCAGCTGGATTGTGAACAGAAAAATATGCAAACGTTTCTGCAAACATTTGTGAAAATGTTTGTGAACTACCCTGTGGTGGTGCAGGGCAGTACTTCCATTGTAAGTAATTAAATACTGCACATGGAGTACTTGCTTTATGCAAGAAGTGGTGACCATAATGTTGAAAACAGAACATCTCATCATAATTAGTTGTACCATCATACATGTCCTCAAAGTTAAAACAGTGGAATACTTAAGATCTTCTAGTATTTCATGTCCTGTATCTATGTCCCAATCATTGGAGACAGTACGGTATTTGTAAAAGGTTCAGTTGGACCCCATACATCATGTGATACCCTATCCCAAACAATTCCATCTGGAGTCAGAGCAGCAGAAATGTTCACCAGAGAAAGGTCTCCGCGCACTTTGTGTGATGAAGAATGAGGTGCTAAAATCAAGTTCACCAATTGTACGTCAAAGTATTCTGGGAGATAGTGTCCATTCAGAGGCAGAAAGAAGACTGTCACAAAAGTAAAACCAATCCAAAGAAAGTAATGAAATTGTAATCCACAAGTATGGCCATGGAGGAACAAAGTACATCCTTTTCAGCCAAAAGTAGAAAATATGCAATTTACCTTGAAGAGGTGGAGGTGGCTCAGATGAATCTGAAGGGAGGTCATCAAAGTCGACAGAGTAGCTGGAGGCTGTTTGATCTATCTTTGGCAGATCTGCAGGTTGTGCAGAATTTGGAGTAAGGGTGGGTGGGGTTCACGTAGTAGTGCTGTGCGGAGTTTTGCAAGCGGGCGGAGCTACTCGCCCAACCTGTCTGACTCTGCCAGGCCCGGAAACAGGGCTTTATGTGCTCACCATGAATGTGCCAATTCACCCACAGTAAATGGGTCATAAATAACCACAGACCACCATGATGTACTTCAACCCCACATCGCCTTGCAGGATTGGAAGAGGTTGGTTTCCACAGTGAATCATTCCTCGCTCAGGGAAGAGGGTATATGGATGTGGTGCTGCTAATTAGGTTGCTAACCTCAGCTCACTGATCGACACTCTGCCCTGTCTCTGACCCCTGACTGGGCTGTGACGTCAGAGCGACCCGTGTCCACCAAGCCGAACTTCTAATGTGTTGCCAATGCCATAGATTAGATGCTGCTATCTAATTTCTGGGACTCTCTTACTTTTATGTGGTGGACATCGGACAGGGATGTCAAAGGAAGGCAGGCTCCTCTGGTGGGGTGGGCTGAAAATGTAGTGGTGCATGACAGTCTTGAGAGCAGCAGTGGTGAAACAAAGACCAGAGGGGCAGCCAAGATTGCAGTCTGTGAGCACTCTGATATTAGGGAGGAGGTCTTGGTGCTGCTGTCTGCTTGCTGGTACCCGCTCCCCTCCATCACTTGGTTCCTGCTACCTGCGGCTCCCCGTGGAAGCAGTGCCAGAAACGTACCATGCCTGCTGCAGCCACCTGGCACCAATTGGCTGAAAGAGTTAATCAACTGTCCAGGTGGGCGGAGATTGTTGCGGGAACCCGGAAAAGCCTTTCTTTCACTTCCTGAAATGCTTCCTCTGCACTGAGGAGGGGGAGGAGGAGGACAAGACAGGGATCCGGGGGCAGAGCAATCTCATCAGTGAGTGTGTGACTCAGGGCAGGCATGCATCCGAGCTTGCGCCGTAACCTCCACTCCACCATCAGTTGGCAGAGTAAGTTTTACTGAGCTCCTCGCTTCAAGTAGAGCGCGGAGTGGCAAAACACTGTGAACTCCGCTGGCGGAGTGGAGTTCACCGCCCACCGCCCACCGCTAATTTGGAGATGACTTAAATTGTGGTACATTGACATAAACGATGCACAGACAGAATATCGAGTTTAAAATATCGACAATCACATATCTAGTTTAAATATCGTGATACAGAAATATCGACATGAAGAATATCGTTGTCAAAAATATCGGCTTGCTGGTAAGAAATATCGTTTTTGTAAATATCGAAGTTGTTAATATCGTTTGCAAAAAATATCGCTGTTTAAAATATTGATGCTTTAATTAGTGTTATGTATTTTAGTATGTGTTTTAAAAGTATGTGATCTATTTTTTTGCATAGGAATTTGTTTTGTATTTTAATATATGTGTTACATTTTTAGTAGTTATTAATTTTATCTTAATTCAATTTTGCTTTTTAAGTTCAGTAGTGGGTTGTGGGTTTATAGGGGAATAGGGTGGGAAGTAATTTAATTATAGTAAATTAATGATTATTTTTTCTGTATTAGTTTTTATTTAATTTAGATTTTACAGTGTTAATTTAGATTTATAGTGTTAATTGTGGGAATTAATTTATTATTAATTTTTATATGAATTGGCTGATAATTCAAGTTTAAGTTCAAGTTCAAAATACTTTATGTCAGAAGGGTTGAACCTTTTATACTTGGTTAACCAGTCCACACATTTATTTCGTAGTTCGACCGAGGACTCCCTCTGATCCCTCTTCAGGTTTGGGACACCAGCTAAGATTAGTACATATGGGCAGGAGGCTGGGGGCAGGCTCAGGACATCTGAGTTAGGCCTCAGGTGATTTATACTTGGGGTGTCTCCAGTGCTTGGTTGATAATTATTATTGATTAGTTAATTGGCAATTATGTTAATTGTGTCAATTTGTTTAGGAGTGGGTTGTGGGTTTATTGGGGAATAGGGTGGGAAGTAATTTAATTGTAATATTTTGTATTTATTAATATTTATTTAATATATATTTTTTTGTGTTAATTGTGAGAGTTATTTTATTATTAAATATTTCTTAATTGGTTAATTATTATTAATTAATTGATTTGTAATTAATTATGTTAATTGTGTGATCCTTTTAGGAGTGGGTGATGGGGTTTATAGAAGAATAGTGTGGGAAGTTATTTATTTATAATTAATTAATATTATTTTGTTAATGAATGCTAATTAATTAATCAAAATTAAAATATGGCAATTGTGTAATTAATTTTGGATATAAATTGTGGGTCTTATAGTGGTAAAGGGTGGGAAGTAAATTCTTTTAAATTAATTAATAAGATGTAGTTAATTGATATTAATTTATTAATGTAAAATTAGTTATGGAAAATGTGTAATGATTTTTAGGTGTGCGTTGTGGTGTTTATTGGGGTAGAGGGTGGAAAGTAATTTATGTTTAATTAATTAGTAATTAGTTGATTAATAATATTAATTTATCAATTGACACATTTTTATGCTAAGTGTTTATTGTTATTTTGTGTGTGTGTTTGGGTTTTATAGGGGTAACGTTTGGGGAGTAAATTATTTTTTTATTTGTTTTAAAGTTTTTTAAATTAACATTTGTTTAATTGATAATTAATGATGTTAATTATGGAGGTACATTTAAAAAAATGTGGGTTGTTAATTGTGTGGTGTTTATGTAATAATTAATGTTTTTGTTTATAAAAAAAATCTATTACAAAATAGTTATTTGTTTTTAAATCATTTTTGGATTTTTTTAAATAATCTTTCTAGGTATTTGTTAGATCTTTTTAACAGTCTAATCTGTATCCATCTTCTGTAGTATTTAAAACTTTTATATATGCTTTTTTTATGTTTTATAAAATCTTTTGTGTTGTTGTTAATTTGTTTGTTTTTAATTTTGAACTGACTCCAGTGGAAATTTTTACCCCTCCGCTGTCCAACACTTTCCCTACTGTTGCACCCACTGGAGTGGGAATTGTAATTTTCACCCATCCTCTATACAACACTTTCCCTACTGTTGCACCCACTGGACTGGGAATAGTAATTTCTACCTCTCCGCTATCCAACACTATCCCTACTGTTGTCCCCACCTGAGTGAGAATAGTAATTTTTACCCCTCTGCTATCCAACATTTTCTCTACTGTTGCACTCACTGGAGTGGGAATATTAAGTTTTACCCCTCCGCTATCCAACACTTTCCCTACTGTTGCATTCACTAGAGTGGTAATAGTAATTTTTACCCCTCTGCTAACCAAACCTTTCCCTACTGTTGCACGCATTGGAGTGGGAATAGTAGTTTTTAACCCTCCGCTATACAACACGTTCCCTACTGTTCCACTTACTGGAGTGGGAATAGGAATTTTTAACTCTCTGATATTCAACACTTTCCCTACTGTTGCACAATTTTAAAGACTATTAAATATTTTAATGTTTTAATTTATAGTATAGTGTTTTTTAAAATTAGATTTTATGTTATAAGCGTATACAAATAGATATCCTTTTATTTGTACATATTTATTTATTTATAAAATGAATTGAAATTAATAGTTTATTAATTGTTTTAAAGGAAATATATATATATTAAATTTTATATATGTATGTTAAAATATTTTTCCAATTACATTAATTTTATTATATTTGCTAAAATGTATATTAAATCTAAATAATTTTTTTAAAGTTCATTTTCCTATTTAACATACATTTTTATTAAATAAAAAAAATCTATATTTTGTACATCTATATTTTTTATATCTATATTTTTGTGCTTAGAATTTTAAATATAGGTTGTCGATATTTTTGACCCATATTTTTGCATTGATATTTGTGTATGGGGATATTTTGGGCACCGATGTTCTATCAGTGAGTCGACGTAGACACCATTTGTGTCTGGTTTCTGAATATAAATATGTTTTTCTCTGCAAGTCATTTATATAGTAGTTGTTGATATAGCAGGCAGAAGAGATACTTCATTATCAGCTATGCTCAGCCAGGGAGTAGAAGCTTCATCGCTGATCAAGACTTCCAATGGGTCTTCCTGTTTAGTAGTAGTGAGAGGAGACAGGTGACTAATAAGGAGCCCACATGGCCTTCTGTGAAGAACCGGCCACATAATGCGGTTTGATGAGATCTATTGACACAAATCTCTTGTTTTTGCAACCAGCAAGAGGCGGTAAAAGTACGGTTCTGGTAACTCCAACAGCCAGGACCGGTACAGGCAATCTGTAACATAGTCCAAATTCTTTCTTGTCCACTATTTTCGCTCAGTTCTCCAATCTTGGGAATCCAACCAGGAGTTGCTGGTGCTTCCTTCACAGTGGCAGTGTGTTTTACTTGTACATTGCTTTGTGCACCCTAGAAGCTGTTTAGTTCCTGTAAAACAGCAAAACTTTCATTGATGTCAAAGGGTGTTTCTGCTGCCACTGTGCTGGCACTGTTGAGATCAGGTACCCACTTCGTAACCCCAAACAGGATTTCATAGGGAGTCCAAACTTCCAGGGATTTTCTAGGCAGATTGTTGAGTTCTCTCTAGACCTCAAATAGATGATAGACTTAACTGCGACCTGAGAATACCCTTGCTGTTAATGATTAGTTTAAGTCTCTGTTTTTCCTTTCCACTACTGAAATTTCTTCAGGAGATAGGGTGAAAAATACTGCACAGTCACACCCAATTTTCCCATGGTGTCTTTGTAAGCTTTCAAGGAGAACGCCGGGCCCTGGTCTGAATGGAATGTGCCAACTACGTATGTCCCGAGAAAGACTTGCAGATATATTATAACACTTCGGGTATCAGCCAATCACTGTTGCCAAACCCATAGGAATTGAGAGCTGGAATCTGCTGCACCCAAGATGTATTTATAAGCCACATACGATTGCAAGGGGCCACAGTGGTCCAGATAAATACAAGCAAGGGGCTTGTTTAGTATTAATAAAGGTGTCTGTGATGAATGTGCCATAGTGGAACCCTTCATCTGCTGGCAGATGTCACATTTAAGGACGAAGTCCCTAGTCTGTTTATATAGACCTGGCCACCAATAGCGTTGCTGCAATAATGGAATTGTAGCTGCCACCCCTGCGTGTGCAGATGCAAGGCCCTTATGTGCCGCTAGGATTAAACCTAACCTACGGTCTGAGTTTGGAATTACGCTATCCCCCACTCTGGTAATGTGAATGCACTTAACTGGTAGGAGTACTTTGCTGTAAAGCCTTTCAGCAGATGGGTGTCGTAGCACGCAACTTTGACAGTCATAATGATGTCTCTACCCTCGTACTAGAGCGAGTAGTCGCAGGGACAGCAGCAGTTTGCCCTGTTGCTTTTGTGGCTTTGTGTAGATATGCATTACAAGACTGGACACAATAATACCAATCTGGAATCCATATGCTCAAGTGCCAAAATTAAAGCCCTCAGTTCATCCAGTTGCGCTGTGCAGTCACCAAGTGACTGCATGTAGGTTTTTCTCAGGGTGGAATTCTCCATCCTACATGCAACACTTTATGGCGGTGCACTGTACCGAGTATTGGTGCTTGGCCCCTACTGCAGGCTGGGCAGATCCATCAGTATAGATGATGTAATCTTACTGATCAAGAGGCATAACTTGTGTTTGTGGTGTAGAGCCAAATCTGTAGTCTACATCTGTTGCGTTTGGAGAGTTGACCCACTGCATCCATCACAAATGTAATGCTTTGTTCTTGGAATGCTGGCTTTCGTGACAGCCTCAAAGTCCTGCCTTGGAGTCACAACAATTATTTGTTTCCCCTGAGTCAATACTCTCCCCCTCACTAGAGCAGTCTGTACCGCCATTAGAATCTTTTCTGTTAGTGCATAAAGCATCTCAGTATTGGTGTATAAATGAGTTTCGTATGCAATAGATAATGTCACCTTCATTAAATGTAGCATAGCTATATCATGATTCACTGGTAATGATACGGCTCACCAGGTTTCTTGTGTTTACACATGTGTGTAAGTGTTTTGAAGCTAGAATGTCTGCTTGTACGGAATGTGAAATGTGTATGTGTTTAGTGGTCCAATGTGTGCTTGAAAAGTCTGAGAGTATCCAGACATAGAATGGTTTTACCTGCTCTACGTCATATGGAATGTAGGTTCTGCCAAAAGTTTGAAATCCCAATGTGGACTGAAGTTTTTTCAAAGTGTTTGGTGTTTTTTCAATGTGTTTGGTGGTTGAAAGTGTGCACACTTCTCTTAGAAGTGTGTTGCTAGGCCTTTGCCTTCACTTTCCAGCTCATATCCCAAAAATAGGACACTTGATTTTTTTAATTAAAAATTTGTAGCCCATATGAACGAATCCCAGGATTATGCTATCTACTCTTATCAAGGGGCCGATTCCGATCCTGTATTTTTTTTTCCCGTACGACTCGTATCCGTATTTTTTTCCGTACGAATCGTACAAGTCACGTCCGACCCGTGAAGTACGATTCGTATGGGAAAAATTACATACGGATCGGCCCGATTCATACGAATCGTAGCGGGAAAAGTTGTACGAGGCGAACCTGATCACTTTTCCGTATGAATCGTAAAAAGACAGTCCGAGCATACAAGTACGATCCGGACCAGCTTTCCGATTTATGAATCGTACGGAAAACGTCCTGTACACGGGGAATGCCTTGTACATATGCAATGTCGGTGTACGCACCGTATATACGCAATGTTGTTGTACGCACCAATGTTGTATTACGCACCGTACATACGCAATGGCGGTGTACGCACCGTACATATGCAATGTTGTTGTACGCACCAATGTTGTAGTATGCACCGTACATAGCAATGGCGGTGTACGCACCATACATAGCAATGGCGGTGTACGCGGCGTACATACGCAATGTTGTTGTAACCACCAATGTTATAGTACGCACCGTACATAGCAATGGCGGTGTACGCACCGTACATAGCAATGGCGGTGTAAGCACCGTACATAGCAATGGCGCTATACGCACCGTACATATGCAATGGCGGTGTACGCACCGTACATATGTAATGGCGGTATACGCACCGTACACAGCAATGGCAGTGTACATACCGTACATATGCAATGGCGGTGTATGCACCGTACATAGCAATGGTGGTGTACGCACCGTACATATGCAATGGCGGTGTACGCACCGTACATAGCAATAGCGGTGTACGCACCGTACATAGCAATGGCGGTGTACGCACCGTACATATGCAATGGCCGTGTACGCACCGCACATACACAACGCATGGGGGTGTGTGCCTGTACATCTCGTACCCCTGTACCGTACTGAACCACGGACACTGTAAAACAGCAAAAGGAGGGTCTATTCAACTCGCACAACACCACAAAACACATCTACAGTGCACAAAAAATGGAAATGACTGACCTGGACACATCCAAACAGGCAAACAGAGGGGCAACCTCACAACCACCCCTTATAACACACCCACCAAAAATTCAAACTGAGGCCCACCCACAAATGGACCAATAAAAAGGGCCCACAGACACAAACCATGAGCCTTTGCAACAGACTCACTGCAGCTAGGGAGCACACACCAACAACTGCACCCATCCACCTTAACATATACACCGTCACACAACCTCCTTCACACATACCCCCTCTTCATATTCACACCCACACCGTCACATTCAGACCCACACACCCACAACCATCCACACCCTCACCCCACACCATGCCCACAGACAAGAATCCAAAGTTCACAAGGGAGGAGCTGGAGATCCTTGTCAATGATGTCATCACAGACGAGCCACAGCTGTTTGGAACATTGATCAGACAGACCAGCATAGCTGAAAAATCACGCCTGTGGCAGAGGATTGTCGATAGGGTGAATGCTGTTGCACCCATCAGAAGGATCAGGAATGAATGCCAAGCCAGGTGGTACGATCTGCGGAGGGCGGTCAAGCGCAAAATGAATGATGACTACGCCCAGAGCAACATCACTGGAGGTGGTGCGCCCCGCAGACCAGTACATTTTCATCCCTGGGAGGAGAAGGTGATGGCCCTGCTTCCGCCGGTGGGAGTACATGGACTGCATGGACTTCCAGAGCCTGGTGAGTACACAAACAACTTAGGTAACATGGGGGTAATGGCATCCACACCCAACTACACAAAATGCACGCAACTACCCCCGAGCCCTCACCGGCCAGAACCACAGTAAAAAATAACGCTAATGCCACTAACATGTGTAGGCTCCATTGAGAAACGAAGGCCATGCTATGTCCGATGCTACATGAAGCAGCAACCCAAGAATGCATGTCCAGTATGCTGGGAGGGTGAGTGGCACAAAACACATTGTTGAACTCCAAATCAGACACAATTGCCCTCATCCCATATGGCCCAGGTACATACCCATGCACCATGCGCAATGCACAGGGATTGGGAAAGTACTGACAAGATGGCTCACACTCGGCCCGGGGGTAGGCAGCACAAGGCCCTCCTGTGACCAGTGCAAACACAAACACCAAGACAACAAGGTCAGATATCTAGGACAGGATCTCACACTCACTGTCATGGCAGCATGCTCCATGGGGGACAGCTACATCACCTGGGAGCCACACTGCCAAATCACACTACACCCATTAGCAGGCCCTGTCACACACGCCCCTTACACAAGCAGACACCCCCGGGACAGGCAATGGATTTACCCACTGTCACAATGGACATGTAACACAACAACACCAATACATAGCCAAAGAAGCATCCAAGCCAAAAATGTACATGTCAAAGACTCAGGAGAACATATCAATCTGTCCCCCGCAACATACCCATCCACAAGTGAACATTGAGGAGAATGCTAGGCACATACAACTACCTGGAGGAACTGTGCCAACTTGAATGTGTATGATACATGCATGTTGCATGAAACAGCATTAACATTGTCTGTCTCTCACACACAGGGCAATATGATGAATCTACCCCCAACAATGGGGGTGAAGATTCACAGTCCCTGGCCCGGGAGGAACCTGATCCCACCGGCAGCGACGCCTCTCAACATTCCGCGGATGACCCCGACCGACCTGGACCCTCTGGTGTCCAAGCCCCTGCAGAACCTGGTTCAGGACCATCTGTGCCAACCACCACCCCCATGCCTGTCACATCCCAGGAGACACCGAGGAGCCCTGCCCGCAGTGAACAACTGAGCCAGTCTGACCAGGAGGGACAAGGAGCGCCGGGCACCCAGGAAGAGGCAGACAACACCGCCACCGCCATTCCTCAGGGGTCCCGTAGACCCGATGTGCCCACAACGGCAGCCAAGGCACGTGTGGGCAGGGGTGGTGGGAGTGGAGGCAGGCGGAGGCGAGAACCTGACTAGCCAGCTGAAGGGACCGGTATGTCACACATACACAACATCATGGAGGCATACCGGCGTGACACCAGGGAGTTCAGCCAGGTAGTGGTGACCCTCACAGAGATCAAGAACCAGCAGGCCGAGCAACACGCCAGTCAACAAGAACACCAAGGACGGATGGAGGCAACACTGGCTGAGCTCCTGGCGGTGCAAAGGGACATTAGCCATTCACTCCGTCGGATCGCCGACAACATGGCCAACTCTCCCTGTGCCACCAGGCGAAGACCACCACCAGCCAGAGGGAGGGAGGAGGAGGAGGATTCGTCCGACGGAGCGTCCCAAGCATCGTCAAGGCCTGCATCTGAGGGTCCCCGGAGGAAGGTGGGTCATCCACGGAAAAGACCGTGAGAGGCAGCGGGCCATCCACATCTCCCAGGTCACCTGGCCTGGCACCTGGCCTTCATGTGCGACAGCATCACCTCATTGACTGACATCATCTGCCACATGGACCTGCTGGTCACAGTCTGACTAATGATGCCAAACACTGTGGTCTGGACTCTGATGACTTCAAATGGCACAGATCCCATCTCCCCCTGTGAACTTTGGATTCTATGGTCCCTGCATTGCACCTTTTTCAGTGCACAAATCGTGCCACAGAGCTATAATTAAATAATTAATACGTGAAATTTTATGTTGCAGTCATTTAGCATGAGTCCACAACATACGTGTGGGGATATGTCAAAGTATGCCTGAGTGTGGAACTAACTCCAGCAATCCATACACTTGGATCTGAGTCCGGTCGAGGACACACGTGTCTCAATGTATCACCAAATACAGACATGGAGCCCAATACTCACCCGTGACGGCCTCAAGCTGCTGAGGGGGGGCTTGCAATACTGCTCAGACAGACCAATTTGGAAGAGTATCATGAAGGTGTAGAGGTCATGGGTCATGTTGGTTTGCCCGGGGAGGGAGGCCCAGGTCTGTTTGGTGAGGTGTGAGAACTATCTCCTGCATGCAGTGTTTATGTGGATGTGATGAATGGTGGCCAGGGTAAGGTGGGCTGCATGGAGTTGGGCCAACGGGGTGTTGGATGACAGACGTCCAAGGTTTGTTTTGGTTCTGGGGTTGTGGACTGCCTCCTGAGTGTGGTTGAGGAGTTTGAAGGTGATCCTGCAGCAGACAGTGAGCCATTCTAGCTATCTCAGGTGGACGGTGATGTGGCTGGGGCTGGGGATGTTGAAGATGAGGTGTGCGGATGCACTCTGGATGTGGACAAGTTCTCCTGCAGTTTTGCTGTTGTTCTACGTAGAGGCCAGTGCTGTAGTTGAGCCGGCTAGTGTCGTGGACCTGGGGGACGGTCTGTCTTGCCTTGTAGTGGATCTATCTGTGGATCATTTGCAGCATGCGGAGGGTGTTGCAGCATGAGGTCCAGATGGTGGTGAGTTGCATGGTAATTGTCAGCGATGGGTCCATGATGAACACCAGCTTGCGTGCATGGCCACTGGATGCTGGTGCGGTGCCCAGACCAGTGGGACACAAGGAGTTGACACAGCCGTAAGGGGACAATCCTCAGATGATGACCTCACTCCTGTCCAAGTCCAGCCTCAGGTGGCTGATGTTCAGCCATTCGTCAACGGATCTCATGCCTTCTTGAAGTTTGGATCTGGCAATGTCTGGCTCTTTGGTGAGTTTGAGGAGCAGCTGGGTGTGAATGGCATACGAGATGATGATGAGGTCGTGTGCGCATGTGATGGTGGAGAGGGGGATCATGGAGACATTGAAGATCGGCACGCTGAGAGAAGAGCCCTGGGGCATGTGCCACATGACCCCAGTGTACTACATGCTGCAGGGTGGAGGCAGACTCCCTGGGCCTTGCTGGTGAGTTACTTTCTGATTGAATCCTGGGCCCTCCTCTGGATACCAGTGTTGGAGATGTGTGAGCTGACAGTGTGGCAGCACATGGTGTACAATGCCGTTGAGAGGTCAAGGGGGGTGGACTCACCATTGTTGAGCAGGGCAAAGTTGTCGTTGGTGGTGGCATTGATGACGGTTGCAGTGGTGTGATTACTGTGGAATATGGTCTGGTGCCAGTTTCCTGGAGCTGGTTGCGTGGAGGAAATTTGTCAGTTGCTTGTTGAGTGTCTTCCGGATGACATTTGCTGGGTAGGGAAGCAGGGTGATGTACCAGGAGACCCTGCGCTACTGCCGTCCGTTGTGTAAGAAGGGCCTGGGTCTCTGCATGCCTCCAGCACCCATGGAATGGGGCTAACTCAAAGGAGACATTCAGGACGCGCTGGACGTGGGCTTCAAGGATGGGGAATGATGTGGTTGAGATGTTGTGTGGGAAGGGGCCTGATGGAGAGCCAGAGTGGATGGTGCACATGAGCCAGGTGATGTACTTGCTGCTGACGGGAGTCCAGAACCTGAGGGAGGTTTGTCCTGTGGATAATAGTGCTGTCTGCCTCTGTGTGCCAAGGCTGTTGTTTATGGCCATGAGCTAGCAGTGGTACAAAGTTGCAAGGATATGATCTGCCTTGCAAGGGTGGGGTGTCTTGGATGGAGATCTGCTGTCAGTTCACTCACAATGCTGATGAGCTCCTTGATGTTGTGTGTTTTGGTGTCTCAGCACTATCTGAAGGATCTCCACTTGTCCTTGCTGATGATATGGTGATGGATGTGTGTGGTCTTTTCCAGGCCTGTAAGGTAAATGATGGCTCTTTGTGTTGCAAGGTGTGCACAAGAGTCCGGCTACGTTTGCAGGAGTCCAGTAGGTCTGCCTTGTCCCAGATGCCTTAACTGTTGTTGTGCTTCACAGGAAAGTCCGTCAATGTGGCAAGATTGTTGGATCAGTTGCTGATCCAGTGCATGAGGTTTCAGGGTGTTGCGTTGGTGTTGTTTTGAGTGTCCCACACAGCTTGTCTGTGGTGACTTACATCAAGCATCTTTGGGGGATCGTTAGCAGGGTGTGGGGCAGTGTGTTGCTTGTCAGAGACGTCGATTAAAATGTTGATGGACCAATGATGGATGGTGGTGTGGTTCTCCTCCAGCCAGAAGTTACTGGCCCCCAGCCACATGTAGCCTGTGGAGGTGAGGGCGTGCGTGCAGATGTACGTGTTGATGGCTTAGCGCAATTGCGGATGTAGGCCTGGATATCTGTAAATGAGTGTTACTCTGAGGGTTGCCAGAGAGTTGCTGCAAACCCGCATTTGTGACTCTGAGGGTGTACTTGTGAATAAATTGCAATTCATCTTCCGGGATTCTTGGTGCCGTCCCAGCGGGTGATCTTGTATCCGTCTGAGATGGCAATGAAGAAGTCGTGTGCTGAGGATGCTTATGTCCAGGTTACTGTCATGAAGGTGATGTGTGGCCCTGTTGTGTTGAGGAGGTGACAGAGTCCAATGGCGTGCTGGTGGACGGAGCGGGTGTGGAGTAGGAGGCACATGACTTGGTTGTTCTGACAGGGTCTGGTAGGCTGGGCAGCGCTGTGTAGGCAGTTGGAGTTGCACACTCAGCATGCAAAGGTATCGTTTGTGCGCTTAGGGGTTGCCTGATAGCAGGCGGATGATTGTGTGGAGGACATTGCTTGGAGGTTGGCTGCAGCATGAGCCTGTTGTGTGACATGGGTCATGCAAAGACCAGAGGCTCGGGCACTGTGCACGTTGCAGGCGCAGACGGTCCTGCCTTTGGCACGGCGTTGGCGCAACAGTGGCACAGACAAGCTGCTGGCTGCATTAAGAATGGGTGGAGGGGGGAATAAAGGAGCATTTTGGAGGCGTGTGGGTTGCAGAATCATGGCACTGGTGGGGCGGTGCCGCAGGTGACGCAGCAGCAGGCGGAAGGGGTGAGAAACTAGGCAAAAAGTAGCACACAAAGACAAGGAGGTCAGAAAGGCACAGTGAAACAGGTGTATGTAAAGGAAGGAGTGTCAGGTAACTCATGGGTCACTACGAGAAAATGTATGACCAATCACCAAAAATGACGGTCACAGGGTCAGGCAACAAAATGCGGAGCTGCGCACAGGAGACACAACATCAGCATGTGTTCACGTCCTGTTGTGTGGAGCAACCTGCACAAATACATACACAACCAGGGACTTCATGCACAATCGATATTATTAGCCATGAAGAACTGCATGCATGTTGCCGAAGAAAACATACACATATGCTCAATATTTGACAAGTATGCCATAGATGACACATGCAAACTGGCAAGAGAGCTGCAGTGACAGAGATGAGGCACTTTGGATTGTGCTGAACACCTTTATTCCACATACACACACAAAGGGAAATGCATCCATGTGATCAGACTCACAGGTCAGTTGACAGAACATGTGGGACATACGCTGGACCCCCCCTTCACGACACGGATGATGTCAATCCCAATGAACTGGCACACAAGTCAAGGGGATGAGCCAAACACATCCTGCTGCACACGGAGAGGCTGCAATTCCCCATAGAGCCTGTTGTTGTGATGTCCCACACTATGTCCACCCGTAGCATCCGCAATGTTTCAGAGGCAAGGTTTACACACATTGATGCCTTCATCAGACGCCATACTCCACTACAGATGACAGTCAAGAAGGTTGACTATCATGTCATGGGAGGGATGCTACATGTTATATGCTCCATGGTGAGAAGACATGTATGCATGGTACCACAACATGCACAGAAGCAGGCCCACACATTCCCAACCCCTACCACCACCAAAAAGCCTTGCTGCTATCCTTACCCAAACTGACATTTCCACATGTCCGTGCATGGAACGCTGATTCAGCACATGTTGCAATCCTCATGAGGAATAGCAGGAGGACAAAGATGACACAAGCAGACAACAGGTGCAAAAACCTGGGAATGACAGACACACAAGAAGTCACCTAAAACAATTCTCGCCGCACACATGGACATTTACAAAACATGAACATGTAAATTTCAAAGAAAGTCTCTCCGCAAAACTGTGTGGCACGACATCATCACTCGATTGACACATCAGAACACACATCAAAGTCACTTTGCATTCAGTCAGCTGGACACACACATTGCAACAAATGCCACTCAATGCTACAAGCTTGCACACTCATACCCAGTGACTCACCATTATGAGAAGAGGTTGCGTATGAGCTGACTCCGGGTATCATCCTCCTCCTCATCAATAGCCTCGTGAGCAAGCCCTTGATCCTCCACGGGTGGATGTTCCTGCTCATCCGGATCCAGGATGAGTGGCACTACCTTCTCAACTGCCATGCTGTGCAGCATGCAGCACACGAGGAAGATTCGGCAGACCTTCTCCGGGGCATAAGGGAGGGACCCGCCTGTCTTGTCCAGGCACCGGAATCGGCTTTTCAGGAGGCCAAACGTCCTCTCAATCACTCGCCTAGTCTGCCCGTGTGCATTGTTGTACCTGTGATCTGCAGCTGCTCTTGGGTTGCGGAGAGGTGTCATTAGCCATGGCATGTTGGGATATCCAGAGTCCCCTACATGGAAACATCATGTAAAAAAGTGATCAGGAGATGACGTAAGAGCCAAAGATACCGCAACACACAGGACAAACAGAGTATACCCACCAACAAGACATGCTTGTTCGTTGTGCAGCCACAGCATCATTTGTGGCACCCTGCTACGCCTCATGATGTAGGTATCGTGTGCTGATCCTGGAAAACGTGCACAGTCATGGGAAATCAGCATGTTAGCAAGACACACCACAAGGGCATTTATCGAGTGGTAATGTTTTCTATTGCGATAGGCTTGTTCCTGTGGCTGTGGTGGTACCAAAGCCACATGTGTACCATCAATGGACCCAATGACATGGGGCATCCCTGCAAGGGCATAGAAATCACCCTTGACATCTGTCAACTCCTCAGAAGTAGGAAATGTGATGAATTCATCAAGGTGCTCCAACATGGGTGCTAAAACATCACGCAGGACACGGCTGAACATTGTCTGTGACATGCCACCAACACCAGCTATGGTGAATTGAAACGTACCTGTGGCAAAAAAATGTAGGGCTGCCATCACCTTCATCTTTGGGGTCAGTGCAGTAGGATACCTGTGTCGCGGTTGGAGGTGTGGTGTCAGCCTGTCGGTCAAGTCCTCAATCAACTGTTGAGTGAATCTGTAACGTCGGATGAAGCACGTTCCCTCATGGCACCCAAGTCTGGCATTGGTCTAGGGACAGGCGGTGCCCTGCAAGACATTGTTTGTAAGAATGAATATTGAGAGTCTGCCAATATCAATGTCAATGAACATAGCACATGCTACACTGCTAATACACATCAGGTAACTATGGAGTCGGGTGTGTGCAATACATACAGGACACATATGCCAGCTTGCTGGCACTCCTGCAAAAAGCCAGATACACCTGTTGATTGTCAAGTCTACATGACAAGCCCTGAAATGAGTTGGTGGCCAGTCTGAAGAGCCACAGATATCACCGGAGTGACACACAACCACATAGCTGCATAAGAAGGATGTCATCTCATCCACACAGCTGACTGCACGGCACACGCACAGGTAACAAGGAATGTCAAATGTACATATCAAACACATTGCGATGAAGGGGTACACGTGACAAGAGAAAGACACAGCCATTGAGACAACGCAGACATGTATGACTGGGAAAATATGATGTCCGATGCACACAGACCCTACAGCGGTGGGAATCCACATGTGGCATGGTGTGCGTAGATGTGTCCCATGCCCATCTCCACACAGACCCATGTTGGATGCACCAACAGCAGATGCAGTTGACTGAACACTGACATCAAGCTCATGGGAACACATGACACACACCTGACATAGTCACAAAGGGGCACGCAGTTCGTGACATGTCAGTTGATAGAGTGTCCCTGTCCCTGGTATCAGGATACAGGTGTGGGTGGTGATGACTGTGCCATCCCACTGCTGATGTGCATGACACAGTTGGACTACAGACACACGTGGCAAGTGTCAAGGTGATGTGTGCCACATAGTGCCCCATCACACATGACATGTGTCCACAGGTCATCACACATCAATTGTGCAACTAGATGAGATGACCTGTGCAATATCACTGGCTGCCACACCTAGGGCCTGCACATAACAGTATGCAATGACAAGTACTTGATGGACATCCTTGTGCGACTCGTAGCCCTCCATTCCTGGCATGTGTGCGCCTGTATTACCATTGTAAGCGTGTGAAATGCGTACCCGTACTTGTGAACCAGTGCATACCCGTAGGTGTCATACGCACTGTACTACTAGTGCGTACCCATACGTGGGACCCAGTGCATACCCGTAGGTGTCAAACGCACAGTACTACTAGTGCGTAACCGTACGTGTGAACTAGTGCGTACCCGTACGTGTGAAACGCACCGTACACCCGCTACCATCGCGTGTGTACGCTTCGTTTCACTGTTTTACTTGTGCCATAGGGGTACGTGTGAAACGCACCGTACACCCGCTATCATCGCGTGTGTATGCTTTGTTTCACCATTGTACTTGTGCCGTACGGGTACGTGTGAAACGCACCGTACACCCGCTATCATCGCGTGTGTACGCTTCATTTCACCATTGTACTTGTGCCGTAGGGGTACGTGTGAAACGCACCGTACCTGTGTGTGGATTTCAAAATTACATAGGGGACACATAAGGGACAAGTATTAGGCCCTAAATGCATGCTGGTTGTCATGGAGACAGAGTTTTCAGTTGAAAAGTGTCGATCATGTGTCCTGGAACAGTCAGTTGGCCACAAAATACAATGTTGCAAAGTGGTTGTTGACTTGACATGATGCTCAAAATTTGAACGATGCGAATGCTGTCATTGGGGTATGATTAAAGTCATTGGTGTATGTTTAAAGGGATTAGAGTAAACGTAGGATGCGAATGAGTCTGACCAATCACTATGTACTCCTCTAAATGAATGCCCCTCAGCAAGACAGATATAAGGCAGGCAGAACCCATGAGAGGGCACTTGCCTGCACAACTTTCCAGTCGACCACACTGCTGCTGTCTCTGCTTCCTCTGGACCATATCACGTACTGTGGAGAGGGCCCAGTCATTCACCCAGGAGGAGAATGAAGCCTTGCTGGACGTCCTCCTCCCACAGTACACCAAGCTGTATGGGAGACCAGGGGAGCAGGTGAGTGCTGAGTCCACTAACTTTGCCTATGCACTTGTTGTGTGACTGTCAATATTGTGTCCAGGTGGGACAGACATGCAATGTTGTTTAGAGTGGGTCCCAGGGGGGGGACATGCTGATGTCTCTCATGCAGAGCATGATGTAGTTCCTGTGTGCACTCCTCACTTGCATTGTGCTTACTGTGATTTTCACTGCATAGTGCATGACACTTTCAGCCTGGAAAATCCTTGGTGGTTTTTTTTCCTATTGTCCTGAGGTGATTCAGTGGTCCCCCCGGTGTGACAGGTGACTGTACCCACAGATGTGTATGAGTTGAGTGGCCCTGTGGTGTGAGTGTCCAAATGATGTGTACGACCTCATAGACATTGATGTGTGTGAATGTTCCTTGTCATGTGGGTGAGTGTCTATGTGAAGTGTTGCACCACAGCTGCATGGAGGAGGCAACAGATCAACCCATCTGATGTGACAAGTAAGCCATGCTGTGTGTCTGACTTGCAGAGCTAGCAGGACACCTGTGACACCCCACTGTGAAGTGGCACGTGTGCAGAGTCAGGGTTGTATCCGCTGTTGTCAATGACAGGCGAGTGATCTGTGCTTGGGTGTGTCTGTCTAATATGCTGATGGTGCGTCAGTGGAGTGGGACATGTGACTGCTTGGCACGTGCTGGCCTTCAGCCTGCTGTTGCATGTGCTGCACAGTGTGTGGCATGATCAGTGAGTATGTCGCACCCCTCATGTCAACCTGTTGACTTTCAATGCCATGTAGTGCATTGGGGCTTGCACACAGGCCAATTTCTTATTGTGTATGATGTAATTCCTGTCAGCATCCTATGCCCTGTTCAACATTTCAATGATGTTCAAATGTGTGCCTCTGGGACATGGAGCAGGTGTATTGATGTTGTGTCACTTTGTCATCCTGACAGGTAACTGCCTACGACAATGGGGTGATCTGGAAAGACATTGTCAGGGCCGTGAGATCTCTGGGGGAGCATAGTCGGCAGCTGCCACAGGTCCGCAAGAGGTGGCAGGACATCCGGTGCTGGACCCGGCAGATCGCCCGGGTCCAGCTGGGGCTCGACAGTCCTCGCCCCCACGGCGGCCGCCGACACCTGACCCCTAACATGAAACGTGTCCTGGCGGTGGTATTCCCTGAGCTCGATAGGCAGTTACAGGAGAGACTGCAGCAAGGATGGGGTAGGTACATGGCTGTTTGTCGTGTTATGTGTCACCAGCTTTTTGAAGTGCTCTGTAGCCTGGAAACACTCCCAGAGTTTATATGTGCAGTGCATTTTCGGTTCCCGAATGTCACCTGGTGCTCTTTTTCATCCCTTCCCCTCCTTGACATGCGTCCCCTGGTCTGTGTGTAATCACATTTGCACATGGTCATCTAGGGTGCCAGTAAATCTAAGTGCACATTGCTTTCTGCATCATGTGGGAGGGTGGTGTGTGACTTGTGTTGGTAACTTTATTGAGACTGTCGCGGGGCAATATGAACACTCCGTTTTAAGTGATGACAGGAAGTGCTTTTTGTTACTTGAGTTTAATCACTTTGCAATTTATACGTCGCAAAAAATTTTTTGGCAGCGAAAGGTTTTGTTAAACGAAAGTTTTTGTAAGCGAAGCCCTCTTTAAACAGAAGCCACAAAAAACTGAGTCCGTTCTTTTTGTTTATCCGTGTGATGGCCCTGCCTCCTTAAATTCTGACCCGGCTTTACTGGGCTGCATACCGGGGAAAGAGAGGCGGCGGCAGAACAAGTCACAAACTTCCCAGCGCAAGGCAACGGCTGGAACACACACGAGGACGCCGACGAAGGAACGTAATGTATAGTTTTTTCTTAATACTTTGTCTGTTCCTTCCTTTTTTCAAGAGCGGGATTTAGCCTCCTGTACCCGATGGTTTCCTCAACTTGAGTAAACAAGGTATTCTCTTCCCTAATATCTACTGATTGTATGATAAAACGCCTGAATGAGTTTTCGCGCAGTTAAAGTTCCAAAAAACTTACGTAACTATTAGCAAAATGATTTAAGCTTTACAACTGTGCGTATTATGACCCAATACCACCTATGGTAACACTCTCTTCTCCATTAGCACACTCTCCGTTGTTAACTGCAGCGTAAAATAGGAATATCTAAACAGGCGTTCACAATGCGATTGTTTTCATTCAGTGATATCAGCAATGCATTATTCTGTGTCTTATCTAGATGCATCTCACCATTTCTTCCCTTACTGAGTAAATTACCACGCAATCAGAAACGACAGCTTTATACCAGCATGTCATACCGCGCTTTATACGCTGAACGCGAATGGTCTCTGTATCATTTTATGACAAAAATGGGTATTGGTTTGTGTTTAATGACAAAAATGGGTATTGGTTTGTTTCATTGTCTTCTTGCTACTTGCTTTTAATACAAAAAGAGGGCTATTTTTGCCGTTACTTAATGTCAATATGAGCCTGTGTGTCAATTGGCATTATTACCACTAAAGTATTGTCATTTTACAGTTGCAACAACGGCTGATGCTCTAAATTTTGAACACAGCTACAGCATACATCTTGACTGAATATGAGTCTTTATCATTTTCATTTCTCCCCCCCCCCCCTTTTCTAATTTTAAACAGGTTCAAATTGAACTTTTTTGTGTTGGTTGGACAAATCACTCCATCCTTTTCAAGGAGTCCCATGAATATTAGGGTCCTCCACACTTACACTAGGTCCTGATGAAAGCCCACCTGACCCTTAGGGGCACGAGATAGGGCTAAAACATGTCGACCTCTCTTTTGGACATTTTCACATAGTGCACTAGACCCTAAAGCGTCTACTTTTGCACGAAAAGCGTTTTTAATAAACTCGAACCCAGTTTTATTAAAATTACTGACTGGTTTTACGAGTTTTTTAACTTACACTCACGTAGATCACCTCACCACACACGGTTGTATATTTTCACTACTACGATCACTACTGAAAAAACCAGAGGCAAAAACCTCCGGGTGGAGGAAGCACACAGTAACCCGATGATGATGCTGTCACGTTGTTAAGCACAAGCGGATAATCGAACATACCGCTGAAATACCACCTGCGATAAACGTGTTTGAGGGTTTCTTAACAGTCCCTGAACTGTTGATGCTAACCTTGGTTCTTTCAGGACCAGTGATCCACTCTCAACCTGATATCTAGACATTTGTAAAAGAAGCTGAGTGGGTCGCAACCCCTTCTTTCTCCCTCCTCTTGATTCATATATGGTACCTTGCCTGTGCCATGACCTGTTCACTATGTTGGGGGTCCATATTTGTTGTCACTGATGATGATTCTCAACATAGGAGTGGGCGCTTTCAACTGAACACCCTTGCAGCATGCATGACCAATGTTGTGGCCTCAGACATGATGTGCATGAGTGGGAGATATGCATATTGCCATGATGTTTGAACATGGTACAGTCAGCTCATTCCAGGACCACGGAGCAGTGTGCCCACTACAGTCCCCTGAGACACCCTGGCCTCCTAATCATGTGTGTCATCCAACACTGTGCACATTCTCTGTGGGTTCAGCATAGGTCTGCCTCTGTGGCATTGTTCCCTGGCCTAGTTAGTATTTTGCAAATGTGTGCTACATGTGTCCACTGGGCAGGGATACACCATTTTGCTTGTGCATACTCACACTGGGCAGTGCCTGTGTGGCTATTCACAACAATCTGTTGATGGTTGTTTGTCACAAATATGTGTTGCCAGCCCCACGAGGTGATGTTGTGTAAATGAAGCTATTTTTTCAGCACAGTTATGGTAACCCTGAATAAGAGGTGTCACTTCTTGATCTGTATCAATCACATTGACTCAGGCATGGGGTGGGGTGTGCGGGAGAGGCATACATGTGCAACCCTGATTTTTCATTGCCAGCTCTGACTTGTGTGTGAGACTTGGCTGTACAAAGAATCACCGTGCAGTGCCCCTGTGATGCTGGCCTGTGCTTAATGTTCATGCTTTGCAGCCTGTGTCAGTTTTTTAAATAGATGGTTCCTGCTGTTTGGACTTTGTGTGCTGACATCTGTGTGTACATTCTGGCTTGCCATGAGGGTGTCCCCACAGTACAACTAGGCTTTTTTTCAACCCAATTGCAGGCCCATTGGCTTACGCATTGTCCTGGGTGTGGACATGTGTGCCACTCAAGAGGACAGGCAGTAGGTCATATGTGTAGCCAACTGTGTAATTAGGTGACGGATGGCCATGTGACAAGTGACATAATTCAAGTTGTTAGTAAAAATATATTGTACCTTGGCATTCACAGCACTTGTCAACAGTTCTTCATGTTTTAAATGTGGAAAGGTGATGATTTGTGTTAAGAACACTATGTGCCTGCATGAAAAAAGTCTCCCAAGGAAGTGCACACCAAACGACATTTCCACTTTCATGGAACACACTGGCACATTTTCTAAGAAGCCACTGTTAGAATTAAATGGTGTTGCAGATTCTCCATATACATGTTCCCACAGTGCTCTTAGTTTTGTGAGACTCCTTTGTTGTTGGTGACACAAACTGACGAGTCTCAAGACATCAAGACCTCCGTGGGCCCATGTATATGTACTTTCTGCAACACCATTAATTTCTAACAGTGGCTTCTTAGAAAAGGTGCCAGCTTCTTCAATGACAGTGTAAATGTACTTTTGTGTGCACTGCCTTGTGCGACATATTTCATGCAGGCACATGAGTGTTCTTTTCACGAAATGGCGAATTGGCACATTCCAAACATGTAGATTGTGAAAAGTATTGTGAGTCCCAAGGTAGCAAATTTTTTCGTTTTGTGTTCCAAAGTACTTACAGGTCTCTGAGTGTGGTGACACCTTGAGTATTGAGGTGTGTCAGTTTACGTTGGGTGCACCACTACTGTTTCTTTCAGGGTAAACAAGAGGTAGCATGACTTCATTGTATTGCTGTGCTCACCGGTTCACAGACACTAGCTTCTCAGTGTATTTCTCATTCAAGTTGTGGCCTTTTGTGTTCTCATTTTGCCTGGTGTCCAAGTGGCATAGTGGGTCCACCAACTGGGCAGTACAGGGCATACATATGTGTGGAGTTATCTAGCTGTTACTCATGATGCATTGCCTGATATGCACTGTGACCAATTGTTCTTGTGCTCATGTGTCAGATGTATACAGGTGACTGATGCATTTCGGTTTCTTCTTCTTGCCCTCAGCATCATCATCCGCAACCGAGGGAGACACCTGCATGGACCTGGAGGAGGGACCCAGCGAAAGTGCCACCAGTGCTGGGGAGTCAGAAGGAGCCAGTGGCACGGAGGGCGAGGGGAGTCAGTCGGAGGACCTGTCTGGAGGCGAGAGCAGCTACGACGCCGACGGGTCCGAAGCTGACCTCCCTGAGGAGGCGGAGGCTGCAACACCAACTGGCAGCATCCCCACATCTGTCCCCGCCTCCTCCATTACCATCTCCGCCCTCCCAGTTGCTCCCGTCCCTTCTGTCCATGCAGAGTCCCACCATGTCTCCTTCGGCCCAGGCACCGCACCCCCTGCCCCAGTCACCCCTGCTGCCCTCAGTGAAGAGTCTGTGGACATACTGCGGCAGTTGCAGGTTGGGCAGGCATCGGTGCTGAATGTCCTCCATGGACACACTAAACTGCTCACACAGATGGTGTCGTTCATGGAGGGCATGTCAGCAACGATGTCTGACCAACGCAGGTTTCTGCGGTCCATGGACTCTTCCCTGACGGCAGCAGTTTCTCTCCTGCAGCGCTCTGTCCCCCCCCTACCCCGGACCCATCCACACTGCCCTCTCCCATGCCTGCCCAACGCACACCCAGACAGTCCCGTGCACGCACCCCATCAGACACATCCAGCACACCCCCAAGTAAGGCACAGCCCACACCTCCTGGCACGCACACTCAGGGGGATGTAGGCACACCCACAGGGTCTGGGGCAGATGACATACACGCAGCCACAGTCACAGTCCGCAGTCCTCACAACCCTGTTCCTCCAAAACCACTCCCCTTAGCTCCCCTGCCAAACTCTCCCCTATATTGTTGAGCTGGGCCTCGCCCCCACTGAGCCACCACCCCACAAGCGGGCGAGGAAGTCCCCAGGCACGGGAGTTGAGTCCCCCACCATCTCCACCCCCTCTCCCAAGAGCGCTGCACCCCATCCCTCGCCCACCACACCCTCCGTTGGCCCTGGGGTATCTTCAGGTGCAGGGGTTAGGATGGAGGCCCTAGCAGCAGTGTGCAGCGCCGAGCTCACCTCCACCTTTGGCGCTGCCCCACCCCCTGTGGTGGAGACGTCCACCCCTGCACCCACCACACCTACCCATCCCCCTCATGTCCCTGCGGTGCCTGGTCCTGCCACAGATGATGCCCCCCCCGGTCGACACCCCTTGAGGTTCCTTTGTGCAGGCAAGGTAGGGGTGGACGCAGTCCCCTACGTCCACCCCTGGACTTGAGAAATGGACTGGCCATTGGCCTTTGTACATAGTATCTTTTAAATTTATTTATTTTTGGTGCTGAATAAAGCCTTTTCTTTTACTTTCAACACTATTGCATTGCAGGTACTTGATGTTGGTGATGAGGCTACTGGAGTTGGTGTTCTGGTAATGTGTTAAGGTTCTGAGAAATGTTTTTGTATGATGGTCGTGCGGTTGACCATGGTATCTGTGTGCCATCACAATGTCTCTGCAAAGAATCAATGGTAGTGTGTGTTCATTTAGTTTGGAGACATTGTCCCAAGGAGTGTTCCTTCCTCTGTGGCACCTGACATCCTCCCTGCAAACAGTTGCACAATTGTTGTGCTGACCTGTGTCCACATTTCCTTTGTTGGTGAGGAATCCCTTCAACAATGGCGATGCCTGCTAACCGATGTCTCCTGCTGAATCGTCTGTGCCATCCTTGCTAGTCACTGTACTTGTGTTTTGGGTATGTAGGAATGCCTTCAGGGACAAATTGGCCCTTTTCAGCACTATGCATGTGTGTAATCACGGCCTACCACACAAATGGTACTTGTTATGCAGGGTTTTTGGGCACCTGACTCACAATTGTGGTCATTGGGTGGAATTGAACCCTATTCCTTCCATGAGAGACAACATCTTGGTGGCTGGACCAGCACCTGAACATTCCTATCAGTCCTGGGATGTGCGTGACTGTGTGTGTTCCCTTTAGCTATCTTAGTTTTGTATGCGGTTACATGACTATACAGTCTGTTGACATGAAATCAGGGTGTGTATTGTGCTGCATCCGCCATAGGTGGGTATGCATGTGTTATATGTCCTCACACCCACATGTGGTGTGTCATGCAGTGTGTGAAAGACAACCATCGTCCTGGGAGTGGGACACTGCTGTCAGTGATGTGTTGTAATAGCACTAAAATCATAGTCCAAAGTTCGGGATGCGTCCATACCACCATGTAGTTGTGGTCATCTGATGATGATGTACACCCCCCCATATCTCAGTCCACTGCTGGGAGTACTCTGCTCCCAACCCCATATCTCTGTCCACTGCTGGTAGTCCTCTGCACCCACCCCTCATATCTCTGACCACTGCTGGGAGTCATATGCACCCACCCCTCATATCTCTGACCACTGCTGGGAGTCATATGCACCCACCCCTCATATCTCTGTCCACTGCTGGGAGTCATATGCACCCACCCCTCATATTGCAGGCCACTGCTGGGAGTCATATGCACCCACCCCTCATATTGCAGGCCACTGCTGGGAGTCATATGCACCCACCCCTCATAGCTCTGACCACTGTTGGGAGTCATATGCACCCACCCCTCATATTGCAGGCCACTGCTGGGAGTCCTCTGCACCCACCCCCATATCTCTGTCCACTGCTGGTAGTCATATGCACCCACCCCTCATATCTCTGTCCACTGCTGGGAGTCATATGCACCCACCCCTCATATCTCTGAGCACTGCTGGGAGTCATATGCACCCACCCCTCATATTGCAGGCCACTGCTGATAGTCATATGCACCCACCCCTCATATGTCTGGACACTGCTGGGAGTCATATGCACCCACCCCTCATATCTCTGAGCACTGCTGGGAGTCATATGCACCCACCCCTCATATTGCAGGCCACTGCTGGTAGTCATATGCACCCACCCCTCATAGCTCTGACCACTGCTGGGAGTCATATGCACCCACCCCTCATATTGCAGGCCACTGCTGGGAGTCCTCTGCACCCACCCCTATATCTCTGTCCACTGCTGGTAGTCATATGCACCCACCCCTCATATCTCTGTCCACTGCTGGGAGTCATATGCACCCACCCCTCATATCTCTGACCACTGATGGGAGTCATATGCACCCATCCCTCATATTGCAGGCCACTGCTGGTAGTCATATGCACCCACCCCTCATATGTCTGTCCACTGCTGGGAGTCATATGTACCCACCCCTCATATCTCTGAGCACTGCTGGGAGTCATATGCACCCACCCCTCATATTGCAGGCCACTGCTGGTAGTCATATACACGCACCCCTCATATGTCTGGACACTGATGGGAGTCATATGCACCAACCCCTCATATCTATGACCACTGCTGGGAGTCAAATGCACCCACCCCTCATATTGCAGGCCACTGCTGGGAGTCATATGCACCCACCCCTCATATCTATGACCACTGCTGGGAGTCATATGCACCCACCCCTCATATCTCTGTCCACTGCTGGGAGTCATATGCACCCACCCCTCATATTGCAGGCCACTGCTGGTAGTCATATGCACCCACCCCTCATATCTCTGACCACTGCTGGGAGTCATATGCACCCACCTCTCATATTGCAGGCCACTGCTGGGAGTCCTCTGCACCACTGCTGGTAGTCATATGCACCCACCCCTCATATCTCTGTCCACTGCTGGGAGTCATATGCACCCACCCCTCATATCACTGACCACTGCTGGGAGTCATATGCACCCACCCCTCATATTGCAGGCCATTGCTGGTAGTCATATGCACCCACCCCTCATATGTCTGTCCACTGCTGGGAGTAATATGCACCCACCCCTCATATCTCTGACCACTGCTGGGAGTCATATGCACCCACCCCTCATATTGCAGGCCACTGCTAGTAGTCATATGCACCCACCCCTCATATCTCTGACCACTGCTGGGAGTCATATGCACCCACCCCTCATATTGTAGGCCACTGCTGGTAGTCATATACACCCACCCCTCATATTGCAGACCACTGCTAGTAGTCATATGCACCCACCCCTCATATCTCTGACCACTGCTGGGAGTCATATGCACCCACCCCTCATATTGTAGGCCACTGCTGGTAGTCATATGCACCCACCCCTCATATTGCAGGCCACTGCTGGGAGTCCTCTGCACCCACCCCTCATATCTCTGTCCACTGCTGGGAGTCATATGCACCCACCCATCATATCTCTGTCCACTGCTTGGAGTCATATGCACCCACCCCTCATATCTCTGACCACTGCTGGGAGTCATATGCACCCAGCCCTCATATGTCTGGACACTGCTGGGAGTCATATGCACCCACCCCTCAAATGTCTGGACACTGCTGGGAGTCCTCTGCACCCCACCACGCACCCCCTTGGAGCAGTACACTGCTGGCCTGGACCTACACACACACCAATATGAAGGTAACATGCTGGGCCAGTCCTCTAAGCCCACATTCCTGGCGTGTGTACGCCTCGTATCCCAAATGTACTGGTGCCGTAATGGGGTACGTGTGACACGCACCGCACCCACGCATTAATTGCATGTGTACGGTCCGTATCACTGTTCTAATGGTGCCGTAGGGGTACGTGTGACACGCACCGTACCCACGCATTCATTGCGTGTGTACGGTCCGTATCACTGTTCTAATGGTGCCATAGGGGTACGTGTGACACGCACCATACCCACGCATTCATTGCGTTTGTACGGCCCGTATCACTGTTCTACTGTGCCGTAGGGGTACGTGTGGTACCCAACGTACCCATGCATTCATTGCGTGTGTACGGTCCGTATCACTGTTCTACTGTGCCGTAGGGGTACGTGTGGTACGCACCATACCCACGCATTCATTGCGTGTGTACGGTCCGTATCACAGTTCTGCTGTGCCGTAGGGGTACGTGTGGTACGCACCGTACCCACGCATTCATTGCGTGTGTACGGTCCGTATCACTGTTCTAATGGTGCCGTAGGGGTACGTGTGCCACGTACCATATCCACGCATTCATTGCGTGTGTACGGTCCGTATCACTGTTCTAATGGTGCCGTAGGGGTACGTCTGCCACGTACCGTACCCACGCATTCATTGCGTGTGTACGGTCCGTATCACAGTTCTACTGTGCCGTAGGGGTACGTGTGGTACGCACCGTACCCACACATTCATTGCGTGTGTACGGTCCATATCACTGTTCTAATGGTTCCGTAGGGGTACGTGTGACACGCACCGTACACGTCCACTTCCGTTGTTGTGGTATGCAGGGGTTGCTGGCCATGCCCCCCAAGTGACCAGACCCTAGTGGTAATGTATGGCCTCCATATTATAGTTTTGGCTTTGAGTATGGGGTTTGTTTCCTGCCCCTCACCCCCACCCTGGCCCCTGGGTGTTGTTCTCACCTTCTGCGGCGTGTGCGTCGGGTGCGGTGCACCAGGTCGTAGGCCAAGAGGACCGGGATGACACGTACAACGGGGTTCATGGTGTGTACGTTGCGTACCGGGGCTCCCTTGCCTAGCGGTTCACGTCGGACTCTGCTTTTCCGGCTGTGTTTGACTCCCGTAAAAACAGAGCCATACGGAGTGACGTAGGGACGAATCGTACTTGCTGGGCCGGAAACCGCTGCCTGAATACATCCGGACATCGCGTACAAGCTGTTCCGGATCAGAATCGTAGTTTTTTTTTACCCGTACGGGCTTTTTTACGAAACGTACGGAAATAGTCTTTCTGTACGAATCGTACTTCCTAGGTTGTATGGAAGGTTTACCGGGTACGGGGTAAACGTTCCGTACAACAATTCGTACAGCCTTTTTACAGGATCGGAATCGGCCCCCAAGTGTGTAGAAAGGTCATCATCATTAGTCAAATATATATGTCACTGACATAGGACAATGCCTACTTGTCAATTTCTTGCAGACGTTCCGTGACCCGGGCCAAAAACAACACTGGGCTGTTCTTATACCCCTGGGCCAAACAACAGAACTGCTTTTGAGAACCCAGCACACTTTATGCGCTAAAATGCTTGCTTTTAGGTGGTATCTTCTGGCAGAAAAATCAATTTAAGAAATCTAGTGTTGTTTTGTATTTTGTCTGCACCATATTGTTCATTAGTGCCGCGCTATGCACATTTTTACATTACAGCGAATGTGCATGCAGCAGTGTTCAGATATCTGTAATCTAAGTCCCTAATTATATACTAGATGATATGAATGGTCGGGTTTCATTACTGGAAACAATGGATTATTCATAGGAGAGGTGCAACTTTCTATTACACCTTGGTATTCGAGTTATGTGAGAATCTCTCTAACTTGTTTCTTAGCCTTATTTTTAATGGAGTAGTGTTATTGAGGTTACGGGGTCGACCTCACTGGTAATACTTGATAAGGACAGTCATAATCCTACCTCACATGGTTGCGGTGTAATGCAGGAGCTAGCACTAAAGCCCACTCCTTGATGTATGAATGTTTCACTGTCTCTAGGATGAGGTCCGAAAAAGCAGCTAAAATTATTGTTTCTCCCTCCGGGCAATGCCTCATAAATTGAGGTGGCCAATCCTTTTCAGCCAAGAGACTATCACAGCTGAATGACAAATTCTCCCAAAAGAGAACATTAATGTATCTTGGTACGCCCCTCTACTATTGCAGTTGTATAAATGATGTTGGACGCTTACTTGTTTTCCCCTGGATATGGTCACTCAATGCTATGGCCACCACACAATCAAACAGGTTCCGGCAAACTATTGTGAGTTCTGCCGCGCTGTCCAGCATGGTGAAAGGTCATTCCTCGCTCAGAAGCAGTGTCCTCAATATCGATGGCATGCTTGACTTTGAGTCCAGCTACATTCTTGTTTTTGAATTGAGGTTTTGACTATTTATGTTCATCTTCCTTTTTTAATATGTATTCATATGAGCGTGTGAGTCCTTCTTCAGATTCACATACTCCTCTGATCTGTGCTATTACCGTCCACCTCTCTCCGATTGTGTTTCAGATGACTCCTGAAAGGAACAAAATGAACATGTATCAGTATCCTGATAGATGTCAGGCATTTTAATAATATCTCAGTTATGCAAATTATAGCACTTTTCAGAGGCCTCCAGTTGAGGAGATTCGCTCTGTGATTTAGTGTTTTCTTTATGCTTCTTATTATCCCACTTCTTCCTAGTTGAAGATTCGGGTGCTTGCTTAGAGTTATCCTTTTCAGAATTAAACTTAATTTGTGGTTTGCTAGTTCTGGCTCCTAATCCTACCCACCATTGTGTACGTTTTTTCGATAATTTTAGGTAATTCGTGCTCCTGCTATCCCGGAGCCAAATCCCGTAGGCACTGGCATATAGCCAATGCTAATTCTTCCCCTTTAAAGTTACTCAACATAATGATGAATACTGCAGCAAAATTGCCTGTCAGTTTCATCCCCAAATCCAGAGCAGGGGCTGCCCCGTACTAATTTTGGATCTCTTTAGGCACCTCTGGAAAACAGCTAATGAGGGGGTACCATGAGTCTTGGTATATACTGTAGCAAAGACTGCTCCCCATAAGATGCAGTCCTCTACTGGGGGAGTCATCCCCATTGACAAGCATATTGTAAGAATCAGGGGCAGATTTACAAGCACCTTGCGCCGCCCGTGCTTTACGTTGTGTGGCGCAACCGGCTGAGTGATATTTACAAGCACACGTAAAGCCACCTTGCGTGATCTTATCTGTGCTTGTAAATATCGCCCCTTTCCATGCAACACTTTGCGTGTTAGAGGCGTAACAATGCTGTTGCTTTGGGTGCTCCCACGCAACACCCAAATCCACTGATGCATTTCCAGACTTACGAGGAATTGTAAATCTAGAAATGCTAGGGGTGGCATAGCGAGGTACAACAAGGAGAAATGTTTTAATTTCTCCTAGTTTCTTTCCTCTTTCAATGTGTGCTGCATTCTATAGCACACACTGGAAGAGGAAATCACCTCAAATGATTGTTTTTGTGCAGGAAGGTGCCACTGCCTGCACAAAACAATATTCCACAATATTGGCATCCTTCACCATGGTGCAAGAGTGCCTGCATCGATGCCTGGCAGCAGTTTGTGGGCCAGTGCAGGGGGAAGCACAGAGATGCGACATATTATAATTATGTTGCATCCCTGTGCTTCGAAACTAATGGGGTGCAGCAAAATGACTTGCAGCACCGCACTGCTTTAGTTTATGGTAAATCTGCCCCTCTGCGTTTTTCCTGAGGTTCTGTATGGGGTAATACTGCTTCAAGCTCACTTGTTTTTTGTGCAATCCAAAATGGAATTTACTTTCATCTGGTGGGAATTTTACCCATAACAGCATTTATTGTCTGCTGTTTAATGCCTAGTGCAGCCAATTCTGGTGGTGCAGCTTGAGAAGTCCTCACAGGATTGGCTGTCATTGATCACATGACAAAATGGGTCAGGCATCTATATATGCTAACTAGAACCCCATATAGCCTTTGTAACTGTACTGCTGTGAGATCAGCTACGTTTGGGTATTTTGTATATCTGGTTAAGACTGGCCATGTAGCTCCCTCAATGCTAAGGGGACCTAGTCTGCTGTCTTCTGTAGTGTGTGGTAGGGCACCTTCAAGCTAATTTATGTGTTCTTGGTATGTTATGGATTCTCTAGTGGTTTGTAAGTTGTATAATGATTTGGAACCTCAGCTGCAGTGTAATTGTGAAACAGTTTTGTTCGGTCGTCTGCTTCTGGGAATATAACCCATGAATAGAATACCCCTATCCTAAATACTTTGTGAGCCTTAGCCTCTAAGATAACTTCACCCCGCAAGTGTGAGATCATATTGTAGCAGTTTCTGAGTAACTGCATGTCTGCAGTTTTCAGGTATGTTACGTGCCATATGAGTATGTGGAATTCAGAGAGGGTACCACTATGGTGTAATCCTTTGAAAGGTTCAAACTTGAACAGCCTACAGCCAATACATAAGGTTAACCTACTCAGCTGAGGAGGAGTTTCCCTAACACCAAGGAAGTCTCCTGTTAATAGGTGAGTAGGGGTCTTTGAGTATATAAAAATTAAAACTACTCAGGTGATCCATTAAATAATAGCCCAAACTAAAGCGTTGGTGGTGATATGTCGTGCGGCATGTACCTTTTCGGTAAAAACTGCACTTTTGCAAAACAACATAAAAGTTGGGGATTGTGCAAGACTGATTCCATGCACAAACTCATTATATGTTGGCCTGTCGTCCTGCTAGCCCACAGTACACCATCCGTACCCCTAACCTCGCTGAGTAACGAATGTGTGTGCAACCTTAGAACACGACAACCCTGATTCCTCCAAGGAAATCATGGTAACAGATCTAGAACCCTTTTGTTTGGTTTCTCATGCATGCCCGAAGAAATACATAAGAAATACTGAGCAGGGGGTTTCCATATTTATTGAAGCATGCCTATTCTTGTGTGACATATGTGTGCTGCAAAATTTAATAGAATGAAACAGATCAACGTAATTAACATTATAAGAATAGTGAAAAGGATAAACAATTGTGCCAAGTCAGTGAATATATGTGAGCATACACATGCTGTGTATAGTGTACTCCTACATTGCACTCCTCATTTCTTGTGGGTAAGTGCCATCAGGAGGTCCGTCCTGGTGAAGAGCTGGACAACCCTCGGGTCAGTACACAGTAATCAGCTGAGCTGGAATTCTGGCATGCAGCAACCTCGCAGTGTCAGCTGAGTGCTCCTCTGCATAAACAATGAAGTGGTCCTGTGTAATAAACAGCACGCCTGTGGCCATGTCACAACCCCTGTTTGGCTGCAATTGTTTATTCTAGTGGGATAGCGTCATTGCCTACTGCTCAATATAAATAATTACATTTGCGCAGCAAAATGTATCCCTTGTGCTGAATGTTTAAGGTGTTGTGATAGTGTGCCTACGAAGTAGATTTGTAAGCAATGCCGATTCAGATAATGTTATCCTGCATTGTCACACATGCAATTGTATGTCAAAAGTCATTGTGTGCAAAGAGAAGGCAACTCAAGAAACATGAGCATAGAAATAGTGGTGTTCCTCACCAGGCCTATCCTGACCACGTGACAGTAGCCCCCCACAAATATAAAACAATGCCTCATTGTGCACCCACCCCTTCTAGAGGCATCACTAAACTAAAATAATGTAAATAGGCCTCAGGGAGCATTAATGTGCGCTCCTTCAAGGACCAGTAAATAAAAAATGAATAAAAGGGTGTTTCAGATCCTCATGACTGCTCTGGGCTTAGTCGACCAGAGGCACAGGCACAGATCATCAGAAAAAACAACAATATTCTTGTTTCTCCAGGTGATTTAAGACTGCCTTATGGATTGATTATTTGTTTTTGTTTCCTTTCTACTACCAAGGACCAAAGTGATATACGAAGCAGTACCTTTTCCTAATCATTCCCTTGTATCACTCCAATTGAAGGTACTTCTGTCACAAATATCCCATTGATCAGAGTGAGGCTACAGCACACTCTGGTGCTTGAACAATCAGTTGCCCCAAAACTGAAAGGTGAGATTGTGGAGTTTTAGTTATCAAACAATAATACTACAGACCCTTCAATATTATGGGATGAATTTAAACCAACAATGGGGGTACATTTTATCACCCGAAAAGATTATCTTAGCAAAGCTGAGTCAAACACTTTGTATCTCCTTAAAACAAAAATTGACTAAGGCAGAAAAACAATTCACTGAAATCATTTTTGCTCTGACCCCAGCTGAATTAGATTCTAATAAAACATCTATATAAGAGCACTTTATGCAAACAGCTTTATTAAACCTATTGGCTTGGTTGACTGGAGAAAAAGTTAATATAAATGTAATTACATCAATCATGTTTCAAGATGCTAATATGCTACCTAGGACAAAGAAACCAGTCTTTTCTATTTCTACATCACCAGCAGTCGATTTACGACTTTTTAAGTCTATAACCAAAGAATAGGTCAAAATTGCTATTGCTCAAATTGCTATTGAAAAAGAAAATTTTTATAAGATTTTGGAACACTAAGAAATATTTCTCTCCTCACTGAGCTCATGAATCAGATCTTTTCTGGTGGAGAAGTTCACTAATCTTTTGGAAAGTTCATTATTGTCAGCTTTTTGATACCTAGGAAAAGTTCACTAGATCTCGTGCCATATCATCCAATTATACCACTCAAATCCTAGTCAAAATTATTATTAATTGATTATTACAAGTCACCCTTATGTTAACACAGTTTTTAAAGTGGCTTTTTTTAGGTCATACTATAGCAGCAAACACTAATTTCTCACAGAAGCTTCAGAGTGTTTCAAAATGAATCATATTTTTGCCAAGATCCCTTCACTTGAGGTTGAGAGGGCATTCAACCTGGTGATCTGGGATTTCTAATTTTTAATAGTATCTGCTTTCATCTTTCCATTCTAGCTCACCAGATTGATAGCATCTCTCTATAACATGGCTACCAAAGACATTATCATTAATAATAAGTAAATCTGCACTGTAACTCCTAAAAGAGGTACACGTCAGTGCTGCCATATTTCACTAGTGCTATTGCATTGTTTATTGAACCCTTAGATTTTTCTATTTGTACTCTTTCTTAAATTCATCCTCTGGTGGCCCTCTTTCCTGTTATACATAGAATGTAGATGATATAGCTCTAAATATAGTAGCAAGGTCCTAAAATATTAAATCTGCACTGTCATCCATTAGGCAGCGCATTAAGTTGGGGTATTGCACTAAAGGGTCCAAAACTGAACTATTATATTTAATGCTTCAAAGGATATCCTTCGGTTTACAATTCAAAGTCATTACAATATTTCCTCAAGATATTTAGGATCACATTCTACCAATGTTTCAATGTTCTGTAGGCTAATAAATATGTGCCAATTATAACTATGAGTAGAAGTGTTGAAATTGGCATCTTTGGTGTGGTTTCACCTGACTTTTTGAATCTACCTCCTATATTTTAGATGCTGTGCTGGATTCCATTGTTGCTGGCTTAGATGCTTTGGGGACTTTGCCACTGCTGATTAGTGTCAAAGTGCAAGTGCTCCCTGTGTAAATTGCTGTTACAATTGGTTTTCCCTGATTGGCATATTTGATTTACTGGTAAGTCCCTAGTAAAGTGCACTGAAGTATGCTAGGGCCTGTAAATCAAATGCTACTAGTGGGCCTGCAGCACTGATAGTGCCACTCGCATGAGTAGCTCTGAAAAGGTAACTCAGACCTGCCACTGCAGTGTCTGTGCCCAGTTGTTAACTGCCATGTCGACTTGGCAAGTGCACCCACTTGCCAGGCCCTAACTTTCCCTTTTTCTACATGTAAAGAACCCCTAAGGTAGGCCCAAGGTACCCCCCTGGGCAGGGTGCAGTGTATGTGAAAGGTAGGACATCTACTGGTATGTGTGACAAGTCCTGATAGTAAAATACTGCCAATTTCGTTTCTCATTATTGAAAGGCTATTTTGCCCCATGGGATAGAATGGGAGTTTATTTATAACATCATATAAATATAACTTCCTACTGAGACAAGATAGAGAAATACATTTGAGACTTTCTGAACTCAGGATTTAATAACACATCTTTTAATAAAGATGGTTTTTGCATTATGTGTTTGAAAATGCCACTTTTAGAAAGTAGGCATTTTCTTATTTAACTCTGTGGTGTGCCTATGCCTGTTTGTTTACTGAATGTCTGGTTTTGGAGTGGCATGAGCTGACTTACCCAAGGAAGCTTGCGCAGGAGGCAGAGGGCTGGACAAGTACCAGGGTCCAAAAGGGTATGTGGGAAACCAGCCAAAGGTGGGCAGGGTCCCAGCAGAGGAGTGGGGTGGACAAGGGTAACCAAAAGTAGTTCTATAAAGGGCTCCAAAATAGTTCCCAGGGAAAAGATTCCCAGCCCCCCAGTTCTAGGAAGCCATGGCCCCCAAGGGTAAGCCAGACAGCCAGGGTCCTTGCAAGTGTTATGGTTGTGGTCAGGAAGGCCACCTGGTGAATGATCCCAAGTGCCCCATGGCACCACCAGCATCCACTGGTGCACCGTCACTGGAGTTAGTTAGTGTAGTGCTGGGGGAGAACTTGGTTCCTAGTGAGGGTGGGGAGCCAGCTGTATTGACCCTTATCTCATTAGGAGATAGAGAGATGGTCTAGGAAACCTGCCTGCCGGATGACTGTCATCAATGAGGATCCCAAGATTTGGCGCTTATTTCTTGGGGGTGGGCATTCTCGCCACCAAGAGGCATCCCAAATTAGATGGCCCTCACCGAATGACAGGATCTCAGTTTTATCTGCATTCAATTTTAAGCAGTGAGTTACCATCCAACTTGCTAGCATAGTATCAACTGGGTATCTTCTGCGTAAGAGCAGACCTCGAAGCCCCATTTCCTTACAATTTTTGCTAATGATTAAATATACACATTAAAAAGGGTGGGACGCAGTGAGGAGTCCCGAGGGACTCCACAGCTAAATGCCCAGCTGGACTATCTGCAATCTAGTCCATCCTCTGAAGGGCACTGGAGTGTAAGCCAAACCCATGGAGTGTGTTGTTCAACAAACTATGGGAGACAGTATCGAAAGCCACAGACAGGTCAAGTAGGATCAGGGCTGCAGCCAACCCCTGATCAACTGTGGTCTGATATCATCCAGTGCAGCTCGCAGCGTGGACTCCAAGTTATTATTAGCATGAAAACCGGTCTGAGAGGGATACAGCAGCTTATTGTTTTCTGAAAAATTTGATGTTTGGCTGTTCACTAGTTTTTCTATAATTATTTACATGTATGGAAGGAGAGATAAGCTGATATTTAGAAAAAATAGACACATCCATGGCAAATCTTTTAGCCAAGGGAAAAATGATTGATCCTTCTAAGTCTCTAGGGGGCATATCATCAAGAACGGCGTTAAAAATTATCGCCGGTTTAGTGGCAGAAAACTGCCGCTAATGCGGCGAAAATTGGCTTGATAATATGCCCTTGAGAATTCCAATAGAAGTCCATGTTCTGGTGTGACATGGGCTTCTATTGGAATTCTCCAGGGTACTTTGCCTTTAGCAGGTATTGATAACAAATGTGAGGAAATTGAGGATATAATATATTGGCTAGTCAAAAGTAAATAAAATAGGGGCATTTGTCAGAAGGCAGACAGATTTAACCTCCACCATCAGCTTTAAAACCTGAGAGTCCAAGAATTGTGTGAAAGCTCCTAGATGAGTCCTAGTCCCCGAATGAGAGTCCATAGAGGCCTGTAAAATCATTTAAAGAAGGTTTGGTCTAAAAAAATAAATAGATTTTTCTAATTTTATCTGAAAAGTAGTTTCCAATTTCCTCGTAAAGGGCCACCATAGGAAATAGTGATTAAGAAATGTCAGTTGGGTGTATGAGCTCTTTCACAATTTTAAATAATTCCGCAAGGAGCTTCTATTTTCTTCAATTCTTTGAATAAAATAGTCCTTCTTGGCTCTTCTCAGCACTGTGTGATATGTTTTCAATTCTTCTTTATATTTAAGATATTATATATATATATATATATTTTTAGATGAACTCCATTCCTGGTCTACATTTTTGCATATTCTTTTTGTTGTTTTTAGTTCTGCTGAATACCACTTTTCTGAAGGAGAATTACTGGTAAATGTATTCGCTTTCTGCAGCACACATTTATCTAGCGAATTTGAAATGGCAACATTAAGAAATTCGATCTGGTTAGTAAGGGGCGTAGCAGCATCATTCATCATAAAACTAAAAAGATGAGAAAATGTTTCCTCCGTTATACAATTCCATGATAGGAATTGAGGAGGAATTTAGTAAGTTTGTTTTGTTGCATGAAAATGTCACCAAAAAGGTAATTAAGAAATGATCTGTTCACATTAGAGGTGCAATATCTGCAATGTTAATAGTTTCAATATTAGAGAAAAGAAGATCTAATGGATACCCTGCTCTATGGGTAGGAACAAAGATCCCTAAAACCTGCTTCTATGTGCTACACTAAGAGAGCATAGAAAGCAGAGCAACTTGCATTCTAGAGATTCTTAGGAAGAAGTGACGCACTGTATATCTTGTTGACAGCAAAGGCTGTCATTGTCAGTTGAGGCATTAAGTCAGTGTTCTTTATGAAGAGCAGGCATGCACTGTGATAGCAGCCTTTCTCCGAGACTTTACTTTATCAGCACTGAGCGAGATGTAGCATCTCCAACAGTAGGTGAGATCGGCTTTTGGCAGAATCTCAGGTGATAATTTGGGTGAAGGACCTATCGATTAAGTAGTAAGATGTTGGTCCTTATATACTAAATCTTATTAGAGATTGGAACTCCTGTCATAAGAAAACATCACTATTTTGACTACACGTCTAGGCTTGTTCTTGTTTCACCTAGACATGGTGATAAGTAGACACCTGGCCTAGAAATATGTCGCAGCAGGTGTCATATCTATGTCCTTAGTCCGAAGACCCAACACTTTCCCAGTCCTTAGAAAAATAAGATCAGGCAACATCTACATCAAATGGCAGACATGACAATGATTCTGGGTACAGGGCAAAAGATGGCAACCTCCATGATTCAAAATGGCGACAGTGACTACCTAAAATAAAGTCAAATGAGTCAGACCCCAGGGGCTTTACCTCATCCCCGACTTGTACGTCTGAATGTGATGTCAAAAGGCATACCTAAAAGGGAGGAACCAGTTGAGAGGTATTTACACTCTCAACGTACTATGATCCAAGTGTCACGCCGAGAAAATATGATCATTAAGGAAATCATAAAAATCATATGACATATACTGATTGTCATGAATTAACATTAAATTAACAATGAATTGCATCTCTGGGACACTTAGTGGGAATTGTGGTTCCTCTCTGAGAGGCTCAAGGAAGACAGCAAATCAAGCCATTCATCAAGAGCTGTGGTGAAAAGTGCCACTGTTTGCGCCATCGCAAGTAGCATTCGGTAGAAGGGACAAATATATTGCTCAGCATTGTCTCTAGTGCTCGTGTAAAGGTTGAATGATTGCTTCCATAGCTAGATAAGCCACTGGGGGCCGTTCCAGCTGTAAGTCCAGGATAACTTCAGTTGAACAGTTTATGCACCAGAACACTGCGTTCAGATAGCCAATCATGTCACATATAATGTGCTAGAGACTCTCTTCACTTTTGTTCAGCTATATACATATACTCCATATTGCTGATTTCCTTATTGGAACAGGAGAAAGATGATGATACCACAGCTGATTAGCAGAATGATGATGGGGGTCCTCCAAAATGGCTGGAGAATAAAGAGTGAACATTCAATGGAATTAGTCCAAATTCTGTTTTAAATCCAGTCACCAGACCAGACCCAATATTCTTAAAAGGATGTACAACACCAGTCATAAAAGAGGAATTAAATATCATTGGTATTATATCAGCAAAATGTGTCGGGTACTGCATGTGTAATAGCCTTTGAATTTCTAAAGCAGTCACTGAATTCAAAGGGAACTCTTTTTGCAATAAAATAGCTTGGATAGATCGTCAAAATGCATGGATTTCTAATCAATATTAGACTTGGCCAAGGGATGTTCCTGATTATGTTTCAAGGTGGTGGATACAAGGTCCTTCCACAACACTGTATTGTTGCAGAAACTGTTATCAAGTATGGCTGACCAAGTTCCAAACCACAGCAGCTAACATTTGTTAGAAATACATGAGAACTGTATTCAGTAGTCCATGATGTGTGGAAATAGATGTTTTGGAGGAAACGGATGAAACACTTCTTAACAACTGGCATTAAAGCACTGCACATTCCATGTAATGATATAGTATCACACAGAAGGGGTGTTCAAGGGGATTTCTGCAATATACTGTACCGATATACACAGGGTCATATTCATGTTCTTTGAAACAGATGTAGGAAAAAGGGAATTTCCATGAATTAAATAATTATAAATTGTGCATGATCCAACCAATAGATTTGTATTTCAGGCAGTCTTAAAAATGGAACGTTGTAATGGGTAAAGAAATTATACCATATATTAATCAAGTAGTAGGTGGAGTGTCACCAACTGTGAATAGCAAATCTCCAATTTGTTTTATGCCCAATAGTGTGTATGTGGATTCTTTCTTTAACATTTTTTATGAGTGTCAAATTATGTAGTTCAAACATGGCTGTTTCATTATGAAGTTGCCAAGACACAACACATCCTTGAAGTGTTTAATAGTGCCCATTTTAATGTTATAATAGCTGTTAATGATGTTGTAACAAGCCAAGATCTCATTTTATGAGGTCTAAACCTGAGGACAGAATATGAATTTAATGAATACACTCTTTTAGAAAGCATGTGTATCCCATTGTCAATATCTTTAAAAATCGGTTTGCATGTTTTTTTAATCTATTTGCCTTATTCTTCCTGCAGCTTCTCTTTCTGACTATTTAATCAATTCATTATATATGGCATATATTCCTGTAGCCAGGAATCTTTTATTTCTTTTAGGACGAGGTCCAAGAAGAAAGTTAGAAAAGTCCATGTTTTCATTAATTAGGGAACAGGTTCTTTTACAACTCGCAGACTTGAATGTTCCAACCAGCTTTGCCATAGTTTACCCACACTATGGGGTCGATTCGGATCCGGGTCAGACAGCTCTCCGAGAGCTGTCCGTAGCCTTACCGTGCGACCGACACGTACCCGTAGCCAGTCCGTCCTGTAGATGAAATACGATGCGCATAACTGCCAAAAACACGACCGACACGTAGACTGTGAATCAAGCTCCATTCTCCGTCCGAACCGTAACTCCGAACGCCGAACCGAGTCGGCTGGAAGCAGTATCCACAGCAGTTTCCGCCCTGACAAGTACCTGGGCGTAGTTCGCGAAGTAGCACTACGCAAAGCTACGTAAAGTGCACTTCGCACTACGCGAGCTACGCGTAGCACTTCGCAAACTGCGTAGTACCCTGTTCGCACTGTGCAAGATGTCGTTTTCGATGATTGCACAGTGTGGACAAGCAACCGGCACTGTGCAATCATTGAAAACGGCATCTTGCACAGTGCGAGCTGTAGTTTTCTGCCGCTCGAGTAGATTTTTACTCGAGCGGCAGCTTTCTCAACGCGAACTGGTAGTTTCTCATCGCAAGCGGGCGCGAGCATACGCGACCACTCGCAATGAGAAACCTGACCTCCTCGTGTTGAGAATCTCGCCGGGAGGTTTATTTTCCACGCTCGCGATCGGCAACTTGATGTAGCTGATCGCGAACGAGGAAAAATTCTCGCCGGGATGTCATATTGCTTGCTCGCGGTCGCCAACTTGATGTTGAGGACCGCGAGCACGCAAAAAATGACCGCTGCACTACGCAGCACTACGCTACGCGTGTTTGCACTGTGCTACATGCAATTCGCATAGTACGAAGTAGCGCAAACTTCGCAAACTACGCGAGCGTAGCATAGTGTTTTGCCCAGGCTTAGCGTACTTCCTACGCGCCGGATGGGTCGCCACGTACGGCCCGTCACAGCATCCGGAAAACAAGCATATCAGCTACTATTCGCGCCACAACTCAATCCACGGCTACCAGACGGACCAGCTTGCAGCGGGTACGAGATGGAGCAACAAGCAGCGTGTATGACACAAACACATCATGAATCCCATCGCGCAGGTCATACCAGTACTCTACACCTATGACCGGATTAGGAACCGACGCCGACGGCGCAGACGGTAAGTCAGACACCTACCACACAAACAAACAACACGTACCCGCAAAATGGTACACACACACAGGGGATCCACATCCTGGCCACTAACAACAGGGCACCATAGGGGTTGCATGGCCAGCACCACGACCACCCCAACCCATAGGGCTTATGTTGCCCATCCCCCTGCCACCCCCACCCATAGGGGACCTGTTGCCCAGCACCACTACCACCCCCACTCATAGGGCTTATGTTGCCCATCACCCCTGCCACCCCCAGCCATAGGGGACCTGTTGCCCATCACCCCTGCCACCCCCACTCATAGGGCATATGTTGCCCATCACCCCTGCCACCCCCAGCCATAGGGGACCTGTTGCTCATCACCCCTGCCACCGCCAGCCATAGGGGACCTGTTGCCCCTCACCCCTGCCACCCCACTCATAGGGCATATGTTGCCCATCACCCCAACCACCCCAGCCATAGGGGACCTGTTGCCCATCACCCCTCCCTCCCCCACTCATAGGGCATATGTTGCCCATCACCCCTGCCACCCCCAGCCATAGGGGACCTGTTGCCCATCCCCCCTGCCACCCCCAGGCATAGGGGACCTGTTGCCCATCACCTCTGCCACCCCCACTCATAGGGTATATGTTGCCCATCACCCCTGCCACCCCAGCCATAGGGGACCTGTTGCCCATCACCCCTGCCACACTGACTCATAGGGCATATGTTGCCCATCACCCCTGCCACCCCCAGCCATAGGGGACCTGTTGCCCATCACACCTGCCACCCCTGCCCATAGGGCTCATGTTGCACATCACCCCTGGCACCCCCACCCATAGGGCTTATGTTGCCCATCACCCCTGCCACCCCCAGCCATAGGGGACCTGTTGCCCATCACCCCTGCCACCCCCACCATTAGGGCTCATGTTGCACATCACCCCTGGCACCCCCACCCATAGGGCTCATGTTGCACATCACCCCTGGCACCCCCCCTATAGGAGACCTGTTGCCTATCACCCTGCCACCCCCACCCATAGGGCTTTTGTTGCCCATCACCCCTGCCACCCCCAGCCATAGGGAACCATTTGCCCATCACCCCTGCCACCCCCACTCATAGGGCATATGTTGCCCATCACCCCTGCCACCCCCAGCCATAGGGGACCTGTTGCCCATCACCCCTGCCACCCCAGCCGTAGGGGACCTGTTGCCCATCACCCCTGCCACCCCCAGCCATAGGGGACGTGTTGCCCATCACCCCTGCCACCCCCACTCATAGAGGATATGTTGCCCATCACCCCTGCCACCCCCAGCCATAGGGGACCTGTTGCCCATCCCCCCTGCCATCCAGCCATAGGGGACCTATTGCCCATCACCCCTGCCACCCCCACTCATAGGGCATATGTTGCCCATCACCCCTGCCACCCCCAGCCATAGGGGACCTGTTGCCCATCACCCCTGCCACCCCAGCCATAGGGGACCTGTTGCCCATTACCCCTGACACCCCACTCATAGGGCATATGTTGCCCATCACCCCTGGTACCCCCACCCATAGAGCTTATGTCGCCCATCACCCCTGCCACCCCCAGCCATAGGGGACCTGTTGCCTATCACCCCTGCCACCCCCACCCATAGGGCTCATGTTGCACATCACCCCTGGCACCCCCACCCATAGGGCTCATGTTGCACATCACCCCTGGTACCCCCACCCATAGGGGACCTGTTGCCTATCACCCCTGCCACCCCCACTCATAGGGCTCATGTTGCACATCACCCCTGGCACCCCCACCCATAGGGCTCATGTTGCCCATCACCCCTGCCACCCCCAGCCATAGAGGACCTGTTGCCCATCACTCCTGGCACCCCCACCCATAGGGCTCACGTTGCACATCACCCCTGGCACCCCCACCCATAGGGCTCATGTTGCACATCACCCCTGGCACCCCCACCCATAGGGGACCTGTTGCCTATCACCCCTGCCACCCCCACCCATAGGGCTTATGTTGTTCATCACCCCTGGCACCCCAAGCCACAGGGGAGCTGTTGCCTATCACCCCTGGCACCCCACCCATAGGCCTCATGTTGCACTTCACCCCTGGCACCCCCAGCCATAGGGGACGTTTTGCCCATCACCCCTGCCACCCCCACTCATAGGACGGGTGATGCGCCACACATCCATTATACTCCAACATTAGGTATGTCAGCAAAATACATCCCCCCTAACATCATGACAACAGTGTGTAGTCTGTGACAAATGCCCACAACAGTGATTATGACTTCGAACATACAATGTAACTAACAGCACATGTGTGACCATCAAATGATTGTGCCCTACACAAGGCAAGCATCACTATAGCACTGTGTCAATGTAAAAAGAACACCCCTCACTGTGTAGAATAAAAGTTAAGTGTGGGGTTCCAAACTGCAGCAGATGTTGAGCATTGTGGTGATGGGGTCTAAACCCCCCTCATCACAGTGTCCAAATGGTAAGTGTCATCATGGTCAAAGCTGCAAATAACAAACAGCATGTATGATCCCTGCTCCCAACACATTAAACACTTCTGGGGCAAACTAGTGGTTGTCTCCCATACCCACAGAGATCTGGTGAGGCTAACAGTGCTGTGAAAACCTAACACACTCTCGGCCATGTGCAGACAAGCACCACCCATGGGGGCTGACAATGCATACAGTGTACAATAACACAAGAGCAGAAGTGACCATCACAAAGCATACACACATCTCGAAAATAGACACACTAATCAAAACAACCTGTGTAGACTGTAGGTGTCAGCTCACAAACTCCCATTCCATGCCAGCAATGGCACGTAACAACCAGGATGAATGTGCACAATGATGTGATATGACTCACAGGGACAGGAGGGAAAATCACAGAAACAGCATCCAGACAAAGGCCCACAACAGCAATACCAATGCACTGATGCAGAGGCACAAACACAAACAGGCAACCTCACACTGCACATCTGACACAACATGTGTGTATGTGTCTCAGTATCCCCAGGTAACTACACAAAACATGAGGGGGGCTGAACCACAGTGACACAGATGTGGACACAGTGCCATAAAAAAGTAAACCATCATTGGGACCCCCTTAGTGGGCAATCAGGCATTGTGAGATGAGAGGAAGCACAACAGACACATGTGACACAAGCTGGAATGAACACAAACTAACACAGCAAGAGACTGACACACAACGGCACTACCCCCAGGGACCAGACATTGGGGTGACACAAGCATGCATGAAACCTCCACTGTGATGACAAAGGTAGATGTCGTACAAACTGTGATACGGGAGCTAGGGGCCCATCCATGCAAACATTTACATCAGTCTACCCTCAACACCACACACCCTGAACTGCAACAATGTGCATCTGTGAAGCCCACATGGACAGGTGACATTGCACATGCACCCATGACAAACACAGGAATGTTGGGAGGAACTAAGGTGCACAGACTCATCACACAAAGACAGTCTACAACCCTGGTGAATGACAGACATACTGCACAGTATGCGGTACATGGCCATGACGTCAAAGCTCATGTAACCTTCAGAATACCTGCCACAGTCACAGGACAATGCAGAAGCCAAGGAGAACCACAAGGCACACATGCTGACACCTGCCAAAATAGCAGCCCTGAACCCGACAAGTGGGAGCAGTCACACACACATACACATGTCTCAAACACTGAAAGGTACCACCTAGGGACAATTACATGATATTGCGAATAAACAAGTGCCTTGGGGAACCCTGACTGTGTCCCATCTGTGTCTGACAACATCATCACCACTCAGAACTGACAAATCCCAATGATGAAACACCAATTAACAGTAGCGTGTCATGCACCCACACATCTGGTAGCCCATGGCAAAGTAGTGGGATGAACACAGTACCACTCAGCAAGCATCAACAATAGGAACATATCAAGGGAACACTGCCTGTGTATTAAAAGGGATGTTGACACACACACATGCTCATACAACACACACCATGGGCCCAGGCTATGTCAAGGGACAACACACTTACTTGAGGGGACCCAACTCCTGTGGAAACCCAGCTGTGCCAAACATATTCACAGCACGTCTCACTCATGTCAGCAGAACACTTGGTCAGTCAGCCATCAGTTACCACACAATGATGGCTCTGGTCACAACAGCCTGGGTACGGGAGTCTCCAGTAAAAGTCATCTGCACATACTCAAAACATATGGACAGCAAGTTGCACAGAGGACCCAGTTGCTCCTATACCAATGATGCCCACATCTGTAAGTCTGTGAAATTGACAAATTGGACAATGGGAAGCACATCATATGTGCATGGGTGCAAGCTAGAGATGTGTCCATGCAAATGAAATGTTCACAGAGATGTCCACAAATAGTTGATCATGACACACCCAGGTAGCTGCAAAGGATGACATGGATACCCACCAGAATAGGACACATATCTCATGGACCACATGGAGTACCTCACATCAACACATCAGTATTCAACATTGGAAACCAAGCATTACAGGTGCAAGTGCATGTTAAACATCATCAACATAATGTACAGCTAAATCAAGTTCACAGGGATAAAGAAAAAAGCTTTATTCAGCATATTAAAAGTTAAACGTCCGTTCAAACAAAAGGCCAATGGCCAGTCCATTTCCAAATGCCAAGGAGTGAACTAGAATGACAACTGTCACACGTTGCTTGCCTGCAGTGCTAAGGACAGGGGACATCCCCTCGCAGGGGCATACATGGGGGCAGGCCAGGCACCGCAGGGACAGGATCAGGGCGCAGCAGAAGGAGGCAGTGAAGAGGTGGTGGATGCAGGCGAGACACTTGCAACTGCAGTGGAGCTGACTGAAGTGGTGGGTGCAGTCACAACTGTGGGGCACAAGTCAGATGGGGTGGGTGCTGGCACAACTCCAGTGGGCAGGTCAGATGGAGTGGATTGGGCCCCCACTGCAGTGCCCAAGTCAGATGGGGTGGTCGTGGACTCCACTGCAGTGCCTAAATCCATGTGAGCGGAATGGGTTGCAGGTGAGGTCGGCAGGACAGAGGGGGGGACACGGTCTCCACATCAGTGGCACTAACCGTCTGACCAGGTGTGGAGGAGCAAGTGGTAGGGGGGAGGGCCTCAGCATTTTGGGGATGTTGTATCTGTGGGTGGGGAAACCCGGGGCAGGGAGCGGCGGGGGAACCTCTGGAGTGGTGGCCTGGGGGATGGAGGACGGAGACTTTGCCTTGGAGCTGTGTGGTGGTGGTGGGGTCTTGCTCTTCTGGCTCCGGGGGGACTTGCGGGTGGGGGTCTCAGTCTGACTGCACCTGGGTGAGGGTGTCCGGGTGTGAGGGGCACTCTCCTCTGTGTGTGGGGACTTCCTCTTCCCCTTGTAATCAGGATCTGCTGGGTCGGTGGGGAAGTGGCCAAGGTCACAGAGGAAGAGCTTCTGTGGAGATGGGGTTGCAGGTGAGGCAAGGGAAGGGGGCTGGGAGGGAGAGGTTTCAGAGGACTGTGGAGTGGTTGTGTGGATGACTGTGTGTCTGCAAACCAGCCCCTGTGAGTGTGGTATCAGTCCCTTGTGCTTGCTTGTGTGCACGTCTAGCCCTTGGTTTGGGTGTTTATGTGCTGCCCGTGTCTGTGGCTTTGTGAGAATGTGCAGGTGTGTGTGTGCTTGGGACAGGTAGGCTGCTAGGAATCGTGGGTGGTGCAGGGGTAGGAGGGGTGCAGGACTCTTGGAGGAGGGACACTGCTGCCGTCAGGGAGGAGGCCATGCACTGATTGGTCCTCTGTAGGGCAGACATGCCCGAGGAAATGCCCTCCATGAACAACACCAGTTGGGTCAACAGACTTGTGTGTGCATGGAGGACTTTCAGCATCGACGTCTGCCCTAAATAAGTCCACAGACTCCTCACTCAGGGCAGCAGGGGACACAGGGGCAGGGGGTGCAGTGCCTGGCACAAAGGAGACATGCTCCTGAACACGGGAGCCTACAGGGACCTCTGGGATGGGATCTGATGGGAGGGTGGTGATGGTGGTGGTGGGGGCAGTGGCGGGTACAGCCTCACTAGCTGGGGTTTGGTGGCTGCTGACACCCGCCTCCACAAGGGAGTCATCCTCAGAGCTGCCGTGGCCCTCAGCTGGGGGGGATGGTGCTGACGACTCCTCTGTGTGGCTCCACTCGCCCTCCATGCCACTGGGTCCCCCCGGCTCCTCTCCTTCTGTCCCTGTCAGGCTCTGTGGCTCATCCTGGTCCGTGGAGTTGTCCCCTCCTGTGGCCGTGGATGTATCTGAATAGGAATAGAAAGTAAGAGAACATCAGTCAGCTGCAGTGAATGCACACACCACAGTGAGTACATACCATCACAGGGCAAGCCCTGGCATCATCAGCTGAACACAGCTCAAAGTGCCAACACTGTTTAGAATAAGCCAATTGTCATTCTCAACATCAACCTTGGCACACATATCCCTCCTTGACTTGCACACATATGTCTGTTGCATGTTGGATGCTAAAACCCCAATGGCCCAACATGCACCACCCACACATTAGTTGTACATGCAAGTGAACATGTAGAAGTATGTCACTATACACACAGCTCATCTCTTGCTACTGACTCAGTACAGGTGTCTGGATGAAGGGATGGGCAGAGACTCATTTTACATGCTTGTGATGCATGCCAGCAACACACACTATGATGTTCTCATGTCCTGAAGGGCAATGCCACAATGGGATGCATGGTGCACACTTGAACACAATGCAGGATCACTCACAGCAAGTTAAATGCCATGGCACTGGCATGCCTTGAAAGTCAGTCAACACTGTCTCCTGTCACAGGGGCAGGGCATCCAGACAACAACAGTATGCACTGTCTCACAATCATAGCTCTGGGGTAAAGCTAACTCTGCAGATGACCGGTGCACTTGCCCATCCCCTGCAAACAACATATCCAGGTACCAGAAGACCCCACATAATGCATATCAGACATATGAGTCTCTACAAACACAACTCCCTGTACATTAACACATCACAGTCTGCCATGCATGTAACCCAGCTGCCTGAAGGACACAATTGCATACACCATTGTGCGCTGTCAGATAATCACACACCTATATGTCACACAGGTCTTGTCTCTCACAGTCACATCTCAGATGTCCTGCTGACCCTCTGAATCATGGACACACCAGTTGTACGTAACAACAAGCCACACCATACTGACACAGAGGCAGACGCCTGAAGGCACATGTCACTAAGCACAACCTGTAATTTGATACACAGCAGTGGGATTATAGAGTGTGTCTAAATGCCCTTGAGGAGACATGACTGCCCGGGTCTACATGAAACAGTGTTTTGCCCTGGACAGTAGTCAGGTGGCTAAGCAAGTGTGACATACTTGATATACATACTCCTGAGGCCCCAAAATTGGAGTCCCCTGCTGCATGGGTTTGTTTGAAATACCCCAGCCACATGTGGCGAGTCAGACCAGCAATTGGAACACATCTCAATTGCAAATGCAGATCACATGTCAGATCTCAGGCATTGGGCAAACAATTGAACCACCCATGAAACACACACCAGAGTCAAGGGAACTGATGCTGCCGGTAGCTGAAGCATAGCTGACTGCAGGGACACAGTGGCCTAGTGACACAAGCAACAGACTGTAGGGGCCACACCTGTGGAACAGATGAGGAGGGTGCATTACACAATTGAGGGACCTGAGTATCGGACTACAAGACCTACGTAATGTGGAAGTGTGACCAGGCCAAAAGACTGCAATTAGCATGTGAGACATAGTACACAGGTTAAGCATGGACTTACCCCCATCCTGCTGCTGTCTGGCCTTCAGCTGCCTATCCAGGTCCGGGAAGACCACCGCCAGGACCTGGAGCATGTGGGGGGGTCAGGGTCCGGTGTCTGACCCTCCTGCGTGGAGGTGACAGCTTCAGCTGGACTCTAGCTATCCTCCGGGTCTAGCCCCGAAGGTCCTGCCACCTCTTCTGGCAGTTGCGCATCCGGCGCTTGTAGACCCCCACCGAACGAACTGCCCGGGCGAGGGTCAGCCATATCTTCTGCTTCTGGTGGGCATCAACCTCTGAGGATGACAAAGTTAAAAGTACATTAACACACATGCCCCATATTTGTGCTGCACACATTTGGAGATACATGTCATCATCACAAAGGGAAATGAGTTCCACAGGTAGTGCAACCATTGGGAAGGACAAATCACCTGCATGTCTGACATGTTAACAATGCCTGGGTAGTTTAAGCTTGCACTAATGCACTTTAGCAGCAGGACACCTGTTCATTACATGTACCTACACACTTTGAGTGATGAAAGTAGTCATTGAGAATGCTTGCCACTGGTGTACACACTGCTAGTACTGCTAGTCAGACAACATGCATAATTAGGAAGGCAGTGGACTGCACACTCACCTGCTCCCCTGGTTTCCCATAGAGCTTGCTGTACTGTGGAAGGAGCCCGTCCAGCAGGGCCTGGTTCTCCTCCTCAGTGAAGGCTGGGGCCCTCTCCAGAGTACGTACCATAGCAGGAGCCAGAGGATGCAGAGGCAGCAGCAGTGGTAGCAGGTATGTGGTCCAGTAGCATGTAGTGCAGGCAAGTGAGCTCCCTGGGGACCAGCCAGCCTTATATCTGTGCTGCAGAGGCAGAATCTGTGCCATGTGTCCCAAGTGATTGGTCCAACACGGTTGCATTCTATGAATCTGGCCAATCCATGGAAATGTACGACTCGTACACGCCTTCCGCATTGTTCAAATCTTCACCTTCATGAAACACTTGAAATTGCAACATTGTTGTAGGCATCCAACTGAATTTCCAGCGCACAACTCGTACAAGTTTTGAATCCGCATCCGTCTCCATGACAGTCCAGAGTCCAGAGCCAGTGGGTGCACACGGCTCGGTCAACTGACTGTACAACGCGTATTTTGAAAATACACACACACCCGTCTCCATACGATTCAATGGCCAAGGTGTACGCCTTTCTCGGACCATGCCTGCCCGATGCGTATGCATGATAGTCACCCGCGTCGGACCTCTTTGCAATCAATGGCAAAGCGTACGTACGGCTCGGTCATGAACCGTGCAATGCGTACGCATTGTCACCCGCGTCGGACCTCATTGCAGTGAATGGCAAAGTGTACGCCCGGCTCGGTCATGAACCATGCAATGCGTACGCATTGTCATCCGCGTCGGACCTCATTGCAGTCAATGGCAAAGCGTGCGCACGGCTCGGTCATGAACCGTGCAATGCGTACGCATTGTTACTCGCGTCGGACCTCATTGGTGTGACTATTCGATGGATTCAACACACAATTACTTGCCAGGGACACCTGTGCACACCTACCACACTACAGCATTGGCCACACAGTGTTCCATGGCATGTAAGGCTGCATTCCCTGGGTGTTTGGGGGGGCCACATTTGGTTTGTTGGGTGGCACTTTTGTGCAGCCACTCCCAGGCTGTGCATGTGTACATGGGGGCAGAATCCTTTGTGTGTCGTGCACATTACCACTGTGATGTGCAAATGTACAGTAATGGGCATGAGTCACGGACACAGTTTCATGTTGGATATGTTTGGGACATGTCACATACACCCTGAGTCCTGGGTGTGATGGCATGTACGTCACAGTGAGACTTGTAGCCACAATACTGATGTGCACCCACAGACTGTGTGCATGTTGTGTCTCAGAGTTGTCTGATCAAATATGCCCAATGGGTGACAGTCTCCACATCCATGTGGTATATGCATCAACCTTGATGGTGTGTGTGTGTCTAAGAGATGTACATGTAGGGCCTGCAGGGACAACAGTGGCCACTGCCTGTGGGACTCACGCTTGCTTTGTGGTGTGTACGTGATACGCTACGTCCATGCTAGTGTCGATGTGGCAATACAGGGACCCTGGGTTTCTGCATGGCAAAGATCTGTGATGCCTGGGAGACATCAGGCCTCACTTGTCACTGTGGTGTGTGTTTGTAACGTCACAGCAGTACATAGGTCGGTTGACACAGCCAGATGATTGGCCATTGCACTACATGGGACTCATGTGGACATGTGGAATTGAGATGTGAGGTGATGGTCATGTAGGTGACATATGTGTCCATGCCCAACAGCACCCACCTCAGTACATTGTGTAATGTCATGATCTATCATGTGAGATTGAACCTGGTCATGGCCACATGGGTGGATGAACCGACAATCTTCCTTTGTTCATCTCTGTTGTGCAGGGCACCAGCTGTCCATCGACCGTTCCCAGACCTTGCAACCATGCAGGAACACGACTGCATCCGACGGTACCGCTTCACCAGGCCACTGATTGAGGAGTTGGCGGAGCAGTTGGCGCCACATCTGCTACCTGGCCGGACATACCCTACAGCACTGACCCCAGAGGTGAACGTGATGGCAGCCCTGCACTTCTTTGCTACTGGTACCTTCCAGTACACTGTGGCTACTGCTCGTGGGATGTCGAAAACTATGTTTAGTCGGGTGCTACGTGATGTCTTGGAGGGGATGTTGCATTTCCTAGACCTGTACATCAAGTTCCCGAGCCCAGCTGAACTTCCGGAAATAAAGGAGGCCTTTTATACACTGGGGAGGATGCCGAATTTCATCGGATCTATTGATGGGACACATGTGGCCCTGATACCACCACAGGCACATGAGCAGGCATACCGGAACAGGAAACATTTCCACTCAATCAATGATCTGGTGGTATGTCTTGCAGACATGTCTATCACACATGTGTGTGCACGGTTCCCTGGTTCGGCGCACAATGCCTACATAATGAGGAGTAGTCGCATTGCAACGCTGATGTCACAGATGCCAGCTCAGCATGCCTGGCTTGTTGGTGTGTACTGACTGTTTATCATTGTGTGTGTTTGTCAATGTTGTATTCCGCACTCCTACAACACTCAGCTACTTGTTCATGTTTGTGTGTGTAGGTGACTCCGGATACCCCAACATGCCCTGGTTGCTGACACCCCTCAGGAACCCTGTGACACCAGCCGAGATGCGCTACAATGAGGCACATGGTCGGAGCAGGAGGGTGATTGAGTGGACATTCGGCCTCCTGAAAAGTTGCTTTCGCTGCCTGGACAAGACCGGAGGGGCCCTCCCATATGAACCTGCAAAGGTGTGCAAAATAATTCTTGTATGCTACATGCTCCACAACATGGCAGTGTGGAAGAAGGTGCCTCTCATCCAGGATGACGATGACGATGACCAACCACCGGCACCTGTGGAGGATCCCGTCCTGGGCCAAGATGCCAGTGATGATGAGGATGAGGGTGATGTCTGCTCACAGCTCATCAACAACTTCTTCACCTGAATGTGAGTTTCCAGGGTTGTTATGTCAATGTATGGAGTTAGCCTGGAATGTGGTGTAGCTGCTCTGTTGCTGTCTGAATGTGTCTGTGTGCCACTTGACTGGATGCGTGCAGTGATGTGTCCATTCAGGTGGTGTGTACTCCACAATAGGGTAGTACTGATAACTTGTTTTTGTGTAGGTTTATTGTGACATGTTTGGTGCATGTGTATTGCATTTCTCTCCTGTTTTGCTGTGCTTTTGACTTTGTCTTGTGTCTGTCCTTCACAGGGTAAATTGCGTGTTGTTTGTTCAACACTGACCCCCGACACCCAGAATCCGACACCAGTGTGGGAGTAGTCAATTGACATCAAGTGATGTGCCACACACCCCTGGACTACAATTCTCAGACACTCTGTGACCGTGTGTCCACCGTAACGTACAATTGCCTTGCAACTATTGGGGAATAAACATGTTGCTGATGTGTAATGAACCTGTGCTATGCTTTGTTAGGTGCGTTGTCTGTCTTCCCACATCTGACTGACATTTGCTTACCTCACCTGTGGACTTGTTACCACTGAGTGTGGATAGGTGGTTGTGCATACCTATGTGTTTCAGGTCACCATCATTGTGTGTGATGAGTAACATGGCCATGGTGAGTATGTGTTGTGTTGCCATAGTGGTGTGTCTCCCTCACATGTGTCACGTCACCATGACTCACCTGACGTTGGTCACATTGTTGCAGTATTTGACATGCACTGTGTTGTGTAGCAGATCGACATCTCCATGACACATGACAATTTGGAATCACAACAGAGGCAAGTATGGTGTACTGGTGAGTTTATTTTCGAACATGTGTGTGGAAAGTGCACAGGATGGTAGGTGCTGTACATTGGTTTTGGAATCCAAAGTTCACATTAGAGTTGGAAGTGCTGGTAGATGAAATGTCCAGAGTGAAGTCCACAGTCATCTGCTACATTGGCCCAACATGAACCCTCCATGTCAGGTGGGCGAGATGTGTGCGATTGGAGAAGGTGAATGGGTTGCGCACAAAGAACATTGTCCAGAACAGGTTTAGAGGCCCTGGTGGATGTGCTGGGACATCTGCCTCTAACATGTCCTTCTTCGGACGACCCCTTTTCTTCTTGGGGGGGATCCTCAAGTGCAGGCCTCTGCGGTGCAGGGGACTCTCCGCCAGAGTCCTCCTCCCTCGCTGTGGCGCTGGCAGATGGTGTTGCAACAGATTTTGTGGCCACACAGGGAGGTGTGGACAGGTTTGTGTTGATATAGCGGAGGCATTGGAGTATGTTACGATGCACCGCAGTAAGGGCATCCCACTTGGCCTCCATGCGTGCATAGTGGGCAGCCTGCTCCTGTTGCATGTCCTTGAGGATCCCCACTACCTGGCCACATCCTCCGGTGCTATCCTGGTACGCATCTATGATGCATGCCAGTTGGGGGTCATCATGCAGACCAGACCCCTCTGCAAGGCATGCCCTCTGCCTCCCACCCCTCCCAGCACACTGGCAGCACCAGCGGCGGGACGCACAGGTGACACTGGGACCCCTTGAGTGGTGTTGCTGGTGGTGTTTGCTGTAGCTTCCGGGGGGTCCTGTGCCCCTGTGCTGTGGGTGTTCAGTGGCCTTGGTCTGTCCGTGTTGGCGGGGGTGCCCTGTCGGTGTCCAGATGCTGGAGGCGTGGGTACAGGGGGTGCAGATGTTGATGCTGCTGGTGCTGCATGATGACTCACACCGGAGGGGCCAGGTTGGTCGTCGTCATCCAAAGAGGACAGAGACAGACTCAAACCAGAGAGCTCAGTGTTCACCAGAGTCTGGGCCTGGGAATCCTCTTCATTTGGTGCTGGGTCCCCAGCACCACCTATGTTTGGAAGAGACACACAATGTGAGTTATGTTTCTACAGGCATCAATGGTTCACAAACATGACATTTTCTACTGTACGAACAGATGCCTGCCTGTACACTGCTTTTTTCCAGGTTGTCACAGACAGAGTTTGAGATTGTTGTTGCCCATTTCCCAGCAGGGCCTTGTGCTCCCCACAGCAGGACACAGTGTCAGCCATCTTGTCAGTCATATTCCACTCCCTGTGATTTGGGCATGTTTCAGGGAGGTCTTGACGGGCCAATTTTGAGGGGGAGCATTATCTGTGACTACAAACCCCATCATGCTTTTGGATACACTCACTTCACCTGCATCCCCACAATTCCTTCCTGTCAGTCAGCTGCACTGTGAGGTAGTGTGTTTGTGGTAGCAAACTGTCTGGCAGTGTCTATTTAGCATTGTGCCACTGCCTTGCTCTATTTGTTTGTAGGTTGGTGCATGTCATGAAACAGTTCCAAGTCACTATGAGATAGCAGGTATTGTGTTTGTCTGACTGGCATACACATCTTGGGTTGATTATCTATTGGTTAGTGTAGCTTTGCTTGCGGTGCATGGTTTCACTGTCCCCTTGCCCCACAATCTTGGGTATGTTGTTTGTGTACTCACCAGGCTCTGGTATGTCTGTTAGCCCATGGACGCTCTCTGGTGGTAGGATGTCCCGCACCTTCTCCTACCAGGTCCTGAAGTAGACTGGTTTGGCAGGAGGGCCACCGCCAGTGCACTGACTCAGGGCGTGATCTTTTTCGATGAGTTTCTTGACCCTCCTGCGCACGTCATACCACCTGTTCTGGATATCGTCCTTTGTGCGCCTTGCTGGTGCTTGGGCGTTCACCTTATCCACAATCCTCGCCCACATCTTTGTTTTCTGTGACATGGGGGTCCCTTGGACCAATGTACCAAACAAATGTGGCTCTACTCTGATGATCTCGTCTACCAGCACTTCTAACTCACTATCTGTGATCTTTGGATTCTTCTTTGGGGGCATGGTGATGGGTGGTGGTGGTGAGGGATGTGTGTGTGAGGGTGCAAGTGAGGGGGGGTTGGTGTTGGTTTTACTGGCTGTATGTGTGTGTGATGTTGGATGAGGTGCTGATGGTGTGTGAGTTGTGTGATGGGTGAGTTGTGGGTGTGTCTGTGGTTGCTGTGTAATGGTGTTTGCTGCTGGCTGTGCCTCCTGTTTGCAAGGGATGATGGTTGTGATTGTAGTCCTTTATATATTTGGAGTTGTGGGTGTGACTTTGTCCCAGGTTTTTTTTATTTGGTATTTATTGGCTTTGTCATTGCTTGTTTGGTCATTTTTTTGTCTTTTTTCAGGAGAGGTTCATCTGACGGATACGGTCACTGATGTTGTCTCGTGCGGGCTTCTCCGCCTCGTTCACGCTGCCTATCTCCTGTGTTTCATACGCGTTGGTCGCGAAGGTCTCTATTGCTTGTGGGATCAGTTTTCTGTGCGTGTCGGTCGTGCAGCTTGGTCTCCGTGCGAGTCGGTCTGAGTTACCACACATTGCATCATACTGCGCGGATCGGACGTCGCGGGTACGGGTCGATCGGGTTCATTCCAGGTTCGTGTCGGTCGGTGAAATTTGCGTCGGTTTTCCGGCCGGATCACTATTTTCCCTACGGCTCGGTCGTACGGCTTGTATTCCGTACGGGTCGGTTGTAATTCACATGCGTTGCATCGTACTGCACGGGTCGTACGCGCTGGTCCGTGTCGGTCGGTATCTGGTCCGGGTCCCTGTCGGTCGGTACATTTTGCGGCCGGAATTCCAATCGGCCCCTATCTGTTGTATCCACTACAGGTATCTGTGTGTAATAACATGGATCGGGCAATTAGCTTTAGGTCCAGGAATATTGGAAAGAAAACAACCCATACAGGTATCAGAATTATATACCCATAGGGCTAGACCTTCTGTATGGAACTAAGTAGAAATATATGCTCCATTTTGGATCATTTCATTTATAACTAATCTGACATATTTATTTGCAAATGCAAATTATTGAACAAGGTTAAACTAACTTTTGTATAAAAGGTTTATTTAAGTACTTCATTGTTCCAAAGCCCAGACAAGTAGTCTGTTGGATTGTTGTGTTGAGAAAAATTATTTTCTTCGGTATTGTATATGGTCAAATACGTCTTCTTTATCTTGAATATACCAACATTTTGTTCCCCAAATACTTTTCTCATCAGCAGTTGCTTTGAAATACTTATATCCTTGAATAGATAGATTTTGGTTAAAGTCATTAGAGTAAATCAGCTTGTTAATAGTGATCAGATTTTTTGGAAGCTGTTGCAGCTTTTTGTATGAAATAAAAGGGTGAAGGGTGTGATCTGCCAGCACCCTAGAAATAAGGGCATTTTCTGTAAGAAATTAGGATGACTATCAGGAGGTAGCTCCTCACAGTATTCCCACTGTGTGTAATTGTGAATTTCTCTAGAATAGTTAGTTCTACATATGTAAATCTATGCATAGTGATGATAAAAATAAATGTCTTTGTAATTAGCTGAATTCAAACAAGGATCTTCATTTTTCAAAGTTGCATATGCCTGTAAATCAGACATCATTCTTTTCACAGTCTCAATGCCCCAATCATCTGAAATAGAACCGGGTCTGACAACATTATTCATTGAAATCTTTATCAAATATTGCAATTGCAATGTCTCAGGATATGGATCCTTCTCCCTTGCTGTGCCCTCAGGCTCAGGATAAGCTATAATGTTTTAAGCATAGACATCTCTTCAGACTCTGTGGGACAAGGAGTATGGCTGCAATTAATGAACCACAGGTCATGCCGTTGTTCTGTAGTAAAAGAAATGTCAGTTTAGTAGCAGTAGAATGACGAGTATCATTGACAGCCACATACTGGGAAGAAAAGTTGTTAAAGCCATTCAAGCTTGGGACCACGTTGTAATTAGGAACTTGTGACGAAACCATTGATAACCATGAAGCAGTCTTTGGCAGTTAGTGACTGTAGAAGGGGTTGAAAAGTCCTCTGTAAAGTATCTAGAGTCATTCTCAATGTCTTGGTCTCTTGTCGTTCTTGAAAGGACACCAGTTCAAATGTAGCATTAGGTGGCATTTCATAGCACACCAAGGAATTGCATTGGACAGTAGCCACTATCACACTGACAGCATCAGGTGTGTTTATAAAACTCAGTGTTCTGCACAGAGTGTTGCACTCTATTAACCCCGGCTAGGAACGTGAACTAGTAATGTTACTGCTTTGTTCAAGGGTATGGTATTCAGAGTAGAAAGAGGTTTAGAGGTATTACTCTGAATCCTTCTTGGTGTCTGCGAGCACCTGCTGTAGAAGACTGGCCACGTAGTGCTCATTAAGTGGTCGATTGACACCTGTCTGCTTCTCCCTGAGGTAGGCTAAGGAGGCAGACTAACGGTTCCAGTAGCTTTTACCACTCGTACAGTGATGGGTGGTATGTAAGATGGTTCACAAGCTTGATTGTTGTGGATCTTTTCACAAACTAGACACCCAACTCTGGAACCCAGCAGCAGTGATAATGTCAGCAGCAGTGATAACCTTCTTTTCACAGATGGCTGCATCAGAGTGGTTCACATTAGACATCTTGTGTCTGATTTCTTGGTTACTCAGCAAAACATGTAAATGTTTCTCCAAGCCAAAATCTTACTTCATCTGCAACCTTCCTAGGATTATCTAAACCATGCACATACATAGAGAACCTTGTATGGAGTGCATCCCCCCAGTACTCATCTAAGCAAGTTATTCAATGCTCTCTGAACTCCAACAGATAATTGCACCAACTAAGACCTGAACTTAGTACTCTATCACTCAAGGCTTGTTTAATCATGCCATCTTTAGTCTGTTTGTATAAACCAGGCCACCAGCAGAATTGCTGTAGCATTGCCACTGTTGCGTTGATCCCTGCATGTGCAGATGCCAATCCCTCATGGGCTTCTTTGTTTATGTCTAATCTGAACACAATATTAGGTATTATCCTGTATCCTACTCCTCAAATGAGTGTTATCTGAATTAAGGGTGTAGGAGTATTTGGTAAGAAAGACTGCAGGAGGTTTCCCACCTTTCTTGGTTACATTCATGGTTGTTCAGAAATCTTTGCGCTATTCATTTGAGACATGGTTAGGATTTCTACTCTAACAGTCTGAATTGAAGCCTTTACTGCTAGGTCAGCCATACAGTTCTCTTTGGTGTGAATGCCAACACACTGAGGGCCCAAAGTGTGCCTCAGATGGACCAGTTGAAGCTTACCTTGCAAAATAACCTTATTTCCCTAAAGCTGCATTTTCCCTTTTCATCCTTGAATCCATTCAAATGCCAATTCTGCAAGTCAACATTGTAACCCTGCACACAAAAGGATGAGTTGGAAACAATAAGAGTGGTAGCTGAGGAGTCAGCATTTTGTAGTGCAAGTAACGGGGCATGTAATTTTGCCTGCTGTGCAATGCTGCCACTTAGGATTTTAGTGTGTGTACCTTGTTGAAGAAATTCACCATACTACACTGCACCTTACACTGCTGCGCAAGCTGTGGAGTACTTTTCGCCATTCCTACTGCTGGTTGGGCAGAGCCATCCATATAGAATAGGCTCTGGTAAGACTCAATGCGCAAAGTAGTTGTTTATTTCGGAGAATAGCTTATGTATGAAGAGTGAGATCATAATAACACTTTACATTCACTGCACTTAAAGAAAGGCCCACTGCACCCACCTTGAGTATAGGGTGTGAGCATTGGGAATGCTTGCCTTGGTGCCCACTTCCAGTGCTGGTATGGGAGACACAACAATGATATGTTTTTCTTGAGCCAAAGGTCTCTCCCTAAAAATTGCATTTTTTACAGCTGTAAGGATTCTTTCAATAGAAGAAAAGCGTACTTCTGCTAAAGAATACAATTAGGATTTATAAGCAATAGGAATGGTCTGTCTTTCGTTGTAAATCACATAGGCATAACCATAGTGGCTGAGTATAATTCTTATAACTAGGTTAGTTATATTATTCTTAGTCTGTAAATATTTAGTCTCAACATGTCTGCTAGTAGAACACACAAGATATCAGCGTGCACTTAGCCATTGTTTAGAGGGAAACATATGAGAAATCAGGTCATTCAAGGGCTTAATTTGCTCATCATTGTAGGCAAGTAAGTATGTCCAACGTTAAGAAACCCTGGCAGGAATTGCAACTTTTTCAGTGTCTTGGGAGGTTGTAAGGTAGCACACTTCTGCAAGAAGTCCATAGCTCGACTCTTGCCTTCACTGGATAACTCGTATCCTGGGAAGGTCATCATCACATAGACAATTTTCAATTTTTTAAAGTTGATTTTGGCTTAAGTAAGATATATATAATCAATCTATGACAATACGTCAGGATCTTGTTGTAAGAGCTGCATGAAGCATGTTGAAAATAAGTTAGGACTGTTTCTATTGCGCCTAGATAAACATCAAAATGAGAACTGGACCCTGTCTTAGGGTCCAGTTAGATACTTTCAGGTGTTATATTTTTACTAAAACCCATTGGAAATAACCAGGGTCATTTTCTATTTTTTCCAGACTAGGTTGGTCATTAAACCAGTGCAATGCGTGTTTTGTACTTCATAAGTTCACATATGTGAATTCAGATTCCTATAGTCTTATACTTTCCTTTAGGATCCATCTGGTTTGGGGATGGGAGAAAGGGGAGTGTTTAATGGTCAAAGACAAGGTGCTATTATGCCTTAATATTGCAATTGATCTAATATTGCTTTTCTACCACGTTTTGCTTCTGTCTTTAGAGAGTATGTACATGTGGTTGAGGGAGACCACGTAAGGGAATGATATTTTGATTTGAGTGTTTGTGCCACCCCGCTTGATTTCTGTATTAGGACAGAACCTGTCTTACAGGTCATTTACTGGTGTAAATTTCCCTGATGTCATCAGGTACTATGGGAGAAAAAGTCACCTGTATGACTTCCTCCACCTGGGGCGCTTCCATAATAAAGACTGGATGCCAGTCTTCTTCGGCTAGGATGATATCATAATCATGGAACAATTGTGTTCACAAGACTGCTTCAATGGTGCCTGGTATATCCCCTTCAATTTATATGTTTAAATGTCTATCTGGACTCTCAACTTGTATATATTCATCAGTTGGATTTGCCTCCAGAAGCCTCTGACGCATCTGATGCACTATCGTGACTTCTACTGTGCTGTCTAGATGTGCTCTCGTTCACGCTCTGTTTTGCAGGAGGACTTGTAGCTATATCAGCATGTTTCTTAGAAAGCCCTGCCACTTTCTTCTTCTTAACTGGGGTTTTAAAGTCCAATCATTTCTTCTACCTCTTTATCCTGAAGTTAGACTTGCTTCCTGCTTCACTTTTCCTACTGTACTCCTCTTTTCTTTGGTCCTCGGATCGGCTTCCCCTTTCTGTTCTTTTACCATCAGTGTCCTGAAAAGATCGTGAAGATTACTGAAACTGTCAGGCTTTTACATTTTTCTTGTGATCTTTTGAATTATAACCACCCCTACCGGATTCCTGATAAGCAGGTGATCTGGCCATCTTTTTTTCTTTGTCCCTCTGTTTATTCTTCCCTCTGTTGCAGTTTTCTCCTTAATGGAACCCTTAGTGTCCACCTTAGTTTTAAATGTGGTTTAATGGATTGAGTCCCTAAGGTATCTCTCCCCACAGAGGTATAAATGCTTGCGATTATTTCTAGTAGTTCTCGTTCACAATCTTGAACTGGAACTGCTTCTAGTCTCTGATAGATGGTCAGACCTAAAGCTTCTCCCTTAATATTGCTCAGGATGATAGAGGAAATTGTGGAAATGTTTCCCATTAATTGTATTTCTAAATCCAAAGCTTTTGCAGCTCCGTGGTCATTTTGTTCCATCAGGGAGAACTGCCAATGAAGGCATGACAAGCCTGCTAGTATAAATGTATGCAAAAATACTTCCCCTGGCATAACATTCCTCTATGGGTAGCACCATTCCATTTGTCTTGAGGTGTAGTTTATGGATACACTGCCTATAACTGCTTGATTTTCAGGCAATCCAGAAGGCCATTTCATCACGCTTCGTGGGTGCTTTTCCCATGATAGTGTTAATAGTCTGTGGACTAATAGTTTATTCAAGGGTAGGTTTTGAGCTCAAAGTATGTTGTATGAATTGTACAAGTGTCCTGTACAAGGATACGGTATCATTCAAAACCCTGATCACCTCAGCAAGTGTTAGGTTGTGGGGATGAGGAACAGGCATGTGTCCAGCCATGATCAGCAATGTAACCCCTTCATTGCTTAGCAGTCCCAAACAGACCTTTCTGTGTGTGTGGCAATTGACCAGCAAACCAGTTATGATGTTATCGGTAGGCCAGAGGGATTTTCAAATTTTGGTAAGTCCTATAATGTACCAGCAGGTCTACTTCTATGTGGGTATGAAACTGCCCAGTTGCAGTATCCATAGGCTCAAACTCCACCCAGGAGTTAAATGTTTTAAAGTCATACGCTGTGTGTGCAGCTATTACAAATGTAACGCCCCCCTCTTAGGGGACATCTCGAGTTTTGAGATGTTGAGTAACTGCTTCCCTGTAATTGGTCCCATCACAATAGGAGCTGCCATTGGGAACTGATTCAATTGAATATGGAATCAAAAAGTTAGAAAACCCACAACATTGGGTATCAGCTTTTATAAGTTAAGCTTGACAAGCCTACATAAATAGGTGCTCCCTTATCCCCTAGCAAGCTTTTACAATGGACATCTCCATAATGGTGTGTGAATAGTGAAAACTACTCAGGACTTAACCGTAAGATAAAAGCTCCCCTTTTGGGTGCCAAGTGTTGCATGAACTACGACTTTGAAATAGTTCTACAATGTTTGCTGTCCCACTCACGGGTGGCACAAATGAACTCAGTTCAATACACCAGTGCTGAATGTTCTAGCCCTACAGTACCCTATCCAATACATTTTTGAGATGGTATTAATGCTTTTGGGTTACTAACAATCCCTGTAAAGGGAACAGTAGCACTGTGGTAACAGAAACAAACCTACTTTGTTATTCATAGTCAATCTGTTTCTCAGTACGTGTAAAACAACTACACAGAATATCATAAAAATAGCAAGAAGCCACATTATAAGTAGCAAGAATAATACAAACCTTTCTAAAATGGTTGAAATGGAATATCATCTAAAACCTAACACCGTAAAAACCAACTTCTATGTGATAATTTAAGAGAGCATGGAAAGCAGAGCAACTTGCAGTCTAGAGTTTCTCAGGGAAAAATATCCCTCACTGCTTGATCACTGCTACGGGATGTCCACGCGTAGCTGCTAGTGACTTTTTGCTCCTGCCCCCAGCCTCCAGACCACTCTCACATTTAATTGATGGTGCAGCGGCGTGATCTTGAGGTTTCTCACAGATGTTGTTCCCCGAGGTCCGGCTGGCTGTCACCGGGAGCTGGACTGGACTCCACGTCTCCTTCCCGGTGTCTCCTTCCCGGTTTTGGTGGTTAACGGATGTTGACAGCTGTAGGCTGAGGGCAGCGGAGCTAATGAGGAATGCTTTGCCTTGGTTTGGCGGGAAGGTGAGCCGGTGAATGCTCACCAGGTCTGTGGAAGAGAGGAGGTGAGCTTCCCTGCAGTTTGGCAGGGGTGTATGGTGGTGGGTTGCAGGCTGCGTGGGCTGCTGCCCCGGATAAAGACTCTGCTCCACTTTGATTTTTTTTGTGTGTGTGGCTTTTTTTGGCATTGGAACATTACATCAGAATTTAAAGGAATTCAAAGGACCGGCGGGTCCAGGGGTTGAAAGCAGGAAGGGAGCCTGAAAGGAGAAAAGAGTGAGTTCGCTCATTTTCATTACAGGGCAAATGGGCAAGCAGAGGGCAATGGCGGTGTTGGATCCCCTCTTCCGCCCTTGTCACAGTACTCCCATAGCATTTACGGGAGCTGCAATAAAAGGTGGCTGCTTATCCCACTACAGTGGGGACAGTGGTTCTCGGCCCTCTCTCTCCTCCTTGCCATAGTATTGCCATAACATTGCCTGGAATTGCAGGAGTGGAACAAGGACTGTATGAAGACGGCAAGAGGAAAGTGTATCCATAGAGGGGAAAGGAAAGAGGGGAGAAAAAAGGTAAAAGGGAAAGAAGGGAAGAAAAAGAGAAAAAAAAACAGAGCTGGGCTGGGAAGTCGCAGGGCTGAGCACGATTCAAGATTGATACTGATAGCTGAAACCCTGGGGGTTGCTGCAGGAAGAGGTCCCTGCTTTAAAAGGAGAAAATGGGGACACACTTAAAGCTGTGAAATATAATGGCCAAAGTAGATTCAGCTGTGGGCCTCAAAGCAAAAACGCGGTTAGCTCAATTGAAGGCAGCATCAGCCGTGACAAAACCGGAGCAAAATCTTACTGCACGTCCCGGCTCTATTATAAACTCTAGCTCGGAGAGTTCTGTAGAGGAGCTGCCAGAACCTAACCAGGACTTTGGTGTAAGGGATCCAGCTACAGAAAAGCTAACGCAAGGGGGGCTGGGTTCATGGTGCAAAAAAGAAAGAAATTAGCAGAAACATAGAGGTGAGGTGGTGGGAAAATAGGGTATTGAATGGAGTACGGATACATTTAGGCATTAATTATAGAGTTGGGTACTAAATGTTGGATAATTTCAGTCAATGTAAACAGAGTATTGAACAAACAAAAGTATGGGGGGATAATAAGATGGCTAGCTTCTTTTTCACCACAAGTTCTTTTTCTTCAAGAAACCCACCTGAAAACAAATACTTCAAAACTTTTTATTCCTAAATCTTTTTCAAAAGTTTTTTTTGCATCGGCAGGGTTGGCAATTAGAGGGGTCTCTATATATTTTAGTTGTGGCTGTATTGGGAGTTTGTCCAAATTCAGAGGGATCCTCATGGGCGATGGATATGGGTCACGATGAATCTAAATGGGAATATTCTAAATTTCGTCAATTACTATGGACCAATTACTAATGACCCTACATCGATGGCTAGAATTAATGAGATACTTAGAGGGGCAGATTCTTTTTGGTGGGGACTTTACCTATATTCAAGACTTGATAAAGGGCACTTCAAATAAAAATAAAAAACAGCTGAAGCCAAAGACTAAAAAATAATAGATGTCATTACACAAGATCATCAGTTAATTGACCCTGGCGCAGAGCCCATCAGGAAGTATCAGAATATACCTGCTATTCCCAACAATTCCAATCAGCCTTCCACATTGATTTCTTTTTAATATCTTGCTCTTTGAAACATGTCGGGTCGGAAATGGGGGCCAACTCATTTTCAGTCCATTTTTTGGTCAAATTAGATATAGAAATAGGGGAGGGCAGGAGGATAAAGTCCAGGTGGCAGAGGGGTCAATTTCTTTTCTCAAATCAACAATGAGTAATGGACACAAGAGAATGGATACAAGAATTATTTAGGATTAACAAGGGTACAGCAGAACTTTTTTCGGAATGGGAGGCCTTTATGACTTCAGTCCGTGGGCAGATAGTGGCCTTTATGGCCGCACAGTCCAAAAATCGGAGGACGCATATAGCCAAACTTCCGTTGACAGTTGATACTGCTTTGCTGCAGAAGAATGCCTCTCTACAGGAAAATGAGATAGTTGGTGACCAGCTTGACAAAGCAAAAACGCAGCTAAGAGAGTTTTTCCTCATAGAAGAGATTAATAGCTCCCGGACATTCCAGCAGCGAGCCTACGAAGAGAGCCAAATGATAGGCAAACTGCTAGCCTGGTCAACTAAGGTAAAACAGGAAGCAGCTCTAATCACTGAAGTATTAGATCCTGATACAAATGTCCCAGTGACTAACAAGGATAAGATTGCCCAAGTGTTTTTGGAGCATTACGATCAACTATATGCTACCAAATATATGGTCGGGCAAGAAGCAATTCACCAATATTTTGAGTATGTTGATCTCCCATATTTATCAAACACTAAGGTTGAGAAGATCCAGTTCAATATCTCAGTAGCAGGCACAAGAAGTGATCCATAAAGACCAGACAGGTTTTGTCGCAGGGAGGTTAATGTCTGCAAATACAGGGTTTTTAGTACAGGCGCTTGACTTTTTTTAATAGTAATCAAACCCCAGCTCTTGCTATGATGATAGATGCAGAAAAAACGTTCGATTTGGTGAATTGGGATACTCTTTTCTACGGTCTGGGCAGGTATGGACCCCCCCAGGTCACAAAAATGTTATGGAATATCTATCAAGGGGCACAGGCGCAGGTTTTTATTAATTATAACCTGGCAGGTATAGTCAATGTCAACCGGGGGACCAGGCAAGGGTGCCCTTTTTACCCCATGCTTTTTACTTTTTTTATTGAACCCCTAGCCACCAAAAATTTGGAACAATGTGGCAATTAAAGCACCAATTTTTAGGAATCGCAAAACTAAAGCTGTTTTCAGATGACATCATCCTCTATCTTTGCCCAGAAAGACAGATTATAGAGCTAACATTAGCAGAATTTGTACAATTCAAACTCATCTGAGGGCATAAAATTAATCATTGCAAGACTGAGATTTTAATTATTAATACTACAAGTCACTTTCTCTCCGAAAATCTTAAGCGACAAGCCCTTAAATCCAAACCCAATCCGACATTTAGGGATGTATGTTACTAATAAATGCTGGGGGCCCGATTCACAGAATTAACTTAAGACAAAATCCTAAACATACTACTTTTGGTATTCACAGAATGCACTTACTACTTTTGGTATTCACAGAATGCACTTACTACTTTTGGTATTCACAGAATGGATTTACGACTACTAACTTTACGTCCACACTCGGGCCGGAGCTTCCGGCCTGGAGGTGGAGCTTCCGGTCCAGAGGTGGAGCTTCTGACCCGGAGGTGGCGATTCCGGCCGATGGCGGCGATTTAGCCATGGCCGAAATCTTCACCTCTGGGCCGGAAGCTCCGCCTCTGGGCCGGAAGCTCCGCCTTCAGACTGGAAGCTCTGCCCCTGAGTTGGAAGCTCCACCTCCAGGTCGGAATTTCCGGTCCGAGTGCGGACGTAAAGTTAGCAGTCGTAAATCCATTCTGTGAATACCAAAAGGAGTAAGTGCATTCTGTGAATACCAAGAGTAGTAAGTGCATTCTGTGAATACCAAAAGTAGTAAGTTTGGGATTTTGTCTTAAATTAATTCTGTGAATCGGGCCCTGGGAACTTTATAAATTATACTATGAAGCTATGCGGAACAAAATTAAAAAATTGCTAGAAGAGTGGTCGTTATTACCCCTCACATTGATAGGCCGTGTGTCCCTTATAAAGATGTCCATTCTATCTTTACTTGTTTTTCTTTTCACAAACATCCATATAAAAATCAATATGATTTATTTTAAAGAGTTAGAAACAATGTTTAGAAAGTGTGTTTGGAGTAAGAAGGCACCGAGGGTAAAACTCTCAGTGCTTTAACTTGATATTAATCAGGGTGAGCTTGCACTTCTGCAAGTTCGTATGTATTATGGAGCAGCCATTTTTAGATCTTACAGCCTGTTTACTTGACTCCAAGGGATCAGCTGATACTTTATTTTTGGACAAAATGGTGCAGGAGGCTGGCTCGCAGATCCCGGTATTTTTAAAAACAGCTAAACTCCCCTAACAAACTAGGTATAAGACCTAGCAGGAATACTCATTTAGACTTCAGACTTTTTATCCAAAGCAGGCTTTCTCCACAGGGTTTACTTAAAACTAGCTGAATTTAAAAGCTTGGACCAGCCATTTAAGGTCCTGTAACACTTGCGGTTTTAAAGAGCTGGGGCATTTTTTAGCGGGAGATAGAGTGATCACTTGGCAAGAGGTCCAAGCCAGGTGTAGAGACCGGAGCAAGCTTTTCTTTTTTTGAATATATACAGATCTCATATTTACTAAAAAAAAAACACAGCCTCCCTTCCAGTTCCGGTCCAAATGTGCTTGTAACTGCTCTATTTAGAGCAAAGTTAAGAGGGGTGGGAAACTGGTATTGTCTTTTACACTCCCAAGGAGAATCAATGGTGGTCAATACATTTCTAGAAGAAGTCACCCAGGAATCACAATGTAGGTTCTCTATTCGCGATTGGCAGGCCATATCACAACTAGGCAGTAAGGCTTTAAGAGTGGACAATTTTAAAAGAATGGCTTTCTTGTCACGCTGGATGGCATACTACACCCCTAAAGTTCTTCATAAGATTTGCCCAGAGCTTGAGAATAGATGTTTTCGTTGTCCGACAGCAGGCGAGGGAGTCTGGCTACACATTTATTTTACTTTCCCAAAGATAGGGCAATTTTGGGAAAATATTTTTTCGGCTTTAAGCCATGGAGTTCAGAAAAGACTGGACCCTGAGGCAGATGTAGCACTTTTTGGCATCACTAGCCAGAGAGTAATCCTTGCAATGTCAAGAGGGGAGGAGACATTTACAGCAATTGCCTCCATTGTAGCACGTTCTTTGATACTTCAGATTTGGAGGTCCTTAAAAATACCTACTTATTCAGAATGGCTAAATAAAATGATACGCACAAAGAAATTCGAAGAAGCATATGCGAAGAGAGTGGGGCTACTAAAAGATTTACTGCTGTTTGGAAATACATGGAGAGCCTAGAGACCACTCCGGAAAAAAAGGGCCACAATGTATTTTGAAGTTTTCTACAGAACAAAAGGGGGGGATGCATTTCACTACTGCACTTTCAGCATTATTAGGGTTATAAAGCACTGCATTAAATCGGATTGGCTCTACTTTGGTGAGCCTACACTGATGATTAGCCACTGGCATCATGTTTAGAGGCGAAAATAGGCACTTTGCACTTTATGCGAAGTCTAGGTAAATTTTGGTTGCAATGATATATAGTTGCTAAATACTGCATGGTGTACTTTATATATGTTTGCTCTGTTCAAAATTGATATACATATAGGTACGTGTTAGACCTGGCAGCTTGGCGTGAGTCTCCCTTCCACTTTTTGTCGCTGTGCCTCATGTGTTTTGCTGGTGTTAGCTGCTCAGAGCACTGTGCCACTGCCAACCAGTGCCACAGTGCAAGTGCTCCCTATTTAAAATGTATGGGCCTGATTCACAGAACTAACTTAAGACAAAATCCTAAACTTACTACTTTTGGTATTCACAGAAGTTAGGATTTTGTCGTAAGTTTGTCTTAAGACAAACTTAAGACAGACTTAAGATAGACTTAAGACAAACTTAAGACAGACTTAAGACAGACTTAAGACTGACTTAAGACTGACTTAAGACAAACTTAAGACAGACTTAAGACAGACTTAAGACAGACTTAAGTTAGGATTTTGTCTTAAGTTTGTCTTAAGTCTGTCTTAAGTCTGTCTTAAGTTTGTCTTAAGTTTGTCTTAAGTTTGTCTTAAGTCTGTCTTAAGTCTGTCTTAAGTCTGTCTTAAGTCTGTCTTAAGTTTGTCTTAAGACAAACTTAAGACAAAATCCTAATTTCTGTGAATACCAAAAGTAGTAAGTTTAGGATTTTGTCTTAAGTTAGTTCTGTGAATCGGCCCCAGAATGTTGGTTGGATTCCATGATTGGCTTATTTGGTTTACTGTCAGACCCCCGTAAAGTGCACCAGGAGTGCCCAGGGCTTGTAAATACAAATGCTGCTGGTGGGCTTGCAGCACTGGTTGTGCCACCCACAGAAGCGGCCTAGTAAAATGTGTCTAAGGTCTGCCATTGCAGAACCTGCGTGCAGTCTGGTACTGTCATGCTGACTGGGCAAGTGCACCCACTTCCCAGTCCCTAAACCTTCCCTTAACTTCATATTAGTCACCCCTATGGTAGGCCCAAGGACAGGGTGCATTGTAAGTTAGTTTTTCACTATTGTAAGGCTACCTGTTCTCCATAGGCCAGAATGGGCTGTTAGAATTGTTACATCCTATGATCCTAACAGACCCAGGGAACATGGTAGAAATTCGAGTTTAGTATGCCTGAACTCAGAATAATAAAATACATCTATTAGTAGAGTTTATTTTAATATTCTGTGTTTGCAAATACCACTTTTAGAAAGTTGGTATTTGCTTGTCTAACCATTTCAGCCGACCTCTGCTATGATGTGTATCTGCCTGTTTGGTTTGTGTGAGTGACAGGGCTGGGGAAACCCAGAGGGGCAGGGCTAGGTAGCCTGGTGGTGAATAGAGAGATTGACATCCAGATGGGTGGGAGGAGTGCACCTGGACTCTGAATAGGGCTGTGCTCTGCCACCACAATGCTGGCTCCACCTCCTGTGGAGCGGCTGATGTCTCTGCCCTGCACCCTGAATATAAAGGCAGAGTCATGTCAACAAAGTGCTCAAGAACTGGTTTGGACTGGGCAAAGGCCCCTCTGCCCCAGAGGAACAAAGGAATTAGGGGTATAAGTATTGGGACCCTGCTCCCAAGAAATTAGATCCTGCTTGACAATAAGAACCTCTGCCTGAGGAGAAGGAACTGGGAAAGCTGTAAGGAGGAGTACTGTCCCTGACCTGGGGGATCGGCCTGCAGTGGTTGCCTTGCTGCTGGAAGGAGAGGAGAAAGACTTTATTTCAACTTGTGCTTAAAAGATCTCCAAGGGCTTGTGCTGAGCTTGCCCCCTGAACGAAGTCCCAGGACCAGTGGACTTCACCCCCCAGCTCCCCAGAGTTCTTTGGAAGTGCCTAAGGCTGTTGTTGGGCCTTCTGAGGGACTGCGTGTCGCAAGGAGCTGGAAGCGCAACTCAGGAAGGAGAAGCGTGCCCCCGTCGGAGCTGTTGTCGTCGCATCTCGCAAAGGGTGTCGCCGTTGCAGCATCGCATCGAGCGGAAGCGTCTCGCATTATTCCGGAAGTGTCTCGCAACGCCGAAGAAGCGTGTCGCCATCGTAGCTGACGCATTGCACCACATCAAGAGAAGAGTCTCACATCGAGGAAGAAGCGTGTCCCCATCGCAGCCATCGTAATGCGTAATGTAAATATAATTGATTTACATTACGCGCTAGCGCGTGATTTGACGAAATGCTCCTCTATTCACTAATGAGCATTAGTCTTATGCCATGTAGCTAATTAGCTCTCGTCACTTGATTAATTAAGCACACATATTGTGTGACACTACACCTATGGTGTATCTGGCATCATAACTTTTCAGTATAATTGCGTGTAGGTTACACCGCCCACATTTAGGATTCTTTCATCTTTGATATTCCCCAACAGCATGGATTAACCCCCCAACAGCTTGGAATAACTACCCTTGACACGCAGTCCTCCATCCATTGGAAGTCTGGTGACCTCTTTTGAATTGGAATCCTTAATTCAATCAGGTACATGATTGACTATGACGTACGTTGTTTTTAGTGTTTGTTTTTAATTAGGACAACATCCTCACATCCCCTTGTTTTAACATTCTAGGTGGTTGATCAATATCATCACCCAGTCAGGTTGCCCCTTCTGGTCCTGATGAAGATCCGCACGGCCAAGGTTTAAATCTCCTAAGGCCTTCAAGACGGGTCGAAACGTCGACGCTTACTCCTCATTACCTGGGACACACATACAGTCCTTCGTGCTAGACCACCTGTTGGGTCTCTTTTTTGAAATATAAAAATATGTTTCTACGATTGATAAATGTGACCAGGTCTACTGGACGGTGAATTACAACCGATCCATATTGTTGTAAACTAAATGAATGTCTTTATCACTATGTTTCCATTCCTTGTTTCACCTACTCACTCTTTAGTCACTCTTCTTTGACGCACGTTCCCTTTGGAGCAACCTCGTACTGCCTTATTAAATAATAAATGAATATGTATAATAATTTACACAAGGTGGGATGTTGTTCTTTGTTGGATCGAATTGTATATTGAATATTGTGAGCTCCTTCCTCTAAAAAGAGTTTTGGTTTCTGAGCTCAGGATCATAAAATTAATTAACTAAGTGAAGTATTTGGCTCACATGTATTAATAATCTGGTCAAGGACCATTGTTTTTGGTATCAAGTTCCAACCCACAGCAGCTAACATTTGTTAGAAATACATGAGAACTGTATTCAGTAGTCCATGATGTGTGGAAATAGATGTTTTGGAGGAAACGGATGAAACACTTCTTAACAACTGGCATTAAAGCACTGCACATTCCATGTAATGATATAGTATCACACAGAAGGGGTGTTCAAGGGGATTTCTGCAATATACTGTACCGATATACACAGGGTCATCTTCATGTTCTTTGAAACAGATGTAGGAAAAAGGGAATTTCCATGAATTAAATAATTATAAATTGTGCATGATCCAACCAATAGATTTGTATTTCAGGCAGTCTTAAAAATGGAACGTTGTAATGGGTAAAGAAATTATACCATATATTAATCAAGTAGTAGGTGGAGTGTCACCAACTGTGAATAGCAAATCTCCAATTTGTTTTATGCCCAATAGTGTGTATGTGGATTCTTTCTTTGACATTTTTTATGAGTGTCAAATTATGTAGTTCAAACATGGCTGTTTCATTATGAAGTTGCCAAGACACAACACATCCTTGAAGTGTTTATAGTGCCCATTTTAATGTTATAATAGCTGTTAATGATGTTGTAACAAGCCAAGATCTCATTTTATGAGGTCTAAACCTGAGGACAGAATATGAATTTAATGAATACACTCTTTTAGAAAGCATGTGTATCCCATTGTCAATATCTTTAAAAATCGGTTTGCATGTTTTTTTAATCTATTTGCCTTATTCTTCCTGCAGCTTCTCTTTCTGACTATTTAATCAATTCATTATATATGGCATATATTCCCGTAGCCAGGAATCTTTTATTTCTTTTAGGACGAGGTCCAAGAAGAAAGTTAGAAAAGTCCATGTTTTCATTAATTAGGGAACAGGTTCTTTTACAACTCGCAGACTTGAATGTTCCAACCAGCATTGCCATAGTTTACCCACACTATGGGGTCGATTCGGATCCGGGTCGGACAGCTCTCCGAGAGCTGTCCGTAGCCTTACCGTGCGACCGACACGTACCCGTAGCCAGTCCGTCCTGTAGATGAAATACGATGCGCATAACTGCCAAAAACACGACCGACACGTAGACTGTGAATCAAGCTCCATTCTCCGTCCGAACCGTAACTCCGAACGCCGAACCGAGTCGGCTGGAAGCAGTATCCACAGCAGTTTCCGCCCTGACAAGTACCTGGGCGTAGTTCGCGAAGTAGCACTACGCGAAGCTACGTAAAGTGCACTTCGCACTACGCGAGCTACGCGTAGCACTTCGCAAACTGCGTAGTACCCTGTTCGCACTGTGCAAGATGTCGTTTTCGATGATTGCACAGTGCGGACAAGCAACCGGCACTGTGCAATCATTGAAAACGGCATCTTGCACAGTGCGAGCTGTAGTTTTCTGCCGCTCGAGTAGATTTTTACTCGAGCGGCAGCTTTCTCAACGCGAACTGGTAGTTTCTCATCGCAAGCGGTCGCGAGCATACGCGACCACTCGCAATGAGAAACCTGACCTCCTCGTGTTGAGAATCTCACCGGGAGGTTTATTTTCCATGCTCGCTATCGCCAACTTGATGTTGCTGATCGCGAATGAGGAAAAAGTCTCGCCGGGATGTCATATTGCTTGCTCGCGGTCGCCAACTTGATGTTGAGGACCGCGAGCACGCAAAAAATGACCGCTGCACTACGCAGCACTACGCTACGCGTGTTTGCACTGTGCTACATGCAATTCGCATAGTACGAAGTAGCGCAAACTTCGCAAACTACGCGAGCGTAGCATAGTGTTTTGCCCAGGCTTAGCGTACTTCCTACGTGCCGGATGGGTCGCCACGTACGGCCCATCACAGCATCCGGAAAACAAGCATATCAGCTACTATTCGCGCCACAACTCAATCCACGGCTACGAGACGGACCAGCTTGCAGCGGGTACGAGATGGAGCAACAAGCAGCGTGTATGACACAAACACATCATGAATCCCATCGCGCAGGTCATACCAGTACTCTACACCTATGACCGGATTAGGAACCGACGCCGACGGCGCAGACGGTAAGTCAGACACCTACCACACAAACAAACAACACGTAGCCGCAAAATGGTACACACACACAGGAGATCCACATCCTGGCCACTAACAACAGGGCACCATAGGGGTTGCATGGCCAGCACCACGACCACCCCAACCCATAGGGCTTATGTTGCCCATCCCCCTGCCACCCCCACCCATAGGGGACCTGTTGCCCAGCACCACTATCACCCCCACTCATAGGGCTTATGTTGCCCGTCACCCCTGCCACCCCCAGCCATTGGGGACCTGTTGCCCATCACCCCTGCCACCCCCACTCATAGGGCATATGTTGCCCATCACCCCTGCCACCCCCAGCCATAGGGGACCTGTTGCTCATCACCCCTGCCACCGCCAGCCATAGGGGACCTGTTGCCCATCACCCCTGCCACCCCACTCATAGGGCATATGTTGCCCATCACCCCAACCACCCCCAGCCATAGGGGACCTGTTGCCCATCACCCCTGCCACCCCCACTCATAGGGCATATGTTGCCCATCACCCCTGCCACCCCCAGCCATAGGGGACCTGTTGCCCATCCCCCCTGCCACACCCAGGCATAGGGGACCTGTTGCCCATCACCTCTGCCACCCCCACTCATAGGGTATATGTTGCCCATCACCCCTGCCACCCCAGCCATAGGGGACCTGTTGCCCATCACCCCTGCCACACTGACTCATAGGGCATATGTTGCCCATCACCCCTGCCACCCCCAGCCATAGGGGACCTGTTGCCCATCACACCTGCCACCCCTGCCCATAGGGCTCATGTTGCACATCACCCCTGGCACCCCCACCCATAGGGCTTATGTTGCCCATCACCCCTGCCACCCCCAGCCATAGGGGACCTGTTGCCCATCACCCCTGCCACCCCCACCATTAGGGCTCATGTTGCACATCACCCCTGGCACCCCCACCCATAGGGCTCATGTTGCACATCACCCCTGGCACCCCCCCTATAGGGGACCTGTTGCCTATCACCCCTGCCACCCCCACCCATAGGGCTCATGTTGCACATCACCCCTTGCACCCCCACCCATAGGGGACCTGTTGCCTATCACCCTGCCACCCCCACCCATAGGGCTTTTGTTGCTCATCACCCCGCCACCCCCACTCATAGGGCATATGTTGCCCATCACCCCTGCCACCCCCAGCCATAGGGGACCTGTTGCCCATCACCCCTGCCACCCCCACTCATAGGGCATATGTTGCCCATCACCCCTGCCACCCTCAGCCATAGGGGACCTGTTGCCCATCACCCCTGCCACCCCCAGCCATAGGGGACGTGTTGCCCATCACCCCTGCCACCCCCACTCATAGAGCATATGTTGCCCATCACCCCTGCCACCCCCAGCCATAGGGGACCTGTTGCCCATCCCCCCTGCCATCCAGCCATAGGGGACCTGTTGCTCATCACCCCTGCCACCCCCACTCATAGGGCATATGTTGCCCATCACCCCTGCCACCCCCAGCCATAGGGGACCTGTTGCCCATCACCCCTGCCACCCCAGCCATAGGGGACCTGTTGCCCATTACCCCTGCCACCCCACTCATAGGGCATATGTTGCCCATCACCCCTGCCACCCCCAGCCATAGGGCTCATGTTGCACATCACCCCTGGTACCCCCACCCATAGGGCTTATGTCGCCCATCACCCCTGCCACCCCCAGCCATAGGGGACCTGTTGCCTATCACCCCTGCCACCCCCACCCATAGGGCTCATGTTGCACATCACCCCTGGCACCCCCACCCATAGGGCTCATGTTGCACATCACCCCTGGCACCCCCACCCATAGGGGACCTGTTGCCTATCACCCCTGCCACCCCCACCCATAGGGCTCATGTTGCACATCACCCCTGGCACCCCCACCCTTTGGGCTCATGTTGCCCATCACCCCTGCCACCCCCAGCCATAGAGGACCTGTTGCCCATCACCCCTGGCACCCCCACCCATAGGGCTCATGTTGCACATCACCCCTGGCAGCCCCACCCATAGGGGACCTGTTGCCTATCACCCTGCCACCCCCACCCATAGGGCTTTTGTTGCCCATCACCCCTGCCACCCCCAGCCATAGGGAACCTGTTGCCCATCACCCCTGCCACCCCCACTCATAGGGCATATGTTGCCCATCACCCCTGCCAACCCCAGCCATAGGGGACCTGTTGCCCATCACCCCTGCCACCCCCAGCCATAGGGGATGTGTTGCCCATCACCCCTGCCACCCCCACTCATAGAGCATATGTTGCCTATCACCCCTGCCACCCCCAGCCATAGGGGACCTGTTGCCCATCCCCCTGCCATCCAGCCATAGGGGACCTATTGCCCATCACCCCTGCCACCCCCACTCATAGGGCATATGTTGCCCATCACCCCTGCCACCCCCAGCCATAGGGGACCTGTTGCCCATTACCCCTGACACCCCACTCATAGGGCATATGTTGCCCATCACCCCTGGTACCCCCACCCATAGGGCTTATGTCGCCCATCACCCCTGCCACCCCCAGCCATAGGGGACCTGTTGCCTATCACCCCTGCCACCCCCACCCATAGGGCTCATGTTGCACATCACCCCTGGCACCCCCACCCATAGGGCTCATGTTGCACATCACCCCTGGTACCCCCACCCATAGGGGACCTGTTGCCTATCACCCCTGCCACCCCCACTCTGTGGAAATATGGATTTTTCTGATCAGTTATGTCCCCTATCTTGGACCCCAACGGTTTCATGTATGAATCATAAGTACATGTATGTTCCCTCCAGTTCCAGTTATGAAGACGCAAACACATGTGCGTCCACCGTCAACATGTCCTCTTTCAGATCCGCCATGAATAGGTCGGATATTCCATTCCTAAGTATGAAAGGCCACCGGCTTTATATGGTTCACTTATGCCATTTTACAGTCCAGGCAAGTAGGCCCTGATTCTGTCACCGAACTCTTCTTGCCTTCTGCCTCTGAAAGCTCCAGTCTGAGCCTGCATCTGTGACCATGAACTGTGTCTCATTTCCTGAGCGGCTCACGAAGCCTGACATCAGCCTATTGCCTGCCAAAAACTGTATTTCACCTTCGAAGTTATCTGCTCCGTTCCCTGCCCGATGCATTCCTGTCTAGTAGTTTAAGTAAACATTCTTCCAGCTACCGAGCAAGGGCTCGGCTTCTCTGTCTTTATGCAAGTAATTCATAGCCCTATTACTATGGAAGATTTCCACCCACGCATCTAGTGTAGACACTTAGACGCTTGTACACGCACTAACAGTCAGTATAGTCAGTATAGAATAAGATTCTACTCTAAGAGACCTCTCTTTTGGATAACATAGTTCTTTAAACATAGGATGTTAGATATGATTTGGGATTAGGTTGACTTGACCCTCCAGACTTCTGTCGCCACATGTAGAGCTAAATGTCAAGTCTCCTTCACCCCCTAGTTGCACGTCAATCACACGTCATGCTGCTGCGCGCGCATTTCTGCCAAGTATTTCTGCTGACATTGCGAAATTCTTTCATAAGAACCACCCTATTATGACATCACATCTGATGACGTTCTTTCATCACACCCAGTTACGCCTATTTTTGCTACGCACGAATATATTATCCACACTATCAATTGTTACGCCTCTTGTATTTGCCTCACTGTAATGCCTATTGTATAAAAGTGATTGATTGTCAATAACGTATGTACTTCACTTCCTGAACCTTCGTGGTGATGGAACTTGGAGCAACCGATTATAATCGACCATTGGAATAAAGCCCATTCCGAACCTCTAATACCACGGATTCTGCCTCTTATTTACTGAGCTATTTTATTATGTTTCTGTATCAAATTAAGTCCCGGTAATTAAATTATTTACCACATGAATGGCGCCCGAATAGGGACACTTTCTCATCTCACGCGCCGGCGGTGAGTTGCAGGCCCGGTCTCCTGCCACAGCTGGACGGACAACAACGCGTACCAGCAGGATTTCCTGTATCTCCCTCCGGTCAAGCGGGGGCGACTGAGGCTGCGATCAACACCCAGACGAGGCGGTGAGAAGTGCGAAGTATCCCGACCAGAGCCTAGCTGAGAGAGCAAGATCCGAGGTATACAGAGGCCCACCAGTTTCCGAAGTCCCGAGTCGAGTCCAGTTTCCGAAGTGTTCGAGTCGAGTCCAGTCCGGTTCAAGTTCAGTTCAGTTTCCGAGGCCTTCCGTTTCCGAGCTACCCGGTGAGTACCATTACTGGGGAGGCGTTCTGACGTGCACATAGGTTGTGCCGGTCAAGACGGGTTTGGGTACACAAATCCGGTCTGCACTGTTTCAGCAGTGTATCAGTACTGTTTAGCAGTATATCTAGTATATCAAGTATATAAATTCAGAATAATTCAGTTAAAGTCGAGTATTATGTTTAGTGATTAAGTTTTCCTTAGATCGTCATCATCATTGTTGCTCGGTTAAATGTTAAATGTTTAAATGTTTTAAATACGTTCTGCATATTGTGGTATGAATGACTGTTCATTATTGTGTTTACTGTATTAAGTTTGTTCAAAATCAAGTATCAGATCAGTTTTCAATATGCCGCTCTTTTCGAAATTAAGACAGATCACAACAAGAAAAGGGGTACTCGAAGAAGCCGTTCCTATTCCTCCTAGGGACACTCCAGGGTACTTCATGTATCATAAACATGGCTTAGACGCTATATTATTTCTTGATTTATGGGTAGACTACACCAAGGAATTACCAGAAAGTCAGAGGTGGCCCGCAGCTGGGACCTGGGATGCAGAGTGCATCATGAAAGTAGAGGAAGAGTTATGGAAAAGGAAAGTCAGACAGTCACAGAAAGACGCCGTTGAGTTATGGCGTAAAGAATCTCATAGACGTACAGAAAAAGCGCTCCGACAGGAAGAGAAAAATAGAGAGAATCCAAATAAAGTCCGAGAAAATCTATTAATTGAAGAAGGTACTCGAGTGAAAACAGAACAAATGGACAGACAAAGAAATGCCCTTATGAATGGGATGTATCCCCTTCTGGCCGAGGGATTACCTAAGGCTACTCCGGAAATACCAAAAGACTTGCCACCCCCATTATTTCCAATAAAAGTACATCCTAAGGGGCATCCTAGAACCGCAGAAGATGTTTTTCTTTCCTCATATCTAGATGACGCAGCTCCCGAGTATGCTAATCCCGCCCCACATAGACCACCTGCCAGGGAGGTTCAACGCCAAGATCCAGTATCCGTATCTCTACAGCAACAAGTCCTGACACAAGTTCCGGCAAGCACATCTGTTTCTACATCTGTTCCTACAGCTACTTCTATAGCTGTGTCCACACCTATAGTTGCTGTATCACGTTCAACGAATCCTTTCACGCCCGATACCCCAGATGGGGCTACGGGAGGTGCTACCAACATTTTTTCTACGCCACCCAGAATAAATAAACTTACCTTTCAAGAGTCAGCACATTCACGTACCCCCAAACTCATAAATGCCCGTACGCTTAAGGAACTTCTTGTAGATTGTAGATATGACCCTGTGCCCGGCAAAGAGGACGAAATGATCATGGCATCATTACGTATCAGACGAGCCGCGGTGTATTTAGGGAAGTTACCAGGAATGACTGCGCATCTAGATAATATATACCATTTTGTCCAAACAGGGAGAGATTCTGAATGTATTAACAGAGCTATGGAATACCAGAAAGTGGAGATACAGGGGGAACTGTTACGTTTCCTTATAAATTGTGTGATCAGAAATCAAGACCGACCGGGGGTAGACCCGGAAGCAATGCAAATTCTTACCAGATGGAGCCAGAATATATCAGAAGGGAGACATGATAAGCAAAATTGTATAATAGCCATGTGCCGAAAGATCCGCAAAGAAATAGAACGCCTACATGAGGAAAGATTAACGGTAGACCAGTTCGAACAAAGCGAGGAGGAAGGATCAGGACTGCCCACAGGACAGTCAGACACCATAGCCTATGTAGGTAGAGGAAGATCTTGTAATAGTATTAGATGTCTTATTGACCCGATACGTTCGATATGTCCAGATAATAACAGGAATTCCCTAACACCTATAATTAATATAAGGTCTAACGAGCATTCATTCCAAGCCGCTGACAAATTACTCCGAGAACGAAGGGGTTATCATTTTCTCGATTCTATGGATGAACAAGAATTAGCCAGGTCAGCCGTCCATTGGGTTGACAGTCCCGGAAAGTATGGTGATGATACAGTAGCACACACATTTTTGAATCTCACCCCAGATGAACAGCGTTTAGCTGGGATTTATATGATTCAACAACTCCTTATACTATATCAGAGTCAGCATTCGGATCCTGGTCCCTTGCCTGATATATTGACTGAATTACTCATGAATAGATGGAGAGGTTCAGGTACTAAATTAATTAAAGAAATACTAGAATCAAGAAAACAGTACATTCTTTTCGTATGCTCCGACCATGTCTCACTGCCCATCAAGGAAAGAACCACGTATTACATGGACAGACAGAATCCGTTACGAGAAGTGCACCCAATAAAAGGCGAGGACAATGAGTTTAAACGCGTATTTGTATATACGCCCATATCGAAAATAGAATTGTTAGAAATGAAGAAAGTGGTACCCAGTCATGACAAAGACCCAGCGGGTTTCCACCGAGAAATTAAAGATATGTTACTCATGGGAGAGTATACCTATCCCGACATTATGACAATATTAAAGGTATTAATGCCTGCTGGCATTTATGAAAAACTCAGGGAAAAAGAGTGGGAGGTAGGCGACCAAAAGATAGAATGGTCAGCATTAGAAGCAGAAGAAAAGGCCCGAACTGCAGGAGCAGGACTGGGGGATAAAACTAAAGCACTACCAGGTTTACTAGTACAGGTACTGCCACGTTTATTAACTACGAAAAAGGAAGATTGGGGTACAATTTCAGCCTGTAAACAGAAGCAAGATGAAGACACTAGTGATTTCTATGCCCGATTTGAAAAATGTTTTGGTATAAATAGTGGCATAAAAGCAAGTAGCGAATCATACCCACATCTGTTTGTGACAAAATTGGTAGAAAATTCCTTGCCTCAAGTGAAGAATAGAGTATTAAAATTCGAGAGTACCTGGCAAGGTAACACTCCATCACAAATGTTACAAATGTTACAGTACCATCACAATAGAATTAGAGAGGAACAAGAACATGAACAAAGACGCATGAAAGACACGAAAATGAAAATGCTAGTCTCCCAGACAGTTCCAGCTGAAGGACATAAAAAGGGTACGACACATTCCGGTGATTCAACAGGACCTGTAAAAGGGACATGCAACTATTGTAAAAAGCCAGGTCATTACGTACACGATTGTCCAGTTTTGAAACATAATATCGCCATAGGTAATACAAAAGAAAGACCACGGCCACCCAGACAGGATCAGAATGAACAAGGAGCCCCGCAGCATGCACAGTCCATGCCAGCTCCACCACAGTCTATACAGTTTGTGCCAGCTGCACCAGCGCTGCCTGTTGCTGCCACACAAACCACGACACGACAACTGTACCAGACCGCACAGTACGACTATCCTGATTATCAACGATACGCATGAACAAGCCTAGAGAGGGAAGTTGACTTACCCCTTATCGAGGTCCCTGTAGACCAAGAAGGACCTTATGTACATAGTGAATTGTTAGGCAAAGACAGAAAATTTTTACTCGATACAGGGGCAAGTCGAACAACTATAAAACGTAGTGAAGTTCCAGGGGCACCCCTCTCAGGCTCACAGAATATTTCCCTTGGTTTTTCAGGAAAACCTATTGTTAATGAAGTGTCACAGCCTCTTCCACTTACGATAGGACCTTTGACCCGAACTACAGATTTATTGCTTACTAAATCATGTCCAGAAAACTTGTTAGGTATAAAAACACTGAAAGCTCTAGGAGCTATAATATGTTGTTCTCCGGAAGGAGTAAGATTGTTTTTACGTGATTTTAAAGGTCACTATGTGTCTAGAGACATGGATCCCCGACTGCAGACTTTACCTACACATCTATGGGCACAAGGCCCTACTGATGTTGGTTGCATGAATATTACACCATATCGAGTCACACTAAAGGCAGGAGTGGTACTACCACGAATGAGACAATACAAGTTACCACCAGATGCTGTAGTGGCTTTACTGCAAATCATTGACGAGCTTATTGCCCAAGGAGTGGTTGTGGAAACAGACTCCAATGTATGTAATTCACCGATAATTCCGATTCTTAAACGAACAGATCCGAAGGCCCCGCCAGTATATCGATTGGTTATTGATCTGCGCGAATTAAACAAATGCATTGTGCCACAATTCCCTGTGGTCCCAGATATCTCGTCATTACTGACAGCTATTGATTCCGAAGCAACATTCTTTACTGTAATTGATCTCAAGAATGCTTTTTTCAGCGTCCCAATAGATCCGGAAAGCCAATATTTGTTCGGATTTAGTTTAAATGGACGTAGTTTTAAATTCTCACGCGCACCTCAAGGATTTACAGAAAGCCCCAGCATCTATAGCCAAGCACTGAAACGAGAACTCAACAGTATCCACATGCCAGTTAACACTGCCTTGCTTCAATATGTCGATGATCTGCTGATCACCGCAAGAAGCGAACCCGAATGCGAGAAAGCATCACTGACAGTTTTACAATTTCTAGCCGAAAAGGGGCACAAGGTGTCCCCTTCTAAGCTGCAATTCTGTGTCCAGCGAGTTGTTTATCTTGGACACTCGCTGTCCAAGGAGGGAAGGCAGCTTACACCCGACCGCATTCAGTTAATAGCTAACATGCCAATACCCAAGACACAAAAGGAGGTGCGGGCTTTCATAGGCCTCACTTCATATTGTAGGCAGTGGATCCCTCAGTATGCATTTCTAGCAAAACCACTCATTCAGTTGACAACGCAGGAGGCAGCCATATCGACTGTTCTCCCTTGGACCCAGGAACATACACAAGCTTTTGAAAGCTTAAAGACAGCTTTATGTCAAGCACCTGTCTTAGCAACGCCATGTTACAGTAAACAGTTTACACTTTTTGTTACAGAACGCGAAGGTACTGCCTTGTCAGTACTCACACAGGAACAAGCAGGATCACACAAACCATGTGCTTATTTTTCTAGTACATTAGATCCCGTAGCTCAGGCTTTGCCTGCATGTCTGAAATCAGTGGCAGCAACAGCTTTAGCAATCAGACAAAGCGATGCTATAGTGTTAGGACATCCATTGACAGTTCAAGTACCACATGCAGTAGAGGTTCTTGTGAATAGAACACAAACACAACACTTGACTATAGCGCGACTTACAGGGTACGAATTAACATTGTTTCAGCCACATATAGAAATCAGACGTTGTAACACATTGAATCCTGCCACACTTTTACCTGTGATCGGAACAGACCCACTGGCCCATGACTGTATTGAAGTTATTACAATCACGACGAAACCCAGACAAGACTTAACCGATGTCCCATTGTCAGACCCAGACCTGACATTGTATGTAGATGGTTCATGTATGAGAACAAGTACAGGAGAGTTAGTGGCCGCTTACGCAGTCACAACAGACACTGAAATCATTGAAACAAATTGCATAAATACCTTGTCAGCTCAAGCCGCAGAGCTTATCGCTCTGACACAAGCCTGTATTCAAGCCACAAATAAAAAAGTCAACATATACACTGATTCACGTTATGCATTCGGAGTCGTACATGACTTCGGCGTGCTGTGGCGAGAGAGAGGTTATTTAACTTCCCATGGTGCCCACATTCAGCACGGACCCCTCATTCATGCCTTATTAGGTGCAATACATCTACCAACTGCCATATCAATTATGAAATGTAAAGCTCATACGAAAGTTACTGATATCATTTCTCAAGGCAATGATCTAGCTGACAGAACAGCTAAACAGACTGCTCAAACTCAAACATCCGACATGACAAAGACAATAGTCCCGACGCCAACACATTGTATGACGGTTAAAGATCCTACTCTTGACGTAATTGATATACAGACACATGCTACACCAGACGAAATAAAGAAATGGACTGAATTAGGACGGATCCAAACGGATCAAGGATGGTTGATGAAGGAAAAGTCTGTGTGGTTCCTTCCTGATTCAATGGTCCAGGTTATAATTAACACTGTACATAGTCCAGCGCATCTAGGAGAAAAAGCTATGCTAGACAGCATTCAACACATTTGGTTCAACAAACATTTACGAGCAGCAGCCAAACAAAAAGTTCGTACCTGTATGATCTGTTGTCAGTTCAACCCAGGAAAAAGCGTTCCCGTAGAACAGGGTGGATTTCAGCCTCCTGATCACCCTTTTGAAGTCCTCCAGATGGATTATATCCAGATGGAACGATGTCGAGGATTCAAATATGTTCTCGTAGTTGTTTGTGCTCTTTCCCGTTGGACGGAGGCATACCCGGTTTCAGATTACACTGCCCCGACTACTGCCAAACAGTTGGTTCGAGAATTCTTCCCACGGTACGGTTTACCACGTGTTGTCTATTCAGATAACGGTCAGCCGTTCTCATCCGAATTAATGAAACATGTTTCACTTTTGTTAGGCTATCAGTGGAAATTCCACTGTGTCCGACACCCCGAGGCAGCAGGTCTCGTAGAAAGACATAATCAAACCCTGAAAATTAGATTGTCCAAAATATGCAGACAGAAAGGTGTCGACTGGGTAGTAGCGTTACCAGTTGCTCTCTTTTACACAAGAATGGTAGCACACTCTCGAACAGGGCTATCCCCGTATGAGGTGATCTTCGGCAGACCACCAAATATGTGGGGGACGCCCATACCACGCAAAATAACTGATATTGACTGTAATATGCTGACAGATTACTTGGCTTCCTTGATGTCTGCACTACAATCTTGTCGTTCACAGGTAGCTGCAGCTTTTCCTGACAACACTGAGGTGAAGCCCCATGACGTAATTCCAGGCGACCTGGTCCTAGTGAGGAACTTTGATCGAAAGACTCAGCTGGATCCTAGGTGGAAGTCGTCTCAGCTGGTTTTGCTCACCACAAGGACAGCCGTGAAGATCGAGGGCAGGAAAGGCTGGATTCATTCAAGTCATATCAAGAAATTTCATGGACTACAGTCGGATGTGAATACCACACCTCGTGTGTCTTCACCCATTGACTCAAAACTTCCTTTTGTTGAAAAGAGTAATTCCGAACTTTATAAACTAAAACTCAGGTCTAATCAGTCAAGCAATTTGATTGTTTAAGTCCTCTCCAAGGTGAAGCGGTTGAATTGTCTCTGACATGTATCCCTTAGACCTGAATAGAGAATACACCCGAAAAAGGTTGAAACGACATGCGTACTGTAAATCACTGCGTAGTCATTGCACAGTGACGTTATTAATTTTGTTTTTCTTAAGTCTTTTAATAATTACTGCAAGTATATTGTTGCACATATATTATCCTATTTCTAGACATGTTTACAATGTTACTGCTGAACATTCTTTTAGTGAATTACCTCCGCTTGAGTTGTCTTATAGATTTGCGCTGCGCAATAACACGTTTATTAGTATGTTACATCATTCCCATCAGGTTAGCAATGCTACAAATTGTTGGATATGTGGCCGACTCCCTCCCTATCAGAATTATAAAGGGATTCTACCTCTCTTTCCATACCCGTTCACACACAACGGCTCCTGTGGAGCATGGTTTAGGTTAATTAATTCTCTAGATTCGAATTCTGCAGTTTATCACGATAACTGGGTATGGGGAAATTTGAACTTAGTTTTGCTTAAGGTCTGCTATCCTAACAAGGAGGGACTTCCCCAGAGAACAGGAACTGATCTAGAAAATGAAGTGTATGGATTAGGTAATTTTACGCTTAATCTTATGATCCTAAATGTCGAATCCGAAGCTACTCCAATTTTGCCCGCTATGTCAATATTTCCAGTAAAAGGTGAATTGTGTGTAAGAAAGAATGGTTCCATACATATGGGCCATAGTAGATGCACCATTGTAGTAGAATTTAGTGATCAAGGCAAGTCTACATTTAGAGCTTCCCGCCATTCCTATTTCATATGTGGTCAGACGGCCTATGTACGTTTGCCTCTAGATTGGGATGGTACTTGCTACATTGGATTCCTTTTGCCACCTGTTTTCCTAGCTCCCCCTGATTATCACAGAAATACTCATTTAGTATATAATAGAGTAAGGAGAGATCTCCCAATAGTCGATTACACTGAAACAGCATGGGAAAAATACACAGATTTCAATAAAGGTCTCTTTCCCTATATAGGTACCGTTACTAATAGTAAGCTGATACGTAGATTAACTAGAACCCTTGAAGCAGTAGTGAACGAAACTATTTCCGCCTTAGGCAATTTAACGGAAGAGCAGTCTGCTATGCGGATTGTTGTGCTTCAAAATCGTCTTGTCCTTGACGTCATCCTGGCCGATAGGGGCGGAGCTTGTAGGGTCATCGGATCAAGCTGTTGCATTTTCATACCAGAAAATTCGCCATCTGTATATAAAGCCATAACTCGCCTTCATAAGATTGTAAGCCAGATACACCAGAATCCAGGCACCTGGACTTGGTCCGGTTGGTTTTGGAGTGTATTATCTACCTTTGGATGGAAGGTCCTATCTTTCCTAGGTATTGGCCTTCTCATACTATTCAGTTGCTGTCTATGTCTACAATGTGGACCAGCGATCTGTGGTCTGTGTGCCACATCGTGTATTCCACCACCAAGATTTCATTCATCCCGGAAGAAGAAAGAAGAACAAATGATGTTATATGAACAGATCAACGGATTGATGAAGATTGATATCTCTTAACGGGCAAGTAGGGGACAAGGAGGGAATGTGGAAATATGGATTTTTCTGATCAGTTATGTCCCCTATCTTGGACCCCAACGGTTTCATGTATGAATCATAAGTACATGTATGTTCCCTCCAGTTCCAGTTATGAAGACGCAAACACATGTGCGTCCACCGTCAACATGTCCTCTTTCAGATCAGCCATGAATAGGTCGGATATTCCATTCCTAAGTATGAAAGGCCACCGGCTTTATATGGTTCACTTATGCCATTTTACAGTCCAGGCAAGTAGGCCCTGATTCTGTCACCGAACTCTTCTTGCCTTCTGCCTCTGAAAGCTCCAGTCTGAGCCTGCATCTGTGACCATGAACTGTGTCTCATTTCCTGCGCGGCTCACGAAGCCTGACATCAGCCTATTGCCTGCCAAAAACTGTATTTCACCTTCGAAGTTATCTGCTCCGTTCCCTGCCCGATGCATTCCTGTCTAGTAGTTTAAGTAAACATTCTTCCAGCTACCGAGCAAGGGCTCGGCTTCTCTGTCTTTATGCAAGTAATTCATAGCCCTATTACTATGGAAGATTTCCACCCACGCATCTAGTGTAGACACTTAGACGCTTGTACACGCACTAACAGTCAGTATAGTCAGTATAGAATAAGATTCTACTCTAAGAGACCTCTCTTTTGGATAACATAGTTCTTTAAACATAGGATGTTAGATATGATTTGGGATTAGGTTGACTTGACCCTCCAGACTTCTGTCGCCACATGTAGAGCTAAATGTCAAGTCTCCTTCACCCCCTAGTTGCACGTCAATCACACGTCATGCTGCTGCGCGCGCATTTCTGCCAAGTATTTCTGCTGACATTGCGAAATTCTTTCATAAGAACCACCCTATTATGACATCACATCTGATGACGTTCTTTCATCACACCCAGTTACGCCTATTTTTGCTACGCACGAATATATTATCCACACTATCAATTGTTACGCCTCTTGTATTTGCCTCACTGTAATGCCTATTGTATAAAAGTGATTGATTGTCAATAACGCATGTACTTCACTTCCTGAACCTTCGTGGTGATGGAACTTGGAGCAACCGATTATAATCGACCATTGGAATAAAGCCCATTCCGAACCTCTAATACCACGGATTCTGCCTCTTATTTACTGAGCTATTTTATTATGTTTCTGTATCAAATTAAGTCCCGGTAATTAAATTATTTACCACAACTCATAGGGCTCATGTTGCACATCACCCCTGGCACCCCCACCCATAGGGCTCATGTTGCCCATCACCCCTGCCACCCCCAGCCATAGAGGACCTGTTGCCCATCACTCCTGGCACCCCCACCCATAGGGCTCACGTTGCACTTCACCCCTGGCACCCCCACCCATAGGGCTCATGTTGCACATCACCCCTGGAACCCCCACCCATAGGGGACCTGTTGCCTATCACCCCTGCCACCCCCACCCATAGGGCTTATGTTGTTCATCACCCCTGGCACCCCAAGCCATAGGGGAGCTGTTGCCTATCACCCCTGGCACCCCACCCATAGGCCTCATGTTGCACTTCACCCCTTGCACCCCCAGCCATAGGGGACGTTTTGCCCATCACCCCTGCCACCCCCACTCATAGGACGGGTGATGCGCCACACATCCATTATACTCCAACATTAGGTATGTCAGCAAAATACATCCCCCCTAACATCATGACAACAGTGTGTAGTCTGTGACAAATGCCCACAACAGTGATTATGACTTCGAACATACAATGTAACTAACAGCACATGTGTGACCATCAAATGATTGTGCCCTACACAAGGCAAGCATCACTATAGCACTGTGTCAATGTAAAAAGAACACCCCTCACTGTGTAGAATAAAAGTTAAGTGTGGGGTTCCAAACTGCAGCAGATGTTGAGCATTGTGGTGATGGGGTCTAAACCCCCCTCATCACAGTGTCCAAATGGTAAGTGTCATCATGGTCAAAGCTGCAAATAACAAACAGCATGTATGATCCCTGCTCCCAACACATTAAACACTTCTGGGGCAAACTAGTGGTTGTCTCCCATACCCACAGAGATCTGGTGAGGCTAACAGTGCTGTGAAAACCTAACACACTCTCCGCCATGTGCAGACAAGCACCACCCATGGGGGCTGACAATGCATACAGTGTACAATAACACAAGAGCAGAAGTGACCATCACAAAGCATACACACATCTCGAAAATAGACACACTAATCAAAACAACCTGTGTAGACTGTAGGTGTCAGCTCACAAACTCCCATTCAATGCCAGCAATGGCACGTAACAACCAGGATGAATGTGCACAATGATGTGATATGACTCACAGGGACAGGAGGGAAAATCACAGAAACAGCATCCAGACAAAGGCCCACAACAGCAATACCAATGCACTGATGCAGAGGCACAAACACAAACAGGCAACCTCACACTGCACATCTGACACAACATGTGTGTATGTGTCTCAGTATCCCCAGGTAACTACACAAAACATGAGGGGGGCTGAACCACAGTGACACAGATGTGGACACAGTGCCATAAAAAAGTAAACCATCATTGGGACCCCCTTAGTGGGCAATCAGGCATTGTGAGATGAGAGGAAGCACAACAGACACATGTGACACAAGCTGGAATGAACACAAACTAACACAGCAAGAGACTGACACACAACGGCACTACCCCCAGGGACCAGACATTGGGGTGACACAAGCATGCATGAAACCTCCACTGTGATGACAAAGGTAGATGTCGTACAAACTGTGATACGGGAGCTAGGGGCCCATCCATGCAAACATTTACATCAGTCTACCCTCAACACCACACACCCTGAACTGCAACAATGTGCATCTGTGAAGCCCACATGGACAGGTGACATTGCACATGCACCCATGACAAACACAGGAATGTTGGGAGGAACTAAGGTGCACAGACTCATCACACAAAGACAGTCTACAACCCTGGTGAATGACAGACATACTGCACAGTATGCGGTACATGGCCATGACGTCAAAGCTCATGTAACCTTCAGAATACCTGCCACAGTCACAGGACAATGCAGAAGCCAAGGAGAACCACAAGGCACACATGCTGACACCTGCCAAAATAGCAGCCCTGAACCCGACAAGTGGGAGCAGTCACACACACATACACATGTCTCAAACACTGAAAGGTACCACCTAGGGACAATTACATGATATTGCGAATAAACAAGTGCCTTGGGGAACCCTGACTGTGTCCCATCTGTGTCTGACAACATCATCACCACTCAGAACTGACAAATCCCAATGATGAAACACCAATTAACAGTAGCGTGTCATGCACCCACACATCTGGTAGCCCATGGCAAAGTAGTGGGATGAACACAGTACCACTCAGCAAGCATCAACAATAGGAACATATCAAGGGAACACTGCCTGTGTATTAAAAGGGATGTGGACACACACACATGCTCATACAACACACACCATGGGCCCAGGCTATGTCAAGGGACAACACACTTACTTGAGGGGACCCAACTCCTGTGGAAACCCAGCTGTGCCAAACATATTCACAGCACGTCTCACTCATGTCAGCAGAACACTTGGTCAGTCAGCCATCAGTTACCACACAATGATGGCTCTGGTCACAACAGCCTGGGTACGGGAGTCTCCAGTAAAAGTCATCTGCACATACTCAAAACATATAGACAGCAAGTTGCACAGAGGACCCAGTTGCTCCTATACCAATGATGCCCACATCTGTAAGTCTGTGAAATTGACAAATTGGACAATGGGAAGCACATCATATGTGCATGGGTGCAAGCCAGAGATGTGTCCATGCAAATGAAATGTTCACAGAGATGTCCACAAATAGTTGATCATGACACACCCAGGTAGCTGCAAAGGATGACATGGATACCCACCAGAATAGGACACATATCTCATGGACCACATGGAGTACCTCACATCAACACATCAGTATTCAACATTGGAAACCAAGCATTACAGGTGCAAGTGCAGGTTAAACATCATCAACATAATGTACAGCTAAATCAAGTTCACAGGGATAAAGAAAAAAGCTTTATTCAGCATATTAAAAGTTAAACGTCCGTTCAAACAAAAGGCCAATGGCCAGTCCATTTCCAAATGCCAAGGAGTGAACTAGAATGACAACTGTCACACGTTGCTTGCCTGCAGTGCTAAGGACAGGGGACATCCCCTCGCAGGGGCATACATGGGGGCAGGCCAGGCACCGCAGGGACAGGATCAGGGCGCAGCAGAAGGAGGCAGTGAAGAGGTGGTGGATGCAGGCGAGACACTTGCAACTGCAGTGGAGCTGACTGAAGTGGTGGGTGCAGTCACAACTGTGGGGCACAAGTCAGATGGGGCGGGTGCTGGCACAACTCCAGTGGGCAGGTCAGATGGAGTGGATTGGGCCCCCACTGCAGTGCCCAAGTCAGATGGGGTGGTCGTGGACTCCACTGCAGTGCCTAAATCCATGTGAGCGGAATGGGTTGCAGGTGAGGTCGGCAGGACAGAGGGGGGGACACGGTCCCCACATCAGTGGCACTAACCGCCTGACCAGGTGTGGAGGAGCAAGTGGTAGGGGGGAGGGCCTCAGCATTTTGGGGATGGTGTATCTGTGGGTGGGGAAACCCGGGGCAGGGAGCGGCGGGGGAACCTCTGGAGTGGTGGCCTGGGGGATGGAGGACGGAGACTTTGCCTTGGAGCTGTGTGGTGGTGGTGGGGTCTTGCTCTTCTGGCTCCGGGGGGACTTGCGGGTGGGGGTCTCAGTCTGACTGCACCTGGGGGAGGGTGTCCGGGTGTGAGGGGCACTCTCCTCTGTGTGTGGGGACTTCCTCTTCCCCTTGTAATCAGGATCTGCTGGGTCGGTGGGGAAGTGGCCAAGGTCACAGAGGAAGAGCTTCTGTGGAGATGGGGTTGCAGGTGAGGCAAGGGAAGGGGGCTGGGAGGGAGAGGTTTCAGAGGACTGTGGAGTGGTTGTGGATGACTGTGTGTCTGCAAACCAGCCCCTGTGAGTGTGGTATCAGTCCCTTGTGCTTGCTTGTGTGCACGTCTAGCCCTTGGTTTGGGTGTTTATGTGCTGCCCGTGTCTGTGGCTTTGTGAGAATGTGCAGGTGTGTGTGTGCTTGGGACAGGTAGGCTGCTAGGAATCGCGGGTGGTGCAGGGGTAGGAGGGGTGCAGGACTCTTGGAGGAGGGATACTGCTGCCGTCAGGGAGGAGGCCATGCACTGATTGGTCCTCTGTAGGGCAGACATGCCCGAGGAAATGCCCTCCATGAACAACACCAGTTGGGTCAACAGACTTGTGTGTGCATGGAGGACTTTCAGCATCGACGTCTGCCCTAAATAAGTCCACAGACTCCTCACTCAGGGCAGCAGGGGACACAGGGGCAGGGGGTGCAGTGCCTGGCACAAAGGAGACATGCTCCTGAACACGGGAGCCTACAGGGACCTCTGGGATGGGATCTGATGTGAGGGTGGTGATGGTGGTGGTGGGGGCAGTGGCGGGTACAGCCTCACTAGCTGGGGTTTGGTGGCTGCTGACACCCGCCTCCACAAGGGAGTCATCCTCAGAGCTGCCGTGGCCCTCAGCTGGGGGGGATGGTGCTGACGACTCCTCTGTGTGGCTCCACTCGCCCTCCATGCCACTGGGTCCCCCCGGCTCCTCTCCTTCTGTCCCTGTCAGGCTCTGTGGCTCATCCTGGTCCGTGGAGCTGTCCCCTCCTGTGGCCGTGGATGTATCTGAATAGGAATAGAAAGTAAGAGAACATCAGTCAGCTGCAGTGAATGCACACACCACAGTGAGTACATACCATCACAGGGCAAGCCCTGGCATCATCAGCTGAACACAGCTCAAAGTGGCAACACTGTTTAGAATAAGCCAATTGTCATTCTCAACATCAACCTTGGCACACATATCCCTCCTTATGTCTGTTGCATGTTGGATGCTAATACCCCAATGGCCCAACATGCACCACCCACACATTAGTTGTACATGCAAGTGAACATGTAGAAGTATGTCACTATACACACAGCTCATATCTTGCTACTGACTCAGTACAGGTGTCTGGATGAAGGGATGGGCAGAGACTCATTTTACATGCTTGTGATGCATGCCAGCAACACACACTATGATGTTCTCATGTCCTGAAGGGCAATGCCACAATGGGGTGCATGGTGCACACTTGAACACAATGCAGGATCACTCACAGCAAGTTAAATGCCATGGCACTGGCATGCCTTGAAAGTCAGTCAACACTGTCTCCTGTCACAGGGGCAGGGCATCCAGACAACAACAGTATGCAAGGTCTCACAATCATAGCTCTGGGGTAAAGCTAACTCTGCAGATGACCGGTGCACTTGCCCATCCCCTGCAAACAACATATCCAGGTACCAGAAGACCCCACATAATGCATATCAGACATATGAGTCTCTGCAAACACAACTCCCTGTACATTAACACATCACAGTCTGCCATGCATGTAACCCAGCTGCCTGAAGGACACAGTTGCATACACCATTGTGCGCTGTCAGATAATCACACACCTATATGTCACACAGGTCTTGTCTCTCACAGTCACATCTCAGATGTCCTGCTGACCCTCTGAATCATGGACACACCAGTTGTACGTAACAACAAGCCACACCATACTGACACAGAGGCAGACGCCTGAAGGCACATGTCACTAAGCACAACCTGTAATTTGATACACAGCAGTGGGATTATAGAGTGTGTCTAAATGCCCTTGAGGAGGCATGACTGCCCGGGTCTACATGAAACAGTGTTTTGCCCTGGACAGTAGTCAGGTGGCTAAGCAAGTGTGACATACTTGATATACATACTCCTGAGGCCCCAAAATTGGAGTCCCCTGCTGCATGGGTTTGTTTGAAATACCCCAGCCACATGTGGCGAGTCAGACCAGCAATTGGAACACATCTCAATTGCAAATGCAGATCACATGTCAGATCTCAGGCATTGGGCAAACAATTGAACCACCCATGAAACACACACCAGAGTCAAGGGAACTGATGCTGCCGGTAGCTGAAGCATAGCTGACTGCAGGGACACAGTGCCCTAGTGACACAAGCAACAGACTGTAGGGGCCACACCTGTGGAACAGATGAGGAGGGTGCATTACACAATTGAGGGACCTGAGTATCGGACTACAAGACCTACGTAATGTGGAAGTGTGACCAGGTCAAAAGACTGCAATTAGCATGTGAGACATAGTACACAGGTTAAGCATGGACTTACCCCCATCCTGCTGCTGTCTGGCCTTCAGCTGCCTATCCAGGTCCGGGAAGACCACCGCCAGGACCTGGAGCATGTGGGGGGGTCAGGGTCCGGTGTCCGACCCTCCTGCGTGGAGGTGACAGCTTCAGCTGGACTCTAGCTATCCTCCGGGTCCAGCCCCGAAGGTCCTGCCACCTCTTCTGGCAGTTGCGCATCCGGCGCTTGTAGACCCCCACCGAACGAACTGCCCGGGCGAGGGTCAGCCATATCTCCTGCTTCTGGTGGGCATCAACCTCTGAGGATGACAAAGTTAAAAGTACATTAACACACATGCCCCATATTTGTGCTGCACACATTTGGAGATACATGTCATCATCACAAAGGGAAATGAGTTACACAGGTAGTGCAACCATTGGGAAGGACAAATCACCTGCATGTCTGACATGTTAACAATGCCTGGGTAGTTTAAGCTTGCACTAATGCACTTTAGCAGCAGGACACCTGTTCATTACATGTACCTACACACTTTGAGTGATGAAAGTAGTCATTGAGAATGCTTGCCACTGGTGTACACACTGCTAGTACTGCTAGTCAGACAACATGCATAATTAGGAAGGCAGTGGACTGCACACTCACCTGCTCCCCTGGTTTCCCATAGAGCTTGCTGTACTGTGGAAGGAGCCCGTCCAGCAGGGCCTGGTTCTCCTCCTCAGTGAAGGCTGGGGCCCTCTCCAGAGTACGTACCATAGCAGGAGCCAGAGGATGCAGAGGCAGCAGCAGTGGTAGCAGGTATGTGGTCCAGTAGCATGTAGTGCAGGCAAGTGAGCTCCCTGGGGACCAGCCAGCCTTATATCTGTGCTGCAGAGGCAGAATCTGTGCCATGTGTCCCAAGTGATTGGTCCAACACGGTTGCATTCTATGAATCTGGCCAATCCATGGAAATGTACGACTCGTACACGCCTTCCGCATTGTTCAAATCTTCACCTTCATGAAACACTTGAAATTGCAACATTGTTGTAGGCATCCAACTGAATTTCCAGCGCACAACTCGTACAAGTTTTGAATCCGCATCCGTCTTCATGACAGTCCAGAGTCCAGAGCCAGTGGGTGCACCCGGCTCGGTCAACTGACTTTACAACGCGTATTTTGAAAATACACACACACCCGTCTCCATACGATTCAATGGCCAAGGTGTACGCCTTTCTCGGACCATGCCTGCCCGACGCGTATGCATGATAGTCACCCGTGTCTGACCTCTTTGCAATCAATGGCAAAGCGTACGTACGGCTCGGTCATGAACCGTGCAATGCGTACGCATTGTCACCCGCGTCGGACCTCATTCCAGTCAGTGGCAAAATGTACGCCCGGCTCGGTCATGAACCATGCAATGCGTACGCATTGTCATCCGCGTCGGACCTCATTGCAGTCAATGGCAAAGCGTGCGCACGGCCCGGTCATGAACCGTGCAATACCTACTACACTACAGCATTGGCCACACAGTGTTCCATGGCATGTAAGGCTGCATTCCCTGGGTGTTTGGGGGGGCCACATTTGGTTTGTTGGGTGGCACTTTTGTGCAGCCACTCCCAGGCTGTGCATGTGTACATGGGGGCAGAATCCTTTGTGTGTCGTGCACATTACCACTGTGATGTGCAAATGTACAGTAATGGGCATGAGTCACGGACACAGTTTCATGTTGGATATGTTTGGGCCATGTCACATACACCCTGAGTCCTGGGTGTGATGGCATGTACGTCACAGTGAGACTTGTAGCCACAATACTGATGTGCACCCACAGACTGTGTGCATGTTGTGTCTCAGAGTTGTCTGATCAAATATGCCCAATGGGTGACAGTCTCCACATCCATGTGGTATATGCATCAACCTTGATGGTGTGTGTGTGTCTAAGAGATGTACATGTAGGGCCTGCAGGGACAACAGTGGCCACTGCCTGTGGGACTCACGCTTGCTTTGTGGTGTGTACGTGATACGCTACGTCCATGCTAGTGTCGATGTGGCAATACAGGGACCCTGGGTTTCTGCATGGCAAAGATCTGTGATGCCTGGGAGACATCAGGCCTCACTTGTCACTGTGGTGTGTGTTTGTAACGTCACAGCAGTACATAGGTCGGGTGACACAGCCAGATGATTGGCCATTGCACTACATGGGACTCATGTGGACATGTGGAATTGAGATGTGAGGTGATGGTCATGTAGGTGACATATGTGTCCATGCCCAACAGCACCCACCTCAGTACATTGTGTAATGTCATGATCTATCATGTGAGATTGAACCTGGTCATGGCCACATGGGTGGATGAACCGACAATCTTCCTTTGTTCATCTCTGTTGTGCAGGGCACCAGCTGTCCATCGACCGTTCCCAGACCTTGCAACCATGCAGGAACACGACTGCATCCGACGGTACCGCTTCACCAGGCCACTGATTGAGGAGTTGGCAGAGCAGTTGGCGGACATACCCTACAGCACTGACCCCAGAGGTGAACGTGATGGCAGCCCTGCACTTCTTTGCTACTGGTACCTTCAGTACACTGTGGCTACTGCTCGTGGGATGTCGCAAACTATGTTTAGTCGGGTGCTACGTGATGTCTTGGAGGGGATGTTGCATTTCCTAGACCTGTACATCAAGTTCCCGAGCCCAGCTGAACTTCCGGAAATAAAGGAGGCCTTTTATACACTGGGGAGGATGCCGAATTTCATCGGATCTATTGATGGGACACATGTGGCCCTGATACCACCACAGGCACATGAGCAGGCATACCGGAACAGGAAACATTTCCACTCAATCAATGATCTGGTGGTATGTCTTGCAGACATGTCTATCACACATGTGTGTGCACGGTTCCCTTGTTCGGCGCACAATGCCTACATAATGAGAAGTAGTCACATTGCAACGCTGATGTCACAGATGCCAGCTCAGCATGCCTGGCTTGTTGGTGTGTACTGACTGTTTATCATTGTGTGTGTTTGTCAATGTTGTATTCCGCACTCCTACAACACTCAGCTACTTGTTCATTTTTGTGTGTGTAGGTGACTCCGGATACCCCAACATGCCCTGGTTGCTGACACCCCTCAGGAACCCTGTGACACCAGCCGAGATGCGCTACAATGAGGCACATGGTCGGAGCAGGAGGGTGATTGAGCGGACATTCGGCCTCCTGAAAAGTTGCTTTCGCTGCCTGGACAAGACCGGAGGGGCCCTCCCATATGAACCTGCAAAGGTGTGCAAAATAATCCTTGTATGCTACATGCTCCACAACATGGCAGTGTGGAAGAAGGTGCCTCTCATCCAGGATGACGATGACGATGACCAACCACCGGCACCTGTGGAGGATCCCGTCCTGGGCCAAGATGCCAGTGATGATGAGGATGAGGGTGATGTCTGCTCACAGCTCATCAACAACTTCTTCACCTGAAAGTGAGTTTCCAGGGTTGTTATGTCAATGTATGGAGTTAGCCTGGAATGTGGTGTAGCTGCTCTGTTGCTGTCTGAATGTGTCTGTGTGCCACTTGACTGGATGCGTGCAGTGATGTGTCCATTCAGGTGGTGTGTGCTCCACAATAGGGTAGTACTGATAACTTGTTTTTGTGTAGGTTTATTGTGACATGTTTGGTGCATGTGTATTGCATTTCTCTCCTGTTTTGCTGTGCTTTTGACTGTGTCTTGTGTCTGTCCTTCACAGGGTAAATTGCGTGTTGTTTGTTCAACACTGACCCCCAACTCCCAGAATCTGACACCAGTGTGGGAGTAGTCAATTGACATCAAGTGATGTGCCACACACCCCTGGACTACAATTCTCAGACACTCTGTGACCGTGTGTCCACCGTAACGTACAATTGCCTTGCAACTATTGGGGAATAAACATGTTGCTGATGTGTAATGAACCTGTGCTATGCTTTGTTAGGTGCGTTGTCTGTCTTCCCACATCTGACTGACATTTGCTTACCTCACCTGTGGACTTGTTACCACTGAGTGTGGATAGGTGGTTGTGCATACCTATGTGTTTCAGGTCACCATCATTGTGTGTGATGAGTAACATGGCCATGGTGAGTATGTGTTATGTTGCCATAGTGGTGTGTCTCCCTCACATGTGTCACGTCACCATGACTCACCTGACGTTGGTCACATTGTTGCAGTATTTGACATGCACTGTGTTGTGTAGCAGATCGACATCTCCATGACACATGACAATTTGGAATCACAACAGAGGCAAGTATGGTGTACTGGTGAGTTTATTTTCGAACATGTGTGTGGAAAGTGCACAGGATGGTAGGTGCTGTACATTGGTTTTGGAATCCAAAGTTCACATTAGAGTTGGAAGTGCTGGTAGATGAAATGTCCAGAGTGAAGTCCACAGTCATCTGCTACATTGGCCCAACATGAACCCTCCATGTCATGTGGGCGAGATGTGTGCGATTGGAGAAGGTGAATGGGTTGCGCACAAAGAACATTGTCCAGAACAGGTTTAGAGGCCCTGGGGGATGTGCTGGGACATCTGCCTCTAACATGTCCTTCTTCGGACGACCCCTTTTCTTCTTGGGGGGGATCCTCAAGTGCAGGCCTCTGCGGTGCAGGGGACTCTCCGCCAGAGTCCTCCTCCCTCGCTGTGGCGCTGGCAGATGGTGTTGCAACAGATTTTGTGGCCACACAGGGAGGTGTGGACAGGTTTGTGTTGATATAGCGGAGGCATTGGAGTATGTTACGATGCACCGCAGTAAGGGCATCCCACTTGGCCTCCATGCGTGCATAGTGGGCAGCCTGCTCCTGTTGCATGTCCTTGAGGATCCCCACTACCTGGCCACATCCTCCGGTGCTATCCTGGTACGCATCTATGATGCATGCCAGTTGGGGGTCATCATGCAGACCAGACCCCTCTGAAAGGCGTGCCCTCTGCCTCCCACCCCTCCCAGCACACTGACAGGACCAGCGGCGGGACGCACAGGTGACACTGGGACCCCTTGAGTGGTGTTGCTGGTGGTGTTTGCTGTAGCTTACGGGGGGTCCTGTGCCCCTGTGCTGTGGGTGTTCAGTGGCCTTGGTCTGTCCGTGTTGGCGGGGGTGCCCTGTCGGTGTCCAGATGCTGGAGGCGTGGGTACAGGGGGTGCAGATGTTGATGCTGCTGGTGCTGCATGATGACTCACATCGGAGGGGCCAGGTTGGTCGTCGTCATCCAAAGAGGACAGAGACAGACTCAAACCAGAGAGCTCAGTGTTCACCAGAGTCTGGGCCTGGGAATCCTCTTCATTTGGTGCTGGGTCCCCAGCACCACCTATGTTTGGAAGAGACACACAATGTGAGTTATGTTTCTACAGGCATCAATGGTTCACAAACATGACATTTTCTACTGTACGAACAGATGCCTGCCTGTACACTGCTTTTTTCCAGGTTGTCACAGACAGAGTTTGAGATTGTTGTTGCCCATTTCCCAGCAGGGCCTTGTGCTCCCCACAACAGAGCCCAGTGTCAGACATCTTGTCAGTCCCTTCCCACTCCCTGTGAGGCGAGCATGGTTCAGTGTATGCTTGCTGGGCCATGTGGGTGGGTGTAGATTGTGACTGCGAATCCCATCATGCTCTTGGCTACACCCCCTTCTCAGCATGCCCATACTTCCTCCCTCTAGACTCTGCTTCCCTGTGAGGGGGTGTGACAGCAATGACAAGATGGCTGACTGTGAAATCCTGGTGTTTGTTTGACTACAAGTCCAAAGAGAGCCCCTGTGCTTCACACAGCTGCACCCAGTATGGGGTGTCTTTTGATGATGTTTCACAGAGGTGTGAGTCAATGCATTCTACCCAGTGAGTTGTGTGGAGTTTGTGTTGAGGGGTGTGTGTGTCTCCAAATGCTGGTAAGTATGGTGAGAGCTGTCAGTCCTCCTTCCCACCCGGCCAAACATCCCACCATGAAACGTGCTTCCATTGTAGGGCGTGCAAGTTGTCTTTCAGGATGTCAGTCAGTGGTGTCCTGCTTCTGATTTGCGCACATGCCCTAGCAGGGCCTTGTGCTCCCCACAGCAGGACACAGTGTCAGCCATCTTGTCAGTCATTTTCCACTCCCTGTGATTTGGGCATGTTTCAGGGAGGTCTTGACGGGCCAATTTTGAGGGGGAGAATTATCTGTGACTACAAACCCCATCATGCTTTTGGATACACTCACTTCACCTGCATCCCCACAATTCCTTCCTGTCAGTCAGCTGCACTGTGAGGTAGTGTGTTTGTGGTAGCAAACTGTCTGGCAGTGTCTATTTAGCATTGTGCCACTGCCTTGCTCTATTTGTTTGTAGGTTGGTGCATGTCATGAAACAGTTCCAAGTCACTATGAGATAGCAGGTATTGTGTTTGTCTGACTGGCATACACATCTTGGGTTGATTATCTATTGGTTAGTGTAGCTTTGCTTGCGGTGCATGGTTTCACTGTCCCCTTGCCCCACAATCTTGGGTATGTTGTTTGTGTACTCACCAGGCTCTGGTATGTCTGTTAGCCCATGGACGCTCTCTGGTGGTAGGATGTCCCGCACCTTCTCCTACCAGGTCCTGAAGTAGACTGGTTTGGCAGGAGGGCCACCGCCAGTGCACTGACTCAGGGCGTGATCTTTTTCGATGAGTTTCTTGACCCTCCTGCGCACGTCATACCACCTGTTCTGGATATCGTCCTTTGTGCGCCTTGCTGGTGCTTGGGCATTCACCTTATCCACAATCCTCGCCCACATCTTTGTTTTCTGTGACATGGGGGTCCCTTGGACCAATGTACCAAACAAATGTGGCTCTACTCTGATGATCTCGTCTACCAGCACTTCTAACTCACTATCTGTGATCTTTGGATTCTTCTTTGGGGGCATGGTGATGGGTGGTGGTGGTGAGGGATGTGTGTGTGAGGGTGCAAATGAGGGGGGGGTTGGTGTTGGTTTTGCTGGCTGTATGTGTGTGTGATGTTGGATGAGGTGCTGAGGTGTGTGAGTTGTGTGATGGGTGAGTTGTGAGTGTGTCTGTGGTTGCTGTGTAATGGTGTTTGCTGCTGGCGGTGCCTCCTGTTTGCAAGGGATGATGGTTGTGATTGTAGTCCTTTATATATTTGGAGTTGTGGTTGTGACTTTGTCCCAGGTTTTTTTTATTTGGTATTTATTGGCTTTGTCATTGCTTGTTTGGTCCTTTTTTTGTCTTTTTTCAGGAGAGGTTCATCTGACATATACGGTCACTGATGTTGTCTCGTGCGGGCTTCTCCGCCTCGTTCACGCTGCCTATCTCCTGTGTTTCATACGCGTCGGTTGCGAAGGTCTCTATTGCTTGTGGGATCAGTTTTCTGTGCGTGTCGGTCGTGCAGCTTGGTCTCCGTGCGAGTCGGTCTGAGTTACCACACATTGCATCATACTGCGCGGATCGGACGTCGCGGGTACGGGTCGATCGGGTTCATTCCAGGTTCGTGTCGGTCGGTGAAATTTGCGTCGGTTTTCCGGCCGGATCACTATTTTCCCTACGGCTCGGTCGTACGGCTTGTATTCCGTACGGGTCGGTTGTAATTCACATGCGTTGCATCGTACTGCACGGGTCGTACGCGCTGGTCCGTGTCCGTCGGTATCTGGTCCGGGTCCGTGTCGGTCGGTACATTTTGCGGCCGGAATTCCAATCGGCCCCTATATGTTGTATACACTACAGGTATCTGTGTGTAATAACATGGATCGGGCAATTAGCTTTAGGTCCAGGAATATTGGAAAGAAAACAACCCACACAGGTATCAGAATTATATACCCATAGGGCTAGACCTTCTGTATGGAACTAAGTAGAAATATATGCTCCATTTTGGATCATTTCATTTATAACTAATCTGACATATTTATTTGCAAATGCAAATTATTGAACAAGGTTAAACTAACTTTTGTATAAAAGGTTTATTTAAGTACTTCATTGTTCCAAAGCCCAGACAAGTAGTCTGTTGGATTGTTGTGTTCAGAAAAATTATTTTCTTCGGTATTGTATATGGTCAAATACTTCTTCTTTATCTTGAATATACCAAAATTTTGTTCCCCAAATACTTTTCTCATCAGCAGTTGTTTTGAAATACTTATATCCTTGAATAGATAGATTTTGGTTAAAGTCATTAGAGTAAATCAGCTTGTTAATAGTGATCAGATTTTTTGGAAGCTGTTGCAGCTTTTTGTATGAAATAAAAGGGTGAAGGGTGTGATCTGCCAGCACCCTAGAAATAAGGGCATTTTCTGTAAGAAATTAGGATGACTATCAGGAGGTAGCTCCTCACAGTATTCCCACTGTGTGTAATTGTGAATTTCTCTAGAATAGTTAGTTCTACATATGTAAATCTATGCATAGTGATGATAAAAATAAATGTCTTTGTAATTAGCTGAATTCAAACAAGGATCTTCATTTTTCAAAGTTGCATATGCCTGTAAATCAGACATCATTCTTTTCACAGTCTCAATGCCCCAATCATCTGAAATAGAACCGGGTCTGACAACATTATTCATTGAAATCTTTATCAAATATTGCAATTGCAATGTCTCAGGAGACCCCATATTCTGATATGGATCCTTCTCCCTTGCTGTGCCCTCAGGCTCAGGATAAGCTATAATGTTTTAAGCATAGACATCTCTTCAGACTCTGTGGGACAAGGAGTATGGCTGCAATTAATAAACCACAGGTCATGCCGTTGTTCTGTAGTAAAATAAATGTCAGTTTAGTAGCAGTAGAATGACGAGTATCATTGACAGCCACATACTGGGAAGAAAAGTTGTTAAAGCCATTCAAGCTTGGGACCACGTTGTAATTAGGAACTTGTGACGAAACCATTGATAACCATGAAGCAGTCTTTGGCAGTTAGTGACTGTAGAAGGGGTTGAAAAGTCCTCTGTAAAGTATCTAGAGTCATTCTCAATGTCTTGGTCTCTTGTCGTTCTTGAAAGGACACCAGTTCAAATGTAGCATTAGGTGGCATTTCATAGCACACCAAGGAATTGCATTGGACAGTAGCCACTATCACACTGACAGCATCAGGTGTGTTTATAAAACTCAGTGTTCTGCACAGAGTGTTGCACTCTATTAACCCCGGCTAGGAACGTGAACTAGTAATGTTACTGCTTTGTTCAAGGGTATGGTATTCAGAGTAGAAAGAGGTTTAGAGGTATTACTCTGAATCCTTCTTGGTGTCTGCGAGCACCTGCTGTAGAAGACTGGCCACGTAGTGCTCATTAAGTGGTCGATTGACACCTGTCTGCTTCTCCCTGAGGTAGGCTAAGGAGGCAGACTAACGGTTCCAGTAGCTTTTACCACTCGTACAGTGATGGGTGGTATGTAAGATGGTTCACAAGCTTGATTGTTGTGGATCTTTTCACAAACTAGACACCCAACTCTGGAACCCAGCAGCAGTTATAATGTCAGCAGCAGTGATAACCTTCTTTTCACAGATGGCTGCATCAGAGTGGTTCACATTAGACATCTTGTGTCTGATTTCTTGGTTACTCAGCAAAACATGTAAATGTTTCTCCAAGCCAAAATCTTACTTCATCTGCAACCTTCCTAGGATTATCTAAACCATGCACATACATAGAGAACCTTGTATGGAGTGCATCCCCCCAGTACTCATCTAAGCAAGTTATTCAATGCTCTCTGAACTCCAACAGATAATTGCACCAACTAAGACCTGAACTTAGTACTCTATCACTCAAGGCTTGTTTAATCATGCCATCTTTAGTCTGTTTGTATAAACCAGGCCACCAGCAGAATTGCTGTAGCATTGCCACTGTTGCGTTGATCCCTGCATGTGCAGATGCCAATCCCTCATGGGCTTCTTTGTTTATGTCTAATCTGAACACAATATTAGGTATTATCCTGTATCCTACTCCTCAAATGAGTGTTATCTGAATTAAGGGTGCAGGAGTATTTGGTAAGAAAGACTGCAGGAGGTTTCCCACCTTTCTTGGTTACATTCATGGTTGTTCAGAAATCTTTGCGCTATTCATTTGAGACATGGTTAGGATTTCTACTCTAACAGTCTGAATTGAAGCCTTTACTGCTAGGTCAGCCATACAGTTCTCTTTGGTGTGAATGCCAACACACTGAGGGCCCAAAGTGTGCCTCAGATGGACCAGTTGAAGCTTACCTTGCAAAATAACCTTATTTCCCTAAAGCTGCATTTTCCCTTTTCATCCTTGAATCCATTCAAATGCCAATTCTGCAAGTCAACATTGTAAACCTGCACACAAAAGGATGAGTTGGAAACAATAAGAGTGGTAGCTGAGGAGTCAGCATTTTGTAGTGCAAGTAACGGGGTGTGTAATTTTGCCTGCTGTGCAATGCTGCCACTTAGGATTTTAGTGTGTGTACCTTGTAGAAGAAATTCACCATACTACACTGCACCTTACACTGCTGCGCAAGCTGTGGAGTACTTTTCGCCATTCCTACTGCTGGTTGGGCAGAGCCATCCATATAGAATAGGCTCTGGTAAGACTCAATGCGCAAAGTAGTTGTTTATTTCGGAGAATAGCTTATGTATGAAGAGTGAGATCATAATAACACTTTACATTCACTGCACTTAAAGAAAGGCCCACTGCACCCACCTTGAGTATAGGGTGTGAGCATTGGGAATGCTTGCCTTGGTGCCCACTTCCAGTGCTGGTATGGGAGACACAACAATGATATGTTTTTCTTGAGCCAAAGGTCTCTCCCTAAAAATTGCATTTTTTACAGCTGTAAGGATTCAATAGAAGAAAAGCGTACTTCTGCTAAAGAATACAATTAGGATTTATAAGCAATAGGAATGGTCTGTCTTTCGTTGTAAATCACATAGGTATAACCATAGTGGCTGAGTATAATTCTTATAACTAGGTTAGTTATATTATTCTTAGTCTGTAAATATTTAGTCTCAACATGTCTGCTAGTAGAACACACAAGATATCAGCGTACGCTTAGCCATTGTTTAGAGGGAAACATATGAGAAATCAGGTAATTCAAGGGCTTAATTTGCTCATCATTGTAGGCAAGTAAGTATGTCCAACGTTAAGAAACCCTGGCAGGAATTGCAACTTTTTCAGTGTCTTGGGAGGTTGTAAGGTAGCACACTTCTGCAAGAAGTCCATAGCTCGACTCTGGCCTTCACTGGATAACTCGTATCCTGGGAAGGTCATCATCACATAGACAATTTTCAATTTTTTAAAGTTGATTTTGGCTTAAGTAAGATATATATAATCAATCTATGACAATACGTCAGGATCTTGTTGTAAGAGCTGCATGAAGCATGTTGAAAATAAGTTAGGACTGTTTCTATTGCGCCTAGATAAACATCAAAATGAGAACTGGACCCTGTCAAAACTAAAGGCGGTTAGATACTTTCAGGTGTTATATTTTTACTAAAACCCATTGGAAATAACCAGGGTCATTTTCTATTTTTTCCAGACTAGGTTGGTCATTAAACCAGTGCAATGCGTGTTTTGTACTGCATAAATTCACATATGTGAATTCAGATTCCTATAGTCTAATACTTTCCTTTAGGATCCATCTGGTTTGGGGATGGGAAAAAGGGGAGTGTTTAATGGTCAAAGACAAGGTGCTATTATGCCTTGATATTGCAATTGATCTAATATTGCTTTTCTACCACGTTTTGCTTCTGTCTTTAGAGAGTATGTACATGTGGTTGAGGTTGACCACGTAAGGGAATGATATTTTGATTTGAGTGTTTGTGCCACCCCGCTTGATTTCTGTATTAGGACAGAACCTGTTTTACAGGTCATTTACTGGTGTAAATTTCCCTGATGTCATCAGGTACTATGGGAGAAAAAGTCACCTGTATGACTTCCTCCACCTGGGGCGCTTCCATAATAAAGACTGGATGCCAGTCTTCTTCGGCTAGGATGATATCATAATCATGGAACAATTGTGTTCACAAGACTGCTTCAATGGTGCCTGGTATATCCCCTTCAATTTATATGTTTAAATGTCTATCTGGACTCTCAACTTGTATATATTCATCAGTTGGATTTGCCTCCAGAAGCCTCTGACGCATCTGATGCACTATCGTGACTTCTACTGTGCTGTCTAGATGTGCTCTCGTTCACGCTCTGTTTTGCAGGAGGACTTGTAGCTATATCAGCATGTTTCTTAGAAAGCCCTGCCACTTTCTTCTTCTTAACTGGGGTTTTAAAGTCCAATCATTTCTTCTACCTCTTTATCCTGATGTCAGACTTGCTTCCTGCTTCACTTTTCCTACTGTACTCCTCTTTTCTTTGGTCCTCGGATCGGCTTCCCCTTTCTGTTCTTTTACCATCAGTGTCCTGAAAAGATCGTGAAGATTATTGAAACTGTCAGGCTTTTACATTTTTCTTGTGATCTTTTGAATTATAACCACCCCTACCGGATTCCTGAGAAGCAGGTGATCTGGCCATCTTTTTTCTTTGTCCCTCTGTTTATTCTTCCCTCTGTTGCAGTTTTCTCCTTAATGGAACCCTTAGTGTCCACCTTAGTTTTAAATGTGGTTTAATGGATTGAGTCCCTAAGGTATCTCTCCCCACAGAGGTATAAATGCTTGCGATTATTTCTAGTAGTTCTCGTTCACAATCTTGAACTGGAACTGCTTCTAGTCTCTGATAGATGGTCAGACCTAAAGCTTCTCCCTTAATATTGCTCAGGATGATAGAGGAAATTGTGGAAATGTTTCCCATTAATTGTATTTCTAAATCCAAAGCTTTTGCAGCTCCGTGGTCATTTTGTTCCATCAGGGAGAATTGCCAATGAAGGCATGACAAGCCTGCTAGTATAAATGTATGCAAAAATACTTCCCCTGGCATAACATTCCTCTATGGGTAGCACCATTCCATTTGTCTTGAGGTGTAGTTTATGGATACACTGCCTATAACTGCTTGATTTTCAGGCAATCCAGAAGGCCATTTCATCACGCTTCGTGGGTGCTTTTCCCATGATAGTGTTAATAGTCTGTGGACTAATAGTTTATTCAAGGGTAGGTTTTGAGCTCAAAGTATGTTGTATGAATTGTACAAGTGTCCTGTATAAGGATACGGTATAATTCAAAACCCTGATCACCTCAGCAAGTGTTAGGTTGTGGGGATGAGGAACAGGCATGTGTCCAGCCATGATCAGCAATGTAACCCCTTCATTGCTTAGCAGTCCCAAACAGACCTTTCTGTGTGTGTGGCAATTGACCAGCAAACCAGTTATGATGTTCCCGGTAGGCCAGAGGGATTTTCAAATTTTGGTAAGTCCTATAATGTACCAGCAGGTCTACTTCTATGTGGGTATGAAACTGCCCAGTTGCAGTATCCATAGGCTCAAACTCCACCCAGGAGTTAAATGTTTTAAAGTCATACGCTGTGTGTGCAGCTATTACAAATGTAACGCCCCCCTCTTAGGGGACATCTCGAGATTTGAGATGTTGAGTAACTGCTTCCCTGTAATTGGTCCCATCACAATAGGAGCTGCCATTGGGAACTGATTCAATTGAATATGGAATCAAAAAGTTAGAAAACCCACAACATTGGGTATCAGCTTTTATAAGTTAAGCTTGACAAGCCTACATAAATAGGTGCTCCCTTATCCCCTAGCAAGCTTTTACAATGGACATCTCCATAATGGTGTGTGAATAGTGAAAAAACTACTCAGGACTTAACCGTAAGATAAAAGCTCCCCTTTTGGGTGCCAAGTGTTGCATGAACTACGACTTTGAAATAGTTCTACAATGTTTGCTGTCCCACTCACGGGTGGCACAAATGAACTCAGTTCAATACACCAGTGCTGAATGTTCTAGCCCTACAGTACCCTATCCAATACATTTTTGAGATGGTATTAATGCTTTTGGGTTACTAACAATCCCTGTAAAGGGAACAGTAGCACTGTGGTAACAGAAACAAACCTACTTTGTTATTCATAGTCAATCTGTTTCTCAGTACGTGTAAAACAACTACACAGAATATCATAAAAATAGCAAGAAGCCACATTATAAGTAGCAAGAATAATACAAACCTTTCTAAAATGGTTGAAATGGAATATCATCTAAAACCTAACACCGTAAAAACCAACTTCTATGTGATAATTTAAGAGAGCATGGAAAGCAGAGCAACTTGCAGTCTAGAGTTTCTCAGGGAAAAATATCCCTCACTGCTTGATCACTGCTACGGGATGTCCACGCGTAGCTGCTAGTGACTTTTTGCTCCTGCCCCCAGCCTCCAGACCACTCTCACATTTAATTGATGGTGCAGCGGCGTGATCTTGAGGTTTCTCACAGATGTTGTTCCCCGAGGTCCGGCTGGCTGTCACCGGGAGCTGGACTGGACTCCACGTCTCCTTCCCGGTGTCTCCTTCCCGGTTTTGGTGGTTAACGGATGTTGACAGCTGTAGGCTGAGGGCAGCGGAGCTAATGAGGAATGCTTTGCCTTGGTTTGGCGGGAAGGTGAGCCGGTGAATGCTCACCAGGTCTGTGGAAGAGAGGAGGTGAGCTTCCCTGCAGTTTGGCAGGGGTGTATGGTGGTGGGTTGCAGGCTGTGTGGGCTGCTGCCCCGGATAAAGACTCTGCTCCACTTTGATTTTTTTTTGTGTGTGTGGCTTTTTTTGGCATTGGAACATTACATCAGAATTTAAAGGAATTCAAAGGACCGGCGGGTCCAGGGGTTGAAAGCAGGAAGGGAGCCTGAAAGGAGAAAAGAGTGAGTTCGCTCATTTTCATTACAGGGCAAATGGGCAAGCAGAGGGCAATGGCGGTGTTGGATCCCCTCTTCCCCCCTTGTCACAGTACTCCCATAGCATTGCCGGGAGCTGCAATAAAAGGTGGCTGCTTATCCCACTACAGTGGGGACAGTGGTTCTCGGCCCTCTCTCTCCTCCTTGCCATAGTATTGCCATAACATTGCCTGGAATTGCAGGAGTGGAACAAGGACTGTATGAAGACGGCAAGAGGAAAGTGTATCCATAGAGGGGAAAGGAAAGAGGGGAGAAAAAAGGTAAAAGGGAAAGAAGGGAAGAAAAAGAGAAAAAAAAAACAGAGCTGGGCTGGGAAGTCGCAGGGCTGAGCACGATTCAAGATTGACACTGATAGCTGAAACCCTGGGGGTTGCTGCAGGAAGAGGTCCCTGCTTTAAAAGGAGAAAATGGGGACACACTTAAAGCTGTGAAATATAATGGCCAAAGTAGATTCAGCTGTGGGCCTCAAAGCAAAAACGCGGTTAGCTCAATTGAAGGCAGCATCAGCCGTGACAAGAGCGGAGCAAAATCTTACAGCACGCCCCGGCTCTATTATAAACTCTAGCTCGGAGAGTTCTGTAGAGGAGCTGCCAGAACCTAACCAGGACTTTGGTGTAAGGGATCCAGCTACAGAAAAGCTAACGCAAGGGGGGCTGGGTTCATGGTGCGAAAAAGAAAGAAATTAGCAGAAACATAGAGGTGAGGTGGTGGGAAAATAGGGTATTGAATGGAGTACGGATACATTTAGGCATTAATTATAGAGTTGGGTACTAAATGTTGGATAATTTCAGTCAATGCAAACAGAGTATTGAACAAACAAAAGTATGGGGGGATAATAAGATGGCTAGCTTCTTTTTCACCACAAGTTCTTTTTCTTCAAGATACCCACCTGAAAACAAATACTTCAAAACTTTTTATTCCTAAATCTTTTTCAAAAGTTTTTTTGCATCGGCAGGGTTGGCAATTAGAGGGGTCTCTATATATTTTAGTTGTGGCTGTATTGGGAGTTTGTCCAAATTCAGAGGGATCCTCATGGGCGATGGATATGGGTCACAATGAATCTAAATGGGAATATTCTAAATTTCGTCAATTACTATGGACCAATTACTGATGACCCTACATCGATGGCTAGAATTAATGAGATACTTAGAGGGGCAGGTTCTTTTTGGTGGGGACTTTACCTATATTCAAGACTTGATAAAGGACACTTCAAATAAAAATAAAAAACAGCTGAAGCGAAAGACTAAAAAATAATAGATGTCATTACACAAGATCATCAGTTAATTGACCCTGGCGCAGAGCCCATCAGGAAGTATCAGAATATACCTGCTACTCTCAACAATTCCAATCAGCCTCCCACATTGATTTCTTTTTAATATCTTGCTCTTTGAAACATGTCGGGTCGGAAATGGGGGCCAACTCATTTTCAGTCCATTTTTTGGTCAAATTAGATATAGAAATAGGGGAGGGCAGGAGGATAAAGTCCAGGTGGCAGAGGGATCAATTTATTTTCTCAAATCAACAATGAGTAATGGACACAAGAGAATGGATACAAGAATTATTTAGGATTAACAAGGGTACAGCAGAACTTTTTTCGGAATGGGAGGCCTTTATGACTTCAGTCCGTGGGCAGATAGTGGCCTTTATGGCCGCACAGTCCAAAAATCGGAGGACGCATATAGCCAAACTTCCGTTGACAGTTGATACTGCTTTGCTGCAGAAGAATGCCTCTCTACAGGAAAATGAGATAGTTGGTGGCCAGCTTGACAAAGCAAAAACGCAGCTAAGAGAGTTTTTCCTCATAGAAGAGATTAATAGCTCCCGGACATTCCAGCAGCGAGCCTACGAAGAGAGCCAAATGATAGGCAAACTGCTAGCCTGGTCAACTAAGGTAAAACAGGAAGCAGCTCTAATCACTGAAGTATTAGATCCTGATACAAATGTCCCAGTGACTAACAAGGATAAGATTGCCCAAGTGTTTTTGGAGCATTACGATCAACTATATGCTACCAAATATATGGTCGGGCAAGAAGCAATTCACCAATATTTTGAGTATGTTGATCTCCCATATTTATCAAACACTAAGGTTGAGAAGATCCAGGTCAATATCTCAGTAGCAGGCACAAGAAGTGATCCATAAAGACCAGACAGGATTTGTCGCAGGGAGGTTAATGTCTGCAAATACAGGGTTTTTAGTACAGGCGCTTGACTTTTTTTAATAGTAATCAAACCCCAGCTCTTGCTATGATGATAGATGCAGAAAAAACGTTCGATTTGGTGAATTGGGATACTCTTTTCTACGGTCTGGGCAGGTATGGACCCCCCCAGGTCACAAAAATGTTATGGAATATCTATCAAGGGGCACAGGTGCAGGTTTTTATTAATTATAACCTGGCAGGTATAGTCAATGTCAACCGGGGGACCAGGCAAGGGTGCCCTTTTTACCCCGTGCTTTTTACTTTTTTTATTGAACCCCTAGCCACCAAAAATTTGGAACAATGTGGCAATTAAAGCACCAATTTTTAGGAATCGCAAAACTAAAGCTGTTTTCAGATGACATCATCCTCTATCTTTGCCCAGAAAGACAGATTATAGAGCTAACATTAGCAGAATTTGTACAATTCAAACTCATCTGAGGGTATAAAATTAATCATTGCAAGACTGAGATTTTAATTATTAATATTACAAGTCACTTTCTCTCCGAAAATCTTAAGCGACAAGCCCTTAATCCAAACCCAATCCGACATTTAGGGATGTATGTTACTAATAAATGCTGGGGGCCCGATTCACAGAATTAACTTAAGACAAAATCCTAAACATACTACTTTTGGTATTCACAGAATGCACTTACTACTTTTGGTATTCACAGAATGCACTTACTACTTTTGGTATTCACAGAATGGATTTACGACTACTAACTTTACGCCCGCACTCGGGCCGGAGCTTCCGGCCCGGAGGTGGAGCTTCCGGTCCAGAGGTGGAGCTTCTGACCCGGAGGTGGCGATTCCGGCCGATGGCGGCGATTTAGCCATGGCCGAAATCTTCACCTCAGGGCCGGAAGCTCCGCCTCTGGGCCGGAAGCTCCGCCTTCAGACTGGAAGCTCTGCCCCTGAGTTGGAAGCTCCACCTCCAGGTCGGAATTTCCGGTCCGAGTGCGGACGTAAAGTTAGCAGTCGTAAATCCATTCTGTGAATACCAAAAGGAGTAAGTGCATTCTGTGAATACCAAAAGTAGTAAGTGCATTCTGTGAATACCAAAAGTAGTAAGTTTGGGATTTTGTCTTAAATTAATTCTGTGAATCGGGCCCTGGGAACTTTATAAATTATACTATAAAGCTATGCGGAACAAAATAAAAAAATTGCTAGAAGAGTGGTCGTTATTACCCCTCACATTGATAGGCCGTGTGTCCCTTATAAAGATGTCCATTCTATCTTTACTTGTTTTTCTTTTCACAAACATCCATATAAAAATCAATATGATTTATTTTAAAGAGTTAGAAACAATGTTTAGAAAGTTTGTTTGGAGTAAGAAGGCACCGAGGGTAAAACTCTCAGTGCTTTAACTTGATATTAATCAGGGTGAGCTTGCACTTCTGCAAGTTCGTATGTATTATGGAGCAGCCATTTTTAGATCTTACAGCCTGTTTACTTGACTCCAAGGGATCAGCTGATACTTTATTTTTGGACAAAATGGTGCAGGAGGCTGGCTCGCAGATCCCGGTATTTTTAAAAACAGCTAAACTCCCCTAACAAACTAGGTATAAGACCTTGCAGGAATACTCATTTAGACTTCAGACTTTTTATTCAAAGCAGGCTTTCTCCACAGGGTTTACTTAAAACTAGCTGAATTTAAAAGCTTGGTCCTCCAAATACAGACCAGCCATTTAAGGTCCTGTAACACTTGCGGTTTTAAAGAGCTGGGGCATTTTTTAGTGGGAGATAGAGTAATCACTTGGCAAGAGGTCCAAGCCAGGTGTAGAGACCGGAGCAAGCTTTTCTTTTTTTGAATATATACAGATCTCATATTTACTAAAAAAAAAACACAGCCTCCCTTCCAGTTCCGGTCCAAATGTGCTTGTAACTGCTCTATTTAGAGCAAAGTTAAGAGGGGTGGGAAACTGGTATTGTCTTTTACACTCCCAAGGAGAATCAATGGTGGTCAATACATTTCTAGAAGAAGTCACCCAGGAATCACAATGTAGGTTCTCTATTCGCGATTGGCAGGCCATATCACAACTAGGCAGTAAGGCTTTAAGAGTGGACAATTTTAAAAGAATGGCTTTCTTGTCACGCTGGATGGCATACTACACCCCTAAAGTTCTTCATAAGATTTGCCCAGAGCTTGAGAATAGATGTTTTCGTTGTCCGACAGCAGGCGAGGGAGGCTGGCTACACATTTATTTTACTTTCCCAAAGATAGGGCAATTTTGGGAAAATATTTTTTCGGCTTTCAGCCATGGAGTTCAGAAAAGACTGGACCCTGAGGCAGATGTAGCACTTTTTGGCATCACTAGCCAGAGAGTAATCCTTGCAATGTCAAGAGGGGAGGAGACATTTACAGCAATTGCCTCCATTGTAGCACGTTCTTTGATACTTCAGATTTGGAGGTCCTTAAAAATACCTACTTATTCAGAATGGCTAAATAAAATGATACGCACAAAGAAATTCGAAGAAGCATATGCGAAGAGAGTGGGGCTACTAAAATATTTACTGCTGTTTGGAAATACATAGAGAGCCTAGAGACCACTCCGGAAAAAAAGGGCCACAATGTATTTTGAAGTTTTCTACAGAACAAAAGGGGGGGATGCATTTCACTACTGCACTTTCAGCATTATTAGGGTTATAAAGCACTGCATTAAATCGGAGTGGCTCTACTTTGGTGAGCCTACACTGATGATTAGCCACTGGCATCATGTTTAGAGGCGAAAATAGGCACTTTGCACTTTATGCGAAGTCTAGGTAAATTTTGGTTGCAATGATATATAGTTGCTAAATACTGCATGGTGTACTTTATATATGTTTGCTCTGTTCAAAATTGATATACATATAGGTACGTGTTAGACCTGGCAGCTTGGCGTGAGTCTCCCTTCCACTTTTTGTCGCTGTGCCTCATGTGTTTTGCTGGTGTTAGCTGCTCAGAGCACTGTGCCACTGCCAACCAGTGCCACAGTGCAAGTGCTCCCTATTTAAAATGTATATGTTGGTTGGATTCCATGATTGGCTTATTTGGTTTACTGTCAGACCCCCGTAAAGTGCAACAGGAGTGCCCAGGGCTTGTAAATACAAATGCTGCTGGTGGGCTTGCAGCACTGGTTGTGCCACCCACAGAAGCGGCCAAGTAAAATGTGTCTAAGGTCTGCCATTGCAGAACCTGCGTGCAGTCTGGTACTTATCAAAAAACGACCTGAACGAGTCAAGTAGACAGGAACCTAACCGGGAGAGACAAAAGGTGTAGGAAACAATTTGATCCTTAAGGACACCGTTTTCAGAAAGAAAGGGAAGGATTATCTCTTTCTATAGTCCCCTCACTCACCAGGGTTTCCCCACGGTGACATGCTTCATCATAGGGGTCCTCCCAGTCCTCTACGGACTGAGGCGTGCTACGACTTGCGGTGTTACGTAGGAGCACTAGAAACTCGTGGACTATGTGTAGTGCAAGTGAAGAAGTGGTGGAGTGGGAAAATTAAAATAATCAGCTAGTGGGCTACAAAATAAACTTTATTGGTGCTCTAAGCTGAAAAAATTAAAAACGGGGTAATATGACAAGGGACCCTAACTGTAATGGAAAGGTGTGCCTAGCATATCTTGAGGTCAACTAGTTTCGAGCTCCCCAGCTCTTCGTCAGGACTACACTGGGACCAGCCCAGTGTCGAGAAACTTGCCACTCCTAGTCAACCTTAATAAGGTGCAATAAGTGTGATGCCACAATAGTAAGGCATGCGTATTTTAAAAATACATACGTAATGTACGTCAGCACAATGGTCTGTAAGGTACAAAACAACAGTTAATTAGGAGGAAAAAAATATATATGCATAGTGTAATACGTAATTGTCACTAAAAATTGTGAGCACACTACACCCAAGTGTGTGCACACTTTCATGTCTGACGTGCCGCTAAGTGAAAGAGAGAAGAGATGCAATTATTCACTCCATGCCGGCGTGGTGCTGGAAAAAGTGTGCTGAAATTAATAAAATTATTAAGTCTGACTAAATACACACAAAAACATACAACATAGAACATGTAACATACTTAAGAAAAAGCAACACTGTGCCTCATGGTCACTGGAGGGGATGCGGAGATCTCGTACATCTAGTGGAGGATAGGAATCGAGATCGTTAGGGAAAGAGGCGTGTTCCGTAATGACGGATCGCCCAGCGTGATGAGAGGGAGAAGGAGAAGGGTCTCCTCACTCCGTCCGGGTATGGAGAATGGTAGCACTTACTTGTACGTTGAACCCCGCATACTTCTGACACCTACTCGAAGCCAAACCTCTCGGACCGCATTCTGGCGTGTCCTCGTTGCTGCACTGTTTTTATGTGCTGGCGGGCGTGTCACAAGACTAGAGACAGAAGAGAGAAAGCTCCGATGCCGGTATGCGAGTGGAGCCGCCATCTTGGAAAGGGATGAGACTGTGGGTTTAGATATTGTTAAGTATTCAAATATATTTTAAAAGAGGTCATTGTACGTCTCATTGCTCCAGAGTGGGTAGGTAATCACTCGCAACTTAAAACAAGTTATGAGGGCGAGAGACGGTGAGATATGGAGTGATATTGTAGTAAAGTTAATATATTGAGGAAAACTCGAACTTTATTGAGAAGGCAGGCTGGAGCTGCTCAGACATAGGTCAATGAGACCGGCTGTGATGGGAGCCGCCATCTTGGAGTGGGATGGGGAGGTAGTGAATACTGATGAGGAATGAGATGCTGGTTTCAAGTAGCTATGGGGCCGTGGAGAGATAGTAATCACTCTCAACTTGGGTGACTAAGGATGCAGAATTGAAAATATGAAGGAGGGATATTGACTGATGGAATGATATAAATATTACAATAATGGATAACACTGTGCGAGGTTATCGCAATGCCCAACCTGATAGATATTAATGGCTTATTCAGCAGGTGTACCAGAGTTGGTTGGTCAAGTAAACTGGCACCAGGGTATGTCATCATTAAGACCCCTGTCGTCTGAGCGTAGCTTGAACACCCAACGTTGTTCCTTCTCATGTAGCTGTTTCTCCATGTTGGGGTGATTCTTGATATGTTCCAAGACAACCCAGTTGAAGTCATTGGGTGTGTGGCGTTTTTCCAGGAAATGGGTGGTCATCTTGGTGTTATCACGTTTACACCTGAAATTACTACGGTGCTCAATCATTCGGGTGTTTACTTTCCTGGTAGTCATACCTACGTAGTGGAAATTACAAACGCAGGTTATCAGGTAAACAACACCTGTTGTGTTGCAGTTTGTGAAAGACCGAAGATTCCAGGTTATCCCATTGTTGCATTTCACTGTCTTAGTCACTTTTGTGAGGTGACATACACTGCAGTTACCGCACGGGAAATGGCCCTCTGGTAGGGGTTGGAGCAGGCGTTGGGGACCTGCAGTTTTTGTCGTAGTGGGACGTGTATGGACAAGATGATCCCTCAGGTTGCGTGCTTTGCGATGGCTGAACATAGGTTTCTGTAGGTCTAGACCCCCGCTGTTCAGGATGCGCCAGTGTTTCTTGATTATTTTACTAACCAAGTTAGATGCAATACTGTATGTAGTGATACAAATTTGTCTTCGTGGCTCATCCTGTATGGCTACGATTTGAGTCTCTAAAAGGGCCTCCCTATTGTTATTGAAGGCTCTTTTTCTGGATCTGGACACAAGATGTTGCGGGTATTTCCGTTGTATCAATTTTTCTGATAGTTCTTTGGCTTGAATGTTGTAGTCTTGTCTTGTCGTGCAATTCCTTCTGAGGCGCAAAAATTGACCAAATGGGAGGTTGTCTTTGAGGCTGCGAGGATGGAAGCTGTCATATACCAGTAGGCAATTCCTTGCTGTGGGTTTGAAATGTGTAGTGCTGAAGAGACGTCCGTCTTGTGCTGATATATTAAGATCTAAAAAGATAGTGGATCGGCTCATCGAAAAGGTGAATTTCAGGAAGGGGTCTTGTTGGTTCAGCCAGACTAGGAAATTTTCCGCTTCTTGTTCATTACCTTCCCAGATCAACAGCACATCGTCTATGTACCTTTTCCATAGTTTAATATGTTCGATGTGAGGATTGTGTTGGTGGAGAATATTCTGCTTCTCCAAATGATGCACATACAAACCCGCCACACTCGGCGCAAATGTGCTTCCCATGCTGGTACCGTGGGTTTGCTTGTACAGGACATCATTAAATTGGAAAAAATTCTCAGTCAAAGCCAGACGGCAACATTCCAGGACCACATGTCTGGGTGTGTGGTACCCCCAATCGTTTAGATAGAGTACCTCTTCCAGGATGTCTAAGGTATCCTTATGAGGGAGACTCGTGTACAGACTCTCTACATCAAAAACCAATAACTCCTTACTTCTACACGATTCCCAAAATACATAAATCTATGGAAACACCCCCAGGAAGACCCATAGTATCAGGGATCGGTTTGATTTTGGAACCCTTGTCTAAATTTGCTGATGCTTTTTTAAGACCCTTGGTTCAGGCTACTGAAACCTATCTACAGGACACCAAAGCAGTCCTTTGCTTAATCCAGGATCTCGAATTCAACCCCACAACTAACATTTTAATCAGTTTGGATGTAGAGAGTCTGTACACGAGTCTCGCCAGCACATAAAAACAGTGCAGCAACGAGGACACGCCAGAATGCGGTCCGAGAGGTTTGGCTTCGAGTAGGTGTCAGAAGTATGCGGGGTTCAACGTACAAGTAAGTGCTACCATTCTCCATACCCGGACGGAGTGAGGAGACCCTTCTCCTTCTCCCTCTCATCACGCTGGGCGATCCGTCATTACGGAACACGCCTCTTTCCCTAACGATCTCGATTCCTATCCTCCACTAGATGTACGAGATCTCCGCATCCCCTCCAGTGACCATGAGGCACAGTGTTGCTTTTTCTTAAGTATGTTACATGTTCTATGTTGTATGTTTTTGTGTGTATTTAGTCAGACTTAATAATTTTATTAATTTCAGCACACTTTTTCCAGCACCACGCCGGCATGGAGTGAATAATTGCATCTCTTCCCTCTTTCACTTAGCGGCACGTCAGACATGAAAGTGTGCACACACTTAGGTGTAGTGTGCTCACAATTTTTAGTGACAATTACGTATTACACTATGCATATATATTTTTTTCCTCCTAATTAACTGTTGTTTTGTACCTTACAGACCATTGTGCTGACGTACATTACGTATGTATTTTTAAAATACGCATGCCTTACTATTGTGGCATCACACTTATTGCACCTTATTAAGGTTGACTAGGAGTGGCAAGTTTCTCGACACTGGGCTGGTCCCAGTGTAGTCCTGACGAAGAGCTGGGGAGCTCGAAACTAGTTGACCTCAAGATATGCTAGGCACACCTTTCCATTACAGTTAGGGTCCCTTGTCATATTACCCCGTTTTTAATTTTTTCAGCTTAGAGCACCAATAAAGTTTATTTTGTAGCCCACTAGCTGATTATTTTAATTTTCCCACTCCACCACTTCTTCACTTGCACTACACATAGTCCACGAGTTTCTAGTGCTCCTACGTAACACCGCAAGTCGTAGCACGCCTCAGTCCGTAGAGGACTGGGAGGACCCCTATGATGAAGCATGTCACCGTGGGGAAACCCTGGTGAGTGAGGGGACTATAGAAAGAGATAATCCTTCCCTTTCTTTCTGAAAACGGTGTCCTTAAGGATCAAATTGTTTCCTACACCTTTTGTCTCTCCCGGTTAGGTTCCTGTCTACTTGACTCGTTCAGGTAGTTTTTTGATAGGTATATTAGTGGAGGGTGAACCTAACCTTAACCTCTACTTTCCCCTTATTTCTGGATAAATGCAGTCTGGTACTGTCATGCTGACTGGGCAAGTGCACCCACTTCCCAGTCCCTAAACCTTCCCTTAACTTCATATTAGTCACCCCTATGGTAGGCCCAAGGACAGGGTGCATTGTAAGTTAGTTTTTCACTATTGTAAGGCTACCTGTTCTCCATAGGCCAGAATGGGCTGTTAGAATTGTTACATCCTATGATCCTAACAGACCCAGGGAACATGGTAGAAATTCGAGTTTAGTATGCCTGAACTCAGAATAATAAAATACATCTTTTAGTAAAGTTTATTTTAATATTCTGTGTTTGCAAATACCAGTTTTAGAAAGTTGGTATTTGCTTGCCTAACCATTTCAGCCGACCTCTGCTATGATGTGTATCTGCCTGTCTGGTTTGTGTGAGTGACAGGGCTGGGGAAACCCAGAGGGGCAGGGCTAGGTAGCCTGGTGGTGAATAGAGAGATTGACATCCAGATGGGTGGGAGGAGTGCACCTGGACTCTGAATAGGGATGTGCTCTGCCACCACAATTCTGGCTCCACCTCCTGTGGAGCGGCTGATGTCTCTGCCCTGCACCCTGAATAGAAAGGCAGAGTCATGTCAACAAAGTGCTCAAGAACTGGTTTGGACTGGGCAAAGGCCCCTCTGCCCCAGGAATTAGGGGTATAAGTATTGGGACCCTGCTCCCAAGAAATTAGATCCTGCTTGACAAGAAGAACCTCTGCCTGAGGAGAAGGAACTGGGAAAGCTGTAAGGAGGAGTACTGTCCCTGACCTGGGTGATCGGCCTGCAGTGGTTGCCTTGCTGCTGGAAGGAGAGGAGAAAGACTTTATTTCAACTTGTGCTTAAAAGATCTCCAAGGGCTTGTGCTGAGCTTGCCCCCTGAACGAAGTCCCAGGACCAGTGGACTTCACCCCCCATCTCCCCAGAGTTCTTTGGAAGTGCCTAAGGCTGTTGTTGGGCCTTCTGAGGGACTGCGTGTCGCAAGGAGCTGGAAGCGCGACTCAGGAAGCAGAAGCGTGCCGCCGTCGGAGCTGTTGTCGTCGCATCTCGCAAAGGGTGTCGCCGTTGCAGCATCGCATCGAGCGGAAGCGTCTCGCATCATTCCGGAAGTGTCTCGCAACGCCGAAGAAGCGTGTCGCCATCGCAGCCATCGTAGCTGACGCATTGCACCGCATCAAGAGAAGAGTCTCACATCGAGGAAGAAGCGTGTCGCCATCGCAGCCATCGTAGGTGTCGCATTGCACCACATCAAGAAAAGCGCATCGCATCCACGGAGAAGCGTGCCGCCGTCGGAACTGCTGTCGTCGCATGGCGTAAAGGGGTGACGCCGCTGCAGCATCGCATCGAGCAGAAGCGTCTCGCAAACGTCGGAGAAGAGTGCCGCTGCCAAGGCCGCTGTCGTCGCATCGCGTAAAGGGGTGACGCCGCTGCAGCCGACGCATCAGACGAGTCTTCTCGCAACATCGGAGAAGCGTAACGCATCTGGAAGATCTTCACGTCTTTATTTCTTTGCACCAAAAACTCCATCACATCAGCATCGTTGCAACACTTTTGTTGCCCTGCGTGTCGCATCTAAGGTACATTGACTTAAAGTGTCGCATTTAAGAACTTAAGAGAACTAAGCAAACTTCTACCATCTAAAGTAACAGTATTGTGTATTTTTGTCGTTTAATGGCCTTGTGGTGACTCTATATAAAGAATCCTTATTTTTAAAATAAAAACCTGTGTGGTGTCCATCTGTAGTGTTGTCACTTGGTTACTGTATGTGTTCACAAATGCTTAACCTATAACGCTCTGAGATAAGCCTTGTCTGCTCGCGCCAAGCTACCTAGAGGGTGAGCCGGGGTTATTTTAGGAGTGTAACCCCTTACCCTGACTAGAGGAAAGGTTCCCTGCTTGTCACAAATACCTACCTGTGCCAACCAGAGAACCCGGATTCTAACAGTACGTGTAGTCATCGATTTACTGTATCAATTCTTTGCATGGCCTAATCAAAAGATACGAAATGGGAAATTGGTAGAACCATTTCCTAAGAGAGCTGGTGCCAGTAAAAGATCTATGGGAATTTATGGTAAGGCCAGGGATTATTCAGTAAAGCTGGACTGTAAGGCAACCATAAGTCTTTACTAGAATAAGTTGCACTTTAGCACTGCACTTTAGTACTATTAGGGTTACTATGCACCGCACTTTATAAGATTGCAACTGTAGCACTTCAGTAAAGAGAATTTCTCTTTCGAATAGAATGTGCATTAGCTTTGTACACCAGTATAATTTGGGTTGGTAGTACTGCACTTTATTAAAATTGCAACTGGTTGTACTTTGGCTAGTTTGTGTGAAGGTTAATCCCTAGCACTATAGTTAGAAGGAAAGTCGCCACGTTGCACTTTATGGAAAAATGTATTTATAGAGATCTACGTTAAGTTGTGTGTTGTGATGTATAGCTGTTAAAATTGGCATGCTGCACTTCATATATACCCGTCGTGCTTAACCCAATATGTCTGCTGGAATGTATATTCATCAAACTGAGTGCATTTATTTTAATGTTTTATCCATGCCTCATTTATGCTTCTGAACATAATAAATTTTTTAACAAAAAAAGAGAATTACCCCTCATATTACATCACTTATGACATGTTCTATGAGAGTGTTGCTAAAGTCACTGCTACATTTGAAATTACATAATTGATGACCAAAATGTGCATTGTGCGGCCAAGAGTTATAGTTACTTCAGAGCATGAGTTATAATTACTTGAGATAACAATAACTGGTGAATTTCAATGGTTTTGTTAGATTAAAACTGTAGTTTTTTAACTGACATTTTCACCTAACTTTAATGTCCCTTCAGCCTTCAGTTTGTCCAGCGAATTTGTTAATTTTTTAAAATGCAAAATAAGATATTATCTTCATATATAACTAGACGTCACTTTTATTTTAGTTTTTTTCGATATATTCTCAGCCAACTCCCTATGCCCTGCCGCTAACTCCCTATCCACCTTGCACAACCTTCGATCGTGCATGTCATGGGATTGGCCGCAGGGCCTGGCCTACCCCCCATCATGCATCCCCTTTTTAATGTTTGTTTTATATATTGTTTGATTCCTGTGGCTGTCCCACAAGAGAACCACACACAGAACTCTTGTGGGAGTCCAGGGGACCTTGTTGGCATCCATGGGACATCTGCAGGATCATGAAACCCCCACAATTGGTTTGAAATATTTAGACTCGGGGGAGCTCCATGGGGGTCTCCCCCACATCGGTCAAGGGATAAGGCTACCTTGCCCTCCTATACTTTATTTTATTTACTTTTCAGGGCACCGGAACCAATTCCCCGTGTCCTGAAATGGTGGCCAGCCAATCAAAGCTCGAGCTCCTGCAGGACTCGCGGGAGCCTTTCGCTACTGCGGGAACTTGAAGGCTGACGGGGAAAAAAGCCCCCTCAACCAATCAGGTGCTTCCATATTCTAATTTGCACAACCACAGCATTCTTGCAAACACAACTGTCCAGATATAAATATGTTTTTGAACATTAATTTCTCAAAAACTATTGAACATATTTACACCAAAAAGAATGTTTTCTGCACCAAGATCTAGTTCCATGCTAAATTGGTGTAATTGCATTTTTCAATAAATTGATGTTGTTATGATACTTCTTAGAAACTGGGATGTCTTAACAACTCTCTGGGGAATTTGAAGAATATATTATTTGAACACCTCCACCTTGTTGAATATTAGAATAACATTTTTAGTTTCTTAAGTCATCAATTAGGGGTTTACCTTACACGATCCCTAAAAGAGATCTTCCATCATCTCAATGAAAATATGTGGTGAATCCATGTTTTTATGGCTATTTCGATCACCCAATAACTAATAACCGCTGTATGGAATTCTCCTGGCTTCCTACTTTCGACCAATGGCTCAATAAAATGGTTAAGATTAGTAAAGTGGAATATGCTCTGTTTGCCGCAATCTTAAGGAGTACTTATACGATAAAATATGGTGTATTTTCCACTCTGATGCAATATTTACATTTTGATCATACATTTGGGTAATCTGATAAGATTATTTAACTTCTTTGTATGGTGCATTTTCCTGGCTCCTCCAATAATAAAAATTAACTAAAACAAAAATGTGGATTTATGCTATGTATAAATTTAGTAAGACCCTACTAAACTGAAGAGATTACGTAAAAAATAACTGATATTTCACCCTCAGAAGTCAGTTGTGTCCAGCATTATCTATATTTCACTCAGTACAGAAGTGGCCAATTAACTGCAAAAGCAGAGTGTGGTCTTCGGGCATGAACTGTGCTGAGTCCCCTTGTCCACAGAGATCGATGGATATGGACTTATGCCTTGCCCAGTGAGCTTTAGTTGCATTATGTACCTTTGGGTATTCCCTGCACTTAGGTCTACTGCCTCTAAAGCCGACTGAGCACACCTTCTGGCAATGCTGAGCCAGCTCAAGACCCCTGCCTTCCCTTTAACCACACACTGCACCCTGGCACCATGCAACTAGGGTCTGTTGGACATGGCCTTCAGCTGTGCCCAGCTGACTGTGGTTGAAGGGTATGCCGCTTCTTAAATGCTATAGCAACAAATTATGGACAAAATCTTGTTGTGTTTGATATTTCGCCAAAGGTATGCCCAGATGTGGGTCCCTTGCTCGTTGTGCCGCTAGATTCAAGCTAGCTTGACTGATGAGGGGTGAAACCTCAAAACTGGTCCCAGGACGCTTGTTTCTGGTCCAGGGAGGACCTGGCCTGTCAGTTCGGGCTGGACTGTTCCCATGAGGAACAGGGTCAAGACTGATATGAATTTGGCTGGGTCCAAAAAGGGGGTGGCATAATGGGCAAAAGAATGATGGATTCAACCCAGATCTCTTGACTGGGGGTGAGTGTTTAAAAGGTTTCACCACTCCATCCATCATCTTGTTGTGTTTGCTATGTTCGCCAAGGCTTTGCCAGACGTGGGTCCCCTAGTCATTGTGCCACTGGATTAAATCTAACCTGACTGACGAGGGGTGAAACCCCGAAACTGGCCCCAGGATGTATGTTTCTGGTCCAGGGAGGACCGGCCTGGCAATTTGGGCTGGACTGTTCCCATGAGGAACAGGGTCAAGACTGATTTGAATATGGCTGGGTTCAAACTGGAATGGCATGGTGAGCAAAAAAACGATGGATTTAGGCCCAGATCTCTGTACTGGGGTGAATGTATGACATTGTTCTGCATTCTGTCCATCAATTGTTGTTTTTGCATTTGTCACCCCGAGTGGGACGGGTATGCTCAGACGTGAGTCCCGTGCTCTCCATGCCACTGGAATCAAGCTATCCTGGCTGAAGAGGGGTGAAACCCCGAAACCGGTCCTAGGATGCTTGTTTCCAGTCCAGGGAGGACCTGGCTTGGCAGTTCGGGCTGGACTGTTCCCATGAGGCACAGGGTCAAGACTGATTTGCATATGGCTGGGTTCAAACTGGAATGGCATGGTGAGCAAAAAAACGATGGATTTATGCCCAGATCTCTGTACTGGGGTGAATGTATGACATTGTTCTGCATTATGCACATCAATTGTTGTTTTTGCATTTGTCACCCCGAGTGGGACGGGTATGCTCAGACGTGAGTCCCGTGCTCTCCATGCCACTGGAATCAAGCTATCCTGGCTGAAGAGGGGTGAAACCCCGAAACCGGTCCTAGGATGCTTGTTTCCAGTCCAGGGAGGACCTGGCTTGGCAGTTCGGGCTCGACTGTTCCCATGAGGCACAGGGTCAAGACTGATTTGCATATGGCTGGGTTCAAACTGGAATGGCATGGTGAGCAAAAAAAAAAAACAAAAAAAAAAAAAACGATGGATTTAGGCCCATATCTCTGTACTGGGGTGAATGTATGACATTGTTCTGCATTCTGTCCATCAATTGTTGTTTTTGCATTTGTCACCCCGAGTGGGACGGGTATGCTCAGACGTGAGTCCCGTGCTCTCCATGCCACTGAAATCAAGCTATCCTGGCTGAAGAGGGGTGAAACCCCGAAACCGGTCCTAGGATGCTTGTTTCCAGTCCAGGGAGGACCTGGCTTGGCAGTTCGGGCTGGACTGTTCCCATGAGGCACAGGGTCAAGACTGATATGCATATGGCTGGGTTCAAACTGGAATTGCATGGTGAGCAAAAAAACGATGGATTTAGGCCCAGATCTCTGTACTGGGGTGAATGTATGACATTGTTCTGCATTCTGTCCGTCAATTGTTGTTTTTGCATTTGTTACCCCGAGTGGGACGGGTATGCTCAGACGTGAGTCCCGTGCTCTCCATGCCACTGGAATCAAGCTATCCTGGCTGAAGAGGGGTGAAACCCCGAAACCGGTCCTAGGATGCTTGTTTCCAGTCAAGGGAGGACCTGGCTTGGCAGTTCGGGCTGAACTGTTCCCATGAGGCACAGGGTCAAGACTGATTTGCATATGGCTAGGTTCGAACTGGAATCGCATGGTGAGCAAAAAAACGATGGATTTAGGCCCAGATCTCTGTACTGAGGTGAATGTATGACATTGTTCTGCATTATGCACATCAATCGTTGTTTTTGCATTTGTCACCCCGAGTGGGACGGGTATGCTCAGACGTGAGTCCCGTGCTCTCCATGCCACTGGAATCAAGCTATCCTGGCTGAAGAGGGGTGAAACCCCGAAACCGGTCCTAGGATGCTTGTTTCCAGTCCAGGGAGGACCTGGCTTGGCAGTTCGGGCTGGACTGTTCCCATGAGGCACAGGGTCAAGACTGATTTGCATATGGCTGGGTTCAAACTGGAATGGCATGGTGAGCAAAAAAACGATGGATTTAGGCCCAGATCTCTGTACTGGGGTGAATGTATGACATTGTTCTGCATTCTGTCCATCAATTGTTGTTTTTGCATTTGTCACCCCGAGTGGGACGGGTATGCTCAGACGTGAGTCCCGTGCTCTCCATGCCACTGGAATCAAGCTATCCTGGCTGAAGAGGGGTGAAACCCCGAAACCGGTCCTAGGATGCTTGTTTCCAGTCCAGGGAGGACCTGGCTTGGCAGTTCGGGCTGGACTGTTCCCATGAGGCACAGGGTCAAGACTGATTTGCATATGGCTGGGTTCAAACTGGAATGGCATGGTGAGCAAAAAAATGATGGATTTAGGCCCAGATCTCTGTACTGGGGTGAATGTATGACATTGTCCTGCATTCTGTCCATCAATTGTTGTTTTTGCATTTGTCACCCCGAGTGGGACGGGTATGCTCAGACGTGACTCCCGTGCTCTCCATGCCACTGGAATCAAGCTATCCTGGCTGAAGAGGGGTGAAACCCCGAAACTGGTCCTAGGATGCTTGTTTCCAGTCCAGGGAGGACCTGGCTTGGCAGTTCGGGCTGGACTGTTCCCATGAGGCACAGGGTCAAGACTGATTTGCATATGGCTGGGTTCAAACTGGAATGCCATGGTGAGCAAAAAAAAAAAACGATGGATTTAGGCCCAGATCTCTGTACTGGGGTGAATGTATGACATTGTTCTGCATTCTGTCCATCAATTGTTGTTTTTGCATTTGTTACCCCGAGTGGGATGGGTATGCTCAGACGTGAGTCCCGTGCTCTCCATGCCACTGGAATCAAGCTATCCTGGCTGAAGAGGGGTGAAACCCCGAAACCGGTCCTAGGAAGCTTGTTTCCAGTCCAGGGAGGACCTGGCTTGGCAGTTCGGGCTGGACTGTTCCCATGAGGCACAGGGTCAAGACTGATTTGCATATGGCTGGGTTCAAACTGGAATGGCATGGTGAGCAAAAAAACGATGGATTTAGGCCCAGATCTCTGTACTGGGGTGAATGTATGACATTGTTCTGCATTCTGTCCATCAATTGTTGTTTTTGCATGGGTCCAAACTGGGGTGGCATGGTGAACAAAAGAATGATGGATTATAGCCAGATCTCTTGACTGGGAGTCAGTGGTTGAAAAGTTTCAGCACTCCATCCATCATCTTGTTGGGTTTGCTATGTTTGTCCTAAGTAACCAAAGGTATGCCCAGACGTGGGTCCCTTGCTCGTTGTGCCACTTGTTTAAAGCTAGCCTGACTGATGAGGGGTGAAACCCCGAACCGGGTACCAGGATGCTTGTTTCCAGTCCAAGGAAGACCTAGCCAGGCAGTTCGGGTTGAACTGGTCCCATGAGGACCAGGCTCAAGACTGATTTGCATATAGCTGGCTTCAAACTTGGGTGGCATAGTGAGCAAAAGAAAATTGGAGGAAACCCAAATGTCTTGACTAGGGGTGAGTGGTTGAAAAGTTTCAGCACTCCATCCCTTATATTCTTGTGTTTGTTATGTTTGCCCTAAGTGGTCAAGAGTATGCCCAGACATGAGTTTCTGGCTAGCCATGCCACTGGATTCAAGCTAGCCTCGCTGATGAGTGGTGAAATCCCGAAACCGGTTCTAGGATGCTTCTTTCTGGTCCAGGGAGGACCTGGCCTGGCAGTTCGGGTTTGAGTGTTCCCATGAGCAACATGGCCAAGTCTGATTTGCATATGGCTGTCTCTAAACTGGGGTGGAACAGTGAGCAAAAGAAATATGGATTAAACCCAGATCTCTTGACTGGGGGTGAATGGTTGAAAAGTCTCAGCACTTTGTCGATCATCTTGTTGTATTTGCTATGTTTGCCCTAGGTGGCCAAGAGTATGCCCAGACATGGTCCCTTGCTTGCTGTGCCACTAGATTCAAGGTAGCCTGGCTGGTGAGAGGTCAAACCCCGAAACTGGTCCAGGATGCTTGTTTCCGGTTCAGGGAGGGCCTGGCCTGGCAGTTCGGGCTGGAATGTTCCCATGAGGAACAGGGTCAAGACTGATTTGCATATGGCTGGGCCTAAACTGTGGTGGAATAGTGAGCAAAATAACAATAGATTAAACCCAGATCTCTTGACTGGGGGTGAGTGGTTGAAAAGTTTCAGCACTCCATCCATCATCTTGTTGTGTTTGCTATGTTTGTCCTAAGTGACCAAAGGTATGCCCCGACGTGGGCCCCTTGCTCGTTGTGCCACTTGTTTAAAGCTAGCCTAACTGATGAATGAATGAATGAATGAGGTAGCATTTATAAAGCGCCTGGTTACCCGAGGGCCTCCCAGCACTAATAGTGACGCAGATACCGACGCTGAGCATATCAAGGGAAAAGGAAGGTTTTCAATTGCTTTCGGAAATTCAAGTTGTTTGACTATTGACGAATATGGAGGGGGAGGTGGTTCCATAGCCTAGCAGCATTGTACAAAAAAAGGCGACCCCCACTTCGGGTACATTTTATTTTTGGGACTGTCACCAGATGCTTATTTTTGGATCTCAAAGCTCTATTGGGCCGATAGGAATGAATCATGGAACAAAACATAGGGGATCCTTCTCCAGAAAGTGCTTTATGTGCAATGCACATGGCCCTAAACTGGACTCCCTCCTGGATTGGAAGCCAGTGCAGCGAGGCAAGAGCAGGTTTGGCTGAAAGACCTTTAGGGATATTCAGGAGCAGGCGAGCTATGCAGTTCTGCACGGGCTGTAATATGTTGGTCGTGGTATAGGGAGCTCCTAAATATAGAGCATTGGCATAATCGAGCCATGACAGAATTAGTGCCTGAACTGACAGCCTTCTGGCCGCGAAAGGTAACGGGGAGGATCTTCCTGATGATCCTCAGGAGGCCATAGCAGCTGGCTGCTACTTTCCGGGCTTTTTCCTTAAAATCAAGGTTACAGTCAAGCCATACACCCAAGCTCTTAATATGCTTTTTCAGGGCAGGGGGTAGGCTCAGACAGTTAGGCCAAAATGGATATTAGGAGGGACGGAATTACCAAGGAGCATAAGCTCAGTCTTTGCCCCATTAAGCTTCAATCATGAGCTATCCATCCATCTGGAGACCTTTTCTAGGCAGAAAGCTATGCCAGATCCAGAGTTGTCCTGTTTATTGAGGGTGTCGTCGGCATAAGTGACAATCTGAACTCCAAACGGAGTAACTATTTCTGCCAAGGAGCTCATATAAATGTTAAATAGAGTGGGACTCAAAACAGATCCCTGAGGAACTCCACATGTAAGGGGCAATTGCTTTGAAACCGTTTCATCATCAAAGACTGAGAAAAATCTATTTTCCAAGAAGGACTGCAGCCAATTTAATGCTATTCCAGTCACTCCTACATCCCTGAGTCTGTGAATCATCAGAGAGTGGTTCACCGTGTCGAAGGCTGCGCTGAGGTCTAACAGAATAAGTGCTATGCAGCCTCCGCCATCAAGGATTTTTCTAGATTCCTCCACTCCCGCCAGGAGTGCAGTCTCCATGCCCTGCTGTGATCTGAATCCTGTTTGCGAGGGGTGAAGACAGTTGTTCTTTTCCAGGAATGCAGAGAGGGCTGAGTTCAAAGAGTGTTGACCATCGCCTGTTTCCAAAGCGGGGGCACAGTTCCCGTCAGAAGAGAGGCATTGATCAGATCGAGTAAGGCCGGAGAAACAATCTCAACGATCTTATTTAAAATGGTAGGGGGGGCTGGATCTGTTGGAGAGCCAGATTTGAGATGACTCAGAATCCTCCGAAGGGAGGTTAGATCCAAGGGGGAGGATCTAGTGTCCTGCACAAACCAGGTAAATGGGAGCAAGAAATGGTCAGTCCATGGCAGTGGAATAGGTTTAGTAACCAGAAGATTCTGGATGTTGGAGAATATGGGGTCCAGCAAGTGGTTTTAGAGTGGGTTGGGCCGACTACATTTTGATGGAGCTGAAAGGCTGCTAACCCATCAACCAGTTCTGACGTAGTAGAAAGTTGTGTGTCATCGAAATGAACATTAAAATCTCCCAATAATGTGAAGATGGGTAGGGAACTGGCGAGGTTGGCTACAATGTCTGGCATATTCTGACAGAATTGGCCAAAAGGTCCTGGTGGACGATATATTAAAATACCTGAAAAGGTACATACATGGGGTACCCTGATCGCAAAAGAAATACTTTTGCAGTTGGGTATAGGATTTGTAGTGATATGGCCCTTAAATTCACTCTTATGAATAATGGCAATACCCCCTCCCCGACCAGCACTCGGTCAAGCCTCTGGATTACATAGTTGGATGGGAGCGCCTGTACAATGGCGTAATCCATCTGTTTGTTCAATCATGTTTCTGTTAGGAATAATATGTCCGGTTTCTCATCTTTTAAATTTAGATGGATTTCTAATGCGTGCTTAGGGAGGGAGCGGCAGTTAAGTAAAAACATTTTGAGCTCCTTCTTATCAAGTAAAATATCAGGGCTTTGTAAGGTAGGACACAGTTTAAAACCACAGAGGGGGCACTGAGTAACGATGCTATCAGGTGACATGGAGTGCATACACTTACTTCTAGGCACTCCTCTGTGAAGGTTAAGCTGCTCAGCAGTATAGCAGTACTTTCCTTTAGTTGAACCAGCAGGGTTCCTGGCCCTAGGTCCCATTGGGGCGCAGATGGGCGTAGACGGGCTTGCCTTAGGCACGCCAGCGGTGCGCCTGCTGCATGCATCCGCAGCGCAGTCGTGTCATCGGCTCCTAATGAGGTCGACTGTGTGTGCCGGCGTCACGGAGCTAGAGCGCTGACCTGACTAAAAATTGACTCGCAACCCCAGGAGCATTGAACACAGCTGCTTGTGCAAAATCGCAGTTTAAGTAAGTATTGAAGGGTAAACATTAAGTAGATATTCAAGAGTAAAGACAGTTAAAACAAAGTGGTCAACACCAACACCTTTGTGCTTGAACTACTCAGTGTTTGAAGTATGCGCCATCGCGCGGTCACGTCATCGGCTCTTAAAGAGGCCGGCTGTGCGTGCCGGCGTCACGGAGCTAGAGCGCTGACCTGACTAAAAATTGCCTCGCAACCCCCCGGAGCATTAAACACAGCTCCTTGTGCAAAATCGCAGTTTAAGTAAGTAGGGAAGGGTAAACATTAAGTAGATATTCAAGAGTAAAAATGGTGAAAACAAAGCAGTCAACACCAACACCCTTGTGCTTGATGAAGGGGGAAACCCCGAACCGGGTCCTAGGATGCTTGTTTCCGGTCCAAGGAGGACCTGGCCAGGCAGTTCGGGTTGGACTGTTCCCTTTTAGGACCAGGCTCAAAACTGATTTGCATATAGCTGGCTCCAAACTTGGGTGGCATAGTGAACAAAAGAATGATGGATTAGACCCAGATCTCTTGACTGGGGGTCAGTGGTTGAAAAGTTTCAGCACTCCATCCATCATCTTGTTGTGTTTGCTATGTTTGCCCTAAGTGACCAAAGGTATGCCCAGACAGCTGGCCTGACTGATGAGGTGTGAAACCCCAAACCGGGTCCCATGATGCTTGTTTCCGGTCCAAGGATGACCTGGCCAGGCATTTCTAGTTGTACTGTTCCCATGAGGACCAGGCTCAAGACTGATTTGCATATAGCTGGCTCCAAACTTGGGTGGCATAGTGAGCAAAAGAATGATGGATTAAACCCAGATCTCTTGACTGGGGGTCAGTGGTTTAAAAGTTTCAGCACTCCATCCATCATCTTGTGTTTGTTATGTCCGCCCTAAGTGGCCAAGAGTAGGCCCAGACATGGGTATCTGGCTGGCTGTACCACTGGATTCAAGCTAGCCTAGATGATGAGTGGTGAAACCCCAAAACCGGTTCTAGGATTCTTCTTTCTGGTCCAGGGAGGACCTAGCCTGGCAGTTCGGGTTGGACTGTTCCCATGAGGAACATGGTTAAGACTGATTTGCATATCGCTGTCTCTAAACTGGGTTGGAACAGTGAGCAAAATAACGATGGATTAAACCCAGGTCTCTTGACTGGGGGTGAATGGTTGAAAGGTTTCAGAACCTCGTCAATCATCTTGTTGTGTTTGCTATGTTTGCCCAAGGTGGTGAAGAGTATGCCCAGACATAGTCCCTTGCTTGCTGTGCCACTAGTTTCAAGCTAACCTGGCTGGTGAAGGGTCAAGACCTGAAACCGGCCCAGAATGCTTGTTTCCAGTTCAGGAAGGGCCTGGCCTAGCATTTTGAGCTGAACTGTTCCCATGAGGGACAGGGTCAAGACTGATTTGCATATGGCTGAGTCCAAACTGGTGTGGCATAATGAGCAAAAGAACAATGGATTAAACCCAGATCCCTTGACTTGGGGTCAGTGGTAGAAAAGTTTCAGCACTCCGTCTATCATCTTGTTGTGTTTCCTTTTTGAATTCAGCATTTATTAGTATCTAGAAGAGATTCTGTTGAGAGTGATCACCATGCAAAACAGCACTTCACGTAAGGTTTAATAATCTTTTTAAAAAACCGTAGGGGGTTGCAGAGTGCGCTGCTCTGCTTCGAGTAATTTTGTAGAGTGTGAGGCCTTGAGATTAATATCGCAAAGACAAAGTTTATGTCATTTAAGCATTACACATCTTTCAAGGGTAGCATAGTGCTGGGGGACAAGCCTCTTGAGAGAACCAAGGTCTTCAATTATTTGGCTGTCACATTAGCTTTGATTATGTCATGGGAACCGTAAATGGAAATAATGGCCCTTAAACAGCAAAAAATCACTAGTGCATTAGTTGAACAGTACAACAGTTCTTATTCTAAACCCATACGTCCAGTCCTGCACATTTACGATGCCAAGGCCTTGAGCTCAGTCCTCTACGGCTCGGAATTATAGGGCTTTTCGAACATACCCATCCTCACTAGTTCGGAGAATACGTTTCTGGGGAATGTGGTACGTATCCCGCCGTATTCACCCCTGAAATCTTTGATGTTGGATCTAGACAGGAAGGCGATAGTCAACAAAGTAAGACTCTGCCCAATATTATCTTGGCAAAGGCTATGGTCTACGCCTGAGCTGGCTCATTATGCCAAAGCCTTTAGTGATGTCATGGATGCTGACAGATCACACAAAGTCGAGTGGCACCAGCATGTCAAACAGCTATTGACTTACATAGGAATGAGGGAACTATGGAATGATTCAACCGTTGTTCCTATACCTTCAGCAGAACATTTGAAAAATCCCTATTGCCTATAGATCTCGCTATGCAAGCTACAAGTGGTAGAGAGTACGACTTTGACAGGGAGGTTCCTAGAACTGGAATCTTGTTGTTCCATGGAAGCTTATTGAGACATCATATCTGTCCCATTTGACAGAAAACAGTACTTCTAATTCAGGGTAGACCTTTGCCACTAAAATCCTATTTAAAAAATGAAATCCTGAAGCGGGCGGCATGTCCGCAACCTGCATTGATTCTGTGGAAACTGCTGTCCATATCCTATTTGTTTGTCCTGCTTATGCAGGCCCACACAAGGAATGCTGAGAAGTAGCACAACAGCACTGAGAATTCTGAGGTCAGATTCCCGGCCACTGTTTGCATGCTTGGTTGCCAAGTGCCTTGGCTGGATGTGGGCATTAAAATCTTGGAAGCTACCCCCGTGTCCAGCAAGAGAATCTCTTGAAATATAATCCACTTTAGCTAGCGCATTGCCAGATCTACTTCCTTTTATCTGTTTTTATTAAGCATTTATTAATATAAATTTCATTATGAAACTTCTATTTATTGATACTTTGTTGTATTTGGTTACCTAGTGTACATATTTGCTAAACAATTATGTATGCTGAGATGCTTAGGCTCTCATACAAGGGAGATTGTATGCTCATTGTACATTATAATTAATTATATTGTTATCAGATATGTCTTTTGTAAATGCTTTCATGACAATATTTGTCAAAATAAAGCTTATTAACTGAATGAATGATTTTTTATTTTGCTCCATGGGCAACAATATTATTTTTGGACATTCATAAAAGTAAAATGTTGTTTCTTACCTCACTTAGGCAGCATCATCAGACCATTTCTCTTTTTAAACATTCCTTTCTTCACATTTTATAGGTATAGCATGGGTAACTGTCCACCACCTTGGAGGCCTGTCCATCGGATTTAGAGTGTGGTGGTTTGATTAATGAAAGTACTTCAATTATTTGCCACCTCTGCCGTGTTTTCCTTCCTCCATCAAATTAGTTACACCCTGAACATGACAAAGGGAGTGATGGAAAGCTACTACCCCATCCACCTTATTTAGAGTATAATTTCTATTAACAGAAACATGTTGTTTCATCATTAACACTTATGTTGCAGGGAACCCAGCATATATAGGCAAACCCAACAGAAAACAACCACAAAACCTTCTCTATCAATATGACCCTGCTACCTCCAGGCCTTGGGCTCTTGCTGGCTGTTTTGGCTGTTTTGGAGGAGCACTAGCACACTGCACAACAAAATAGAAGGTAAGTAGAAAAAAAAGTAAAACATTTTTAAATGTACAATATAAACTACCAATGACACTAATCTTGGCTTTATGTACACAAATCCATATCTAACAGCTATTTACCCTGCCTGGTATCATGCTTAACACTACATACCCATAGCAAATACTCACCCAATACCATTTTAATCCCTCCACATCTCAACTCAGTAAGTGAGTGCACATTTTTCCATGGTCACATAAACCTATAATGCTAACACTCTATACATTTAAAAAAAAAAAATGTTTTACATAATGAATTTATGTAAATAGAATTGGAGAGTTTATCACAAATCACATACCTATTCTAAGACTAACCTTCATCCCACCTTAGCCACTATAGACAATCAAATGATGCAACCATGTTCCCCAAGTACATATTTCCACTACCCAGTCACTGTTTTTTTTTTTGCAAAGTTTTATATAGCGCAAACTTGACCCGAATCGGGTATCAGAGTGCTTTACATAGCACCATTTACGTTTCATGAGGACACACATTCATTTTTGTTAGGCACGGGGAGATTAAGTGATTTGCCCAGAATCACAGGATGTTCAGCGTCATTGCCAAGACTGGAACCCAGTTCCCCAGATTCGAGGTCGACTGCCCTAGCCGTTAGGCCAACTCCTCTCCCCAACTCTTTCTCCTGTTATGTTACATCTTCAACTCGGCAACATAAATCGAGGGCTGGAGACACATCCAGATGCCATACGTTGCACACATTTCCTTAAGTTAGGTTTACGCATGCATAATGTAGTGCATGTACAATATGTAAACATCAACATTTCAAAAGATTTCTACATTTATTTAAAAAAATAAATTAAATGTAGACACAAACACCTTTCTGAATGCCACACACACAAGGCCCCCACAATTTGAACTACCACTTTCTTTAACGCACATGGCAAAGGGAATGAATTACATTTCCCACAAGCAGTACATAAGAAATAACAAGAGATGAAAATTGAAGTAAAAGTTTACCCTAAGCAACATATTGGAATACGCAATCATAAGTGTGCTTTTTCGATAGCTCATAATTGTAGGAAAGTAGGATCTGCTTCTTATGGTTACCCCCACTTTTTACTAAATGTAATACTGTTTTTGACTAGTCTGACTGGGATCCTGCTAATCAAGACCCCAGTCTATCTGCATCCTCCTTAAACTGTTATGTTATGTACTTAGGTGCACTCCAGATTGGATACAGGGGTACCCTTGTCAGTCCCTAGTATATAGTACCCATGTACCCAGGGCCTAGGTACCCAGAGGCCTCTCTTGGGCTGAAGCATGTATTATGCCACCCATGAGAGGCCATGCAAAATGGAACCTACAGGCCTGCCATTGCAGTCTGTGTAAGTTGGTGCATGCACCACTTACTTAAGATATAGGTTTACTATCTAAGGGTCACTGCACTTAAAACCTATAAGTTACCCCTCTAGCAGACCTTTACAATCCTGAGGGCAGTGTGCTTGGTTCTACGTGAGAGGAACACCCTTGCAGCCTACAGAGTCCATTCTCCTGGGTTGTCAGTGAAGCAGCCATATACGACAGATAGAGGGGCATTACGTGACCGCGTGATGACCAACTCAAAAAGGGCTGAAACTAACCCTATCCTGTTTGGTGTCAAACATGTTGGACTCATACCCCCAAACCGGTAACTGGTGTGGGAGGTATGATTCCACCCCTCGTAAGCGATCTTCGTGGGGTCCTTTGTTTTCCCAGTACCAGCCTTCTAGTCCCGGACAGCACAAAATGGTTGCTGCCAACTAGAGACATATTTCTGCCCTCCTGCTGGTGAGCCAAGCTCGAGCAGGGGAAGGCAGAACAATAGGCATCCTGTCGCAGGGAGGTGTGACCACCTCCCAGACAGGATTTGGTGTATTAGGGCCGGGTGGGTGTGGTTGCCAGTGACTGAAAGGCTGCATGAGGGGCACATTTGGTGTCCCTGTGCATAATCCAGTTCAAACCAGTCCTGGGAGCCGTTGGCTCCTGCTCTGGCACGAAACTGGACAGACGACATGATAATAACCGCCCCACTGTCCAGACCCTCCCCTAGGAGGGTCCCCTGAATCCTGCCAATCCTCTTCCATGGGTACTTAAGGGCTTACCTGGTGGTAGGACCTAAGATTTAACTTGGACAAGATTCTGAACCAGAAACCACTGAGCTTCGACCGTCTGGACAATCTGGACTTCGCTGGACTTTTTTTGGGCCCAACTTGATCTCCCTCCCAGTCTGAAGCATTGTCTGTGCCCGTGCACCATACAGGGTCCATGGAGAACCTGTGGAGCATCAAGGACAACCAAAGATAATCTCCCTTGGAGTGAATGAGTCACTCCCCTGCATTCCCAGGCACCTCAACACTGCTGACTGGTCTGCTGATCCCAAGCTCCTACAGAGTCCGAATGGTCCAGCAACATAAGACATGGGTTTTTATGTCCATTGATGCCCAAGCTGCCCTCTCACTGAGTTTAAGGTCAGAATCCCTCGTGGGGGCTGCAATACCTGAGCTGCTGTGCACTGCGTACATTTGCAAGTGCATATGCTTGTTGGCATTTCCTGAACAAGTGCATTCGGTTTCGAGTAGCCCCAACCTCTGGAACCATTTTTTACCAAGAACTTTGACCTCCTCACACCGAGTGATCCGTGGGCTGTTGTTTGGTGAAATCGTTTGAGGTCCTTTTGCTACTCCTGTGCCTCTAGCCTTTGGGTCCACTTGAGGGTCAACTTTGCTTTTCTTGGGCTCCCCTTGTTGCTCCAGGCTTGCCCTGACTCCCTTGTGTTTGGTGAGTCTCCTGGACCTTGCTGGTCCGAACCGTACACATCCTTGAGCTTCTACGTGGTTTGGCGTTGCCAAGGCTTGTTGGTGCTCCCGCCGGACACGACCCTTCAGCACTCGACATCCTTCGTGGGACAGCTTGTATCTGGCTCCTGGTTGTCCTTGATGTCTCCTGGTCCCCATAGCTGCTGAGTCAAGGACTCATCTCACCTGAAGTACCCGACATTGGTGGGCATTCATCTACCGAGCCCCTGGCCGCTCCTAAGTGACCCAGACTCTGTCTCCTCTGCTTTCAGGTTCTCTTCAACAAGAATCCACCTTTGGATTCCAATGGACACTTTTCTTCCTTCCAGCAGCGGCTCTTCTTCGAAGTCCTCCATTGGGTTCGACAAAGGTTTCCGACGCCACTTCAGACCTATGCACCCAGCTTTCCTGGGATAGGTAACTTGGGTACCTGTTTTCCACTGGGTTTCTTTGAAGTCCACTGGGAAGGGTCCTTAAACTCTAAAACCTCAACTGCGATTTTCCCATAGAATTGTACGGTGCACGTGGTTGTGTTCCCACACTGCACACATCCTCCGTAGGATCCCTATCTACTCACCTTGGATGGTTCCTTGGGCTCCCAGTGATTCTACATCTTCTCGACACTGTCTTGACTCGAGTTGTGGTTCTTATACCACTTTCTTAGTATATGGTTTGGTCCCCCCTTGGGGCCCACATTTTATTAGTGCTATTTACTGTCATTTCTGTGCTTAAGTATTGTGTGCTTGGTGATTATCTCCATGTAGGAGATACTGTGTCATACTAGATAGTGTTATACTAATGAATACATATTTTCATAACTACTGTGTGGTTCTCCTTTCATTTAACCAATCTTATAAGGTTGCATTCTGGTAAAACAAGCTGCTTAACATTCCTTCAAGACCAAGCCTGAAGGCTGCTCTCCACAGCTTCCACTTGGATAGCTTCCCAAGGTTATCTTTGACCTCTTAAATCACCATAAGGGTTGTTTGGACTGGTGCAAGGTGCCCACTTCAATTAGTGGACAGTATATACCAGGCCAACTTCTCACAATAATCCACAAACTTTGAGGCCTACAAAAGAGCATCAAACAAAAGCAAAAATGATCCCCCCCCATAATGTGTATGTTATGAGCTCCTCACACTCCTTGGCCCAATGCAATTACACCTACAGTATTAATGACAGCTGCAGCCCTGAGTATTAGGCTGCCTCCTCTACCTCTTTTACCCCCATCCCACCCCACTATGCCTGGCCATCTCTCCAATCTTGAAACATGAACTCATCCTAGCAAGGACAATAAGCTCCAATGCACCATTTGTAATGATAGTCATTATCGTGACACAGTGAGACCCTCACATTCCTGGGCCCCAGTTCCATTGCACATGCTTCACTAATGAATGCCACTGCCCTGCCCTCTGTTAAAAACATGAGCCCCCATTTTGCTCCACCCACCTCCCCACCTCTGTGAGGCCCAGCCTGTGGTGTCTCCTCTGCTTCAATTTGTCCCTCCCTTGGGCCATTGCTCTAAGCACAAAGCAACACTGTCACAGCAAGGGTGCACTGGGCCTTCATGTAAGCAATGAAAAAGACAGTAAATCAGCCATATTTGGTATTTTGTTGGCCCATCACACCTCTGGCCCCAGGGTCACATCCACCTGCAACACCAATGATACCTAAAGTCCTTCTGTCTCCCTTGCCCACTCCAGTGGCCAGCAGTCGTAGGCCTGAGGCCTGAGGCCTGAAGCAGGCTATCTGCACCATTGTGTAAAATAAAAAGCCATGCATCTTGCCCCACCTCTGTTGCACAGTCCCTGTCCCTTGAGTTTTAAGCGTGGCCTGGGTCATAATACTAGCAAGAAACATGCATGAGACTGCCACAATTGGAGTGCATTGCTCTTTCACACTCCTGGCCCTAGTACCACTGTGCCTGCTGCACTAATAATAGAGATGGCCCTTAAAAAAAGTCTCCCCTATCTCTTCACCTTCCCTGGGACACCTCTCCAAGGAAACTGCCACTAGCCATTTGTAAACAAAAAAATAGCCTCCACAATGCCCCCTGTCTCTGCGTGATCATTTTGACACTTTCCAAGAATATCACTCCTTTCACTTTCTCTTGAGTCATTACTTTGAAACTTCAGGGGGCCACAGGATCAAAAACCTTTATCTGAATGCGATCCTGCTGGCCTCCTCACTGACACCCACTCTACTCACCTGAAAGGACATCTACATATAAACAGAGGTCCAAGTGGGTGGAATAAGTGGGGATAAACATGCTCACACTGTTATTTTTTACATTAAAAAGCAACTGTTCTGAATGGTTAATGTAGACATTGAAATGTCTCTTGCTCAAAGCTAAGGGGTGGGGTCTCCTGTGCTATAAAGTTGAGGTAGGGACTGCCAGCTAAAGAAGAAACAGACCTACTCAACAGGGTGCCTGCTACCTGAGAGAAATGTGAATGTGCATAATGTGTTCATCAACAAAGGCAAAGACTGCTTGAAAACCAGAAAAGGCTTCAATTGATGGATTTACATTTTGTTTGAGAGAGATAATTCAAGGGAGGTATCAGCTGAGTTCTAGAGTGGGTTCCTTTAAAGGGCACATAAAAAATGACTGCACTAGGTACAGTTAATTTATGTGTTACTATCATATACATTCTGAAAGCATTGTCTATCTTATACTGTGTATAATGCAGCAATTTTAATAGAATAACTTACATATTCACAGTCCTTTCTGTGACCTACTGAGACATTATCACTGTTCTTCACTACACCAACCAGTATTCAATGTGTGATTCTCTGTTCACTCACGCAAACTCTTCAGTGATAACATTAACCAAGTGAGGCTCATAATGTAAAAAGTATATTTGCCACTGAATAATTTAGCTTGCATTCATTTTTCATTTAATATGTGTGTGTTATCTTAAAAGCAGTTAAATGAACATGAAAAAAACAACTAAATAATTACAGAATATTTTATTCTTTCAATCCATTTATTTGACCTTGCCACCAAACTCACTGACCCCTCCACATGACACTAGGGATTACATATCTAGCAAATGGAGAGGAGACATCCCATACTTAATTACACAAACGACTCCATAAGTACAAACAATAAGGCTCTAAAAGTCTTTAAATGATGTTGTTAAAAAGCAGTTCTTTATTCCTCTTCTGATTTTCTTCGTAAAAGGCAACCAGGTAGCCCATGCGTTTCACTCATAAATCACACCCTTCATAATGGCTGCAATTTATAAAATTACACAACATTAAAATCACAATTATTGAATAATAAAACAACATTGCCAATACCTATTATAACTTAATTACAGAACCTGATCCTATAGGTCTGGAAAAAACAAATTGGCTAGCCGAACGGAAACGAAATCATATACAAAGCGCAGAGAAGGAACTGCATCTATAAACCATTTAGAAAAGTATAATAGAGCTCCTTTAATATATGTGTCACACTTTGGGCCTAAAGTTGATGCCTGATACTATATATACCAATTCTACACATCTAGTGCAAATGAGACCCATTAGTCCTAAGAGGAGTTATCAGTAAAAATGTATTATTTGCATTTGATGTAACACGAAGGAATAATGTGTATCTGAAAATTCATTAATCATAGCATAGTAATCAATATTGAAACACAAACAAGGTTATTTAGGAAAAATATACCTTTCTGATTACCAATCATATTAATGATACTATGGCTTACTGTAGAACCATACTCTTATAGTGATTGGAAATTCTAATCATCCCAGTGTGGAATATCTGTTGTTTTAAGAACAATTAATGTAAAAAATGTATCTTATCATCAAAAAAACAGTCTCCAAACAAACTTATCCGCATGTCAAATCCTGGTAATAACAATTAGATACAATCTTGATAATGCGTCCTCCATTTTAATATATGTGATTGCTATAATCACAAAGATATCACAGAACACATGAAAGTAAGAACAAGGCAAAAGTCCTAAGACACTAAGACATAATATACACAAACCATATTTATCACAATAACATCATCTACTGATGAAACCTGAACCAACAAGATTTCAAGTGCCACCACAAATTCCAATTGGCTCAGATTATATATAAACCAATCCTCACTTAATAAACAAATATTATTTTAATATGAGTTTATATATACACACACACACACACACACACATAGATATGTATATATATATTCACTGAAAAAACCATAGGTTTCAGGCACGTTATAGTTAGGAATTAGCATTTAAAAACACCTTAGAAATTCACTGAAAAAAACATAGGTTTCAGGGGCGTTATAGTTAGCTGGACTTTTCACTCGTACAAAACCATTGAAATTCCCCCGTTATAGTTAGTTCAGCTAACTATAACTCGCGCCCCCGCAATGCACTGCTGATGATGTCACATATTACATCACTCATGACATGGTCAGTGACATCACTCATGACATCACTGTGTAAACACTCCCTGTGGCCGTTTTAAGTTGGGAGATTAAGTCCCCTTGAATCCTGAGGGTCCCTAGGGTCCAACTAGACCACTAGGTACCTCCAGTAAGTGCCACAGAGCTGCGTTGCAGTGAGATGTAAAAAGGGGCACGGCCTAGACCACCTCTCTGCAACGCTGCAATGCAGCGGCGCTTACTGGAAGCACCTGGTGGGCTTGTTGGCCCCCAGGGTCCCTCAGGATTGAAGGGGAATTATTTCCCCAACTTAAAACGCGCCACAGGGCCTGTTTGCACACGTTAACTAAGGCCCCGTCCCCTCCCTTCACCACTGGTAAACGCCCTGTGGCCGTTTTTAGTTGGGAGATTAAGTTCATTTGAATCCTGAGGGTCCCTAGGGGCAAAATAGCCCACTAGGTACGTCCAGTAAGCGCCATTGCAGAGAGGTGTAAAAAGAGGCACGGCCTGCACCACCTCTCTGCAACGCAGAGCAGTGGCGCTTACTGGAAGCACCTGGTGGGCTAGTTGGCCCCCAGGGTCCCTCAGGTTGAAAGGGAATTATTTCCCCAACTTAAAACGCACCATAGGGCGTGTTTGCACACGTCACCTCAGGCCCCGTCCCCTCCCTTCCCCACTGTGTAAACACGCCCTGTGGCCGTTTTTTAAGTTGGGAGATTAAGTCCCCTTGAATCCTGAGGATCCCTAGGGGCAAAATAGCCCACTAGGTACGTCCAGTAAGCGCCATTGCAGAGAAGTGTAAAAAGGGGCACGGCCTGCTCCACCTCTCTGCAACGCAGAGCAGTGGCGCTTACTGGAAGCAACTGGTGGGCTAGTTGGCCCCCAGGGTCCCTCAGGATTGAAAGGGAATTATTTCCCCAACTTAAAACGCGCCACAGGGCGTGTTTGCACACGTCACCTCAGGCCCCGTCCCCTCCCTTCACCACTGTGTAAACGCGCCCTGTGGCCGCTCTAAGTTGAGATTTAGTCCCCTTGAATCCTAAGGGTCCCTAGGGTCATACTAGCCCACTAGGTACCTCCAGTAAGTGCCACAGAGCTGCGTTGCATAGAGGTGTAAAAAGGGGCGTGGCCTCAGAACACCTGTCTGCAACGCAGCTCCCTGGCGCATACTGGAGATACCTGTTGGGCTAGTTGGCCCTCAGAGACCCTCAGTATTGAAGGGGAATTAATTCCCCAACTTACAACTGGCCAGGGGGCGCGTTTGCAGAGTGCTGCAAGGAGGGGGCGTAGCCTCCGGCGCGATGCCGGTCTTTTATTTATTTTATTTTTTTAAGAAGGAGGGCTGTGTGGCCCCCCTTCTTTTTCTAATTTACTGGCCCTGGGGACCCCATCCCCGAGGTCCTGCACCCTAATTTGTTTTGTTGAAAAAAATAAATTTACATTTAAATTTGGCCCTCCCAAGGCCTTAATCGGCCCCGGGGACCCCAACGCCCGGGTCATGGGCTTTTTTTTTATTTTTGATACTTTAGGAGGGGGCTGCGTTGCCCCCTCCTCAGGCCACTTATGGCCCCAGGGACCCCATCCCCCGGGGCCGGCCTTTGTTTTTTAATATTTTAAAAAAATATATATTTATAGAAAAACCTAGGACATGCTGGACAAACCGTATGTACCTATCACCATGACGATTTGCGTGATATTCATTAAAAGGCGACTATGCATAGAATGAATCCACATGGAATGTATTTACACCACTAGTGAAGCTCTGACGTGTCTGATGCCCTACCGTGCCTAATCCCAACGCCCCCGCCGGCGGGTACTCTCCAAGTAGACACCCTTGTCGTTTATTTATACAAACATGGGTAGCAATTGACGGGCACATTTAATATACATGCACACCAAGCCATTCAAAGGGGATTCGACAAAAATTCGACCAAACTATACAAGAAACCCACCTCACGGTTAATAAAACACACATCCACCGCCGGATGTGTAATAATTTTTATTTTACTCTCTGGAAAGGAGACGAACCTCACTTGAGAGTCACAGCGTGCTCCTGGCTGAGCCCAGTGCTGTGTTACACACACCAGTGCCCGCCGAGTGCCTCACACCTCTGTGTTGTATTCCACCAGCTAGTGCGTATGCTATGACACTCTCTAGCCCATGTGCACTGTAACACCACCCCGTGAATATGTCATGCCACAATTGCCTTCGCACGGGTTATATTACCCCATCTAACGTGCCTTCCTCGATGCCTATGTTATACATATTACAATCTGGGATCCGTATCTATGTCACAGTGCATATGCAACGTTACACTCCCCAGCACATATTTTATATTACAACTTTAGAGACTAGTTAGGTTACACAACACTGCCCTGTGCATATTACACTCCAAGGCGCATATCGCATATCAAGCGCTAGTGCCTGTGCTATCTCGCGCTCTCCAGTGAACCTGTCTTTGCGCACAATGTATTGCATATTATATTTCACGCCCCAGTTCATCTTATATCACACTTTTCGGTGCATAGTTTATACCATATACTATATCTAGTTTTCATTTTCAATCGTGCTCTCAGGACTATGTTCTATATAACACTGCGTCCACCTACCCTTTTCACGGGCATTACATTTTGCGATGGGGGGTGGAGGGCCAGGGGGTGTTTCTGCCAAGTGAGCCCGGAGTCACAGTCACAAACGTCCTCTTCTTCCTGAATAAAAGTGGGATTATGCTGCATACTTGTTCATATTTTAAGTAGTTCGCACAGACACACATTTTAAAAACAATAAAGTTCCTAATACCCACCTTCTCTGAACAGTTAGCTTGCTGCCCCATCCACCTCCTCCCTATCCTCTGTTGTCTGAATCCATGGACTAGCCTCCTCCCTCCTGCCATGCATGGTCTAATGTGATGCCACTGCCCTCCATTTAGCATGATGTACCAGTCCACTCCTCCTGCCCTCCGTTGCCCAATTCTATGGCCCATCATTGACCTCCTGCTTAGCCTCTGTGCTGAGCTTGCTACCCCTATTCTCCTTCCCCCTGCCCTCCGATGTCTTTGTGCATGCCCCTGCTCCATCCTTTTTGCCCACCATGTTCCACGGACCTGCCACTCCTATCTACTCTGAGTGTTCTGTTGAGCTGCCACTCCCCTCCCACCTGCCTAGCATTGTCAGATGACTGTAACCTGTCCCTGCCACCTCCACCCTGCCTGTCCACATGCCATGTCCCTATCCCCTTCCTCCTGTCCTCCATGGTCCATTTTACTGCCACACCCTTCTGCCCTCCCTGGTCTGTTGTGCTGCAATTACTCCTCCTGCCTGCCCCACGCGGTCTGTTGTAAGGCCCCTTCCCCTGAACTCTCTTGTATGTGCCCAGGTCCTGACCCTCCCTTCTATCCTCCATGGTCCTTTGTGCATGCCCCTGCACCCTCCTTCTTGCCCATCATAGCCATTGTGCTGCCAATAACCCTCCCTCTTGCCATGCATTGTCTTCTGTGCTGCCATGGCCCCTCCCACCTTCCCTGTGTGGTCAGCTATCTGCCCCTGACCCCCTCCCACCTTCCCTCCATGGTCTGTGTGTATGCCATCATAGTCTCATAGTTGCTCTCCATGGTGTGTCTTGTTTTTAGTGCCCATCCTGCCTGACCTCCATGGTCATCTTGCTGCTCCTGCCCTGCCCCCTTGCCCCCACCCATGTGCAGACCCCTAATCCCTCCCTCCTGGCTTATCTGTTCCATTGTAATGCCCCTGATCCGTCCCTCCTGCCCTTTATGGTCTGTTATGCTGCAGCTTTCTCTCCTGTCTGTCCATTATGGTCAGCTAGCTACCATTGCCTCTTTCCCCTCTGCTCTCTGTTGTCCATGTGCATGGTCCTGTCCCCTCCCTATTGCTTTCTATGGATTGTTGTGCTGCACTCCCGTCCCGCATGCGCTGTGTGGTGTATTGTGCTGCTGCAAACCCTGATGCCTGCCCTGTAGGGTCAGTTTGGTGCACCTCTCCATGTCCCTCCTGTCCTCTGTTATCCGAGTCCATGTCCCTACACCAATTCCTCCTGCCTACCATGATCCAATGTACCATACTTACGAACATTTTGAACTTGGTAAGAGGGAGATTTTGAAAAAAAACTGGGGTATTGATTTTCCCCTTTGAGTTACATTGAAAAAGAGGAGATTGTAGATAGGAGACAGATCAAATAAAGCCCATTTGAGCTTAAAAACATTGGACGTTTCCTGGCTGAAACTGGTCTGTTGGTCTGTATAGTTGTACTACCACTGCCTCTTCCTTCTGCCCACAATGGTCTTTTATATTGCCACAGCCTCTCTTGCCAGTCCTGTATTGTTGGTTTGTTGCCCCTGCCCCCCTTTCCACTGCCCTCCATAGTCTGTTGTGCTGCCACTGCCCTTCCTGCCTGCCCAGTGTGGTCAAATTGTTGCATCTGCACTCTCCTACCTGCCTTCAATTTTCAGAGTCCGTGCCCCTGGCCTCTGCCTCTCAACAGTATCCCAATGAACAACTAGATTGCTAACATTCTATATTTATTACAAAAGTGTGGAACGCCTGACGTCATCCTGATGTAATCAAAACTGTAATACCTAGAGTATTTCCTTTAGAAATTACATATATGAGAGGGTCTTATTTGCATCAAAATTATGGTTAGTGCTCTAAAAAACGAAAATGAGGACATATTTTCTGAGTTTTCAAATAGTGACAAAGAACTTTTAAATTATTTGTAATCTTTATGTTTTTTTATCCAGTTGACCACTTGATTAAATGTTGCACCTAGGGGAGAGGATGTTTTGTTACTTCCAGAGCTGCAGACTTTGCAACTGGGGAACCAGGTTGGAGTTTCTGCTTCAGCTCAACATTCTGTGATTCTGTTCAAATCACTTAATCTCCCCATGTCTACAACCAAAATGAATTTGATCTTGTGTGATGTAACCAATGCTCATGTAAAGCACTCCAATACCTGACAAGTCTGCACTATATAAAACTGCAAATACACAAAAAATAAGTGTTTTGCACACTTCTGTCATTGGGCTACATGTGGGCTACATCTGGATCATATTTGTGCTGCATTTGGGCACTTTTGTCTCTGGTGGCCATCTTGGGAGATTTATTTGTTATGAAGTTTCCTAATTTCCTCATTTACTGCAGTCTCCTTAGTAGGAAATGCTTTCAGTTTTTTACTTTGATTCCATCAAGAAGGTATTCAGATATGTCACACATTCGCCATAAATTCTGAATTTTAGCACTCTAGTTGCTCATTAGATCACTGTAGTAAAGCTACTGCTCACCACGGAAGTCTGCTGCTGGTTTTAAAAGTGCATGTTTCAGTCTGCATATCAGAATGTTTTAATGAAATAGAAGAGGATTTGAGAAGTCACTCAAAATGTGCCCTAATTTTTCTTTCTTCAGCACTAATCATAATTTCTATGGCAAAATGAACCCCCTCATTGTGTTCCTTTTTAAATTGAATGTTTTAAGTATTACCAGTTTATTCCAATCAAGATGGCTTCAGGTGTGCCATACTTTTGTCATAAGTAAGACAGTGAGCGCTCTAGTTGTTCTTAAGAACACTCTGGGACATTCTGTCATTGGGCTATACTTGGGCTACATCTAGGTGATATTTGGGCTACATTTGGGCTCTTTTGTCTCTTGTGGCCATCTTGGGAGATTTATTTGTTATAAAGTTTCCTAATTTCCTCATTTACTGCAGTCTCCTCCAATGTTGCCAGATTGGGCTATTTCCCGCACAATTGGGCGACTTTTTTCCCAGTTGTGCCGGAAAAACCCATGCCTGGCGGGGGGCTACTTTTTGGGCTAGAATTGAAAGGGTGTGCGCAATTTCACTGGCCTGGGCGGGCGCCGACCACGAGGAGGCATGCATCATCATGACGGCGTAGGCGTACATGATGTTGTGCAGTCTAGAACACTAACTTGTTACTCTACGTAGTGCACAGTGCACTCACTCTTATTTTGCACATGCATGCTGCACCGCCGCACGTGCCACCCAGAGGGGTCACCTAGCTTTATTGTTAACTTGTGTGTGTGCGGGCACTGTGGGCCAATGTGGGGGTCTCCCAGGGCCGTCAATCCAGTAGCGCGCGAAAACGCTACCAATGACGGCCCTGGGTATAATTTTTTGGCCAGCCCCAGCGGTTCTCTATAATGCTGGGACTGAGTAACATCACGGGATCTTACTTTCGAGTTTCGGCGCAGCGGCGGCGCTTGGCTCAACGGTGGATGGCTAGACGGGACGCATGAACGCAGCACAGCAGCAGGCCGCCCGGCGGCGCCCGCAGTTGCTCAGTCCGGACTTCGACGCCGGACCTCAGGTGAGTGAGTCATAGGCGCAACTAGAGCCAAATTACGGGGGTGGAGGGGTGTAAGAATTTTTTTTGAGGGGGTGCTGAGTCTTTAAGCAATAGACAGAGTGGAGATTGGGGCAGGGAAATAAGGGCGCGTGCATTTGTAGGTAGGGTGACCAACCACGGTCCGTAATTTGGACCTTTCCGGGGCACGGGGCAACGTGTAAACCCCAGCGACACTGTCGGAGGCCGTGATTGCCCGTCAGCTGAAAGAGCAGATGGCGGATCCCGCCCGCTGGAGGGAAAGACAGGCTGTGGGGCAGCCGAGAGAGAGACTAGGTACAGAATCCAGTTAATTCAAAGAAGCTGGTGAAACAAGTTGAAAAGAAGGGGCTAGAGTTCTTTCAGTCTCACCATTTTAGAAAAGTGCAGTTTCAATATTATATTCAAGGAAGCCATGGTTGCTGCATTTTTATTTTAACAACCATTAACAAAGCAAATGGTTCTGGCTTGTTGTAGGTGTAACGTTACTTGTTGTGATATATATCTGGATGCAATGACAGAAGAGGCAAAATACCAGTCCGGCGACACACAATGATAAGCACAGATTTTTAGCTTAGTTGTTTTAAGCAACACCATTAATTACATCAGACCCCCAGTTTTTTCATCCCGCTTAAAGCCCTGGAAACACCATGTCACAATCACCTCATGGCCTGGCACTGTGCATCATGCATGACTCATGACTTCCACTTTTTCAGATTGCCTATGTGCAGGTGCATAGTGAACCCTCCCCCACCCCACCCCTTACTTTAGGAAGACAGCAAGGGCGAAATTCTTGATGGGCCTCTTCTATCTGCAACTCTGCAGACAAAGGCTCAGCTCATAATTACGAGGAAAAGGTGGGTGAGTGAGTAAGGGATGGGTGGATGGCTGGATGGATTAGTGAAAGGGTGAATGGATGAATGAAAGGGTTAATAGATGGATAATGAGCGAAAGGATGGATGGATGAGTGAAAGGGTGGCTGATCGGTGAGTGAATGGGTGGATGGATGAGTGAATGGATGGATGAGTGATAGTCTCAATTGATGGATTCATGAGTGGATGAGTTGAAGTATGGGTGGAAAGAAGAAAGGAAGGATGGCTAAGTGAAAGGGTCAATGAAGAGAGAAAGGGAGGATGAATGGATGACTGAAAAGGGGACTGGGTGGTAGGATGAGTAACTGGGTGGATGGATGATTAAGTGAAAGGATGGCTGGATGGGTGAGTGGATAAATGGCTGGATGGATGAGTAGATGGTTGGGTGGAAGAGTGGATGGATGAGTGTACGGATGGATAGGGTGAAAGGGTGGATGAATGGATGAGTGAAAGTGTGGATGGAGGGATGGATGAGTGAAATGATGGATGGAAAGATACGTACGTTTTCAAATGGATGAATATGTTTGGATATAGATGGAATTACTTATACACTATTACACGACCTCCTTTGATGTGTCTGTAAAACGTACCTTTTGTCCCAAAGTTTTGTTCTGAATTTTGACCTCCCGTCCTGAATTTTTGTCCTGAATTTTGACCCTTTGTCCTGAATTTTTACACTCACCGTCCTGAATTTTCACCCATGCCTGTTGGTCACCCTATTTGTAGGAAGTGATGAATAGTGATAGATGCCAGGAAGTTGACGTAGGTAAAGAGTGTTTTAACACCCAAACCAAAATTGACCACATTGGTTGTTCGTAGGCCAGCCCAGCTTCGAAAACGGTCATGCAGGGGCCACCCAACATCGCACGCACCTGCTGGCAGCACCGCGTGCGTCTGTTTACCACTGTCCTGGTATGGATCTGACACTCCGTGCTTCACCACATTGCTGATGCCAAGCCGCAAGCGCACTGACGCACACTGTTTGCCGCTCGAACTGGAGCTGATTTCGGGAGGGGGGGGGGCTGAATCTTTAAGCAATAGGCAGAGTGGAGCTGCAGGGGCTCTTAGAAGTCACAGTGAGAACTGGTCTTAAAAATTCATAGCATTAAGGCAGGTGCCCAGTTAACACCCTCCCACCATCTGTAATAGAATGTATATTTGTCGTTAAAATTGTTTCTGATGACAATTGGTGCATAATTGGAGACTTGCTAATTTAGGCTGGTTTTTGGGCTGAAACTGGTCTCTTTGGGCTTATTTTGGGCTTATATTTGAGCGGCTTTGGGCTTGGGACGGGTCTAAAAATCTGGCAACACTGGTCTCCTCAGTGGGAATACTTTCAGGGGCAGATTTATGTTTCCTGGCGCATCCCTGCAAATCAGCAGGGATGCGCCAGGAAAGATGCGTCAGGCAAGTTTACCCTTGCGCCACCACAGATGCGCCGCATTTACAATACAGCGCATCTTGGCGCAAGAATAAACAGATGCGTGACGCATCTGATGGTATAAGAGCGGCGCATTGCTGGAGTCATGTCGCAAGCACGACGCAACTCCAGCAATGCTCAGGGGCTACCCATACCGAACATGCTGCGTCATGTCTTACGCCTGCTTCAAGCAGGCGCAGGGTTTTGACGCAGCAGCGTCGGAAAAGTGACTCAGTGAAATCTTGTAGATTTCACTGCGTCACTTTTCCAAGGCTTTTTCCGACGGAACTCCCACCCTGCATACATTAAACCTGACGCAGGTTTAATGTAGCGCAGGGCTTTACAACGTGACGCATCTCCCTAGATGCGTCACATTGTAAATAAGGCGCAACATGGCGCATGGTTTATGCCGCCGCTGCGTCACAGATGTGACGCAATGGCGGCGTAAATGTCTCGCAAGGGGCTTGTAAATCTGCCCCTCAGTTTTTTATTTTGGTTCCACCAAGAAGGCATTCAGATGTGTCACACATTTACCATAAATTCTGAATGTTAGCACTCTAGTTGCTCATTAGATCACTGTAGTAAAACTACTCCTCACCAGGGAAGTCTGCTGCTGGTATTCAAAGTGCATGTTTCAGTCTGCATGTCAGAATTTTTTTATGAAATAGAAGAGGATTTGAGAAGTCAAAATGTGCCCTAATTTTTCTTTCTGCAGAACTAATCATAATTTCTATGTCAAAATGAACTCCCTCATTTTGTTCCTTTGTAAATTAAATGTTTTAAGTGTTACCACTTTATTCCAATCAAGATGGCTTCAGGTGTGCCATACTTTTGTCATAAGTAAGACTGTTAGCACTCTAGTTGTTTGTTAGAACACTCTGGGACATTCTGTCATTGGGCTATACGTGGGCTACATCTGGGTGATATTTGGGCTACATTTGGGCCCTTTTGTCTATGGTGGCCATCTTGGGAGATTTATTTGTTATGAAGTTTCCTAATTTCCTCATTTACTACAGTCTCCTCAGTAAGAAATACTTTCAGTTTTTTACTTTGATTCCATCAAGAAGGCATTCAGATGTGTCACACATTTGCCATGAATTCAGAATGTTAGCACTCTAGTTGCTTATTAGATCACTGTAGTAAAGCTACTGCTCACCAGGGAAGTCTGCTGCTGGTATTGAAAGTGCATGTTTCAGTCTGCATGTCAGAAGTTTTTAATGAAATAGATGAGGATTTGAGAAGTCACTCAAAATGTGCCCTAATTTTTCTTTCTGCACCACTAATCATACTTTCGATGGCAAAATGAACACCCTCATTTTGTTCCTTTTTAAATTAAATGTTTTAAGAGTTACCACTTTATTCCAAACAAGATAGCTTCAGGTGTGCCATACGTTTGTCATAAGTAGGACTGTTAGCGCTCTAGTTGTTCTTTAGAACACTCTGGGAAGCTGCAGTAGAACACAAAGGAATCAACTGACAGTCTCTGCCCTTGTTGGATGTACATGTTTTACTGAGAATGTCAGACTTCATTCTCACATGACTGAGAAAGATAATGTGAATTTACAGAAAATATGCTCTCAGTTTAGCTTATAGATCACCTTCCAAACCTCTGTGGGAAAAGCATGAGAAAATAGTTTTCTCTCAAACATGATTCATGATATCACAGCAGAAGGCTTTTTCACATGGTAAAATCCCCTTAGAACACACCACAATTCCTAAAATGAGTATGGTACCATCAACAAATGATTTATAATGTAACTAAAGTCTTAAAACCTTCTATTAACTGCAATGCTTTTTAATGAGGTGCTATCATGTATATTGGTCCCAAGATGGCTGCCAACACTTCTTGAATGAAGTGCTGACAGCCAATTAGATCTCACGATGAGATGTGTGGTTAGGCTCCGCCTAGATATATATATGATTTTACTATTGATTTTCTCAGGAAGTACTGAACAGATTGACACCATATACAAAAAAGGCACATGCCTGACATCTTTGCCAAATTTCAAGTAATTCTGTTCAGCCGTTCGGGCTGTACCTTCGACTAAAGGTCCTATGAGAAAATGCATGGGGAAAACGCGTTTTGGGACCCCCCTTTTTTCTCAGCCCCCGCTTGACGAATCACCCCGAGATTTTCAGGGTAGGAGCTGAGCGGAGCGCCCCATTTGTTTTCACGAGGATAAGTCAACCAGCACCATAGTTATTCAAAATAGAATTTTCAGATTTCCTATGGGAACTCGGTCCTAACTATAACTATCTACTGACGACTGCCAGTAGATAATATATACATATATATATATGTGTGTATATATACACACATATATATATCATATATATATGTGTATGTATATATATATTCACTGAAAAAACACAGGTTTCAGGGACGTTATAGTTAGTGTGACATTTCACTCATACAAAACCAGAGAAGTTCAGCCGTTATAGTTAGCTGAGCTAACTATACCTCACGCCCCTGCAATGCACTGCTGATGACATCACATATTACATCACTCATGACATGGTCAGTGACATCACTCATGACATCTCAAATGACAACACTCATGCCATCACTGATGACATCATCCACTTAATCTCTGATGCACCTACTCACACCCTAATATAGCCTTTCATACTCCCACTCTAAAATATAGTCTACCATTCTCAAACCATAGACACACCAATACCAGTTAGTACATACCCACTCACTGATTCACAGGCCTACACACACATTCACTCACTCACCCATACAGTCACTCATACATGTAGTCACTCATCAATACAGCCACTATTAAATGCACTCATACACCCATACAGACACTCATATACCGCCACTCACTCATAGAGTTACTCACACACCTAGTCAATCACCCAAAGAGTCAATCACAATGCCATTTACTTACCTATACAGTTATACACACACCCCTCACCTATTCATACAGATACTAACACATACTTACTCTCTTATACAATCACTGACACAAGCATACACTCATCCATATATCTATTCTCACAATCGCTCACTCTCACATACAGTCACTTATATACTCTAACACTCACATATACTGCCATTCACATATGCAGTTACTCACACATATACCACTGAGACATTCATTCACTCACCAACACAGCCATATGCACACTCTTTCGCCCATACAGCCCCTCACAGATGCACTCACAAACCCATACACCATTCACCCACTCACACATCCATGTAGGTAGTCACACAACACACAGACACTCAGGCACCCATACAGGTACTCAGATAACCAATCAATAACCCATATAGACACTCATGTACCTATTCACCAACCCATGCAGCCACTTACACACCAACTGACAGACTGTGACAGACATTCACACAGGTTAGTCACTCACCCATACATTCACCCAGACACATAATCACCCACTTATACAGTCAGTCACACACTGACTGAATCATTATATATATATATCTAATTCTTAAACTTTTTACAGTCACTGGATGATGTCATCAGTGATGTCATTTGAGATGTCATCTGTGATATCATCAGTGATGTCACTGACCATGTTATGAGTGATGTAATATGTGACATTGCGGGGGAGTAAGTTATAGTTAGCTCAACTAACTATAACGGCTGAATTTCTCTGGTTTTGTACAAGTGAAATGTCGGACTAACTATAACGTCCTTTGGTTTTTCAGTGAATATCTAAGGTTTTTATACAATAATTTCAAACTATAACATCCCTGAAACCTGTGTTTTTTTCAGTGAATTTTATATATATGTATTCCATCTCCTCTCACTCTTACAAGGAAGGAATCAGCACTCAGATTGTAATTTGGAAGTATTTAATCTGCAAAGGGCGCAATCCACGTGTTTTGGCTCATCCTTGATAACGATACAAAACGTCATTGTAGCTTCCTTATTTAATTGTACAAATGTCTCTAGTTGCCAACATTAACAAAGGACTACATATTACGTTAATCCCAAAAACTGGTGGCCATATTGGCCTGGTTACGATGCGTAAATTCAGGAATTCATACAATAAAGAAAAGAAAACAATGTCATTTCAGCATATTTTGCCCCGGTGACTGCCGTACCTGTATGTTCGTCAACGAGACTAGTTCGTAATAAACATACTTACTATTGCAAACATCAACACAAAGAATGGACTACACATTAATTTAAAGTGAAAGGCTATCGGCCATATTGATCTGGGCGTCTTATAATGGTTCTTACACGGAAAAAAAGGGGTGTCAATAGGCACACACTATCCCTAAATAAAGTTCAAGCGATTATAGTCCCATTCCATTCACAGCTCATTTGAGATGTCATGAGTGATGTCATGAGTGATGTTACTGACCATGCCATGAATGTGGTAATGTCTGACTTCATAAGCAGTGCATTGCGGTGGCATAAGTTATAGTTAGCTCAGGTAACTGTAACTGCTGAATTTCACTGTTTTTTTGTACAAGTGAAATCTGAGTCTAACTATAACGTCCCTGTAATCTTTGTTTTTTCATCGAATTTCTAGGTTTTTTTTAACGTTAAGTAAGATGCCTATCACTATGGATAGTCGGGGTCGGAAGCAGGGCCTGGCCTGACATTAGGCTGCCCCCACCCAAGCTTGCTGCTCCTACCTCCCCTCCTCCTTGCCATCCATTGTCCAAGTCCATGGCCCTGCTCCCTCATTACAGCCCTCTGTGGCCGTTGTACTGCCACTGGCCTTCCCCCCTTCTCTGAACAGTTAGCTTGCTGCCCATCCACTTCCTCTATATGCTCTGTTGTCTGAATCCATTCACTAGCCTCCTCCCTCCTGCCATGCATGGTCTGATGTGCTCTCACTGCCCTCCATTTAGCATGATGTCCCAGTCCACTCTACCTGCCCTTCATTGCCCAATTCTATGCCCCATCATTGACCTCCTGCTTAGCCTATGTGCTTAGCTTGCTGCCCCTACTCTGCTTCCCCCTGCTTTCCGATGTGTGTGTGCATGCCCCTGCTCCATCTTTTTTGCCCATCATGTTCCATTGACCTGTTCCGCCTATCTACTCTGAGTGTCCTGTTGAGCTGCCACTCCCCTCCCGACTGCCTAGCATTGTCAGATGACTGTAACCTGTCTCTGCCACCTCCACCCTGCCTGTCCATGCTCCATGCCCCTATCCCCTTCCTCTTGTCCTCCATGGTCCATTTTACCGCCCATCATGACCATTGTGCTGCCACTAAACTAGGGGTGGGCGGAATTTGCGAAAGCGACTTTCGCAAATTATCGCGAAAATGTTTAAAATCTCCGCAAACACGCGGAAATATCGCGAAGATGCGGAAGTTTTTTTCCCGCCCGTTCACGGTATTTTCTGCGTGTTTGCGGCTCGCCAACTTACCCATGTGGATGCTTGCGGGCGCGGCCATCTTGTTTTCACTCTTCTCGCGGTGCATGATCGCGAGAAGAAAGACGTGATCGCGCGACGCATGACGTTACTACGGGCGCGAACTGTCGCGAGACAGCGCAAATGGCTACCAACAATCCAACATCTCATGGAGAACGCGACCGGATCAGGAAAACTTGTTGGCGAACGCAGGGATTCAGGTAAGGCGAGAATGTATTATTTTACAGCGCGAGCAAGAACCAAATTATCGCCAAGCTGCGGAATGCGGAAATTTTGACATTTTCGCGCTCTCCGCGGAACACGAAAATGTCAAATTATCGCAATTTCCGCGAGCGGAACGGAAATTTAGCCCAGGCCTACACTAAACCTCCTGCTTGCCATGCATGGTCTTTTATGCAACCATGGCCCCTCCCACCTTTCCTGTGTAGTCAGCTAGCTGCCCCTGACCCCCTCACATCTTCCCTCCATGGTCTGTGTGTATGCCATCATAGTCTCACTGTTGCCTTCCATGGTGTATCGTGCTTCTGAGGCCCATCCTCCCTGACCTCCATGGTCAGTTTTCTGCTCTCGCCCTGCCCCCTCACCCGCTGCCCCCTGTTTTGCATGTGCAGACCCCTATTCCCTCCCTCCTGGCTTGTCTATTTCATTGTAATGCCCCTGATCCCTCCCTTCTGCCCTTTATGGTCTGTTATACTGCAGCTTTCTCTCCTGTCTGTCCATTATGGTCAGCTTGCTGCCATTGCCTCTTTCCCCTCTGTTCTTGGTTGTCCATGTGCATGGTCCTGTCCCCTCCCTAATGCTTTCCATGGATTATTGGATGCCTACCGTGTGAGGTCAGTTTGGTGCACCTGTCCATGTCCCTCCTGTCCTCTGTTATCCGAGTCCTAGTCCCTACCCCAATTCCTCCTGCCTTCCGTGATCCAATGTTCCATACTTGCTAACATTTTGAACTTGGTAAGGAGATTTGAGAAAAAAAATTGGGGAATTGATTTTTCCTATTGACTTACATTGAAAAAGAGGAGGTTGTAGACAGGAGACAGATCAAATACAGCCCATTTGGGCTTTAAAAAATTGGACGTTTCCTGGCTGGATCAAGTCTGTTGGCATGTATGGTTGTACTACCACTGCCTCTTCCTTCTGCACACAATGGTCTATTATATTGCCACAGCCTCTATTACCAGTCCTGTATTGTTGGTTTGTTGCCCCTGCCCCCCTTTCCACTGCCCTCCATAGTCTGTTGTGCTGTCACTGCCCTTCCTGCCTGCCCAGTGTGGTCAAATTGTTGCCTCTACACTTTCCTACTTGCCTTCAATTTTCCGAGTCCGTGCCCATGACCTCTGCCTTTCAACAGTATCCTAATGAACAACTAGATGGTGGGCATTCCAATTTATTACAAAAGTGTGGCACGTCTGAAATCATCTTGATGTAATCAAAACTGTAATACCTAAAGCATTTCCTTTAGAAAATATAGAAATGAGAGGGTCTTATTTGCATCGAAATTATGGTTAGTGCTCTAAAAACAAAAGTATTTTCTGAGTTCTCAAATAGCGACAAAGCACTTTTAAATTATTTGTTATCTTTAGTTTTTTTTTAATGTGGATGTGGTGTTACTTCCAGAGCTGCAGACTTTGCAACTGGGGAACCGGGTTGGAGTTTCTGCTTCAGCTTGACATTCTATGATTCTGGTCAAATCACTTAATCTCCCCATTCCTACAACCAAAATTAGTTTGTCCTTGTGTGATGTAACCAATGCTCATGTAAAGCACTCTAATACCTAACCAGTCTGCACTATATAAAACTGCATATAAAAAAAGAAAAAGTGTTTTCCACACTTCTGTCATTGGGCTATATGTGGGCTGCATCTGGGTGATGTTTATGCTACATTTGGGCTTTTTTTTCTGGTGGCCATCTTGGGAGACTTATTAGTTATGATGTTTCCTAATTTCCTCATTTACGTTACTTTTCCCATGTGGGCTCCTTCACAACAGGCAACTTTGTTGTTGGATGTTTTAAGCGGCCCTGCCTGAGCCGCGAGGGGCCCCCGCTGCATGTGTGCAGCCCTGCAAAGCGCCAACCGACGCTGCAGCACCAAGGATGGGTGATGCCTCTGGAAGATGGTAATAAGCATGACAAGCTGTCTAATAGTGCCCCGCGACCCACTTGGGATTAATAAAAGCTTTATCATTGACAAGAGCCAGGTGACTCACCTGAGGAAGAAACAAAGCACTACAATTAGCAGCAGGCCACTGGTTGGCCATGCCCACTAAGGCGGGAGAATCTTATTTATTTATTGCTGAGAGAAAAAAGCCATGACTCCTGCTGAATGCGACAACCAGCCCATGAAGAAGTGCTTACACGCACAAAACGCGTCGGCTGATCTTTCACGAATGTGAGGCCTTTTGACTGCATGGACACTGCTGTTCGTCCAATAAATGTGTGGCAGAATGAAACTTACCGATGTGGGCTCCTTCAAAACAGGCAACTTTGTTGTTGGATATATATATGTATCACTGAAAAAAAATAGGTTTCAGGTACGTTAAAGTTAGTTGGACATTTGACTCATATAAAACCAGAGAAACTCGCCCGTTATAGTTAGTTGAGCTAACTATAACTCGCGTGCCCACAATGCACTGGTGATGAAGTCACATATTACATCACTCATGACATGGTCAGTGACATCACTGATTACATCACTGATGACATCATCCAGTGAATGTGTGTTTCTGTAAAGTTTAAATATTTTTCATATATATCTATACTGCCATATGTTTTAAGGCAGTATATGTGAGTGTTGGAGTATATAAATGACTATACGTGACAGTAAGTTATTTGAAGAGTGGGTGTATAAAAGAGTGTCTGCCTGTATCAGTTATTGTATAAGACAGTAAGTATGTGTTAGTATCTGCATAAATAAGTGATGTGGTGTGTTTATAGATAACGCAGTTGGTGTGTATAACTGTATACATGAGTAAATGGCTATGTGATTGATTCTTTGCATGACTGACTAGGTGTGTGAGTAACTCTATGGATGAGTGGTGGACTGTGACTGCATGTATAGGTGTATGAGTGCATATTATAGTACTGTATTGATGAGTAACTGCATGTATAAGTGAGTGGATGTGATGGTAGACCTAGGAAATAGTGGGTGGTATGTAGTATCTGGCATTGTTCTGTGTATGGTTTCAAAAATAGTCTGTATTTTAGAGTGCATGTATCAAAGTTTATATTAGGCCATCAGTATGTGCATCAGATTATCACGTGGATGATGTCATCAGTGATGTCATCAGTGATGTCATTTGAGATGTCATCAGTGATGTCATGAGTGATATCACTGACCATGTCATTAGTGATGTAATATGTGACGTCATCACCAGTGCATTGCGGGCGCGCGAGTTATAGTTAGCTCAACTAGCTATAACGGGCGAATTTCTCTTGTTTTATGAGTCAAATGTCCAACTAACTATAATGTCCCTGAAACCTATGGTTTTTTCAGTGAATTTCTAAGGTTTTTTAAATGCTAATTCCTAACTATAATGCCTGTAAAACCTATGACTTTTTCAGTGAATTTCAAAGGTTTTTTAAATGCTAATTCCTAACTATAATGCCTGTAAAACCTATGGCTTTTTCAGTGAATTTCAAAGGTATTTTAAATGTTAATTTCATATTTTAATATTTATAAAACCTATATTTTTTCTATTTTTGTGTGTAATATTTTGGAACTCTATTATCCTTTTTTTTTAAATTTGAAAAATTATATAATTTTTTATATCTTCTAAAAAAAGTATGTATATATATATATATATTTTTGTTATTTAGAAAACTAGACTCCCGTACCGGTAGTGTACCAAGCTCCATCAGCGCGCGAATCCTATTCGCCATATTGCGAAACTCGTTAAGATGCGCATTTTATTATCCGATGGCTTCGTCGCACCGTGTCCCACCTAACATTATATATGTATAAGGTTGCGCCAGCTCCTAGTTTGGTATGCGATGGCTGCGCTTTACCAATACGCGCGTTACGTCATCTACGTATAGGGTCGCGCCGGCTGCGCGTCACGTATGCGACGAGTGCGCACTGCCAGGCCCTGTGTTACGTCATAGACATATGGTATCGCGCCGGGTACGCCATTCCCTCATTTATTTTTTTATGTCTCAAAACTATATCTAAACAAGTTTAATGTGTATATGAGAGCAAGCGATAATCTAAAATATTTTCCACATTTATATATTTCTAACTGTAATAAACTTATATTATGGTAAATATATTTTCTCAAAATCACGTCGGGTGCGGCCTCCTTGCGCGCTCGGTGCGCGATTGCCATGTGACCTTAAAAAAAACCTTTTGATTGGTTCATAACATTTCCCATTGTAACAGTTGGAGGACCCCACCCATTTTAGTCATTCTCTCTACACCGTTTGATGAGAGACACCTCTTCTGCTTACAGAGCTTTTTTGAAAACCTTTTTGCTGTGTACACATATCTTATAGTGCACACAACATGCAACGATCATCTCAATCAATAATCATGCTCTGTACAGTAGCCTTCCACGTGTGATAGCTTTGCATCTGAAACGTTACATCAAAAAACAAATGTGTGTTACACGATGCCCCTGGTGTGTGTGTGTGTGTGCGCGCATTATTATGCTGCTTTCAGCCTGGGTATTGGTGGCTTGATGGGGTATCATCAGCCATGGGCAGAGTGCACATCCTAGATCACATGTGACAAACAGTAAAGTGTAATGTGTAGATTTGTGTTGCAGTATGCTCTGTTGTCAGGCTTTACCAGTATAGTAGTGTGTGATATGCGTGTCTGCGCATATCCACAAGCTTGACAACGACATGTAATGTTGTCCATTCAATGTTTTTGGACAGCATCTCATTAGCGATAGTTGCCGCCCTCCTGGTACATGCTACATTAATCTAAATTGCAGTTTGTGCGACGTCAAATCTGCAACAGGGACACACACAGAAGTACACATCCTGGCCAGGCAAGAACTGAACAACGCCCAGGTCGCCGAAATAATTATTCACACCCCTAAGCTGGCCTGCCGTACGTAAGCCCAGCCCACTTTGTGTACGTATAAATAGGATAACAACGACACCACATGTCCCAGTTCTTCCACACTGCTTCAGGTGATATGGCCGCATCCACCTCGCATATCACAATGCGCAATAAAAAAAAAGGGATCCATGAGGTGTACATCATCCTGGCAATCAAAACTACATCTGAATTGTGAACCCTGCTGGCCGTCGTGTTTGGACACACACCAATGACAGCAGGTGAGCAGTGGGGCCTGGGTGCACGGTGCGGCGGGAGGGGTGGGGGCATCAGCCTGGGTGCGCAGGTGCAAACAATCGATGTTGCCGTGCGTAATGATGTGATCTCTGACCTCATTCAGTCACATCTCTGTCTCATTTTAAGGGCCTGCTGGACTGTACTGTAGGCCTGAGCCAGTGGGCAGTGCTGCCCTACAGACACATGGCGTTGGCTTTTGGGGCACTGTAGTGAGTTGACTACTAAGTGTACATGCACACAGGCTTGCTCCACTGCATTGCATGCGCACATTATGCTCCTAGCATGCGCTCTGTTCCTTTGTATGTTAAAGTTGGCATAACATATTATTATTTACCCTTGTCTATTCTCGTGCACTCCAACTCCCCTTTGAAGCACGATTACCACTAACAGTTGGTAGATCATACTTCAAGAAGGAAGGATGCACTCAACTGGTGTTCTCTCTTAAGCTTGAAATAAACTTTCATTTACCTTAAGACGCTTCCACCATTATATTATTGCTCCCTTTTCAGACACTGAGTTAGTTGCACGAAAAAGCACGCAGCAGGTGCTCAACCGGTGCTGATGCTCTGGCCTTTCTGACGCCTTCCACCGTGGTATCAAGACACTGTCCCAGAGCGGAGACCTGCTGTGCCACCCTGAGAGGCAACCCGGAGCCAGAGCTCGCACCGGCATGTCGTTTGACACCCCGGTTGTAGCAGGTAAGCAGTGAAGCCTCGGTGCGCAGGAGCTGCATTTGAGCACACTGCGGGGTAAGGGGCTGGGGTGCAGCAGCCTGGGTGCACAGGTGCAGGCAAGCGATGTTGCCGTAGATAATAATATAATCTCTAGCCTCATTCATATCTCTGTGTCATTTTAAAGACTTGCTGGACTGCACTGTTTCTCGCGGACCCCAGCATCCCAGACACACGGGTGACGGGAGGTGAACAGTGAGGGCTGGGTGCAGTAGGCTGACGCTCTGTCTCCTCCTCCCTCTGTTTCTTTGACTCTCCCTCCCCTTCTCCCTTCCACCCACTCGCTCTCTGTCCCATTATCACTTTCTTCCTTTCATTCTGACTACTTTTCTTTTTCTCTTGGACATGGCACACAAACTTATGTTTCTTTTTTCTCTTGCAGGTTTTGTACGCTACTTCCGGAGGAGTCCCACCCACTTCTTTCATGTTTTACTGTTGTTTGTTCGAATAAAGTTACGCTTCCATTTATTTGTGTTGTTTTAATAAAAGTTATTTTTTCTACCAATAAATAAGTGAGTGTATGGGTATTCTTTTTCTGACAACTCTTGTCTGTAGTTTATTGTGAAAATCGGCGGTGTATAGGAGGTTATGAGGGAAAACATTTATTAATTTTGCGGTGCACCTACCAAATATAAACCAACAGACTATTACATAAATGAAGCCTGGGTAATTCTACAACGGCAAGGGTTCGATGAGTGTATCACTTCATAACCCCATGAGTACTGGCCGTGTGATTACAGAACCAATAAGGCACTGCCTAGGGCCACAGAGGCATCAAGGACTGGCTAGGCCCACCCTGCATATTTAAGTAAAGCCCCGGAGGTTGCCGATCCCTGGTCTTGAGTTGGTCTCAAAGCCACCCGAACAATTCGTAAACAATACCTGGGGAGGTGTCCATCCCTTAGTCTGCGATACGTCTCTGTGCCCTCCTGCTCCTAATTTACATGTGAGATTAAGGTCCCCAGTGCTGCAGAGACCCCGCAATATAATAATAGGATTGGCCCTGGAACATTACCCACCAGTGGGCTCATTTAAATGAACGGGTGAGACACTGCTTCTTTTTTTTTTCTCCATTTTTACCATCCCGATCCGCTTTATTGAAGCGATACGAGGTTTCCTCCTCACGCTTCAACGAGGCAAACAAGAATTTACTATCACAGGGTGGAAGCAATGCTCCCGCCCTGTAATAGCAAACATAAATGTCCCGCGGATGCACACCCCAGGACATTGTATGACCTGCGCCTGGGAGGTGGTGCTCCATAGGACCATGATGCATTGGTTAATGCATAACTACAGAATTAGTATAAGCACATACTAACACTACTTGCACATGTGTAGTACAGCAACCAGAGTGTAGTGAAGAGGCAGAGGAAGCCCAAAATCAAAAAATATATATCCTACCAGAGGTAGGATCACATAGTTCAATGAGCCGACGACCCTAGGATGAGTAGAAACAGCTTCACCAAGAAAACGGGTCTTCAGCAGAACGCAAGCAAGCTCAAAATCTTGGTCAGTGCTGCCTTCTTTTTACCTTCTCCCACTCGTCGACAAATTATGTAGTAAAGAGGCAGACAGCAGTGGATCCGATAAGTAGATATATTGCAGGAAAAGAAGACAGCTTAAACAGCCACCAACAGGACCAGACAGTAAGGCAACCGTCTTCTCCAGCACCGTGTACAAACTCCCCAAGATTCCCCTCATACATTCTAACATTGCATACTTACATTATAGTAGCATTACATACTAAAATTCTACTATGACTTACATTGGAATACTACACAGAGCACATGACTTTACAGCAATGAGCTCATGGTTTCATCCACGAGTCTTGAGACCGGTAGGGGTGAGTAGTTCGCTTCCCACTCCCTGTATTGTATAAACACAAACTAACACTACTTCCACAGGTATGCTACAGCGCCCATAGCACATCACTTTACAGCAATGAGCTCATGGTTTAATCCCCAAGTCTTAAGACCAGTAGGGGTGAGCAGTTTGTTACCCACTCCCTGTAGAGTATAAACGCATACTAACACTACTTACACAGTTATACTACAGTGGCCAGTATGCTACAGCGCCCAGACCCCATCACATAACAGCAATCAGATTCCCGAGTCTTTACACCGGTAGGCCTGAGTACTTCGCTTCCCACCTCTGGTATAGTATAAACGCACGGTAGAGGTCAGTAGTTCGCTTCCCACTCCCTGTATGGTATAAACGCCTACTAACACTACTTAAACAGGTATGCTACAAAGAGAGGAGCACGTTACTTTATAGCAATGACCTCACGGTTTAGGCTCTCGGTTTCATTCCCGTGTAGCAGCACCTCATCTCAGCACCATGTCACTCTGAGCAACACCGCACTTTCAGTCCAGTAGGAGAGACTACTTCGCTTTGCACTCCCCCACAGAGGTTACAGTGCTCCTATCCTACTCTTTTCACCCTTTTTCCCTCTTACTCGTTTCAAGGGAATCACAAAATGGCTGTCAACACTTCCTAGTTGCAACCGCTCGCACCGCTCGCAGCCAATAAGCATCAAGCTCGTGCTCGTAATGCCTCAGCCAATCAGATGGCAGAATTCCCAAATATCGATATCTACAAATTTGGATATTTCTCCAAAAACTACTGAACGGATTTACACCAAATAAACAAAAGCGTGCTTTCTAGACCAAGACCCTGCTCCCTGCCAAATTTGGGGTAATACCGTTCACCCGTTCGACCTGTAGCCTTGTCTAAAGTTTCCTATGGAAATTGCATGGCGAAAACACGTTTTGGGACCCCCCCCTTTTTTCTCAGCCCCCCTTGACAAGTCACCCCCAAACTTTCAACATAGGAGTTGATATGAACAAATAATTTGTTTGGAAAATGTCATGAAGATTCATCAAACAACGGCAACGTTATAAGCAAAACAAAGAATGCTCTTCTTATGGAAATTTGGTCCTAACTATAACTACCTACTAGCGACCGCCAGTGGGTGATATATATATTTATCTATATCTATATCTATATATCTATATATATATATATGCCCCTTGGGTGTCCTCATGGAAAGAGCCGCACAACAGGTAAGTATGGTCTTAGCATTTATTATGAAAGCTGCAGCACCTCTCACGCGGTCTCAAATTCAAGTGAATTGCTTCTGTGCCATCATATTAAACAGTAAAATGTCCACAGTGGGTTGATGCAAGCTTTTCTTCTGAGAGGCTGCACCATTCGACTTCCACTCTGCTCTCACATGCACCCAAAAGCTGGCGTCGGTTGGCACCAGCCAGGACCGTGTAAACACGGCGGGGTTCCTTCCGCGGCTGGACTGGCCGCAAAATATCAGTCAAAACAAAGGTTACCCCTCGGTTGTCCTCATGGAAAGAGCCGCACAGCAGTTAAGTATGGTCTTAGCATTTATTGTGAAAGCTGCAGCACCTCTTCTGAAAAACGGCATTCAAATTTCAAACAAGTCCAATTGCCGACGCGTTTCGTGCGCTGTACGCACTTCTTCATAGGCGGACTCCTGAGATAGCACTAAACAGCCCACGGCACCTGAAATACTCACTTTGCTGGTCGGGGACAGCCGCGCTGTCTTCTGGTCATCCGAGTGCGCGGTCTCAAATTCAAGTGAATTGCTTGTGTGCCATCGTATTAAACAGTAAAATGTCCACAGTGGGTTGATGCAAGCTTTTCTTCTGAGAGGCTGCACCATTCGACTTCCACTCTGCTCTCGCCTGCACCCAAAAGATGGCATCGGTTGGCGCTAGCCAGGACCCTGTAAACACGGCGGGGTTCCTTCCGTGGCTGGACTGGCCGCAAAATATCAGTCAAATCAAAGGTTGCCCCTTGGTTGTCCTCATGGAAAGAGCCGCACAGCAGGTAAGTATGGTCTTAGCATTTATTGTGAAAGCTGCAGCACCTCTTCTGAAAAACGGCATTCAAATTTCAAACAAGTCCAATTGCCAACACCACTCGTGCGCTGTACGCACTTCTTCATGGGCGGACTCCTGAGATGGCGATAAACAGCCCACGACACCTGAAATACTTGTGACACTCGCTTTGATGGTCGGGGACAGCCACGCTGTCTTCTAGTCATCCAGGTGCTACGGTCTCAAATTCAAGTGAATTGCTTGTGTGCCATCGTATTAAACAGTAAAATATCCACAGTGGGTTGATGCAAGCTTTTCTTCTGAGAAGCTGCATCATTTGACTTCCACTATGCTCTCACCTGCACCCAAAAGCTGGCGTCGGTTGGCACCAGCCAGGACCGTGTAAACACGGCGGGGTTCCTTCCACGGCTGGACTGGCCGCAAAATATCAGTCAAAACAAAGGTTACCCCTTGGTTGCCCTCATGGAAAGAGCCGCACAGCAGGTAAGTAAGGTCTTAGCATCTATTGTGAAAGCTGCAGCACCTCTTCTGAAAAACGGCATTCAAATTTCAAACAAGTCCAATTGTTAACGCGTTTTGTGCGCTGTACGCACTTCTTCATGGGTGGACTCCTGAGATGGCGCTCAACAGCCCACGGCACCTGAAATACTTGTGACACTCGCTTTGATGGGCGGGGACAGCCACGCTGTCTTCTGGTCATCCGAGTGCCGCGATCTCAAATTCAAGTGAATTGCTTGTGTGTCATCGTATTAAACAGTAAAATGTCCACAGTGGGTTGATGCAAGCTTTTCTTCGGAGAGGCTGCAACATTCGACTTCCACTCTGCTCTCACCTGCACCCAAAAGCTGGTGTCGGTTGGCGCCAGCCAGGACCGTGTAAACACGGCGGGGTTCCTTCCGTGGCTGGACTGGCCGCAAACTATCAGTCAAAACAAAGGTTGCCCCTTGGTTGTCCTCATGGAAAAAAACGCACAGCAGGTAAGTATGGTCGAAGAATTTATTGTGAAAGCTGCACCACCTCTTCTGAAAAACGGCATTCAAATTTCAAACAAGTCCAATTGCTGACGCGTTTCGTGTGCTGTACGCACTTCTTCATAGGGGGGACTCCTGAGATGGCGCTTAACAGCCCACGGCACCTGAAATACTTGTGACACTTACTTTGCTTGGCGGGGACAGCCACGCTGTCTTCTGGTCATCTGAGTGCCACGGTCTCAAATTCAAGTGAATTGCTTGTGTGCCATCGTATTAAACAGTAAAATGTCCACATGGGTTTGATGCAAGCTTTTTCTTCTGAGAGGCTGCACCATTCGACCTCCACTCTGCTCTCACTTGCACCCAAAAGCTGGCATCGGTTGGCGCCAGCCAGGACACTGTAAACACGGCGGGGTTCCTTCCGCGGCTGGACTGGCCAAAAAATATCAGTCAAAACAATGGTTGCCTCTTGGTTGTCCTTATGGAAAGAGCCGCACAACAAGTAAGTATGGTCTTAGCATTTATTGTGAAAGCTGCAGCACCTCTTCTGAAAAACGGCATTCAAATTTCAAACAAGTCCAATTGCCGACGCGTTTCGTGCGCTGTATGCACTTCTTCATGGGCGGACTCCTGGATGGCGCTAAACAGACCACGGCACCTGAAATACTTGTGACACTCGCTTTGATGCGCGGGGACAGCCACACTGTCTTCTGGTCATCCGAGTGCCATGGTCTCAAATTCAAGTGAATTGCTTGTGTGCCATCGTATTAAACAGTCAAATGTCCACAGTGGGTTGATGCAAGCCTTTGTTCTGAGAGGCTCCACCATTCGACTTCCACTCTGCTCTCACTTGCACCCAAAAGCTGGCATCGGTTGGCGCCAGCCAGGACACTGTAAACACGGCGGGGTTCCTTCCGCGTCTGGACAGGCCCAAAAATATCAGTCAAAACAATGGTTGCTCCTTGATTGTCCTCATGGAAAGAGCCGCACAGCAAGTAAGTATGGTCTTAGCATTTATTGTGAAACCTGCTGCACCTCTTCTGAAAAACGGCATTCAAATTTCAAACAAGTACAATCGCTGACGCGTTTCGTGCGCTGTACGCACTTATTCATGTGCGGACTCCTGAGATGGCGCTAAACAGCCCACGGCACCTGAAATACTTGTGACACTCACTGTGATGGGCAGGGACAGCCGCGCTGTCTTCCTGTCATCCGAGTGCCACGGTCTTAAATTCAAGTGAATTGCTTGTGTGCCATCGTATTAAACAGTAAAATGTCCACATTGGGTTGATGCAAGCTTTTCTTCTGAGAGGCTGCACCATTCGATTTCCACTCTGCTCTCACCTGCACCCAAAAGATGGCATCGGTTGGCGCCAGCCAGGACCCTGTAAGCACGGCGGTGTTCCTTCCGTGGCTGGACTGGCCGCAAAATATCAGTCAAAACAATGGTTGCCTCTTGGTTGTCCTCATGGAAAGAGCCGCACAGCAAGTAAGTATGGTCTTAGCATTTATTGTGAAAGCTGCAGCACCTCTTCTGAAAAACGGCATTCAAATTTCAAACAAGTCCAATTGTCAACGCGTTTTGTGCGCTGTACGCACTTCTTCATGAGCGGACTCCTGAGATGGCGCTAAACAGCCCACGGCCCCTGAAATACTTGTGACACTCGCTTTGGTGGTTGGGGACAGCCGCGCTGTCTTCTGGTCATCCGAGTGCCGCGGTCTCAAATTCAAGTGAATTGCTTGTGTGCCATCATATTAAACAGTAAAATGTCCACAGTGGGTTGATGCCAGCTTTTCTTCTTAGAGGCTGCACCATTCGACTTCCACTCTGCTCTCACCTGCACCCAAAATCTGGCGCTAGCCAGGACCCTGTGAACACGGCGGGGTTCCTTCATCGGCTGGACTGACCACAAAATATCAGTCAAATCAAGGGTTGCCCCTTGGTTGTCCTCATGGAAAGAGCCACGCAGCAGGTAAGTATGGTCTTAGCATTTATTGTGAAAGCTGCAGCACCTCTTCTGAAAAACGGCTTTCAAATTTCAAGCAAGTCCAATTGCCGACGCCACTCGTGTGCTGTACGCACTTATTCATGGGCGGACTCCTGAGATGGCGCTAAACAGCCCACGGCACCTGAAATACTTGTGACACTCGCTTTGATGGGCGGGGACAGCCACGCTGTCTTCTGGTCATCCGAGTGCCGCGGTCTCAAATTCAAGTGAATTGCTTGTGTGCCATCGTATTAAACAGTAAAATGTCCACTGTGGGTTGATGCAAGCTTTTCTTGTGAGAGGCTGCACCATTCGACTTCCACTCTGCTCTCACCTGCACCCAAAAGTTGGTGTCAGTTGGTGCCAGCCAGGACCGTGTAAACACTGCGGGGTTCCTTCCGCGGCTGGACTGGCCGCAAAATATCAGTCAAAACAAAGGTTACCCCTTGGTTGTCCTCATGGAAAGAGCCGCACAGCAGGTAAGTAAGGTCTTAGCATTTATTGTGAAAGCTGCAGCACCTCTTCTGAAAAACGGCATTCAAATTTCAAACAATTCCAATTGCCAACGCGCTTTGTGGGCTCTACGCACTTCGTCATGGGCGGACTCCTGAGATGGCGCTAAACAGCCCAGGGCACCTGAAATACTTGTGACACTCGCTTTGATGGGCGGGGACAGCCACGCTGTCTTCTGGTCATCCAAGTGCCGCGGTCTCAAATTCAACTGAATTGCTTGTGTGCCATCGTATTAAACAGTAAAATGTCCACAGTGGGTTGATGCAAGCTTTTCTTCTGAGAGGCTGCACCATTCGACTTCCACTCTGCTCTCACCTGCACCCAAAAGCTGGCGTCGCTTGGCTCCAGCCAGGACCGTGTAAAGACGGTGGGGTTCCTTCCGCGGCTGGACTGGCCACAAAATATCAGTCAAAACAAAGGTTGCCCCTTGGTTGTCCTCATGGAAAGAGCCGCACAGCAGGTAAGTATGGTCTTAGCATTTATTCAGAAAGCTGCAGCACCTCTTCTGAAAAACTGCATTCAAATTTCAAACAAGTCCAATTGTCAACGCGTTTTGTGCGCTGTACGCACTTCTTCATGAGCGGACTCCTGAGATGGCGCTAAACAGCCCACGGCCCCTGAAATACTTGTGACACTCGCTTTGATGGTTGGCGACAGCCACGCTGTCTTCTGGTCATCCGAGTGCCGCGGTCTCAAATTCAAGTGAATTGCTTGTGTGCCATCATATTAAACAGTAAAATGTCCACAGTGGGTTGATGCCAGCTTTTCTTCTTAGAGGCTGCACCATTCGACTTCCACTCTGCTCTCACCTGCACCCAAAAGCTGGTGTCGGTTGGCGCCAGCCAGGTCCGTGTAAACACGCGGGGTTCCTTCCGTGGCTGGACTGGCCGCAAACTATCAGTCAAATCAAAGGTTGCCCCTTGCTTGTCCTCATGGAAAGAGCCGCACAGCAGGTATGTATGGTCTTAGCATTTATTGTGAAAGCTGCAGCACCTCTTCTGAAAAACGGCATTCAAATTTCAAAAAGTCCAATTGCCGACGCGTTTCATGCGCTGTACGCACTTCTTCATAGGTGGACTCCTCATATGGCGCTAAACAGCCCACGGCACCTGAAATACTTGTGACACTCACTTTGATGGGCGGGGACAGCCGCGCTGTCTTCTGGTCATCCGAGTGCCACGGTCTCAAATTCAAGTGAATTGCTTGTGTGCCATCGTATTAAACAGTAAATTGTCCGCATTGGGTTGATGCAAGCTTTTCTTCTGAGAGGCTGCACCATTCGACTTCCACTCTGCTATCACCTGCACCCAAAATCTGGCGCTAGCCAGGACCCTGTGAACACGGCGGGGTTCCTTCATCGGCTGGACTGACCACAAAATATCAGTCAAATCAAGGGTTGCCCCTTGGTTGTCCTCATGGAAAGAGCCACGCAGCAGGTAAGTATGGTCTTAGCATTTATTGTGAAAGCTGCAGCACCTCTTCTGAAAAACGGCTTTCAAATTTCAAGCAAGTCCATTTGCCGACGCCACTCGTGTGCTGTATGCACTTATTCATGGGCGGACTCCTGAGATGGCGCTAAACAGCCCACGGCACCTGAAATACTTGTGACACTCGCTTTGATGGGCGGGGACAGCCACGCTGTCTTCTGGTCATCCGAGTGCCGCGGTCTCAAATTCAAGTGAATTGCTTGTGTGCCATCGTATTAAACAGTAAAATGTCCACTGTGGGTTGATGCAAGCTTTTCTTCTGAGAGTCTGCACCATTCGACTTCCACTCTGCTCTCACCTGCACCCAAAAGTTGGTGTCAGTTGGTGCCAGCCAGGACCGTGTAAACACTGCGGGGTTCCTTCCGCGGCTGGACTGGCCGCAAAATATCAGTCAAAACAAAGGTTACCCCTTGGTTGTCCTCATGGAAAGAGCCGCACAGCAGGTAAGTAAGGTCTTAGCATTTATTGTGAAAGCTGCAGCACCTCTTCTGAAAAACGGCATTCAAATTTCAAACAATTCCAATTGCCAACGCGCTTTGTGGGCTCTACGCACTTCGTCATGGGCGGACTCCTGAGATGGCGCTAAACAGCCCAGGGCACCTGAAATACTTGTGACACTCGCTTTGATGGGCGGGGACAGCCACGCTGTCTTCTGGTCATCCAAGTGCCGCGGTCTCAAATTCAACTGAATTGCTTGTGTGCCATCGTATTAAACAGTAAAATGTCCACAGTGGGTTGATGCAAGCTTTTCTTCTGAGAGGCTGCACCATTCGACTTCCACTCTGCTCTCACCTGCACCCAAAAGCTGGCGTCGCTTGGCTCCAGCCAGGACCGTGTAAAGACGGTGGGGTTCCTTCCGCGGCTGGACTGGCCACAAAATATCAGTCAAAACAAAGGTTGCCCCTTGGTTGTCCTCATGGAAAGAGCCGCACAGCAGGTAAGTATGGTCTTAGCATTTATTCAGAAAGCTGCAGCACCTCTTCTGAAAAACTGCATTCAAATTTCAAACAAGTCCAATTGCCGACGCGTTTCATGCGCTGTATGCACTTCTTGATAGGCAGACTCCTGAGATGGCGCTAAACAGGCCATGGCACCTGAAATACTCGCTTTGCTGGGCGGGGACAGCCATGCTGTCTTCTGGTCATCCGAGTGCCGCGGTCTCAAATTCAAGTGAATTGCTTGTGTGCCATCGTATTAAACAGTAAAATGTACACAGTGGGTTGATGCAAGCTTTTCTTCTGAGAGGCTGCACCATTCGACTTCCACTCTGCTCTCACCTGCACCCACAAGCTGGCGTCGGTTGGCACCAGGCAGGACCGTGTAAGCACGGCGGGGTTCCTTCCGCGGCAGGACTGGCCGCAAAATATCAGTCAAAACAAAGGTTGCACCTTGGTTGTGCTCATTGAAAGAGGTAAGCAGGTAAGTATAGTCTTAGTGTTAAATGGTAGCGGCAGTTTCAGTCGATAACCTTTCAAGTATTTGCCCGGCGGTAATCGCCTCTCATACCACTCGATAATTTACCAATGAAAGAGGCAGGCGCCGGAGACTGGAAGGCAGGAAACAAAGTTTTATTCCGTCGGAGCAGAACACATCAGATCAGACAGCAAGGTATCGTCACGAGGTGCTCTAACTGCATCTCTGAGACCTGGTCTCTTATACACAGGTTTATTGCTTTATTACACATGGTACATTCTTGAGATTCCCTTGATGTATGGGGGAATATCCCCTGAAGCCCCGGTTCAGATCCGATCCCACATATAGATACAGTAGAAGTTCCCACCCCACCCACAGTAGGAGATGGCTATTGCGCAGCAGGGTATTCCGCCAATTCCTGGGGGGGTGTGTGTGACCGGTCGGGTCTCAGGGAGTAGGGGCTTTGATCTACTGTAATCCCTTTGATGTGGGGTGTTTCCCTTACAGTAGGGGAAATAAACTGCATCCGCAGGGCTAGGTGATGGCCTGGGACCAGTTCAGACAATGGGGCGCAGAGGAAGGGGGTTATCAAAGGAGAGGCATGACCATGTATGGGATGTCGGTCGGATGTGGTTCCGTAGCAGGGTTGCGCAGAAGGAGAGGGTTTATGGCCTGTATGAGAGAGCGGGGGTGGCCAGCGCGCGGGGGATGCTCGCAGCGCTAGGGGAAAGCGCTGGTGATCGAAAATGAGCGGGGAGAGAGTGGGGTGCCTAAAATGGCGGCCGTGCATTCGCTGTGCGTGGCGCTGGGGAGAGGCAAGATGGCGCAGATAATGTTCAGTTTGCACGCTAAATTTCCACAGTCCTCCCTTTTAACATATCTCGCCAGCTTGCCTGGCCGTCATTTATTCTTCGTTAACCTTCAGCTATAATATCGTTAATGTCTTTCGTACATTCCTTAAAGATACAGAGTTTTTAGGGCATGCAGGAGTAATCTGACACATTTGCTTATAGTTATTTACAGGTGATAAAGTAGGCGAGGAGGTAGTACATACAGAGTTACAGTGTAGTCGTGTACATGGCTGGTGTTGTATGGATGTTACTATACAAAGTTACATTTCCTTAACTTCTCAGTGTACAGTCGGAAGTGATTGATGCAACACCATAAAAACTTGATAAGAAGATAGTTAGTATAAAAAGGTGGTTGGGAGAGGATTTTCGACTTTGACATGGGTTCTTCTTTCCAGTGTCCTTTTTATAAAGAGCTATCACTGGTAAGCTCTCATTGTTGTTCTTCTTTCGTTGGCACTGTTGAGCACCGGCGGTGGAGCTAAGGTCCAGCTCAAATCCAATTTCTCACGTTGCAGGGTGTGATCATTCATTGTTCTCCGATCACAGCCCTGTTCCTTAACACAGTTCACCATAGGTACTTTGAGACAGGGTACCTGCCTTTTGTTCTTCTGTGGGTAGGTCAGATTCATAATCCATATAAAAGATGGTGAGAGAGAGAAGGGTGTGACGTGCTCCGGGACGCCGAGGGAAGAGGGGGTGGAGTGGGATCAGATCAAAAATGTGGACCAAGGGGAGCAGAATCTTCCAGCACTGGGCCCATCAATCGGGCCCAACGGGTTGAGACTTCAGGCACGCTGGTCGGTGAGCAGGGGGCCTCGATGTAGCCCCTCGCGCTTATCATCCTGAAAACGGTGTCTCGTCCCACGCCCTTTTTGCTTCGTAGCCTCCCCCTTGGTCGATGTCATAGATGTTCCAAGGTCTGCAGCCAGGCTGTGCGTCACGTCCGACCCCTCCCTTCCAATGGCAGCACGTTATCTTTAAATGGGTACAAGAAACAAAAGTCTTAGAGAGTTGGCAGGGAAGACATTTACATACTTCATCCTCTCTCCCAACCACCGAGTAGTTGCGGACATGTTTTTATCGGTTGCTGCATGATTGGTGTCTTTTAACTCTGATGTTAGTGTGTGCGTTACTAATCTATTAATCATTGCTGTGGTGCAAGTTTCTGTGGGTGTCCCTGTCCATCGTCTGGCCCCCTAGGTGCCGATTCCTGCGCCCGATACTGGTTGCAGGAAGCCTGACATCTGTCAACCTTCTAGTCTATTAAAAATTCGAACCGGCTTCTCCGGCAGAGGCTCGTTCGTCTCAACACAAGTTTTGTTAATATATATTTCCTTCCGAGGACTGCTAAGTTTATGAAAAGAAAGTGCGAGGTGCTACTGTCACGGGTTCACGAGTATCCATTTCGGGGAGGAACATAAGCTAAGCATTATTTTTGCTGGCGACAATAGGTAACCCTTTAACAGTTTAGGCGATGTATTATTAGTGAGGCGGCTAGTATAGGGCTGGGGTTATCTTGGGAGGACGGGGTGCTTTTAGACGTTCTATTTCGGGGTAATTGGGCGGGGGTAATTCTGGGCGGTGGAGATGGGGTTGTTAAAGCTCTGAAAAACGGAAACCACTGACATATAGTCCCCGTGATGAGGGCCAAATTGGGAGACATCAGTCGTCTTACCTGTCCTTTCTTTTCTCAGCCAATTAAGCTCAATGTCTGTAGAAAGGAGAGGTAGTAACGTGGCAGAGTACGGTCGTTTTGTTTCAGTCAATTTGTTCGAACACCACCGTGCTCCAGGCCAATTATACACTTACCGAGGAGGTATGTGTCGTTAATTTATTCAAACAGAAAAGAGGGTAAGAAGGCTTTTTAGTGAGGGAGGGAGTGGGAGAGAGAGAGAGAGAGAGAGAGAGAGAGAGAGAGGAGAGAGAGAGAGAGAGAGAGAGAGAGAGAGAGAGAGAGAGAGAGAGAGAGAGAGAGAGAGAGAGAGAGAGAGAGAGAGAGAGAGAGAGAGAGAGAGAGAGAGAGAGAGAGAGAGGTGTGCATCAAGTAGGCTATTTGGCATACATACGACACAAAACGAGAGAGAGACATGGGTAAGAAAATAGGCCACTTGGTGCACACACAACATGGAGTAGCATGGGTCTGTTCCATGTAAGAAAACACAAGCGGGGAAAAGACATAAATTCGGTGATCACGTACACACAAATGCTGGATAGGGTGTGACAGTACATGCATCAAGTGCAGAAACTTAAGATGGAGACTCAGGGCTACGTTGAGCATCGGGACCTCTCCTTTCCTGTCCTCCTTTCCTATGCATGCTGCGTACTTTCAGTATTTTGTAGTTTATCCTAGGGGGTGTCGGACCCTGTATTCTCCTCCCTTTGATCGATGGTGAGCATTTCAATCATACAGTGACGCTCTCTCCAAGTGACCTAAGCATGAGATGCACACACATTTATACCGTGTAATCATAGCACACACGCACAATCATGTCATACAGTTTCTTATGTTCTCAATGGTGGTCTGCACTTCACGCACTATCTCACAACGTTTGTCTAAATTTTCCCTGATATTGAACTCGGTGCGGTCCATGTCCACTTCATTCTTCAGTCGGAGCTTCGTTGTGACCTATAGAGGGGAAAAAGAGGGGAGGGGATGTGCAGTATTCAAAGTACCCCAGCGCGCGCAGACACGAAAAAGTTCTACTTACCACGTACCAGGCTAGTCGCAGGAATGGGTGATACCACAGACCTATTATTCTCTTTGTCCGAGACAAAGATGCTCTAATTTATTTCATTTCCTAAATTCGGGTTCCCTTGTCATATATGCATTTCTCAATCGGTCGTGTATTAGGGTGCAAGATACCATACCTTGCGTTCGGCATATACCCTGAGCTATGGTTGACCATGGTTTAACAACTCTTGGAAAAAGATAGGTGTGATGGGTACAAATTCCGTTAATCAAAAAGATTCAGGCAAATGGGGACTGCATTATCTGTTTTCTATTGTTTGGGGGTAACAATCATTTATTCAAATGAAGTAATCTCTATCAACCTATGTGATTAGTCATGGCACTGATTCCGTAATTCTTTCAAGAGACCCTTTATTTAAAACAATGTCAGCATACAAGATACGGGCCTACAACCGTTCAGGCCGGCCACGTGGTGGGGAGGCGTCGAGTGTCATAAGCAACGCTACTGTGGTAAATAATTTTCCTTTACCAGGACTGAATTTGATACAGAAACATAATAAAATAGCTCAGTAAAATGAGAGGCAGAATCCGTGGTATTAGAGGTTCGGAATGGGCTTTATTCCAATAATCGATTATAATCGGATGCTCCAAGTTCCATCACCACGGGGGTTCAGGAAGTGAAGTACATACATTATTGACATGAAATGACTTTTATAGTACATACATTACAATGAAGCGAATGCAGTAGGTGTAATAATTGATAAGGAAAATGACGAGTTGTCTGCGTAACCGAAAATGGGTGGAACAAGGAGTAAAAAGGAACATAATTGGTTGTGATGTCACCTATAGGTGGATCTATAAGATAATACTTGGCATAGATGCGCGCGCAGCAGCATGACGTGTAATTGACGTGTAACTAGGGGGTGAAGGGGACTTGACATTTAGCTCTACATGTGGAGACAAGAAGTCTGGGGGGTCAAGTCAACCTAATCCCAAATCATATCTAACATCCTATGTTTAAAGAACTATGTTATCCATAAAAGAAGGACTCTCGGACAGAATCTATTCTATACTGACTGTGCGTGCGTGTACAAGCGTCTAAGTGTCTACACTAAATGCGAGGGGGTAGAAATATTCCATGGTGACAGGACTATGAATTACTTGCATGAGGACAGAGAAGCCGGGCCCTTTGCTTGGTAACTGGAAGAATGTTTACTTAAACTACTAGGCAGGAATGCATCGGCTGAGGGGGAAGCAGATAATTCGAAGGTGAAATACAGTTCTTGGCAGAGAATAGGCTGATGTCAGGCTTCGTGAGCCGCGCAGAGAATGAGACAAAGTTCATGGTCACAGATGCAGGCTCGAACTGGAGCTTTCAGAGGCAGAAAGCAAGAAGAGTTTGATGACAGAATCTGGGCCTACTTGCCTAGACTGTAAAATGGCATAAGTGAACCATATAAAGCCGGTGGCCTTTCGTACTTAGGAATGGAATATCCGGCCTATTCATGGCGGATCTGACAGAGGACATGTTGACGGTGGACGCACATATATTTGCGTCTTCATAACTGGAACTGGAGGGAACATACATGTACTTGTGACATGCACATAGAACCGTTGGGGTCCAAGATAGGGGACATAACTGACCAGAAAAATCCATATTTCCACATTCCCTCCTTGTCCCCTACTTGCCCGTTAAGAGATATCAATCTTCATTAATCCATTGATCTGTTAATATAACATCATTTGTTCTTCTTTCTTCTTCCGTGACGAATGAAATCTTGGTGGTGGAATACATGATGTGGCACACAGACCACAGATCGCTGGTCCACATTGTAGACATAGACAGCAACTGAATAGTATGAGAAGGCCAATACCTAGGAAGGATAGAACTCTCCATCCCCAGGCTGATATCACACTCCAAAACCAACTGGACCAAGTCCAAGTGCCTGGGTTCTGGTGTATCTGGTTTACAATCTTATGAAGGCGAGTTATGGCTTTATATACTGATGGCGAATTTTCTGGTATGAATACGCAGCAGCTTGATCCGATGACCCTACAAGCTCCGCCCCTATCAGCCAGGATGACGTCAAGGACAAGACGATTTTGAAGCACAACAATCCGCATAGCAGACTGCTCTTCTGTTAAATTGCCTAGGGCGGAAATAGTTTCATTCACTACTGCTTCAAGGGTTCTAGTTAATCTACGTATCAGTTTACTATTAGTAACAGTACCTATATAGGGAAAGATGCCTTTATTGAAATCTGTGTATTTCTCCCATGCTGTTTCAGTATAATCGACAATTGGGAGATCTCTCCGCTCTCTGTTGTGTACTAAATGAATATTTCTGTAATAATCCGGAGGAGCTAGAAAAACAGGTGGCAAAAGGAATGCAATGTAGCAGGTACCGTCCCAGTCTAGAGGCAGACGCATATATGCAGTCTGACCACATATAAAGTAGGAGTGGTGATAAGCTCTAAATGAAGATTTGCCTTGATCACTGAATTCTACTATAGTAGTGCATTTACTATGGCCCATATGTATGGAACCAACCTTTCTTACACATAATTCCCCTTTTGCTGGGAATACTGACATGGTGGGTAAGACTAGTTCAACTTCGGATATGACATTTAGAATCATGGGATTAGGTGTAAAATTACCTAATCCATATACTTCATTTTCTAGATTAGTTCCTGTTCTTTTGGGGCGACCCTCCTTATCAGGGTAGCAGACCTTGAGTAAAACTAGGTTCAGATTTCCCCATACCCACTGATCTTGGTAAACAGCTGTGTCTGAATCTATGGAATTGATTAAACTAAACCATGCTCCACAGGAGCCGTTATGTGTAAATGGGTGTGGAAAGAATGGCAGGACTCCTTCATAATTCTGATAGGGAGGGAGCCGACCACACACCCAACAATTAGTGGCATTACTAGTCTGATGGGAATGATGTAACATACTAATGAAAGTGTTATTGCGCAGCGCAAGTCTATAAGACAATTCATGCGGAGGTAAGTCAGTAAAAGAATGTTCAGCAGTAACATTATAAACATGTCTAGAAATAGGGTAATATATGTGCAACAATATGCTTGCAGTAATTATTAAAAGACTCAAGAAAAACAAGATTATTAATGTCACTATGCAATGGCTACGCAGTAATTTACAATACGCCTGTCGTTTCATCATTTTTCGCGACTGTCCATGATTCAGGTCTAGAGGATACATGTCAGAGACAGATTCAACCGCTTCACCTAGGAGAGGACTTAAACAATCAAACCGTCTGACGTTCTAGGCCTCAATTTAGCTTTATAGAGTTCATTTTCAGTTTTTTCAACCAAAGGAAGTTTTGAATTAGTCTGTGAGGGAGTGCAGGGCACAATGTCTATACCCGAGTATTGTCCATGAAATTTCTTGATATGACTTGAATGAATCCAGCCCTTGCGGCCCTCGATCTTCACGGCTGTCCTTGTGGTTAGCAGAACCAACTTGGGTGTCTTCCACCTGGGCTCCAGCTGAGTCTTTCGGTCGAAATTTCTCACAAATACAATATCACCCGGAACTACGTCATGGGGTTTCACCTCAGTGTTGTCGGGAAAGGCTGCAGCTACCTGTGAACGACAAGATTGTAGTGCAGACATCAAGGAAGCCAAGTAATCTGTCAGCATATTACAGTCAACATCAGTTATTTTGCGTGGAATAGGCGTCCCCCACATATTTGGTGGTCTGCCGAAGATCACCTCATACGGGGATAGCCCTGTTCGAGAGTGTGCTACCATTCTCATGTAAAAGAGTGCAACTGGTAATGCTACTACCCAGTCGACACCTTTCTCTCTGCATATTTTGGACAATCTGATTTTCAGTATCTGGTTATGTCTTTCTACGAGACCTGCTGCCTCGGGGTGTCGGACACAGTGGAATTTCCACTGATATCCTAACAGAAGTGAAACATGTTTCATTAATTCGGATGAGAACGGCTGGCCGTTATCTGAGTAGACAACACGTGGTAAACCGTATCGTGGGAAGAATTCTCGAACCAACTGTTTGGCAGTAGTCGGGGCAGTGTAATCTGAAACCGGGTATGCCTCCGTCCAACGGGACAGAGCGCAGACGACTACGAGAACATATTTGAATCCTCGACATCGTTCCATCTGGATATAATCCATCTGGACCACTTCAAAAGGGTGATCAGGAGGATGAAATCCACCTTGTTCTACGGGAACGCTTTTTCCTGGGTTAAACTGACAACAGATCATACAGGTACGGACTTTTTGCTTTGCGGCTGCTCGTAAATGTTTATTGAACCAAATGTGTTGAATGCTGTCTAGCATAGCTTTTTCTCCGAGATGTGCTGGACTATGTGTAGTGTTAATTATAACTTGGACCATTGAATCAGGAAGGAACCATACAGACTTTTCCTTCATCATCCATCCTTGGTCCGTTTGGATCCCTCCTAATTCAGTCCATTTCTTTATTTCGTCTTGTGTAGCATGTGTCTGTATGTCAATTACGTCAAGAGTAGGATCTTTAACTGTCATACAATGTGTCGGCATCGGGACTATTGTCTTTGTCATGTCGGGGGTTTGAGTTTGAGCAGTCTGTTTAGCTGTTCTGTCGGCTAGATCATTGCCTTGGGAAATGATATCAGTAACCTTCGTATGAGCCTTACATTTCATAATTGATATTGCAGTGGGCCGATGTATTGCATCTAATAAAGCATGAATGAGGGGTCCGTGCTGAATGTGGGCACCGTGGGAAGTTAAATAACCTCTCTCTCGCCACAGCACGCCGAAGTCATGTACAACTCCGAATGCATAACGTGAATCAGTGTATATGTTGACTTTTTTATTCGTGGCTTGAATACAGGCTTGTGTCAGAGCGATGAGCTCTGCGGCTTGAGCTGACAAAGTATTTATACGATTAGTTTCAATGACTTCAGTATCTGTTGTGACTGCGTAAGCGGCCACTAACTCTCCTGTACTTGTTCTCATACATGAACCATCTACATACAACGTCAGGTCTGGATCTGACAATGGGACATCGGTTAAGTCTTGTCTGGGTTTTGTCGTTATAGTAATAACTTCAATACAGTCATGAGCTAGTGGGTCTGTTCCGGTTACTGGCAAAAGTGTGGCAGGATTCAATGTGTTACAGCGTCTGATTTCTATGTGTGGCTGAAACAATGTAAGTTCATACCCTGTAAGTCGCGCTATAGTCAAGTGTTGTGTTTGCGTTCTATTTACAAGAACCTCTACTGCGTGTGGTACTTGAACTGTCAATGGATGTCCTAACACTATGGCATCGCTTTGTCTGATTGCTAAAGCTGTCGCTGCTACTGATTTCAGGCATGCAGGCAAAGCCTGAGCTACGGGATCTAATGTACTAGAAAAATAAGCACATGGTTTGTGTGCTCCTGCTTGTTCCTGTGTGAGTACTGACAAGGCAGTACCTTCGCGTTCTGTAACAAAGAGTGTAAACTGTTTTCTGTAACATGGCGTTGCTAAAACAGGTGCTTGACATAAAGCTTTCTTTAGGCTTTCAAAAGCTTGTGTATGTTCCTGAGTCCAAGGGAGAACAGTCGATGTGGCTGCCTCCTGTGTTGTCAACTGAATGAGTGGTTTTGCTAGAAATGCATACTGAGGGATCCACTGTCTACAGTATGAAGTGAGGCCTATGAAAGCCCGTACTTCCTTTTGTGTCTTGGGCATTGGCATGTTAGCTATTAACTGAATGCGGTCGGGTGTAAGCTGTCTTCCCTCCTTGGACAGCGAGTGTCCAAGATAAACAACTCGCTGGACACAGAATTGCAGCTTAGAAGGGGACACCTTGTGCCCCTTTTCGGCTAGAAATTTTAAAACTGTCAGTGATGCTTTTTCACATTCTGGTTCGCTTCTTGCGGTGATCAGTAAATCATCGACGTATTGGAGCAGAGCAGTGTTAACTGGCATGTGGATACTATCGAGTTCTCGTTTCAGTGCTTGGCTATAGATGCTGGGGCTTTCTGTAAATCCTTGAGGTGCGCGTGAGAATTTAAAGCTACGCCCATTTAAACTAAATCCGAACAAATATTGGCTTTCCGGATCTATTGGGACGCTGAAAAAAGCATTCTTGAGATCAATTACAGTAAAGAATGTTGCTTCGGAATCAATGGCTGTCAGTAATGACGAGATATCTGGGACCACAGGGAATTGTGGCACAATGCATTTGTTTAACTCGCGCAGATCAATAACCAATCGATAGACTGGCGGGGCCTTAGGATCTGTTCGTTTAAGAATCGGAATTATCGGTGAATTACATACATTGGAGTCCGTTTCCACGACTACTCCTTGGGCAATGAGCTCGTCAATGATTTGTAGTAAAGCCACTACAGCATCTGGTGGTAACTTGTATTGTCGCATTCGTGGTAGCACCACTCCTGCCTTTAATGTGACTCGATATGGTGTAATATTCATGCGTCCAACATCAGTAGGGCCTTGTGCCCATAGATGTGTAGGTAATGTCTGTAGTCGGGGATCCATGTCTCTAGACACATAGTGACCTTTAAAATCACGTAAAAACAACCTTACTCCTTCCGGAGAACAACATATTATGGCTCCTAGAGCTTTCAACGTTTTTATTCCTAGCAAGTTTTCTGGACATGATTTAGTAAGCAATAAATCTGTAGTTCGGGTCAGAGGTCCTATCGTAAGTGGCAGTGGCTGTGATACTTCATTAACAATAGGTTTTCCTGAAAAACCAAGGGAAATATTCTGTGAGCCTGAGAGGGGTGCCCCTGGAACTTCACTACGTTTTATGGTCGTTCGACTTGCCCCTGTATCGAGTAGAAATTTTCTGTCTTGGCCTAATAATTCACTATGTACATAAGGTCCTTCTTGATCTACTGGGATTTCAATAAGGGGTAAGTCAACTTCCCTCTCTAGGCTAGTTCATGCGTAACGCTGATACTCAGGATATTCATACTGTGCGGTCTGATACATTTGTCGTGTTGTTGTCTGTGTGGCAGCAACAGGCAACGGTGGTGCAGCTGGCACAAACTGTACTGGCTGTTGTGCGGCTGGCATGGCCTGGGCATGCTGCGGGGCTCCTTGTTCATTCTGCTCTTGTCTAAATGGCCGTGATCTTTCTTGTGTTTTACCTATGCTGATATTATGTTTTAAAACTGGACAATCGTGTACGTAATGACCTGGCTTTTTACAATAATTGCATGTCCCTTTTACAGGTCCTGCTGAATCGGAATGTGTCATACCCTTTTTATGTCCTTCAGCTGGAACTGTCTGGGAAACTAGCATTTTCATTTTCGTGTCTTTCATGCGTCTGTGTTCATGTTCTTGTTCCTCTCTAATTCTATTGTGATGGTACTGTAACATTTGTAACATTTGTGATGGAGTGTTACCTTGCCAGGTACTCTCGAATTTTAATACTCTATTCTTTACTGGGGGCAGGGCATTTTCTACTAATTTTGTTACAAACAGATGTGGGTATGATTCGCTACTTGCTTTTATGCCACTATTTATACCAAAACATTTTTCAAATCGGGCATAGTAATCACTAGTGTCTTCATCTTGCTTCTGTTTACAGGCTGAAATTGTACCCCAATCTTCCTTTTTCGTAGTTAATAAACGTGGCAGTACCTGTACTAATAAACCTGGCAGTGCTTTAGTTTTATCCCCAAGTCCTGCTCCTGCAGTTCGGGCCTTTTCTTCTGCTTCTAACACTGACCATTCTATCTTTTGGTCTCCTACCTCCCACTCTTTTTCCTTGAGTTTCTCATAAATACCAGCAGGCATCAATACCTTTAATATTGTCATAATGTCGGGATAGGTATACTCTCCCATGAGTAGCATGTCTTTAATTTCTCGGTGAAAACCCGCTGGATCTTTGTCATGACTGGGTACCACTTTTTTCATTTGTAACAATTCTATTTTTGATATGGGCGTATATACAAATACGCGCTTAAACTCGTTGTCCTCGTCTTTTATTGGGTGTACTTCTCGTAAGGGATTCTGTCTATCCATGTGATACGTGGTTCTTTTCTTGACGGGCAATGAGACACGGTCTGAACATACAAAAAGAATATACTGCTTTCTTGATTCTAGAATTTCTTTAATTAATTTAGTACCTGAACCTCTCCATTTATTCATAAGCAATTCGGTCAATATGTCAGGTAAGGGACCAGGGTCCGAATGCTGACTCCGATATAGTATAATGAGTTGTTGAATCATATAAATCCCAGCTAACCTCTGTTCGTCTGGGGTGAGATTCAAAAATGTGCGTGCTACTGTATCATCACTATATTTTCCGGGACTGTCCACCCAATGGACAGCTGCCCTGGCTAAATCTTGTTCATCCATAGAATCGAGAAAATGATAACCCCTTCGTTCTTGGAGTAGTTTGTCGGCGGTTTGGAACGAATGCTCGTTAGACCTTATATTAATTATAGGTATTTGGAAATTTCTGTTATTATCTGGACATATCGGACGTATCGAGTCAGTAAGACATCTATTACTATTACAAGATCTTCCTCTACCTACATAGGCTATGGTGTCCGACTGTCCGGTGGGCAGTCCTGACCCTTCTTCCTCGCTTTGTTCGAACTCGTCTACCTCTAATCTCTCTTCGTGTAGGCGTTCTATTTCTTTACGGATCTTTCGGCACATGGCTATTATACAATTCTGTTTATCATGTCTCCCTTCTGATATATTCTGGCTCCATCTTGTAAGAATTTTCATTGCTTCCGGGTCTACCCCCGGTCGGTCTTGATTTCTGATCACACAGTTTATGAGGAAACGTAACAGTTCCCCCTGTATCTCTACTTTCTGGTATTCCATAGCTCTGTTAATACATTCTGGATCTCGCCTTGTTTGGACAAAATGATATATTTTATCTAGATGCTCAGTCATTCCTGGTAACTTTCCTAAATACACTGCGGCTCGTCTGATACGCAATGATGCCAGGGTCATTTCGTCCTCTTTACCGGGCACAGGGTCATATCTGCAATCTATAAGAAGTTCCTTCAGCGTACGGGCACTTATGAGTTTCGGTGTACGTGGATGTGCTGACTCTTGAAAAGTAAGTTTATTTATTCTGGGTGGCGTAGAAAAAATGTTGCTAGCACCTCCCGTAGCCCCATCTGGGGTGTCGGGCGTGAAAGGATTCGTCGAACGTGACACAGCAACTACAGGTGTGGACACAGCTATAGAAGTAGCTGTAGGAGCGGATGCAGAAACAGATGTGCTTGCCGGAACTTGTGACTCGATTTGTTGCTGTAGGGATACGGGCACTGGATCTTGGCGTTGAACCTCCCTGATATGCGGTCTATGTGGGGCGGAATTTGCATACTCGGGAGCTGCGTCATCTAAATATGAGGAAAGAAAAACATCTTCTGCGGTTCTAGGATGCCCCTTAGGATGTACCTTTATTGGGAACAATGGGGGTGGCAAGTCTTTCGGTATTTCTGGAGTAGCCTTAGGTAATCCTTCGGCCAGAAGGGGATACATACCATTCATAAGGGCGTTTCTTTGCCTATCTACTTGTTCTGATTTCACTCGGATCCCTTCCTCAATTAATAGATTCTCTCGAACTTTATTTGAACTTTCTTTATTCTTTTCTTCCTGTCTACGTGCTTTTTCTGTGCGTCTATGAGATTCTTTACGCCATAACTCAACGGCGTCTTTCTGTGACTGTCTGACCTTCCTTTTCCATAACTCTTCCTCAACTTTCATGATGCACTCTGCATCCCAGGTTCCCGCTGTGGGCCACCTCTGACTTTCTGGTAATCCCTTGGTGTAGTCTACCCATAAATCAAGAAATAATATAGCGTCTAAGCCATGTTTGTGATACATAAAGTGCCCTGGAGTGTCCCTAGGAGGAATAGGAACGGCTTCTTCGAGAACCCCTTTTCTCGTAGTGATCTGTCTTAATTTCGAAAAGAGCGGCATATTGAGAACTGACCTTATACTTGATTTTGACCAACTGACCTGATACTTGAATTTGAACAGACTTAATACAATAAACACGATAATGAACAGTCATTCATACCACAATATGCAGGACGTTTTTAAACACATTAAACATTAAACATTAAACCTTTAACTGAAACAACAATGATGATCGTCTGCATAACTAATCACCAAGCTTAATTCTTGATACTTCGGAATACTTGATATACTGCTAAACAGTACAGATACACTGCTAAAACAGTGCAGACCGGATTTGTGTACCCAAACCCGTCTTGACCGGCACAACCTATGTGCACGTCAGAAATGCCTCCCCAGCAATGGTACTCACCGGGTAGCTTCGGAAACGGAAGGCCTCGGTAACTTGAACTTGAACCGGACTGGACTCGACTCGACTCGTCGGACACTGGACTTGACTTCGAACTGGTGGGTCTCTGTATACCTCGGATCTTGCTCTCTCAGCTAGGCTCTGGTCGGGATACTTCGCACTTCTCACTGCCTCGTCTGGGTGTTGATCGCAGTCTCAGTCGCCCCCGCTTGACCGGAGGGAGATACAGGAAATCCTGCTGGTACGCGTTATTGTCCGTCCAGCTGTGGCAGGGGACCGGGCCTGCAACTCACCGCCGGCGCGTGAGATGAGAAAGTGTCCCTATTCGGGCGCCATTCATGTGGTAAATAATTTTCCTTTACCAGGACTGAATTTGATACAGAAACATAATAAAATAGCTCAGTAAAATGAGAGGCAGAATCCGTGGTATTAGAGGTTCGGAATGGGCTTTATTCCAATAATCGATTATAATCGGATGCTCCAAGTTCCATCACCACGGGGGTTCAGGAAGTGAAGTACATACATTATTGACATGAAATGACTTTTATAGTACATACATTACAATGAAGCGAATGCAGTAGGCGTAATAATTGATAAGGAAAATGACGAGTTGTCTGCGTAACCGAAAATGGGTGGAACAAGGAGTAAAAAGGAACATAATTGGTTGTGATGTCACCTATAGGTGGATCTATAAGATAATACTTGGCATAGATGCGCGCGCAGCAGCATGACGTGTAATTGACGTGTAACTAGGGGGTGAAGGGGACTTGACATTTAGCTCTACATGTGGAGACAAGAAGTCTGGGGGGTCAAGTCAACCTAATCCCAAATCATATCTAACATCCTATGTTTAAAGAACTATGTTATCCATAAAAGAAGGACTCTCGGACAGAATCTATTCTATACTGACTGTGCGTGCGTGTACAAGCGTCTAAGTGTCTACACTAAATGCGAGGGGGTAGAAATATTCCATGGTGACAGGACTATGAATTACTTGCATGAGGACAGAGAAGCCGGGCCCTTTGCTTGGTAACTGGAAGAATGTTTACTTAAACTACTAGGCAGGAATGCATCGGCTGAGGGGGAAGCAGATAATTCGAAGGTGAAATACAGTTCTTGGCAGAGAATAGGCTGATGTCAGGCTTCGTGAGCCGCGCAGAGAATGAGACAAAGTTCATGGTCACAGATGCAGGCTCGAACTGGAGCTTTCAGAGGCAGAAAGCAAGAAGAGTTTGATGACAGAATCTGGGCCTACTTGCCTAGACTGTAAAATGGCATAAGTGAACCATATAAAGCCGGTGGCCTTTCGTACTTAGGAATGGAATATCCGGCCTATTCATGGCGGATCTGACAGAGGACATGTTGACGGTGGACGCACATATATTTGCGTCTTCATAACTGGAACTGGAGGGAACATACATGTACTTGTGACATGCACATAGAACCGTTGGGGTCCAAGATAGGGGACATAACTGACCAGAAAAATCCATATTTCCACACTACTACGGCATAAAATCGGTTCCCTTGCCGCCCCTCCCCGACCATCATGTGTGGAAGCATCGCATATATATATATATATATATCTGTTTAACACAAATGTCACGTGACTGGGACGCCACAAGGGTGTGTAGGCCTCTCCTACATCGGCGCCATCTTGGGGCGAGGTCGGGCCAGAGTACAGTCTAAGTCTTTCCATGAATTAGCTGTTGGACCAGAATCCCTTTCAGTAGTTCGAGAACTTTCGTTAGCATCAATTTTGCGTCAGCATGGCGTCACTGCGACCCCGTAGAAATGCCATGGTTCGTTCTTGGGGCGGGGCAGGAGGCGGGTTCTTCCGCCGACGCTTCGAACCAGTCTTTCTCACTGCACCAAGCGGAGGCAAGGTGACTGCCGTCCGGGGCAAAGAGCAATGGCGGCGGTTTGTCCTTACCGGAAGTCCGCGGGAGTCGAGTGTCAAATGACTCCAGCCGATTCTGCAAGGCTGAGGGGAGCATCTTGTCAAGGGTGGGGCCCATGCCCAAGCAGACAAGCTTTCGAGTCCAGAATTGTCTCACGGTGGGCTTTAGGCCTGGATCCGGAGGAGTCGACCGCCGGAGTTCAAGGGCAGCAGTAGCAGCAGCTCTTCGGTACAGTCACCGGAGAGGAGCCAGCAGCAGTAACAGCGGCAGTTCGGATGGTACTGCCACCGGGGTGATTCCAGTAGCAGTGACGACAGCAGTTTGGATGGCATCACCACCGGGGTGGGTCCCCGATTACCTTGCTGCGGGGGCCCACTCCCCGTGTCGGGAGCTAGTGGCGATCCTGGTGAACCCGTGCTTGGGCTGTTGTCCGGTGGTCGCGTGCAGCGGCAGGGTGCAGCTCAGCTGGCCGGTGAGTCAAAGACTGTTGGGTGCAGCTTAGCTGGCCGGCGAGTCAAAGACGGTTGGGGTGCCCTCATCTGCTGGCGAGCCTCCACCTGGGGAGGTGGGGGAGGCCCGTCCGCGTCGCTTCCCCCGGCCAGGGCACCCCTCCGTTATTGAAGGAAGAAGAAAAGAATGGGAGGATCCACACGACGTGGCAGGGTGCGATCCAGCAGACCGATGAAAAAGACGGTTGGGGCGTCCTCATCTGCTGGTGAGCCTCCACCTGGGGAGGTGGGGGAGGCCCGTCTGCGTCGCCTCCCCCCGCCAGGGCATCAGCCCTCATTAAAGAAAGAAGAAGAGAAAGCGGAAAGGCCCGCACAGCGTGGCGGGCTCCGCCTTGGGGTTGCCAGAACTTCGGCGCTTCGTATAGCCTCCGGCCTATTCGCACAGTCGTCCGCCACTGAGGTCAATGGATTTTTGCATGGCTTTTATAGCCCAAAGCCGACTAAAAGAACCGCCCAAAACAGGCCAATGTTGCAATTTCGAGGAAGGAGAGGCGAGGACGGTGTCACGTGGACGTTAAGGCTTTGGGATGGAGGTTGCAGCAGACTGTCATGTAAATAGTTGTTTTAAAACGTGTTTTAACCTGTTTACCCTGTTGGTGTGTTTGTTATATCTTATAAGTTATTAAAATGTTATAACTATACTACGTCGTTGGAGTGTTTGTACATATTTGCAATCTGATGACGAGCACAAGGAGGTTACTGTGCAATCGGAAAAAGAACATAGCCCAATTGTGCGCGATCTAGCCCTAGTTTGGTGACGTTGATGGTGGGTGTCAGCAGGCTTCCGTTTGTGCGGGATTTTGTCATGCTTATTGGGTGGGGTGGGCAGTAGGGCAGACATGTTTGGGTAGCGAGAGTAATGGAGTCGGGCTACCTCGTGGTCGTCTCGACCGTGAGCTTGACTCCTTCCCTTGGTTTCATATGTCCCACAAAGGGCTAACTCCTAGCGTTACTTTAGTTTTTGTAAGGTCAAAAAGGATCCTACCAGTGCCTTTACTATCTTGTCGATTCCTGTTCGTTCATCCTTCGCTAGCCGATTCATTCTGGTGGACTCTTTCTTTCTCATCTCTGGGTCGTCTAACGTTATAGCCGACGTTGTGTTCAGCACAGGAGGCTCGGCCGGCGCGGAGGCCGTGAGGACCGAGGCCCCTGTACTGCTTTCGCTCGTGTTCGGGGGTTGTGGGTGTTGCACTACTGATTGGGAGGGTGCATACGGAGGGGGCATGTAAATGATCGGGGGACCTAACAGTAATTCGTCATTCGTTCGCTGCTTGGAGGATAACTCAGGGTAGAGCAAAGAAGGGGTCCTAACAGCGTACTGGCCTGAGGTTTCGGGCTCCTGTCTTAGTTTAGTTTCCCTTCTCTCCTTTATGTCTTCTTCTAACCTTCTAGCGGCAAGGTGAGCTGCCTTTCGTAATTCCTTTTCTGCTTTTACTTCTTCCCTCTTTTTCCGTTGCGTTGCTTCTTTGCGCCACATGCCGATACTGTCAAGCATAGTAGGCGTCGTCTTATTGCTACGCAGAGCTACTTCTAGCGCTTCTATCTTATGGTCGTCGAAGGATCCCATCAGTGGCCACTGACTCTCGGGGTCCTTCTTTGTATATTTATGCCATAGCTTGGTATAAGCTACGGCGACTAGTCCATATTTAGTGAACATGTCCTTATTAGGGGTTCCCTCCAGTGGAGCCGGATGGTTCACCTCTAATAAGCGGTCCGGGCAGAACCAACTACCAATCAGTGGGGAGAAGATAGGCATGACGGGTTTCAACGGGGACAAAAGTCAGCACTACCTATCTTTTCACTGCTTGCAAAGACTAGACAGAATATCTCTATTCCTCGTTATTTGTAAGCAGAGAATACCTCCAAAGAACCAATATCGAACAACTAGTGTTCGGACAATCAATCAATCAATCAATGGGAGATAAAGATAGGCATGACGGGTTTCAACGGGGACAAAAGTCAGCATTACCTACCCTTCACTATTTGCAAAGACTAGACAGAATATTCCTATTCTACGTTATTTGCAAACAGAGAATATCTCAAAAAGCACTATTCTCCAAAACAATCAATGTTCGGACAATCAATCAATGGGGAGATAAAGATAGGCACGACGGGTTTCAACGGGGACAAAAGTCTGCGTTACCTACCCTTCACTATCTGCAAAGGGAGAGAGAGAGAGAGTATTTCTACTCCTCCCCGTTTGTAGACAGCGAATATCTCAAAGAGAACAATCAATGAGCACAATCAATGAGCAATACTAGTATTTCCAAAGCTTTAAACAATCAATCAATTATTTCGCATTTTGTCGTGTATCACGACCTTACCCGGACCGCGTGGACAGTTTCTCGTCTTCCGCCTCCAGCGCCCGATCGTCCTCTACTCTCCGTATTTGCCGCGGCACTCCTGATGGTTCCCAGTCAGGACCGTAGATCACTCGAGAGAGGTCTGCTCGGAACCAGTGAAGTTCGGATGATCGGCTGCCAGACGAGGGTCTATTGGGCAGGAGCTCTCCCGATCGTTGCAGTCGTTCACTCTGTCGTCGGGACCTCTCCCACTGGATCCACGTGTCGCTGATGGGCCCCACGTTTGGGACGCCAATTGTTAAATGGTAGCGGCAGTTTCAGTCGATAACCTTTCAAGTATTTGCCCGGCGGTAATCGCCTCTCATACCACTCGATAATTTACCAATGAAAGAGGCAGGCGCCGGAGACTGGAAGGCAGGAAACAAAGTTTTATTCCGTCGGAGCAGAACACATCAGATCAGACAGCAAGGTATCGTCACGAGGTGCTCTAACTGCATCTCTGAGACCTGGTCTCTTATACACAGGTTTATTGCTTTATTACACATGGTACATTCTTGAGATTCCCTTGATGTATGGGGGAATATCCCCTGAAGCCCCGGTTCAGATCCGATCCCACATATAGATACAGTAGAAGTTCCCACCCCACCCACAGTAGGAGATGGCTATTGCGCAGCAGGGTATTCCGCCAATTCCTGGGGGGGTGTGTGTGACCGGTCGGGTCTCAGGGAGTAGGGGCTTTGATCTACTGTAATCCCTTTGATGTGGGGTGTTTCCCTTACAGTAGGGGCAATAAACTGCATCCGCAGGGCTAGGTGATGGCCTGGGACCAGTTCAGACAATGGGGCGCAGAGGAAGGGGGTTATCAAAGGAGAGGCATGACCATGTATGGGATGTCGGTCGGATGTGGTTCCGTAGCAGGGTTGCGCAGAAGGAGAGGGTTTATGGCCTGTATGAGAGAGCGGGGGTGGCCAGCGCGCGGGGGATGCTCGCAGCGCTAGGGGAAAGCGCTGGTGATCGAAAATGAGCGGGGAGAGAGTGGGGTGCCTAAAATGGCGGCCGTGCATTCGCTGGCGCTGGGGAGAGGCAAGATGGCGCAGATAATGTTCAGTTTGCACGCTAAATTTCCACATTAGCATTTATTGTGAAAGCTGCAGCACCTCTTCTGAAAAACGGCATTCAAATTTCCAACAAGTCCAATTGCTGATGCGTTTCGTGTGCTGTACGCACTTATTCATGGGCGGACTCCTCATATGGCGCTAAACAGCCCACGACACCTGAAATACTTGTGACACTCACTTTGATGGGCGGGGACAGCCACACTGTCTTGTGGTCATCCGACTGCCACGATCTAAAATTCAAGTGAATTGGTTGTGTGCCATCGTAATAAACAGTAAAATGTCCACAGTGGGTTAATGCCAGCTTTTCTTCTTAGAGGCTGCACCATTCGACTTCCACTCTGCTCTCACCTGCACCCAAAAGCTGGTGTCGGTTGGCGCCAGCCAGGACCGTGTAAACACGGCGGGGTTCCTTCCGTGGCTGGACTGGCCGCAAACTATCAGTCAAAACAAAGGTTGCCCCTTGGTTGTCCTCATGGAAAGAGCCATACAGCAGGTATGTGTGGTCTTAGCATTTATTGTGAAAGCTGCGCCACCTCTTCTGAAAATTGGCATTCAAATTTCAAACAAGTCCAATTGCCGATGCGTTTCGTGCGCTGTATGCACTTCTTCATAGGCGGACTCATAAGATGGCGCTAAACAGCCCACGGCACCTGAAATTCTTGTGACACTCGCTTTGATGGGCGGGGACAGCTGCGCTATCTTCTGGTCATCCGAGTGCCACGGTCTCAATGTCAAGTGAATTGCTTGTGTGCCATCGTATTAAACAGTAAAATGTCCACAGTGGGTTGATGCAAGCTTTTCTTCTGAGAGGCTGCACCATTTGACTTCCACTCTCCTCTCACCTGCACCCAAAAGACTGGTGACTGTAGGCAACACATGCTCTATTACGGTTGGCCTGAACTTGTGACTTTAACCCAGTACAGCGCGACTAGATATCCATAGTTGCCACTGTATGCTTTTTGGCTCTATTTTTACTAACATCTTTCAAAATTCATAACTCTTTTTCTACTGATTGGAGTTTTGTCTTTTTTGTGCCAAATAATGTATTAAAATGTTCTCTGCTTTTGTATGTTTCTAGTGTTGTGCTTTCACTTTAATACTATTTGTGAGCTGCACAAACACTTTGCACATTGCATCAAAGTTAAGCCTGACTGCTTTTTGTGCCAGCCTACCCAGGCTTAAGCACAGGTTAATTTTGTGTTTTGTGGTTCACTCTGCAAGAGATTGAGGGTGTTGCTTGACCAGAGCTCACATCCTAGTCAACCAACCATCCAATTTTTCACAGATATGCTTTAATGTATACTTTGAAAATACAATTTAGCTTAGACTTATTGATTGTGGTGGACACAATAAGAAATGTGAATTTAACAATAATACCAGGCAATTTGTTGTTCACAAGGTACCTTCAAAAAGAGGTGGCCGAAAAATGAAGAGGCTTTCCAGGGACAGAATTTGATTACTTGGTATTAAGAAAGTCAAAATAAATTAGAGAAGGTAGAACGAACATAGGCATAAAAAAGAATAACTTGCATGTAAAATGTATGAGCCCATCTGAATTGGGCTCTTTGTTAGAGCTTGGACTGCATACAAAAGACTTTTGAACAGTGTCATGCACAACATGCAGCTAAATAACCAATAAAAAGAGGATATAAAATGTGTAGTCAAACCTCTAAATTGAAACAGCACAAATTACAGCTCTGTATCCATGCTGATTCTGTTAATTTCAAGGGGGTGTGCTGCCTCCTTCCATGAATACCTTACTCAATTGTTCAGAAGTTAATTACTACTGCATCCTCCTGAGGCTTGAGCCGGGAGTGACGCGACTTTTGCTAGATAGAATCGCTGATTTGCACAGTTTCTCTTTTTAAAAATTTTAAATCTTTTTTACCTGATTGCCTGTTTCCCCGTGTTTGAGTAGTGATATCCCTGGCGTCCTGTTTTGCTATTCACGTATACAGCGCAGTAGTGGAGATACAGTGCCTGCGCTCCGCGCACGCACACTGACACTGTGGGCTGATGAGGGGGTGTGTGACGCCCGGACCAATCGCTAAGCACAAAGGGGCATTTATTGGCAGGCTGGCGCGAGCGCGCACTACTGCATCCTCCTGAGGCTTGAGCCGGGAGTGACGCGACTTTTGCTAGATAGAATCGCTGATTTGCACAGTTTCTCTTTTTAAATATTTTAAATCTTTTTTACCTGATTGCCTGTTTCCCCGTGTTTGAGTGGTGATATCCCTGGCGTCCTGTTTTGCTATTCCCGTATACAGCGCAGTAGTGGAGATACAGTGCCTGCGCTACACGCATGCGCACTGACACTGTGGGCTGATGAGGGGGTGTGTGACGCCCGGACCAATCGCTAAGCACAAAGAGGTATTTATTGGCAGGCTGGCACGGGCGTGCAGCGGGCGCGCCGCTGGAAAGGCAAGCCCGTCTGCGCCCGTCCGCGCTCGTATCGCGCTCAGCGCCGGACACGCCTCTCATCATCCCCCCCAGGGGAGAAAAATCTGGTCGGGAGACCAACTGCTCGATCTGTCCAATTCGAATTGTGAAAGGCCTACTTGCTTTTCACTGGACAGGCTGTCGTCAATGGATGGAAGACCCTTCGAGACACAGTGTGAATCCTGTAAGTTCAACCTGTCTAGATCGGCCCTAATAAAAACGTTTGACACTACTAAACAGCCAAGTGCCAATACCTTGGGTATTGTCTACGATGAACAACCTATTAAAGCAGCTCTGATAAACTGCAGATCCCTGCCCAAGCATGCCGCAGAAATCTGGCTGCTTCTAAAAACATCTAGTTTGGATCTGCTATTTTTGACTGAAACTTGGCTGCGAGAAGGGTCGAACCCGGACATCTGTCTGGCCATTCCCATGGGCTATAGAATGGTTACAGCCAATAGAGCTGACAACAGACTTGGGGGAGGTCTGGTAATAATTCTGAAAGAGGAATGGGAAATTTCATATAAGAAAATAGAAGAGCTGGGTCTTATAGAGGCCTTGTCCTTCCAAATTAAATTCACTAAAAGTCTTTCGATGGCAGGACTTCTGATCTACAGACCCCCTAGCACTGCGGCTTCTTACTGGACGATACTATTTGATTGCATTGCCAACCTATCGTTACGTTATTCCAACTACACTGTGCTAGGAGATTTTAACGTACATATGGACCTGGCTAACTGCCCCTCTGTCTCCCTAGTAGGCGATGCGCTAAAAAGTCTAAATTTGGTGCAAAGAGTACTATCTCCTACTCATGCTGCTGGACACACTTTAGACGTTATCTTCTCTAATGACAGGGCCATCATAGTGGAAAAGCCTTTACCAGTAACCTGGTCGGACCACATGTTGGTCATGTTCAAGCTGGGACTGAAGCGCCCTGCTAAGCACTGTGGACCAACTATAGAAAACAGAAGAAACTGGAGGAAAGTAACTCCTGAGTCAATGAGCAGTGAACTAGCTAATACTATTCCTACCCCTTCCGGAAACCCCACTCGAGATCCTGCCTTTTTAATGCATGGCTGACATCAGCCCTGGACAAGATAGCCCCGATTAGACCTTGCAAAGTGCCTAGGAGTAGGCCATCAGTGCCATGGTTTAATACTGAACTCCGAATGGAAAAAAGCCATTGTAAAAAGCTGGAGCGTATTTGGAGAAAAAACTATGAAGCCTCAGCTAAAGAGATTTACAAGGCGGCACTGAGGAAATTTCACACCCTCAAACGTAAAACGATGAGAGACTTTATGGCTAACCAAATTGGGGAGGCAGAAAACTCTCCAAGGGAGATCTTTAAGATAGTGGAACCACAGTCTCTAAAAAGTACCATCCCGACGTCTCTCCCGCTGTGTGAAGAATTAGCTTCATTCTTCCACGACAAGATTATGGCCATTTACTCTACCTTCCCTACTATTGACAAGCAGGCTGTGCCTCTGGATGGCCTGTCAGGCAAATGGTCAGACTTCCGTCGGTTTGAGAAGGACGCCTGCCTGAGGGATTTAATGAAAGTTAAGTCTGGATGCCCCTCCGATCCCTGCCCGGCCAGAGTTCTCAAACACCTAGCCCCTGTAGTCAACAACGCGCTGAATAATGTCTGGAACACCTCCCTGGATACGGGAATCTTCCCTACTGAATGGAAGAAAGCCTTTGTCCGTCCTATCCTAAAAAAAGAGGACGCTTATCCAACAGAGCTGAAATATTTCAGACCGATCTCTTTGCTCCCTGCCCCAGCTAAAATTCTGGAAAAAGAGGTCCAGAGGCAGCTGTCGGATTTTTTAGAATCTAATAATCACCTGCATGATTCACAGTCGGGTTTTAGGGCAGGTTACAGCACCGAGACAGCTCTTCTAGAGGTGGCTGAGTCAATCCGCGAGACGATGGATACAGGAAACTGCGCCGTGCTTGTGCTGCTCGATCTTTCGGCGGCTTTTGACACGGTTTCCCATAAGATCCTGCTTAACAGGCTCCACTCACTAGGAGTTACAGGGACCGTGTTACGTTGGTTCCAGTCGTTTCTGGAAGACAGATCTCAACAAGTCTTCCTTCACCCCCATGTTTCCAGCTCTAGGACACTGCTACAAGGGGTCCCACAGGGATCCGCCCTGAGTCCATCTTTGTTTAATGTGTATTTGGCCCCTTTGGCATCTATCGTGGAAGGTTGGTGTGTTCGTGCTGTTTCGTACGCTGACGACACTCAACTTATCTTTTCCTTTAAAGAGCAGAGTGAGAATGCCTTCACCAATTTCAGGCAGTGTCTTTTGAACATTTCATCTTGGATGACAGATAACTGCCTGAAACTTAACACTGATAAGACCGAGATATTATTTTTTAACCAGCCTCTCCCCCCTCAATCTGAGCTTTGGTGGCCAGTAGAATTAAATCCTCCACCAATTCCGGTCAACTCAGCCAGGAATCTGGGTTTCAGATTTGATACCCAACTAACAGGCAAGGCCCAAATTTCGCACATATCTTCGCAGTGCTTCTAAAAATGAAGGCACTGCGTAGATGTCTCCACTTCCTTCCTATGGAATGCAGGAAGACGGTGGTCTATGCGCTCATCACCTCTCAGCTGGATTATGCTAACAGCCTCTTCATTGGTCTCCCTGACTATCTTATGAGGAGACTTCAAAGGATCCAAAATGCTGCTGCCAGACTTATTAGAAATGTACCCCTACGATATCACATTACCCCCCATCTGCAAAGCCTACATTGGCTGCCGGTGAAGAAGAGAGTGATGTTCAAGGTTCTGGTCCTAGCCCACAAAGCGCTTAGAGAGGTTGGCCCTCTCTATCTGAGATGTAGGCTCCAAAAATACCAGAACGCTAGAACTCTTAGATCTAGCAACATGAACCTCCTAGCCATTCCACGCTTTAAAAAAGCAAGGTTGGGAGGGCGCGCCTTCTCTGTAAGAACGGCCACGCTGTGGAATATGATGCCTAACTCCCTGCGTCAGATAAAGGCGGAACTACCTTTTAGGAAGGCGCTTAAAACGTGGTTGTTTGGCCTCCCTTGTACCGTCTAACACTTTAGGCCTCTCTCCTGGCCTCTACCCCCCCTCACTGGATGGATGCTAGCGCCGGGACACCTCCGTTGGAGGTAGCTGTCGCGCTTTACAAATGTTAATAATAATAATAATAAATTCATAACATAATTTCATATAAATTTAAAACTGAAAACGCTCCTCAGCTTCAGCTTAAAAGACTGTTTTACTTATTAATAAGGTTTGTAATTCTTTATTTAATAAATTAATTATGTTTGGAAAATTGTTATATTGGTGACAAGATGACAAGATTGGCAACATGACCTTACGGATAGCTAACTAACCCACCAGACACTAGCCATCACTTCCGAGATGGCCAGGAATAGAAAGTGAAGGGACATCAATCAGAGACAATAGAAGGAAAATGTGGAGAGACATAGTGAAAGACGAGCTCTCTCAGATATTGATGACTTTTTGTAGAAAGGACTAATTAAAAGAAATAAATGGCCTACAGCTTACCTATAAATGCCATGGGTTATGGGTGTGCATCGGAACTGAAACTTGTGACCACATGCATACATGCCAACCCTCACGATTCTATAGTTTTCAAGGCTACCCATTCCTGCATGCAGAAACCCCATTCAGAGTTTTGTAAAATTCCCAAAAATAAAGTGTTCATCCCAGTCATGCATGCTTCACTCTCACCCTCTGTTATAACCTGTTGTGTTGTGTGCATCTTCCTTATTACTATTCTGTCCCTTGCTGCTCAGCCATGTGTGATGTCACTTAGAATGTTGGGTGTGAGGGACTGGAGGAGTTGGCAGTTGGAAGAGATGGGCTGAGCAGCAGGGAGGCTGCTCCTGGTGGGGCTCTACAAGAGATCTAATGAGCTTATATATATGACCTTTGTAACTTGATGAATAAACCTACGACTTGTTCTAAGCGGCCTGTCTACGAGACATCCTTCATTATTACACTGGCGACGATTGGAAAAGAATCTACGTGTGTGCTTCTTCTATGGATTATGGACTTTGAACTTAATGGATTTACAAGTGGAAAGGAACTTCAAGAGAGAGCTTTCAAGCTGGTTGCTGAGAGAAATTGTACTGAAACTGTGAGTGAATAGGGATTACAAGCTACGTTTTTGCTGAAGGAAACTGTGATTGAAACTTATGAACTGGAACTTGAAAAGTGATTACAAGTGAAATTTGGTAAGCTGACACTCAAGAGCCCCACCAGTGACCTATCCATCGGTCGCCCTACAATGTGAGTGTCAGTTTCTTTCTTCTGTACCGTGTTGTACCATGTACTAAAGGAATTGAGAAAAGCTTGAGGAATGAGACTGTGTTTAAAAGAGCTAAGAACTAAAGAGGTAACTGGAAAAAACGAATCGGAAACGCTCCACCAGTGACCACAACTCAAGTGTGCCAGTTTCTATTTGACTGCCTGCTGCCTACATGTGCCGCGATTTGGCGGTTTGTGTGTGCATCCAGCCACGCTTTAATATTGAGAAGTCATGCTGCATGTTTGAGTAAAGTTATTCACTTAAATCGGAACTGTATTGGTTGACATCCGTGCTGCACAGATTTGTTTGAGTCTTCAGAAGAGTTTTTTTTTTACTCAGTATGTTGATGAGATAACTGAAGCGACATCGACATTACAAGCCGCATGTTATGATTTAAATTCTAGCAAGAGCGTTTCTCAACTGATTTTACCAATTTAAATATGAACTTGAGACAAGCAGTAAATAATTCGTGAGGCACCTGAATGTGAGAGAATTCGACATTGGCACAATACGAAGTGAGAAGTGAAGCGTGTCCTTCAGTATAATGTATCAAACCCCTAATTACCGTTGCTGTCTGGAGATCCTTCCCTGGGTGCTGTCTTCCTCCTACTGATGACGTGTTGGAATCTCCGTAGGTGTTGGCGAAGAGACAGTGCACCGTCATGGTAAAGTTATTCTTTCCGTGTACGTCATCGCGCAGCTTTTCTCAACGTGAATTTGCCGTTGCCGTGAACTTGTTCCTATGGTTACCTGAACACATGGTAATGCCGCCGGCTTGGAAATGGATTTAATAACGCACCACGGGCTTTTACATATGTCAACTTTCCAAGAAATATTTTGTGACACTCATGGGTGGATAAGGTGAGCGTTGTCAGTCAGTCTCTTCACTCGCTGTTGTGCTGGTCGATGATCTCGTTGCTGTAAAACGAGCAAGTTTTAGTTACATCTTTTTGACAACAGTGCCACCTTGTGAACTTTTAAAGTAAATTATTTGCAGTTCATAGCATAAAGCTAGAATTGAGGCTCTGCTGGTTTTGTTGGTGATGTGCAAAAGTACATCTCTGAATGAGCGTTGAAGGAGTACCGTATGGACATATTTGGGAAAACTTGTTAAGCACCTACTGTGCATCATTCCTGAGGCACTGTATTGAATTACAACTACATTGGATTTTATGGACAAGGACTTCACTTTGGGTGAGGACTTCGGGTGAGAGATCGCTCACCGGTGTATGAGATTTCCTTTTTCTTTATTTTCGTTGTTACAATACTGTTTTGTGGGGTGTGAGTGTGTGCCTCTATCTTGTGGGGGTAGTGTGTGTTCTGATTTAGTTGAGGTTGTGGGGTGGTGTGTACCCCAATTTTTGTTCCATAGGGATGTTTGTACCCTGGTTATTGGGTGGTGTTTGAGGAGTTTGGTAGCTGAATGTCCAGTTTTGAGACGTTTTGGGAGTTATGTGCTCCGGTTCATTTCAGTTCACAGGGAGTTGGTTCCCTATTGCTATGTGTTGAGTTTAAGGGAGGTGTTTTTCCCCTATAGGGTGACGTTGTTCCCCTATTTCTGTGATTTGTATCATAGGGAGGTTTTTTTTTTTCCCTATTTCGGAGTCTTTTGGGAGGTGTTTTTCCCCTATAGGGTGACGTAGTTCTCCTATTTCTGAGTTTAAGGGAGGTGTTTTTCCCCTATAGGGTGACGTTGTTCCCCTATTTCTGTGATTTGTATCATAGGGAGGTTTATTTTCCCTATTTCGGAGTCTTTTGGGAGGTGTTTTTCCCCTATAGGGTGACGTAGTTCCCCTATTTCTGAGTTTAAGGGAGGTGTTTTTCCCCTATAGGGTGACGTTGTTCCCCTATTTCTGTGATTTGTATCTTAGGGAGGTTTTTTTTTTCCCTATTTCCGAGTTTTTGGGAGGTGTTTTCCCCTTTTACGGTGTTCCAAGTTTCTTAGGGTGGTGAGTTTCCCTTTTGCAAGTACAATGTTCTGTGTGTCTAAGGGAGGTGTATTTCCCTATAGGGAGGTGTAATTCCCCTATTACGCTGTTTTGGATTCTAAGGGAGGTGTTTTCCCCTATGGGGTGGTGTGTTTACCCCATTGGTGTTCATTTGTTGGTGGTGTTTTCCCATCTAATTAGTTCCCTAGGGAGGGGGATGGGGTTCATTATTGATTTTCAGTATTTTCTGATTTGTTGTATGTTTTCTTGCATAATGAATTTGCTGTTTATGTATGCGATGGTATTTTGGTGATATTTTGATTTTATGCATTTGTATCTTTATGCTTTGTTTTTGTAAGGAAGGGAGATGTGTTATAACCTGTTGTGTTGTGTGCATCTTCCTTATTACTATTCTGTCCCTTGCTGCTCAGCCATGTGTGATGTCACTTAGAATGTTGGGTGTGAGGGACTGGAGGAGTTGGCAGTTGGAAGAGATGGGCTGAGCAGCAGGGAGGCTGCTCCTGGTGGGGCTCTACAAGAGATCTAATGAGCTTATATATATGACCTTTGTAACTTGATGAATAAACCTACGACTTGTTCTAAGCGGCCTGTCTACGAGACATCCTTCATTATTACACCCTCCAAGTACTACCTCTTACCTCAAAGTTAATGCTATGTGCTTAATTCCTGGATGGGGAAATTAGAGCATGTGACATGCTTCGACATTTTATTTTTGGCAGTTTTACATAGCGCAAACAAAATAGAGTTTACATCTCTGTTTTTGTTTGTGCTATGGTATTTGTAAGAGCACCTGACCACATAATGCAGAAAGGGTCTTGGCATACACCCCGAGGGCTGGGTGCAGCCAAGGGGATAAATAAAGGGTGCCTGCTCACAGGCAGTGCATGCCAGAACATATAGTGTCTCCGCACATATTGTGTAGGGGCTCGGAGCAAGTGCAACCGTAGGTACCCAGATACATATGGGTATCCTTACACTGGCGATGAGGGTGGTGACGCCACTAGCTGTGTTGGGTGTGAGTTGCGGGAGTGCTCGTAGCCCATTTTCCTGCCCTGAACCTGCTGTGATGGCAGTGGCTGCCAAGGTAATGTGCTCGTGGCCATGACAGTAGTACGTGAGTGTGCTGAGGCAGCGCGTCAGCTGCACACACAGGGCAGGAGCTGGTGCGGACCGTTGATGTCTATGAGGGGAGTGGCGTTGGAGCGGCCGATTCTAATCAACACGTGCATGAGGCCTGACTTAAGCAGCCGGGCCCTGCCCACCCTTCTGATGACGTGAAAGGAGAGGCCAGCCTGAGAAGGAGTGAGGTAGGCACGTGGCCTGAGGGCAGAGAAGGCATAAGACAAACATCGCAGGAGGGAATGCAGAGATAGAGGTGTATACATCCAGAGGGCAAACAGCTGGACAAGCAGACACTAAAGACAGAAAAATTAACGCTGCTGCAAAAAAAAAGTGGAATTTTGTTACAAATAAAATTAGAACAAAAAGAAAAGATAACGACAGAACACGTGGATGAGAGGGTTATCATACATATAGGACAGATACAAATGAGTGCACCAGGAGCAGTGGCACAAACACCGCCGTTGCTACAACAGAGTGTGCAAGCACCAATCACAGCACTCCCTCCATTCAGTCAGTTAGAAGACCTAGCAACGGTGGCACCGCGCGGTGCCACTGGAAGGCCGACTCAACCATTTTTTTCTGGCGACAAGGGAAACAGATGACACCATCAAACTATCCCTTATGCTCCATGTGGGTGGACCATGACTTTGAGGCAGTGATGGCTGCATTAGATAAACAATTCGACTCGCAATTGAACACAGACTATGAACACTTCAAATTGCAGCAAGCCCACCAGTTGGAGGGGGAGTCAGTGGACATGCTCTTTGCACGGCTGAGCAAACTGACAAGCACGTGTACAGGGATAGACTAATTTCAACAAAAAAGGCGGGCAAAAGAGGATAAACTGGGTTTGACCTCCTTTACAAATAACTTAGTCCCAAAAACAGAGAAACCCCGTTCTGTCATCAACATAGATAGCAACGCTCCACTATAAAAGAAAATACAGTTTTTCTTGTAGAACACTCACACTCCGGGTTACCCCTTGGTGGCATGCTTCAGCAAAGGGTCCACCCCGTTCCGCTATGGATCAGGGCATGTTGCGACCTATGAATTGCGTGGGAGCCCTATTTTCTTTTTCAATGATAAAGGATGGTGGAGTAGGGGTAGTGATATTGTTTAATGATACCTGGCTGGTAGATTAATCATATTTTATTCCTACTTCCAGTTGGTATGGTTAAAAGGATAGGAGAAGATTTAGGAAGAAAGTAGGTTAGGATACTGATTTCTTGAAGGTCAAATTGATTCAAGCTGTACCCCTAGTTAGGCTTTTCTTCAGGACCTGGGGACTACACTCCTATTTGTACTTAATTTTGTACACAATATTTGCATGCCAAACAAATCATTGAAAATATACAATTACCACCTAGTTAGATTTCGATCACTGATTATATTTAAAAGTTCTTAGCATTGCTTCTTGGTTTCTCTTGGGGGAGAGGGTAGCCTGTTGTCACACTCGCATTAAGGCCGGCAAGACAAAATTCAGGCCCAACTGATCAGGGCTGCAAGTCGTCCAGTCTGCAGAAACTAATACTTTGTTAAACAGGGTTAACCCTCGATGACATCCTGATACAGGCAAGGTCCCACGAACTAGCGGACAGTCATTCAGGGGTCATGGAACTGGCATTGCCCTGCAGCACCTTAATCCCACCAAAGGCGGAGGCATTCAAAATCAAGGAAGAGAAGGTGGATGCCATAAAGTGGAGACCGGCCAAAGCACACGCAGCTCACCTACCCAGACCCAGTGAGAACTTATGAGGTAACTGCGGTCTGCCATGTCAACTACCAAGAGGATGCCCAGGGTAAGGAAAGAAGTGTTGAAAGTGTGGAGGGTTAAACCACTTTGCAAAAGCCTTGCCGTAGCTCCAGTTCCAAAGCGAGGACCCCAAAGCGAGGGGCAAAGATTTGGAATGTCCGGAATCTGTTGTTGGAAGACCACGGAGATAACCAGTTGGTGTCCCAGGACAGCAGACGTGGTACACCAGAAGAGGAGGATGATGATGTCTTAACTATAACATTCACCCGAAGACACAACCAGAAGAAGAGGCCGCCTCCAATGTGCCAGGTAGAAGTGAATGGAATGCCAGTGGCAGCACTCACTCACACGGGAACATCTGTCAATGTCCTCAACTCAGAGCAATTTATGAAACTACACCCACGACCAGTGCTTAGCCCAACAAAGGCCCGCATTTACACCTATGGGGGATGGACCCTATTTCCCTTAGAGGAGTTGTCGAGGTTGAAATCGCCAGCAGGAAAGGTGAAAATTAAGAAAAAATTCCATGTGACCAGAGATAGTATATTCCATTTTATTCCGAAGTTTGCTATGCTGTCAGAACCCCTCGGAGCATTGACTAAGAAGAAAGTTGAGTGTGCCTGGACTGAGAAGATAGTGCAAGCATTCGCGGACGCCAAAGAGGCCCTCCTACAGAACGCTATCATGGCGTACTTCGATCCGACACGGAAAACTGAGCTGATAGTAGCTGCAAGCCCTGAGGGACTGGGGGACGTGCTGCTACAGATCAAACAGGAAGATGAGTGGGTCTCCATTGCAAATGCAATCCTAGCATTGATAGCCGTGGAGAACCGCTAAGCCCAGATTGAAAAAGAGGCGCTTGCCATTCGATGGGCCTGCAAAAATTTCAGGTTGTCACAGACCATAAGCCTCTGGTGCCCTTATTTGAAGGGTATGTTCACAATAATTCACCAAGAATCAAAAGATGGTTCATTCAGTTGCAGCAATACTTGTTTAAAGTACTTTACCAACTAGGGTCTAACAATCCGGTGGATTACCTGTCGAGGCATCTGTTGTGAGGAAAGATAGCAAGGATCATGAAGAAGAGGAAGACATGGAACAGTTTGTGAAAATAGTCACAGCCACCGCCTGTCCCAGGGCACTCACACTGGCAGAGATAACTGAGCACACCGAGGAAGATGCCGGTTTGAGAAAAGTGAGAAAAGTGTTAAAGGAATCTCAGTGGAGAAACTTCTTTGATGGGACCAAGGGATTGACACCAGAAGAACAGGAAGCGCAGACACAGCTATGGCGCTGCAGAAATGAACTGAGAATGAAGATGGCCTGATATTGAGGGATCACCAAATAGTCATTCCCCAGAGTCTGTGGTCGAGGACTGTGGACCTAGCACACCAAGATCATCAGGGAGTAGCCAAAACTAAAGCCTGCCTGAGAAGTAAGGTGTGGTTCCTGGGCATGGACCGCCTGATTGAAGAGACCATCAAAGTCTGTCATTCTTACATTATTACAGGAGGGGAATCTCCAGGGGCACCTGAAATCATGGAAAAGCCCCCCAACAGCCATGGATATCCATCTGCATGGATTTTGGTAGTTTTCCGGACAGCCAAACAATGCTTGTTGTGATGGACTGCTATTCAAAATTCCCAGCTGTAGAAGTGATTCGTTCAATGGCTTTTGAGTATGTAAAACCTGCACTAGAGAAAATATTTGCAATGTTGGGATTGACAGAAGAGATTAGAACCAACAATGGTCCTCCCTTCCAGGGGCAGGAATTCAAAGGATATTTGCACTAATTCAACATCAGGCACCAGCGCACCCGCCCTTCTGTGGCCACAAGCCAATGGGAAAGTGGAGCGTTTCATAGGAACTCTCAATAAGGCCCTTAGAATCGGAGTGGACAGAGGTAATAATCCTGAGTGCAGCCAATAACAGTTTCTAAGGGCATACCAGCAGATGCCTCATAGCACCGCTGGGTTTGCTCCTAGTGTCCTGGGCTGTCCAAGATGTGGTGCCTTCCGGATCCCACTGGCAACCCCAGGTCCTAGATGAACAGACGGCCCAGCAGCGATGCAGGGTCCACAATGAGAGAGCTAGTCGGGACAGCAGAGCAGTATGCCGTACTCTGCAGATTTATGATGCTGTGGTCATCAAGGATCGTCACCTGGGTGGAAGTTCTGCATGCCTTTTGAGCGTGAGGCCTGGGAAGTGAGGCGGATGAAGGGCACCTCAGTGAAGGTGAGGATGGGATGTAATGAAGGCATCAGAAATGTGCCTTGATTCAGGGTACTTCCTCACAGCGACAAGTTGGACAGTGAGATTGAACATCAGGAATGGGAGCTAGCTATACTGCTTGAGCACTGTGACACCGATGCCAGGCCCATCCTGACGCTAGGGGTATCCTTTGGTGATGGGGCCCCAAGCCCAGGAGTTGAATGGCCTGTGAGTGAAAGTGGAAGCGAGGATACCCAGCTGACAACCCCAAAAGTGAATGGGGACACGGGGTTACCCCTACCATCTGAGAGAGAATTCTCAACCCAGCCAACGACACCTTGACTTCGTTTGCAGTACCACTGCTCAATCCAAAGCGAGAGGTTGATGGGCCACTCTGAAGGGCCAAATTGGTGTTGTTCTTTATTGATTATGTGCCTGGCTCTAGCTTTTATCATTTTCTCTTTACCCTCTATTCTTTTGTCTTTTAATTCCTTTTCAACATCTGTGGTTATATGGATGTAATGAGCAGCCCTGCCCCATAATGCAGAGAGTGGCGTGGCACACCCCCCGAGGACTGGGTGCAGCCCAAGGGGATAAATAAAGGGGGCCTGCTTGCATGAGGACAGTGCACGCCAGAACATAGAGTGTCTCAGAGCATATTGTGCGGGGCTCAGAGCAGGTGCAACCCTAGGTACCCAGATACATATGGGTACCCTTAGATTATCAAACTGCCAAAAATTCAATAATGATAATGATGATTGTCTGCCACCATGCACACCAATTGAGCCGATTCAGGTAGATTGCCTCTGCATCAATAAGAGTAAGTAGGGAAAATACATTCTCCAGACTATATTTTTTTACATCTCCCACTTGGCTGCTCTATAATGTTGGCATCTAAAATGTTGGCATGTATGCACATGCCTCTGCAGAAGATTTAAGAACTGTGACAAAAGGTGGGAGTCAAACACCAACCGTGTCAGGAACAAGGCAAGAAGTCAATACAGCAAACTGTAACTACCCCATTACAGAAAACAAGCCCAGAGGAAAGGGTCACAATGGCCCACAAACCCGAAGTGCAGGACCACTGCGAGATCTCCATGAGTGCTGGCGAGAATGCAAAGCCCACAACTTCTGTAGCACAGAAAATTAGCGTACCAGTTTTGGAAGCATCACTGAAATGGCAGCACAACGGAGCCATACCCTAGGAGGACTGTGCCGTCTCACCAGAAGACAAGATTTTTTTTTAGCAAGCTCAGCCATATATGCACAATAAAAGAGGGGGTGGACTGCCCTATTCGGCACGACCATTTAAGTGTTTAACTATTATGACTGTCCCAAGACAGGGCCATGTCGGGTCAGGTGAGAAATGTTTGACACAGAATTGTAGCCGTCATATTAACGGCACCCAACATTCTATGCAGTGGTTGAAACATGCTTACACGACTTCTAAAGATTTCTAGAATGTTCTAGATTCGATTCTACTGAGGAATACCAAACGGGAGGAATAAGGATCATCCATTCCATTAAAATGCATTGCCGAAATCAAAAGCCGAGATGTATTTTGCAATAGCAGTGAAACAGACAGATCACACATTCAGGAAAGGAGCAATTAACGTGCCTGGAGCCTCCTGTAAGGCTCTCTGTTGATTTAGAGAAGGCTCCTACTTCCCCATTCTTGGTGTGTGCTCCCTTGGGAAAAAAACAGATTACAGCTGAAAATGACCAGGTATGGGGCCAAGTAGGAATGAATCAATGCCGCAACAGGAATTGCAACAGGAATTGCTTCCCAGAGAGCCGATAGCTGCATTACTAACTTCCCTTTGAGCTTCTCTATGTGAGCCCGTGCGAACCAAGCCCAGATGCCAGCGGCCAGACACCGGACAGACTATAGGTAACTCTTTTGCAACGTACTCCCCTTGAGTTGTGGGCGGACAAAGTTACCTTTTATATTAATAAGATATTCGGGTTGTTTTTGTATGATGTATGTAACAGCAAATGCCTTTGCTCTACAGAGCGCTCTGATACCTTTGAGTCGTGTTCGCGCTTTACAAACCTATCAAAATTAAGATAATATTTTTGTTCACAGCCAGCCTGACCCAGTATATGCAGAAGACAGCTTAGTTAGTTGGTGCTTATTCCTACCATCATGTCAGATAATGGCGTAGAAAAAGTGCAAATTGAAGGTGGTTTCCTTCATTTTTGGAAGTATTAAATAGCCTTCTAAGATTAACATGCAATGTCTGCAATTTATTTAGAGCTGAAATAAGACCCCAAATATGATTATAAATAGGGATTTCACACGCTGTAACAAAATAAGAAAAAATACAACACATTTTTTGTGAACTATCTTCAAAAAAATTAAGGAATGACAAAGTAGTTAATCTTAAACAAAAACAGGAAAATTCTCAACACCAATGAAAGTAGTAAATCTCTTGCAAAACCCATAGTGGCTTTCAGAAGAAATGCCAATCTACGAGACAAATTAGTTCACAGCAGAATGAAACACACCAGCACTTCAGCTGTGCAAAGCACCATTGACGGACTACCGCAGATCCTAGGAAACCATAGATGTGGCACATGCCATGCATGTCCAACAGCCATTACAACGGCAACATGGACATATGGCACAAGAGGTGGTAGGTTGAAAAGCCACACCAATTGCAGAAGTACAAACGTAATATACCTCATCCTCTGCCCATGTGGCTTAGGCTACATAGGCGAAACTGGACGGGAATTTCAAACCAGGCTCTCCGAGCATAAATCGGCCATCAAAACTCGAAAAAAGCAAGCTCCTATGGTCAAACATTTTCTTGACCATAATCATGGTGAACATGATCTGCAATGGTTAATCCTGGAAAAGATAGTCTTGAGACAAGGACAAGTACTAAAGTGCGAAAAAACAGAGAGACTTTCTGGATTTTTTATTGCGATACGGTCCGAAGGGGCCTCAATGAGGAGATTACATGGATTATCACTTAATTACATCATTTGGACTGGATCCTCACACCTACACATTCTAGGCTGAAATTGACTTAGATACAACTTACATACCTAGGCTTTCTAATCCTCCAATTTGTTTGTAAAACCTAAACAAACATTTGCAAAAACTTCCATTGCTCTATGGGGCTCAAACCTTAAATCACTACAACTAGGTACACACATACCATTCCAATGGGGTACTGGTCTTGTTTGCAGGTCTTAAGTATTCGGACACCTGTGCAAACTTCAATATCATAACTCAAAATTCAAATATTTAGAATACTGGCAACATAGATCTTACTCACTTAGGACTTAGAAGGACTAAATTCCTTTCTAAGATGGCGACCAAATATATGAGGTAATAAAACACACTGATCTGTAATTCATTGTATCCAGGCTGACCCATCTCCCTGGCTAACTTTCGAAGTTCTCTGTAGAAGTTAAGGAGTAAATAATTTTCAAACAGCTCCTCACCTCATTCTCACATGGGGCTCATATTCTAAACATCAAAAATCAGATATTTGCACACCATTCAAATATGGCGCCATATTTCGCCCGTAGTTACGACAAGTCCGGCTTTCACCGGACTCTCATCTTCTCATACCATGAGACTAATACTATACCTACACTTTAAACCACCCAGAATGTTTGTGACACATACTTGCATCCTACTCAATATTGGCTTTAGAATGGTAAAATCCTTTTGCAAGATGGCGCCCAAATATACGGAGATTCACCACAATTACAACGCACTGACCCGTAATCTCGCGATAGAACGCACAAGTTAAAATACGTCAGCTCCACTTCCCTTCCTGTCGGCTGCCCGCTGTTGATGTTTTCCGGCGGAGACTTCACGCGAACAGGTATGAACTCACTAATTTGTAGGGGTAACATTTGGTGACTTAGCTAAGCTTTATCGATCAGGCTTCCCCCTGTTTTCACAGTCACTCTGAAATGTATAATCCCTTGGTTCCTTGTATTGAAAACACCTTAATAAATGGTTTCCTATCTCTATAGTAGCTCTTATGAAATCTGTGGCCACAACATGCCGCTTCTCGACACACAGGAACGTAGCTCTTTGCTACAAGCCACATGTGGGACCTTATATGTCCCACTACATCAAGCAATCACACAATAATTATGAATCGCCTGTATTTCTAATACGGGATAGCACGTTATTGAAAACCCTTAATAATTTTTGTCGATTTTGTAACTTGCAACATATCTGTGCAACAGCCGTTCCAACTTAGGGATAGGTGTACCATCATGACATATACCTTCTCTTTCTCCGCAGTTATGTCGAGATGCAATACTCTTACCAATAACAAATAAATAGAAATCTCTTCAGAAATACAGAGAGACTCGGACTAACTCCTGGCTCCACTTCTATGAAGTATCTCATGTTTTGAAAAGGTACACAACTTCATGGTGTTATACTTGGCCTCATTTTCTTATATTGAATCCTACAAAAAATGACATGGTTCAGTCTCATATAATAATAAAAAAAAAAAATTCTCTTTCCTCACGCAGCATCATTGCAGTCGTTAGCTCAGAAAAATACTGGGAGATAAAATCACGAACCTTGGATTGTAATGTACCATCCAAAGCTTAGCTGTTAGAGGTATTTTTTGGCCTCGCACATTGAATTTAGCCATGTAAACTCCACTAGTATTAGCTTGAATAACCAATTAACCTTTTTCCCTAGAAATTTATGCTGCTGCACAGCACTAGACAGACGATTTCCATAGCGTGCTATAAGCACATCGCTCTGTGTCCTATAAGGTAGATGCCCTCTATACTATCACCTAGGTACAGCATGCTTGGATTTGGCACTATACTCTTTTGGTTTCTCTATGGCATCTCTTCTCTCTATCCCTATAACATCAATGGACTTCACAATAGTCGGACTTTACTTTACACTCTACTTCTCTTGGAACAACCTAATTGGTTTGCTGGCACATAGCTATGATGCATGATGAGCACTCAAGGATTTACATAGTAAAGAATCCAGGAAATAATCTCCTTTTGAAATAATATAGCATTCCCTTCTATTTGCCAATGTCATTTCCCTTTGTCTTTTTTGCAGACACCCAGACACCTATTGTACATATTCCATTTTTTAAATCTATGCAGTTGGTCTTGAAGAAGGTGGTCCCCCACTGAAACGCGCGTTGACCGCGACTTCGTTTCCAATACAGTGATACTGAAGACTGACAATTTTTGCATTGTTAATCTGAAAAAATCTGACCATTCTAAGGGTCCTATTCTTCCTCCCTTTTTTACCTTTTCAAACCCCTTCTAAAAAATATTTTCCCTTTTTTTTGGTATCTTTTTTGTATGAATGTATGTATGAATGGCTAATAAATGGTTATTTATTGTCTAGGATGTCTAGGATGTTTCCTTTTATATTAAATATGTAATAGCTTTGCATCAAAACCACAACAAATGTTTATGTCTATTTGAAATTATGTGTAAATTGTAAAACGCATACAGAAAAAAAGAAATAAAAATGATTTTTTGTATTAAAATTTCAACGGTTTGATAGTGGTTCTATGCAAACAATGCTATAATGTGATATGAGAAATGTCATATTATTCAGGTAATGCAGAATCTGAATAGATCAATTAATTAAGTACATAGGCCGGTTTAGAGGTTTCTATTTTCATTTTGTATATTTTTTCTCCCTCCTCTGGGGTCTTAAATTACTTAGGGAGATCCATAGTTTACACTAATGACAAAGTAGTTAAAAAATCGACAAATCAGAGTTATAATCGGAATCTCAGATGACTATTTTAAAATGGTTCCTGGACGAGTTTGGGCATATAATTCTATTTCTATATTCACAAGGTATGAACAACAGCTCAGCATAACCATTCTTCCATGTAACATTCTGGACTGGGCATGGTTTACTCTGCAGCCTTCTACTTTAAGCAGTGCCTGTCTGATGGAAATTCTTGCTACCTGTACACTGTCAAACACACTGAGCTTTTTTATAAGTCACACGTGCAATCTGTGACGGGTTGAGTAGATCACGGGACGTAGAGCCAAAATATATGTCATGTCCTATGTATACATCACTATCAAACGTGGACGCTAAGACTGTTTGGTGGATTGAAGGCATGTTTAGGAAGGCTAAAGAGTCGACCGAATAAACAATACTGTTGACATGCCACTTGTACATTGGGATGTACTACCAGGCAGGAGAAGAAATTACCTTGTGAATGGATAGTAGTGAAGGAAGGAGCAAAAGACTTTGCAGATCCCATTGGATGTCTCTTTGGCCCTTGAAATCTAATACACAGCCACTATAAACCCAGCCTATGAGGACCCACCATGAGACACCTTCACATCTCTTACCTCACCAACAAGTGAGATGCTATGGAGGGGCATGGGCTACAATTAGAAAGAGAGGGGCAGTGGAGTCTGAAAAACAGTACCACCAATAGCATACCTTTCTCTAAGTAAGTAAATAGCACTCTGGGACAGAAGGGGAGCAGTCTAGAAAAGGCAGTCTGGGAAAAGTCCTCTATATAAGCAGACACATCCTCTCAGTAAGCGAGAAGGCAATGGACTGGGAGGATGTACTGCTGAATGGACCTTATTTCTTTGAGTCAAATGGGAAGATGGGGCTAGAGGCCGTCATAGGGTGGTATAGGGATGAAAGAAGAAGGCAATGATGGACAGGGAGAATGTGCTGCTGACTAGAATTTATTTCCTACAGGGTGCGGTTAACCAGCGGATAACGACAGTCCCACCTCAGCCGGATTTTACCTTGCACCTTCGTACTGTGGAAGAAACTGAGAATGAAGACACTACGGAATGAGATACAGAGAAGTTCGACACTAACATACGTCTGGTAAATATGGGAAGTTTAATAAAGACAAAATACTATGTGATAAAAGTTTTCAAAGTAGCTGTTGTCCCCACGAAGATGCGCCTAACTGAGCCCACAGCACACTCAGTCCAAATGTGGCATACTGTTCACAAGAGCTTGGGATGGGCCAAGAAAATCACACTAGCCACCCCTCTATGGAATTCAGAACAATTGGGTACCCTGAGGAAGACGAAGGGATTTGATGAATGGGACATCATAGGTTTGTCTCGAGAGGGTACCTTTGGAAGAGAGGGGAGGTGATGGCTTTTTCACAACTACAGCAAGAATATAAACTGGCAAATACAGAACAATTTAGGTATCTGCAGGGGCAGCATGCCCTCCAAGTAAATATCCCTGTGGGGGAAACCCACCCCCCGAGGCATCGCCATTGGAGGATCAACTCCTTGATATATATATGCCCAAAAAAAGGATATCACTGACATACCGTAATTTAGTTAATAATACCCCTGACCCGCTCACGCAACTTCGTAGGAAATGGGGAAACGATTTGACGGAAATCGAAGAAGACTGGTTAGATGTATTGGCTTCACCCAAAGAAGTCGCAGTTTTGTCCAGATTAAAATTAGTGCAATTTAAAATACTACACAGAATATATTTATCGGGACCAACATTGGTGAAGATGGGGTACGGGGTGTACACTCACTGTAGACGACAATGCAGACAAGAAGGCCCATTCCTACACATACTTTGGGAATGCACCCACATTAACAAATATTGGGAAAAGGTATTACATTGTATGGAAGAAACCTTGGGACTGAGCTTGACCCTAGAAGCCAAAAGATGTCAGTTGAATATTTGGGAGCCATCAGACTTAAACAGCAAAGAGAGACAATGGGTCACTTTGGGACAGATGGTTGATAAACGAAACATAGCCAGGCTTTGGGGGGCGCAAGAGGTTCCAACTGTAAGTGCATGTAAAAAGGACATGGACTGGTGTATGTTCAGAGAAAAAACGGTGCATGTTTCTAGAGGATGCCCGGAAAAATTGATGCAAATTTGGGAAAAGTGGAACACATACAGAGGATATATATGTGCCCGTCACTTCTTTCACCCCTTCCCTCCCTGGATGGACCGGAGTTAATTGTAAACTGTAACAAATAGGCTGCTTACCATATGTATAGCTAGAGAAACTAATACGCTGCAATTGTATATAACAATACATCCCTGGTAAACAATGTTAATATGTATAATGATGATAACCTTCATCAATAAAAAGAGTCATAAAAAAAAAGGAAAAAAAAGTATCTGTTGTCCAAATCTCTTTGCTCAAGGAAAAACTCACAGTTGGTTCCAGAAGTGGAATGATAGACAGCCTTTCAACACCATGGATAACCTACATCAAAAACTGACAGAAGGACAACACCAATTCAATCATGCACTTATATTCCAACTCCAGAAAGTGCAAAAAGGTAGGCAAAATTTCCAGTAACTTCTGCAATTATAGGGACACACTTATTAGCCACCAGTGAGAAACACCAAGATGCACTGGTATAGCTGGCTGATGTAATTGAAAAAACATCCCAATGTGCCATCCTCTATTTTGTAGTAGAAAATTGAGGGAGGTGATCCTGAAAAAAATTGACAAAGAATGCAGCTTAGTTGGAAGCACATTAGGTTGATTATATAGCACTCCTCATATGTGTGCATAGAGCATATCATGCTGAAAACCCTGAGGGGACTATGGAATACATGGAGGTAAAGAAAGCCATCCTTAAAAGGATGAGATATGACAAAGAGACCCGCAGACAACAATTCTGTAACACACAGCTCAAACCCAATGATCCTTTCAAAAAGTAGTCCTCAATGCCATGAGTGTGCCCATTAGGACACATGGCTCAGAATTGTCCCCAATGGGTCAAACCTGAACCAATCTTTGTTGGAGTATTTGGCATTCATTAAGGGCAAACATCTGAAAGAAGACATCCCTATGTATATGGTGTGAATGTAGGTGGAGTAAAGACAGAATGCATAGTAGGTAATGGGTGTCTTCAGAATGTGGTCAGCCGCAAACGTATCCTATAGACCCCAAAGGACAGAGGATTCCAATCATGTGTATTCATGATTATTCCGAGACATATTCTCTTTTCAGGATCATGTTGGAAGTTCAGGGAAGGGAGTTCCTCCTAGTGGGTGGGGTACTACCTCATCTGCCCAAGACCGCAGTTAAGGAATGGATAGCCCTTTATTCCAGAAGCTCTCCTAGAAACACTCTGAAAACACTTGCTTGCCAAAACCCCTTTTTCCTATGTGGGAATACCATAGATTAAACCAACTTAAGCCAAGAAAAGTAACAATCAGAAAAATAAAGAACAGAGAGAAAAATGATCCTTATTAGCTATTCAATGTGATGAAACCATGACAGATTAAAGAGCAGATGACCACAGAACGTTCTATGGGCTATGAGCCAAAATGCCATAGTACAATGTGTCTTTACTAGATTAAGTAAAGAAACAGACTACTGGCTAGCAAATCTCAGTTTTTCTTATGTGGTAATGCTAGAGATGAAACCTGCTGAAGTGGAGAGAAGCAATAATCAGAAAAAGAAAGGAGAAAGAGGAAAGACTCTTATTAGCTACTCAATCTGATGAGTCCGTGATAGTTTGCTGACTGCAGAACCACACCATGTTCTATGAGCTTAGAGCCAAAATCCTACGTTGCGATGTGCCTTTAAGAGATCAAGAAAAGAAACACAACCGCAAACACCTCCCCAGTGTCAGAGTCTCCCCCCCAAGGCTTACCTTCTGCTTGGTGGGTTGTTCCTGCAGGGACGAAAATGAACTACCACCCCGTTCCCCGCCTTGCCCTAGTCGAGGTTCGGGCACCGTCTAGGATAAGGGGGTACCTGGGGTAGAAGCCAGAAAGGCGCAAGTCTAGAAGGCACTGGACCCCACGCTGTGAAGGAGAGAAGGGAACACGGTTAACTTCCTGCCCCGTTTCTTCTTCTGCCTCCTTCGTGTCGTGCCCCGTCTAAGCAACCCTGTTTTACCTGGTACGGGGTGTAGGGAGCCCGGCCTCCGTTTCCTGTTCTGGTTGGGAGTGGCCGCTGGATTGAGGGCAGCTCCAAGGACCAAGAAACCAGAAGAGCGAAACCAGCGCTCCTGCGCAACTAATAGCGTACTCCAGCTTGTTGGAACATAGCACGAACCAAAATCAAGGAAACCAAAACCAGCGCTCCTGCGCAAATAATAAACGTGCTCAATCCTGTGGGGTCAGAGTAAGTGCCAAAATAAAGTAAACAAAACCAGCGCTCCTGCGCAAATAATAAACGCGGGTATCTTCCCCGCACACCTTCCGTGGTGTAGTGGCAAGCAAAGTGTGTAGGGTTGTGACGGCAGAACCCGCCGTCTTTCTTGCCAAGAATCGCCTGTAGTCAAAGAACAGTACCTGTGCCGTAGGGGTTCCGCAGCAGCGTCCCTTCTTCGGCGGATGGTGTCTTCTCCGGAGTGGCGTCTCTCCGTCTGTGGCGATGACGAGAATTCAAAGCAGGTCTTCGCCGGAGTTCCCGGCTTTCATGCGTGAGCAACCGGAAGTGAGTATTTCGACCTTCCGTGTTGTCCCACAGGTGCTAGACCGCTAACCTCCTTCCTTGAGGAGCGGGCAGCTCGCAGAATCATGACAGCACCCACCACTAAACAGGACCCCCACCTGGCAGCCGGCGGGTCACACCGCGGTGGCAGGCCGAGGACAGCCAGGATGACCCAAGTGAAAGGCCCGAACCAGCCGGGAGGCGTGGCGGACATGAGAAAGCGGCTCCCACGACCTTTCCTCCGGACCGTAACCCTTCCAGTCCACCAGGTAGAAGAGTCGACCCCGGGTCCTCCGGGAGTCAAGAATGGCCCGGACCTCGTATTCGACGTGGTCACCCCGAAGAACCGGAGGAGGAGGAGCGGAGGCAACACAATCAGGGTGAGTGGCTCGCAGGAGGGAAACGTGAAAAACAGGATGGCATTTCATGTGAGGAGGCAGTGCCAATTTCATGGAAACACGGTTGATCACCTTAGCAATGGCATAGGGCCCCACAAACCTGGGCAACAGTTTCTTGGAACCATGAGTGTTGACATGTTGTATGGACACCCATACCCTGTCGCCCACCGCGAACTGGGGTTCGGCTCGTCTGTGCCTGTCCGCGAAGAGTTTGTAGGACTCCTTGGCTTTGGCCAGCTCGAACCTGGCTTGCTGCCAAAGATCGCGAAGGAACCCATGATACGTCTGGATAGTGGGCAGAGGACTGGTGAAAGGATCCTCCCACGGGGCCGTTCGGGGATGCCGTCCATGGAGACAAAAGAACGGGGACATGCCGGTTGCGGAATGTCTGCTGTTATTATAGGCGAATTCCACCAGCCAAAGGACGTCCGACCAATCGTCCTCCACAGACAGGAGCAAACATCGGAGGTACTGCTCCATGGTCTGGTTGGTCCTCTCGGCCTGGCCATCGGTTTGCGGGTGGTAAGCTGTGGAGAGGCGTACCTCCATGCGCAGAATGCGACACACCTCATTCCAAAACTTGGACACGAACTGAGACCCCCTGTCCGTGATCACCACCGACGGTATGCCATGTAAGCGTATCACATTGCGCAGGACGATACCAGCCAGTGCAGCCGCCGAGGGCAGTTTCTCCAACGGGACAAAATGGGCCATCTTGGAGAGATGATCCACGATCGTAAGGATGGTGGTGAATCCTGTCTTTGTCCTGGGTAGTTCCACCACGAAGTCCATTGATATGGTATGCCAGGGGTACGGAGGTACAGGGATCGGATGCAACAATCCCACCGAGGGTTGAGAAGTACCCTTTCCTTGGGCGCAGACGGCACACCGCGCTATGTAGGTGTGGACATCAGTGTCTAGAGTAGGCCACCAGAAATGCCGTGACAGCAAGTCCTTCGTTTTCCGACGGCCCGGGTGAATGGCTAGAGGGTGGTCATGGCACATGTACAGGGCCCGTTGTTGGAGGTCCGGCAGAGGCAGGAAGTACCGGTCACCCTGGTAAATGTACCCATCCTTGGAGGTGAGACCTTCATGTACCCCCATCCATGACGAGGCGGACTTCTGTTGCAGGTCGTCACGCAGCTGGGACAAGAAGCCTGGTGATAGTACGAGCCCCAGAAAACAACGGTTCGGGATGATCGGTGTAGGAACCTCAGCAGGTAAGGTATCATCGGAGTCCGAGAGCCGTGACAGGGCATCAGCCTTGGCGTTGTTTTTGCCAGGTCGTATGTGATGTGGAACTCGTATTCGTTAAAGAACAAGGTCCACCGCAGTTGTCGAGCTGTCAGGGCCCTTGCTGAACGAAGGAACTGGAGGTTCCTATGGTCAGTGAAAATGGTAATGGGATGTCTAGCGTCCTTTAGGTGGTGGCGCCATTCCTCAAAGGCGGTTTTTATGGCTAGTAATTCACGGTCGGAAACCGTGTAGTTCCGCTCTGCCGGCTGTAGTTTCCTTGAGTAGAAGGCCACTGGGTGCAACAAACCCGTGTTGGTATCTCTCTGGGACAGCACCCCACCCATGGCGTTTTGAGAGGCGTCGGCCTCCACGACAAAGGGCCGTTCGGGGTTTGGATGTAGCAAAATGGGGGCCGTAGAGAACCGAGTCTTCAGGGTTCGGAAGGCTCGTTCAGCGTCGTGGTCCCAGTCAAACCGGACCCCTTTTCGTAGAAGACGAGTGATGGGGGTAACAATCCTGGAGAACCCCTCGATAAAGCGACGATAGTAGTTCGCAAACCCCAGGAACCGTTGTACCTGCTTCACCGACGTAGGGGATGGCCATTGTCGAATCGCTGCCGTCTTCTTGGTGTCCATGGTAACCCCCTCCGGGGTGATGACATGTCCCAGGAACTCCACGGCGGTGGTATGGAAGACGCTCTTTTCTATCTTGACATACAACCCATGGTGTAACAGTTGTTGGAGAACGGAGCGTACATGAAGGATGTGTTCCTCCTGGGTTGTGGAGAAGATCAATATGTCGTCGATATAGACGACACAGAACCGGTCGATGAAATCCCTCAGCACCTCGTCGATAAAAAACTGGAAGGCGGCTGGGGCGTTGCAGAGTCCGAAAGGCATGACCTGGTATTCGTACAATCCGTACTTGGTCCGAAACGCAGTTTTCTACTCATCTCCCTTTCGGACTCTGACGAGATGGTAGGCCCCTCGGAGGTCCAGCTTGGTGTAAATGACGGCGTTTTTCACCTGATCCAGCAGGTTCGTGATCAGAGGTAACGGGTACCTATTTTTCACCGTGATGGCGTTCATCGCTCTGAAGTCGATGCACGTTCTCAAATCTCCTTCCTTCTTTGCCACAAAAAAGAGAGGAGACGACACCGGCGATCTGGAGTGGCGGATGAACCCATTGCATAGGTACTCGTCTAGATACATCCGTAGGTGTTCGTTTTCTTTCTCAGTTAGCGAGTAGATGCGACTACAGGGCAGCTTCGAGCCGGGAATCAGATCGATTCTGCAATCGAAACTGCGATGCGGAGGTAACGTGTTTGCCCCCTTTTTGTCGAACACCGCGGCTAGGTCCAGGTACGCCTCAGGTATTGTTCCTTGTACGGTTAAGACCGTGTTGGTAAGGGGCAACACGTGAGCCCGTATACTCGATGAGTGGGGGGTGCACGGTCGGGAGTAACAGAGCGACCTACAAACATCGGAATCCAAGTGCACCACTCTGGTCACCCAGTCAATACGTGGATTATGGGCCGCTAACCATGGAAGACCCAGGATCAGGCGAAATTGTGGTGCGTCAATTGCATCAAAGGTAATGGATTCTGTGTGCGTATTCGGGAACGACATCTCGAGAAGCTCTGTTTGGAAACGGATGAGCCCAGAAGTAAGATCCGTCCCGTCCACCGCTTTCACAGCCTCCGGTGTCTTCTTTGGTACCCCAGCCATTCCTAGGCTGGCCATATAATGATTATCGATAAAATTGCCTGTGGCGCCGGAATCGATAAGGGCTATCACCTGCCATGCCTGGCCAGATGGTGCCTTTAGGGTGACTTCCACTCCGAAATGATGGCAACTGACTCCGTTACCTGGGGTTGATAGCCTAATGGACGATGAACCCAGTAGCCGGACCCCACCGTTTACTGGGTTTCTTCGTTTCCCGACCAGTCACCCCTGGATATAGGAAGCGCAAAGGGTCTCTTCGGCCTCGGTTTTGAGGGTTTCATAGGGCATTCCTTCACGAAGTGTCCGCATTTGCCACAATACAGACATAGATTCTGTCGCCGTCTCGTCTCTCGTTCCTCCTTGGTCAGGGCTCCCCGAATTCCTCCGATCTGCATCGGCTCTGGTGCATCGAGGTTATTTACCGCCTCATTGGTGATCTTTTCCCTCTGTGGTAGCACTCGGGAATCCCCGCCTCTGTGTCGATCGGTCTTTCGTTCCTGTAGCCTGAAGTTCAGTTTTACCACCAAATCGATGAACGAGCCGATGTCGTCGGGTGGGTCCGGAATCTGGGACAGAAGGTACTTCATCTCGTCTCGCAAACCCCGATAGAACACCGATACCTTCTTGGACTCAGGCCATTGGGCGTCAATTACCAGTCTATTGAAGGTGGTCACGTAATGTATCAAATCCGTGGTTCCTTGTCTGAGTCCGAGGAGTTCGTTGTCCGCCGCCTGCACAAAGGTGTGGCGGGCGAACATCCGTCGCATGGTGTCTCTGAAGGCAGGTAAGTTGTACAACACCGGGTCATCGTTCTCCACCAATGGTATGGACCATAGAGCGGCGTCGCCTCCCATATAGGAGAGGATAAAGGCAACCTTAGAGGCATCGTCAGGAAAGGCGGTAGCACGGGCCATGAAATGCAATTGACACTGGTGCATGAACACGCTATACTTCGTGCTATCACCAGAAAAGCGCTCCGGAGGGGCCAGCTGTACGGTATGCGGGGTTATCACCTGGATGGAGGTGTCCTGCATGGGAGTAGAGGGAGAACCACCGGGTTGAAACGTAGCGGGTCTCAACAGGCCTTCTCGCAATACCCTAGATGAGGGGTATGGACCCCAAGGTCCGGTTTCGGGATCAGCCGCTTGCGTCTGCAAGGCGGTGATATCCTGGCGTAGGCTGCGGTTTTCCGCTTGCATAGTCGTCAGGATGGCTGCGATGTCTTGAAGAGTGATCTCAGGGTCACCCATGTCGCCCGGGCAGGAGTAAGTGCTTGGGCTTTGAATTCTGTCAGAGTCTCCCCCCCAAGGCTTACCTTCTGCTTGGTGGGTTGTTCCTGCAGGGACGAAAATGAACTACCACCCCGTTCCCCGCCTTGCCCTAGTCGAGGTTCGGGCACCGTCTAGGATAAGGGGGTACCTGGGGTAGAAGCCAGAAAGGCGCAAGTCTAGAAGGCACTGGACCCCACGCTGTGAAGGAGAGAAGGGAACACGGTTAACTTCCTGCCCCGTTTCTTCTTCTGCCTCCTTCGTGTCGTGCCCCGTCTAAGCAACCCTGTTTTACCTGGTACGGGGTGTAGGGAGCCCGGCCTCCGTTTCCTGTTCTGGTTGGGAGTGGCCGCTGGATTGAGGGCAGCTCCACGGACCAAGAAACCAGAAGAGCGAAACCAGCGCTCCTGCGCAACTAATAGCGTACTCCAGCTTGTTGGAACATAGCACGAACCAAAATCAAGGAAACCAAAACCAGCGCTCCTGCGCAAATAATAAACGTGCTCAATCCTGTGGGGTCAGAGTAAGTGCCAAAATAAAGTAAACAAAACCAGCGCTCCTGCGCAAATAATAAACGCGGGTATCTTCCCCGCACACCTTCCGTGGTGTAGTGGCAAGCAAAGTGTGTAGGGTTGTGACGGCAGAACCCGCCGTCTTTCTTGCCAAGAATCGCCTGTAGTCAAAGAACAGTACCTGTGCCGTAGGGGTTCCGCAGCAGCGTCCCTTCTTCGGCGGATGGTGTCTTCTCCGGAGTGGCGTCTCTCCGTCTGTGGCGATGACGAGAATTCAAAGCAGGTCTTCGCCGGAGTTCCCGGCTTTCATGCGTGAGCAACCGGAAGTGAGTATTTCGACCTTCCGTGTTGTCCCACAGGTGCTAGACCGCTAACCTCCTTCCTCGAGGAGCGGGCAGCTCGCAGAATCATGACACCCAGTTTCCCTATTCTCATCAAGGGAAAGGTCCGGTGTATCACATTGTTCCACTCGATAACAAAAACAATTATTGTTATTGCTACCTTTTAAGCAAGCGATGTTGCAACTTGCTCATTTGCACTTGACTACCGGACACCACAGACCAGAGGAGACATAATTACTTGTATAGGGATTTTATTGACTTGAAGTCTTTTCTGACACCTACAAATATTGTCAACAGTTTCATAATTGTCAGTTAAAGCTTCTAGTAGCTGTAGGAAAAGCTCTGTAATCTCCACATGACATTTTACAGAACCCATTTCACAGAATTGGAATGGACAATATTGGTTCAACTCAAACCCTCAGGTAGAGGGCATCAGCACATTTTAGTGATAGTTGACTTTGCTAACTGTATCTAAATGTTTTTCTGCTTAGGGGTATAACCACTACTCATGTGTCAGATGTGCTTATCTATTTTTTTGCAAGTGTGTGTTCACCAACAGAGATCCTCACAAATCAAGGCAAACATGTCAGGCCCTGATTGTTGCAACAACTAGAAAGTCATCATTTTTAGTCCTTTTGAGTTGTTGTTTAGACGTCAGCTACACAACATTTTGGACATGCCGTTAGAGGAGTGTACGAATGAAGAAAAATAAAACTCTTCTTTGGTATCTTATGGTCTATGACTGAAAGAACTAGTGAATTGTCGTGACCCGTGGTCTTTGAACCCTAACCTGATAATTCTATCTGGTTATGTATTGATTTTATTCAGGTTACCTAGATTTTGCTATTTGATACGCTTATAAATTGAGTTGTTGATTGAGGGGGGGTGAAATCCTACTCAAGATACAGCCACAATCCAAAAAGTCACTAAATCAACTCGTACTTAACTCTCTGGTAGATTTTCACAGAAGCAGTCAGACTTAACTTAGAGGCAATGTGTGAATTATGTATGCAGCTCACAAACAGCAATAAAGTGAAAACACAAAATCATCCAGACCAATTTAAAAAAATGGAGTAAAATTTGATAAATTATATTGCACATCAGTAGAACCGGAAATATGCAATTTCAAACATCTATGATAAATAGAGTGCCTAAAAGCACAAAGCGCCACTCTCGGTTATGTGGTCATGGAAGACTGGGTGAAAGTCATAAGTTCAGGCTCCCGCTATGGAGTGCGTGTGGCTACAGGGATGAAGTTACTTCTGCCAAAAAAGTTAACTTCTAAAGTCTAGCATGAGGAGTTTAGTTCGCGGTGGAGGAGGCCACGAGAATCCAGGAGAGCATTATGTATGTCGTCGCTGTAGCGCAAAGAGCAGGCCAGGTGTTGTGGATAGTCATCATTGTCGTGCAGATATCCTGTCTGTCGGGTGTCGTGGACGGTGGTTGCTGCAGTTTCGCACTGGTGATCACTGCAGGCTGTTGATGCTGCAGCACAGAGTGCAGCTCTTGCATTGCCGGTCTTTGCTGATGGACACTGTAACACGAAGAGTTCACTTCACCGGAACCTCTGCGTCATTGGACGGCGTAGGGGCAGCAAGATCTTGGTGCAAACAGGCCCGAACTTCGTCGTGAACTGCCCGAAACAGCAGGTCAGCTGGGTAGTTCCAGATAGGCCTCTGGAGCTTGTTATGTCCCTGTAGCTCAGAACAGGAGGTCAGTCAGTGGTTCTCTGGCAGGAGAGCAGTTCTTCTTCTGAGGTATCTATAGGTCCAGGAGTCTACTGAAGAGTGGTCTGAGGGTCCCCTTTTTACATCTGGTGCCCACATTTGCAGTGGAAAAAACCTCTGGTGTTTTCCCCCTACGGATATGTCTGGAATGTTGTGCCTCCCTGCCCTGGTCTCAATTTGTCTGGGGGCACAATATGCCACTGTGAAGTCATTTGTGAGGCTGTTGACAGCTCTAACCCCCATCAAGCCAGGATGGCCCATCCTGTCAACACTCAGACCCTCTATTGGGATACTGTCTGGGAGGAATACACAAAGGCCATCTGCCAGGCACACCTAGTCATATGACCCAGGAACAGGCTGCAGGCTCCAAATGGATAGGCCAAAAAAAGGCAACTTTCTAAAAGTACAGTATACTAAAAAGTGAATTAATCTCAGCCAATGGTAATAACTCAAGGCTGCATCCCAGCCAATCGTTATTTTGCACACCTTGCTACCTCAGTTTTCAGCCCCACAACATGCAATTCAGTCTTGACCGAGCTCCAATGGGGATTGTCAAGCCCAACCTGACAGGCCAGGTCCTCCTTGAACTGGAACACAAGCAACCTAGGACTGGTTTCACCCTAGTTAGCACTGATCAGCCAGGCGTGGCGTGGTTCCAATAACATGAGACTTACATCTGGACCTGCCCATCCCACTTAGGGCAACACACTAAAGTATACAGTTATATGTATTAAAAATGAAGGTTTAGGCTTGGCAAAAGGTCTATTTTTCAGGATGAAATGACAGTTTAAAACTACACAGAGGCTCACATTGTGGGTGACACAATGAGTGCTGCAGGGTCACTAGTAGCATTTAATGTACAAGCCCTGGGTCTCTGTAGTACCATTTTATACAGAGGTCCAGGAAGTGAACTGAAGAGTGAGTTTGAGGGTCCAATTTGTATACATGGTGTCTTCTTTGACGTGCTTGGAAGTTCCTAGCTTCCCTGTCCAGGCTCCAACCTGGCTGTAGGCAGCATGGGTCCCCCTATTTTGTGGCTTTCTAGGACGATCTACAAAGTCCAACTGCCAACTATACCCAATTATGTAACCCAGGAACAAGCTGCAGGCACCAAATAGTTTGGGCAAGAAAATGGCAACTTTCTTAAAGTGCCATTTTCAAAATTGAGATTTAAATTTCGACATTAAAGACGATTGTAAATTACAATTTATCAGACACTAACATGAATTTCAACTTGTTCCACTCAAACATTAGCACTTATTAAATTAAATAAGGCAACCCAATGTTATCCTATGGGAGCAGTAGGCCTCACAGTAGTGAAAAATTAATTTAGGAGTTTTTCATTCCCAGGACCTGTGAAACGTGGTACATGACCATTTTTGTTAATTACAGTTCACCCAGCCCTATGGGCTATCAAGGGCCTACCTTAGGGGTGACTTATACCTAATAAAAAGAGAGTCTTAGGCTTGGGAAGAGGGTTATATTGTCTATTTGAATTGGTGGATTAAAACTGCTTACAGGCTGCAATAGCAGGCCTAAGGCATGTTTTAAGGGACTGCTTAAGTGGGTTGTACAATACATGCTGCAGGCCCACTGGTAGCATTTAATTCATAGGCCCTCGATACCTGCGCTACCATTTTACACAGGTCCAGAAAGTGAACTGAATAGTGGGTCTGAGGGTTCTGTTTGTATACCTGGTGCCTTCTTTGAAGTAGGAGAGGATTGTTGAGATTCCCTTTGATGTGCTTGGACGTCCCTGGCTCCCCTGTCCAGGCTCCAACCTGGTTGCAGGCAGTATGTGTGAAGTCCTTTGAGTAAAAGCAGGGCACAGCCTAATGACTTGTAAGTGAGGCTGTGCCCAGCTCTGCCCCCATCCTGCCAGTGATGGCCCATCCAGGCATATCTAGTCCCTCTGACTCAAATCCTGTTTTATGGTGCCCTGTTTTTTACCTACTCTTTCTTTTACAAACTGATGCTTCATGTGCTGGTCTTGGGGCTATTTTGTCACAGAAATTCCCAGATGGGCCACATCCAATCTTACTTGGCAGCAGAAAGATGACTTCCGTGCAAGTTATTGTATGCCACAGTAGAAAACAGTGGTGGCTGGTGGAATTTGAAAGTGGTGGGCATAAAACCAGTGAATAAATTGTAGAACAAGCAATGCCAATGTTTAAGGGGAGAGGTTTGGGGGTGTTCTTCTCTGAGGAATGTTTTGAAAATTGGTGTGTTTTGGTGCAATTTTCAGGAATATTTCTGTGATAAATGGACATAAATAGAGAGCCTTATTCACAAATGGCCTCTGCAATCGTGGCGGAGCCCCTGCAGTGAAGGGGGAGTCTCCTCACTCTGTCTGAATATCTGAAAGGAGAATTCTCATTAGGGAGGTTCCTCCCCAAGTGGGGAGACTCCACCAGATAGGGCTGCGCAGCCTTCGTCATGAGTGTGGAGGCTCTTTGTGAATCAGGCCCAGAGTTCTAATACTGATTTCAATCTACTACCCTCCCTGTACCCAGGATGTGATGATGTGGCCAGAGCTGCCGTTTCAGGACTAGGGAATTAGATTTAATTTAATGTAACTGGTGCTCATGATAGCGCTAAATTACTTCGAGTTTGCGCTATATAAAAACTTCACAAAAAGGTTGAAAACAAAGCCTTCACATAATGAAAGATAAATGGATGCTCATTTAGGGGCTGATTAGTACAAAGCAAAACCAGAAAATATTAATAAATCATGGCCACCCCACTTAAACTATGTGACCTCCGCCAATTATTTGATTTCACTAAAACTCAATTTTTTTCATTATCACGCATGAAAGCACGTTTAAATATGTGAGTTCAGAATATCAGTTGCACAAAAGGTGTTGGTCAAAAAAAAAAAAAGCTTTAAGTTTCACTATCAGGTAGCTACATATAAAATAACTCACTCAGTGGCAAATGCACTACAGGACATTTTGAAAGTCTATTCGTTAATACACTGCTGAGGTCTGTGTGTTACCAGAGAGTCACAGAATTAAATCTTGGTTGGTTCAGTGGTGAATAGTGAATTGTGCATTTTTAGTGCTACGAGTTCACAGCCTGTGACAGAATCACTATGAATACGTAAATCACTATTTTAAACTTGCGGTACACACAGTAGAAGATATACTGATACACAATGTGCAAAAGGTTTTAAGATAAAATGGTGATTCCAAAATATAGATTTTAATATTACGGAGACTGTATGTAATTCATTTTTTTACATAACTGTCCCTCCATCACCTCTTCAGTAGTAGTAAGCGCTATATAAATATAATAATTATTTAGCACTGCACAGCTCAGTTGTTAAGTCTTTGCAATAATGCTAAAAAAGAATACATCTTTGCTATCACAAACCTTTGATCAATTAAAGCCAGTATCCGCTCCCAAGCATCCTTTATATTTGCAGATTTTACCCATTACATTTGCAGATTAACTTGTAGGGCACATTTGCATTTATTTCAGGCAGCAGGCACACTGTCAAGAGAGATTGGTTAGCTGCCTGCCTGGCTTTGGTTTTACAGCATAGGAGACGCACTCAAGGACACTTTAGCAAAAGCATTTAATTTAAACTTGTGAAATGAACCATCCCCGCTGGTGCTACTCGAGAGGAGAAGAAATTGTGGGAACAGGAGAGAACAGGCCATGGACAGTAGGGGAAAGGAAGAGAGGAAGGGGTTAAGGAGGGAAAGTGAACCCAAAAGCCAAGGAGGAATGAGAGCACTCACGCCAGTAGTCATGTTGTCCGGTGTTGTGTCTCAGTAGAACAGTCCACAGCGCTTCCTTTCGATGAGGCCCACCTGCAGCTCCTGAAATCGCCTCTCAATGGAATGCTCTAAACATGATCATCACAGAGCCATGAGTTGAGTCTCATGTCTCTGTGACATCAGGCCATTTTCCAAATGCTGCAAACCAACCTCTCACTTTCCAAGTCGTCATCCTGTGGTGACTTTTGGAAAGGTAGGAGTGCTAAAAGACAGCTTATAATAGACATGCAGCCCCAGGAGTACAGCGCTGATTCTGTACACGCCTGGGGCTGCTTCAAAATGTCACGCTTTTAAGCGTCGTTTGTGGGCAGTCCCAGGGGACCCATTTTTTGCAGAATGGGGCTTGCAGCATGTCAGCCCATACTGCTTAACTTTCCCTGATTTCAACTGGTACATGCGCACTAGCACATGTATCTAATTTAAAGTGCCTGATGTCCACAGACATTTTTAACATAATTTTAAATAGGATAGTGTTGTGACGGGATGTGCTGGCTTGGTAATCGCGGCAAATATCTGGGCCGTGATCTTTAGCGGCACACCATTACCTTGGGCCGGGGAACAGCCATTACAATGCGGTTTATACGACGCGTAGCCATTACATCGCATGCGTTACAACGCATGCGATGTTACAACGCGTGGTAAAAACCACTCATACCATTACATTCCATGCGCTTTTACAACGCATGCGATGTAATGAGTAATGGCGGCTATCCAAGTTGTTGTGAGGAAACTAAGGCTGTTTCCTCACAATGACGTGCACCGCCCCTCGAAGCAGGAAGGAGGAAGCAGGAACCGGGAGCAGAGACGGCGACGGTGGAGCGGAGAGAGGTAAGGGGGTTTGTACCTGGGGTGGGGGTTACTTTTGTAGAGTTTAGGGTAGTGTTGTAATGTTTGTGTTGTGTGTTTTTTTTTTTAGGTTTTAGGGTGTTTTTTTTGTAGTGTAGTGTTTTAGGGTTGTGTTAGTGTTTTAGGGTTTAGTGTAGTGTTGTAGTGTTTGTTTAGTGTAGTGTATTAGGGTTTAGGGAAGTGTTGCAGTGTTTTAGGGTTTAGGGTAGTGTTGTAGAGTTTGTGTAGTGTATTGTTTTAGGGTTTCGGATAGTGTAGTAGTGTTTGTGTAGTGTAGTGCATTAGGGTTTAGGGTAGTGTTGTAGTGTTTGTGTAGTGTAGTGTTTTAGGATTTAGGGTAGTGTAGTGTTTTAGGGTTTAGGGTAGTGTTGTAGTGTTTGTGTAGTGTAGTGTTTTAGGGTTTAGGGTAGTGTTGTAGTGTTTTAGGGTTTAGGGTAGTGTAGTAGTGTTTGTGTACTGTAGTGTTTTAGGGTTTAGGGTAGTGTTGTAGTGTTTGTGTAGTGCTTTAGGTTTTAGGGTAGTGTTTGTGTAGTGTTTTAGGGTTTAGGGTAGTGTTGAAGTGTTTGTGTAGTGTTTTAGGGTTTAGGGTAGTGTTGTAGTGTTTGTGTAGTGTAGTGTTTTAGGGTAGTGTCGGGGGGTTGTGCAGGGTAGTGTAGTGTAATTGTAGGGAGAGGACTGGGAGTCAGGGGAGGGTTGTGTAGGGGTAGTGTAGAGTCACTTACCTTGAAAACTTTAACCTCGAGTATAGCTTTACCATGCATGCCTTTGCGTTGTGGAATGCGTGGTAAAATCATACCTGTGATAAATGTTTGCGATGTGATGCCATTTCGTTGTCATTAACATCGCGTAGTTATACCCACGTTGTAATGGCACGCGTGGTATTAGTATGCGATGTAATGACATACATCCCCTTGGGCCACATGGTGTAGGCAGGAATAAACACGCACACACTTTGAGCTTTCACTGCGTGCACGCGTAGTCCGGGACTGACTCCCTGCCCCGCGGGCACACATATTTATTATCTACCCCGCCCACATAACGAGGGCCAAATAACATATACGCTGCCAGGGTGGGCTTTCACACACCCCCAAGCAGTTACCAAACAAAGTAACCAGACTTTTTCTGAGACAACTCTTGGTTTTGACCATACCCTGATGCCTGGCATGGGCCAGCCGGATCACTCGGTCGACTAATGTTGTAGGAATGACTAACTGATGACCTCGGAGTAGGCATCCATTTGGATCCGTGCTGAGTTCTTGACTCACTTGGTACAGGCTCTCAATCACTCGCCTCGCTTCAGGGTTGAGAATCGCCCCTTGGCTTTTAAAGAAGTGCCACTGGTTTATCTTCACCGCCTCTATTGCTTTCTGCATGCATTCATCGTGACTGGTCGATTGGCACAATTATCCCAGAGATATAAGTAGCGGATGAGATCTGTCTGCTATATACCGGACATATTCCTCCATTTCTTCCGCATCCTCCATTTCACTGATTGTGGCCACTCTGGCATGACAGGACAGGTAGTCTGCCGGATTACTTGTTCCGGGGTGGTACTCAATTTTGCAATTGTATCCCTCTAACTGAAGTATCCACTTTTCAATGCAAGGCAGAGGCTTTGAATCCGTGCTGGTGAACAATTGGACTAGGGGCTTGTGGTCAGTGGTGACCAGGAATGGTTTCCCATACATATACAAGTGAAAGTGGCGGCACCCCCAATGCACCACTATTGCCTTCTTCTTAATTTGTGAATACCTTTGTTCCATGGCTGTCAATGACCTGCTCGCAAATGCTACTGGAGCCCGCTCATCCTCTTCTCGGGGTCGTTGTAACAGGACCGCATCTAGCCCCTTTGGGCCAGCATCCACAGCAATTTGGGTGTATTGTTGTGGATCAAAGTACTTCACCGTGGTGGAGCTGGAGAGTTCATCCTTTGTGGCCTGAAACGCCACATCCTGTTCAGGGTCCTACGACCACGGATTTGCGGCTTTGGTAAGTTCTCTCAAAGGCTTTGTCAGCAAGGAGAGGTCTCTGATGAACCTACCGCAGTAGTTGACCATCCCTAAGAAACTGTGCATTTCCGTCACGTTGGTGGAAGTGGGGACTTTCTTGATGTCTCTCACCTTTTCAGGATCAGGAGCAACACCTTCCGCCGAAAAGATTTACCTGAAGAATTGTAACCTCTGTTGGAGGAATTCACACTAATCCCTATGCAGGGTAAGACTGGAGTCCTGGATCTGTTGGAGAATGTGCTTCAGGTGAGTGTTATGTTCTTAGATCGACTTCGTATAGACAAGGAAAGGATATCATCGCTGACGTTCATCACCCCATGGAGATCAGTGAGAAGTTCTTTGAAGGTGTTCTGGAACACCTCAGCTGAACTAGATATTCCAAAACTCAGCTTTCGGTAAAGTCGCAAATCTACATTCGTGGAAAAAGTTGTGATGTATCGGGACTGTTCGTCTAGGACCAGCTGATGATATCCAGCACTGAGGTCAAGCTTGGAGAACCAGCTGGCTCCACTTAACTTCCCCTTCAGATCATCAATAGTTGGAGTTAAGTGTCATTCCCTTTTGATCGCTGAGTTAGGAAGTCGCATGTCTACACAGATTCTGACCTCCCCTGGTTGCTTGGGCTTTCTCGCAATTACAATGGGAGATACCCATGGAGTCGGGCCTTTTACCTTCTCAATTATCCCTACCTCTTCCAGTTAGTTTGTTCAGTTCTTTTTTGACTACGGGTCTCAGATGAAAAGCGACTCACCGGTGTCGAAGAGCTACTAGTTGGACAGAGGGATCAATGTGCAGGTGTATCTGATTTTCTCTCAGGCAACCAAGGCCATTGAATACCTAGGGGAACTCCTCCAGTATCTGACTTATTTCCTCTTGATGTATCCCGAAGGTGACTATGCCCAGGGCCTCTGCCGACTTGCATCCAAGCAGCATCCTATGCCCCTCCACCGTCACATGCACTAGGGCTTCTGCCTCCTGTTGGTCATATGTGATGGTGGTCTTGAACTTGCCCCTGATTGCTAATGTTTTGGCCTGACCATATGCGAAGACCTTTACTTTGGCTGGGAACAGTTTTGGAGGGGATTGCATCTTCTGATAAGCCTCACGAGACATGATGTTTATGGTGGCTCCTGTGTCTATTATAGCTGTTGATGAGTGCCCTCCCACTAGCACTTGGCACTGTGGCAATCGACTTTGCGTTTGAGATGCTGACCCCACTGTGAACACTGAGTGGACAGTATGTTCTTCCCGGTCATCATCGTCCTTATCACTGCTTCGTTCCTGAGTTTCTGGGTACAGGTTGACTCCAGCCTTCGTGGCTTGCCCTTTGCTGGATCAACACAACTCCATGATGTGATTCATTTTTCCACATGCTGGGCATCTTTTGTCCCTTGATGGGCACTCCGATGGTCTATGGGAAGGTCCCCCGCAATATCTGCAGGTTCGTGTCCTTGGGCTTCTTGCTCGACTTGACAACGCTATGGCCAGTGGGATGACTGTATTCACTGGTTCGGTTTTGATGGGGGTTTGAAGAGCGGCCTCCATGTGTGCTGCCATGGCTTTTGAGAGTTCCTTTGTTCTCCCCAGGGTAAGTATGTCTGCCAATGACTTCCCTGACTCTTCCTAAATTCACTCTCTTAGCTTTGCCGAAGCACATCTTGGATAATCTGGCCCCTGACCTCCTAAGTCTCATCTTGAAACCTGCAGGAGCTTGCTAATTCTTTTAGGCGTGCATGGAACACATCCAGGGACTCTTCCAGTTGCTGCCGCGCTTACCTTATACAAAACATTCCTAATCTTGATTTGCTATGGTCTCAAATTGAGCATTGAGGATCGCAAAAAGTGTGAGGTGAGTCTTTGGCTTTGCCTCTGCCACCGTCTTTGATATCTTGTTGATATCTCTCCCTCCCAGATGCAGTAACATGGCACATTTCTGTGCATTGTCAACTTTAGTGATGTCAAAGAAGAGGAGCACCCTCTCCACCCATTCTTTCCATATCAGGGCTTGTGCAGACGGGGCTCTCTCGACCACAAATGGCTCTATTGCAGGGACGTGGGCCATGATGACCGTGCTGACGTCTTCGTCTCACCACTCTCGTGTAGGTGAAAAGGTAGTGGAACAGTAACGTGGGGCATGTAAATCCAGTTACCTTAATGAAAGCTCTCTCCCCTAAGCCACAGCATTATGCCACTTACAGCTGTTTGTGAAGCGTCGGCATCCTGCGGATGTCGTTGTGAAGGCTGGAGCACCTCGCACCTTGCGACCTGCCATCACACGCTATGCTGCCAGACAGGGCCTGGCGCCACCAGACACAGCCAGTGATCATTGTGTCAGCCGCTGCATAGAATGAGCGCCTGGCAGTCCCCGATGCAAGGCCACATCGCAGCACGAGCACTGTGCACTTCAAACTATGTGCTCAGCCACTGCGGTATGCCACGTCGCCAATGTTGTGTCGGGATGTGCTGGCTTGATAATCGCGGCACATATCTGGGACACGATCTTTAGCAGTGCACAATTACCTTGGGCCATGTGATGTAGGCCAGCATAAACACGCACACACACTTTGAGCTTTCACTGCTCGCGTAGCCCAGGACTGACTCCCCGCGGCCATGCCTATTTGTTATCAACCCCGCCCACATAATGTGGGCCAAACCACATAGCATATACGCCACCGGGGTGGGTGATGAGCAATATAACAGATAGTAATTGCTTTTATATTTACCATCTGTATCCATATATCACATGATTTAATTGGAGGAGCATAGCATCTCCGCCCACCCGCAGAAACAGCCGCTGGTAGAGAAGAGTGTTTGGCAATCAAGTGGAAGTCACAAGTCTCAGACAGTATCTCTTGTAACGTCCCTTACAATCATGCCCCTTTGGTATTAATAGCTACCCATAAGGATACCAAACAACAGACCGCCTATTGATGTTTGGCTTTAGAATTATTTAAATTTCCTAAAACAAACAGCAGGAACATCAGAGAAAAAATTTAGATTTCTTGTCCCAGTTACCAGGATCACCCCTGATTCAACTTGAGGGCTCCAGGGAGAGCATATGTTAATCTTAGAATCCTTAGAGTGACAAAAATTCATTAGAGGCTATTCAGTTTGTACCAGATGATGCTGCGTCATCAAGGATTAACTACTCCAGCCCGGGGCTTTGAATTAACAACCTAATGTAGTATTCTAGCTGTAGACTTAAGTCACATCAATAAGACCAGGGTCCATATTACAGATGGTGCCCTGGGGGCGCAAGGGGCCTTTGCGCCCGCTTTGCTCGCCCCTGGGGCACTCTGGTATTATAGAAGGGGGCAGAGACGTGTGTGCATCCTCTGCTATAATACTGACAGCAGCCCTCCACAGGGGGAAAAGGGGGTCACATGGATCCACCAGACATCCCCTTGCAGGTGGGTGCAGTCAAGGGGAGCTCTAAACTGCCTGCACTGTGAAAACACAGAGCAGCTGCTACATGTTTTCACATGAATGAGCTGCCCCAGTGCAGCGCAAGTTCGCAGCTGCCCTGGGGGCAGCGCATACACCAAAATGGGGCGCATTATCACTGTTTGCGGCCGGCATACCTATTGAAAGGTGCGCCAGGCACAAACGGTGATAATGTGTAATACGGCCCTAGTTGTACAAAACTATCAGACAACAACTTGAAAAAGTAGAGCCCAGAATTGGAGCACTGAAACCTTGGTGACAAACAGTGCTCTAGTAACCTAACCTCACGGTGTTCCTGGATGCGCATGCAGACCTGGAAGTAGAATCTGAAGCATGTCATCAGGTCAGCATCACTCCATTTCAGCAGGACATCACTTTCCTAGTCCTTGGCTTTAACTTTACTTCTCAAGGCATTCAGGGGGTTGTTCCTCATTTTAATTGAATTAAGAAACTTAAGGGCTGAACCATATGTTCTCTCTATTGGGTGAGTTGGCCAAAAGTGGTTCTCTGTACTGATTTACAAAAATTGGGGCCCTGAATGTCAGCATTGAGGAGTTATGAAAGAGCTTGGTTCTTTTTGCTAATGTGTGAAAAACAGGGTGTGCTGAATGTTAAAACTGCAGCGAATTGGAAAATGTTGGTTATCTATACTGATAAGTGAAAGGCAGAGGCTGCTGAAAGTCAAGAAAGAGGGGCTTTGTTATCTGTACTTATATGTGATAAGCAGAGGCACTAAAGATTGGAATTTCTTCTGTGAAGGACACAGAGATAGTTAATATAAATAGGGCACGTAATAGATAAGAGTACACATAGGGTGTTGAACATCCTTATCCCATCATGCATGGGTCAATATAATTAGATTTAACTAGACCCAGACATAATATGAGGGGGATACATGTGGAAAGAACATATCCACCGTCTACACTTCAAAAGAACGTATTTATGAATTTTCCTATATAGCTTATACTTGGCACTAGAGCATCAGAGCTCTTTTTACAACATAGCAAAACCTGTCCACTTACAATGAAACTGTTGAATGGAAGAGAGCTGATGGAAGCAGCGGTATTATGTACAAGATCACACTGAAATTTTAGGTGACACAATCACAAAATCTGTCTCCAATTTGTGGTGTCCTAAGCTACTGCATACAGGTAGATATTAAAGAGCAAGTCCTCTATGTACACATCATGATATAATCAATAGTAGTAAAAAGTTATACATACAAGAAGATCACGATTAGGGCCATGGGAAGATGGAGGGAGACAGACATCCACCATTCCCTAATCTAAGTGGACTTCACATGGACAATAGTATGCAGCCCTATATAAGATAATCACAGCGCGAGGCTCCAGGCGGGGGACAGAGAGGCTAAAGTACAGGATTATCCCACATGCTCAGAGTGCTAGAAACTCCGACCTTCCTATACTGGGACAGAGTTGGGAGTAACTTATTTAGGAGGAAGTATTTGAGTTGTTTTTAAAACTTCCCTTAGAGTACACAGAGTTGTATTAAATATGTTTCAACTGCCTTCAGGTGAACAAGTCAGCTATATCCAGGCAGTCATACACTTTTATATTGTAATACAAATGTAACATTTTCTAACTATGCAACACCATTGAACCCAGTCTTTTGATGAAGTTGAGTCCGAAAATGCCATTCCTATCATTTAGACACACTTCTCATGTATCTCACATTCAATTTACATTCTAAGAATGCATATTACCTGCAGTGTGTCAGCATGTTCATTGCTGGCTGCAGTAACCTGTGTAGAATGTACAGTCACAAGTTAATTTCCTAAACTCTGCCTAACTATTTTTTTTATCTATAAAATAAGCAATATTGAGTTGATGGAATTGGAACACCTTTCATTGCTTAATCCACTAGACATCATTCAATTTGTAGATGATGATTTAGAAATTTGTTAACATGTTCATCAAGTGTAAAAGCAAGTTATTTACCAATATAGTTAGGATATTTCAGCTCTATACATTTGCTACATGTCAGTGATTAAACTAATCTTTAAACTAATTGTGTCTTTGAAAAATACAAAACAATTTCCTGAGCACTCACTCATTTGTTAGTGGTAAAACACAGCTGTATTTTTCTGTTTCTGAGGGGGAAAACCAAATGAAGGCACCTCCCATATCAGCCTCTAAATAATTATGGTATGGCAATAACTGAGCATATGATGATTGTGGCAGAGCATAGCAAGGCTGTTCCTGAGGCATCAGAGGATGTACTTGTGTTGTATAAACAAAGGCTCTGGCTTAGCTGTACAAAATTTGCTTTCACACCTATGGATGCCTGCATATAGTTCAGTTCATCAGCATTTGAATGTGAAAAGAACAGTTTACTGTAAGCACCCAAAACCCCAATCAATTCATAGTGGATTTGGGGCCAGATGTACGACCATTTTTGCATGCGCAAACGGGTTTGCGAACCCGTTTGCACAAGCAAAAACAGCATGGGAAATGTACAAACCCTATTTTGCGAGTCGCAATTTTTTGAGACTCGCAAAATAGGGTTTTGAAACTTGCTATTATGAAGGGGCGTTCCCTTCCTAATAGCGAGCGCAACGCTAAGTAAGAATGTTTTGTGTCCGCAATTGCGGGCACAAAACACTCGCAAATTACCACCCTCTTCAAGAGGGTGGTAATGGGGTCGCAAAATGGATGGGGTCCCCAGGGGACCCCTTCCACTTTGCAAACGCAGGGGAAAATATTTTTTAAGGGCAGGCTCCAGGGACCACTGCCTGCCCTTAAAAAATGAAGCGAAAACAATTTTTTTTTATTAAATCATCCCGTTTTCCTTTAATGAAAACGGGTTGCATTTGTTTTTAAAAACTGCTTTATTTAAAAGCAGTCCCAGACATGGTGGTCTGCTGAGCCCAGCAGGCCCCCATACCTGGGAGGGCCTGCCGTTTCCAATGGGGTAGTAAATTGCGAGAGGCTCATTAATATTCATGAGCCTCTCTATTTGCGACCCCATTGGGAATTTCTAACAGTGTGTTACATACTGTTGTACATCCCAAATAGCGCCTTGCAAATTGCAAGCCGCAAAAGACTCGCAATATGTGAGGCGCTATTTTTGCCGTTGTACATCTGGCCCTCGATGTCCGTGATTTCTGGGATGTTAACAGTCGCTTACAATTTAGGGACGCAGTAGTAATTTAAACACAATTTCATAGTTAATATAGACACAAACAAGTCCTGCACTAACAGAAAGGCACTTTACGCTTAAAAGTGTTTTATTTCAACAGTCTCATGTTGTTGCTAAGCATATGTAAAATAACCACACAGCATATAATTAAACCAGCACTAATCATGCTGTGGACATGGAAAATAATACGGTCATTTGTCCCATAATGGAAATATCATTTAGCAACCAAATTTTCTAAAGCCTACATCTATGTGTTATACTACAAGAGCATGGAGTAGTTTACCTTGCATCTAGAGTTCCCTAGGAAGAATCAGTGCACTGCAAAACTGTGTACAAGAAGAAGCTGCAGTTATCAGTAGCTGGGAGACAGCATTCACTCAACAGGAAATCAAATAATCAGCTGTGTTCAGCTCCTTTCTGACTTGGCTCAATGTTAGCTCTCTGTGTGAGATGGGATGTGGCAAAACGACGGCACTCTGGCAGTCTCTGTCAGGATCTTCTGGCAGTATCTTGCGTGATAATCTGGGCAAAGGATCTCTCTATCTAAGTGGCTACTTAAGCCCTTTATATTGTTGATCACAGATCTTATCTGATATGGGAAATCCTTGAGAAATTTCTGATATAATCTGTGTGTATCAATATGTGAATCTTAGATGCATTAGTATAAAGAAACATGGCAAATACAGGTCAATTCAGACTACATTATTTATGTTATTCCTGTTAGCTGTTTGTCCCGAATGGATGTCGCATTAGGTTTTGAATAAGGTGTCTTATCAATGTCACTGTCTGGATGACTTTACACCTTCATAGGTTCTTGAAAAGAAAAGTACAGACAGCATTTACGTCAAAGGTAGACATGCCAATGACCAAGCAGAAAAAGAAATTTCGGCATGCTCAAAGTGAAGTTTGGCCATAGAATCTTTACAACATCTCCAGCTTGTACGTCTGAATCTGACGTAAATGGGGAGTATATATGACTAATGATTGTATTTGTATTCATACAAAAAAAATCTATGCTCTCAGTAAAGTAAGAAATAAATGTATATATCTAAAACAATTTCATACAATATAGCATAAATTTAAATCGTACAATTTCTTAGAAGATATGATAACATAAATTAGCAGAAAATATGCAGTAAGTACTTTTCTTAAGCTTTGCATGTTTCAAGCGTATAAGAAGAAATAGTTAAAACATTACGTTGTATAAAAGATATCATAAAACAACATTATTATAAAAGCATACTATCTCATGATGTTTACTATGAGAGATGTGTTTTGGTGATTAAACAAACTAGGTACAGTATTAAGTATGTCAAATTGAAAAAATGATGCAGCTTAAAAAGATAGTTAGTTGAAACTCCTCTTCTTCATGATACAGTTTTTGCTGTAGATACAATATCCTGTGCATGTTTCCGGGTGATTCATAAGCTTTTCTTTAGTCGTCATCTTAGGAGATTTAAATGGCATCGGGTTCACATGCAGAATAGGTGTGACCAGGGCAATAGGCTGTCAGTGCGTGAATATTTTAGTTAGCTTTTGAAGTGGATGAACCAGGAAGTCGTTGTATGTTTAAAGCATTTAACAACGGTGAAAGTCCCTCTATCGGAGGCTTGAACGACAACAGTGAAGTAAGCCAATTGTTAGGAAGCTCGCCAAAAAAAAGACACTGGTAATATTGATGCATTATAAAGAACATATTGCAGTAGTGGCAAATGTTTTGCTCGCATTGTCTCTGCTGTGATTACAACAATTGCAGGAGCACTTCGACGTCTAGGAAAGCCATGTGCAGCTGCTCCATATGTAGAGCCAAGATGATTTCCGTTGGACAGTTCAAGCACCAGAATACAACTCACAGATCATCAATTTTCTAAAACGATAACATACAGTTTTCACTGAGTTTCAGAAAGCCAAGCATGTCCCAGATAGTGTGCTAGGATTTCTCTGCACTTTTGCTCAGCTGGATATGTTTACTCTATTTTGTTGATGTCCTTGTTAGGTCAGGAGAAAGATAACAATACAACAGCCAATGAACAGAAGGATGGTAGAAATCCTCCTAAAAGACTGGAGAACAAAGAGTGAAAAAATGATGGTATCAGTCTAAACACAGCTTTAAATCCATCACCAAACCAGATCTGATGTCTTTAAAAATTGCATAATACCAGTTGTTGTAGATGCAGTGAAAATAATATGAACGATCTCAGCAAAGTGACTTGAGTATTGGGTCTGTAATAGTCTCTGAATCTCCAAAGCCATGTTGACTGTCTGTAAGTCATAGGTCCATGCTGCACAAAATGGACTTCTTTTTGTAGTAACACAGTGACTAATTTGCTAAGCTTGTCAGAACACATACACCTTACCAAGTGACAACTTTGATTACATGTTGAGGTGGTGGGTCCCAGGTCCTTCCCCAACTCTACGTTGTTTTGGAAACTGTAATCACATAAGTTTGGAAAGGTTCCAACCTGAAAGAAACTGATGTTGGTTAGTATTAAATAAGAGCCCTTATTCAACAGTTCATGATGTGTTGGGATAAATGGAATGGGAGTACCAGATGACACAATCCAATCCAGGCATAAAAGTATTACACGTGCCATGTAATAAAATAAAATCACACAGTAGTGAATGACCTAAAGGATTCTTGAAGCTGGAAACACTGATACTTAAAGTATCATCTTTTAAAAACACATGAAAGACAAAGGAAATTTCAACAACTGGAACAGATGTGAATTGTGCATTTGTTTATACCAGCCTAAGGAGGTGTACGTCTGACAATTATGGCAATGAAAAGATGTAATAGGCAAGGAACTGACTCCTTGTATCAGCTATGTCACAGGTGGATTTTCACTACATGGAAATGGTGTTTCTTCCATTTCTTCAATACTCAATATTGTGTATGCAAATTATTTTTTACCAATTGTTTTTGTGTCAATGGTAAATGGTAAGGCACAAAAATTGCCTCTAGAAGTTGTCAGGGCAAATGATCACAGAGTCTGCAAAGCCAATTTAAATGTATTATAGCTCTCAATCAAGCCTGCCCATGTTGTAAAATACCTAAGTCTTCTTTGAGAAGATCTAATGTGTAGTACATGATTTTATTCAAACAATACACTCTTTTGGAATTTTGGATAAATTTGAAAACTGCAGATTTTCTTTATCTATTTTCTTTGCATCAGCTTTTTCTGCGTACCATTTCCATTCATTATAATTGGCATATGTTCCTGTCACTGTAAACCATTTATTTCTAGTAGGGCGTGGTCCCAGAAGTAAATCAGAAATATCCATGATTTCTTTAAATAAAGACAAGTGCTCCTATGTAGCCTGAAGACTGGAATATGCTAACCACTGTTGGTGCACCTTTCCTACACTATGGGCCATATGTAGATAGCTAAATACCGGTCGGTAACGTCTGAAAATCGGTAACTTTCCCGTTACCGACCGGTATTTAGCCCTTTCTAATGTAGGAGGCAGGTTTTAAGGATTCGGTAATTTACCGAATCGGTATTTTAAGAAATCGGTAAAATACCGAATCGGTAAGTTACCGAATCCTTAAATCCTATGTAGGGAGCACTCAAGTGAGTGCATTTTTGGTTTAAGGATTCGTTATTTACCACCAACTAAAAGTTGATGGTAAATACCGAATACCTTTTCAAAAGCAATTTTGTGCTTTTTTAAAAGTGCCATGTGGCAGACATACATGCCCTTAGGGCATGTATGTGCGCCACATGTGCACACATGCACGATTCAGGGGTGCAACAGGGTGTCAATGTGACACCCTGTCACCCTTGAATATGCTCCCCCTATTACCGATTCGGTAAATACCGAATCGGTAATAACGAATATTACCGAATCGGTAAAATTTACCGATTTTTTACCTACATTCTATTTACCGATTCTTAAATACCGAATCGGTAAAATTCGGTATTTAGGAATCGGTAAATACAAATTACCTACATATGGCCCTATATGTGGTAACAACTACAGGTATGCAAATGGTATATAGCGGGTCAGGGCACTTAGCTTTTTAATGAGGGGAGTTAGAAAGGAAACGATGCATGCATGTGTTAGAATCACAGATCCATAGTGCTAAACATTCAGGAAGGAACTGGGAGGAATTATAAGTTACATTTGAAATCATGTAATTTATATAATGTTTGGAGATGTTCATTTGTGATTGCCAATTAGTCAATAGTGAAGAATTGACATTTGGTATGGAGGGTATTTTAAGATCTACCATAGTTACAAATCCCAGACAGGCAGTCTGGTAGTCAGTTTCATTCAAAACACTAATTTCTTTTGGTATTGTGCATGATTTAATCAGGGCTTCCTCACCTTTAATTTGCCAATACTTAGCTTCCCAAATACTTTTGTCATCAATATTATCTGGTCAATAGCCATGTGCTTGTATGAATAAATTCTGATTAAATACCTCAGAATACATCAGTGTATTAGTAGCATTACATTTTTCTGGAGTTGTTATGAAGTTGTAAAAATATCGTCAGCTGAGGGTTGTGATCTCTGGAAGTAGGGACATTTCTTTAAGAAATGTGGGTGACTATTACTATGCAGAGCTTCCTAATGTTTCCATTGTGTTTTTTTTCTATATTTCTCTAGGATAGCTAGCTCAATGTATGTCATAGTGTGCATAATGATGGAACCAATACATTTCTTAATAATTAAATGTAATTCAAATACATTCAAATAAGGCTGTTCATTGTATAGAGAAGTGTATGCCTGCAAATCAGATAGCATACGTTTTACAATTTCATTATCCCAGTCGTCTGAGTCAGAACCAGGAATAATCACATCATTCATTGAAAGCTTCAACAAGTATGGCAATTGCAATGTCTCATAATCTATGCAGTTGAACACAGGATAACCTGTGATGTTTGCAGCTTAGAGATCTCATTGAGTTCTGTGGGATGAGAGATGTCATCGAACTAAGGATTATGGAATAGTTCTTTCAGGGATGTAATGTCCATTCAGTAGCAGTGGAGCAACGGTCATTGTTTTCAGCCACATAATGAAAAGAAACACTCCTATAGGGATCCAAACATAGGACTTTAGCAGTATCAAGTACCTGTCACAAGACCAATGATAAGCGAGTAGAAATCGCTGCTGTAGAGTGTGTATGGAGGGTGATGAAAAGTTCTCTGTGTAGAATTCAGATTCATTCTCATAAATTGTTGTTTCTTAAAAGGGCATCATCTCGAATAGTGTTGACCTATACGGTGGTTCATAATAAGCCATGGCGTTGCTTGGAACATTTTCAACTGTAGTGATGACAGCATCAGCTTCATCAATGAAATCCATTGCTCTACCCAAAGCTGGAGATGCCGTATGCTCAAATATCCCTGGCTGTATACTCAAGCTGGTAATGTTACTGCTCTCTTCTGGGGTTCTCCATTGAGACAATGGGAAAGGCTGCTCTGAATACTACCTGATATCCAGGAGGGTCTGCTGTACAGAATTAGGCAGATAATGCTTTTTCACATGGTCAATGGACACCTGCCTTTTTTTTTCGAATCAGACAAAGGAGGCAGGATTACAGTTTGTTCACCTTTTATCCCAACAACTGGAATGGGTAGTCTGTAGGATGGTTCAAAGGCTTGCTTGTCATAGATATTTTCTTGAATTAGATCCCCTACTTTAGGGGCCCATCCTTCAGAAGCTGTTAAAACCTAGTTTTCACTGGGGCGGCTTCTGAATTCTTCACATTGGACAAACTTTGCCTGACCTCTTGGTGACTCTTGTGTGGTAAAATACAGTTCATTAGTTAATAAAAACCATAAATCTAAAACCAAGGTAAACAGGTCATACATTTGACATAACCATTCGATTGAGATTTAATAACAAGGATGCATTACGCCTATTCCTAGAGGAGCCTCATCTGGGCCTCTCCTTGCCTCCCTCTCCAAAATGGCCAGGAAAAGACCCAGCATTGCAATGGTCCTGTAAAGTGCAGGGTGCAAAGAAGCATTGTCCTCCAGAAGGGCCTGCCCATGGTACACTTTGTGTAATAATGGGCATTTGGGAAAACCCCCAATGTAGGAAGTAACAATACAGCTCCTAAAACTTGTGCACTTGGCCATCATTTTTGAAAAGTAAATAATGCAGGAGATAATGCTTGGTGGTTACTAAAGTGCCAGAGTGCCAAAAACAGCTACATACCCTCCCAACCTGGACTCTATCGTCAAGCAATTAACCGCAAATTCAAGGAATACCCGGACTAGAGCTTAAGCAACAAAACATATGCCATACACACATGATAAAATATTCAAAAAAGGCCAGCCTAATTGACACCAGCTGGTGGCCAATGTGCTTAGGGCGATAAAGTGCAGAGTACAAAACGGCGTGAAATCACAAGATCTATTCTTGGTGGGATAGGGGATAAAAGCATTGTTATTCTTACTACACACCTACAGGGTACCATCTGTGCATATCCACAGCCCCCCATTTGCACTTGCCTAGGGCACAGGACCTAAGGCCCTACGTAGCAGGGTATTTGGCCTCTACCAGCTTTTTAAAAATGTCAGTAAAATGCACCAGCTGAATATTTAACATTTATGTTTCCCCATTAGCAGCCCTGATAAGAAAGTTTAGTTTCTCACTTACATCCGATGCTGACGACAGCCAAATTGTGGTCTCCATAGAGAAAAACGTTGGTTGCACTGGAAACAGATTTCTAAACTGCATGAAAGCTGTCCAGAATCGGATGGATAAAAAATGCCTCAAATTAAACTCAGAAAAGCTGGGGTACTACTGTTTGGCCTGAAACTGCATTTCTGGGGCCCTGTGGTATGGCCAACTACTATGGGTCAAATCCCCACCCCAGTGGATAAAGGACGAAATTTAGGAGTAATTATCAATCATAAACTTAATTTTACAGATCAAGTAAATCCACTCACCTCCTCCACATTCAACACTCTCAGAATAATTTAAAAGGTTCTGAATTTCATACCAGCCAGCCGCGGTCGATAGTAGGAGTAACTGCAGGGCAGTGACGTGGGGAGGGGGGTAGTAAACTATGGATTACGGAGGTTTACAGGTAAGTTAACATATAAATTAATAAAACGAATTTCGTTGCGTGCACTGCATCCCCAAATGCGATGCAGTGCACGCAACGAAATTCGTTTTATTAATTTATATGTTAACTTACCTGTGAACCTCCGTAATCCATAGTTTACTACCCCCACCCTGCCCCTCCCCCTCCCCACGTCACCGCCCTGCAGTTACTCCTACTACCGACAGCGGCTGATACCAGCTAACCTGAAAAAAACCCTAGTTACAGCATTAATTCTATCAAAAATAGATTACTGTAACAGTTTGCTTCTGACTACTCCTAAACATAATCTAAATAAACTTCAGGTTTTACAAAACGCCGCGGCAAGACTCCTATTGAAAATCCCCTAATTTTGCTCAGTGACTCAAAATCTGAAAGAACTACACTGGCTCCCCATTAAACAAAGAATAACTTTTAAGGTACTCTGCCTAACCTACAAAGCAATCCATAATCTGGGCCCAGCCTTTCTGAGTCACAGTTTCAAGCAGTATGTTCCAGCAAGGAAACTTCGATCAGCTACTGCAAACCTGTTGATACAGCTCAGTTTTTAAGAAAACGCGATGGGGCAGGAGGAGCATTGTGATAGAAGCAACTAAAGTATGCAATATACTTCCTCTGGGGATAAAGAATGAACCAACAGCCTCATGCATCAAGCCAAAAACCAGTCGGTAAAATACCGATTCGCTAATAGCTCCCGGTATTGAGTTAAAAATACCCAATCCCAATGCATCAACCCAAAAGCAAAAATCGCTATTTAAGGAATCCTTAAATAGCGATAGCATTTAAGGAATCCCAAATTGAGATTCCTTAATTTAAGGAATCTCAATTTGGGATTCCTTAAATGCAATGCATGAAAGTTAAAAAATTAGCGAATTCGCTAATAGGGGGAGCAAATTACCATGAAGATGAACTGCATGGTAATTTGCTAAAAGTTTGAAAAATGCACTTTTGTGCATTTTTCAAAGTTTCATGTTGCGCACACACATGCCCTTAGAGCATGTGTGTGTGCAACATATGTGCACATATCAATTTCAGGGGTGCAATAGGGTGTCATTTTGACACCCTTGCACCCTTGAAATTGCATGAGCAATTTGCGAGAACCTACTGGTACTCGCTATTTGCTCATGCAATCTCCAATTCATTCCTATGGGCCTGGAGGCCCATAGGAATGATTGGGATGGCATTCCTTAATTGCTACTCGCAATTTGCTAGTAGCAATTAAGGAAAGTTAAGGAATCGCTATTTGAATAGCGATTCCTACATGCATAGCCTTTTGCTATTCCTTATTAGCGATTCCTTATTTTTCGCTAATAAGGAATCGCAAATGGCATTGTTGATGCATGTGCCCCCAAGTCTTCTATCTTTCAGAAAGGCTGTAAAGACCTGTTTTTTTAAATCAGGGTAACTCTTCTGGCAGTCTTTTATCTACATTCGCTGAAAACAACAGCGCTTAGACGCCTCAGGGCATTAATGCGCTATATAAATATAATTAACATAACATTCAGCTTAGTGTTGTTAGGATTTAGGGTCTCCAGAGTGGCTGATCTGCAAGTTCTTATTCCGCAGCAGGGCCCTCCACTGTATGGTTAGGCAGGGACAGAGGCAAAGGATGTGCAGTAATGTTTTCTTTGTCTGATGGCATAACTGACAATTCAAGTCCTCCCATTGCTCTTTCTTCTGCCATTTGGGCTTGAAGTCTAGGGTGGGGAGCACCCCCAATCTCATTGACATTAATTTCTTCTTATCATTCACAGAGTGGGCGGCTCCAGGAAGGACGGATCCTGTTGCTCCTCATACGAGTTTAGCACCAGCCATCTATGTGCTCGCTTTGCTAATGTTACTTGTCTTCCTACTGACTTTTCAGTCTGTCGCTTTTGTTTACCATTCTCTTAAGGACTTGCTCACTTGTGTCTAACTGCCAAAGTTCACTGAGGCCGAGCGTTTAGATACAGTGCTGTAAGTACCTTTTAAAACAGACTTTCTCTCTTTCTAGGTTTATTGCAGACGAAACATAATGAGTTAGTGAGTGACTTTGTAAGTCATTCAAATGTTGGTCCAAGTTAAACTTTTTCTTGCCTGTTATCTTCCCAGGATTATCTAGGCCACGTATATACATGGGCACTCTGAAGAGGTCTTTGTATGGAGTCCACCCTTCCAATACTCATCTAGTGTAGGAACTGCCAGCACTGGAAGCAAAATGTGCTTAAACAGGCCTAAAACTGAAGTGCCCAGGTGTGAGTCAATTAGTGATGCTCCCCCTCATCATGAGGAGGGGGGTTCACAGAAGACTGAGGAGGTTAAGCCCACTGGGCTGTGAGATCTTCAGCCTGGTAAATGTTGGCTCAGGCAGCCAAGTACTTGGCTGCCTGACCCACACATGAGGCGTGTCTGTCATTCTAACCTTTGATCAGCCTGACAGACACACTTGCAGTATTAAAAAAGGTAGAGTTAAGGGTGCCTCCGCCCTAACGATGCGCCACAGCTGGTTATGGGTCTGGCAGAGTACCCAGGAACAATTGTTCTCTACTTTGAGTGACTAGAGTATTAACTCATGTAGATGCCTACGAAAATTCCGGCACCTAGCATTTAATGGATTTAAGGCAGACTAAACTGTATTTAAAAGGAAAAGCAACACCTATTACACACATTGTGTCTCACTAAGAATTAAAAATTCCTCAACCTATGTCTCAAAGAATAAATCTGATCAAAACTGTGGTACTATGTTATTTACACTTATCTCTTTTCTTATTTACACGTTATCGCTTTTCTTATCACCCTTTATTTATTTATATATTTATTTATTTTATTGAGTAAAATAACAATACAGTACTCATTAAGGAGCTTCCAGAACCAACACTTGAAATCACCAATTTAAATATAAGAATGGCAACAGCTTTATCACTATATAAGTGACTCAACCTAACATGTCATTAATCTTCAGTACTCCTGATCACTTTTTTGCCAAACAAACCCCACAACCTAACACAGGAATCTACACCTTCAGGGAAAAGGAGTGCTTCAAAGAATCTAACTTTAGTCACTCCTCTTGTATTTTCCATTCCTCCACTGTTCTCTCAACCTGCACCACTGGTAATATGACATAATCCCTAATCATTTTTGTTGCTATGTACTATTCACACAGATTCATAATTGTAGCAAAGTAATTCTGGTATTCATCTCCGTCATCTTCTGCTCTTCAGCCTTATATGTGTTATCAATTCTTCAAGCACTGTAACTTTGCAGTTAATATTTCTCATGCAGGGCTGCACAGGACTTCAAAAGCAGACCAGGCAAAAATGTTCATATTAGCCTTCTCCTTTAATTCTATCTCTCTCTTTCCCCTGCTTTTTCCATTAAACCATTCTCTGGCTCTCTCCTTCTCTCCTGTATCTATCTTCTCTAATTCTCTTTAATCTCTCTCTGTACTCTCTCTTTCCATCTGCTCTTGTTCCCTCCTTTTTGACTCAGCAGGTAATCCTAGTATCATGCCCCAAGAAGCGGTATTATGTCCCAGGGCAGTCTATGGCCATGACCAAGGAATGTCCCTCCTTGTTGTGCAACAAAATCATTAGACAGAACTGTCTCTTGCACTTTCCATCATGTGTGTGTGCCTCTGCCTTATGATGAAATCTCGGGGTGTACCAGCAGGGCCTATTCATCATCAGCACTCTGGAATATTGACTTTAGTGATATCTCTCCCTATGCTGTGTGGCTAACTACACAACTCTGTGCCCTTCAAACAGGAACAATCGGTGGGGTCTCTTGGTGGAGGTCACAGGCCTCGCCACTTCTGAACAGGTCTCCCTGGTGGTGGTGGTGCAGACTTCAGAACCGTTCATCACAGCCTCTCATTAGTCTGCTCTTCAAGGGAGTATTCTCCTCCAGACAGCACTCCTTTCTTCTGGGTCCCCACCCAACTCACATGATTGAAGCCTACTTCAACTTCATAGAGCCACAGAACCAATCTTCCTTGGGCCATAGTTAGTTGTAGCGAATCGACATGTGTTTGCTATCATCCTCAGGCTACTCATCACTCTACCAGAGCCCACTGTATGGCCTGCCCTTTGGACTACTGCACCAAATGTGCCTATTAAGGCCAGGTTGGAGCATAGTGAATGGGGAACGCAGCAGTTTGCTTTGTTACTTCTTCTTGGCTCCTTGGGTTGCTTAATTCGTTGGGGGAGGTCAGTTGAGCTCCCTCATAATCCTCTGTCCAGGTGAATAATAAGCTGAGGCTTGAGGGACCATGCCATATGAATATGTTGCCTTCAACAACTGTCGAGCCCTAAACAGTGGGTTCCACTTTGAATGTGGTGTGAGTCTGCCTTCGGTACGTTAATTCTTAATCCTATAAAACTGCCATATTTAAATTTTTCAAGTTGATTTCTAGGCACTCACAATAGGCGAAAATAGATTTCACCAACTTCAAATAGATTTTGCAGCAATAAAAACCTACATTTTTTGTGAAAGAAATTGCCCAAAATGATTTTTTGCAACAAATGTTACCTATAGGAGATGTTTTGCAAAGATGACAAACTTTTATTAAGATTATAAACCTTTGCCAGCTGAATTTTAATGTAACACAAGAGTTTTGTAGCTTGAAAAAAAGGTTTGTGGCTTCTGGTTTCTCTATCACTTTCCCAGGTCCCTGAAGGTAACAGCATCAGGCATGGAGGAATCTTCAAGAACGAGAGTAAGAAAGGGACGTAGGGGCAGTGATTCCAATGAGACGGTACTCACCGGTACTGAGTACCAGTACTTCCAAATTTTCTGGCCGGCAGTACCGGCACTTCTCTTTATCCAGGGTGAGTTCTCTTCAGCCAGGGAGCATTCAGGCCAAATTTTAGTACAGAAACAGCGCTCCTAGAAATCTCAGAGACCATTAAAGACGTCCTCGACAGGGGCGGCAAAGCCGCTCTGATATTACTGGACTTATCGGCGGCCTTTGATACCGTCCCTCACGACCGTCTCCTGTTGAGGCTCCAGGAGTCCGGTTTCGGAGGGACAGTACTCAAGTGGTTTGCCTCTTTTTGTCGGATCGCCAACAAACAGTCTGGGCTCCGCCTTTCTCGGCCCCCATTCCCCCCTTAAAGGTGGGAGTCCCGCAGGGCTCTATTCTCAACCCTACACTGGTTAACATTTACATGTCTCCCCTAGCAAACTTGGCTGAGACTCATGGAGCAAAAATAGTGTTGTAGGCTGACGATATGCAGTTGCTCTTTACCTGCAATAAGGACACGGATTTCAAAGGTGAAATGATCAACTTCTGTTTATCTGAGGTGTTTGCCTGGCTCCAGCAGACTCAACTGAATTGTGACTCAAAAAAAACGGAAATAATTTTCTTTGGTCTGCCCCCTAACAATATGTGGTGCAGCTGGTGGCCACAGGATATGCATCCACCTTCAACCTCGGTCAGGTCAGTTAAAAACTTGGGGGTGAAAATGGAGGACACCCTTAATATGAAATCTCAGATTCAAGTGGTAGCTGGACAATGCTTCAGCCTCCTAAAAATGCTGAAACAGTTTTTACCCCTTCTTTCGGTCCCCCACAGGAAAACAGTGGTCCAGGCCCTGATCGGATCCATGCTGGACTATGTTAACATCCTTTATCTTGGACTACCGGAATATTTACTTACCTGCCTACAGGTGCTCCAAAACGCTGCAGCCAAGGCGATACTTTTTCTTGGCCCGAGGACGTGGATGTCTCCCCATGTTAAATCTCTTCATTGGCTCCCGATCCGCAAGAGGATCTATTTTAAAGCCCTTGTCCTGGCCTTGAAGGCCCTACATGATACTGGAGCCCCTTATCTTAGAAAAAGAGTCCAATTGTACCATCCTCGGCGCTCCCTGCGCTCCGCGTCCTTGACGCTTGCATGCACCCCCGTGTTCCTCTGCTCTCGAATAGGAGGTCGATCTTTTCAGGTGCAAGTCGCCCAACTGTGGAACTGTATGCTGCCAACTTTAAGACAGATGCAAGCTCTTCTCCCCTATAGGAAGTCCTTAAAAACTTGGTTGTTCCAGCAATAGCCTTTGCGTTGTCTTACTCACTTCAGCCTACCACACTTAACTAGCACCGGGACACTCTGCCGAGTAGCTGTGCGCTCTACAAATACCCTGATAACATAACATAACAGTATTGGTACCCTGATAGGCGGCATGGCAGGCTCAGGTTAGGTATCTCCTCTAGCACAGGGTAGATACCGCTCTGCTTCTCAGAGCTTGTAAGCACAAGAAGCCTATTGCAGTAGCCTTTTGCATGGTCCCTGCGGGAGATTCCAGCAGTGCCGTGCTGTGCTTCACGGTACAGGGTCTAGACAGACCCTGCACTGTCGATCAGGTGCGCAATGGCTATTCGGATGAAAGGGCTTTAGCCCTATCCCCTGCCCCTCTCCATCAGGTGTGCAAATGGGCTTGGACTGCCAGTCAGTAATCCAGTCCAATTTAGGATATTGCACTGGCCGTAATAAAGTGAGTGGCAGTGCAACACAATCCTCTACCTTCGCCAAAGCCAGTTTTCTTTTCATCTTTTGGTTCAGCACAGGAGCTGCTTCCCTTTGTTCGCCCCTCCAACACTAATCGCTGCATTTACAAGATAACAGCAACAGACCTGGGTACTGGTCCATGAGTGTGAAGTTAGCCCTCCCCATAGAGCAATGAATAGCAGGGAAGCTGCAGCACCCCAGGAATGAGCTCCCATGACAACTGGCAATATATTTGGTTGGGGAAAAGATGAGGTGAACATTGAAGGAAGGGGGAGGGATGAATGTAAAGAAATGAGTTGAAAGGTGATGTTAGGATTACCATTTGTTTTCAGATAAAAATAACAGATATTCCTTGAGCTGTGAAATCATGAATGGGCTTAGAAATGGTATTTTAACACACATTTGTGTAAAGTCATTAATCTGGGGCATTTCTTGTTAACTTTAATATTTGTTTATATATCTATACATATATATATGCACACAAACAAATAATGAAATATAGCAGAACAAAATACTGGCCAGGTGGCAGACTTAGGGGATGAGTACTGCATGGAGAGGAGAACAGGAGACAAATAGGGAAAAAAAGAGAGAAAATCAAATAGACTTGAGGAGAGAGTAAGCGAAAGGTGGGAGGAAGAGGGACAGAACCAGTGAGAGACGGTTAGAGGCTGGGTAAAGATGAGAGGCGGTGGAGAGGACAAGTGTATGTACAGGTAAGAGACAGGAAGAGCCTTATTGTAGGAAAAAAGGCAATAACATTGTTTTAAATGGGCCGGTACTCACACGGACTTAGTACCGGCACTTCTTATTTATATCACTGTAAGTACCGGCACTTCTCTACTGCTGAGGAGAGTACCAATACGCATGAAAGGTAGGCTCACTGTCTGCTAGTGTTTTTGAGCACTAGGCTGTCTGGGTTGGAACCTATCTCTGACAGACAAGGCACTTCTGTAGTCCTGAGCTGAGCCACTGCTGAACTATTTAGCGTGGACTAATTTGCATGATGTCCCTGTGTTCACCATCACACTGTGTTTGACAGTGGAGGGTCCATTTAGGCCCTGTGCTGTTAATCACATTCACAATATCTTGTGCATTTGTGCAAACACAAGTATGGAGGCAGCACACTAACAGTGGCAATTAAAAAAGCCATGGGAGGTAAGGAGTTTAAAATGGCTTTAATCCCACCTACGACTATGTGTGAGTGTTTGCTTATGTCTGTGTGCTTGCTGACTTGTGTGTGCCTGTTTTTGTGAGAGAAAAGTGGAAGCATGAGGGAGAGAATCAATATACTCTCAGGAGATATTTGAAAGGGAATGTGTGGAATGCTTTTGTGTACATGTCTGCTTGTTTCTCTGTGTGTGTGTGTGAACGCTTGAGAATAAATAGTATTGTGCCAAACAACAAATATCAGTATGGCATTAAGAAGCAGAAAATATTACAAAACAAGGAACTGTTAACATATCATCCTGTTTGGCTTTCATTTTGTGTAATGAGTTAGCCTGTTTTGTTTACATAAACGCATTTCTCATGTGTTTTGATATGTGCTGCACTTGGTACAGAAGTCATTATGGATCATCATATTTAGCCCCTAGCCCCGCCCACTTGCCACATCTCTAGCTCATTATAATGAGTACCTGCACTTATTTTTTCCCATTTAAAGCACTGGGTAGGGGTAAGGTAGAGATAAAGCAATCAGAGCTGGAAGAGAGAGAGGATAGAAGGAGAGAGAGAGAGAGAATGGATGGCTCAAAAGAGGCTGATGAGAAGGGGATGGGTACCGGGCTGGTTTGAGAATTTCTGCCATTGCTGCTTTTGTTTCCCAGTCCGACCCTGCCCTTAGCGCTCCCCTTATTCTTTGTGGCTTCTCTGCAATGTTCATAGACCTGAATCCAACGTTGCTCTACTTGCATTCTCACGTGCATTGTTCTTTTGGAGTTACTCGTTTGTCTTGATTCTTTGTTCCGTTTTTATTGCGTTTTCTCATTTATTTACCCAGTGCCTACTGGGTGAAAGCATGCTATAATTATGAAAAATGTTAAGTTTGGGAAAAGTACACAGAGAGACCAATGGTCTTTACTATGAAACACGAATTCCATTATTGTATGGATGGAAGGATGGAGCATGGTTGAAAGTAATGTTATGATTCCGGATAGAGTTTCTGCAGTTATTTCATTAGCTGACATTTCTTCAGCTCAGAATGAGATATCGACCATTCAGCTACAAAAACAACCTGCTCGTCCACAGCCAAACAATAGCAGAGGTATCTGGTTATTCTAGCCTTCCCTGTGTTTTCAGAGCCCTCTGTTGCTATCTGATTATTACAGAAGCTGATTACCTGCTTGCAGAGGGCACAGAGGGTAATGCTTTAAGCCTCTCTTGCTGCTTGCCATCCCGTGTTATCTACGCCGTTCACTGCAGGCCGTGTACACAGCGCGCCATTATCTAACACCGCCCGTTCATTGAACGCGGGCGGAAATATCTTTGAAAAACTTAATATTCGGCGGCACTCCAACGTGACAACTGTCTCGAGAGTTAAAGACGTGATTAATTGAACTGAGATATCTGTTTACATGGCTGTCCACAAAACTATGTTAATTATGTTATCTATGTTACGTAAAACTTCACAAACCTACATCATACAAACGTCTCTGTCTGTGGTGATTGCAGTAAAACGTAGCACTGATGTAATACTGCCGTACTTTCATTCCTGGGCATGCAGACGTTTACAGGGTTGCGTTTCCATATTTAGCTACTGGGAAGGAATATGGCAGACATTTATGGATAAAATCAAAGTGTATTAAGACAATGTGCTTGCAAAACAGAAAAGAGTACATGATAAAACCGCCATCAATTAAATAGGATACTGTTTAACAGTGCATAAAAAGCGGGATAGCATATATTTACTTAAAAATCTATATCATTGTGTTTCAAAAGAGCAGAATCTCTTATAAACATTGGTTTAATAGCTTCCTGCGAGACTCCAAAAACAACCGCAGTGTGTTATCAGATGAGAAATGTTCTCACCGCCAGGCATAATGAGGAGGGGGTACGGGTAACTCAGGTGGGGGGGGGGGGGGGGGGCGTCGGTCCATCATGAGTTCAACCCTGAGAGTCCACTAAAAATAAGGAATAACAGACTTTTACCTGGAGATTTCGGGTGCTTCCAGGAGTCAAAATCTCCAGGTAAAAGTTAAGAGATCTGCGGTGTTTCCGCATATCTGATCATTCCTGCTCCAACCGTCCCCCTAAAGGAATTAAGAGGTCACTCGTAATGAGGCCTGTCGAGTAAAATGAGCAAAGCAAATTCCATGTTGCCTGCACTTTAGAAACGAAAACAGGAATAGCAAATATTAGATTACAGCCCACAGGGAATTTCAGAAATTCGCGTCTAGTTTGTGGTGCGGAAATAGTGAGCGCATGGAAAATACCTTCAATTCACAATGAAGGCAAGGTAAAGGCAACAGAATGTTTTCTTGTTATATATTCATTATTGCGTATCAGAGACAAGTGTAGTGCCAGTTTTTTCTAAGCTGATTTTCGAGGAAAGCATTATTTTTAAATTTACGTATTGTCTTTAAAAGTGACGTTGATAATATTCAATCACCACCTTGGGCTTATCACGGCACAAATAGGAGATTTTATTCGGATTCTCATGTAAAACAAATAAAAAATGCGTAAAGAGCAAATTCCTGCCATTCCATCCCAGGAGCTGACACTGAGTTCATTGCAGATAGCAAGGACCCTGGGTCCTGAAGACAAATTAAAACATAAAAGCTCTCTGTAGATTACTAAAACATTCTTGAGTCAAGACATAATGTTTCCCCCCTACTATAAAGTGTCACAGGTAAGATTTTACATGTTTATGTTTTCATAAAGGGTGTGTAGGAAGCTGGCTCTTTATGTAGTGCACCAAAACGAGGTGCACTGTGCAGAGAGTCCAGGTGACTGTTATCGGTTTACAGAGGCACAAGTAATAATCCAAAATGCTCTCTTTTGTGGTAGTGTGGGTGAAGGTCTAGAAACCCACCAGCAGTCAGTCTTCACCTGCACTGGAGTGTCCGGGTGCAGAGGTGCTGGTCTGGTTGGTAGCAATTCACGCTATGCTGAAGGAGAGGGGGGCCACCTAGAAACAGGCTGCAGTGGGGGACTTGGCGGCAAGTCCGGGAGCTCCCTACTTGGGGCTCGGTTTGTGAGGGTCCTGGGAGCAAGAAAGCATAGTTGTTTCTCGGGAAGCCAGGATGGGGCACTCTGGTTCAGAGTGGTTAGGTCGGCTGGGCTTGTGTGTTGAGGCACTCACAATTGTTGGCCTTACCGGTTGAGGGGACATAACCGGGACAGCTTGGCCACTTTCAAAGTGGGACTTTGTGGTCCTGATGTCCCTCAATGACTTCTCGATCTTGGCGTAGTTGGAATCCGGGTTGCTGCAAAGGGTCAGGGTATTGGTGCTGTGCGACTAATTTTAGGGTCATTAAGGGAAGTGTAAGGTAGGTGCCAATGGGCTACTTACCTTTAGGGTGTCTACACCCCGCTATCTGACCACTTCCTGTGGGGAGTGGGCATACCCGTGACCCAGTGTATCTAATTTCACCAAAAACCACGGGGGTGGAATTCTACTTTTTGTGTTCACTTCAGGTAGCCCACCTTAGAAGTGTAACTAGTCTGATAGTGAACACGCCTCCTGACTAGCTAATTTTCTCACCTGTCCTGGTGCCAAATTGGCCCTGGACAGAGGATGGCATTTCTCCTCTCTGGGAGAAGCCCGGGTTGCATATCAAAGGTGGCAAGGGCCTTTGAAGCTTCCTGCCTTGATATGCTGTGTACTAGCAATCCTGCTTGGAGGAGATGACACCACCTCTGGCCAGAGCAGCCATAGTTTCTGACCTCAGAGAGCAGAGGCTCTAACCTCCAGGGAGCCAGAGTCACATCTCTGGTGTCAGGCTGATCAATACCAGTCAGCCTGCACACAAGAGGCTGGCTGGTTTTCAAGGGGCACCACTAAGGTGCCCTCTGGGTGCATGTCTTAATAAATCCACTACTGGCATCAGTATCGATTTAGAAAGACAAGGGGTCTGATATAAAAAACACTATAGGTTTCAGTGAAGCTATCATGTAGCTGGGGTACTTGTAATGACCAGTGCCCAGTACATATACTTAAGATGGCTTTCCTGTTCACTTGTACTATCTAGTAATTGAACTAGTCAACGCAGGGGCAGATCTGCTCATGTAGATATGGACACTCATGTAATATAATACACCCTGCCTTAGGGCTGTAAGACTGGCTGTAGGGGTGACTTGCATATATTTCATGCAGTGTGTGGGGACATGCCACACAGAGTGTGTGTCATGTCGTGTTTTCACTTATTTGTTTGCACCATTTCATGTGCTTTGCAATGGCAGTTTGCATGAGTTTGGTGGTGGGTCCCTTAAGGCTGGACAATACATGCTGCTGCCCTTAGGGACCGTCTTTAGTACCCATGCCCTAGGTACCAGGGGTACCATTTACTTAAGACTTACAGTTGTGCTAAATGTCTTGCCAATTGTGGAATAATTGCACAGTTACCTTGTTTTTAGGTAAATAACACTGGCACTGGGGATGTGGTTAGCAGGAACCCAGCGCACTTCAGTCAAAGTTGCATCAAATACCAGGCTAAAAATGGGAGTGACCATGTCATAAAGAGAAACTTTCCTAGAGGGTGCAAAAGAGTAGTTCCCATATTTTAAATTAAATGTTATAATACCTCTAACATTAGTGGTGCTTCATTCAAATGTTCCATTCAAAACTGTGCATTGGTCTGAGAGATATAAACCAAATAACGAAGGAGCAAGGGCATCCCGGTGGTAAGCTATTTAATATCACCTTTTTTTGTTGAGAAAAGCGGTAACTAATCCATGTAAACATGTGCTCAATTGGAAGTGTGTAATGATTGAATAAGATGTAATTAGCCTGCTGGGATCTTCTATGTACTTACTTTTTCATGCAGGCTCTATAAACCGGATAACCTGCTGTTGGGAAGTCCACAAAGCAAAAACACAATCATAAAGTGAAGCAGTGGTCCTCTGTGGAGTGTCTTTCTCCACCCTGTTCGCTGTTCAGTCGGTAAAACATTATTATCACTAATCCACTGCTCCAGATGTCCCAAGATTATTTGTGAAAATCGCTTCAAATTTACATCTGTGAGTGTAATAAGCCTATAGTTGATTAGTAGGCTTCCGTCTTCTTTTCTGTATATTGGTTTCATTCTGCACCTCACTGTGATAATCTGCATTAGTAACATCTATGCAACACATTGAAAAAGGGGTTTAAAATTGAAGTGTTTCTTTTCATATTAAGAGTGGGAAGATTTTCTAGGCCAATGGCATGACTTAAGTTTCATTGTAATAGTGGTTTGTTAATTTTCTTCACTGTAAACAAATTGAAAATATTGGGATCAGGTTGATTCATTAACATGGGACTCTTTTATTGGGAAATCAATATAAATTATTTATATATAAATTATTAGATAGAACACCCATTTATCCTTTGTATTCATACATGATACAGATGGAGGATTTGTATTATGCATACAATACTAATATTTTTTAATTTACTCTGATTGTCTTTTTTATTCACTTTGTACCTCTTATCCTATTTGCTGATAAAGATTGTTTCTTTTTTTATCACTATTTAACCTTTTGTATTGAATTACATAACATTTAAAGGTAGTCTGAAGAGACTGATTGTCACAAGGGCAGCATGGGATCTCCATGAACGAAGAATCACACATAGGAAACTAAAAAGCATACAAAATGAAGCTTAAAATGAGAGAGATCAAATCTGAGCTACGAGGGGGCGGAGCTTGGCTTGCAACGAAGATGGCTGCTTGAGCCTCGGGCTCCGGCACGCAGAACATTAATCCTGCAATAATCCTGCCCTAAACCACTGGTTACTCGATGCAAATGAGGTGACCTGAGCACCGGGTTCGGTGCGTGGTACAACGTTGAAAGTCCGGAGCTCGGGGACGCTGCTGAGGCTGTAAGACGGCCAGCGGAGCATGGAGCAGCGACAGGCCGCCGATCCCCGGGTGCTGGTGAGCGCAGAGGCGGAACGACGTCACCGTGCGTGCGGCTCAGATGCTGAAGGGAACTCGGCCCTCCATATCGCCCCCACTGTAACGGCCCAGACGTGTGCAACGCAACAGGTACAACGTTGCGGGGACAACGTGAGCGCTGCCACGGACCGCTCCGAAGCGAGGGAGGCAGCAACTGGAAATATAAGCACACACGCGCCTCGTACTTTCTCTGCCGGGGAGAGCCCACTGATGCGAGTGCCTCAGCTTGATTGCTGGATGTGCAGGGGGCTGCCGGAGCCACAAAAAACTCGGAAGAGCCCAGGAGCGCAGCATACCGGGCGCATTGAAACAGCACGCCAAGGAGCGGTGGGTTGCTGCAACATCGTGAAACAGCTTGATGTGCTGGGACAGCGCCTGACGCGGCCAGATGCACCAACGATAGGAGAGACGCTGGAATCGGTCGCCGCTGGCGACCTCAACTCGGTGCGGTAAGGGGAGCCCCAGTGCTGTCAAAGGTGGCGACGGGGCAAGGCTGGGCGGTGCCTACCGGAGCAAAGGTTGGGTGGCCCAGGCCTGTCAGCGGCCCATTGCAGATGAGACGGACACAGCAGTTGAGGGGCAGCGTTTCTGGGGCTGCCCGGCGCTGCCACTGTGTGCAACAACAGGGTGCCGACTGCGGAGGCGAGCTGGGGCACTGGTGAGAGGGGCACGAAGTGCTGTATGAAATTGGACGCTGGAGCGGTGGTGTGACTGCAGTGGTGACGCAGAGACGCTGGACATAAAGCCACAGTAGAAGTAGTGAAGTTGGAGACCTCAGTCGCGACCCCCACGATCAACACGACGGTTCCTCTGGGGGGGCGGTGAAGTGCCCACCTGAACGTGTTGCGTTGGTCAGCAGCAGGAGTCAGTGCTGAAATGGTGTGAGGCCTGGGAGTGTGCGCAGTAGCAGGCACAGCAGCATAGGTGGGGACCTATCAACGACGCTGCTACCGTGTAACGTGCGGAGCCACGGGATTGACAACTTGGGAGGCCGACTCCGGGTGAGGAAATCTACTTGTCAACTAGAACTATTTGTGAAGTTGTGGACGCTGTGGGTGACACCAAGCGGTAGCAGAATCCACGATGGGCAAGTCAGACAGGACTCAGTCTCAACTAACATTCGAGCAGAAGCGCTCTAAACCTCAGGTCCCTGTTGAGGGGGCAGAAAGTAGCGCAGCCCCGCCGCCGGATGAAGGACAGGATATCTGGGGCTTGCTGCTCTCCATGGAGAGGGGATTGCAGAACGGCATTACCTCACTAGGTGCAAAGATTACAGAATGGATCGGATGGGGGAGCGAATTGACAAACATGCAGAGCGACTGGACCAGTCGGAACAATGGCTTGTAGAAGTTGAGGAAGCGCAAACTTCGTTGGATACAGAACACAAGAAGCTTGGGCGTATCATGCAGGTGCTGCAGGATAAAACGGAGGACCTTGAGGCCCGTACTCGTCGCTGCAACTTGCGCATTACGGGCCTGCCGGAGACGACGCCAACCGGTAGAATGGAGTGCTTCGTGGAGACGCTGCTGATCGAGCTGCTCGGTCAGGGAGTGTTCTCAAATATGTTCGTGGTGGAGAGGGCGCACAGATCCCTGGGACCTAAGCCCCCTCCGGGGGCACCGCCGCGGCCAATCATAGCGAAACTACTGAACTACCGGGACAGGGATGTGGCCCTTCGTGTGGCAAGGGAGAAAAATACACTGACCTATGAGGGGTCGACCATCTCACTCTATCCGGATTTTACTGCCCGTGTGCAGGAGGCCCGACAGCAGTTTATCCCGATAAAAAAGCAGATGCGGGAAATGGGGCTGGATTACGCGATGCTGTACCCTGCCAAGTTGCGAGTGAACCGGCAGGGGAAAACCCATATCTTCCTGGACCCAAAGACACTGCAGAAGACCCTGAAAGACTGGAATAAAGAGCGGAAGCTGAGCCCAGAGAGGCAGCTGCAGGGGGCAGTGGCGGGGAGTGCGCTGGAGCACCAAGGCTGAACCTGGACAGACGGCAAGCATGTGTTGCAGTTCTCTCATTTCTATAGGGCTAAGGGGGTGGAGGCGGAGGGAGGGATTATGTGGACAAGGTGCATTTGGTTGTCGTCAGTTGTGTGCTCACTGAAATATTGACATATAGATTACAAAGCAGTCGGCAAAATGCCACATTGGTGGCGGTCTAAGGCCGGCAGACAGGTTTAGGCCTTGGCTGCGATCCCACCACGCAAAGGGTATGGTATACACATCGGTGGGGCACACGGCTGGGGGATGCGGGTCGCGCATTGATGCATACAGTGTTAAATTCTTACTTAGCGGTCGGGCAGAGATTTGAAATCTGCGTTTGGGGATCGTGACTGGGTGCACGGTGATATCCCTTTATAGATTAAGAACTGAGCGACCTCCGCCCGCGAGTGCATAACACAGTTTTGAGGAGTTAATTTGTTGGGGGAGGGTAGCGGGAGGTGTGGGAAGTCCCTAAATGGGATGCGGCATGGCCGAGTTGTGGGTGGTCTGCTGTGGGACGGGGGTGAGGGGTGGGTATCGTTTTTTCATTCAGAGGTTAGTCATGCAGTACACATTATTGCACATTTTCCAGTCTAAATGCTATATACAGTACTCAGTGGGAGACGTAACGCGTAATAGACAGGATAGTAATGACTAGGAACACCGCTATCCGGGGACCGCTGGACTCCACAAGAGTGGTGACCTGGAACGTCAGAGGCCTGAATGATCATCGGAAGCTGCGTAAGGTGTTACACTACCTCAATAGACATATCATTGATATAGCCTTCCTACAGGAGACGCACCTCCCAAACCAGAGCCCCATGCTGCGCACTAGAGGGTTGATGGGAAATGCTCACGCAGCCGGTTTTACAACACGCGCTAGGGGAGTAATGACTTGGATTAACCCTAAGTCAGACTACAAGGTACAATTGCTGTCAGCGGACAACGGGGGCAGGTTTGTGCTATCGCGCTGTCAGGGTAGGGGCCTCGACTTACTATTGGTTAATGTTTATGGCCCAAACTATGACTGTCCGGAATTTTACACTTCGCTAACCAATACAGTGAGGGATAGTGGAGTGCCTCAAATTTTGTGGGGAGGAGATTTCAATATGGTCATGAACCCGAGCCTAGACATATGGGGAGGCCCGGCCAGAGCGCCAGCTGCCGCATTTAAAATAGTGGATAGGGCAATGATCCGTATGGCACTTACTGATGTGTGGAGAACGCTTAACCCAACTGTGGGGGGCTTTACGCACTACTCAGCTTACCATAACCTACACACGCGCCTTGATTACTGGCTTGCGCAAACGTCTCTTATGCCACAGGTGCGTTCGTGCCAGGTTTTGCCGCGTACCTTATCAGTTCATTCCCCTATATTGTTGATCCTCTCTACACCCAGGAAGACCATACCTCCATTTACATGGCGATTCCCCCCATACTCTCTGCTGGACCCCCTCTTTAAAGAGGAAATGGCGGAGGCGATAACAACTTTTTTTGACACCAATCTTGGTTCAGTGGATAGTTTCCAAACGGTTTGGGAAACCTTCAAGGCCTACATCAGAGGGGTGGCCATAACTAAACACTCTGGGGTGCTTCGTGATATTCAGCAGAGACTGTCGACCTTGGAGCGCAAATTGGGGGAATTGGAGGTCAGGCAGCTGACGGATGCGGCGGAGGGCACTACAGAAGAGATGAAGACAATGTTAGCAGAATATCATGAGGCAGCAGATGCCGAAGTGAAGCATTTAGGGAAGTATGCTACGGCCAGGGAGTATGGTGAGGACGAAAGGCCTGGCTCAGTACTGGCTAATATACTAAAAGCCCGGAGGGGTAAAGCCACCATTACCAAGATTAGATCGGACGGAGGGGAACTGCTAACGGAGGATGCAGACATAGCAGCTCGCTTCAAGTCGTATTATTCAACGCTCTATGCTTCACGACAGACTGAAATGGACGAGAGCATACGAGATTACCTGGATCATATTCAGTTACCCTTCCTAACTAATTCACATAGGGAATTTCTGGCTCTCCCCATAGAGAAGGATGAAATTCTAGAAGCATTGGCTGGCATGAAGGCGAATAGCGCACCGGGGGCGGATGGCCTCACGGTCACTTTCTACAAAACCTTTATAGACCTATTGCTCCCACATATGTCGGAGCTGTTCGACGACACGTGTGTTACGGGTCAAATGCCACAGTCTATGCATAAGGCCATCTTGGTGGCTATCCCCAAACCAGGAGAGACCTATCATCCGCCTTCCTTGCTAAACGTAGATACTAAGCTATTTACGAAGGTCTTAGCCACGCGCCTGGCCCTGCTCACTCCGGAGCTGGTTGCTCCGGAACAGGCGGGGTTTGTGCCCGGTAGAAACCTCACTTACAATTTACGGACGGTGTTTGGCACTATGCAGCATGTCCGGCGGGATTCTAAAGCACTCGCTGTCTTCCTGGACATGGAGAAGGCATTTGACTCGATCGAATGGCCTTTCATGTGACAGGTTTTGACTAAAATGGGACTGGGACCAGTCTTCTTACAGATGATTGGGGTGCTATATAAGCAGCCTACTGCGAGGATACGGCTGGGTGACCTAGTTGCGGATGCTATCCCTAGCTCCAAGGGAACGCGTCAGGGTTGCCCCCTGTCGCCCATACTATACGCCCTGATTGCGGAGCCTTTAGCATGCGCTCTCCGGGAATATCACAGCCTTAGAGGAGTGAGTTTTCCTACCTACAAGATAGTGGTCTCTACGTACGCAGATGACACCCTGCTTTATGTCCGAGACCCTGAGAATAACGTGCTGCGGGAGGTGGTGCACTTTGGGGCGCTTTCTAGCCTAAAGGTCAATTGGACTAAGTCCATCGCCTTTCCGTTGACCCCGTCCTCTACACCATTCGAGATGGAATATCCGCTTCAATGGTCGGACGACTCGGTCATATACCTTGGGATAAGGCTGCATGTGGACTCTGAAATAGTACTCAGGGAGAACTATGGCAGGGCTATTGATAAGCTAGAAGATGACGTGGAGACTTGTATTGGCCTACCTCTGTCACTGGTGGGCAGGGTATCAATTATGAAGATGGTCGTACTGCCTAGATTTCTATTCCTGTTTACTAATGTCCCTATTGTGCTGCCGCGTGCCTTTTTTGGCTAGGCTTAATAAATCCTTGTTGCGTCTGGCGTGGGCGGGCAAGCAGGCCCGTGTTAGCTGGCGAGTACTGACATTGCCTTATTATATGGGAGGCCTAGGGGCGCCCGACTTGGAGCTGTACTACAGGATAGCACAGGGAGCTCAGGCGCACAGTTGGATACACGGTGAGGAATCAGTCACATATCTTAGGCTAGAGAGATTGTTCGCTGACCCGCTATCATGCCCCGCGGTCCAAGCCCTTCGACGCTACAGTATTTAAAGAACCTCGAGGCAAGTAAACGCGCTTAGCGTTCTTGCTTCGAGCTTCATTTCCGTCCCACTCTTTGTTGCCTGACTTCCGGTAGAGCATTTCCTGCTTCCGCTTTTGTTCCCGTGTGGGAAGACGGCTGGCCGTATCATTGCCGCTGTCTCCTCCATACGCGGTGTTCCGTCCTGCAGCCATAACCACCTTCACTAGCAGGTCGGACTTTGCCTCTCTCCCCTTAGTGCAGAGAGAGAGGTTCCTCCATTGTTCCTGGCTTCCCGTAGCACTCAGCACCTGTTGCTTTTTCCCGCGTTCGTGGCTCACATTAGCGCTGGGTTACGCACGCTGTCTTTTCTTTCGCTGTTCAAGCCGGGCTGTTGTGATTTCACTCCACGTATGCTAGGGAGTGACTAAGTCCGCATTTTCCAGCCCGTACAGTGTGTCATTTGTCTACCTTCTTATTTCCCCCTTTCTTCCCTGCTGGTGGCGCTCGTACCAGTGGCTGACTCTGCCCTCTCCATCGGCCAGACGTTATTCAGTGTGTGTTCAGCCTGGTAGTTTTCTTTTGGGCTGTACATACTGGTGTGGGTTTTTCCGCACCTATTCCCATTAAAGAAGGTGTCCTGTTGTTTCCCTTGGAATACTTGCGTGGATCACTGTGCTGACTCTCCATCAAACAGAATCACGATCGTGATATATGTATCAGTTGAACAACTACCCTCCACAGTGGTCTCAAGGCAAAGTCGAATCCGGGGAGCCGGTAGTCCTTCAACAGAATTACTGGGGGATGTTCCATTTGACTCCTTGACGCCTCCCCTCTGCACGAATAGAAGTAACCACAAAGTGTGTGCGGGGTGTTGCCTCCTTTCTTCGTGACCAGACGCCAGTTACGCCATTGAAGTTCAAACCCACCTTCCCTTGTTTTGTTTCCCTGTTTTCCCCTGGCGAGTCATCCGAAGCTCTAGAGTCTGATAGAGTCGGAAGACCGCTGGGGAAGACTGAGGTATTCTCATCGGGTTCCTGACGCTCCTGCAGAACTTCCTGGCTGCCCTTACACCCTCTCCCACTCCCGGCGATCATCTTTGAACCGACTGACCGCAGAACGGGATTTTTAGACTCACTCAACTCAACTCGGCACGCATGGCATTACATACTGCAGCAAACGGCGGGGGCATTATTATACTCTCCGGCAATGCCACTAGACTGGGCGGTATGGTTGGCCCCTTGCAGGGATCGTGGGGTGGTCCGGGCCCTTCGAGCGTTAGGAGTCCACACGTTGGGGGAACTGTTCACAGATGGCATTGCTAAAACATGGGATGAGGTTGCTGCCACGGCAGAGGCCCCTACTCAACTGCAGCGCTTTCAATTCCACAGGGTGAGGGGGGCATGGTGGCAGCATCTAGGGGGCGATATGGCTGAACCGCCTGAGGTTCCAGAATTAACGTACCTCATCAAACATAAATGTCCCCGCAGGCTGATATCCAAACAATATAGCATAGCGATGTCACAGAGAACCCAACAATACACCAAGGCCAGATTGGCCTGGCAAAGGGACTTAGACACTGTAATAGATGACGACATGTGGGCGTATTGCTGTTCTGGTACGCGTCGAATATCACTGCATGGCAAGCACAGACTGATTCACTTTAAATATATAAATAGAGTCTATTATACGCCAGAGAGATTACACAGGTATGGCCTACGGGAGGGGTCGACTTGTGATAGATGCGGCCACCCAGCTGCAGACTTCATTCACTTAGCATGGGACTGTCCGGGTGTTTTCAAATTCTGGGACGCCATCTTTCGGAAGATAGGAGAACTTACCCCAGACCCAGCAGTGGTACTGCTGGGCTACTCTAGAGAACTACCTAGGGCAGCACGTAAACTGGTGGACATGGGACTGATGATGGCGAAGCGTAGGGTAGCAATGTGCTGGATGCGGGGGCCCTTGCCTACAGTGGCGCAGTGGACGCGAGACGTGCTCTACTGCTGTACGCAATCAGAGACTTTTAGGGAACTGCTCCCACCGCGGAGCAGGCCAAAGAACTTCTGGGGACTATATGCAGACTATCTTAGAAGGGGCGGAGCGGCAGAGGAGATGAGGGCGGGGACAAACAACGAGACGGACCCTGGCGCAGCTGCTCTGAGCAGACTGGGGGACGACCTTCAAGAGAACGATGGGCCTCATAGACAGATGTGTAGGAATGCTTCTAGATTAGAAGGGGACTGGTGGTCGGGGGGGACACAAAGGCCATTAACTGACATACACCTGTCTGATAAGGAAATTACGGAAGTGAAGTAGCTCCTAAATGGAGACTTCACAGCAAGGCAGTGAGTACGAGTATAAATCTCAGGAGGATTACTGACTAGACGCCTCAAAGGTTACGGGTGGGGGAGGGAGGGTGTTGGTTTTATGGTTCAGTTTAATAAGAAAACTACGTGTTCCTAGAGGGGAAGTGGCTACAAGAAATGACATACAATAACGCAATATTTGTTGAATATAATGCACTGCACCTTCTGAACACAGTGATGCCCGTCCTCCGGGATGTGGGATAAGCTGTGATGTGATGTGCCCTTCAGAGTCATGACAGCCAGCCTCAGGGTTGTAGGCGCTCAGCTATGTATGTCACCATGTGTTATCAGTTATAAAATAAATAAATAAATAAATAAATAATCTGAGCTACGAATTAACCACAAAAGAGAGATATGGTTCCATAGGAGGCGAGGTCAATAAACTAGAATGTGCTCTAACCACAGATTTGCAATACTCTCTAGGTACACTTGCATCCTCAAAATATTTGAAGAACAGCGGATTAAGAAAAGACATGAATATATTTAGGGCTACTAAACAGTTCAGGGACACCCATGCCCGCAAAGCTTTTTGATGAAAGAGAGCCATGGAATCTTGAACACGCTATCAAACACCAAACAGTCCTTGTAGAACTGGCCTCCGGCGTCACACAGGTCGAAATCCATAGCAATAGAGAGCATATTTTAGGACACCCCCAACTCACAATGGCAAAGATATATGGAACCACTTTGTGGAACATCCAGGAGCCTTCTTGAAAACTATTTCTGACCTTTTGCAAACTATTTACATTAGAGTATCCCCATAAGCCAGAGCCATCAGTGGCCAAAGATAAACATTTACTTTTGTATACTGTGATCATCTTCCTAATAGGTTTTACACATAATTGTGGTGAAAAAGAGCTTTTATCGCCTTATCAAATTGTTGCTGCCTAATAGTACACAAACCTAGAACATGGGGTACTACCTTTTCGCTAGATGATGAACTGATGTTTTAGAAAATAAACTGAAATTGCTTTACTATGAACCTATATACATGCTAGGTGCACTCAGGTACATCTAGTTAGGGTTGCATCGTAAGAGTACGCATTTATTAATGTCATGTATCTATATACCTGCATGTATTCATTGCCTTAGCACTATGGTAGAATTCTACCTTTTATGTTCTCTGTTGGTGCTTATACTCTGATATATCTGCTTCTGTCTAATGGTTGTTGCAACACACATATTTTATAATCGATTGACGCTGGTTCAATAAATGCTTATCGAAAACGTCCCATTGTTTGTTTTGTGTTTCTGTCTGAGAGCAAGTGAGCACGAGTGACTGAGGGAAAAGTACTGTACTGTTTCCACGATCCCTGAGGGGTCAGGGTTGTCATGTTCAATAGTTTCCAGAAACTATTCGCTCCTTGGTAAGAAAGGCTCGTAGTGGCACTGTGAGCTAGCTGTTCCACAGACTAACATATTCTTCTGGGGCGTCTGGAATCAGTCTGGACACCAATCCCTTAGTTTATGTTGTCTAAACGCGCAAATCCTACATAGATTTGTAGGAACTGCACGACATGCCATTGTGTTTTGGCGTGTAAGCAACAACAGATTCCAGAACTGTTCTACTGTCCATGCCAACAGTTTAGTTTCCTCTGTTCTACCTGGGATACATGTGCTAGTGTGCTTTTATATGTAGAGAGTTTCAAAGGCCCATAATTACAGTATCCCTTTTTAATAAAGAAGGGAAGATAAGCTATATAAACAGAAGAAGCCGCATCCTGATGTGAAGTATTAGATGCTGGGACAGAACTTATTTCTTTTTCATTCTTCTCACTTTCCTCTTTTCCCTCTACTGTAACGTTATTATTGGGTCAATTATTGTTCCGTACATATATCATCACTGGTCTCACAAGGAAAGGGAGAAAAATATTGGCCATACATTGTTCAAATGAAATGTTTTTTAGTAAGCTAAATTGGTTGTTGCTTATTTTTTTTTCAAAATCACAAAGGTTTTTAGAATGCCTTGTAAAATCCTGTGCATCAATAGTAGGACATCTAGAAGGGAACAGGATGATGAGGGACAAACAGGCATGTTTGAAGCAGAAGATGGGGGCTGGATATTTCTGATTTCACTCATCATCAATTCTCCCTGCAAGTGGGTCAGGGGTGAGCAATATCAGGGCTGGATTCTGAAGCCACCTCGATGGGAGTCAAGCACATTAGGTGGCTTAGATAAACATGACAAGGCAAAAAGGCAATGGACAGTATTTAAAAAGGTTAGGATGACGCAATTATTATATCAATTTAGTTATAGGAATGTTAATCTGAGAGCAGTCAAAGCTGAAATTACATATTGAACTGCATCTTATTTCCTCAGCAGCTAAGTTTAATTTGGTATCTTCTTATGTTTGATTCGAGGGTAACTTAAAGTGCTGGGATACGACTCTATGAATTGATATAGTCAGAGGAGATGGTTTGCCAACTGACCCATGGAGGTCTACCACATCAGGGGTTCTGTGGGGACTTGTCATCTCTTTAAATTCTCATGATCTTTGACCTCTCTGACTTATTTGAATGGACTTTTTTCTTGTGTGTTATTGCCTCTAATTCCCCCCAGTCTTAATTCTCAAGGGAAGTTCTTCCTATTAGTTTCCATTTTTCCACCTCAAGTCTGACAGAGATAAAAGTATAAAATGATACAGTTACTGAGCACACTGCAGAGTAATTGCTGAGTCTGGCACTGTCTTTAAAGAATCGAAAAAATGCTTAACCAAACTTTCAAAAAGGGGCAATTCCAAGTTCCCTCAGTGATTCACAACATTGCCTGTATTTGAGAGGTAGATCGCTGTGATGCACTTCAATCCGCTGCCTGTTCTATAATGGTAGCAAGTCACAGGACTTATGGGGCATCATTAAAATTACAGCAACTTACCACCTCCTTATTAACAAAAGTCAATGCTAAGCTGACATCTCCTCCCCATTTGTTGACATAGCACTGGTGGTGGGTAAGTGCTGTTATGAGGTGTGTCTAGTTTTGGACTGCTGAAATAATACCAATTAGGCTCTTGCCTTCTCCGGATGCCTTGTCCTATATTCACTTCATCCCCAACGCCCTAAAAGGTTGAAAGATACAGTGACAAGGAGAGGGAGCAATCAAACAATAGCTGGATGAGAAGAATAGAGTGGGTGGGAGAGAGTGCTGCTCCGACTCATTCACTGGCCCCTGTAGCTCCCCTGACAAGAATCCACACTGTGTAGAGACTTTTCCGCTCAGGGATTGCTGATGTTTTAGCCCTGGTCACTTTCCGCTGCAACATCTCTGCACACATGGTCTCCTGCCTTCAGTTAACATTGCAGCATCTACTGTGAATGTTGCTGTGAGTGTTGAGATATGAGGGTTAGGCATGAGCACGATAAGCAATGAGAAGGAGGACGTGCCAGGAATTGGGTTATTAATTTGGGAGGTGGTGACCCATACCAACTTAATAGCACAGTCTGGTTTGGCCAAAACACAGTTTTTGAAGAATCTCTGCTCGGGAAACAGCCATCACATCGCATGAGTTACAACGCAGTGCCATTACAACGCAAGTCATTATAACGACTTGCTCTAGGGGGCGCTCTAAACTATGGAATAGTATAATTTGCTATTCCAACACCTTCCCTACTGTTGCACACACTGGAGTTAGAATAGTAAATTATACTATTCCTAAGTCCAATGCGCCCCTAGTGCAACAAAAACAGTTGATGCACAGAATGCAGAACAATGTCATACATTCACCCCAGTACAGAGATCCGGGCCTAAATCCATATTTTTTTAGCTCACCATGCCATCCCAGTTTGGACCAAGCCTTATGCAAATCGGTCTTAACCCTCTGCCCAATGGGAACAGTCCAGCCCCAACTGCCAGTCCAGGTCATACCTAGACTGGAAACAAGCATCCTAGGATCGGTTTCAGACTTTCAGCTTTCATCAGCCAGGATAGCTTGACTCCAGTGGCATGGAGAGCACGGGACCCACGTCTGGGCATACCCGTCCCACTCGGGGTGACAAATGCAAAAACAACGATTGATGTGCATAATGCAGAACAATGTCATACATTCACCTCAGTACAGAGATCTGGGCCTAAATCCATCGTTTTTTTGCTCACCATGCGATTCCAGTTCGAACCTAGCCATATGCAAATCAGTCTTGACCCTGTGCCTCATGGGAACAGTTCAGCCCGAACTGCCAAGCCAGGTCCTCCCTTGACTGGAAACAAGCATCCTAGGACCGGTTTCGGGGTTTCACCCCTCTTCAGCCAGGATAGCTTGATTCCAGTGGCATGGAGAGCACGGGACTCACGTCTGAGCATACCCGTCCCACTCGGGGTAACAAATGCAAAAACAACAATTGACGGACAGAATGCAGAACAATGTCATACATTCACCCCAGTACAGAGATCTGGGCCTAAATCCATCGTTTTTTTGCTCACCATGCAATTCCAGTTTGGACCCAGCCATATGCAAATCAGGCTTGACCCTATGACCATTGAGAACTGTCCAGCCCAAAATGTGAGGCCAGGTCCTCCCTGGACTGGAAACAAGCATCCTAGGACCGGATTCAGGCTTTCAGCCCTCATCAGCCAGGATAGCTTGACTCCAGTGGCGTGGAGAGCACGGGACCCACGTCTGGGCATACCCGCCCCACTTGGGGTGACAAATGCAAAAAGAACAATTGATGGACAGAATGCAGAACAATGTCATACATTCAGCCCAGTACAGAGATCTGGGCCTAAATCCATAGTTTTTTTGCTCACCATGCCATTCCAGTTTGGACCCAGCCATATGCAAATCAGTCTTGACCCTGTGCCCAATGGGAACAGTCCAGCCCGAACTGCCAGACCAGGTCCTCCTTGGACTGGAAACAAGCATCCTAGGACCGGTTTCGGGCTTTCAGCCTTCATCAGCCAGGATAGCTTGACTCCAGTGGCATGGAGAGCACGGGACCCACGTCTGGGCATATCTGTCCCACTCGGGGGTAACAAATGAAAAAAGAACAATTAATGGACAGAATGCAGAACAATATCATACATTCACCCCAGTACAGAGATTTGGGCCTAAATCCACCATTGTTTTGCTCACTGTGCCATTCCAGTTTGGACCCAGCCAAATGCAAATCAGTCTTGACCCTGTGCCTAATGGGAACAGTCCATGAGAGAAAGTTGTTGTAACAACTTGTGTTGTAATGGTACTGCGATGTTACGTGCGGTTGTTGTAACGACCGCGTTGTACTCGCATGCATTGTAAAAGCATGCAATGTAACCAGCTATATTCCTCTGCTCTACTCTTGCTTACTATGGCACAAACAGCAAGCAATCCAGAGAGAACTCTGTGTTATGTTCTAGCACTACTGACTTTTTAAAAAAGATAATACACAACAGAATAAAATTCCCAAACAAACTACTTGACCCTTGGGGATCAGTTCTAGTCCCAAGTTGCCAGTAGGAGTAAGTAGTTGTTAAGTTCTTGAGTCCTCTTTCCCCAAATGGGATAAAGGGCCTTTTGCTTCCAGTGTAGTCTTCTCAGGACCAGGAATATCCTAAGTAGGTGGTGGTGAGGTCCTAATTTTATCCTGTGCACTAGCCAGTGATTACAGCATTTCCCTCACCCAATTCTGGCTACTTTCTCACCTTATATCCACCTTCATTTGCTGCACTTCCTCCTTTAATGTAAATATTCCCATAAACTCAAAATTTAAGATGCCTGAATCCTTCTTCTTTTTGGTGGAGCTTCAGGCAGACCCTTAGCCATACCCCTATTTAGATGATCTCCTTCTTCCTTCTTTTGGGGCTCTTGGAAAAAATATAAGCAGATCTTGGCAGTCACATTTGGTATCAGCAAGCCATTTGAAGAAAAGTTAATTTTGGTCTTTGTTCTGCCAGCTGATATGCACCCCCCCCCCTCCACCCAGATGGCTAATTCCTGTTAAGTGGACAGTTTTTGTCAACACGTCTGCCTTCCTGGGCCTCAGTTACATAAATAATACAAGAGCTACCTAATATGCCCATCAGGAACCTGACTATATAATTATTAAGGAACAATGGTTCACAAGAGACTCTTTTAGAAACACATAATTATTTGCATGTCATAGTAAAATGAACAAGACAATAATAGTCTATGGGAGAAGTGTGGCCCAATGGTTAGCGCGGCAGACCTTGATGCAGAGCACTGGTCCGGGACCAGGGTTCAATTCCCGTCGCGGCAGGGTCTAGGGCTATAAATTCCGCGGACCGGATATTCTCGCCTCAGTGCCTATTCTAACCATGGGTCCCACGCTGCAACTCTGGGCAATAGCTTGCTTAATCTCCACAACAACCCCAACAGCGCTGGGATGCCTGGCCTTCAACATGGGGTTGCTCAGGAGTGGACACCTCACATGGAAAGCCAGGAAGGGTTCCTTCAGCGGTATGAATACAGCGCTGAGATACCCGTAGTGGTGATCGGCGCTATATAAAAAACCATACATTTACATAAAGAAGGTTGTAGCCCCTCAATAATCAGAAAGAATGTTTAATACATTTTAAGCAGTTACAGGAAATTTGTTTGACACATATATATAAAATAATAAACAAGTGCTAAGGGCCCTTAGTGCTCACATAAGAGATAACTCAAAATGTCTATAAAAATAGCAACAGGCAACCAGGCAGGGGCGTAGCTACCATTGGTGCAGTAGGTGAAGTGCACTGAGGATTAGAGACCTGAGGGGCGATTTAGCAATTTTTAGGTTTTGCTAAGTCAGCGCACGTTTGCTGCTCGGAGAGACATTTTGTAGATGAGTTTTCAAAGTGCTGCTGGCTGGCCTAGCGCTTGCGTTCACGCGAGCGTGCACGCGTGCAGCCGGCCGCCAGCAGCCTTTCACGGGTCATTAGAACCGTGATGACTTTCACTTTCACAAAAGTAAAGAAATAGAAAAAAAATCTATTTCTTTAGTTTTGCTATAATCGCGGCACCTGCGCTTTACTTTTAACGTTAAAAGTAAAGCGCCGGTGCCGCGATGCTTGTTCTCGCACGCACGGCCAATGCCTGTTTTTTTTAATTTCATTTTTGCAGCACAGAGCGCACCATCGCGATCACTTTCGCTTTCATCGTGATCGCGATGACTTTCTCGGCCGGGGTTACTTTTACGGCCGCGCGGCCAATGCTTGGTTTTTTTTGGGGTGGATTTTTGACAAAGTTCTGTTTTTCCCTTCAGATATTTTTAATATGCTAAACTAGCAAACATACACTTGGGCTGTTTTCTTGTCTTAAGGCATGGAATACACTGGCAGGAAGCTGGCAGGCCGTTAAGGTGCGAGGTAGAAGACGTCCTCTCGTGCACAGGTGCTGAGCACATCGCATTGCCCAGATAATTTCCGATTCTGAATTTCATACGAACGCGGCACTAGGACCCAGCATTTTTCAATCTTTGTGGGAGTGGCCCCTGGTACACAGAAGTACGTTTCCGATGCTGTTTATCCGAGGCTGCCTTTCCGATTACTCGAGGTGTGAACCGAGACCGGGAAGAATTGGTTTCAGGTACTTGCCACTGCATATTGGAAAACCAATTTAAATCCTCAATCTGTTTAGGGATGAGCGCATTTTTATTGTAAAGTTGATGCCTCTCATTAGCGTGTTTATTTATTGCTTGTATTTGCTATCTTGCATCGATGCCAAGTGGCACTTTTCATGTGAAGCTTTCGGCTACTACTGCCTTTTCATCTATCGACACTTTGCATGTTGTAAGCTTTTTTAATTGAACTCTTCGGGTGGGAAACGTGGTACTACAAGCCGCAGAATACATTATGATGGTTAAAAACAGAATCACTGCCGCAAAGAGGACAGGTGCCTTCGCTTGGCAGCTAGGAGTTGTTTTTTAATTGTGTGGTGTCTGTCGTCGCAATAATTCTCAAAGACTACCTCACCGTGTCAAATTTTAATTTAAATTGCGAGTTTTATTGGTTTAGACAGACACATTGTTTGGATTGGCTGGCTGCCACCGCACACTACAAACATTTTACTGAAGTATTTTTTGGCTCTGTAGAAAAACGGAAACTCCTGGTATCCCACCCTTAAGCAAAGAAACTGATCAGCCAATAGCTGGTGAATGCGCTCACATGTAGGGTGAATAGATGACATCATGTCACCAGGCTCAACATTCTAGTTCCTTGTTTTGATTTAATATAGCAGTGCATTTTGGAAGTTGTAGACTTGGTTCATTTCAATTGTGTTCATTGGATAGACACACCTGATAATGATGATGTTTAAAATTAAAATCCAGGAATGAAAAAGTGGTGTCCCAGTATCCTTCAATGTTTCAAACCCTCCATGATGGGCACACCCTCCCTCTGCGACTTAACACAGACGTGTGCACTGGGTGTTCCTAAAGCTAGCCTGTATATGCCCGCCCACGCCGCGAATGCACCTTAGGGCTAGGGAGTCTGCTTCTCTTTCTGCTCCGGTAAACTGAGCACTTGTTTTGTCTCTCCTGATGCCCCCAAGTATTTTAACTCCTGCTTACTTGGCCTTGCACCCTCCCACCTCTGAATTCCTTACTTTGCACCATCTCTTGTTTGCACTTGGGTATTTCTTCTTGCGTGCTTCAGCCCTGTCTCACCATAACTCCCTCTACTGAGCTTCTTTCTTCACTACACTGCTTCCGTACCCACCTGAAAAATAATACTCCTATTTATAGCTATGGCCAACTTAAGATACCTTGTATTCTCCTCAATACCCGTTCTTGGTTAAGTACATCTTTTAGCTTACGAGCCTCCTTTTTGACGTTGACCTCTCCTTATCACTGAATCATGGCTGAGAGAGGACTATACTTCTGATATTGTTCTTCCAGATCCCCTCTGCTGTTATATAAAACAACGTAACCACCCGTCCCGTTCCTGAGGAGGGGTTGCAGTAATCGTCAATTACTACTTCATGGTGCTAAATTTTATGCTCGGTCATGTAAAAGACACTCTCAATCCCTATCTACAACCCTTACCATGAAACACACATTCTCGTTCAAATAGAATTTATTTACGGACTTCCTGGCCCTATCAAATGCTTTCCGACCTCATTGCTTGAACTTGTTTCTACCATTAGCCTAGATACTGTCAAATAGTCATTGGGATGTTTAGTATTCATGCCACAGCTCACAAAGATGCCCAAGACCTAGTTCAGTTCTCTATGACCTGCCAGCTCCATCAATTAGTCTTGGATGCGTACCCATGAAGTTGGCCACTCTATCAACCTGTTTTTTGCCTGTGAGGTCTTACTCAGCCTCATCTCCTTAAGCAAGTTTATTTGGAACGATCATAACGCTATTTTTGTCACATTATCTGCCCTCATCAGTCAAGATCCAAATCCAATCCCCATACCCATCTACTATGTGGACCTTGGTCCAAACGGAACTCTTCTGAATTTGCAATATACAGATATGTTGGTGCACACACTCAAAAATAAGGCATATTAGCAACTTTTCAAGATTCAACATAAAAATTCTGGAGCTCCTTCTCTTTTTTTTATATCTTCCTTTCTTCTTGAATCTTCCAATCCCAACGCGTTTCGTCGCTTAGGTAGTCAACCGTGCGACTTCATCAGGGCTGGAAGCAATAGATAACTTCCATTGTAATACATATTACACATATAATAGAACAGATTCACATAAGTATATATTAATTGGAGATGAGCCCCTATAGAGCCTTATGCCTAAGGACTTCATATCTTACTCATATGTAATTACCTCTGTAAAACAAAATATATATAAAAAAAAAATTAAAAAGAAAACACCACTTAAAGGTGTAACTACACCAGTTATGTGTAATGGTTGTCTGCTGTTCTGCAGGAGCGTCAGGAACCTGAAGCGAATTCCGCAGCCTTCCCCAACTGTCTTCCGACTCTATCAGACTCTAGAGACTCAGAAGACTAGCTAGGGAAAAGTGGGAAACAAAACAAGGGAAGGAGGGTTCGCACTTCAATGGGTCACTGGCTTCTGGATCCGTAGATAAGACAATCGACACCCTGTAAAACAAATATGGTGTAAACAAGGCCACATACAACCAACTCCCTTTGTATAACTTTGCCCTTGACTTCACCTACCCCTGTATCGTGCTTTCTACTCTTGCAATGAGAAGGCTTCCAGGTTTCACTATAAGAACCTATACGAAGGAGAGCACACCGTTAGAATGAAGTAAGAGTCAGCCCCAAGTCTACTCTATATCCGCTGTCTTCTTACCCTCTATAATGGTGTGTAGGAACTACCAACTCCCTGGACTCTAATTGCCTGATGATCACTGTGGAAGGTATTCTATGGAAATAGATAACATGACATGTCAAAACAAACAGAAATACCCACTGGGATTGTAAACAGTAATTGAGGGACAATGTAGCGCAGTGCGCTTTTACCGTGTTTCTGACGAGAAGATCCACAACACAGTGTTTCACGCAATTCCCCAGGGAGAAATGGGATACTGCTGGAAAAGGAGAGGACTGAAAACACCTCCCTGGAATGGGCACGTGAAGGACTACAATCAGGGTACTATGATTCTGAACCACGTCTTTGGCAGGTAGAAGTAACGGGATCCGCCAATGGAGTGCTTATCAAAACGAGGGAAAAAATATGAAGGGGACAGAATAAGGAAAGAAATGCTCGTGCAAGCGGGGATGGGCAACTCTGGCTGAAGGGAAGGCACCGGGATTCACCCGGCAGAAAGGGATGACAAATTCCTTTCAAACCAGCACAGTCAACGATCTGTGCAAGAACAAAGAGGACAAATCTGTCACCTACATGAACGAGACTTCTCACGTGGGCACAAAGGAAAACGGGAAAGTCCACCCTGCTAGAGTTGGTCAAGTAGCGAGCAGGGATAAAACGCCACGAGGAGTAGCAGCACGCAGCGTTTACAACAACCCGGCTTCGTTCACTCGAGTGAAGCCGGAAACAGGAAATGACAAAACCGGAAGTCAGGCAGCTGAGCGTCGTGACGGAAATGAATCTCGAGACAAGAACGCTAAGCGCGTTTCCTTGTCTCAAGGTGCCTTAAATACTACCGCGTCAGGAGTCGCGGACCGTGGGGCATGACATTATGTCACTTCTGTGATCCTAAGTTTTGAACATGTCCAAATTACATGGGGGACAAAGTATCCATTGAATAGAGTATTCTCAATGTTTAGTTACACATCTCCAAAGTATAGTGATTGTAAATCTAGAACACCTATACACACCAACATGCCACCATGGTGTACCAATGTGAATAACCTAATGATATTAGCTATTAAGTACCTCAAAGTTTCGTGCGTCAATATTAGATCTGAAATTGACCAAAGGTAACATCAGGGTAAGTTGCGGAACGCATGAGGCAAAATATCCTAACACGCTGTAATCACTTTTCGTTGGCGGAAAGGAACAATAATAATCATACCTTATATTATCCTAGCAAAGTTATCTTTCATATTCAGCATAGAGAGCCTCCAACTTTGTGGTGAGTTTATTGTTCGTACCCGCCTTAGCCGGTTCTATCAGTACGTCGTATTAAATCGCCCTGCAAAGGTAAATTGTGCATTGTATGTAGAAGTCTAATATCTACACATTTTTAGAAGCTTAATTAGCTTATGCCACTCAAGGCATCAATTATCTCACATTTACCAACTGAGTGTTTGTCACGCTCTTACCTCATTTAATATCGTTAAGTCGATGTATTTTTGGCCGCAATACGTTTTAGTGTACCAGTAGTGGTAACGAAGTGGTTCATATCCCTCGGGTGCGGGGTTCTATAGATAAGTAACAGTAGCAGTAAGATACTATCCCATAAGATTACGTATAAAAGTTTAGGTATTATATTACGACTCTCATTTGAAACATACCTGTCAGTTCTCAGCTATATTCCGTCAATGATACAGCCGCGGTATGGCACTGTCCAAGTTAGCGTTAAATACAAACAGTGGAAATCAACGATGCCTTTCTTACATTGGCGTTCTCAGTAAGCGCCATTTTAGAGTGGGAATATTATACGAGTTTCAATGCAATTCCGTGTATATATAATGAAGGTATATTATTTCTACAAATATATGGTATACTCCTCCGTCAAATTGAACATCTGATTTCCGCCACGACAACACTATTTTAACTATTCTTTACTAGTATATGTCCCGTATCGAAACGAAGAGATGACGCCTAATCCCTCAGCTCGGTACTAAATAAGCGCCATCTTGAAATGGGAACATATCCAAAATTACTCCAAAGTATCCATATTCAACATCTTGAAATAGGGAGATATTTCCAAATTAATCAGATATCATAACGTTAGATAACAAAGTGTTATATGTACAATAGCCAGTTCTAAAATATTGTATATTGTATATACATAACCCACTTCCTTCATTATCCTTTTCAAGGCAAAAAATTGGGTTCATTCTAATGATTCAACATAAAACCTAAGTATACAAAACAATATAATCGCCTTTACTGCAAAGTTAAAATATAAATCTGTTTATAGTCTACCTTACTCCAGAAAATAAGTCAACTTAGTTTGTTCCGCATTTTAACCCTTAAATGTTACAGTGTTCCAAATACGTAATGATTCGAATTTCTTGAAAGACAGCAGCCTAAGGGTTCAACAGATCTCAGTATCTTAATCTCCTAAAAAATATTGGAGTTCATGATCATAATTAAGACCATTTTCCACGGCCCGCAAGCGCATGATCCACCTTGACTCATGCTTTCGCAACTGAAGTTCCCTGTTGCCTCCACGTAGGTCCAGACAGATCTGCTCAATACCAAAAAACTCAAAACTTTTCGTTTGGCCTTGTGCCCTGCAGTTATGTACATGCTCTGCTATCGGATATCTAATGTCATTGTTTTTTACAGCCCTCATATGCTCACTTATACGATCCTTGAGAGCCCTGATTGTACTGCCTACATATATTTTACTGCATTTACAGACAATAATATAGATAACATATTTTGTACAGCAATTAATGTTAGTCAGTATATTGTAGATTTTCCCATTGCTATCAGACAAACACTTCGTTTTATCTCTGGCATATCTGCACACGCCGCAATATCCACATTTATAAAAACCTTTTGTTAGTGTTGTTAACCAGGTATCTCTTCTGAATTTGCTTCAATCCTCAAAGGCACAGTTCCTACTCCCTCCCCAGACATAAATCGCTCTCTGACCAGTAGAAAAACTGGGTTACTAAAGCACTTGATTTACTATCACCTTTAAAATTGGAACCACTGGCACAGCTCATCCCTCTGCCCCTTGGTACTATGAAAAACATTTGATCGGCAAGAGATGTTGCAAGAAATCTCAAAGATAATAGAGATCCACCTATAACCCTTTTGTCAAAACCCTACGCGAAAGAGAGCTCAGCATCTATAAACACCACCTTAGCCAACTACTTTCAGGAGCACATTGCTTCTGCAAAAAATCATGCTTTTAGATGGATCTTCCCGATATCGCTTGTTTGCTCACCAAGATGCTTTCTATATTTCTCTTATCCCCACCCAGCAGCTATTACTCAGTTCACTCTCCTGAACAGGACTTTCAACTGCGCTTCCTCCTTGTCTTCAATTCTTTCGTCATATACTTCAGCCTCCATCTGGTCACCTTTTGATTCTGTAATCATGGATGACATTTTTTCAGATCTTCTTCTAACTTCATCCAGTTCTGCCTTAGATCCTTGTCCTGCAAAGATCCTTAACCCCTTCAGCGCGGCGCGGATTCCCGCGCTGTGCTGAAGGGTTCGAGTGCGGGCGGGGCCATGACGGAACCGTTCCGTCATCCGCACAGCGCAACCGATGCTCATGACGGAACCGTTCCGTCATGAGCATCAAAGGGGTTAAAGTAGTTGTCTCTTCTTTGGCTCCATTGCTTTGCAGTAGTTCGTTCAACTCTGACAGGGTACCTGATGACTGTAAGAAAGTGCTTATCATCCCACTTTTGAGAAAGCCTTTGTACCACCCCTCGGTTGTCTCCAGTTATTGGCCCATTTCACTATTACCATTGACTGCTAAACATCACTGAAAGCGGCGTAAACACACAGCTGTCTAAGCATATAAAGGCCGTGCCTTGTTACACAACTCCTAGGCTGGCGTCCGCCTCAACTCAGGACTTTGACTGCACTAGTTGCTACAACCAGTGACATTAGGTTGTTCCTAGATTCTGACAGAGCAGCCACACTCCTTTTCTTAGACCCTCTGCAGCTTTGGATATGGTCTCTCATGAGAGCTTGCTAAACAGACTTGACACTGTTGGCATCAAGAACACTGTTTTATTGGTTTTCATCCTTTTTAGGACGAGCCTGGGCAGCACATGCATTGCTCTGTGGCATGCTGTTTTGGAGTATGGAATAGAAGCCCCGCACACCCTCTGCCCATATTTGCCATTTGGCTTGTGTCTTTTCCTTCCATAAATGCTGGGTTCTGATTCATAGGCTTGTTAGGACCGCCTTGTCTTCATTTGTACCCTTCCATGAGGACTGGCTCTTTTATTGCAGTTGTTACATGGTACGTCGTTTTTCGTCTGTAAGCACTATTTCCTTTAAGGAGTTTCTCCTACTGCAGGCACTACATGCTTTCCTACAACATTTAGCGCACCATGCATACTTTCTCTTTCCAAGCAGCCCAGGACGATGGCGGCCGCTTCTTTGAATAGGTCTCGCATTTACAAGTTTGAGCTACTGCATTGTAAATGACAATGTCTTTTATTTATGTGGTAATTAGCAAAACAGATAAATAAAAGGCGTTGTCATTTTCAATGCCAATAGCTTAATCTCTCGCAAATGCCAATAGGTCTCGCTTTTGGGACCTTATAAGTATTTAGTTATACAGCACAATATCCTTGGTGCAACATCAACAACTGTTGCATTGCTAAACACTTATAAGGTCCCAAAGGCGAGACCTATTGGCTATGCCAATGCTTGTTCTTGCTTGCACTAAAGACATGGTATCACTGCTACAGTACTGCAACTAGGAAACACAATATTAATGAGCTGGGTACATATATAATCTGCTTCCACTGCATCTTTTTTGTTTAACATAAAGGACCCTGTCTTTAGCTGTGTCGATGGCGTTTCAAACTTGTCTGTGAGCTAAAATGTCATCCTCAGGGCTGAAATAATAGTGTGACACCTGGAATGAGCCAGATATAAAAAAAAATGCTATTGCTATGCAGTAAGCACTAGTGAGACTAGTAACAAGATTTACATGGATATCACTTACATAATAGGGTAGTTGATTACCCCATAAAATATAAACCCTTATCCAGAGGAAAGATATGGTGTCAACCTGTCATATACCAGCCAACTTCAAAAAGCTACTTACAGATTGTAGGTGCGACTATTCAAAATGGGAGTGTATGAGAGATGTTAGAAACATTTCAGCGAGGTGGAAATAGAAAATTAAAAAGGATCTACTATCACTGGGGTAGGCAGGATCTGTTAAAGGTAAAAAGGTCAACAATTGGTTGTCATTGGGTCAAATGTTATCCAGTGATCAGCATTGATTAGTGTAGTGTTTGCACAACGGACCAAACCATCGCCCGAGGGTCCGTGTGTGTGTCAGGGTTACGCCCCCCTTTAGCGTGGCTGTAGTTGGGTCCGCCCGACGTCCCCACGGACGGCACGCATGAGCATCAATAAAAAGCCCAGGGCGCTGGGCGTGGGCAGGCATTCCACTGACCACTATCACATCACACGTGTGGACCAGTGATTTATTTCTAGGCCCTAGGCCCGACATCACACTGGCGACGAGGTGGTCTCGCCACCCCATCGTGCGATCTCGAACCCACGCTCTTGCCCAAGGAGCGATTCACACCACCTGCAGCAGACCCGGCCCCCGCGCTACCTCTGGCCCCTGGACACCCTGCGAGGTCCCCCTGCTGGCCTCACCTGCTTGGCTGTGCTCCCGGTGGCTCCCTCGGGCCCCGACGACTGCCTCCTCCCTCTCCGGAAGCCTGCCTATCCAGCGGAGCCTGCACGCGCGGAGCGCTGGGACCCGCCTGCCAAATCTCACGCATCTCACGTGCAACACGAGGCCCGGGCCTGCCATTCCCCACGCATCTCGCATGAGGCCCTTTTTTGCTGTCTGGAAGGTCCCTGGTCGACCCTGCCACCTTCCCAGCGGTCCCTGGCCCTCAGCGCAGCCTACCTACCCACGGACGACGCAAGGGTGGTTGGTGTGACTCCCCGAAGAGAGCGAGTGACGCCCCCCGCAGCCATCCTCAGCGACCATGGCCAACGTGCCTCCCCTGGGGCCCTTCGAAGTCACCGGCACCCCCCCGTCTCAAGCCGCACGATGGAAGAAGTGGGTGGAACGCCTGGAGAACTACTTCGTGGTGGCGGACATCGCGGTTGTGCGGAGGCGTGCCATGCTGCTACACCTCGGAGGTGAGGCGATCCATGACATTTCAAAAGACGTGGTAGAAGGTGGGCCGCCCATGACGTACGCCACGCTGCGCGACGCTATCACAGCGTACTTTGAACCGTTTGCAAGCACTGACTATGAACGATTCCTGCTCCGCCAGGCCCGCCAACTCCCAGAAGAGTCGGTAGACGTCTTCTACGCCAGGTTGAAGACGCTAGCCAGCACGTGCACTCTCCCCGATGCGGACGATGAGATCCGCGCACAGTTCATCCAAGGCTGTGTGTCGTCCAAACTCCGCGAGAGGGTGTTGGAGGCGGACAACATGCCCATGCGTGACATCCTCATGCTAGGGCGCTCAAAGGAACTGTCCAAGGCCAGAGCCGCGCACATGGAGCCGAAGCCGGCGGTCGCAATCAAAACGGAGCCGGTGTGCACCCTCAAAACGGAAGTGACCGACACTCGCACGAAGCAACCCCACCGGAGAAACCCGAGACCAGTCCAGCCGCCCCCCGGCCGAGCCTGTGGGTGGTGCGGAGGAGTGACGCCTCACAGAGGAGCATGCCCGGCCCAAGGCAAAATCTGCAGCGCATGTGGCAAAGCCAACCATTTCGCGAGTGTGTGCCTGTCAACGTCAAGAAAGAAGCAAGGAGGCCCACCTGGGAGGGTAAGACAGCTGGTACCACTACCCAGCACCTCCACCAGCAGCGACATGGACGACGACGACGAGGCGGACGTAGCCTCTGTGCATGTCGTGCGGATGCTCAACACCCTGGCAGCGACGCCCTCGACAGGACCCATGTGCACAGTCACTGTACAAGACCAGGCCGTAGCCGCTCTGATCGACACCGGTGCGTCAATCAACCTGATGGCCGCCAGTGTATACCAGACGCTGAGGAGCGCACCGCCACTCCATACAACGAGGGTGCAAGTATACGCCTACGGCACCCATCGCCCCCTACGCCTGTGCGGGGCCTTCAGGACAGATCTGTCCCACGACACCACTCGGCTGCAAACCAAAGTATACGTGTCACAGGAAGGAACAGGATTCCTGCTTGGGTGCCGAACAGCCCAAGATCTGGGCCTGATCCACTTTGCACTCACCGTCCAAACCCGCAACTTGGACCACCTGGTGCAGGAACATGTGGCCCTGTTTGAAGGGATCGGGTGTCTCAAAGGACCCGCCATACACCTCCACATCGACAGGACAGTCGCCCCGGTGGCCCTCCGGCACCGACGCATTGCGTTTCACCTACGACCCAAGGTGGAAGCAGAACTACGGACACTCGAGCAGGCAGGAATTATTGAAAGGGTGAGCGGACCCACCCCATGGGTGTCACCCATCGTAGTAGCCAAGAAGCCGAAACAGCCGGATGCAGTGCGGATCTGCGATGACAAGCGCATCCCCAACCTTGCCATTAAGGCGCAAACGCCACCTGACGCCGACCATAGATGACATAGTGGGAGAACTATCGGGCTCAAAGTGGTTCTCAAAAATGGACCTGAGATCAGGATATCACCAGATCCCCTTGCACCCGGACTCCCGCCCAATTACCACCTTCTCCACACACGCCGGCCTCTCGCGCTACACCCGGCTCAACTTTGGGATATCGAGCGCAGCGGAGGTGTTCCAGAACATTATCCAGAACGTCCTACAAGGGCTGGACGGCGTCTTAAACGTCAGTGACGACATTCTCGTCCACGCCCCAACCCTGGACGAACACATCCAACGCCTCCGAGCAGTGTTTTCCCGGCTTCAGGAGCGAGGCCTAACCCTCCACAGGGACAAATGCGATTTTCTGCGTAAGGACATTAGCTTTTTCGGATACCGATTCTCCGACCAAGGAATAGGCCCGGATTTGGATAAAGTCAAGGACATCCATGCGGCCCCCGCGCCTACCTCCGTGACGGCTGTCCGCAGTTTTCTTGGGATGGTCACCTACTGCGGGAGGTTCATCAGAGACCTGTCCGACCTCACTGGGCCCCTCCGCGACCTCACCAAAGCCTCCGCCACCTGGGAGTGGGGCCCGGCACAGCAAGAGTCGTTCCAGAAAACCAAGGAGGTGCTCTCAGCCGACACGACCCTGGCGTATTTCGATCCCCGGCTCGAGTCACAACTCATAGTGGACGCCAGCCCGACAGGCCTAGGGGCCGTGCTGGCCCAGCAGCAGAGGTGTGGAGAGTGGGCCCCCGTCGCGTATGCAAGTAGAACCCTCACACCGACGGAGCAGCGGTACTCGCAGATCGAGAAGGAGGCCATCCCACTTCCACATTTACCTGTATGGACACCCGTTCGTGGTGATCACAGATCACAAACCCTTGGTCCCGCTGTTCCAAGGCTCCTTGTCACGCCCTCCCCCGCGGATAGAAAAATGGGTACTCCAGCTTCAAGAATTCCAATTCACAGTGGAGTACCGACCAGGCGCCCGATACCCAGCTGACTTCCTGTCCAGACATGCCCGCCCGGCTACGGACGCGGAAGCCACGGAGGCTGCAGCCACAGAGGAGTATGTCCGGATGATTGTGGAAAGGTCCAGACCCCTGCCGATGTCACTGGAGGAAGTGGCGCTAGCTACCAAAGAGGACGATTGTCTCCAGATGGCTATCCGAGCGGTCACGTCAGGAAACTGGAAGCCGCTCCAAAGTCCGTCGTCTTTTCGCACGCCAGAGGCTCAAGCATCACTGAAGGCGCTCCACCTTGTCAGGAACGAACTGTCTGTGTCTCCCGAGGGCTGTCTCCTGAGAGGCCCCCGCCTGGTGCTGCCTAGCAGCCTCACCCAGCAAGCCGCCCTCCTGGCGCATGGCGCCCACCAAGGCATCGTCAAGTCAAAAAACCGCCTCAGGTGCAAGCTCTGGTTCCCGGGACTCGACAAGATGATAGAGGACACGGTCCAGCGGTGCCCTGTGTGTTTGGCGACCAGCCTACCCGACCCCCCAGCACCCGTAATCACTGAAGAGGGCCCTACCTCACCATGGGTACGAGCCAGTGCTGACTTTGGCAGCTTACCTGGAGGAAGATACATGCTAGTGGTGGTAGATGATTACTCGCGGTACCCAGAGGAAGAGATCCTTCCCTCAACAGCCGCAATGGAGGTGATCCCCAAGCTGGGGAAAATCATGGCCACCCACGGACTCATAGGTGAGCTGCGCACGGACAATGGTCCACCGTTCAACGGCGCTGAGTTGGCCGAGTACCTGCAGTCCCACCGCATCAAGCACCGACGCATAACCCCGAGGTGGCCGCAAGCAAATGGAGAAGTTGAGAGACTGATGAGGACTCTAAACAAAACTATTCAGATCGCCCTAGCAGAGGGCCTAAACTTGGAGCTAGCTCTCTACCAATTCCTGCACGAATACAGGCTGACGCCTCACTGCACCACAGGGGTCCCTCCGAGCCGCCTGTGTCTGGGCCGAGCAATCCGGGATACCATCCCGCACCACCCCGTGTGGGAGTCGTCACCAAACCCACCCAACCGCTCCACGGAACACCGAACAAAGACCAACCAGGACGCCTCCCGGAAGAGGAGAGCCGCTGACAGTACGATCCAAGTCGGTGACCGGGTGCTAGTGAAGGACCGCCACCCCGGAGGAAAGTTCCGCCTACCATTCGAGCTAGCCCCGTGGACTGTCACCAATGTCAAAGGGACCCTGATCATGGCGATCAGGGGCGGTGAAGAAGTCACTAGAAATGTATCGTTCTTCAAGAGAGTCCCGTATGAAGTGGAGGAAGACCTTCCGGAGATAGAAGACTACCACCCAGCGCCATCTCCCGGCCCTCGGAATCCCGCAGGAGCTGATGAGCCACGCGTGGCGGAGAGTGCAGGAACGAGTTCTACCACGCAAACCGAGAGAGAGGAGGTGCCACACGGAATGCAAAGCCGCCCGGACACGGTGGAGGCGGACAGTTCAGAGGACATGTTTCACACCCCACCGGACGGGCGCAGCCAGAGCAAATACCATCTACGCCCGTGCCCGCGACCATCCCAGAGGTATCGCGACTTTGTGGCCCGCTGTCAACCCCTGGAGTGATGGTAGGCTGCACCTCCACCAAGACCAAGTAAGACTGTTCCATTGTTTTCCCTCATGAGACTCATAGAGACTGTTAAAGCTGTTGGGCCGCGTTAGGCGGCATGTTTGTTTGTTTTTCATTTGTGGGTAAAGGAGGAATGTAGTGTTTGCACAACGGACCAAACCATCGCCCGAGGGTCCGTGTGTGTGTCAGGGTTACGCCCCCCTTTAGCGTGGCTGTAGTTGGGTCCGCCCGACGTCCCCACGGACGGCACGCATGAGCATCAATAAAAAGCCCAGGGCGCTGGGCGTGGGCAGGCATTCCACTGACCACTATCACATCACACGTGTGGACCAGTGATTTATTTCTAGGCCCTAGGCCCGACATCACAATTAGAACAGTTAAGGAACATACTTACTTACCACGAACTTCAGTTGGAGGTATAGGCTTAGCGCTATTTAAATCAATAACATGTAAGTTGCCACTAAAAACATTCACAACTAAATAAACTAGCGGGTGTTGACGAGTTATCTATCTTGCCAAAACTGAGGGGTAGATTTACAAGCTCCTTGCCCCACTTTTGCGTTACGTTTAACATGGGAAAAGTGACGCAAAAGTGGCGCAAGAGACTTGTAAATAAGCCCCTGAGTGTATAACAAGACTATGCATGCTCTGCTTTGAGATTTTGCTTTGCATGAGGCTGGGAGCGTGCAGGAAAATGCGCATACAGTCATCAAATGCCACAGCCAGTAAAATAAAAGGAAAGACCCGCAGTGAGGGCCGTCACTGTAAGGTGGGGAAAATTATAGGCACGCTGCGCCCCTCAGACATTTAATTAAAGGACCGACTGGTCCAATGTGACCAAACTTAGTAAAGAAGTTCAGTGGGGTGTATAACAGTCAGAGAAACTGGTAGCTATCCTTTAACAACAAAAAAAATGATTAAATGTATTAAACAAATTATAGTCGCTATGTACCATATTTAAGGGAGAATAAAATGTAGGCATTTAAAATAGACAAAATACTTCCACGAGAAAGTGGGACAATAGAATCAAAGTCACATAAATCAAGGATTCCAAGGAGAAGAAACATTGAAAAATAAAGCAACGGGTCAGTATAATCGCATACGAAATACAAATGAAAAACCACATGTATTTAGAAGAACATTTCATCTAACTACAAAATGTTGTCTTATTCGTAACCGATCTCTTCCGATGATTCCATATGCATCAGGGTGATGCCAGTCTATTATAAACCTGCTATGAGATCAAGTCCTGTCCTGAACCCCCGAAATATGGGGTCAACCCAGATAGATTTCCTTAGATACAAGTGGGTATTTGCATTGCTTATCGCCCCCTCTTTCCCCCTGAAACAAGGAAAATAGACAAGCGCTTCTCACTGTTTTCTATAACAAGTTAGGCATATCTAGATTTCTTAGAGTGTTCTATGTCAGGCAACGCTGCCAGGGATACCCTTATCTGCAGGGTTATCTGTCGCAGGTGAGACCGCTGCCCAGACCCTTGAAGGTAGTAGATACGCAGAGCAATTAATTACTATGTACAATGTACAAACCTTGTGTATAATAATGCAAAGAATTATTATTTCATCATCCAGTATATCAAACTAAATTAACATTAAAAAACAAGCATTTTATCCCTTCTGTCTATAGTAATTAGTCTAAACCTTAACCATCTTGAAACCTATATTATGGTTAGCCTCCCAATTATGGTTTGAGTGACTTGTTTGCATCAACTGTTTCCATATTATGCTAAGCCATATGTTTGAGTGACTTGTTTGCATCAACTGTTTCCATATTATGCTAAGCCATGTATTATCTCTGCACACCTCTGAAAAGCTTTGCTGTCAGACATCAGCTCTCCGGAATTCTCACTAGTCTGCGTGTCTGCCCTCCCTCATTCTTAGGTCTTTTTATACCTTCTTCCTCAATGATTCTCTGTGGAGAGAGGAGCGGGAGATTGCATTTGCAGCTTTTTACATCTACATTGCTAAATGGACAGTACCTCAGAGACATATCTGCAAGGCAGACAATTATATTAAGAACCTGCTACCTTTCGCATTATCTCAGTGCTCAGCTGCAGTAGTCGAATAATCTTTCAATAGTGCATGTAGATTCCTAAACAACACAATGGAAGATGTTATCTTTTCTACATTTCTGTTATTTTTGTTAGGGTGACTAATGTCAGCCTGTTTATGAAATAATACGGCAATCTTCCACACTCTGCTCGCTATTATCACAGTTCCAAATATCAGTTACCTTGAGTTTAAACCTTCCACATACAAACTTTAAAGTCTTTGTGCGGTCATGGTTAGCAGACAAACTGGCCTCTTTTGTATGTAATATGCACATGGTGTCAGGACAAGACCTGCCGCTTACGTCAGTCCTATCTTAGTCGGATGCCTGTATATGGCTATATGTTCCAGTTCCAGTTGAACAAGAAGAAACATATTAGCCTTCAGTAATGTGGTACCACTCGTCCATAGTCTTGAGTCCCATCTCATGTGTTTTTCAGCGGCTCAATCACTTGTCAGTGCAGGTCCTTTTCGCTGTACCCCTTTACTAGAAAGCATGTTATCAAATGTGTAGATGTAACTTTGCAGCAGATCCTTCATCTATGTTGGCCAATTCTCGTCTTTATAGTTTTTAGGGGTAGTAGTAAAAGCACACACATCGCAATGCAATGGTAAGGCAAAAGAATGCATAGATAAAAATAATGTCCCTGGATTTAAACATTTAATCCAAACACTGTAGTGCAATCAATAGATGATCATAAAAACAATAACAATCCTGAAACAAGGGAGAAAAAACAAACCAACCAGTTACCTGGTTGCGCTATTACAGTCTTACAAACCACAATTGTTGGCTGAAAACTTACCACGGTCACTAAAATAAAACAGTAAAACAGTCACTAAAATAAAACAATAACTATGCAAAGGCAATACAAGGTGGTGTAGAGTTTTGGAACATGGTGCAAGTCTATATAATTAAGAAAGTTTAAAATTCTGAGAGCTCGAGAGGCTCCAGGTCAGTGGCTTTACACTCATTTGGAGTCAACCTGAGTGAAGAAGTGGCAAGTTTCTGAGTCCAAAAGAGTTCTATCGTCCTGGGGTTCGGGCCCCAATATTTATACCACATTTCCCTTTGTTCTCTTGTGGCAGAGAGTCTCTGGGCTTAGTCCAAACCAGTTCCGTCCTCTCTGTCCCAGCTTCCTGGCAGGAGGTGGAGACGGCATTGTATAAGCCAGACCAGGCCTATTCAGGTGCAAGGAAATGTCCTCCCACTACTCTAAATGCAGCCAAGGTTTATGCAGCCCAGCCCTGACTAATCCAGGAAAGCCAGGACACACCTCAACCCCCCTCCTCCCCCAGTGATAGTCTACAGTGAATGCACATCCCCATTCTCTGCCACTCCAAAGCCAGACAGTCAATCCACAAACCAGCAGAGTCACACAGGATTTTTCAGCAAGAAAATGCCTGCTTTCTAAAAGTGGCTTTTTCAAACACACAATTTAAAAAATCATTCTTACTAAAAGATGTATTTTTAAATTCTGAGTTCAGGCATTCTAAACTCCATTCTCCTATCTTGTCCCAGTAGAAAGTTATGCTTGTAAGCTATTACAAAGCAACTTCCATTAATTCCTATGGGACAGATTGCCTTTCAATAGTAAAAAACGAAATACACTGTATTCAACAATCAGGACATGTCACCCACACCAGTACATGTCTTACCTTTCACATACACTACACCCTGCCCATGGGGGTACCCTGGGCCTTACTGAGGGATGCCTTACATGTAAGAAAAGGGATAGTAAATCAAATAGGCCAATCATGGAAACACCAATCCATAAACACACTATACATGGAGAGCATATGCACTTTAGCACTGAATAGCAGTGATAAAGTGCCCAGAGTCCTAAAACCAACAAAGACAGGGTCAAAAACAAGAGGCCAAAAAGCAAAAAGTCTAGGGGTGAATCCGCTGAAAAAAACAAATCTAAGCCTGAACATGAAACTCTGACTCCCGGGAAGGTCATGGAAACAGATCTCACCCTTTCGTTGTATTAGTCATGTATGCCCAGGCGAACCACAAAAGAAGTACGAAATATGTTTTCAATACATTTATTGAAAGTATCGTAGTTTTGCATAGAGAGAAAGACCTGCAAAAATTAGGTAGATTAAACAAAGCAAAGCTATCAGCATTATGAACATGGTAAAGATAATGAGCAGTCCAACCATGATGACTGAGTTCTAGAGCTTGATCTATAGGATTAGCCGTAGCCTCATACCTGGAACAGAGTCAAGAATCAGCCTGTAGTGTGAATGGCAATCATCTCTGGAAGCTGGTAGATTAGCGCTAGCAGAATTGAATGGTGAACACAGCGTTCGCCCCATTATGCTCATGGCTGGAATGCCCCTCTGCCCCTTCCAGGTCAGTGCATAATTTTTTATAATACACTGTTCTAGAAGCACAGCTCTAATGTAATGATAAGTATGGATTTTAGAAGCTGTCTCCTGAACAGGCAACATAGGCATTAGGATATCATGTACCTAGCCTTGAACAGAATGTACAGATGACATGTCGAGGAAAGGCTAAGTAAAGAAAACAACTTGTGCAATATATTCCTTGAATGATATCATGCAAGCAAAGCTTATATAAAACATGTCAAAGGTCATTACTAAATGCGATGTAGCTAAAACATATAAAAAATAAAATGTCCAATGAAGCCAAGAAATGGGGGAACCAAGTTAGGGCAAAAGATCCTCACAACAGCACAAAAGGCACTCAATGGTCCTATATAGTTGCCTCTCAGTCACACTAACATATAGGCCAATCTGTACAGAGATGGGAGAGTCATTGTACCATCAAATGTAGTCAAATGTTGTGCCTCAAGGGAGTGTGTTGGTCTGTCAAGAGTGATCATTTAATTCGCTTACACCTGTAGCAGTTAGTTGTTGGCTCAGCCCTCCTTTGGTCTCATGGTCAGAGAAGGCTTCTATGAGCTGTGAGGCTTTCACATAGGTAAGGTCAGCAGCATCATGAGGGCAATCCAGGAGAACGTCCTTATGGCCTTCAGTCTTATTCCTAGGCTTAAAGAAATGGGTAGCACTTGACACTGCATTCTAGAAGTACCACAATAGGGTCCACAGACATCTGTTGTGAAGAAGGTACTCCTTGAGAAGGAGTGAAATTCCAGCTTAAATGTTCTTGTCTGTTCTTGTCTGAACAGGTAAGCAGCAGCCAACTGCAAATCCGATTCAGTCTATTTATGTATCATCGACCTCCTCTTAAACTAAAAGCAAAAATCCTTGAACAAATCACAAAGTACCTCTAAATTAGTCTAGTGGTATCCCCAACCAGCATAAGACCAATGAATCCATTATCGAAGGAGGCAACCCTAAATTGCATATACTCCTAAGCCAGTTATGAAAGAGAGTCCTGATTTTATTAATGACAACAGAGGCAACTAATATGCATTCTCATCTTTTTCTGATTATTTTCACAGCACTTTAACACACTACAGTGCCCACAATCAAGTGGGTTAAACCTGGAAACGACAAAACAAATATTTTCAATCACCGTATAGCATAAATAGGGCAATTTAAAGTATGGCATCTTCATTCTTGAAGTGTCCCACAGAAAGTTTTTGCCAACCCAAACTCATAAACAGCATTTAAAAACCTAAAAACAACCACCTCAAGTCCTCTTGACTTTTACACAGTCCTTCCTGAGTCCAAAAATCTGAATCCTTTGGATCTGTCTGCTTGGTCCTCACCAGATCCTGTGGTCTAGATTGATGCTAGATTGTGTGTTCCGGGGAAAGAACCAAAAGAGTGTAATTAATAACAAGCAGTCCTGGGGAGGGATATCAACAGAGATGGGATAATAATCACTTCCATTTTCTTTAATACAATCAGGACTCTCCTTCACAACTGGGTAGGAGAATCTGCAATTTTATCACCTACAACAGAGACTTCTTATTATGCATGTCTAAAGTGTATTAGTAACAGACATAGCAGCACAATCAACCGGTTTACAGTAGAACATTTCAAAAGTGGATACCATAGACCAATCTGCAGCCTTCAGGATGTCTTCTAATCTTGCCCCTCGCAATTTGGTAATGAACCTCATCTGGAGTGAATTGTATGGATAGCATTGATGTCTAAAACCTAAAAAAGAAATCAAGCATAATAAAGTCACCAACTTAGTAGCCCATAATGTAAAGGATAAGCATTCGTTTTCTTCCCATGATTCAAACAAGTGCAGCACCAAATTGGCATCCCACATGACAGAATACCTTGAATTAATGAGGTTGTTATATCTGATATGTTATCGCAGTCTACAAACCAAGGGATTCTTGCCAATTGGCTTACCACCAACCTTCTGATGCCCAAGTTAATTTTTTTTTTGTTTGGATGCTGTTATTCTCTATATAGAGAGAAATGTCCAGGAAGTCTAATCTGCTTCTGTGAGCTGGATAGGTGAATTTGAGGCATTCGTCTCTGGTGTTAATTCAGTGTATGAAGTTCTGGAGATTATCGCTGGTGTCGTTCCAAACCAAATGATATACCTGGACATTTCCCTCTATATAGTGAATAACAGCATCCAAACAAAAACCTATTACAAACCTACTGCAAAGAATAGCTTGTTATCTTACAAGAGCTTTCACCCCAGACCTTTAAGGGATAATTTCCCTTACAGCCAATTTCTACGTCTCAAAAATAATTGTAGTAAGTTGGAAGACTATAAACAACAAGCTAATGACCTCACCAAAAAGTTGGTGAAAAGAGACTACCCTATGAAAACAATTCGCAAATGCCAGAAGAAAACCAGACAACAACCATGAGAATGTCTGTTGAATACCATTCCTAAAGAGACTAGTGATAATTTAATCCCATGTGTAACAACTTACAATATTGCCAGTAACACAGTAAAAAAGATTGCAAATAAGAATTGGAAGATTGTCACTTCTTAGCCTGAAGTGGCCAAACCCAAGGTTTGCGAATAGAAGGACAAGAAGCCTGAAAGACCTCCTGGTACACACCCGGCCTGCACCCAAGACGAAAACAGAAAGTATTACCACAGCTTGGAATATGAGCCCGATCACAGGACACTATCCATGTGGTTCCTGCGTAGTTTGCAAATTGACTACTGCAACAAAAACCCTGTCCTTGTCTGACAATTTAGTATGGCCGCAACGACAACATACTAATTATAATTCTACGCATGTGATCTATATGATCACGTGCCAATGTGGGCTCAGATACATTGGAATGACTTGTCGCAAAGTGAAACTGCGGATCGGTGAACACAAAAGTAACATCAAGTGTAAGAGAGCTACGACTAAAATGAGCAAACACTATATAGACTCTAATCATACGATTGATGAACTGAATTGGACAATTATAGAGATGCTAACTACCAGAAACTACAATGCAGAACGTATATTGTTTGAAAAAGAAAAACGTTAGGTCCATCGCTTAAAGACTAATGTGCATGGACTAAACGACAATATACCATGGCACCAGTTTAATTGACAATCTATCCTTTCCGATAATCCATGTCTATAAACCAGTAGAGATAGATATACTGACTGAACCACTGAACCAGTCATAACGCACAACTGACTGGGCAATCTTCCAAATAGGCTACAATACAAACATAGTCATACTAGGAATACTTACTAAATATTTGCCATAAAAAAGACAAGTCATTGGCACTCAGATCACAGTTTAGCCATTTAAAGGTAATCACCTTGTCATGATATTATTAATAGCTTAGAACAAAACCACAATCTGTCTACACTAACATTGAAGATACGAATCCCTATTTTTTTCACTGTATAATGTTTTTATTTCTCACGTCATAATTTTCATAAAATATGTCACATAAATTGCACCAATTTTTTACGGATAAGATATCACAAAATATTCACTTAGCGCAAGCCATGGAGTATTTTTTCCATGTCTATCGAAGTGACGAAACAAATGAGGGCTCCAACAGTAACCCGTTCCACCGAGGGCAGAGCAAGCACATGTGAGAATCTCCCGCAGCTGCTGGTGAGGGAGAGACGCCGAAGGACCACGCTCTACAGAACTAAATTAAGGCCTTTATTAAATATTGTTTTCCCCCTACAGCAAGCCGGGAAAGACTTGCCGACCCCGGAAGACGCCATAACGAGTGTCTTTTAAGGTAACTTTTAAACCGCGCCTGGGTCTGTTTATCAAGCCGCAGCCGGCAATGGCGGTTAACCTCATCACTAATTTTAAATAACTACACTCGAGCTAAAGCTTTGAGAACCTAATTTTGTAATTAATTCTGATTTTCGCTTCACTATTTCACTTGGTAAATATGGACATAAGTAATATATACTCCCACCACCCATTATTTTATTTTTAATGCCACAACACCAATAATAAAACTGACTAACATTATGACACCATACAATCAATGCGCGATAATTTAAAGTGATGTCATAATTCCTGTAGTGTTTTAATTAGCGAAATGCGCTAGGTGGCATAAAAAAGAGCCTTAATTTTACTAACGTTCCTATAATAATGTGAATGTAAAGATAAAACCCGGACAGCATCATAAGGAGGTACTCACCCAGATTTCGCCCTCCTTTTTTATGTGCTCTCAATTACAGGTACTATCGACTTGATCTTCACAGTGGACAAATATTAACCCACTTTGCAAGTGCAATACAAATCGTGTCTGCACACATAAGTTTTTTCTGGTCCTGAAGAAAGCACCCTAGACCCGGCTGGGCAAACGGGGCTGAAACATGTTGACCGTATATATGGACTCTCCTTAGTGTGTTAGACATAGTAACACGGACTAAAAACACACGCTCACTATTTTAATTTCTTTAAACACCCACCCATCAATAAATATTTGCACTCAAGTGAGGATGTTTAAAGAATTTTAACTTTCACTTCACTGCAAGCACTTTTTTAGCAATTTTGGTCTCTGGAACTACTGCAATACCAGTGGTTAACCTCCAGGTGGAGGTCTGCATACCAAACAAAACCCTATGATGATGCTGTCATGTTACGTGTAGGCAGAAAATTAAGATATACCGCCTCCCATTTCCATCTACGTACGTGTATGAGGCACCACTAACTAACAAACCCTGGTAAAGTGGCTACAAGTGATCCATTCCCCTGTTGATTTTTTGTATTACATTTGGAGGTTGAATGGATCATCGCTTTCCTTCTAGCTCCCTCCCCCCTACATGATTTAAACAATAACTAAATAGTGGGTCTAGATGCAAAGAGATCCATAGAGAAGGATCCCCATTTCTTCTCCAGGGCCCTAAACCTTGGAGGTCTAAACTCCATTACCTGCTGTCTGACAAATTCCTTCAAAACCAATCTAACACTGTTTATTGACCCTGACATGTACTCTGCCACCAGTGATATTGTCTGTTTGAGGCTGAATTCCTACAACGCCTTCACTAACCCTGCCAATGTTTTTGACTGTATTTTCCTCAACTTGTTGATATACCTATCTGCTGTCATGCTGTCGATATAAAGGAGGACTGCATATTTTACCTGGCCTTTCACCAGGATTTAATTGCAAAGGAGGCTGCAAGAAGCTCTAAACATTGATGTGCATAGATAACTCCTTCCTGGACCATCTTCCTTCAGTCCAAAAAGTGCACACTATAGACTTACATCTGATTCTAATAAAACACCTGGGCCTGAAATGAAAATTGTTCACCTGTTCCAGTTGTAAATGTGTGCCAACCACCAGGACACTTCTGATATTACCTCTTCGTCAAAAGTAATCATCTGAGAATAGCTTAGTTCTTTCTGCAGGTTCCTTATCTTTAGTCTTTGCTATGCCCTGAAGTACAGGATGTAGAATCTTGATATTATGAGCATTAGGACCTTCACAGTTCTGAGAGGACCTAAAAAATGAATTATGTAAGCTGCTGGGAGGTGTTAAGGCGTGGTTGTTAAAATCATGACACAATGCGGAGTTGTGTGATCGTATGCTAAAGAATAAAGATTTCTGTTACCGAGTTCTGTGTGTGGTGTGTTTCATTTACGTGCTCCTGGGCTGAAGAGGACGCAACACAGGAACCTGGGAAATTAGCCTGCATGAAAGAGGCTAAGAGGCCTATCAACCTTTCCAAATGTCTCAACAAAATATGGTTCAGGACCCCAACTGATCATAACTCTTTCTGATCCTCTTCAATGTTATTTAAGGCCTCACCAATATGCCATTTTCTCAGTCTTCGAGGAAACCCAAAAAGTCAATCCTTCGGGAAGGAGAGAGATCGGATTTTTCCACATTTATTATGAACTCCAGTCTCTGTATAAGGTCCAACACTCTCTGTACCTGATCTATCAATAGATGCTTCTACTTTCAAGAAAATCATGTCATTTATTTACACACTTAGACCCTGTGACCTGAGATTCTATGAGACTGGCTTCAGCAGCTTGGTGAAACATCAAGTTGTAGAAAACAGACCTAAGAAAAGGACTTGAACCTGTAAAGATTTCTCTACCAAAGGAAATGGAGAAATTACCTGTGATTTGGAAATATGAGGAATTTTAAGTAAGAATACTCCAGGTCTAAATGCATGATCCGGTTCCTAACTCTAACATCCCCCTCAGTTAAATTACTGTTTCCATTTCGAAATGGTGATAGAGAAAAAACTTGAACTAGTTCCAATCATTCAGATTTATTACAGGTCTGCATTTTCTGTTTTTCTTCTGAACATGAAAACGAATTCTGACAAATCCTTCTGGATGCATAGAGCAATGCTTTCTCGCCACCTTTAGAAGGAGCTCCCTGACTTCGCAGAGAGAAGAACACGGGTCTGGTATACTTCATTTGGCAACTTTAGCAGGGTCTGAAGGGAAATTAACAGCCAGTGAAGCAACTCCTGTATCCACTGGCCCTGAGAGAAACACGCCCAAACACTTTCATTAAAGCGACGTGTGCCTTTTCAAGGTAACAAAAGGTCTGCACGTAGTGCAGTATTTTCCTAATAGAATCATCTCCAAACAAGGCAACTTGCATATTTGCAGAAGTCTCAGAACTGGCCAGAACACCCAGTTTCCAATCTATCATCAAAAGCAAACCCTTTTTTATTAAATGGAGAGACTCACCATGGCCATCCTCGGAAAACAGAATGCCCTTTGGGCCCGCCTGGATGCAATTTCCTGATCCAAAGATTTCTCCCGACATCTAGGTTTGCTCAGCCAAGCACACAATTCTGATCATAGTTCTCATGATCCAAAGATATCTAACAGATTATCTTGACAAAAGGCCCATGCCTTGTCAACGCCTTTTCTCAGGCCTGTACCCACCCTTGCTAAGAAAGGTCGCTGTTTTTGGATTAATTGTAGGAGTGAGGGTCCTCTTATTCATGATAGTGGACCTAAAGCATTCAGCCCTCATCTCAGTTCTAGTGTCTCTGTCCATCAGATTCTTATTCCATTACTTAATATAGCTCTCTATAAATGAAGGTGGGAACATTCAGCAGAGTGAAGATGCTGCAAGAGGATAGGGTCAAACATAGATTTACCCTTGGAATCAAGTATAATTTCTTGTGGTTTGTCCATCTTTGACTTTTTATTCAAATTAGAATCATCCACCCATCACACCTTGTGTCATAATAATAGAAATTATCACGGTAAAGAACATCTATGTCACCATAATGCTGCTTAAAGTGGCCAACAATAGAACCCGAAGAAGGGTCATACCAACCAGACATTGGTGTATATTTTTTTGAATGTTTTACAAATTACAAAAAAATGAAAAACACTCCCCATCCTTATCCCCTATAAACCCAACATCCCACTCCTAAAACATAATTTTAAATTTATATTAATATAAAAAGGTAACATTTTTACAAAAAAATGTTTTAAACACTTCCCACTCTTATCCCCTATAAACCCAACATCATGCTCAGCTGGAATAATTTATTGATACACCCAGGAAACTGTTAAAGAAATAGGTTATTGCCTAGGTGTTCTTTTGAAATTGGTTATTAATCAACTTGGTTAGTCCAGCCACATTGTGGATCACCAATGAAAATGTTTATCATATGTTACATGTTAATTGTTTTGGTTCATAGTGGTGCATCGCCCAACCATTGGCAACGAGTATGGCCGGCAGAATACGCTGAAGAGTGACGCCTCTGAGGAAATATGAATTTTATGACCCCAACGGCTCCATGTACATGCTACAAGTACATGTATGTTCCCTCCAGTTCTAGTTATGAAGACGCAAATACATGTGCGTCCACCGTCAACATGTCCTCTTTCAGATCCGCCATGAATGAGTCGGATATTCCGTTCCTAAGTATGAAAGGCCACCGACTTTATGTGGTTCAATTTCCACGTTTTACAATTCAGGCGAGTAGGCCCTGAATTCTGCCATCAAGCCTTTTCCTGCTTTCTGCCTCTGAAAGCTCCAGTCCGAGCCCGCATCTGTATCCATGAACTTTGTCCTACTCCCTGCGCGGCTAACAATGCCTGATCCGGCCCGTTGCCTGCCAAAAAAACTGTATTTCACCTTCAAGATTATCTGCTCCGCTCCTCATCCGATGCATTCCTGTCTAGTAGTTTAGGTAAACATTCTTCCAGCTACCGAGCAAAGGGCCAGGACTCACTGTCCTCACGCAAGTAATTCATAGCCCCGTTACTATGGAGGATTCCTGCCCCCTCGCATCTCATGTAGACACTTAGACGCTTGTACACGCACTAACAGTCAGTATAGAATAGATTCCGTCCGAGAGACCTTTCCTTTTGGATAATACAGTTCTTTAAACATAAGATATTAGATATGATTTGGGATTAGGTTGACATGACCCCCCAGACTTCTGTCTCCACATGTAGAGCTAAATGTCAAGTCCCCTTCACCCTCTAGTTGCACGTCAATCACATGTCATGCGGCTGCGCACGCATCTCTGCCAAGTATTTCTGCTGACATTGCAGGATTCTTTTATGGATCCACCCACCTGTGACATCATGTTTAATGACGTTTTTAGTTTACGCCTATGTTTACGCCTATTTTCATTACGTATGTGTAGTATTATCTGTATTATCAGCTGTTACGCCTCCTGCATCTGTCTTAATGTAATGCTTTTCATATAAATATCTTTACTTGTCAATAATGTATGGCTTTTCCCTTCCTGAACCCTCGTGGTGATGGAATTTGATGCCTATGGTTCGAACCATAATTCCTTTGTAGAGGAATAAAGCCTTTCAGAACCTCTAATACCACGGATTCTGCCTCTTATTTATACTGAGTTATTCTTACTAGACTTTACCGCATAAAAAATAGTACCGGTAATAAAATATTTACCACATAAATTGGCGCCCGAACAGGGACACTTTCTCATCTCACGCGCCGGAGGTGCGTTGCAGGCCCGGTCTCCTGCCACAGCTGGACGGACAAAAACGCGTACCCGCAGGATTTCCTGTATCTCCCTCCGGCCAAGCGGGGGCGACTGAGGCTGCGATCAACACCCAGACGAGGCGGTGAGAAGTGCGAAGTATCCCGACCAGAGCCTAGCTGAGAGAGCAAGATCCGAGGTATACAGAGGCCCACCAGGTTCCGAAGCTCCGAGTCGAGTCCAGTCCAGTCGAGTCCAGTCCGGTCCAGTTCAGTTCAGTTCCGAGGCCTTCCGTTCCGTGCTACCCGGTGAGTACCGTTGCCGGGGAGGCATTCAGACGTGCACATAGGTTGTGCCGGTCAAGACGGGTTTGGGTACACAAATCCGGTCTGCACTGTTTCAGCAGTGTATCTGTACTGTTTAGCAGTATATCTAGTATGTCTTGCATATAATTCAGTATTATCTAGTGTTAGTATTATGTCAGTAACAAGTTTCCTATTAGTTATCATCGTTCGTTAACTGTTAAATGTTAAATGTTTTAATACGTTCTACATATTGTGGTGTGAATGATTGTTCATTATTGTGTTTATTGTATTAAGTGTGTTCAAGATTAAGTAATAAGGTCTAAAAATGCCGCTCTTCTCAAAATTAAGACAGATCAAAACCAGAAAAGGGGTACTCGAAGAAGCTGTTCCCATTCCGCCTAGGGACACTCCAGGGTACTTTATGTATCATAAACATGGCCTAGATGCCGTATTATTTCTTGATTTATGGGTGGACTACACCAAAGATTTACCAGAAAGTCAGAGATGGCCCGCAGCTGGGACCTGGGATGCAGATTGCATCATGAGAGTAGAAGAAGTATTATGGAAAAATAAAGCCAGACAGTCACAGAAAGATGCCATTGAATTATGGCGTAAAGAATCATATAGACGTACAGAAAAAGCGCTCAGACGGGAAGAGAAAAGTAGGGAGAATTCAAATAAAGCCCGAGAAAATATATTAATTGAGGAAGGTACCCGAGTAAAAGCAGAACAAGTAGATAGACAACGAAACACTCTTATGAATGCTATGTATCCTCTTCTGGCCGAAGGGTTACCTCAGGCCACCCCGGAAATACCGAAAGACTTGACACCTCCATTACTCCCGATTAAAGCACATCCCAAAACAGCAAAAGACGTTTTCCTTTCTTCCTACTTAGATGATGTAGCTCCTGAATATGCAAATGCTCCGCCACACGCACCGCCCACCGATGGTGCTCAACGCCAAGATCATCCGTCTGTATCCCCGCAACAACAAACTCCTACGCACATTCCCACAGGACCATCTGTTTCTACCGCTTTTCCTACATCTACAGTTTCTATCTTACATCCAACAAATCCTTTCGTGCCTAGCACCTCAGACGGTGCGACAGGAGGTACGACAGAAATTTTTGCCACGCCACCCCGAGGAAATAAATTATCCCTTAGAGATTTAGCGTACGAACGTACACCCCAACTAGCAACTTCCGACATGTTTAAAGAGCATCTAGTGGATTGTAGATATGATCCTGTGCCCGGTAGACGGGACGGTATGCTGCTCTCATCACTACGTATACGACGAGCTTCAAGGTATTTAGCGACGCTACCAGGAATGGTGGCACATTTAGATAATATATACCACTTTGTCCAATCAGGGCGAGGCCCTGAAAGTATTGACGAAGCCATGGAATACCAGAAAGTGGATGTACAGAGACAACTGTTACGCTTCTTCATAAACTGTGTGATCAGAAACCAAGACAGGCCTGAGGTAGAGCAGAAGGAAATACAAGTACTTACCAAATGGGGTCAGAATATATCAGAAGGGAAACACGATAAACAGACATGTATAGTAGTTATGTGCCGAAAGATCCGCAAAGAAGTAGAACGAATACATAAAGAAAGATTAGAGACAGACCAACATGAATCAGAGGGAGAGGAGGACGAAGAATCAGAAATGCCCACTGGACACTTAGAGACAATGGCTTATGTAGGTAAAGGAAGATCTTTTAATAATGCCAGATGCTTCAATGATCCGATACATCCGATACGTCCAGAATGTAACAGAAATTTTCAAGCCCCTATGTTACATACAAGGTCTCCTGAACACCTATTCCAGGCTGCTGATAAACTACTCCGAGACCGAAGGGGGTACCATATGCTCGATTCCATGGATGAACAAGAATTGGCCAGGTCAGCAGTAGAATGGGCTGACAGTCCCGACAAATACAGTGAAGATGCACTAGCACACACGTTTCTGAACCTTACCCCATACGAACAGCGTTTAGCTGGTATATACATGATTCAACACCTCCTCATATTATATAAAAGCCAACACTCCGATCCAGGACCCTTACCTGACATATTGACCGAATTACTCACGAATAAATGGAGAGGGTCAGGTACTGATTTAATTAAAGAAATTCTAGAATTTCGAAACCAGTATATAGTTTTCGTATGCCCAGAACATGTTCCAGTTCCCACTATGGGAAGAAAAATGTATCACACAGATAGACAGAATCCCTTACGCGAAGTACACCCAATCAGAGGTGAAGATAATACCTTTAAACGCGTGTTTGTGTACACGCCTATAACTAAAATTGAATTATTAGAAATGAAGAAAGTAGTACCCAGCCATGACAAAGATCCAGCAGGTTTCCACCGTGAGATAAAAGACATGTTACTCATGGGAGAGTATACCTACCCCGACATTATGAAAATATTAAAAGTGTTAATGCCTGCCGGTATTTACGAGAAACTCAAGGAAAAGGAATGGGAGGTAGGAGACCAAAAGATAGATTGGACAGCATTAGAAAACGAAGAAAAGGCCCGAGCTGCAGGATCAGGGCTTGGGGAAAAGACTACAGCACTACCAGGATTACTAGTGCAGGTATTGCCACGTTTATTAACTACGAAAAAGGAGGACTGGGGTGCAATCTCAGCCTGTAAACAAAAGCAAGATGAGGACACTAGTGATTTCTATTCTCGATTTGAAAAATGTTTTGGTATAAATAGTGGCATAAAAGCAAGTAGCGAGTCATATCCACATCTGTTTGTGACAAAATTAGTTGAAAATTCCCTACCGCAAGTTAAGAATAGAGTATTGAAATTTGAGAGTACCTGGCAAGGTAACACCCCGTCACAGATGTTACAGATGTTACAATATCACCACAATAGAATTAGAGAAGAACAAGAACATGAACAAAGACGTATGAAAGACACGAAAATGAAAATGCTTGTGGCTCAGTCAGTTCCAGCTGATGGTCATAAAAAGGGTGATTCCGCAGGTCCGGCGAAAGGGACATGCAATTATTGTAAACAACAAGGTCATTATATACACGATTGTGCAGTTCTGAAACATAATATTGCCACGGGTAAAACCCAGGAAAGACCACGTCCACCTAGACAGGATCAGAACCAACAACAAATCCCTCAGCATGCACAATCTAGGCCAGCTCCGCAACAGGCAGCTCCACAACAGACCGTAGCAACATCACAGCAGCAGCCTATCGCTGCAACACAAGCAACGACACAACAGATGTACCAGTATGCACAAACTGATTATCCCGATTATCAACGATACACATGAAATAGCCTAGAGAGGGAAGTTGGCTTACCCCTTATTGAGGTTCCAGTAGATCAAGAGGGACCTTATGTACATAGTGAACTATTAGGGGAAGACAGAAAGTTTTTACTTGATACAGGGGCAAGCAGAACAACTATACGACGCAGTGAAGTTCCAGGGGCACCCCTCTCAGGCTCACAGAATATTTCCCTTGGATTCTCAGGAAAGCCTATCATTAATGAAGTATCGCAACCCCTACCACTTACGGTTGGTCCATTGACACGAACTACAGATTTATTGCTTACTAAATCATGTCCAGAAAACTTGTTAGGTATAAAAACATTGAAAACTCTAGGAGCTATAATATGTTGTTCTCCGGATGGAGTACGATTATTTTTACGTGACTTCAAAGGTCACTACGTGTCCAGAGACATGGATCACCGGCTGCAGAATTTACCTACACATTTATGGGCACAAGGCCCCACTGATGTTGGTTGCATGAACATTACACCATATCGAGTTACACTAAAAACAGGAGTGGTACTACCACGAATGCGACAATACAAGTTACCACCAGATGCTGTTGTGGCTTTACTGCAAATCATTGACGAGCTCATTGCACAAGGAGTGGTTGTGGAAACAGACTCCAATGTATGTAATTCACCGATAATTCCGATTCTTAAAAGAACGGATCCAAAAGCACCACCAGTATATCGATTAGTTATTGATCTGCGCGAATTAAATAAATGTATTGTACCACAATACCCTGTGGTCCCAGATATCTCTTCATTATTAACAGCTATTGATTCAGAAGCAACGTTCTTTACTGTAATTGATCTCAAAAATGCTTTCTTTAGCGTCCCAATAGATTCGGAAAGTCAATATTTGTTCGGATTCAGTTTAAATGGACGGAGTTTTAAATTCACACGCGCTCCTCAAGGATTCACAGAAAGCCCCAGCATCTATAGCCAAGCACTGAAACGAGAACTTGACAGTATCCACATGCCAGTTAACACTGCCCTGCTTCAATATGCCGATGATCTGCTGATCACCGCCCGAAGCGAACCTGAATGTGAAAAAGCGTCACTGACGGTTTTACAATTTCTGGCCGACAAGGGGCACAAGGTGTCCCCTTCTAAGCTGCAATTCTGTGTCCAGCAAGTTGTTTATCTTGGGCACTCGCTGTCCAAGGAGGGAAGACAGCTTACACCCGACCGCATCCAGTTAATTGCTAACATACCACCACCTAAGACACAAAAGGAGGTGCGGGCTTTTATAGGTCTCACTTCATACTGTAGGCAGTGGATCCCTCAATATGCATTTCTAGCAAAACCACTCATTCAGTTGACAACACAGGAGGCAGCCACATCGACTGTCCTCCCTTGGACTCAAGAACATACGCAAACCTTTGAAAGCTTAAAGAAAGCTTTATGCCAAGCACCTGTTTTAGCAACACCATGTTACAGTAAGCCTTTTACACTCTTTGTTACAGAACGCGAAGGTACTGCCTTGTCAGTACTCACTCAGGAACAAGCAGGATCACACAAACCATGTGCTTATTTTTCTAGTACATTAGATCCCGTAGCTCAGGCTCTTCCTGCGTGCCTGAAATCAGTGGCAGCAACAGCTTTAGCAATCAGACAAAGCGATGCCATAGTGTTAGGACATCAATTGGCAGTACAAGTACCACACGCAGTAGAGGTTCTCTTGAACCGCACACAAACACAACACTTGACTATAGCAAGACTCACCGGTTATGAATTAACATTGTTTCAGCCACACATAGAAATCAGACGTTGTAATACATTAAATCCTGCCACACTTTTGCCAGTAAACGGAACAGATCCATTAGCACATGATTGTATTGAAGTCATTACTATCACGACGAAACCCAGACAAGACTTGACAGATATCCCTTTATTAGATCCGGACCTAACATTGTATGTAGATGGTTCATGTATGAGAACAAGTACAGGAGAGTTAGTGGCCGCTTATGCAGTCACAACAGACACTGAAGTCATTGAAACCAATTGTATTAACACTTTGTCAGCTCAAGCAGCAGAGCTCATCGCTCTGACACAAGCCTGTATTCAAGCCAAAAATAGGAAAGACAACATATACACAGATTCACGTTATGCATTCGGAGTCGTCCATGACTTCGGCGTACTGTGGCGAGAGAGAGGTTATTTAACTTCTCACGGTGCCCACATCCAACACGGACCCCTCATTCAAGCCCTATTAGACGCAATTCATCTACCTACTGCAATATCGATTATGAAATGCAAAGCCCATACAAAAGTTACCGACATCATTTCCCAGGGTAACGACCTAGCTGACAGAACAGCTAAACAGACTGCTCAGAATCAGACTCATACAACTGACACGACAAAGACAATAGTCCCGACACCAACACATTGCATGACAGTTAAGGATCCCGCCCTTGATGTAATTGACATACAGACACATGCTACACCAGAAGAAATAAAGAAATGGACTGAATTAGGAGGGATCCAAACGGATCAAGGATGGATGACGAAGGGAAAATCTATATGGTTTCTTCCCGATTCCATGGTTCAAGTCATCATTAACACAATACATAGTCCAGCACACCTAGGAGAAAAAGCTATGCTAGACAGCATTCAACACATTTGGTTCAACAAACACTTGCGAGCAGCAGCCAAACAGAAAGTACGTACCTGTATGATATGTTGTCAGTTTAATCCAGGTAAAAGCATTCCCGTAGAGCAGGGTGGATTTCAACCTCCCGAGCACGCTTTTGAAGTCCTCCAGATGGATTATATCCAGATGGAACGATGTCGAGGATTCAAATATGTTCTCGTAGTTGTTTGTGCTCTTTCCCGTTGGACAGAAGCCTACCCGGTTTCAGATTACACTGCCCCGACTACTGCCAAACAGTTAGTTCGAGAATTCTTCCCACGGTACGGTTTACCACGTGTTGTATACTCAGATAACGGCCAGCCATTCTCATCCGAACTGATGAAACACGTTTCACTCTTATTAGGTTATCAATGGAAATTTCACTGTGTCCGACATCCCGAGGCAGCAGGTCTCGTGGAACGTCATAATCAAACTCTGAAAATTAGATTGTCCAAAATATGTAGAGAAAAAGGTGTCGATTGGATAGTAGCCTTACCAGTTGCGCTCTTTTACATGAGAATGGTAGCACATTCTCGAACAGGGCTATCCCCTTATGAGGTGATCTTCGGTAGACCACCAAATATGTGGGGGACGCCTATACCTCGTAAAATCACTGATATTGACTGTAATATGCTGACAGATTACCTGGCTTCCTTGATGTCTGCACTACAATCTTGTCGTTCACAGGTAGCTGCAGCTTTTCCCGATAACACTGAGGTGAAGCCCCATGACGTGGTTCCAGGTGACCTGGTTCTTGTGAGGAATTTTGACCGGAAGACCCAGCTGGAGCCTAGGTGGCAGTCGCCCAAGCTCGTCCTGCTGACTACAAGGACAGCCGTGAAGATTGAGGGACGTAAAGGGTGGTTGCACTCGAGCCATATCAAGAAATTTTATGGACTACCGTCCGATGTGAACACTCAGCCCTGTATTCCCTCACAGACAGACTCAAAGCTCCCCTTGGTTGAAAGGTCGGAGAACGAACTCTATAAACTGAAACTAAGGTCTAGCAAGTCAGACAATTTGATTGTTTAAGTCCTCTCCAAGGTGAATCGGTTGAATTTGTCTCTGACATGTATCCTCTGGACCGAAATAGAGAGAAAAATAGACAGATACAGCTTAAAAAATATGCGTACTGTAAATCGCTTCGTAGTCACTGCATAATGACATTATTAATTTTGTTTTTTCTAAGTCTTCTGATCATCATTTCTAGTGTATTGCTACATATGTATTACCCTATTTCTAAGCGTGCTTACAATGCTACTGCTGAACATTCTTTTAGCGAACTACCTCCGCATGAGTTGTCTTATAGATTTGCGCTGCGCAACAACACTTTTATTAGTATGTTACATCATTCCCATCAGACCAGCAATGCTACCAATTGTTGGATATGTGGCCGACTCCCTCCCTATCAGAACTATAAGGGAGTTTTGCCTCTCTTTCCGTATCCGTTCACACACAATGGCTCCTGTGGAGCATGGTTTAGTTTGATTAATTCCCTAGATTCAAATACAGTAGTTTACCAAGACAATTGGGTATGGGGAAACCTGAACCTAGTTTTACTTAAAGTCTGCTACCCTAACAAGGAGGGACTTCCCAAAAGAACAGGAACTGATCTAGAAAATGAAGTATATGGATTAGGTAACTTTACACTTAATCTTATGATCCTGAATATTGAATCCGAAGCTACACCAATCTTGCCCGCTATGTCAGTATTTCCAGTTAAAGGTGAATTATGTGTAAGAAAGAATGGTTCCATACACCTGGGCCATAGTAAATGTACCACTGTGATAAAATTCAGTGATCAAGGCAAGTCTACATTCAGAGCATCTCGTCATTCCTACTTCATATGTGGCCAGACTGCATATATACGTTTACCTCTAGATTGGGATGGTACCTGTTACATAGCATTCCTTCTGCCACCTGTTTTCCTAGCCCCTCCTGACTATCACAGAAATACCCATTTAGTACACAATAGACAGCAGAGAGATCTCCCGATTGTCGATTACACTGAAACGGCATGGGAGCAATACACAGATTTCAATAAAGGTTTCTTTCCCTATATAGGTACAGTCACTAATAGTAAACTGATACGTAGATTAACTAGAACCCTTGAAGCAGTAGTGAATGAGACTACTTCCGCCCTAGGCAATTTAACAGAGGAGCAGTCTGCGATGCGGATTGTTGTTCTTCAAAATCGTCTTGTCCTTGACGTCATTCTGGCCGATAGGGGCGGAGCTTGTAGGGTCATCGGATCAAGTTGCTGTGTTTTCATACCAGACAACTCGCCGTCAGTATATAAAGCCATAACTCGCCTTCATAAGATTATAAGCCAGATACACCAGAGTCCAGGCACCTGGACTTGGTCCGGTTGGTTCTGGAGCGTGCTGTCAGCCTGGGGATGGAGGATTCTATCCTTCCTAGGTATTGGCTTTCTCATACTATTCAGTTGCTGCTTATGTCTACAATGTGGGCCAGCGATTTGTGGTCTGTGTGCCACATCGTGTATCCCGCCTTCAAGTTTTCGCTCAAAATCCCGGAAGAAAAAAGAAGAACAAATGATGCTATATGAACAGATTGATGGATTGATGAAGATCGATATCTCCTGAGGGTCCGTAGGGGACAAGGAGGGAATGAGGAAATATGAATTTTATGATCAGTTATGTCCCCTATCTTAGACCCCAACGGCTCCATGTACATGCTACAAGTACATGTATGTTCCCTCCAGTTCTAGTTATGAAGACGCAAATACATGTGCGTCCACCGTCAACATGTCCTCTTTCAGATCCGCCATGAATGAGTCGGATATTCCGTTCCTAAGTATGAAAGGCCACCGACTTTATGTGGTTCAATTTCCACGTTTTACAATTCAGGCGAGTAGGCCCTGAATTCTGCCATCAAGCCTTTTCCTGCTTTCTGCCTCTGAAAGCTCCAGTCCGAGCCCGCATCTGTATCCATGAACTTTGTCCTACTCCCTGCGCGGCTAACAATGCCTGATCCGGCCCGTTGCCTGCCAAAAAAACTGTATTTCACCTTCAAGATTATCTGCTCCGCTCCTCATCCGATGCATTCCTGTCTAGTAGTTTAGGTAAACATTCTTCCAGCTACCGAGCAAAGGGCCAGGACTCACTGTCCTCACGCAAGTAATTCATAGCCCCGTTACTATGGAGGATTCCTGCCCCCTCGCATCTCATGTAGACACTTAGACGCTTGTACACGCACTAACAGTCAGTATAGAATAGATTCCGTCCGAGAGACCTTTCCTTTTGGATAATACAGTTCTTTAAACATAAGATATTAGATATGATTTGGGATTAGGTTGACATGACCCCCCAGACTTCTGTCTCCACATGTAGAGCTAAATGTCAAGTCCCCTTCACCCTCTAGTTGCACGTCAATCACATGTCATGCGGCTGCGCACGCATCTCTGCCAAGTATTTCTGCTGACATTGCAGGATTCTTTTATGGATCCACCCACCTGTGACATCATGTTTAATGACGTTTTTAGTTTACGCCTATGTTTACGCCTATTTTCATTACGTATGTGTAGTATTATCTGTATTATCAGCTGTTACGCCTCCTGCATCTGTCTTAATGTAATGCTTTTCATATAAATATCTTTACTTGTCAATAATGTATGGCTTTTCCCTTCCTGAACCCTCGTGGTGATGGAATTTGATGCCTATGGTTCGAACCATAATTCCTTTGTAGAGGAATAAAGCCTTTCAGAACCTCTAATACCACGGATTCTGCCTCTTATTTATACTGAGTTATTCTTACTAGACTTTACCGCATAAAAAATAGTACCGGTAATAAAATATTTACCACATAAATTGGCGCCCGAACAGGGACACTTTCTCATCTCACGCGCCGGAGGTGCGTTGCAGGCCCGGTCTCCTGCCACAGCTGGACGGACAAAAACGCGTACCCGCAGGATTTCCTGTATCTCCCTCCGGCCAAGCGGGGGCGACTGAGGCTGCGATCAACACCCAGACGAGGCGGTGAGAAGTGCGAAGTATCCCGACCAGAGCCTAGCTGAGAGAGCAAGATCCGAGGTATACAGAGGCCCACCAGGTTCCGAAGCTCCGAGTCGAGTCCAGTCCAGTCGAGTCCAGTCCGGTCCAGTTCAGTTCAGTTCCGAGGCCTTCCGTTCCGTGCTACCCGGTGAGTACCGTTGCCGGGGAGGCATTCAGACGTGCACATAGGTTGTGCCGGTCAAGACGGGTTTGGGTACACAAATCCGGTCTGCACTGTTTCAGCAGTGTATCTGTACTGTTTAGCAGTATATCTAGTATGTCTTGCATATAATTCAGTATTATCTAGTGTTAGTATTATGTCAGTAACAAGTTTCCTATTAGTTATCATCGTTCGTTAACTGTTAAATGTTAAATGTTTTAATACGTTCTACATATTGTGGTGTGAATGATTGTTCATTATTGTGTTTATTGTATTAAGTGTGTTCAAGATTAAGTAATAAGGTCTAAAAATGCCGCTCTTCTCAAAATTAAGACAGATCAAAACCAGAAAAGGGGTACTCGAAGAAGCTGTTCCCATTCCGCCTAGGGACACTCCAGGGTACTTTATGTATCATAAACATGGCCTAGATGCCGTATTATTTCTTGATTTATGGGTGGACTACACCAAAGATTTACCAGAAAGTCAGAGATGGCCCGCAGCTGGGACCTGGGATGCAGATTGCATCATGAGAGTAGAAGAAGTATTATGGAAAAATAAAGCCAGACAGTCACAGAAAGATGCCATTGAATTATGGCGTAAAGAATCATATAGACGTACAGAAAAAGCGCTCAGACGGGAAGAGAAAAGTAGGGAGAATTCAAATAAAGCCCGAGAAAATATATTAATTGAGGAAGGTACCCGAGTAAAAGCAGAACAAGTAGATAGACAACGAAACACTCTTATGAATGCTATGTATCCTCTTCTGGCCGAAGGGTTACCTCAGGCCACCCCGGAAATACCGAAAGACTTGACACCTCCATTACTCCCGATTAAAGCACATCCCAAAACAGCAAAAGACGTTTTCCTTTCTTCCTACTTAGATGATGTAGCTCCTGAATATGCTAATGCTCCGCCACACGCACCGCCCACCGATGGTGCTCAACGCCAAGATCATCCGTCTGTATCCCCGCAACAACAAACTCCTACGCACATTCCCACAGGACCATCTGTTTCTACCGCTTTTCCTACATCTACAGTTTCTATCTTACATCCAACAAATCCTTTCGTGCCTAGCACCTCAGACGGTGCGACAGGAGGTACGACAGACATTTTTGCCACGCCACCCCGAGGAAATAAATTATCCCTTAGAGATTTAGCGTACGAACGTACACCCCAACTAGCAACTTCCGACATGTTTAAAGAGCATCTAGTGGATTGTAGATATGATCCTGTGCCCGGTAGACGGGACGGTATGCTGCTCTCATCACTACGTATACGACGAGCTTCAAGGTATTTAGCGACGCTACCAGGAATGGTGGCACATTTAGATAATATATACCACTTTGTCCAATCAGGGCGAGGCCCTGAAAGTATTGACGAAGCCATGGAATACCAGAAAGTGGATGTACAGAGACAACTGTTACGCTTCTTCATAAACTGTGTGATCAGAAACCAAGACAGGCCTGAGGTAGAGCAGAAGGAAATACAAGTACTTACCAAATGGGGTCAGAATATATCAGAAGGGAAACACGATAAACAGACATGTATAGTAGTTATGTGCCGAAAGATCCGCAAAGAAGTAGAACGAATACATAAAGAAAGATTAGAGACAGACCAACATGAATCAGAGGGAGAGGAGGACGAAGAATCAGAAATGCCCACTGGACACTTAGAGACAATGGCTTATGTAGGTAAAGGAAGATCTTTTAATAATGCCAGATGCTTCAATGATCCGATACATCCGATACGTCCAGAATGTAACAGAAATTTTCAAGCCCCTATGTTACATACAAGGTCTCCTGAACACCTATTCCAGGCTGCTGATAAACTACTCCGAGACCGAAGGGGGTACCATATGCTCGATTCCATGGATGAACAAGAATTGGCCAGGTCAGCAGTAGAATGGGCTGACAGTCCCGACAAATACAGTGAAGATGCACTAGCACACACGTTTCTGAACCTTACCCCATACGAACAGCGTTTAGCTGGTATATACATGATTCAACACCTCCTCATATAATATATAAGCCAACACTCCGATCCAGGACCCTTACCTGACATATTGACCGAATTACTCACGAATAAATGGAGAGGGTCAGGTACTGATTTAATTAAAGAAATTCTAGAATTTCGAAACCAGTATATAGTTTTCGTATGCCCAGAACATGTTCCAGTTCCCACTATGGGAAGAAAAATGTATCACACAGATAGACAGAATCCCTTACGCGAAGTACACCCAATCAGAGGTGAAGATAATACCTTTAAACGCGTGTTTGTGTACACGCCTATAACTAAAATTGAATTATTAGAAATGAAGAAAGTAGTACCCAGCCATGACAAGGATCCAGCAGGTTTCCACCGTGAGATAAAAGACATGTTACTCATGGGAGAGTATACCTACCCCGACATTATGAAAATATTAAAAGTGTTAATGCCTGCCGGTATTTACGAGAAACTCAAGGAAAAGGAATGGGAGGTAGGAGACCAAAAGATAGATTGGACAGCATTAGAAAACGAAGAAAAGGCCCGAGCTGCAGGATCAGGGCTTGGGGAAAAGACTACAGCACTACCAGGATTACTAGTGCAGGTATTGCCACGTTTATTAACTACGAAAAAGGAGGACTGGGGTGCAATCTCAGCCTGTAAACAAAAGCAAGATGAGGACACTAGTGATTTCTATTCTCGATTTGAAAAATGTTTTGGTATAAATAGTGGCATAAAAGCAAGTAGCGAGTCATATCCACATCTGTTTGTGACAAAATTAGTTGAAAATTCCCTACCGCAAGTTAAGAATAGAGTATTGAAATTTGAGAGTACCTGGCAAGGTAACACCCCGTCACAGATGTTACAGATGTTACAATATCACCACAATAGAATTAGAGAAGAACAAGAACATGAACAAAGACGTATGAAAGACACGAAAATGAAAATGCTTGTGGCTCAGTCAGTTCCAGCTGATGGTCATAAAAAGGGTGATTCCGCAGGTCCGGCGAAAGGGACATGCAATTATTGTAAACAACAAGGTCATTATATACACGATTGTGCAGTTCTGAAACATAATATTGCCACGGGTAAAACCCAGGAAAGACCACGTCCACCTAGACAGGATCAGAACCAACAACAAATCCCTCAGCATGCACAATCTAGGCCAGCTCCGCAACAGGCAGCTCCACAACAGACCGTAGCAACATCACAGCAGCAGCCTATCGCTGCAACACAAGCAACGACACAACAGATGTACCAGTATGCACAAACTGATTATCCCGATTATCAACGATACACATGAAATAGCCTAGAGAGGGAAGTTGGCTTACCCCTTATTGAGGTTCCAGTAGATCAAGAGGGACCTTATGTACATAGTGAACTATTAGGGGAAGACAGAAAGTTTTTACTTGATACAGGGGCAAGCAGAACAACTATACGACGCAGTGAAGTTCCAGGGGTACCCCTCTCAGGCTCACAGAATATTTCCCTTGGATTCTCAGGAAAGCCTATCATTAATGAAGTATCGCAACCCCTACCACTTACGGTTGGTCCATTGACACGAACTACAGATTTATTGCTTACTAAATCATGTCCAGAAAACTTGTTAGGTATAAAAACATTGAAAACTCTAGGAGCTATAATATGTTGTTCTCCGGATGGAGTACGATTATTTTTACGTGACTTCAAAGGTCACTACGTGTCCAGAGACATGGATCACCGGCTGCAGAATTTACCTACACATTTATGGGCACAAGGCCCCACTGATGTTGGTTGCATGAACATTACACCATATCGAGTTACACTAAAAACAGGAGTGGTACTACCACGAATGCGACAATACAAGTTACCACCAGATGCTGTTGTGGCTTTACTGCAAATCATTGACGAGCTCATTGCACAAGGAGTGGTTGTGGAAACAGACTCCAATGTATGTAATTCACCGATAATTCCGATTCTTAAAAGAACGGATCCAAAAGCACCACCAGTATATCGATTAGTTATTGATCTGCGCGAATTAAATAAATGTATTGTACCACAATACCCTGTGGTCCCAGATATCTCTTCATTATTAACAGCTATTGATTCAGAAGCAACGTTCTTTACTGTAATTGATCTCAAAAATGCTTTCTTTAGCGTCCCAATAGATTCGGAAAGTCAATATTTGTTCGGATTCAGTTTAAATGGACGGAGTTTTAAATTCACACGCGCTCCTCAAGGATTCACAGAAAGCCCCAGCATCTATAGCCAAGCACTGAAACGAGAACTTGACAGTATCCACATGCCAGTTAACACTGCCCTGCTTCAATATGCCGATGATCTGCTGATCACCGCCCGAAGCGAACCTGAATGTGAAAAAGCGTCACTGACGGTTTTACAATTTCTGGCCGACAAGGGGCACAAGGTGTCCCCTTCTAAGCTGCAATTCTGTGTCCAGCAAGTTGTTTATCTTGGGCACTCGCTGTCCAAGGAGGGAAGACAGCTTACACCCGACCGCATCCAGTTAATTGCTAACATACCACCACCTAAGACACAAAAGGAGGTGCGGGCTTTTATAGGTCTCACTTCATACTGTAGGCAGTGGATCCCTCAATATGCATTTCTAGCAAAACCACTCATTCAGTTGACAACACAGGAGGCAGCCACATCGACTGTCCTCCCTTGGACTCAAGAACATACGCAAACCTTTGAAAGCTTAAAGAAAGCTTTATGCCAAGCACCTGTTTTAGCAACACCATGTTACAGTAAGCCTTTTACACTCTTTGTTACAGAACGCGAAGGTACTGCCTTGTCAGTACTCACTCAGGAACAAGCAGGATCACACAAACCATGTGCTTATTTTTCTAGTACATTAGATCCCGTAGCTCAGGCTCTTCCTGCGTGCCTGAAATCAGTGGCAGCAACAGCTTTAGCAATCAGACAAAGCGATGCCATAGTGTTAGGACATCAATTGGCAGTACAAGTACCACACGCAGTAGAGGTTCTCTTGAACCGCACACAAACACAACACTTGACTATAGCAAGACTCACCGGTTATGAATTAACATTGTTTCAGCCACACATAGAAATCAGACGTTGTAATACATTAAATCCTGCCACACTTTTGCCAGTAAACGGAACAGATCCATTAGCACATGATTGTATTGAAGTCATTACTATCACGACGAAACCCAGACAAGACTTGACAGATATCCCTTTATTAGATCCGGACCTAACATTGTATGTAGATGGTTCATGTATGAGAACAAGTACAGGAGAGTTAGTGGCCGCTTATGCAGTCACAACAGACACTGAAGTCATTGAAACCAATTGTATTAACACTTTGTCAGCTCAAGCAGCAGAGCTCATCGCTCTGACACAAGCCTGTATTCAAGCCAAAAATAGGAAAGACAACATATACACAGATTCACGTTATGCATTCGGAGTCGTCCATGACTTCGGCGTACTGTGGCGAGAGAGAGGTTATTTAACTTCTCACGGTGCCCACATCCAACACGGACCCCTCATTCAAGCCCTATTAGACGCAATTCATCTACCTACTGCAATATCGATTATGAAATGCAAAGCCCATACAAAAGTTACCGACATCATTTCCCAGGGTAACGACCTAGCTGACAGAACAGCTAAACAGACTGCTCAGAATCAGACTCATACAACTGACACGACAAAGACAATAGTCCCGACACCAACACATTGCATGACAGTTAAGGATCCCGCCCTTGATGTAATTGACATACAGACACATGCTACACCAGAAGAAATAAAGAAATGGACTGAATTAGGAGGGATCCAAACGGATCAAGGATGGATGACGAAGGGAAAATCTATATGGTTTCTTCCCGATTCCATGGTTCAAGTCATCATTAACACAATACATAGTCCAGCACACCTAGGAGAAAAAGCTATGCTAGACAGCATTCAACACATTTGGTTCAACAAACACTTGCGAGCAGCAGCCAAACAGAAAGTACGTACCTGTATGATATGTTGTCAGTTTAATCCAGGTAAAAGCATTCCCGTAGAGCAGGGTGGATTTCAACCTCCCGAGCACGCTTTTGAAGTCCTCCAGATGGATTATATCCAGATGGAACGATGTCGAGGATTCAAATATGTTCTCGTAGTTGTTTGTGCTCTTTCCCGTTGGACAGAAGCCTACCCGGTTTCAGATTACACTGCCCCGACTACTGCCAAACAGTTAGTTCGAGAATTCTTCCCACGGTACGGTTTACCACGTGTTGTATACTCAGATAACGGCCAGCCATTCTCATCCGAACTGATGAAACACGTTTCACTCTTATTAGGTTATCAATGGAAATTTCACTGTGTCCGACATCCCGAGGCAGCAGGTCTCGTGGAACGTCATAATCAAACTCTGAAAATTAGATTGTCCAAAATATGTAGAGAAAAAGGTGTCGATTGGATAGTAGCCTTACCAGTTGCGCTCTTTTACATGAGAATGGTAGCACATTCTCGAACAGGGCTATCCCCTTATGAGGTGATCTTCGGTAGACCACCAAATATGTGGGGGACGCCTATACCTCGTAAAATCACTGATATTGACTGTAATATGCTGACAGATTACCTGGCTTCCTTGATGTCTGCACTACAATCTTGTCGTTCACAGGTAGCTGCAGCTTTTCCCGATAACACTGAGGTGAAGCCCCATGACGTGGTTCCAGGTGACCTGGTTCTTGTGAGGAATTTTGACCGGAAGACCCAGCTGGAGCCTAGGTGGCAGTCGCCCAAGCTCGTCCTGCTGACTACAAGGACAGCCGTGAAGATTGAGGGACGTAAAGGGTGGTTGCACTCGAGCCATATCAAGAAATTTTATGGACTACCGTCCGATGTGAACACTCAGCCCTGTATTCCCTCACAGACAGACTCAAAGCTCCCCTTGGTTGAAAGGTCGGAGAACGAACTCTATAAACTGAAACTAAGGTCTAGCAAGTCAGACAATTTGATTGTTTAAGTCCTCTCCAAGGTGAATCGGTTGAATTTGTCTCTGACATGTATCCTCTGGACCGAAATAGAGAGAAAAATAGACAGATACAGCTTAAAAAATATGCGTACTGTAAATCGCTTCGTAGTCACTGCATAATGACATTATTAATTTTGTTTTTTCTAAGTCTTCTGATCATCATTTCTAGTGTATTGCTACATATGTATTACCCTATTTCTAAGCGTGCTTACAATGCTACTGCTGAACATTCTTTTAGCGAACTACCTCCGCATGAGTTGTCTTATAGATTTGCGCTGCGCAACAACACTTTTATTAGTATGTTACATCATTCCCATCAGACCAGCAATGCTACCAATTGTTGGATATGTGGCCGACTCCCTCCCTATCAGAACTATAAGGGAGTTTTGCCTCTCTTTCCGTATCCGTTCACACACAATGGCTCCTGTGGAGCATGGTTTAGTTTGATTAATTCCCTAGATTCAAATACAGTAGTTTACCAAGACAATTGGGTATGGGGAAACCTGAACCTAGTTTTACTTAAAGTCTGCTACCCTAACAAGGAGGGACTTCCCAAAAGAACAGGAACTGATCTAAAAAATGAAGTATATGGATTAGGTAACTTTACACTTAATCTTATGATCCTGAATATTGAATCCGAAGCTACACCAATCTTGCCCGCTATGTCAGTATTTCCAGTTAAAGGTGAATTATGTGTAAGAAAGAATGGTTCCATACACCTGGGCCATAGTAAATGTACCACTGTGATAAAATTCAGTGATCAAGGCAAGTCTACATTCAGAGCATCTCGTCATTCCTACTTCATATGTGGCCAGACTGCATATATACGTTTACCTCTAGATTGGGATGGTACCTGTTACATAGCATTCCTTCTGCCACCTGTTTTCCTAGCCCCTCCTGACTATCACAGAAATACCCATTTAGTACACAATAGACAGCAGAGAGATCTCCCGATTGTCGATTACACTGAAACGGCATGGGAGCAATACACAGATTTCAATAAAGGTTTCTTTCCCTATATAGGTACAGTCACTAATAGTAAACTGATACGTAGATTAACTAGAACCCTTGAAGCAGTAGTGAATGAGACTACTTCCGCCCTAGGCAATTTAACAGAGGAGCAGTCTGCGATGCGGATTGTTGTTCTTCAAAATCGTCTTGTCCTTGACGTCATTCTGGCCGATAGGGGCGGAGCTTGTAGGGTCATCGGATCAAGTTGCTGTGTTTTCATACCAGACAACTCGCCGTCAGTATATAAAGCCATAACTCGCCTTCATAAGATTATAAGCCAGATACACCAGAGTCCAGGCACCTGGACTTGGTCCGGTTGGTTCTGGAGCGTGCTGTCAGCCTGGGGATGGAGGATTCTATCCTTCCTAGGTATTGGCTTTCTCATACTATTCAGTTGCTGCTTATGTCTACAATGTGGGCCAGCGATTTGTGGTCTGTGTGCCACATCGTGTATCCCGCCTTCAAGTTTTCGCTCAAAATCCCGGAAGAAAAAAGAAGAACAAATGATGCTATATGAACAGATTGATGGATTGATGAAGATCGATATCTCCTGAGGGTCCGTAGGGGACAAGGAGGGAATGAGGAAATATGAATTTTATGATCAGTTATGTCCCCTATCTTAGACCCCAACGGCTCCATGTACATGCTACAAGTACATGTATGTTCCCTCCAGTTCTAGTTATGAAGACGCAAATACATGTGCGTCCACCGTCAACATGTCCTCTTTCAGATCCGCCATGAATGAGTCGGATATTCCGTTCCTAAGTATGAAAGGCCACCGACTTTATGTGGTTCAATTTCCACGTTTTACAATTCAGGCGAGTAGGCCCTGAATTCTGCCATCAAGCCTTTTCCTGCTTTCTGCCTCTGAAAGCTCCAGTCCGAGCCCGCATCTGTATCCATGAACTTTGTCCTACTCCCTGCGCGGCTAACAATGCCTGATCCGGCCCGTTGCCTGCCAAAAAAACTGTATTTCACCTTCAAGATTATCTGCTCCGCTCCTCATCCGATGCATTCCTGTCTAGTAGTTTAGGTAAACATTCTTCCAGCTACCGAGCAAAGGGCCAGGCCTCACTGTCCTCACGCAAGTAATTCATAGCCCCGTTACTATGGAGGATTCCTGCCCCCTCGCATCTCATGTAGACACTTAGACGCTTGTACACGCACTAACAGTCAGTATAGAATAGATTCCGTCCGAGAGACCTTTCCTTTTGGATAATACAGTTCTTTAAACATAAGATATTAGATATGATTTGGGATTAGGTTGACATGACCCCCCAGACTTCTGTCTCCACATGTAGAGCTAAATGTCAAGTCCCCTTCACCCTCTAGTTGCACGTCAATCACATGTCATGCGGCTGCGCACGCATCTCTGCCAAGTATTTCTGCTGACATTGCAGGATTCTTTTATGGATCCACCCACCTGTGACATCATGTTTAATGATGTTTTTAGTTTACGCCTATGTTTACGCCTATTTTCATTACGTATGTGTAGTATTATCTGTATTATCAGCTGTTACGCTTCCTGCATCTGTCTTAATGTAATGCTTTTCATATAAATATCTTTACTTGTCAATAATGTATGGCTTTTCCCTTCCTGAACCCTCGTGGTGATGGAATTTGATGCCTATGGTTCGAACCATAATTCCTTTGTAGAGGAATAAAGCCTTTCAGAACCTCTAATACCACGGATTCTGCCTCTTATTTATACTGAGTTATTCTTACTAGACTTTACCGCATAAAAAATAGTACCGGTAATAAAATATTTACCACACCTCGACACTGGAGGAGATATCAAATAAGAAGAAGTCTGGGACACGCTGTCCGTGGGAAGATTGTTAATTATGAATATTACCCATTGAAATTGGAAGCACCTTTCTTGGCATATGATTTTATGAATTTACTGTAGACACTGATGATTTAAGGATTCACATTTTTTAGTAACAGTTGCTTAAGCCCTGAGGAAGTCTTTATGGAAATTGTAACCATAGAGGAAACACGTGTTGGCTGTATGGCTGTATGATCCAAGAATGGAATCTGTGTCTTAACAAGTCCCCCATGAGAGACTACGGAAATTGAAAATAAAGACTTTGAATGAATATTGGACACTTCGACTTTCTATGAATTTTTGTTTGAAATATATATGTTATAGAGACTTATACTGATTGTCATTGCTCAGGGAACTAACCTTTGGTTACATTAAGAATGTGCACTGACGTAAAAGATACCTGCAGCACTATCATTTCTCCTCAATTCATAGTTGTTTTACAAATTTGAACCAGAGATAAATATTTAATGTTTATGGCCCTCAGTACAGGAACTTGTGCAAATAAATTAAGTGAGCAAGGATTATTTAAATACAAGTGGTCAATGAGGGATATATTTGGAAATTTAAGTTGGAATAAGACTACAATCAAAGATTCTTCCTTCTCCTCAATTTATTTGAGTTATCTGAGGAGGAAGGACTTGTGGAGAAATAAGAGCAACTAATCGACATGTAGGCAAGCGTCTACTCCATGAGAACACAGTAAATGTAGGCTCCCCCACTTCTAGCCGCCTGGAAGGGCTTGTGATAACCCACAAGTGATGATGTCTACTGAAACTGTATGGTATGTTTGCATGAGCCCAGTTCCTATTGCCCAGCATTTCACAATTTCCATGCCTTTCCAGCCCTGCCAGAGACATGATTTCTAAATTGTGACTGAATCCAGAGTCGGTGCTCTTTCTTCACCCTTTTTCATTGAATTGAGTTGGCAATCAGAAAACAACACAAGGGACGAAGTGTGTTTCCTCATATATATCCTTCAGTGGACAACCTTGTGATCGCACACATTACTTTCAGTATAAACAGTAATATGAGTATTTGAGTACTGAGTTATCATTTGATGAGGGGAGTTAGTTGAAAGTACTTACTGCTTTGTGACAACACCAGCTATGACACCTGGTGGTTCTAAATTTGCACCCGTGACAGGTTTACTTGTCTATAAGGGGGCGAGTGGCACTTGACCAGCAGCCGGAATGAGCAATTGAGGTGTGGCTAAAACAATTGGGTACAAGTGAGGGCCCAGGCTACCGATTCAATCCTTTCCAGGCGCATCACTGGTGTATTCTATATATTGATTGCATGAATGTACCAGTTGTACAAGGCGAATTTCCATGCTTTACTACAAAACCATTTCCCATGTAAGGCTGTAGCCAAACAGTTGTATTTGAACCTTCTTTTCTCATCCTTCTTTGACTTTGATGTGTGTGTGTGTGTGTGTGTGGTGTGTGTGCGTGTGTGTGCGCGCATGTGTGTGTGTGTGCGCGTGTCTGTGTGTGTGTTTTTTGATTGTTTGTGGCCTACAACACCGCAGAACAGTGTTCGTGTTTTGTACGTTCTGGCTTGACAATTGTACTGGCTTGAAAATTGTATGTTGAAAAAAAAGAAAACTAGTTACAAAAATGCCCCTTTTCGTATAGAAGCTGAAGAAATCTAAGATATGAAAAAACTCTTGATAGAGAAACCGATATTGAAAGGTCTTTCCGGGGACAGTATCAGGTCTGACGAGCAAAATGTTCTGCCTAATCAACATCTGGAAAGGTTGACATTGTTAATCAGTTTACTCATAGTAGTCTGAAGTGACAGAATGCATTTTCAGTTTTCGTTAACCTTTGACTTCGTCTTATTAACTGATAGGAATTGATTTAATAAAGCCAGACTTTTCCCTGATTCCCCGTATACCGAGAAGACAGCGGGATGCACAAACACTTTTCATTATTATTCAAAAGCATCTTGATAGAGACTGCACTGTGCAGCCGTGCCAGATAATTAAAAAATGTATACCTCGCTATGCGCACTTAATTAGATGCAATGTGTTTCGGCAGACAGCTAGCAATTACGAATTACAGTGAGGTTGGGGGCCTGTGCCATTTGAATATGTCTCATTTAATCATTTTTCCTTAGAAGAACTGCCGAAGGAGCCTCGCAGGTCTGCAGCACAAGGCGCGTTGTTTATTTCACAAGCAGTTCTTAGCAGCATTTCATGCTTCTTGTACTGTTGTTTGTCGTTGCCTCAGTGGCATTCCTTATTCTTAGACAAGATTTCTTTAATTAATCTCTGCTGATAATCGCACAGTTTCTGAATTATTATTCATGGGCTATTCTTTAGGTGACACACCTGGAAGTAAACAAAGAAATGCGCATGGATGTAAGCCATGACCCTGATTCAAACTCTTGGCTGAAATGACGAGGCAGTTCCAAAATGGAGGTCAGTGGGCTGCTCAAAGGGAAGGATGCATAGAGGGCTGCAGCATTCACAATGCAAGCCGGTCGGTCGTGTGACGACACCTTTTGAAATAAATGCCGCTGACCGCGGCCCCCGCAGGGGGCCACTCGGCGGTCGGCGCCTTAGTGGCCCCGGGGCCCCGGTCACCCCTCCCCACCCCCTCCCTAAGGAGGGGGGGGGGCGGAGACGCAGACTGGAGCCCCCCTCCGTTGGCAGGGCCGGAGGTGACGCGCAATGCGTGTCACTTCCTGGCCGAGGGGGAGGCTATTTAGCCTTCCCCCGCCCTCACTGGCGACCTCTTTTGTTGCCCGCCTCGCCTTTTGTCGGTCGCTTTTACGGGGCCTGCTGCCCTTCAAAGGTCCAGGTCAGGACTGGCTTCCCCTCGGGCACGGGTCAGGGGCACCAATGGCCGGTGGCCTAATTGCTGGGCCCGGGACTCCTTTCGCTCCCTGCCTGCTGCGCCCCTCAATGCGGGGGGCCTTCCATGGTCCCGCGCGGGCCCGTTGCTGCCCTTGTGAGTATATCTGTGATCGGCGGCATGCTTAGACGGGCCATTTCAAGCGCTCTAGTAACTTCAGGTCGAGCGCGCGTTATATAAATGCAACAGGCGGGATGCTTAGACGGGCCATTTCAAGCGCTCCAATAACTTCGGGTTGAGCGCGTGCTATGTAAATACAACAGGCTAAATGCTTAGATGCTATTCAAACGTACATGTAATAAATAATATTGGGGGGGGATAGGCACTCCTGCTCCCCCCCTCCTCACAATTACAACAGCGCTTTAACCAGCGCTCACGTTAAGCACTCCCATTACCTTCGGGTTGGTCCAACGCTACATAGGGAGTCGGGCAGACCACGTAATCTTCCGGTGTAGGAATGGTTGTGTAGATACGGCCCTGCTGCAATTCCTTCGGGTCGCGTGCCCGCTAGATAAAATCACAATCGGTCGGGTTTCTGAGTCTCGCGGCCGCGTTTGCTGGTTTTCGGGGTATTTCACTCAATCCCCCCCTGTTTAAAGATGTAGCTGTGATATGTTAGCCTGCTACTTCGGTTCGAGTTCCCGACAGAAGACGCATTAGGCATGCAAAGGAATTCATATGCGAGGACCCAGGCTCAGGTCCTCACACGCGATTTGTGGTTGTAAACATGGTGCCTCCAGCGCTTCAATACCTTCCGGTTGTGCCCGCGCTACTACTTCCTGTGATCCTGGGCAAATCATTTAACCCTCCCCCTCCCCCCCCCTGCCTCGAGTGGGGTCCGGGTGATGACGCGGGGAATGTAGCGCGAATGTCAGAGAATGGTGTCCATTAAAAGAAATGGGCATACATTTGGTAGATCCTTTAAACCCTAAACTCTAAAACTGGTCTTTTCACCAATATCGGCGAGAGAAAAAGAGGTTGTGGCGTAACGGCCAGAGCTGCCGACATTGGTAATAGGAAACGAGGTTCGAAGCCTCGGCGTCGGCAAAACATCCCGTGATTCTGGGCAATTCACTTAATCTCCCCGTGCCCAACAAGAAACAAGCATTTACGCGCGTTTAAACTATTCACGGCCCCGATGTGTAAATTTAGACGGTGATTATGACATTCGAGCACCTGTGTGGCCCGGTGATCAAAGGCATATCATTTGGTTTGAATTACGCGCCTAGTGCCTGGTTGTGTAATGTAATTAGGGCACTCAGGTAAAGCGCTCAAATACCTTCGGGGCGATGGCGCGCTGCATAAATATACAACAGGTTGCTCCTGACACTCGCTCACGCAAGATTGTACTTGGGAGCGAAGCGCCCAGTGCTTAGATTTAGAAGTTTAAATACGGCACTCATGTGAAGCGCAGCACCACCTTCGGTCGAGCTCGCGCAATTATGTTGATCCATCGAGATTGGTGACGGGGCGGCCGGGGTCCAACAGGAATTGGGGGCTGCCTAGAGTGCATAATCACGGAGTTTTGGACTTGTCATGTAAGCGCTCCAATACACTTTGTGCTATGCAGCCGGCGCTCTTGCAAGCGCTTCAATGCGTTCGTGTGGAGCTCGCGTGATCTGGGGCATTCAAGCATGTTAATATTGTTCTGCGAGACTCAAGTAAGGCGCCACAATACCTCGTGTCGATTTCGCGTTCGAACGTGATTGAGGTACTGAGTTACCAGTGCCCTGGGTAGGGTCAATACGATGCTCATGCGCGTGCAAAGTAGATGAATGGGGTTTGACGGCAAAGAAGCCGCACACCCTGCGCCGGGGGAGCCGTTACGAGATTAGCGTCGGTTCACGGCCCTAATACACCAGCACTGCAAGGCTGGGAGCTGCCTGGGTCCCCGCTGATCGCGGGCGGTGCAACACCTGTGGCGCTCCCTGGTTAAGGTTATCTCCCCCCCCTCCCGCTGCAGTTGGGGGTGGGGGGGGCATGCAGTGGGCTGCGGCAGGCGCAATGGACCTGGCACGGGGATCGTTTAGTATGGTACGAATCTTGTAAGCTCCCCGTCCTTGAATGTGTAATGTAATAAGGTTCTCAGGTAAAGCGCTCCAACACCTTCAGGTCGCGTTCGCGCTATATAATTATGCAACATGTATTGCTGGCTTCCTATGAGGCAGATAAATGATACAAGTGCATGCATTGTTCACATACGCGATTACGGGCATTAATAAACCCCCGCACGTCAATGGATAATCTGGTGCGGTACTCGCATGATCTGGTTCGGGGAGCTGGTAATATGGTATGAATGTCTTAAGCACACCCTGCGTGAAGATGTAATGTAAATACGGTGCTCATGTAAAGTGCTCCAATGCCTTCCGGTCGAGTTCGCGCTATATAAATATTCATCATGTAATTGCAGGCTTCCTATAAGGCAGATACATGATACCAGTACATGCACTGTCCACATCACGCGATTACGGGTATTACGAATCCCCCCCCCCCCCCGCACCTCAAGGGTTAATCTGGTGCGGTGCTCGCGTGACCTGCCACGGGGATCATGTTATGGGTACTAATCTTCTACGCTCCCCGTGCCGGTTTGTGTAATGTAGATACGGTGCTCATATAAAGCGCTCCAATACCTTTGGCGTCGAGTTCGCGCTATACAAATATGCAACATGTATGTGCTGACTTCCTATAAGGCAGATACTTGATACAAGTGCAGGCATTGTTCACAAGATTTTGCTCCAATACCTTCCGGTCGAGTTCACGCTAGATAAATATGCAACATGTAGTGGCTGGCTTCCTATAATGCAGACACATGATTCAAGTGCATGTATTACTCGCAAGAATTTGCTCGTGCCCACATTCGCGCGCATTAGGTGATTCCGGGCATTACGACGACTCCTGCACATGAATGGTATTTGGTCGGTGCTTGTGTCCAGCACTCTAATAATTTTGCGCGCATTACGGTTTGAGCTAATCACTAATCGACCATGCCCTAATAGGTATGTAAATACGGGGCTCATGTACTGCACTCCCAACACCTTCGGGCGGGTCACGCTGTGACTCTGGACAGATAATTACTATCCACGTGCCTGATGATGTATGTATATCGGTGCTCATGAATGGCGCACCATTACCTTCGGATCGAGTTCGCGCTGTGGTTGTGACTCCGGGCAAATCACTGATCACCCCATGCCCAGATATGCATACGTGCTGCTGGGCCTGGTCCACCTGGACCCCCGAGGGTCGCGAATATACACGCGTGCTGCCGGGCCTGGTCTACCTGGCCCCCCGAGCGTCGCGACTCATGATCACACTTCCGTGCCCGAATATGTATGTAGATACGGTGCGCATGGACTGCGCTACATATACCGTCGGCCGAGTCGCGCTGTGACTGCGGGCAGATCACTTAATCTCTCCGTGCCCGATTATGTATGTAAATACGGTGCTCATGAACTGCGCGCCTATACCTTCGGATCGAGTTCGCGCTGGGTTTGTGACGCTGGGTAAATCAATGAATATCGCCGTGCCCGAATATGTATGCGAGCTGCTGGACCTGGTATGCCCGGGTTCCCGAGGGTCGCGGACCTGGCGGCTCATGATCTCACTCCCGTGCCTGAATATGTGTGTAAATATGTTGCTCATGCACAGCGTTGCCATACCTTCGGGTCGAGTTCGTGCGACATAAAGGTGCTAATTACAGCAAGGGTCGCGCAGTCCGATCCTGACCACACGTGACCACGTGTCGCTCGTCTCCAACCTTTTGCTTACGGCCTCGCCCTCCCAGGTGCATCAGTCCTTGGGCAGGGCGGACCAGTGTGGGGATAGTCCTAACGTAGAACTGTCATTGCCATGTTAGTAACAGTTAAACACGGGTCGCTGCCGACAGTCTAAAAGAGGTATGCTTAAGCCCGCAACTCGGCCCCGCCAACATGCTTATGTGGGCCGCCTTCAACGGTCACTGATCTGGGGAACTCACACATATCTAACTGTAACCTAGACACCCGGGTGGGTGCCTAGTCGGGCAGGGCAACGCACCCGAGATAGAATGGTAGTTATTATCTAATGCTAAAGGAAGTCTGGATTGAGCCACTAGATGGGTTAGATATGGGTGCAGCTCAGTGCCCCAATCGCATTGAATTCGGGGACGCACTGACATAGCGGCAAAATAATAAGTGGTCACCACATAGCGCATCACTAGGGCCTAAATCACGGCACAAGGTTACCGGCGTGATTGTCCAAGTGGTTGCGGGTGCGCTGCTCGCGAGCGGATTGCAACCCGTGGTTTACGAGCCGGGTAGCAAAACAAGTGATTAGGCTCCTTAGGCGGGCCTCTGGCCTTCAGCTGGATCACCATCAATTGGAGATAGGCCCAGGTAAAAATGGGCTTTCCATAATGCTTGGAGGACCATTGCGGTTGGTGGCACTCCCCACCGGAATCACTGGTCGCGTACTGCAGCTGCAGGAGACTGGGATCCTGGTTTACGGACACTTTTACCGCGCTATGGGTGCTGCTGTCCCAATAACTGGGGTGTCAGCGGGGCAAACACAAGGGGACATTATGACAGTGCGCAATGCTTAAGCCAAACAGATTCCCGAAGCTGGTATGCCTAAGGGATCATCACTGAGGGATCCGTAGGGGCATAATTCCTATAAAGTATAAGGGATGGTGGGCAGGGGCAAGAGTCGCCCCTTGCCCATGGTCACGCGCTGGCAGTTAGGTGCACCCCCGTGCCCCAGGTTAACTATTTGAGGGGACTGTACAAATGTTAAGTAAAACCCTTCTCGTCATAATAGTCAAAGCGGGCAGGCCCAGGATTGTGAATAGGTGTAACCTACCCGCTGGGGGGCGAATAGTTATTGCACATCTTCACAGGCCCCTTTATTTCAACAGACCCTATCCGATTAGGATAGCGTCTAGGGATTGGGGACATAGATGGGGCCATCTACAACTCCAGGAGCTATAGCTCACTGGTAAGTCTTGGGCCTGTGGTTATAAGGGATCTCACAGGGTTTGAGTCCCGCGAGCACTGTCAAACTGTCATGAGGTGGCAGAATGTCAAACTCTTCTGTCTGCAGGGATGGTTCCCTTCCAGCTAGTTGCAGGACGCCCTAGATAGGAGAGGTGCAGGTAAGACTATAGCGGGTTGGTGGGGGGCCGTGGCTGCGACGGTTAGCCGCCTCCAGGGCTGTGGCGGAGTTACAGGGCGATCTGGAAGCAGGCCGGTACAAAGGGTACCTCTGCGCGGCACCATATGGGGTGCCTGAGCCAAAACGAGGAGCCTCCAGAGAGGTCCCGGAAGCCGTGTCGGCGCCCCGCTAGTCCTGCGGGCGGTTGTGGGCCTGAACAACCGGGGGCTTGCTATGCGACGCTCCGCCCCGAGAGGGGGGGCGTGAGCAGAATTACCAACGGCACGTGATCGTAGAAAGAATCACCTGGAGGGCAGCACCGGCGGGCATCGCTCCCGCGCTGCCCAGCTCATCAGGCGGGCAGGCGACCCAGATGGTTGCCTGCCCTTGGATCGCCCGTAAGATAACCCACCCATTACATATCTTGGAATTATGTAATAAACCTGCAGCAATTGTTACCCACCTACAACTGTTTCGTGTGTTTCATTGGGTAACCTAATTTGGGGGAGGGGGGACAGCGGGGTGCCCCTGGGGGTACTATGCCGCTGACCGCGGCCCCCGCAGGGGGCCACTCGGCGGTCGGCGCCTTAGTGGCCCCGGGGCCCCGGTCACCCCTCCCCACCCCCTCCCTAAGGAGGGGGGGGCGGGGACGCAGACTGGAGCCCCCCTCCGTTGGCAGGGCCGGAGGTGACGCGCAATGCGTGTCACTTCCTGGCCGAGGGGGAGGCTATTTAGCCTTCCCCCGCCCTCACTGGCGACCTCTTTTGTCGCCCGCCTCGCCTTTTCCCTCCCTACCGCTTACCCGGCGTAGGCATGGGTGGGGGGGTTGTTCTGAGCGTTGTAATGTTTTCTTTTGCGTTGCAGGCGGAGTTACAGGGCGATCTGGAAGCAGGCCAGTACAAAGGGTACCTCTGCGCGGCACCATAGGGGGTGCCTGAGCCAAAACGAGGAGCCTCCAGAGAGGTCCCGGAAGCCGTGTCGGCGCCCCGCTAGTCCTGCGGGCGGTTGTGGGCCTGAACAACCGGGGGCTTGCTATGCGACGCTCCGCCCCGAGAGGGGGGGCGTGAGTAGAATTACCAACGGCACGTGATCGTAGAAAGAATCACCTGGAGGGCAGCACCGGCGGGCATCGCTCCCGCGCTGCCCGGCTCATCAGGCGGGCAGGCAACCCAGATGGTTGCCTGCCCTTGGATCGCCCGTAAGATAACCCACCCATTACATATCTTGGAATTATGTAATAAACCTGCAGCAATTGTTACCCACCTACAACTGTTTCGTGTGTTTCATTGGGTAACATTATTTGGGGGAGGGGGGACAGCGGGGTGCCCCTGGGGGTACTAAGAAAAAAATGTTCTTAGGCAGCATTTTCTAGACTATGCCATCTATTCAAATAACGCGATACTTTAAATGTATAGACTTGGAATTAAATGGTACTATGCAGCCATGTACACATCAGATTGCATCAGCTCAAAGCAGCTCATATTATGGGTCTGGTTATAGAATATGTGCTGGGGTTAATGTGCGTTGGGATTGCCCCACACAAGTGCATTCTACACAGAGACAGACTCTGTGTGCTGCTGTAGTGGCCCATTCTCAGACTCCTTTGTACATATTTCGCTTGGATCCTACAGCCAATGAGCGTGTCCCTAATGGTAGGCATTGCATCCACCTTATCTCCACAAATGAATGCAGGGGTCTCCAGGTGTATAGTGAGGCTGTGTAACAACATCTGCGCTGCCTCCCTCCAGTCAGGGAATTCTTAAACAGCAAGGTCTTCCAAGTGGGTCCATTAAATCTTCCTTACACATTACAAGACCAGCACTTTGTGAGCCAGCGCAAGGAGAGGACAAAAAGGAGCCATGTAATATTCAATATTGCGAATTACCGCCTTCCCCTTTTCACTCAGCGCAGCAAGGTGTCTTGCTGTGTTGCGTTGCATGAACGTTTCATATATCTGGGCCTCAAGGTACTCTAAACAATATTAGGGTCCTTCACTAGACTTCTGTAATTCTAATTCACTGTTGGGGCGCTACAAACAGATTTTTGCTTTTAGCTTTAAAACGAATCTTTGTATTACCAGAATAAGCTACGCAACAATATCCTTCTATATAATGCTATCTGCCTCATGTTTTGCATTACAAAATATACATTTAAATTTTTATGTCCAAGTACTCACACATTATTATATCATGTGGGAGTAAATTTGCTCTGAATGGCAGATAGAGGGTGTTCCTATGTATGCTGCTGCATAATTGGGGGAAGTGCAGGGAATAGGGAACATCCCCTTTCCCTGTGAAAAACAGTTAGCAAGTGACTTTGATCTGCTCAGAAAGTTTTACATCAGCACAATAAAATTCTCACAAGAATTTAAGGAGCCTGATTCATAAACCTATTTTTGTGTGTACGTTCAGCATACAGCCACAAATAGCCTTTTTTACGAGTGTACAATCCAGTTTGTAATTCACAAATCGAAGTAGTACACTCGTAGACAGATTAATTGCACATTCTTTTTTGTGGAACTAAATCTTCTCTCAGGGACAGGGAGAGGGTGTTTGAGAAACATGTCCTGAAAGTAGAACAGCCACAGACCTTCCATTGTGATCGAGCCTTGGCTTAGTAAGTGAGGTTCGGGGGTAGGGAATCTCAAATTATCCAATTAAAAAAAGCAGAGAGCTGCAGAGCAGAAAGGTGAGATGACCAAGTTTTCGGATGGCTGTTTTTTTCATGGGGAACAGGGCCAGTACTGATGGACCTCTGTCTAGAGTGGCACAGTGGGTGAAAAACAATGGGGTGGAATGCTACCCGATCGATTACCACTGGTTAGACTATTTGCAAGCATAATTTTCATCACCTTTTGCGTGTTTGATTAATAACAGTATGCCTGGAGATTGGGGCAGCTTTCCAAGCCTACTGCTACCAATTGTTGTGAATTGCAAAAAGTATTAATTTTGCCCCCATTCAAGGAGTCCCTCTATGGGGGCATATTTACAGATTTTTGGGTAAACCAGTCACTATATACCTTTGAGATTCCCCTCCAAAAAATGAACAAGTTAAAAGTTCTTCTGAAATGGGAGTGAGGAAAAAACCACACAGATAGCAAATTCGACTCAGGGCCTCCAGACCCAACTACCAAGTCAAGAATGCATTTGAGGGGTGTCACACCCCAAACACCCCCGTGCCTGAAGCTAAGTCCCTGCCCATCCCAACTGGGCCTGCTAGTTCTTTCTGGGAACTCATGACTAAGAGCCTGTACAACACATTGTCCTGGCATACCTGGGATTCACATTTATTTTCACTGCATGCACTCTTCGTCTCTGCTACGAGAAGCCTCGATGGTAGACTTGTCTAAGCAGTGCATGTAGGCAGTGTTCCATGCTTTTAGTCCTCATTTTTTACAATTAATTTTCTCAAATGACTGAAGACCTCATGTACTAAAACGAAGTTGGAAATAAAGGTGGACGTGCCAGCAAATTAACAGGGTTAAGCAAGTTGACTTGGCACTAAAAGTTCATGCATGAGCCAAGCTGTGAAAACAATTGGCATGTATATCGTACCAAGGACACAATGCAGAAAATATCATACAGTCACTTCAAAATTCAAAACATTTATTTCTTAAAGCATTTCACCTCAGGACATCTGATTTTGTTGCTACATAAACAGGCATTTATTAAAATTTTAAAACTGAAATTAAAAACATTAATGACTTACCCTTAACAACAATGCCATTAGTGAACTAAGATACACAAAAAAGTGATGGATAGATGTAATGCTTGAAATAATCCCAGCCACTGGTACCCACACGGGCCGCATCATAGGCCATCGTTATTTTGTACACCATGCCACCTCAGTTTGGACCAACCCACACGCAAATCACTCTTGACACTGCTCCATTGGGAACAGTCCAGGCTGTACTGTCAGGCCAGGTCCTACACAAGCAACCCAGCCCAAGCGGTTGCCAATGACTGAGATTAATTCAAGCATTCCATCCATCACCTTGTTGTTGATGCCATCTGTGAATTAAGAGGCAAGTTAGTAGTCCAGTAAACCCTAAAAGTGGCCTAGGTTATTTTCATAGATAGAGCAAAGTTATAGTATATTAAATCAAACCTATAAGGTTCTTGTACATTCCATATTTTGAAGTCAAGTATTCAAAAGTGCTCTCATATGTGATAATAAAAATGGAGGTACTGTGAAATAAGATGTTTGCTTACGATCACACAGGGAAAGCCGGTATTACTTCCAGATTATCTGATCCCTCATTTTGAAATTCAGCCACAAAATGCATATCTCTGTCTCTTTCTGTCTTGCTCTCTCCCCTGTTTTACATCAAAGAACACTGTTTTGGCTTTTATTCTTGGTGCAGGTGAAAAGAACCAACACCAAAATAGCAGGCCAGAGCTAGAGCTCCTAGATGTAAATTCAAAGCCAAGAATGTATTTATTTGGGGGTGTCACTATACTATTTGAGAAAATGCATATTTATTTTATTCAGTGCAACTGGCCCCAGGATTATCCTGTGTGAAAATGTGACAGTCACAATTTCCCATGAGTCCTCATGTTAACCTTTTTAATATCCCTAAAATTCTGAAACATGTTACAAAAGCAAGAGGGAATCTGTGACTTTTTGATACATTTGGTCTCGTTTGGTAAACGAAGTGTATTTGGAGATTTATGTTAGGCCTGTCAATCAGGGGAACCAAGTCTCTTCGCTAGAACCACTTACTCAGTCAATGTGACTTATTAGATATTTTGCTGGACATAACTATGTGACTGGTGACTCCAGAGAAGAAGAGCCAAGAAAACATCCACCTCTATTTAGACCCCATTCCTGCAAAAATGCATATGGTGATAGCTTTATTTTCAACAATTAACAATTAACATTATAAGCCGTATAATGTAAGGTTACTTTTGAAATTTTCTACAATTGACCCTAAAATGTTTTACTCTTTTGCTGACGTTGTGTTCGGAGTTGGTCATTATATCGTCAAGTGAAAAGGGTTACATTTTGTCAGCTTTGCTCAATTTTATTACTACAAATGTTTTCTTTATATGAACTTCATTGTGATTTTTAAACACTTTTGGTTTTTCCGTTGTCGTTCCTTGTAACCAATAGTAGTTCCACACTAGCAAGTTTTGACCTTTAGCTTTGCATCAACGTGATTCAATGATGCTTGAAGGACAATCGCCTTTTGTGAGACTTCCTATTGAGGCTTCTGTGAAACCACTGCTCGAGCAGCTATGGAGGTGTCTATCCCCCGTCCCACCTTGCTTTGCCAAAGAGCTCTATAACAGCCCTATGGGGTTTATTGTTTAGATGTGTTGTAATTCTTAAACAAATAGAGGAGGAGAAGAGTTGGCCTAACGGCTAGGGTGGTCGATCTCAAATCTGGGGAACTGGGTTCGAGTCTCGGTAATGAAGCTGAGCATCCTGTGATTCTGGGCAAATCACTTAATCTCCCTGTGCCTAACCAAAATGAATGTGCGTCCTGAGTCCTCATGGTGCTATGTTAAGCACTCTGATACCCGATTCGGGTCAAGTTCGTGCTATATAAAACTCTGCAAACAAAATACCTAAAGGAACCTGTCGAGGCAGGTAGGAGTAATTAAAAAATGGCAAGGTAGCATATAGGCTCTCTTCCTTAATGCATGCCTCCTTTCTAATTTCTTTAAACAACGAATATTATTGCAATGAAAATAGTATGTTACTAATTAATAAGGTTCTTCTTATTCATAGAGTGGAAAGTTGTTGGACAGCCATGCTGGAAGAAGTACAACTTAATTTCCATCAGTGATGCCACATTGTTTCCCTTAGACAAATAAGGATATAGAATTAGCTCTGTTTTACAAAGCTCAGCCATATAGTCTGTAACGAAGTTGTGCAACCTGTTCCTCTTGACATCCAGGATTTATTATAGCTCAATGATATACAGCTCTATAGAAAGTGCATAAGGATATCCTCAGGATTCCATAAAGTTGGTTTTGGATGGTGAACTGTTAACAGAAGGTATTACAATATGGCTCTAGATCTTTTTCAATTGTATGCTTTAAGTTTTTTTTTGTTTTTATTAACCCAATAAACACTGAATTTAATTTGTAAATAGTTCTTCTCACGGATAATTTTGTTTAAACAACTACGTTGCTGTCCTTTTTATGTTTTTCAGAGGCATGCTTTCCCATTGTCAAGAAACGTGCAGTTCGAAGATGATTGTCAGATTTAGAAACATTAGACTGAGGCCCTCCTATTTCGGTATCCTTCGTGCATGTCTCCTGTTGGTGTCTGCTGCTCTGGGGCAACCCGGGCGAGCCTGGAATGTACGGCTTCGGACCTCTCATTCGTTTTCTCTTCGAACGGTTCTTTCTAGCCGCGTCATGGGCCACGGAGCTTGCTTCTCCCGACCTTGAGTTTAGCACACTCAAGCCGCTCCTTATTAATCCTTCTACACATCTGAGGAGCCAACAGCGGCAGCAACAAGAGAGATTAGGGAAAGTGAGGTCATCTTTGGCTGTCCTGCCCGGTATCACTACCAGCTAAGAGGACAGGCACATTCTCTCAGGACTCTGGCGGGAACACAGGGCTCTCCAACCACTTCCGGGGTCCAATCAATCTTCATAACCCGCACGTTTTACACTGCCCACAGATACATATTTGGCATGTATCCCGTTTTCTCCATTGGCTTTAAAGCTCGGGGGCTTATATTGTAGAGAAGTGAGCAATGGGTTCAATCTTGACTTTCCCAAATGGTGCGCCTGGTCTTGGTAACATCACATCTTCTGCCTCTGCATCAGTTTTTGTATCTACTAATGCTTTGAGCGCGTTGAGCGGGTTATGTGCTGGTATTAACTGTGTGCAATCTATAAACATGCAATTTGACTGCAGAAATATTGCAAAGAGCGCATCATCGAATGTATGTACTTCGCTCTTTGATCCTTCTGTTGTGAGTAGTCCTGCAAGGTTAGTCCCCTGTAATCATTGACGAGCTGCCCCCTAAAACCGTTTATTAATAAAAAAAGACGCCGCACGCACTTTACATTTTCTTAAAACTCTGTCTTCTTACCTGAAACCAAGTGTAGGTTTTGTCAGTGGAATCAAAGACTTTTCGCGAATCTTTTTTGTTATTAGAGTTTGCTGTCCCTTGAGAGAACCTTTGATAGGTTTCATCAGGATGGTAGAGGTGGCTGTTGATATGGTATTTTGGATGTCGTTTAAAACCTGAAGTATTCTGTCTTTCTTGTGGCCCTTACTTCCCTAGCTAAAAAAAGTAGGTTTTTAAACCACCGTATTGTCTACCTTATATGTAATAAAAACATCTTGAACAGAAACTGGTACCTCTGATAATCGATATTCTATGTTTTTTTATTTTGACTCCTGTGGCAGAATTTATTAGGTGAACTAGTGTCAAGTTCCCTCCGCCTCAGTAGTTTAGAGTAAGGCATTGTAAACAAGTTTTCCAAATTCAGAATCTTCTCCCAGATGATAACACGTGTGGTCTTTGACATGCCTGCTATGCAACCCTCCTAAGCATCTCTTAAGAATTGTAGAATCATTCAAGAATTGTTGATAAATTAAAATTTGTTTCTAGGGAATACGTCTATGGGTTCTATAGTTCTCTCCTTCCAACCATGCCAGCTCAGGACAAACCCAGTGCATTAAACAGCCACGTAGACTATATAATAAGAAATATCATAAAGTGAGCTGCAGAGCTGTTGAAAGCTACCAGCATACTAAAAACCTTAAAACTGTACATTTATGCCTCCCTTTCATCAACGACCACACTGCTATGCGCAGCGTCCCATAACACAATATCCGCACCTCGGTGGTCATCACGCACAACAAGGAAACACTTCCCACTTAAGATCAAAACAAAGACAACATCCTTCCAACATGATGTAGCGTGCTATCCATGTGCGCAGTGTTTCAGCGCCCCACATAGGGATACTAAGCGCTATAGAAATGCTGCAATGCAATGCAATACAATAAGTTGGTTGTGATGTTCCTACCCAAGCCTTTTGCAACATACAAAAGGGTGGAATAAGATGAAAAGCATCCAATCCCACCCTCTTCACATCGTGACAAAGGTAGGAGGTGGTATATATGACCCCACCCCAGTCTCGGACACTTGCTGCAATTTATGTCACCAATGTAAGCCCTACCACTTTCAAAATTCACCAACCACCACTGTTTGCTAATAGCACTAAGATTACCACTGAGTTCTGAATTTACTTAAATATAACATCAGCACAGTGTTCCTGCTCTTCCTTTTAACAGTCCTGTGGGTAATGTTCATGAAGCAGAAACCCACATTAGCCTTTGAAAATTAACATGCAGCTGTAAATTTTGGCCAGAAACCATAAGTCCCTGACCTTTCATACAGATAAATCACACTTAGAAAGAGGGAACAATGAGGAGAAAGAAAGATATTTGGAAGGCATACAATTTTGTTTCATTCCCAGGTGTACTACTCTTAGAAAATCTGGAAATGTGGCAAAAACGCATGAGTGGACGAGGGAGAACATTCACTCTCCACCTATGTAAAGTCTTCCTTGCGGAGCAAAATGCATGGCAGCAACTTGCTCTGCCTAGCGTTACTCTAGATTTAACAATTTATGCATAGCCAGCCAAGGTGACTTTGCATGGTTTGGTAAATCTGACTTTTTGGAAAACGGCCCTCTCTGAAGGGTCACTCTAAACTTTTTGCTCTCCTCCGCCTCTATTTCTGACCTTGTTTTTTTTGGCTTTAGGACTCTGAGCACATTACCACTGCTTACCAATGCTAAACGGCATGCGCTTCTTTCCTAAACATGGTTTGATTGACTTATTCACAACTGGCATATTTAATGTATCTCAAAATCCCTAGTAGAGTGCACTGCATGTGCCAAGGGTCGGTAAATTAAATGCTTCCAGTGGGCCTGCAGCACTAATTGTGCCACTCACACAAGTAGCCCTTAAAACATGTCTCAGGCCTACCACTGCAGAGCTTGTGTGTGCAGTTTACACTGCTGTTAGAGATGGGGTGGTCTCTACTTGGCAGGGGTTTGCACCCTGTCCAAGTAGGGACCACCACCCTAGTCAAGGTAAGTCAGATACACACCCTAAATTAGCCTGTGCTCACCCTCTGGTAGCTTGGCATGGAGCAGTCAGGCTTAACTCAAGAGGCAATATGTACTTGTGCACCACTTAAAATACATTAACTCAATGAAAACACCACAAAACAACTACACACAGGTTTAGAAAAATAGAGAGTATTTATGTTAGTAAAACCTGACCAAAATGGCACACATCCAATAAGCAGAAGCAGAGAAAGACATTTTTAAAGATTAAATGTGAAAAAGGCTACTTGGTGTCACGCTAGACCGAGGTAAATCTGAAACGTCAAGCCAACTGCAATGGAGCGTGGGTCAGATATAGTTCCAAACAGGTCCTGCTGAAGTTTTACCTTCTCAAGTTGATACAAGAGTTCCGTTCGCAGGGACAGAGTTCACTAGGAGCACGGTGAGCATCGCTGGTGGTGATCTGCGTGGTGCAAAGAGCTGCTCAGAGGCACAGACATACAGGCTGGGGCGTTTAATCAAGGGGGGACGGAAGAGCTGGTTATTTATAGAGGTCCTGTTCCTGTGCTCCTCGGAGTGTACTTGATATATCAACAAGGAAACAGTTCCTCTCTTAAGGCCGAGGTGATCAGGATCACTAACTGCCTGCAATTTTGTAGTCTCGGGGGAGATCTGTTTTTCAGATCTTAATGCCCTCACACACCTGTTAGGGTGTCATGCTTCATCATTGGGCGCTCCTCGTTGGACCGGCGCTGCAATGTCCAATGGGCTGGTGGCATTTTTAGCGGAGATATTCTGATCTGATAACGCCGTATGTGAAGGATGTGTGTGAGTGAAGCAAGTCAATGGCTCCTAGTTGGTGTAGAAAAAAGTGATTAAAATAGGCCCTGGCCCTGTTGATTCTTTAATTGGAGTGTCGGGCTGGGACTAAATAAAACTAGTGGGGCTACTGCAATGAGTCAAGGTATCTGGGTAGCCTATGGTTGACTGGGGTCAACATGTTTCGTGCCTTCACTGCTCCGAGATAGAGCGGCACTTCTTCAGGACCGGAGGTAGATCTATATGTGTAATGACCACTGTCGGTCAGTTAAGGGATGGGATCTACCCCAAATGAACAAAATACCCTAAATCAGGGTTCTTGTAGAGTGACTCCACCTAGAGAGGTGGAGACAAAAAATGGGAGAGGGCAAAAGAAAGAGAGTACCATCAACAACTGGTGGTGGTAAACCTGTCCAATGTTACAGGAATAGGCTTGGTGCCCGTGCTAGACGCGAAGGTCTCTAGTCTGATATAAACAAATAGGATAAAACAAAGTTAGAGGGAATATATGAACTAACGCGGGAAATAAGGGTAAAATATTCCCCTGGGACCTATGAGGAAAAACCTAGTGGTTATCTATGAGAGGGTTGGTCAGAGACGAACCAGAAACAGGTCTTACCTCTAAGGAGTAGGATCGGAGACCTCATAGATGAGGGCAAGACGACCCGACCACTGGAACGGGCCCACTAGATGAAAGGGAGTAAAAGGAAGTTACAAGTACAAACACTGACAGCGCACTTGAATGCCACCCCAAGAGCAGTGAGAGGGTGGGTGGTACCATGCAACGGAGTGTGAGTCTGCCAAAGTTGGGTGGCGTGTTTGGTCGTGAACCCGAATCGTGAGAAAACAAAACAAGATCGAATCCGTAATTAGAACGAGTATAGGGCTGGAACCCTGGAAGGTCCTCACGCAACCCAGTCTCACAGCCCGGGATATCGTGTACCTCAGTGGGATAGTGCCCGTAAGACAATGGTGAGATCGTTAGATTCAGTAGGGTAAGAGGTGTAATTATACTCCTCGGTGTAGAATCTGTGTACGGAACAACGGAAGTCAATATCTGACTAAGGGAAGTAAACTCTGCCTTCAAACACACTCAAAGCAAATAACAGAGCATCTTTGGTGGAGCATGTATGAGTGGGTCAAAATCAGGGAACGTGCACTCCATCGTCATGCAATTATTACGCATAAACCACGGCTAAGGCAAAAGTTAAAAGAGTTAAAAAGCCGCGTGTGGTAACAAAGTTGCTGGGTACCGGCAAGGTGTACCAGGGAGTCAGGGTGCGATTAAGGGTGATGTGCATAATCAGAGCGTGTGCATGGCACGTCTCTGCGAGGCTCGGGTGTGCATGCCAAAAAAAGGTTGAAGCGAACGTATACAAACAATAAACAAGGGCTGCAACAGCGTTCCGCTCTCTACAGAAGGGGCGAGTTGATTACCAACATGCATAAATAAGAATTACGAGTCGTGGCTAAGGAATGGCCCACAGGGTGAGAGAGAAGCGCTGCGTTGGACTTACGCTAGTGTGGGTGCGGACTCGCCTCTGTAGTGACAAATCTTGTCCTCACCTGAATATTACCGTAACTGCGGTCCGGCCGAGTTCTTAAACCTGGGAGAGACGCTGAAGTCGCGCGGGATCATCCGCGGGTGCGCCATTTTGTCCCGGGACAGGGAGCCTGACTCAGTGAAGAAAGACTCCCTGATGAGTCTGAGTAGTGGTCAGAAGAGGCTATATGTGGTGACACTTCACAGTGAAATATTAATGTTAGCCTCAGGGATATATACATATATTTATGTTGAAAAGAAAAACAAAAACCTATGAAGGCAATTTAGATTGATAAGAAAGTCATAGTAGACAATGTCTGCCAATGCTATTTGATGCGCTTTATGTAGGAGGCAAGGAAGTGGCAATCTCAAAAGATTAAAGAGATTTTGGGGGGTAACCGGTAGGTCAGGAGTTAGGGAGATCGGTGATTAATGGTAGTACCAACCAGAGAAGGGGGTAGTAATTAAAATAGAGGGTACACGAGATAGTGTCTACATGAACAGTGAAGACAGGGAAGGCGGCGCCTACTTTGGAGTCTCAGTAATATAGTGGACTAGGACTGGAATGAGTGAAAGAGTCTCAGTGTGTGTCAGGAGTCAGCAGCGAGGACTGGGTGTATCTCAGGTACACCCTCTGTGGTGTTGATGTTAGGTTATTTCTGACTACGGGATTTCATCGTTCAAGCCCCTCTCTTGAGTGGAAAGGCGAAAAATCCATCTCTGTTCAGTCTCAAAAAGTTTTGGGCTGGACCAGATGTGATTGCTTTCGAGCACCGTCCAGTGCAGTTCGTTAGGTCCATGTCGATGCGAGATATAGTGAGTGCTCATTTTGGTGGTAGATCTACCGCACCGTATATTGCTACGATGTTCCATGATTCACGTTTTTACGGGGCATGTAGTCATGCCAATATATCTCAAGTTGCTAGGACAAGTGATAAGGTACACACAGTTTTTCGAATTACAGTTCGTATGCCTCTTTTGGGTCCAGACTTTTCCTGGGCAAGTTCTTTAGTTGCCTTTGTAAGGTTACATACTCCACATTCACCACAAGGGTAGTGTCCTCATACTGGTGTTGCACGCCACAGGGTCCCCTGTGAGATCAACTTGGTAGTTTTTGGACGGGTATGTACCAGAATATCGCGTAGATTGTTAGTGCATTTGTTGGCAAACCTTGGTTTATGTAACAACAGTTTGCCCGTGGTGAGAATTTTTTCAGTTTTTACTAATAATCCTCTGTACTTTGTTTGATTCTGATGTGTAGGTGGTCACTCATGGTCCCAAGTGGCGATGCTGCTGTGCGAAGAGACAAATTTGCGTCCACTCAACTGATCCTTTGAGCGAGTGATGCAGTTCCGGAGCGAACGGTCCTGTTCGCAGTTGTGAAGAACCCAAAAGCCTGATTTAAAGGGCTCAGGAGCTGTGGATGATGAAAGCAGCTGCAGGACCCACTTCTGTGACTCAGAGCTTGGATCAGGCACTAGAGGCAAGGGTCGGACTCACAGAAGGCAGAGTCCAGCAGCTCCAGCAGAAAGTGAGGACGTTTTTTATGTCTCTGAGACTTCAGAAAACAGGAGGCATACCTGCAAGCCCTTGGAGCAACTCTGGGTTCAGTCCTTGGCCTCCGCAGGGCAGAGGTCAGCAGGCAGCAGGGCAGCTCAGAAAAGCAGAGGTTCAGAGAAGCAGTTCCTCAGAACAGTCGATCACAGCACAGTGGCAATCCTTCATACAGCAGCCTTTACTCCATCAGAGTTATTCCCAGGTCCAGTAGTGTACTGTCTTGATTGGGCCAGAGTCCTGGTACTAATACTCAAAAGTGCCTTTGATGTAGGGGGTGTCTTCAAAGCAAGTCTCTGAAGTGCACAACGATCCCTTTCAGCCCAGCCCTGACTCCAGACTTCCAACAGGTGGTAAATCAGCCCTATGTGTGAGGGCAGGAAACAAGCTATTCAGATATAAGTGAGAGCCACCTCTCCCCATTCCTGCCCAAGAAGGCTATCAGTATCAGGTTGAAGGTCGAGTGTTTTAGCGGCACTTGACGATCTTCTGGAGAGTGATCAGTCATGCCTACTGTGACAGGGCACGGGACATACCCGAGTCAGTAAAGACTTCATGGAATAGCTGGTCATCCGACGCTTCTCTGCCCCCTTCTATTGTCTTACAGCCACCAGAGGAACACCCCCGAACGGACGAATGGACTCCGTACATTCCACAAGACTGGAGGCAAGAAAAAGGACATGGTTCCTTTAATGCGGAGTTCCCATGGACCGAAACCCCTCCCCTGGATGACGTCACAAGCGGCAGAAGTTCAAAGGAGAGAGAAACCAGGAAGACAGCGGACGGCGTTTCCCGGGAGGCGGAGAGAGAACCGGAGTGGAGGAGGAAGACGGACCGAGACGAGTGGACGGAAGGAGAGAGAGCAACCCTTGACGAGAGAACCCCGGGAGCGGACCTCAACAAGCCAGGAGGCCAACGCCTCCAAGAAGCGCCCTGCCATGTTCCCAGGGGAGGAGCGTGGCGGGAGCAGGTACGGGGAAAAGTCACGGGTTGGGTGGGAAAGAGGAGCCCCCATTCGCTGTGACACCGTGAGCCCTGCTAGCCCTCTATAAATAACCATCACCCCCTTTAGCAGTACCCCTCCCTGAGCACTTAGGCACGTCTCCCAGAAAACGCGAGTCGTCAGAACCAAAACACGGTGTCCCTCACTCCCGGCCCTTCTTCCTACGTTGCAAGGCGACACTCCTAATTGTTGATTTTCTTTTCTTTTTGGGTCAAACCGGACTGAGAATCCTGGCCGGACAAACTACTTAAGAGGACGCCCGCACAGCGTACACTGAACTTTGTTTGCCGTCCAGACAAGTCGGACTCCCCAATCTTTCTGTATAATTTCGGAAGCCAAGACTGTCCAGCCTACTGTGTGCAATAAAACCCTCCTGATAACTGATTAGCCTGGTCCTGCGTATCTGTCACCACAAGCCCGTTACACCTACCTTTGATTATTGCGGGAGATTTTAACACAACCTTTGAATGAGGAGGGCAGCATAGTAGATGAGGAAGATCTAAGGTTGGGAGTCCCAAAAGCTAGAGCTAGAGCCAATAAAAAGATGGACTGATGTGGTGATCCATATTAATTCCATATGTATGGAAAATGGGCTACGGGCACTTAATGGCCGTACAAAGTCCGGTAAATTGGGGGCTGTCACATTTAATAATGGCTATAGCATGAGCAGGATTGATTATGTTCTGGATAGCCTAGCATTGTGGCATACAGTGAGGGATATGATAATACATGGTAGATTGGAAAACGACCATAATCCGCTCTGTGTAGATATGGACATGTTTAATTATAAGTCTTGCAGAGAAATAGAAGACAGTTATATGTCTAAGGATGTGGTACCATCGAATGACCAAAGACGATTAAAATTGACCAAATTAAAAGAATTACCCCTAGTGCTGTCTAGCATTGATAATGAATTAAACAGGGCGATTAGCGATTTAAATGTTAGTGCATCTAATTTGCCCAATTTACTTGATCGCAAATTACCAACTACCATACATGATGAATTCTTTGGGCATTTGCGTAAGCACTTTGTAGTAAATAGTAAACCCAAAAAAGGTATTTACTCTTAAAGTACATGAATGGTATAGTGCCGACTGTAAAAGGTCGCGTGCAGAGTTGGGAGATGTTATAAAATTAGGGGACCCTGTACATCTACGATTAGCAGGGGCAACCTATCGGGGGGCAATACTTAAAGCGAAAAGGAACTGGGACAGCAAAAGGTGGGATGATCTGAAGGAGGCCTGCGTTAACAGGAATCCAAAGCAATTTTGGAATACTTATAAATGGAACAGAGGAGGGCAGGCTGCTGAGCCCCATAACCATGTCTCACAATCAGAGTGGGTTAACCACTTTAAACTTCAATATGCAGCTAGTGAGCATGATAGTGCAGTTTGTATCACTAAGCAGTTTTTTATTGAGGAAGCATTTAGTAGGGTGGATGTTGAGGTGGCCTTAAAATCTATCATGGCAGAAAAAGCCCCGGGTTTGGATGGAATACCGGGGGATGTTTTTCCTGCCAATAAGGTAAGGTGGGGAAAATATATTTTCTTATTGTCAAATGCTATAGCTCAGGGGTCGCCGATTCCAGACTCCTGGAAAGGTGCGGAGATCATACCCGTCTTTAAAAAAGGAGATAAAACGTGCCCAGGGAACTACAGGCCTTTCAGCCTCATTGACTCGCTCCAAAAGGTAATGGGCAGGTTGGTTTTAAATAAAGTGCAAGATTGGATCGATGAAGACGGTTTTTTATCCCCCCTCCAAGCAGGATTTCATGCTTTTACTAGCACTATAGATCAAGTATTCAGGTTCGCTCTGTTGCATTGGAAAACAGTGACCCTGGGTAAGGGGAGTTTATATGCCGTTTCTGTTGACCTTCGGGCAGCATTTGATCTTGTGCCACGAGGAAAACTCTGGTCGATACTAAAAGATATGGGGCTACCACTTGATTTGCTTTCTCTTATTATCAGATTGCTTGAAAGTAATAAGACCAGGATTTGTTGGGGTAAACAGGGAGAAGTAACGGAATTTTTTCCAGTGGATAAAGGAGTACGTCAGGGATGTGTGCTGGCCCGACCCTATTTTCATTGTATATAAATGGGATAGTGAATTGCATGAATTTAACAAACACTGATGCACCGACACTGGCAGGCAAAAAGGTCCCTAAACTGATGTTTGCGGACGACACGTTGATCCTCCCTAAAACTCCGAGTGGGCTCCAAAGGGCCCTCTCAGTTTTGAGCTCAACGGGGACTGGAGGTCAACGTGTCCAAAACAAAACTGATGACCTTTAACCCACATAGAGCGTTTAAAGGAGGCATCAGACTAAATAACGTCAAGCTTGATCAGTTCAAGGAGTTCACGTATTTGGGGGTTAATATTCAGGAGGGGCTTAGATGGTCACATCAAGTTGATTTAGCATCATTGAAGCATAGGCAACTGGTAGGGGTATTGTTAACTCCTCTTTTACTAAGATAATCAGCCCCGCCATGGAGATATACAGTATGAAGGTAATTAGTTCTGCCTTATATGGTGCTGAACTCTGGGGCAACGCGAACCTAGCCAAACTAACCATCTTGGAGAATAAGTTCCTTAGAAATATAGCGAGACTGCCCCAGAGCACCCCGATGCGCCCATTGCTGATTGACCTTGGGCGGAAGCCAATCGCAGAAATTGCAAAATTGCGTACTTTGTTGTACTGGCGGAGACTATGGTCCACCCCAGAGCTAGCAGAGTATGCGGCCGGCTTCCTAGATGTAATCAGGGTGGATAGTTTACGCAAAATAAGATGGCCAAGACAGCTTAGAGCCACTTTATTTTATATGGGTATGAGCTCACTGTGGGATGATCCAGAGAATGCTATCTTTCCCCCAAAGCAGATTTTGAAAGCTAAATACTGGGAAATGGCCCACACGGATCGGGTGAGGAACTGTGAGTCAGCTTCCCTTACTGGCCATTTCTTATGTGGCAAATTGGTACCTGAGTTAGATCGGTATTGGGACATCATCACAAAGCCCTTAGAGCGGAAATTATATTTCCAGTTCAGGGTTGGTACACTGCCTATAAGAACCTTTACTAGCAAATGGTCCATATCTTGTGATGATTTGTGCTTGGTGTGCCAGTCCGGAAATGAATCTTTATCCCATGTACTATTGCAGGGATTCTGCTTATGCACAGAACTATGCGCAGGAACCCAGGCCCTCAGTGAATTGTGGTGTACCAAAAACTCACCTCAGAACCCAGAACCCCTTCTCCAGCCAGTATCAGTGTCCCATTCGTTATCCGAGGTTTAGCTCGGCGGTCCCAATGTATAGACAACCCAGAACAAGCGACTTAGTATATTTCTCAGGAATGGTGGGAATCAGAAATACCTTTTCGTAATTATTCTCATACCAGTCCACAACAGAATAAACAGAGACAAGGTAAAAGTTTAAAGAGTTTATTTTATAAACCTCGTGTCCTAAGATGCAGCAGTTTGGCTAACATAAGCAGACAAACGATTAAAATCAAAACCATCAGCATAGTTACAATACCATAGAAAATGAAAGGAGTAATCATATTAAAATGACAGTGGATCTAAGCCACCTTCCTTTCTCTAGCAAGCTAATAGTATTATTATTAGACTAATAAAAGGTCTCTAGGCTTGAATGCGGAACCCCATACCGTAAAGATCAGCTCAGTGAGTTCACATCACAGGATCAGCTATGCTCTGCTCCTGGGAACGCTCTTCTTCCGAATGTAATGAAAACATGTAACACTGCAATATTAAAAGCATCCGACTTTCAGGTATTTGCAGCTGCGTGCATGTTATGGCTAAACTAGTGGGCCGATCAACCTGAACTCAACAACATGCACCGTCTAGCGTCCCAGACTGTTTCTTTACACTGTGTACAGACCAAGGTCGCTGCTCACTGTTCGGGATGTGAACAACAGACAGTTCTCATGTGAAGCAAAGTCGAGTAAGCATTTCTCAATTTAATAACATGTGACTACAGTGTCGTGTGCAAAAGCAGCAAAAGCGGCAAGATGGCTTTCTAACATCTAACACGGTTGTGCTAACTTAGCATTGTACATATATAGATAACGATCTTTACTACACCCACCCTTGATCGGACCACTAACCAGCAGGGGCGCAACTGCAAGAACGCAGAGTTCAAGTCTGATAGAACGGAATCAAGGGCATGAACTGTAAGTCCATATAAGGTAAGTGAAAAAAGTTCGAAGAAAAAAAAAGAAAGAAAATAAAGAAAAAATTAAAACGGAGTAAAAAAACCATGTAGAGGATTAAAAAAAACATCACTGAAGGACTTAGGACGAAATGATAGTACAATAGTCAATCCATCAATGTATAAGCACAATAAGTTGCAACAGCTTCCAAGAGGAAATCATTGGAACGTTCCGCAAAATTATCTGCCATCCAGTTCAGGACGGGGAAGGAACATACATGCTCCTCTACCACCGGAGCCTCCAGCACCAGATGAGGACAACTGGCGTGTTCTTCAAGATAACTTCTTGCTAAGAAGTCAATCGCAGCCGTTCCGATGTCCCATTTCCCAAGGACTCCATGTGCTGCTCCACAGGCCATAATCCCGACGCCAGAACAGTCCAACTCATGAGCCACTAAGGGGCTCATCAGCCGATCATAATCCGGGGCAGGAGACACCGAGTTCGACAGACACAAATCCAGAGCCCATTGGAACGGACAATCTAGGCAATGAAAGACGGGCTGCACACAAGTAAAGTAGGGAAACCGGAAGGACAATCCATAGGCTATGCTTAGAGTTGCCAGTGGTAAAGTGCCATAGTATTCAAGCATCCGGTTACGAAGATGGAGCAGCCGGGACATGCTGTCGTGTGACGCAAGTTGTGCATCCATAGCGCAGGGCGCAGATCAACAAAAGTATTCCAGCTATGAGGGCGAGAAGTAAAGGGAGACCTTCGACGACGCTGGAAAAAATAGAATGAAAAAAGGCCGGGATCACACCAAAAATAGTTTGAAAGGAGGTCACGAGGCCGGAGCCCACAATTTAAAAAAAATGAGCCATGCCACTTGTTGACGAGGCATTAAAGATAGTCTGAATCAGGGTCCCAAAATGAAGGGGGAGATCAGTATTCAAAAGCGCTTGCACCTCAGTGCGGGTGTTTGCTACATGAAGGACAAAAGTTTCCCGGGATGAAGTCAACGCGACTTCTTTTTGAGACATTAGAGCCCTTATTCTGCTCATCTTGTTGAACTCTGCTTTCAAGGTTGGAATGGAAGGCCAGATGGATACATCGAGCTGGCCGTACGGGGGTGGGAAAAGGACGTTATTACAGCAAACTACTCTCTGTGATATAGTCACTATGTAGGGAATTCCCACTAACATCCCACAGCAAGCTTCATTATTTAATAGCAAATAACTACCGTTAGCAAGCAGCGTAAAAGACGGCGTTATAACTGGCACAGGAATCCCTTTCAGGACGCATGCTAAATTAAGGGCGTGCACATTGCATGCACCATGCAATTGAATGTGCCTACACACAACAGAGTGATCCGGAGTGGAAGTGCACTCTTCACCTTTCAAGTAAACCTCCTTGCCGTCTCTCACACATCTATACGTGAATGGGAGTGACCAAACTTCGTGCAAGAACTCAGTACCGAGTTGTTCATATCAGCCTAGAGCATAATGTTTCACGCACAAACTGAATTTAAACAGGGGGAACGGTAACGTGATCAACCCATGTACAAGCCACACAGCAGAATTCAATTCAGCAACCGAGAAAGGCAAAGGTTCTAACTTTTCAATGTGTAGTAATGAATATGTAGCATCTTTCATGGACATGAACTGTTGTTTTGCAGTTAAATTAAAAGGAAGGAACAAAGATGAAGTGTTCATGTAATCCCAAGGGACTTTCCCTGCCTTTAACGTTTGCAACGTCCATGCAAACTGCATAACAGAACGCAATTGATTTTGACCATGATACAATACAGACAAATCATCCTGCACAATGTCTACCACAGATGATACAATATTATCTAAGGTATAAATTCTGGAAGACAGGGTGTTAATGCTATTATCTATAACAGCCAACACCTTTTCCATATTGGCTTGATCAATAGCACGTAATCTGGATGCAGCCTCAATTTGTGATAGCTTCCAAACTTCGTTGTAAACAGCATACACCCATCTTTTGGACCTGCCAACTGCAGGACCCTTAACAAAATCATTCAAATCTATTTTGTCGTTTAATCGTGCTAAATGGAGTTTAACAGATGCTAAAGTGGAATGTTGCAGCCAAGACTGGCATAACTTCCCTACTGAGTAGGTAGTTACAGTATGAGAAGATTCAAAACGGGGATCTACACGAACCGGTGTATACCCCTGCTTTAAATCCAGAAACCGATGTTGACAGGAATCCGAACTCGTTTGCCACACCAACCACACTTCCGGATTCAGTTCAGAAATATTGAAGGATGTGTTGGAAACATACGTCTGCAACATTGCAAGCGATAGATCCGTATGATTACCCCATTCGGGATAAGCACCCAGACCCGGAACGGAGGGAGAATGTAATCTTTTAGAAGTAGCCAATCCAAAACAGGTGGTCTGAAAAATGGACGAATTTAAAAATAACATGTTATTCGGGATAAGACAGGCACGATGCAAAGCTTCTGTTCCCTGTACTTGCCACGGTTTGGAGCCCGAAACCGATTTAAGATCGATAGTAGCTTTCCACAGATCATACCCGCCAATTGCCAACTCCTCCATAAAGGACTTTGAATACAACAATTTGGTGTGTGTCAGTCTAACTTTAGAAGCAGACTCAGGTGCAACCTTAAAATAAAAGGAGGCCGGATTTCACACACTAAAATCAGAAAAATAGGTGAATTTTTCCACCAACGTGGCAGAGCTGCCCATCCTAGGGGCGGAGCAGTGTTCCCATTGTATATAATTTACAACATTTCTAAACGTATTTGCTTTGTGTAGGAAATGCGTGCCATAATGTTGATAACAAAATTGCTCATCATAATTAGCAGTATCTAAATACAAATCCTCAGCATCAAATGCAGCATAATATTTCAAATCAGAATATAGTGCTTCTATGGCCTGAACATCCCAGTCATCTGAGTGGATATTCTGTTTAACGACATCACCCATAGAAACACTAAATACATTTGGCACATTAATTACTTCAGTGGGGCCATGAATTTGAAATTTTACGGCATCCCAAGCGATCCCATCACGTACAGGCCAGGCAGTAATGTTCACAAAAGTCTGGTCCCTTTTCATAATATGTGATGAGGAGTGGGGGGCCAAAGTTCCATCAATTAGTTGAATCGTAGATCTTTCTTTCAGGTAGTGTGCATTGATAAGTCTAAAAAACACTACCACAAAGCCAATGGACATAAACAAAAAAACACATATGAGCACTAGCCAAATGTAAGTCCAAGGGGGAATTAAAAAATGTCTCTTGAACCAGGCCACAAAAATCGAAACTTTGGACGGGGCAATGGAAGTTATTGAATGAGAATCAAAAGAGTCTTGTGAGTGGGCAACTGTGGTGGATTGTAAAACAGGCAACGTAACATCCGCAGGATAAGCATACTCAACATCTTCAGGCAGACCACTAGGTGTTGGTGGCAATAAGGGACCAGTAACGGTATGCATCTCGATGGCAACATCCGGCACGGTGTTAGAAGCTCGGGCCACAACAGAATTTCTCAGCATCGAAGGGCAAGAAACTGCCGGAGTCATACTAAGAAGAATCGGCCACTCGCTGTAGCTTGACATTGTCAATTGAGATGTACCTGTTATCCTTTCGACCAGGAAGTGGAGGTAAAATGACTGTTCTAGTACCCTGTACTCCAAGCACTGGAACTGGTGCACGATAAGAGGGGCCGAACTCCTTCTTGTTCTCCACCTTTTCACAGACCAGATCACCAACTCGAGGTAGCCAGCCGACTACCGGAACCTGAAGCGCAGCATCAGATGAGGAGGGTAAGTGTTCCTTCGCTAGACTGTCTCTGGCTTCCTGAAGATTCTGCAAGACAGCACAGTGTTCATCTACGTCAAAGGGTGCGGCTGACGCCGCCATGTCTAGACCATCAAGGTCTGGGACAAACATTCGTACACCAAAGAGCATCATGTATGGGGTCCGCCCACCCAGAGACCTTCTAGGGAGATTATTAAGTGCACGTTGCACGTCATACAAGTGGGCTAGCCAGTTCCGGCCAGTACCTAAAACTCTGGCAGTCAAAGATTGCTTTAAGTCACGGTTCATCCGCTCCACTACACTATTACCCTCAGGCCGGTATGGAGACGAAAATTTGACTTGGACCCCCAAATTTCTCATGGCTTCTTTGTACGCCTTAGAGGCGAACGCAGGGCCCTGATCAGAATGAAAGGTACCACATGCAAAACTTCCAACAAAGACACGCAAATCTTTTATGACAGTGCGAGAATCAGCACTCCTTTGTGGCCACACCCACAGAAAACGTGCGCACGAATCAACTGCAACCAAGATGTATTTGTACGCAGTATCAGAGGTAAAAGGACCGCAATGATCTAAATAAACACAACCCATTGGTTTATTAGATATGTACAACTGAGTTTGTGGTGGGTGCGCCGCAGATGAAGGCTTAATCTGCTGGCAAATGTCACAATTAAGAACATAAGCTCTGGCTTGTTTATACAAACCGCACCACCAGTAACGTTGTTGTAACAGAGATACAGTAGCTGCAACGCCGGCATGCGCGGACGCCATGCCCTCGTGAGCCGCCCATATCAAAGAAGGTCTGCAGTCCGCGTTGGGAATCAATCTGTCACCAACGTCATTAATCCTCACTAATGGGACTTTATCAGGACTTAAGCGATAATGGTAACGAGCAGGGAAACCTCTCGGAAATTTAGTTCCCTGCTCTGTAGCAGCAATAGCTGCCAAGATGTCATCATCGATCTTACTTTTGGATCTTGTAACTGCTGCTACTAAGTATGTCGCCACTGCTGTTTTTGCTGCCTCGTCAGCTAGGCTGTTGCTGACAGCATGGACACCAACTCGCTGGTGACCAAGAGTGTGAATTACATTCACGAGTGGCAGATGTTCTTTAAGATCTGCCACTCGAACCCAAAGCAGTTTATGCTTAATTGTGCTACCTTTGGAATCATGGTAGTCATTCTGAGACCAAAAATGTAGATTGTCGTTGTAAGATTGGACACAATAAAAGGAGTCACTCACTATAAGGGTGGTGAGTCTGGGATCAGCAAACTCTAGCGCTAGCACTAGAGCACGAAGCTCCGCCAACTGCGCGGTACAATCACCCAATGACTGCGTATGCACAACATCGGACTGGAATTCTCCATTTACGAAAGCACCGACCACAATTGCGCAAGCCGCTGAATAGGCGTGCTTTGATCCAGTTGCCGGTTGCGCAGAACCGTCAGTGTATATGACACAATGGTAATCCTCGAGCGGGCGCAAGGACAGAGGAGCCGGATGAACGAATTCATACTGCAAAAACTCCTGAGTCTGAAGTGCCTCGTCAAAGATATATGTGACGTCCGGCGATGTCAAGGAAGTGGCCCATTGTATCCACCTTGGATGCAAAGCTTTAGAATTTGGTACACTTGCTTTCATCACCGCCTCAAGGGCAGGATATGGTGTTACCACCAACATGCGTTTACCTTGCGATAGCGCTCGTTCTTTCAGAATCGCCATCTGCACTGCCGTTAGAACTTTCTCGACAGTGGAAAATCGCATTTCAGCCGAAGTGTACAAGTGAGATTTGTAAGCAATGGGGATGGTGTCGCCCTCATTGAACGTTAAGTATGTGAAACCCACTGCGCCTGGCACAATTCTTATGACCAGGTTAGTGTGGTTATCACGCGTCAGTAAGTATTTTGAAGCAAGGAGATCAGCTTGCAATGACTGCAATATAGCTGAATGCTCTGGCAGCCAACAAGATTTGGAAAAAGTAGGTTGTACTAAGGCATAAAGTGGCTTGATACGCTGGGCATAATCCGGGATGTAAGTTCGACCAAAATTCAGAAAACCCAGCAGAGATTGTAATTTCTTCAGTGACGTAGGAGCACGGAGGCATGCGCACTTCTCTAGAAAGTGCGGAGCCAATCCTCGACCTTCATTGTTGAGTTTGTACCCCAAGAACAACACTGTATATTCCGCAATGTGAGACTTCGCAAAGTTGAATTTGTAACCGAAGTCTGCAAACAGAACAATAATGCGATCAACGCGACGGAGATGCGGGTCCAACTCGTCATCTGTGAGATAAATGTCATCCACATACGAGTACGCATCAGGGTCTACACCCTCTAAAAGAGAGACCACGCGAGCGGCAAAGACTCCAGGGCTGTACTTATAGCCCATTGGTAATCTTTTGAATTGTTTTTGTTTGCCACCTGAGGTGAACGCCGTCCACTCACTACTAAGAGAGGACAGGTTATGGCTGTAAAAGCCATTGGAAATGTCAAGTGTGGTTTTAAACCTTTTTCTCACGAGACTATTGACGAGAGCCGAACTGTGGGTGTTTTGTACTGCACATGTCCGGCAATGAGAGTTTAGGTGCCGGTAATCCAAAACTAGGCGGTACGACCCGTCAGGCTTCGTCACAGTGAACAAAGGATTATTCATAGGTGACATACGTTTCGATTACTCCTTGATATTCCAATTGTTCAAGGATCGACGCGACGTGAGGCCTAGCTTCGCGACGCATGGGGTATTGGGGTTGAGGTTGGGGCGTAGTCCGCAACGGAATCTCATGGCCGGGAGACAATTTATCCCAGCCAACTTGATTTCGATATAACGCAGGTGCTAGCACCTGAGCCCATTCCTCGGCGTACTTTTTAGCTTGGACCTTCGGCACTGTGTGTGCAAAGGACGGGAGGATCACCTCCTCCCCTCTAGGAGCATCTAAAATGAAAGCCGGGGGCCAATCTGCCTCCGCCAACAGAATATCATAGGAAGTGGTCAGATTATCCCCAAAAAAACCTTGAATTGTACGTTGTATGTCACCTTCAATTTGAATGACTATATTATACAGTCTATCAGGGGGAGACACCCGAGTATCAGCAGTTTCAATATTCACGAATATATCAGTTGCTGTCGCCACCAGATATGGACGCAGTGTTTGTCGCACTACTGTAACTTCCGCCGCGCTGTCTAGGAGCGTTAGCACCCATGTCAGGTTCTGAAGCTGCGTCCGTACCATCTGAGGCATACCTCGCTGTAAGCGCAGCAACTGTCTTCTTCTGAAACGGGGGTCGTTGACGCGCAGATTCGTCCTGCTTGCCTTTGCCGTCCGACTGGCGGGGCTGCTCACGACTTTGAGCACCCCTTCCCTTCCCACGGTCTCCGCCACTGGATTGTGAAGCCGATGTTTCCTGTGAAGAACGAGGAGAGCGTTGTTCAGAAACCTGAAATCTATCAGGTGACTTAATACGACATCGATCGCGCAGATTATATGTGCGTTCGGTCGACGACTGTACCGGTGAGGTAGGACGTGACCCCTGTTTCTGTTGCTGTTTCCCCTGTTTCTTAGCTCTCCAACTTTGCTGAGGAAAGTTGGGGCGTTCGTCTTTTGTAGACGAGCTCACCTTAGTTTGCTGTACTATATCAGGAATGATCACTGTCGGTTTTACACCCAAGGCACTACGACCCACGGCCCTATATGCCTTCGCAATTACTTTAGCGAACTCTTTGGGCTTGTCGACGTCATCCACGCGGTCCATCATATTTGCAACTTGGAACTGCATGGCATCACCTTTGAGGTTGCCCATTACCATGGAGCATACCACATCAAAGCTGTCGACAAGCCTCATTCCCGATTCAATAGCAGCCTCCGCACCATGATTCTCCTGAACCTTCTTGATGACGGATGGTAGCACAGACATAGACGGAGTGCCATAGCACTTTGAATAGGTCGCGGCAAAGACCTTACCCCAGTTGTCACAATCGGCCATATCCGGGACCAGGTCTTTAGGCAAAGTAATGGTGAGGATCCTGTGTTTTTCCACAGGAGATGTATTTGGAAAAACCGCTTCCAACTGGTCAAATTTCTCAGCAAGCCAATAAGGAAATTCATCCTTACTTTGGGGGCGCTTGCCGACCACCGAATTAACCATAACAGGACTAATGACCACCGCGTGGTGGTCCGTAGGTTGTCCCACAACAGCAGGTGCCCCCACCTGCACGTTGCATGACACGTACTGCACTAAAGCCCTATGGACCGTAATCAGGGTTGTGTGTAGCACCCGCAAGTCAGCCACCGCCACCGTGAGATAGCGGGGATGAGGCGTAAAGCAAGCTAGCACCGGCCATGTGGCCCCTGCAATAGACAATGGGCCCATTCTCGCCGGTGCAACCGCATGGGGAAGGGCGCCATTAAACCAAATAGTATGCTGCCAGGCAGAGATTGGAATTTCTTGTGTCCTATATGGGGTATAGACCGCAGTCAGCTGTGTGGCAGTATAGGTATGAAACGTATCATCGTCATCTACAGCCGGAAAAGTCACCCATGAGTAGAACAACTCATACGGGTATGACGCATCAGCGCTTACCACAAAAATTACAGCCATCCCATCATCTGGCACCCCATACGTCGTCAAATGACGGCGCAGAGGTGCCCGACTATGCGCGGCTATGTCAACCGCCATTAGGACACAATAAAGAGTATCAACGATATCAACAGTAGCACTGGGGTTCAGAAAAAATAACCTTTTTAATGATCAAGCTTGAATGAACCTATTAGTCGAAACCCAGGTAGGTTAAACCGTCACTCCCGTTATCCGGAAACCAGAGTGAGGGTGTTGTGGACTAATACAAGTACTACTAAGGCGTTTCAAATCAATAGACCAAACGTTAGGTGCGCCATGTTGCAGGGATTCTGCTTATGCACAGAACTATGCGCAGGAACCCAGGCCTTCAGTGAATTGTGGTGTACCAAAAACTCACCTCAGAACCCAGAACCCCTTATCCGGCCAGTATCAGTGTCCCATTTGTTATCCGAGGTTTAGCTCGGCGGTCCCAATGTATAGACAACCCAGAACAAGCGACTTAGTATATTTCTCAGGAATGGTGGGAATCAGAAATACCTTTTCGTAATTATTCTCATACCAGTCCACAACAGAATAAACAGAGACACGGTAAAAGTTTAAAGAGTTTATTTTATAAACCTCGTGTCCTAAGATGCAGCAGTTTGGCTAACATAAGCAGACAAACGATTAAAATCAAAACCATCAGCATAGTTACAATACCATAGAAAATGAAAGGAGCAATCATATTAAAATGACAGTGGATCTAAGCCACCTTCCTTTCTCTAGCAAGCTAAGAGTATTATTATTAGACTAATAAAAGGTCTTGTATGGGGAACCCCATACCGTAAAGATCAGCTCAGTGAGTTCACATCACAGGATCAGCTATGCTCTGCTCCTGGGAACGCTCTTCTTCCGAATGTAATGAAAACGTGTAACACTGCAATATTAAAAGCACCCGACTTTCAGGTATTTGCAGCTGCGTGCGTGTTATGGCTAAACTAGTGGGCCAATCAACCTGTACTCAACAACATGCACCGTCTAGCGACCCAGACTGTTTCTTTACACTGTGTACAGACCAAGGTCGCTGCTCACTGTTTGGGATGTGAACAACAAACAGTTCTCATGTGAGGCAAAGTCGAGTAAGCACTTCTGAATTTAATAACATGTGACTACAGTGTCGTGTGCAAAAGCAGCAAAAGCGTCAAGATGGCTTTCTAACATCTAACGCGGTTGTGCTAACTTAGCATTGTACATATATAGATAACGATCTTCACTACAGTACTATTTGAATGTAATGGCTACAGAGCTCCACGGTGCATCTGGTTGTCCCCAATATGCAAACTCTTAGGAACAAGAAGGGCGCTGGAGGCAGAAAGAATCTTAAGAAGCGACACATCTGAAGTGATAGTTGTTGCCTTGGCGACATTTTTGGGGTGAGTATGGGCAATTAGAGCACGGTCCCTCATGGAGAGAATAGCCTAATAAATACATCTGTCTCGCTGCTTCCCAATAATTGAGTAGCCATTCACCTCCCATCCGATTGGACAGCTTGTTTTAGAGTACCCATGACATTTTAATTAATTCATTCTATATAAAATTTTACATTGTATATAGTGTTTCTTAAAAGATTTTATAAATCTATTTTAGATTGTGTGCATGGATTTTAAAATGATTTTTTCTTTTATGAATTTCATCTGGAAATAATGTGTAATTCCTTTATATGTATATTGTGTGCTTTGATTACCTAATAAGTCGAATAAAGCTTTTTTGGATTGGCTATCAGTATGCAGATGAATGCAGATGAATCACCTGTCACACCCAGCCCTTTATTTGGTGTGGCTGTCTAGACGGAATGCACAAAGTGTCGCTGTCACCCAGCCCAGACATGTATTGGAGACAGGCTACAAAGCACACAGAGTTATAAGCACAGAGAAAAGTGGCATTTCTAAAAACAGTAATGTGGAATCCAACTTCACCAGTAAGGAGGATTCATCATTACAATTCTAAACATACCAAACATGAAAAAGCAACTCCTTTCTGATCAGGAACTAGAACTTAAAGGTATATAAGGAAATTCCCAATGCTAACCTATGAGAGGAGTAGGCCTCACAGTGGTGAAAAACTAAATAGGCTGTTTGTCACTTCCAGGACATGCAAAACATAAAAGTCCCTGTCCTACCTTTTATTTACACAGCACCCGGCCCATAGGGCTAGCTAGGGCCTACCTTAGGGGCGACTTACATGTAATAAAGGGGAGTTTAAGTCTTGGCAAGTAGTTTTAAATGACAAGTCGAAGTAGCAGAAACCTGCAAACACAGGCCCTGCAGAGCCAGGCCTGAGACATAGTCGAGGGGCTACTTATGTGGCTAGCGCAATCAATGCCGCAGGCCCAGTAGTAGCATTTAAACTACAGGCCCTGGTCACATATAGTGCACTGTGCTTGGGACTTATGAGTACATTAAATATGCCAATTGGGTATGAGCCAATGTTAACATATTTTAGGGAGAGAGCACACAACCTTTAGCACTAGCTAGCAGAGGTAAAGTGCCCAGAGTCCTAAAGCCAACTAAAACAAATTCAGAAAAATAGGATGGACGAAAGCAAAATGTTTGGGTGTGACCCTGCAGCCTGCAGAGAGGGCCAAGTCCATCAATTAAGATATCCCAGCATCCCTATTTTAGCAGGAGGCTCTCCTGGACTCCTACCATCAATGGGAGCACACATTATAGTCAGTGGATAACCTCTCTCTAAAGGCTGTACCTTGCCATTTCTGAGTGTGGTGGTTCTGTTTAAAATTTGAAAAACAAGGAGAGAAGCTCATTAAAGTCCAAAGGTACAGAGCACCAGAAATTATGTAGTTAAAAAGATTTTTCTCTTTGGACTAATAAAGAAAATTACACCTTAGATAATCCACCTATACCATACTATCAACTGCACACTATCACACTCTATAGATCACTCCAGATGAAATGTGGGAAAGTTACCAATAAGGAGAATTTCATTAGTTAAAAAACATCACATTGAGTTTGTTAGCATAATAAAACTCCCATTATGACAATGGGTCAAACAAGAAAATAATATTATAAACACAGTTTGCACAAACAGAAAAATCAATATACATAAAACAAAATTTGATCATTAAAACAATAAAAAGAGTTTTTTATCTCATACAGAAATGACAACTGGACATTTATATAGAAGGAAAGACAACAACTGACACCAAAATTGTGTCTCGACAATGTTAATTTGTAGCTTATGTGGACAGAAAAAGAACTGGGAATAATTCACCCTAGTTTCTAAGGTTGTGTCCCAAAACAAATTAAACCAAAAGCTCATGCGTCGACGCGTTTCGGTGGTATGGAATCATAAAAACCACCTTCTTCAGGACTGGCAATATTTTTCCTCCGTTAGACAAGTTTAATGATCATTCCTTTGGTCTTGCCGCAATAAAATCACTGGCAATGGACTTCTGGGATTGAAGACGGCCTGAGTCGTAGTGATGATATATATCTCGAGATATTCAGGTGGGGTTTCCCTCCATATATTAGTTCGTTTTAATCAATAGGTCCCCGAGGGTGACATAATCTCCACAATTTAAAAACCCTTACACAAGTTTGTTGGAATAGCCGTACGTCATCTAAAAAGATGTCTTACTGAACAGGGGATGGTTCTTTGTTTCCAAACGTATTACAGAATGAGGTCAATGGCTCTACACACGCGTCTGTACGAACGTCGTTTGATGAGTTCCAGTCATCTTCTGTCCACATAAGCTACAAATTAACATTGTCGAGACACAATTTTGGTGTCAGTTGTTGTCTTTCCTTCTATATAAATGTCCAATTGTCATTTCTGTATGAGATAAAAAAACTCTTTTTATTGTTTTAATGATCAAATTTTGTTTTATGTATATTGATTTGTCTGTTTGTGCAAACTGTGTTTATAATATTATTTTCTTGTTTAACCCATTGTCATAATGGGAGTTTTATTATGCTACTAAACTCAATGTTTTTTAACTAATGAAATTCTCCTTATTAGTAACTTTCCCACATTTCATCTGGAGTGATCTATAGAGTGTTATAGTGTGTAGTTGATAGTATGGTATAAGTGGATTATCTAAGGTGTAATTTTCTTTATTAGTCCAAAAAGAAAAATCGTTTTAACTACATAGGTTCTGTTTAAATGACATTGTTTAAAAGCCACATTTGGCACCAAGAGTCGACTGGGAATGACTGAAGGATCATGGAGGTAATGTGGCCTTGCAGTTGCAGTTACCGACTTTGGAACTGTGAACCAGGTTCTATTCATGGATTTTAAAGTCACAATTCCAAAAGTGCCACTTTTAGAAAGTTGGAATGTTCTTGTCCTAACCAGTTAATGCCTGCCATCTTTTCCTGGGTCACATGATGTAATTGGCGGTTGGACTTTGTGTATGCCTCCCAAACAGCATCACAATAGTTGATTTGGGTGTTATCAAGATGGGCCATCTCTGACTTGATAAGGGGATGGAGCTGTCACCTACCACACTTGCATTTCAAAGGCATTGGCTCAGCTAACACACAAAAGACTTCACACTAGCCTATTGTTTCCTCAGACAGGCTGAGACCAGGGCAGGGAGGCAGGAAATTCCAGATACCTCTGTAGGGGGAAACTCCAGAAGCTTTTCCCACTTCACAAATATTGGACCCTTAGACCTGCACTTCTGATGACTTCTGGACCTGGAGAAGACTCAGAAGAAAGACTGCTCAGCTGCAAGAAGGACTGCCGTTCTGCCTTGTGGCCTAAGTAAAGGAATGGACCTGCACTTTGAACTCCTGACTTCCAGAGTGACTCCAATGGCTAGTTGGCTGGCCTCCTGATCAGATCCGTAGAGACAGAAAAGGCTTCTGTTGGACCCGGCCTCGTGGCGTGGCCCATTCAGACCCGTAGCGACACCAGGCTACCCCCTACACCCCACACTACACTGACTAGCGTAGCCTCCCCGACCCGGGACCCGGGGTTACCCCTGTCCTCCCCTCCATCTTCCCGACACCAGGCACCCGTCCCATTCCCCCGGCCTCGCGGCCTCCAGTACCCGGCCCCGCACCCCCGATGGCCGCCTCGACCCAAGCGCAACCCCGGCCTAGTCGCGCCATGCCTGCTGGGGGGAGAGAGAGCTCCTGGTGAGCAGGAGAGGGAGGAGTAGTTTCATTAAGACCTTGCCTCCTCCCAAGAGATGGTTTCGATCGCCCTCCGGCAACCCTGAGGGCTGGCTCCACACCTGCTGCATGTCTGGGATCCCTCCCGACCCCGCTTTGAAAGGATCAAAGGGCCGCGTGGCAGGAACCCCCAACAAACGACCCCCAGGCGCTAAGACCCCTGCCCGTGAGGACTCCGGACATCAAAGAGGAGTCGACCTATAACAAGGGGCGCCCTGGGACCCTCGGCAGTTGAATCCTGGAACGAACAAGCTCTGCTGACGTGGTCGCGGCTGAAGAACATCCCCACAATATCCTACGGAACTTTTGGAACCTTGGTGAGCCCTGCAGACAGCGTCGCGGCGCGGCTCTACCTGGCAGAGACAGACTTCTGCCTAACGACATCCGAGCCCTGCTGACGTGGTCGCGGCTCACCTTGCACCCTAGAGAACTCTGAGCCCTGCTGAGTGACTCGCGGCTCCTGGAAGATTGTCTGACCTCCGACACCCGGACTCGAGTCCTGCAGAGTGGACACCCGCTCAAGAGACATTCAGGTCCGGCTGGACCCCAAAGATCATCTCGTATACCCCGGCTCGAGGATTGAGAGCTGTGCGCCGGATACGCTTCCGCATTGACCCAGATCCTAAGACTGTCCCGCTACCCCTACCCCAACCGAGACTTTGTGAGCCCTTGCTCTACTTGTACATACTCTTGCGGATCATAAAGATCCTGATATTGCTAGATAAAGCATACGTATTCTAGAATCTACGGTGTGGTGTCTCTGTGTTGCCCGGTACTGAAGCAGCGTGGACGATCCTAAGTGTGAGACCCAGTCCTGAAGGGGTCTCCGCCCAGTGCTCGGCTATTTCTCCCGGAAGGGTGGGCGCAGGGTGGTCAAGCACCTGTTCTGTCCTCACCTGGGGCTAGCCCTTCCAACACTGGTGGCAGCGGTGGCATACGAGCCTGCAATCTAGAGATCGTATAACGAACGGCTGACGCACTACCGAGCAAAGACGACAGAAGAAGCCACCATGAGCACCACTGAAACTGACGCGAGCGCTACGTTTTGTGTACAGCGGTTAGAAGAATATACACACAAGGAGCTGAAGCAATTTTGCAAACAACGGAAGATCGCTACCACTGGTCTAAACACCAAGGAAGACATGCAACAAGCCCTGAAAGCCTGGGTGGAGTCCGGAGCCGCCCTCCCCCGACTGGATGAACTCGGTGAGGAGACAGAGCGGCCGGACGAGCTCAGGAGCTTCCCGAGGACAAGCAGTAACCCCCAAGCGCAAGGCAACACAGCGGGTGGGGGCTGGTCCCCGGAAGACGCCACAGACAGAGAACGGGACCGAAGTCATGAACTGGAAATGGCCAAACTGAAAATAGAGGGCGAGATAAGGCTAGCCGAGAAAAAGCTAGTGGTAGAACAACTCCGAGTACAAGGGGAGCTAGAGGAAAAGAAGTTACAACGGGAACACCAGGAAAAGAAACTTCGGCTGGAGCATGAGCGCAGCTTGAAGGAAATGGAGTTCAGAGCACGGAGCGAGGGAGCTCGACCCTTGGGGGGCCAAGAACCCGCACCCCTGGGGGAACCGAAAGTCCACATCCCTAAGGATGTGGTCAAAGAGTACTATTGGAATGATGACATTCAGCAGTGGTTCAAAGCCTATGAGGTAGCTATGACCTCCCACCGCGTTCCACAGAAAGACTGGGGGGCCTGGTTGTGGGGGCGATTACTGAGCGAAGGGCGAGACACCCTCCTCGACCTACCGGCCTCCATGCAAACATCCTACAGCCACATGAAGGAGGCCCTCCTCACAAAATACGGCCTCACCCCCGAAATGTATCGGCAGCGGTTCCGGGACTGCCGAAAGATCCCAGGCACCACCTGGGTGGAATACACAAACTATTACAGCCGAGCGCTGGAAGGGTGGATCAAGGGCAGCAAGGTCACCACCTTCGAAGAATTGACCGACCTCATTGCCTGGGAACACTTGTCCACCAACTGTTTTGTAGAACTACGCCAGCACCTGCTCGACAGCAAACTCACAGACTCGAGGAAGCTGGCCGTCGAAGCAGATCGCTGGGTAAACACCCGGGTCCCCCGGAACCCCGTAGGAGACTACACCCGCAGTCAGCAAGGACCTCCCCGTCAGAGAGGGAGGGGAATCAAGGGAGACCGAGGGAGTTCCCATCCGGGCCCCCGCGTAGCCCCCCGAGGAACCCACCCCCGGGGTTCTCAGCTCCTCCACCAGGCAGTGCCGCCACCCCCGGCCGACAAGGGCCCCGGGTGAATATCACATGTTTCCGCTGTCAACGGCTAGGGCATTACGCCAGCGACCCTAAGTGCTCCATGGCCCAGAAACCCCCCACGACAACTCCCCCAGCTCGACACATGGCCACCGTGACCCTAGGAGAGGAGTTTGAGGACCCCGAGGGATGGGAACCTGCAGCCATGGCCCTAGTCTCTCTAGGAGATCGAGATATGATTCCCGGGGCCCCCCTACCCGCAAACACCAAGAAGTACCGCCAGATTGTAAAGGTCAACGGCCACCCGGTGGAGGCCCTTCGCGACACCGGGGCGAGCATCACTGGTGTCCTCAGCCACTTAGTCCAAGCGGACCAGATCATCCCCAATGTTTTTTGCCCTGTGATAGCTTCCGACAACACTGAGAGTCTGTGTAAGGTGGCCCTGGTACCATTCGAATGGGGGGGAGTAACCGGAACCTTGCGGGTGGCTGTCCGAACCGCACAACCCATGGACTGCCTCCTAGGAAACGACCTGGAAAGTTCCCCCTGGAGACAGGTCGAGCGCAAGACCCACCTCGGGATGATGGGTCTACCAGAATGGGTGTGCGCAACCACCCGATCCATGGCAGCCCGACTACCCCCCGCGGGGGAGTCGAGGACGAAGCCCCCAGCACTCCCTCCGTGGCCCACCCCGGAGATGATCCTGTTGAACCTCACACCCTATTCACAGGAGAAGAGCCCCCTGCCGACGACGGGTCCGTTCAGCCCGACCACGTGCAGATCACGGAGTTAGGTGATCTGCCCGAGTTGGCCCAGTGGCGCCATGAAGGGGGCCCCTCTCGAGAGAAGTTCTGCAGAGAACAAGCGACCTGTCCTTCCCTGGTCGGACCCCGGCAGCAAGCCGCCACCCAAGCCGCGGGCGACCAAACGGGAACCCACTTATTGTATTGGGATAATGATCTCCTGTATAGCGAACAGCGGGCTGCCGAGCTAGGGTCAGCCCGGGTCCTGGTGGTACCCCTACGCTTCTGAGACTTCCTCCTGGGCTTGGCCCATGATGTACCCTTGGCCGGCCACTTGGGCCAGGACAAGACCTACCATCGCCTAGTAACGCACTTTTATTGGCCAAAAATGCGAGCCCACGTAGAGGCCCACTGCAAGTCCTGCCCCACGTGCCAAGCCAGTGGTAAAAGTGGAGGGAAGCGCAAGGCCCCCCTCCAACACTTCCCAGTCGTCAGTATCCCCTTTGAGCGGGTCGGAATTGACATCGTGGGGCCCCTGGATCCCAAGACCGCCCAGGGTCACCGCTTTATCCTCGTCCTAGTGGACCATGCCACCCGATACCAGGAGGCCATCCCCCTCCGCATCGTCACGGCCCCCGTGGTGGGCCGGGCCTTAATGGGGATCTTCTCCCGGGTAGGGTTCCCCCGAGAGGTCGTGAGCGACGAGGTACCAATTTTATCTCCAAATATATGAGATCCCTGTGGCAACAGTGTGGAGTCTCGTATAAATTCACGACCCCTTACCATCCCCAAGGCAATGGTCTAGTGGAGCGGTTTAACAGGGTCGGAAGGGAATGATCATGGGTCTCGAGGAGCCCCTGCGGCGTAATTGGGACGTCCTCCTCCCCTGCCTCCTGTTCGCCTAACGGGAAGTTCCCCAGAAGTCCTTGGGGTTCAGCCCATTTGAGCTGCTGTATGGGCACCCAGTCCGAGGCCCCCTGAGCTTGGTCAAAGAGGGGTGGGAGATAGCACCCCGGAACCCCCCACAGGACGTGTTCTGGTACCTGTTGACTCTCAGGAACCAGACTCGGCAGTTCCGCGAGCTGGCCGAGGCCAACCTCGAGACGAGCCAGGAAGAAATTAAGCGCTGGTACGACCAGAACGCCACGCTGGTCGAGTTCCAGCCCGGGCAGCAGGTCTGGGTGATGGCCCCCATGAAGCCGTGCGCCCTCCAAGACAAATGGACCGGGCCCTTCAAGGTGGTCGAACGAAAAAGTCAGGTGACCTACGTGGTGGACGTCCAGTCCCCTCGGAACCCCCTTCGGGTCCTCCACGTGAACCGCCTCAAGCCTCACTTCGTGCGGACGGAGTTGAGCTTGCTCCTGGCCACAGACAACGGGGCGGAAGAGGAAACGGAGCCTCTTCCTGACCTCCTGCGGGCCAAGGAAAAAGACGGCTCCGTAGAGGGGGTGATCCTCTTCCCCTCCCTCACACCCCGACAACACGAGGACTGCCACCGGCTCTTGGGCCAGTTCTCCGACCTGTTCTCCCTCGTCCCCAAGGTCACCGACTGGTGCATCCACGACGTGGACACAGGAGACAGCCCACCGGTATGGCACCGAGCCTACCGCGTCCCCGACCGAGTCCGGGCCTGCATCCAGGCAGAAGTATCGAAGATGCTATCTCTCGGGGTGATCGAGCCCACAGACAGTCCTTGGGCCAGCCCCGTGGTACTGGTCCCGAAAGCAGCTGCCCCTGGTGTGGCCCCCGAACTACGGTTCTGTGTGGACTACCGGGGGCTCAATGCGGTCACCCGCGCAGACGCTCACCCCCTCCCCCGCGCAGATGAGCTCATTGACCGCCTTGGGGCTGCTCAGTTTCTCAGCACCTTCGATTTGACCTGCGGATACTGGCAGATTGCACTCATGGAGGGCGCCAAGGAGCGGTCCGCCTTCTCCACCCCGGATGGGCACTATCGCTTCCGAGTGATGCCATTCGGGATGAAAAATGCCCCGGCCACCTTTCAGCGACTGGTGAATAGGGTCCTGGCCGGGCTGGAAGAATTCAGCGCCGCCTATCTGGACGATATTGCGGTATTCAGTTCCGAATGGGGTGAGCACCTCCAGCACCTCCGGAGGGTCTTGGGTGCCCTGCGCCAAGCCGGCCTCACAGTGAAGGCCAGCAAATGCCAGATTGGGCAAGGATCGGTGGTCTACCTGGGGCACCAGGTCGGCAGCGGGTAAGTCGCCCCTCTCCAACCTCAGATTGACGCCATCCTGGCCTGGGAGCCACCAACCACCCAAACCAAAGTCCGAGCCTTCTTGGGCCTTACTGGTTACTACCGGAGGTTCATTCAAGGTTACGGCAGCCTCGTAGGACCTCTCACGGAGCTCACGTCCAAAAGACAACCTAAAAAGGTACAGTGGACCCCTGCCTGCCAGGAGGCGTTCGACGCCCTGAAACTCGCCATGTGTACAGCCCCTGTGCTCCAAGCCCCCGATTACTCCAAAGAGTTTGTGGTCCAAACGGATGCTTCCGAGCATGGCATCGGAGCCGTCCTCTCCCAGCTCAATGAGAAGGGCGTAGATCAGCCTGTGGCCTTCATTAGCCGAAGGTTACTGCCCCGAGAGCAACGATGGAGCACCATTGAACGCAAGGCGTTCGCCGTAGTCTGGGCCCTAAAGAAACTGCGACCCTACCTCTTCGGAACCCACTTCCGAGTCCAGACGGATCATCGACCCTTACGGTGGCTCATGCAGATGAGGGGGGAGAACCCCAAATTGCTACGATGGTCCATCTCCCTCCAGGGGATGGACTTCACAGTAGAGCATCGCCCTGGCAACGACCACGCCAACGCTGACGGCCTCTCCAGATTCTTCCGCCTCAGCGAAGAGAACCCCCAAGAAGATGGGTAGTTCTCTCCGGCCTTCAGCTGGGGGGGACGCGTGTTGGACCCGGCCTCGTGGCGTGGCCCATTCAGACCCGTAGCGACACCAGGCTACCCCCTACACCCCACACTACACTGACTAGCGTAGCCTCCCCGACCCAGAACCCGGGGTTACCCCTGTCCTCCCCTCCATCTTCCCGACACCTGGCACCCGTCCCATTCCCCCGGCCTCGCGGCCTCCAGTACCCGGCCCGCACCCCCGATGGCCGCCTCGTCCCAAGCGCAACCCCGGCCTAGTCGCGCCATGCCGGCTGGGGGGAGAGAGAGCTCCTGGTCAGCAGGAGAGGTAGGAGTAGTTTCATTCACACCTGGCCTCCTCCCAAGAGATGGTTTCAATCGCCCTCCGGCCACCCTGAGGGCTGGCTCCACGCCTGCTGCATGTCTGGGATCCCTCCCGACCCCGCTTTGAAAGGATCAAAGGGCCGCGTGGCAGGAACCCCCAACAAATGACCCCCAGGCGCTAAGACCCCTGCCCGTGAGGACACCGGACATCAAAGAGGAGTCGACCTATAACAAGGGGCGCCCTGGGACCCTCGGCAGTTGAATCCTGGAACGAACAAGCCCTGCTGACGTGGTCGCGGCTGAAGAACATCCCCACAATATCCTACAGAACTCTTGGAACCTTGGTGAGCCCTGCAGAAAGCGTCGCGGCTCTACCTGGCAGAGACGGACTTCTGCCTAACGACATCCGAGCCCTGCTGACGTGGTCGCAGCTCACCTTGCACCCTAGAGAACTCTGAGCCCTGCTGAGTGACTCTCGGCTCCTGGAAGATTGTCCGACCTCCGACACCCGGACTCGAGTCCTGCAGAGTGGACACCCGCTCAAGAGACATTCAGGTCCGGCTGGACCCCAAAGATCATCTCGTATCCCCCGGCTCGAGGATTGAGAGCTGTGCGCCGGATACGCTTCCGCATTGACCCAGATCCTAAATCATAAAGATCCTGATATTGCTAGATAAAGCATACGTATTCTAGAATCTATGGTGTGGTGTCCCGGAAGGGTGGGCGCAGGGTGGTCAAGCACCTGTTCTGTCCTCCCCTGGGGCTAGCCCTTCCAACAGCTTCATCCATCTTGAACTCTGCACATGGACTCTGCCTGCTGTGAGTCTTAACCCCTGGTGCCTCTCCAGTCCTGGACCCTTGGAAGTGGGGGATAAAGGTGGTCTGCCAGCTCAGCTGTGGTGCTTCTCGGAACTAACTGGTGCAGTGTGATGCAACTCCAATAGCAGCCCTCACAGCTCCTCATCAGAACCAACGCAGCGTGATGCAACACAACACAGCCCCCCTGATCGTTCTTCGCAACCGCTGAGGCCAGCATGATGAAACGGCCCGCATCTAGGTCATTTGCTAAAATTCTCTGCGGGCTTAACCTGCTCCCTGTAGCCTGCCAGCACTCCATTGGGGTCAGTGTGAACTTGTGACTTTGTCCTAGTCCTGCGTGACCACATAACCACAGTTGGCGCTTTGAGCTTTTAAGCACTATTTTTACCTAAATCTTTAAAATGGCATTTCTCCAGTTCTACTGATTGGATGTTGTCATTTTGGTGCAAAATAGTTTAATAAATGTTACTTTATATTTCTAAAATGGTTTGGGATTTTTCTTGTGTTGTATTTTCACATTATAACTGGTTGTGCACTTCATAAATACTTTACATATTGCCTCTAAGTTAAGCTTGAATACTTTGTGCCAAGCTACCAGAGGGTTAAAACAGGTTAATTTAGCGTGGAACCATGAAGGGTAAGATCTGCTTCCAATTGTATCCAGGACTAAGATGTTGACAACAAGGTGAAGTGGGCTGTTTTGTCCCTGTATGACTACAGGGACAAAACAAGCTACAAGGCTCCTTTTTTTGTGAAGTGGAAAGCTAACCAATAGCAACTGTATCAGAACTGGACCCTGCCGGTGGCTGCTTCTGGAGTGAGTCCGGGCCCCTATGTGCTGCCGCTAAGGTCCTGGGAGCATTAGACGTGATTAAGAGGAGAAGTTTCAGAAATTCTGAAAAATTGGGACTTACAAAATGTTTGGACTTCCAAGATCTCTGGAGCTTCAGAAGGACTTTGAGGCAAAGTTCTATGATTTTGAGAATTTGTCGGAAACTGCTTCAGGCTTTCTCTGTTGGAGTATTAGGAGCTCCATAATAAAAGAGCAAAAGTAAAAATCTTGACTGGATGAAATCATGAAAAGTACCCAACAGAAAACAGGATGTCGGCAGCTGCAAAATGTTTATTTCTCCCATTAAGAGTTTTTCCAACTGCTTTAGCAGAATCTCACCCAAAAGTTATCTGGCTTCGAGAGAACTTTGCAGTTACAGTCTGCAATCCTTGCTCTGTCAGAGGATTTAGACTTCCATTTCAGAGACTGAGGCACAAGGTAAAATCTGTCACTGGGATGACCAGCTTCAGGTATTTAACCCGCCTTTTCATTGCTATCAGCTTGTAATCACAGCTAGGTCTTGGTAAACTGCGAACAGTGACTCCTGATTGGGGTTTTATTTTTCCTTGAACTTTTTGCTTTAAATCTTGAAAATATATATTTCCAGTTGCCCTTAATGGATTTTTGGTGTTTTTGTGCCATTTTGCTCATTACATTTTTCTTTATTTTTAGAATTAGGTTGAGGGATTTTATTGCGTAGTGTTTGCCTTTTTTTAACAGTTTTGGCACTGCTTAATGCTTTACCCATTTTCCTAAGTTAAGCCTGCCTGCTCTGTGCCATAATTCCCAGTAGGTTGAGGCCAGGTTTAAATTATTGAAGCTGTATTTTGCACTGGCAAGTTTGTGGTTTTATTCCTTGTAGTGGACTCGCATCCACACCAATTATTAACACACTTTCTTACAATCCACTATTTGACATCTCAATCAGGGGCCCCAATTTTCTTCATACCAAAAGTTGATGGTAGTTTTCGAACTTGCATAGATTACACAGATTTATGTGAAATAACTTCCAGAAACATATATCCCCTTCATTTGGTCCTTGTCCTACTGTATCAAATGTCAAAAACGTAAGATACTCACCAATCTAGATTTAAAGGTACCTACGATTTAGTACATATACGAGGGAGATGAATACAAGACAGCTTTTAATAATAGGTATCAGGGCTCACCTTAAGTTTCTGCAGGAACGAGATGCAAGAGGCTGAAAAGCCAGTCCCCCATTCCCTCAACTTCCAAGTATGCCCAGCTTAGTCAAAGCAAAACCTGCGTATAAGGGGAAGAGGGGAAACAAGGGAAAGAAACTGAAGATATGTCCCTCGGCATGACCATTGTAGCAGGTAATCATTAACGTAAGATTTGTATGTCCCCGAAATTAGAGAACAAGAGTAAGAATCAGTAGGGATGAGAGTGTAGAATGTGTGTATATCAATAAGGTAAGTAGCTATTTTCACTACCTGTTTCACTCCCCTCTTCCACTATAATCCAATAAAACGTCCCTCAGGAATCAGAATAGTTCTATAATCAAGGAAAACAAAGACAAAGAGATAAGGTATTGTGTGTATAGAATACCTATTCAATTGGGAATGCATGGTAAATCTCTTACCATCAATGTAGATACAAAGAAAAGAAAAAGTATAGCCCAAAAATAAGTCATACATTTATCCAATACCTACCACAATATATGTATTTTCAAATTTAAGTAACATAACAAATGCAAAAATATGCAGACTAACCATGAGTCTCCTTACATGCAGGGAACTATTAACAGGCTGCTACTCTCGGTGTTACAGCCTTATCAATGTGCAGAAAGAATACGGATACATTCCAAAATTCCAATGGGTAACTTCAGTTAGATAAGTATAGCTTCATTTAAACAAATAGATTTTCATGCCACTGCAAGTGCGTTACCGCCATTACTAGAGCATCTGATTCTTTAGCTGTGGTTCTGTCTTTTCTCTTGCAGGTGGTCCAGATGCGGAAATACACTCGAGACAGGTCACAATCAGGCAGCCCCGAAGAAACTCTTCCGGCTCGCTCCCCTGATTATCTGGTGAGGTCCAGGTGACGAGAGACTCAAGGAGTCCAGAATGAAGGGGACCATTGAAAACTGCCGCAATTACCCGGAAGTGGTAGGAGGAACCCGGAAGTGAAGAAGACACCCACGGAATCTAGAACACAAAGTGTTAATTCTGGGTCCTCGAGCTGTTTTAAGCCCACCTGCTCTGCCCTCACTGCAGCTTGCATCGGTAGCAGAGCGTTCCCGAAAATAGATATGGTAACTTTGAGTACCCCTGATGCCATTTTGCCTGTGGAATGTACCAGCTTACTTCTAAGAGTTTATCAATTACCTCTTCCAGGATATTCTTGACGCACATGTAATAAACTATACCAATGACAGCCTGGTGTTCTCTGACACTCTAATGGAACGCAGATTTGAAGCGGACTTTGCCTGGCATTGTTGGGTTTTTCTGAGGTTTTAAAAGCCACATGGATAAATTGAGGCCCCTAAAAAATATAATCACAAAAGCAACATAATCAGATTATGTTTGGAAGGCTACAACCTTTCTACAATACAAAAACAAGGTCTGTCATTTATTAGGGCATGGAGCTGTTATGTAGGACTAGCGAGTCTTGGGTGGAACCTGGAAACCTTGCACACACACACTGGCGATGTAGAGTTCTGGTATGTAAATGACCTGCACATGTACTGAAAATGCTTTCTATTGTGGAACACTCTCCCCTGATGTCTCTTTGCAGGGCATTCCTGCTGCAGGATCGCGCATGTTGTTGCGATCATGCACCAGGGATTATTTCCCAGAAGGGTCGCTTCCAAAGGGGGACCTTTTTGCTCTGCTGGTTTCTGCCCTCCCTAGGGGGGCTCTGCCGAGCCCTGGACCAAAAATGCAGGTGACCCCCTTGCAAAACCAGGTTGTTTTGTGATAGGTAATTTTGATGTCTCCACAATACGTTTTGGGCCATTTCCTGTCGCAGGTATTTGGCTCACCCACAAGAGTGAGGTACCATTTTTATCAGAAGACATGGGGGAATGCAGGTAATGCTACAACTGTTCCACACAGAAATGTGAGCAAAATTAGATTTTGTCAGCTAAATTTGAGGTTTGAAGGGGATTCTGGGTAGGAAAACGTTGTGGGATCCATGTAAGCCACACCTTCCTGGAATCCCCCGGCTGTTTAGTTACGTAGGTTTCCTTAGATGGTCTCCGATGCCAGAACCAAAAAAGCAGGTGACTCCCGTGCAAAACCAGGTCATTTTGAGATAGGTAATTTTGATATCTCCACAAAACATTTTGGGCACTTCCCTGTACCTGGCCCACCCACACAAGTGAGGTACCATTTTTTATCCGGAGACATGGGGAAATGCTGGGTGGGTGAAAGTTTGTTGCTGCCCACAGACTCCAGAACTTACTATCACAGAAATGTAAGGAAGATGTGTTTTTTTCGTAAAGGTTGAGGTTTGCAAGGGATTCTGGGTAATAGAACCCAGCAAAAGCCTTCCTTGATTCCCTTGGATGTCCAGTTTTTAAAAATGTATAGAGTTGCTAGGTTTCACTAGGTGCCGGCTGAGCTAGGGTCCAGAATCGACAGCTAGCCACGTTGCTAAAAAAGGGTCAGTTTGCGGTGGAAAAACGTGATGTGTCGACGTTGCATTTTTGTCTGTTTTCTGTCACGGGCACTAGGCCTACCCACACAAGTGGGGTACCATTTTTATTGTGAGACATTGGGGACCGCTGAGTGGGTGGATGTTTGTGGATTCCCACAGATTTCAGAACTTTTCACAACAGAAATATTAGAAAAATAGGTTTGTTTTTACAAAGTGTGAGGTTTGCAAGGGATTTTGGGTAACAGTGAGAGTCACACGAGTCACCCCATTCTGGATTTCACTGGGTGTCTAGTTTTCAAAATTGTACAGGTTTGATAGGTTTTCTTAGGTGTCAGCAGAGCTAGGGTCCAAAATCCACAGCTAGGCACATTGCAACAAAAGGGTCAGTTTTCACTGGAAAAGAGTGATGTGTCCACATTGCAATTTGGGCTGTTTACTGGGGAAACAGCCTTTACAACGAGGTTATTACATATTTTTTAGCACACATATTTTTACAGCGAAAATGCATTTTCAACGCATGCCAATACCACGCATTTAATGTAAGTGGGGGTCTCCCCCCACAAATACATTGTTTTTAAATCTAAAAACAATGCCCGGTATTGGCATGTGTTTTAAATGCATATTCGCGGTAAAACATGTGCGCTAAAAATGCGTGGCATAGTCATGCAAAGTAATTGCCTGCGTTGTACCATCGTACAACCGTTTACTGTCGCTGTTACTAGGCTTACCCTCCCAAGTGAGGTACCATTTATATTGGGAGACTTTGGGGAAGGCTGGGTGTGTGGAAGTTTGTTGCTCCCTTCAGATTCCAGAACTTTCCATCACAGAAATGAGAGGAAAATGTGTTTTATTTGACAAAGTTTGAGGTTGGCAAGGGATTCTGGGTTACAGAACCTGGTGTGAGCCACACAAGTACCCCATCCTGGATTCCCCTGGATATATAGTTTAAAAAAATGTATAGGTTTGTTAGGTTTCCTTAGGTGCCAGCAGAGCTAGGGTACAAAACCCCTGCAAGGCACTTTGTGAAAAAATGTTCAGTTTTCACTGGGAAAATGTGATGTATCCACGTTGCGTTTTGGTTTCCTGTCGTGGGCACTAGGCCTACCCACATAGGTGGGGTACCATTTTTATCAGGAGACTTGGAGGAATGCTGGGTGGGTGGAATTTTATGGCTCCCTGCAGATTCCAGAGCTTTCCATCACAGAAATATGAGAAATATGTGTTTTTTTTTCAAAGTGTGAGGTTTGCAAGGGATTCTGGATTACAGAACCTAGTGAGAGCCACACAAGTTACCCCATCCTGGATTCTCCTGGGTGTTTAGTTGGCAGCAGCATACGTAGCCTCAAGATACGTATTCAAGAACATGCAAGGGCAATCAAAAACTGTGATCTTAGATATCCGATTGCGAGTCATATCCACAATGAACAGAAAGATAGCAAAGGTATTGAATTTCATGCCATTGATCACGTTACTGTAAATGAGAGAGGCAGAAACAGAGAGCTGGATTTGAGACAACTTGAAGCTAAGTGGATCTGCCGCCTCCACAGTGTAAAATTTGGACTGAATCAAAATAATGAATTTCATTATTTTTTGTGATCTCATGAATTATGTCCTTCTGCACTGTTCTCCCAGTTATCTTTGTGAAATTGTTGTTATTATACAAGAAATGAGTCTTTTGTTTAGGAAGTACGCACTTATAGATATTGCCATTTACCTCTACTCTCATCAGATCGAATCACATTGGAAGATCGCTTTAGGCTTCGTGTTTGTAGGCTTGATAATCATATTTTGTTTTTTATTTCCTGTAGTCAAAACACGCTTTCTTCTATTTCTAATGATTGATTATTTCAGACTTTGTTGCTTTCACTATAGGCAGCAATAATTGCCGTTTAATTTTTATAAGACCTTAAGTATACATGACTTTATCACCACCAGGGTTATCTATTGGTTCTTGAATAACCAATATGATCACTTTATGCCTCATTTATATTGTAGGGTTTAAATTATTATGGACGCATGCTTTGTTGTAAGTTACATTCAATTAAATATTTCACTCAATGAATTGAGCATGCACCGTTTTCATCACGAGTGCTTGGAACCTAACGTTAACCAATATGATCACGTTATGCCTCATTTATATCGTAAGGTTTCAAATCCTTATGGATGCTTGTTTTGCTATAACTCACATTCAATTTAAATATTGCCCTTGATGAATTGTGCATGCACCTGTATCATCATGAGTGCTTATAACCTAATGTTACTACTTCGGTTAGTTTACAAACATACATACAGAGCATTTTTAATAAAGTTTTTTCCCGTCACAGTACGGTGACCAAGGTTCATATTCCACTATTGTTAGATCTGGGGGTCTCTAGTTGGCAGAGGTATACACCTTAGACCAAATAGGGACCCTTGCTTCTAGTCAGGGTACAGGGACACCCACGGTAGATAACCCCTGCTCACCTTCTAGGTAGCTTGGCTCGAGCAGACAGGCTTATCCCCAAGGCAATGTGTAAGGTATTTGCACGTAGACACCACAATGATCCCCCCTCCGCACACCACAAACTTAGACCACACAGGTGAGTTATATCAAAAATAATATATCTTTATCTAGCTTCCGCAGTTGAAATCAAGCATCACAGGTTTACACAATATTCGCTCTCTTGGTTGGTCGGGATCGTAAGACGATAGTCTCTAGTCTCTTGTGTGATTCGATACTCACTGAGAATGAATCAGTTTGTAGGCTCTTGATGTTTAGGCAGCTACGTTGCTCCGGCGGTGTCGCTGCACTCGTTGTACAAGCGCTCCTCGGGCTGTTCGGTGCAAGGATTCCACAACTCCCTCGACGAGCCCCCAGTGACGATGTCGACGTCACCGGAGTCAGCCACTCACAGCGCGGCTTCGTAGAGCAGGGAAGTACGACTCTCGATCTGCTTCGAGCCTCCGGGTCGCGGCAAGGCACGTGCCGATGAGCACGTCGATCTTCTTGATGCGGCAACCGGTGTCAGGCCCGGGTCAGTGCGGCACTCTCTAGCAAGACAGAGAGCGGCCAGCCCACTTCACAGGCAGATGTTGAGAAGCTTGGTAGAACAGTCCACGGTCCCTGCGGCACACAGCAGCGCAGGGGGGACACAGCAGAGTCTTGAGTTCTTGGCAACCTTTCTATCCCTGGGTCGCGAAACAGGAGGCCAGCTCTTCTCAGGCCCTTGGAGATTCGGTTGAAGACACAGCACACAGCAAAGTCTTGTTTGGTCAAGTGGGTAGGGTCAGCACACAGCAAGACCCCTTCTCCTCCTCAGCTTCAGTTGTACAGCAGAACAGGTCAGCCTTGAGAGCACACAGCACGGCAATCTTCCTTTAGTTCTTCAGCGGTCCGTCTTTCAGCAGAGGTTCCTCTTGATGGTAGAATCTAAAAATCTGTTGTCAGGGGTCTTGTACTTATACCCCTAAAAGTCTTTGAAGTCTTTGTGCAAGTGGGTCCTGAGCCCGGTCTGATCCAGTTCTGGGTGTCGCTGGAGCACTTTGTTTTTCTGGCCTCTACATTCTTTTCAGAATGAGGGGCAGAGTCGTCAGCCGCCCAGCAGGAGGTGGAGCCAGCAGAGTGGCAGGCAGGCACAGCCCTATTCAACCCCAGGCGCTATCTCCTCCCTCCACTCTCCTTGCAAATGTCGCCATTCAGCAGAGGGCTGACTCAGCCAACCTCCCGGGGGATCCCCAGCCCCTGTCACTCTCAAGCCAGACAGTCAATCCACAGGCACGCAGAAGGGTCAGACAAGAGAACAGCTACTCTCTAAAAAGTACTATTCTCCAACTCAGGATTTAAGAACAACCTCTCCTAAAAGATGTGTTATTAAATGCTGAGCTCAGGGATATCAAACACTCATGTCTTATCTTGTTCCTATGAGAAGATAGGCGGATAGCCATTGGCACCAGCCTCCCCCATGTTAGCCTATGGAGCAAGATAACCTTGCAGCAGTGAACACACAAAATGGCCGTTGTTCACTACCAGAACATGTTACCTGCACTAGTACATGCTCTACCTTTTACATACACTGCACCCTGCCCAGGGGGGTACCTTGGGCCTTCCATAGGGATGACTGACGTGTATAAAAAGGGAAGGGTTAGGCCCGGCCAGTGTGGACACTGGCCAGGAGGACATGGCAGTCCGGGGACTGCAGGCAGGCCTGCGGTGGCAGGCCTGAGACACTGTTTTAGAGCTACACAGGTGGGTGGCGCAATCAGCGCTGCAGACCCACTAGTAGCATCTGTCATCACCAGCCCTGGCACACACAGTGCACTTTACTAGGGACTTCATGGTGATACAGATATGCCAATCAGGTATATCCAATCAATATGATATTTTACACAGGGATCACTTACACTCTGGCACTGATTAGCAGTGGCAGAGTGTCCAAAGCATCTAAACCAGCAAAAACGAAATTCATCACCGCATCAAAAATCCAGGTAGCAGAGGCAAAAGATAGGGGAAAAACCCACGCCAAGGATGTCAGGTCTAACAACTATGTATTATACCTTTACAAATTGGCTCACACCGTTTACGATTCTGGTGGTGCATGTCCTCCTTTTGTTTTTAATTTTGCATGTTTTCAATTCGGTAGAGTACACTCTATTTTGTATTAAACCTTTCCAAAAAGGCCCATACCCGATAAGACTCTGGCGGTACATGTCCGCTTTCTGTCACTAACGTTTCAGGTGTTTCAATTTAGTAGATCACAGTATTTAAATGGGCGCAATTACCTGTTCTGGTTTGCACCTTCTCCGTTATACAAGCTTAGATGCTCGTTGCTGGCCACCCTGCCGCTTATTGGTATGTGCTGTCAGAATTTTTGGTCAAATCTCTGGTCATTTAAATATAATTCACATTGTGGCTTTTATCAGATCAAAGTAATTTAAAAATTATTCTTTTTTCTCCTTTCCATTTTATCTGCAGATGATGTTAACCTTACCATCATCTTTGTGAGGTACTTTTTGGTTTACTCTTTGATATTTCTCACGTAGTTTATGATTTAGTGATAATATAGTCAGATGATTTTCTGTGTCAATTGTACTACTCTTAAATTTCGCTCCCGTACTGTTTCGGGTGTTAAATAACTAGGTTGTGCACGCTTATTTAAAAAAAAGCAGAGTGTGCCAATTGTACTAACCAAAGATGGTGCCCCCGCACTGTATCGGGTATTGACTAACTAGGCTGTGCACGCAGATTTCAAAAAAAGTGCGGAAATAGTAATGCCCATTTCATTGCTACTGAATTCTTTGCGATTGCCTCTTACGCAGCACTTTTATACAAAACCCGAGCACATTAATAGTTATGTTAATTTCACCTTTACCGTAATGGTTTTGATGCTCGCCAACGTTAATCTATACTATTGCTGTCTATGTCACAATTCAAAGATGGCGCCTTCGTATTTTAATGTTTGCCAAGTAATCATATAGCGCACGTGACCCAGTCCTCTGTGTTTTCAAATATATAGACTGAGATATACTTATTATTATTATCTCAGATTTTATTGGTACAAAACACTAATTGCATTTTTGAGTATCGATAATGTTGCGTTTAATGTAGCTACTGCTGCATCTCTTATTTTCTTGACAAACGGTACTCATCGGATTAGTGAGATTATGAATATATCGATAATGTGCCTTTAAAATATTCCATCAATATAAGTATTCACCTTTGAGTTTTGCTTGCCTTTCATAAAAAATGGGTTGTCTTCATTGTATAATTTAGTCAGCAAATATTACATTGGTCTTAAGCTTCATATAAAGGATGCTTTTTTAAATACGTTTTCTTATTATGTCTTTTTTTTGCTATAGATATATACTCCGTAACGCAAACGATCTTATATGCTTTTACAATTTTCTTACTATTGGATTTTTGGACATAATACATCGATATTATCTAGAGGTATGTTGAAGACACAATTTGTTACAAACATTTTTAATAGGTAATTTGCTTAGAAAAAATGCCTCCAGGGTTTGCATATTCTGTACAATGGGCATTTCACGTGCACCTATTTTGGATGTATATATTCATCATATATTTGATACAATAGTTATGTTGATAATGAATTGGTGCTCATTAAATGAGCATGTTATTAAGATTTCTGTTCACTATGCATTTAGATTACGCTTATGTATAGACATAAGCATATTAAATGTCATGATAGTTTCTTTTTGTCTTCCTGAATTTTGAAAATTCATAGATAGAAGTATTACAAATTGAATGCTTTTTTTTCTTTGTCTTCCTGAACTTCTTTGAACATAATCTTTACAATTCTACTACTGCATTTATGAAATGTTCAGATTAATCATTTGAATGATGTAATAATAATCTGATTTGGCCAGCTCAACAACACTCTTAGATGACTTGAAATACTATATTATGTTTGTTATTTAGGTATATGTACATTTGTTTTGTTTTTAAATTATATTTATGTATGTTTTCCTTTAGCCCTGAAGAAGTCTCGTCAGAGACGAAATGCGTTATATTATCTAGAGCTCTGAAGGAATCTCTTCGGAGGTGAAACGCGTTGGCTAAATGGCACAATGGATTTTGTGAATATTGGATTTTAATGATTGCATCCATTTTTCAATAAAGAAAAGAATTATAAAGAAAAATCTGGACCTAGCATTCTTCCTCAAGTCATCATGGACAATTTGATGTAATTTGAAACAAGATTGATACTTTAACTTGATGTGCGCTTATTCCATTATTTTGTACTTGTTTTTTGGGATCTCATCCCAATAGGAAGTGTAGAGGGGTGCAATATCTGGTTTCCAAGCACCATCACCAGGCCAGCCAGCCATTTGTAGTGACAGGTGCGGGTCTTTGCCACAACCCTCTTTTTGTGTGTTTTTTTAGTTTTAAAAAATGGATAGGTTTACTAGTTTTCACTAGGTGCCGGCTGAACTAGGGTCCAAAATCAACAGCTAGGCACATTGGAAAAAAGGGGTCAGTTTTCACTGGAAAAAAGTGATGTGTCCATGTTGCGTTTTGGGCCATTTCCTGTCGCAGACACTATGCCTACCCACACAAGTGAGGTACCATTTTTATTGGGAGACTTTGGGAAATACAGAATAGTAGATTAAGTGTTATTGCCATTTACTTTATTTGCATTGCTGCCTTCCAAATGTAAGACAATGTGTAAAAGAAAAGTCATTTTGAAACATGTCCTCTAATTCACATGCTTGTATGGGTAGACACAATTTTGGAGATTTGCAAATAACCACTGCTTCTAAACTCTATATTTTGTTCCCACTTTGGAACTATATACGTTTCCTTGATACCTATTTTTCACTCTCTATATTTTAACAAATAAATTGCAGTATACCCGATACACAATGAAAAACTATTGCAAGACACAGCTCAGTTATTGGCTCTGGGTTCCTTTGGCTTTTGGTGAACCTACAAGTCCTATGTATCCCCGCAACCAGAAGGGTCCAGCAGACGTAATGACATATTGCTTTCAAACATCTGCCATACTTGGAAGTTACAGGTAAAAACGTTGGTTTTTTCAACTTAATTTCAATATGTTTTATTTTCAACTGTTAGTTTCTACAAAAACAAACTTGAAGGTTTTACACAATTGACCCCTTGCTGAATTCAGAAGTTTTCCTACTTTTCAGAAATGTATAGGTTTCTGGGATCCATTATTGCTTTCTTACTCCTTTCCACCACTAACTGAAAGGAGGTTGAAAGCACAAAAAAAAGCAAAAATAGGCTATGTCCCAGTGAAAGAAGTACTTGATTACTTTTGGTGAAAAGAGTTTCAGGCAAGAGGTACACCATACATTCATATGCGTCTCTGGATCAGGGAACCACCTAAGTTTGGATATGACTCAGATGACTCAGTTCTAAATTTTATTGAACGTTAAGTGACTTGTGACATCCCAAAAACCAGAGAAGAGCAATACTCTGTCTGAGCTAATTTTATTCTTTCAATCACATAATTGTGGTAAATACTGTTTATGAAAATATTGGAGCAAATCTAAATATTACTCAAAATGCCAATTTATATTCCCAAGATCAGTTCTACAGAAAGGACTAGCTAGCAATTTCATGTCATATGTAAGATATGCTGTTACTGGTGAATTACCAAAAAATAAGTAAAATCTTAGAAGACCACAAGCATCACTACAGATCAATTACTACAACTCTTTCGTTCTACATATATAGGATGCTAACATGCATATACAATTTGTTGCAGATAACTCAACAGCGGTTGCACGTTATTATTTTCCTTTGTTGCAAAGGCATAAAAACAGATATTAAGGAAGTATGGGAAGAAATATCTGCCAACCAATTTTTAAGCAAACAAATATATAGATTTAGCCTACAAATTCTATCTCGCCATGAGGTTAGTAGCTTTGAACATGTGACCCCTTAAGTTATTCAAGCTTATATGGTAATTGAAGGCAATCATGTGGCTTAGTTGAGGCTTGTCATCATCATCACGTCTAAGAGTTCTGAAAAGCGTTATCGAATTGAATATCTTGCACATTTTGACCCCACAAACAAAGACATTTTGAAAACCAATATGTTGGGCACATTCTACACATCGAAAAGTCTATTGTTAGGAAAACTATGCCTCTATGAAGTTGCGCAGTTCTACACATATAGCAACAATGTCACAGAAGATATCAACATTAGTAAAGTTCGAGTAGAAGATACCAATGGTTGTTAAATACGTCATAGTAAACCTACTTCTATTAATCATTGTAAACTTAGTTATGACATAGGAGAAAAGTAAGATTTTTACTATTTAGCAAGTCTTCATCTATTCAAACCATGGTGCAAAGAAGAACAACTTGCAGTTCCATTTCAATGCTATGAAGATGCATTTAATGTTTACAAAAATGGCATTGCAGTGCCTGAATTTCGACATACTTAAATTGCTCAATTAAGAAATAGAAGAGAACAATATTAATACAGCAATTCAACACAATGTTTCATCTACAAATAATACATCCAGTTCCAGAACTGCTGAACCACTTGGACAACCAATATTGATACTGAAGCTGTGGTTGCCATGGAAGAGGTTCAAAATGCAATGGACCAAGTGAATAAGGATGTACATAATTTAGATAACTTAGGTATCTCAATTAAATAGTGAACAGCACGAATTGTACAAATACACAAAAAATTCAGTAGGTCCTGGACTTAAACATGACAATTGAATGTGTGACTGTACGACTTATGAACCTATACTTCAGTATATAACTGAACAAGAAGGCACAGGGAAATCCCTTCTTATTATAGTGATTACTGCTTATGTGCACAAAGTTACTAGCTCTAATTGATTTTGTGTAGTTACTGCTCCTACTGCCTTAAAAGCACATAATATCAAAGACATTGCCTTACATTGTCTATTCTTACTACCTGTAGAGCATGATAATAAAATGGAATACTTAAAAGTAAATAGTGATGCATGCTAAGATGTTGGCAGAGTCCATAAAAAAATATGTTTTGATTAGGGTTGAAGTTAGTATGGTTTCTAACTTAATGTTGGTGTTTGTTCATCTTCGTATGCAGGAGGTACTACAAACGTCTTATGATGTGCTGTTTGGAGGCAGACATGTGAATGTGTTTGGAGACTTACTACAACTAACACATGCAAAAGGTCAACGGATTTTCCACAAATGTATGCAAGACCAAACTCAGAATTCTTTGAGAAGTATAAGCATTGTCAACATTTGGTTGCAATTCACATATACAGAATTAACTCAAAATATGATTCAAGTTAACGATGAAGCTTATGTCAAGACATTGAAATACATTTGCCTTGGCATTGTAACAAATGAAGCAAAGCATATGCCAAAGACACGAAATACAAAAAAAATAATTCGGAGTCTTTATTCACTTGCTGAAGTACGCATTACCTTCTTTCAAAATCGTAACCTGTTGTCCGTTTAATGCTAACTGTAGAAGAATGTGCACACTAAACTATGGCATGCTACATTTGGAAAAAGAAAGAGTTTGACATCTTCCTTCTAAAGATAAAGTGGATAACCATGGACAAAACATATCTATAAGCAAACCTTTAGCTACTACTTTACAAAAGATGAGAAAATCGGTTTCACGCACTCTGGGATTGAAGAAAGATTTACAGCTATGTTAAAATTGTCATGCAATTTTATATTGAAATTTAAATGCAGAAGAACTAGTAATTGGAGGTGTCGAATTTGTAGTGAACTTTGTTACAGCTGGAAAAAATTAAGATGTTGAATTTATATTTTGATCAAATTCGACCACATTAGATAGCAAAAACATATCTCCCAACGTGTAGCAAGATCTTGATTATTAAAGATTTATATATTTGTAAAGAACAGTTTCCTCTTCATTTGACTTATGTGGTACAAATACATAAATCACAAGGGATAAGCTTAGATTATGCTCATATTAACATTCGGTCACCACTAGTCAAAGAGAGCATGGCATACGTTGCTCTATCTTGAGATAGAAACACTTACAGGACTGTATATTACAGATGTAAAAGAGACAATAATTAATGCAGACATTAGCTTGGTAACAGAATATAATAGTTTGAAAAACAGATATGCCGCTCATCTTGGAGAATATCTAATTTTGTTAAAAACTAAAATGTCTTTTCAATGAAAAAATGTAACTTCAATGACAAAGAAGAATTAGAAGAAATTAAACAAAACAGAAAAACAAACACACAGAAGTGATAAGACATTAGTTTTAAAATCAAAATAGTATAAATTATCACAGCAATGCAATTGTTAATCTTCTTTTTTACCTACTAACTGTCCAAAACATTATCCACCAACATGTAGATCAACGTTTCTGCAAAATATTAATAAATCTTCATGAAATGATTCTGTCAGGCAACCACATATGCAACTCTACAAATGCCATAAGAGATATTAAAGATATGTGTAGAGGTGCTATTTTTGGCTGTATCTTAAGTTAATTAAAAAGGCGGGCCCTGACCTGCTATTAGTGCAACCTGAGATATCTTGATGGCTGTTTATATTGTCAGAATTTTAAAATGTTCTATATAGTCTTATCAAAGATACACGTTAATTTAATGTATTGTAGCATGTTTAAGCAGCGACGGCATCATTGCAATTTAGTACTGTAATTGTACTATCTATTCTCTGAGTTTAGGGGGCAGAGAGATAATTTGCCTCCTGATGTTGACAATTTTACTGGTTTGCTGCTAAGGATTTTTGTTCACTGCTGTTATCCTACTTTTACTGTATATAATATGGCCCATGTATGGATTGCATGAGGCATGATGGCACTTTACTCATTTTATGTGAATTGTATAAAACTGGTATATTCATCTGATTTTTGATATCTTGTACGCGTGGACTGTTCTTATGTCAATTCCATGATCATGTCTGCACATTCTTATCAGTCAGTAATAGCTTTATTGAATATTTTTCAATAACTTAAAAGTATGCTGCAGATTAAATAGAAAAACATAAATATTAAAAACTTCTCTTCAGATATACAATTCAATTGCAAACGGCCAAGGGACTAGCCAATTAAAAAACAATTTGATCCACTTGAGTAGCTCATTTAAAAAGAAATTCAGAGTAAAGAAAAAAAAGACATTATAAAATTCTGTTGCACAATTGTATTGTACAACAGTCATCCCGTAAACTGCTTCAGTTATACCTCCTGCAGGTTCCCCTTACTTTCAATACCTGTCATACGAAAGAAGAGATTGCACAGCATATATATATTGTGTATGTAATTGTTGGAAAAACAAAAGAGCCGGTCTGTACTGTCTAAAATTAAGTGTTTTAAGTACGGGTAAAATATATTTATTCCTAGGAATTCCATAAAATTTACAAAAAAATACAATGTGCAAATTGGTTATGGGCAACACACTGTCACAGGGACACAATGCTAACTCTGACAGTAAGTGACAGTTATTTGGAAACCCTACCATTAGCAGCATCCTATTTGCCCTAATTCAAGTCAGAATAAACCTTTGCTGGTCATTGTGTACCAAGATCAAATGCAGGGCTGGCCGTAGTGGGCAGTAGGCATTTCCCAGGTGAGTCGGAAGGGTGGAGGCCGGTTTTGGACCAGTAGGGGCCGTTTTTGTTATTGGGAGCCGGTTTTGCCGTAGTGCTACAAAATCGGCCCCTTGCAAGAAAAGCAAAGCAGCCGTGTTCCTGCCAGCCCTCCCTTCAACCATGACCAGTCAGACATAATTGCCAGGTCTGGTTTGCGATCCCAGTCCAGCTCCGATCAAATATGGTTTCAAACCCTCCTGGGGGGCATTCTGTTATAAGCGAGTACAGATGGTTTTACTCTTTCGCCCACCCATCTGTCTCCCATGGCCTTATTCCGGACACAATATTTAAATTTTTCTTTATATAATAATTTACAGGAATCTGGATTAGTACAATATTTGATATGCCAATCTCCTCATATACGGATTTGACGTATCTCAGCCATGGGAACTCCATTGTGTAATCTAAATTCATTACATCACTAAGAATTTGTTTATTAAATCCCATTTCTTCATGCGACCAAATTTTGCGCCAAAGCAATATCGGAGCCAGCTTTAACCTATCAGTGAGGTATGGTGTTCCCAATTCGGCATGGGCTACATAGTGCAAACAGTTTGAGGGGAGAGATAAAATACGTTTAAGGAATGAATCCTCAACCCTTTGAATACTCTGTGTGTTGACCATTCCCCAAACCCCCTTGCCATATGAGGCCACTGACAATGTTTTACTTGCGTATATGGTAAAGAGTTCCCTTATTGCCTTAAGACACAACTTCTTTGTGAACGTGGATATCCCACTGATGGATTTCTCCATTTGCACACACCTGTTAGTTATCATAGGGGACCATGAATTCTTACTATCAAAGAGTATCCCTAGATAACAGAAGGTGGGTGAATCACTCAGTTTATGACGTTTTGCATAAGAAACAGGTTTTGTCCTAGGTTTGGCACCATAGGTCATAGTGTAAGGTTTTGAGCCATTTACCTTCAAATCCAGGTCCACCATAAAGGCAATATAGTTGTCTATTGGGCCCTGTAACCCCCTCCCAGTTCTAGCAATTAATACTGCATCATCTGCATAAAGTAGGATTGGGAGGTGGCGGGAACCCAACATCCCTGAGTCTCTGGCGGTTAGGCTTAGGGCTGACTCTACCGGATTCATATAGAGAGAGAACAGGAAGGGGACTAATACACACCCGTGACTGAACCCTCTTCTGATGTTGAAACCAGCCAAGCATTCACCCTTCCTTCCAAAATGCACACAGGCATTTGCATCCACATACAGTTGCCTGATATAGTTGGTGATTCCTGCCTCAATCCCCAGATCCTCCATGATTTTCCACATCTTTGAGTGCGATACACAGTCAAAAGCTGCGGACAAATCCATGAAGGATAAATATAGCGACCCCTTTTTTGCCACTGTGTACTTCTCTATAATTGTACTTAAATTCAAGCATTGATGGGCTGTACTCAGTTCCTTTCTAGAGCCAAATTGGGTGTCCACCAGCATATGATTTGCTGCTGCCCAGTCTTCCAGTCTATTGAGCAAAATGAGCCCCATAACCTTCGCAGTGGCATCCAACAATGATAATGGTATATAAATTTGAGGTCGGGACTTATCACCTTTTTTATAGTTCGGGATACCACTGTAGTAGCATTATAAACATTTATAAGCAGCGTAGCTCAGAGTTCTTGCTGCTCCCTGTATATTTTCAGTGGTGCCCCATCTGTGCCTGAGGCCTTCCCTTTGCTTCTTTCATCTAGTGCCCTTGCGACCTCAGCCGGACTCACGGGCTGGAGGGGATACTGTAGGGTGTCTGTACTGTGGGTATCTGGGTTCCTAGGGCTGTTATGTGCCACTTGCTCTATTCTCATGGGGAGATGGTCTTCATATATGGCTGAGAAATGATTGACCGAGACCTCTTCTGCAATATGCACCTCAGTTGACGGCTCATGAGGCCCCTTAAAATAATTGTTGTTTATTACCTTCCGGAAGGATCTAATATCCTTTAATGCCCTTGCCCATACCAATTCCTCCCATGCCGCTTCTATAATACTTTTACTTCTCCAGGTGAGGGTCTCTTTGAAGTGCACATGAGCCAGCCTAATTGATGTCAGCTCCTTTGGTTGCTGCTCTAGCGCTATATGAAACTGCTTTCTTGAAGTCTGCACTCAGATTCAAACCAGCCTCTCTCTTGGGCTTGCAGTGGCTGTGTCCTATGACTTAGTGCTTGTTTGACACATCCAATGACAGCAGTAAAGGAGGAAATAGTTTGTACTGGGTCAGCCTCGGAGTCTAGACATAGATCAATCTCTGAAATAGTGCGCTGAATGGGAGAAAAGCTGAATGGTCTACTTTCTCTTATTTGGTAGAAACCCCATTTGTCGATGCCAGGATTTGGTTGAATCCCAACTTTGTTCTGCCTTTCGTTTTCATAGGTAAAGTCATCCTGATCTCTAGCATTGCATGGTCACTATAACTTGTAAACGCAACTTCAAAACCTATGATATCTGGGTCCAGAGCTTCGAAAGCCATAATGAAATCAATAGTGGACTCATAATCATTTCTAGAGAAAATGGTCGCTAAGCTATCACTCTCGTTCAGTGACCTATTTTGGATTCTAACGCTTAACTTCCCCATAAGACTGTTCAGGATTGATCCATATGTACCATTTTAAAAATGGGTGAAGGCCACTCCTTGCGTATCTATGATACCACGATTGGTTTGACTACATATGGACAGGTAATGTATATTAAAATCACCTACCTAGATAATGCTCACAGGGTTAGGATGCGAAACCGAGACTCTATGGATAGCGAGGCCCAAAGCCATTACTACTTGGGTTCTCAAACTATCAAAACAGTTGTTATAAAAACTAATTAGAGAATATCGGAAGCCTCACCCGCTTCACATTAGAAATAAGTGGCAGTAGAAAGATTTATTCAAAAATGTAAGAATTTTAAAAGGTGTAATATTCAAGATGTAGGTCGCAAGTCCCCCTTTTGCCCTTCCCCTCTCTGAGGATTTAGCCAGGGCAAAGAAGCCTAGGTATCCGTCAATAGAGTGGGCTGAAGTCTCCCATGTTTCCTGCAGGCAAAGGATATGGACATCTGATATCAATCTATGACAATCAGGTATACCGATCTTGCTTTTGAGCCCTAACATGGTCCATGATCTAAGCCCCAACCTAGGGTCTGTGAATACATGCAAGCCTTTACTTTGACCTATGGTTACCGTCGCCTTTGGGCGCACAACCATCTTGAGGTTACTCATCGTGGTCCTTAATTGTCCCTTACTAATCATTGGCTCAGGCATTTCACTCCCCACCTTATTGATTGTTTCTAAGGGTTTACCTAGATCAGGGTTTGTTTGTTTGTTTTGCTCAGAGAAGGACTCAACCTGTTAACCGCTCTCCAGGGATCCCTAAAAATTCTAAAAGCCAATGGCTGTGGTCCCTTCTGGGAATCTATCTTATTTCTAACTGATATCCAGGGGTTCTGCAAGTCTATATCAGCCCATGGAGGTCTATAGAAAAATCTGAGCGGGAAAGTGGAGATATTATTAGTTGCCAAGGCAGTTGAACTGCATGTGTGAAGGACCCTCTCAGCTAGAGTGGAGGAGGGAATAGCTCTGGTGCCGATGCTCTTCAAGCCCTTCTCTAGTTCCTCCCCTCTTTTCATCTCTTGGTCTGTTCTTTGTAGGTTCACCTTGTTATTGGCAATACCCTTTATAGACTGATCCAGGACTCCGGTCTAGGACTGAATTAGAGTCTCAACCGTGGTCAATTGATTGGATAGCGTTAGGATCACAGAGGACATTCTCTGCTCCATGGCAACCAGTGTATCCTTAATGTCTTTGAGGGTTATTGTCACGGGCTCATGTCCCCCCTGCGCGGCTTCACTGGAGGTGTTCTTTCTGTTCGTAGCCCCAGCCGGTATCTTCCCCACCTTGATACCATTTGCAGGGGAGAGAGCATAGAGTGGCTCATTCATGAGCCTTTTTGCTTCCATTTCTTCTTTGGGGGGATATTGCGCTTGTCCCTTGGGAAGAAGATTTTATAGGGCATGGTGTAGGGCATCCCCCAGTGTTGAGACTAGGGTAGTTTCTTTTACTGATGGTACACCTTCATGTACAGTTAGAACCATAGAGGCAGGCGACTCAACTGTTATGGCGGCGGCTTTTAAAGGAAGCTTTCAGGGTTGCCTTGAGTTCGGTCTCAGTGTGTTTTATTTCGTTGTTCATAGCCCCCACTGCGCCTGTTAGGAATTTTTCTAATGGGCCGGTTGTAGCACTCTCTGCCGCATTTAGTTTCTGTTTCCCCATATTGAGTCTAATTATCTGTGCTCATCCCTTCGGTCGGATGGAGAGTAAATACAGTTTGATTACAACACTGCAATACCGTAGATGGACAAAACCAAGAGGGGTGGCCCAGCCTCTTCCGGTCAATGACAGGCATGACATGGCCCGCACGCACCCCACGTTGCGGGAGCAAGCGTAGAGCTTTGTAGCACCCTGATGGTAACGCTCCCTCCCCCTCCACTGATGTCAGCCTCCTGGTGTGTGTGGGCTTTCTGGGACCTGGAGTCCTGCTGCAAAGTTTCTAGTGTACTTCCCTCATAGTGGGAGAGAGCGCGACGCTTTGTAGCGCCCTGATGGTAGCGCTCCTCCCCTCCAGTGATATCAGCCTCCTGGCATGTGTGGGCATTCTGGGACCTGAAGTCCCGCTGCGAAGTTTCTCATGTGCTTACATTCTTATCAATTGCTCATGTTTTTATACTTATTGCTGCTATTCAGGCCTGGTGTGGTGCGCTATGCCACTTTATTCTATATTTTATGTCACCAGTTCTGTATTTATATTACTTGTTCATGTACTGCTGTTCGATTATGCTTAGTAAAAAAAAAAAATAAGACATCACTTTAGTAATTTATTATTCACTTACCATCTACTGTGAAGCCATTATTAGGCACATGTTTAACTTACCCTACACTTACCATTATGTCTATATGAATTACAATTTTATTTATGATACCTGAAACAAATATGGTTAATATTGGTACAAGCTCTTTATCTTTTGAGATTTTTGGTTAGTTCTGAAAAGTAATTCTTTCCCACAGGTACAAGGAGAAGAGACTACTGCCAATCATCCTGCTTCTGCCTCTGATATCTCCTTCTGATGACTTCTTGTCACACATGCCAACCTGGTGGAATGCATTGCCTGCAGGTGTTTTCTCATTCCCATGGTACTGAATGAGTATTGTTTCACATTCTCACAGGAAACAGCTTTGTTTCATATGTTGCAGGCTACCAGTTTGGAATTTGCCTTCTTGCAGCCAATGGAAATGTGAAAAAATATCATACAATGGAATGCTTCACTCCTCTGCTTGTTCCTACTCTTGCATCCTCCGCTTCACCTCTTATTCCTGTCAGCAGGACAGGATCTTCTTCTTGAGCCATTGCATTTCCCCTAAACCTCCAAGGTGGCTTCTGACCAGAACATTTTCCCTCTTGCAAACAGCTCAACATTCACCTTTAAAGATAGCAGTTGGATTGGGGATAAGGGGTATACACTTCAGGTTTCCTACAATTAACAGAGTTCTAAGCCAATTAAATGCTGTTTAACAAAAGTTAAAGCATCATGTTAGTAGCTCGATAGTAATGCGGTACAAGTATAGTTTGCAAACAGAGCCTACAGCTACAATAGTAACACATATATGAATAAAAAACATGGCAGCCATGAAATCCATATTTTATGGTCTAAATGTCATTTTAAACATTTGCAGAGTTACAGCAGTACTTTTGAGGAAGCACAAGTGAAAGAAAAATGATCACACAGATAACACTAATGTTCATAATGAACTTCGACCTATCGCAAAAGTACCAATGTACCTGGAAAAAAATACAAATTCAATAAAAAAACAAAGGTTTAAAATTAGTTATACTTACGAGAACTATATTTATTTATTATTTCTATAGAAAACCAACTTAAACTACACAAAACTTAGAAATTCAAAAGTTATATTTATAGTTATAACTTTAAGTAACACTTTGCGCCCTGCCCAAAATTTTGTATAACTCGCGCACCTCCGTACATTGTGTTATCAATCAGCTATTAGTAAGCTTGTTAGTGGCTTCACATTCTTAACCTAATATTTTAAGTTACAACCACCCAAAACAAAGTGCATAATGCTGTGATGTAGTAATTTCCAATTTACACACAAGCTACTGCATACCACATTTTAAGTTGATCCTGTCTGTCTAACAAAATTGCTGTCTACATTTACTATATTTTTACCAAATAAATCAGAAACATTGAGCACTTTGGGCTACCACCCAGCTTTTAATATTACAAGCTAAAGACTGGCCAAAATGCACATATTTAAGTTTTGATCACAAATACATATGGCTTGAACATTATCCTGATTCTGGTTAATATTATTTTATTTAAGCACATAAAGAATTTGTACCTAGTGTGCTCTACTAACATTAATCACTAAACAAACACTAAATTACAATATTCTGTCATAATACTTTACCAGTAAATTATTTTGTATTTAAAACAAAAATCAGTCAGATACTGGGAAGGGCATGCAGTACCCCTTTGGCATGGGGAAGCTGTGTAGTCAACCAGGGCAACAGCAATCACAGTGACAAAATGATTAAAAATCATTGTCTCACTTCAACCAGGGTAACAACACTCAGAGTGACAATATGACTAACATCCATTGTAAATGTAAATGTCAAGGTACTTATAGAGCGCACTGTCACCAGACGGGCACCTTGAGGTGTCGCCTTTGCGGTTTCCTGGCGCTGATACTCATACCGCTGTGGAATATCACCAAGTGTGTCATGTTTTAGTATGAATGTTGTGTTAACGTTGAATAAGTTTGAGGATATGACACTATCTGAGCCACGGGAGGGCCTGGCTATGGGAATTAAGGTTCAAACTTTTAAACCAATAATGAAAAAGCTTTTTAACAAGTCACCATTTAAAAGAAGTTCCAGTTACAAGTACCACAAGATTTGTTAGACTTTACCCCAGATTTAGAGTTTGCTAGATGCTTATGTGGTCACAAATACGTCAACTATCCTACCCACCTTATTACAAGTGCAATTACATATAATGCAACTGTAATGAGGCAGGGTATTTTCCACATTTTTGATGCAGTAACATCACTGTAAAACTATGAATGAGGCACAGTGTCAGTATTTTATTTGTAACTTTGTTGATGTAATATCTGCTACTGATGGAATATATCTTCTAAAATATTTACAAACTGCCCTTACATCAAGTGATTCATGAGACTTGAGTCCTGTGGTGCATGTTAACAGTTTTTTGGACATGCTCATATCTATATTAAACATGATGTCTTTCCATAGCACCTGGATAGTATGTATTGGGCAGTACTTAAAGCTGTATTTGTATAAGGCATCCAGGTACTGGGCAAGTGTACCAACCCACTATTGCTAAAAAGCTGGTCTAGGCATTGATATACACAGAGTTTTTCCCCCTTTGGTCTATATAGCCGTGCAAGTGTGATAACAGTTATGTACAAATGTGAATGCTTGGCATGGCCAACGGTATGCACCAAGTGCAGCATATTGCTGTCAACAGTATTTAAAGGTAAAAAAATACCTGTAAGAGTTTCATTTTGCCAGATGGGATAGTCCTTAAAAAGATGGCAGAAGAGACATACACTATTTTCAAAGTGTATTAAAGCATACCTAACTTGTAATTTGCTGGCCAAAATGTATGCCTGAGGCATGACTTAAGGCCTGATTTAACCCCTTCTCTGCCAGGCCTTTTCCCCTCCTGTGCCACACCCTTTTTTGGCTATTTGGAGTAGTGACCGCTGAGGCCCCTGTAACTTTTTGACCACATAAGGTATCCACGCCAAATTTGCGTCCTTTTCTTCCAACATCATGGGGATTCTGAACGTACTCAGGGTTTGTGGATTCCTCTGGAGGGGTCACAGAAATGAGACAAAATACAGCAAAATTTAGTTTTTTTGTGGGAAAATGGGAAAAACGGGCTGCAAATGAAAGCTTCTGGGTTTTTCCCTGCAAGTGTTATCAAAAAAGGGTTTGTGGGGCTGAAATCACCATTTTCCCAGCTTTTAGGGGATACCAGATTTCTGTCAGAAACCCAACATTTTTTACACAGTTTTGGCATTTTTCTGGGACATAGCCTATTTATGCTATTTTTTGTGCTTTCGACCTCCTTCCAGTTAATGGTAGAAATGGGTACAAAAGCAATAATGGATCCTGGAAGCTATACATTTTAGAGAAGTAGACAAAATTCTGAATTCAGCAAGGGGTCATTTGTGTAGATCCATCAAGGTTTTTTTATAGAAACTAACAGTTAAATATAGGATAAATTGAAAATTTGTTGAATAAAAAAGACTTTTGTGTTAACGTTTTCACCTGTAACTTCTTCTAATTATGACAGCTCTTTGAAAGCAATATACCGTTACTTCCGCTGGACATTACTGGTTGTGGGGATATATAGGACTTGTAGGTTCACCAAGAACCCGACGAACCCAGAGCCAAAAACTGAGCAGCAACTTGCAATGGTTTTTTATTATGTACCGGGTATATAGTAATTATTCTGTAAAAATGTGTACATGGAAAAATCGGTATGAAAGACACCTATGTATTTCTGAAATGGTAACAAAATATAGAGTTTAGAAACAGTAGATATTTGCACATTTCCAAAATTGGAAATACTCATACTAGCATGAGAATTATCAGTCATTTTTTAGAATGACTGATACACAATGTCTTTCATTTGGAAGGCAGAAATGCATCGAAAGTCAATAGGTAATAACAGTTCCTTTACAAATCTGAATTACCGTAAGTCTCCCGATAAAAATGGTACCTCACTTGTAGGGGTAGGCATAGTGCCCACGACAGGAAATGGCTCAAAACCCAACGTGAACACACCACATTTTCACAATGCAAAATTACCCTTTTTTAGCAAAGTGCCTAGCTGTAGTTATTTAACCCTGGCTCTGCCGGCACCTAGGGAAACCTAGCAAACCTATACATTTTTGAAAACTAGACACCCAGGGGAATCCAGGATGGAGTGACTTGACTGCCTCCCACCAGGTTCTGTTATCCAGAATCCCTTTCAAACCTAAAAAATTGCCAAAAAAACACCTTTTCCCCACATTTATCTGGTGGAAAGTTCTGGAACCTACTTGGATCCCCAAATTTCCACCCACCCAGTGTTCCCCAAAGTCTTCCGAGAAAAATGGTATCTCACTTGTGTGGGTCGGCCTAGTGCCCGCGACAGGAAACGGCGTAAAACGCAACGTGGACACACCTCAATTTCGCTGTGAAAAATGACCCTGTTTTGGTAAAGTGCCTAGCTGTAGTTTTTGAACCATAGCTCTGCTGGAACCTAGGGAAACCTAGCAAACTTATACATTTTTGAAAACTAGACACACAGGGGAATCCAGGATGGGGTGACTTGACTGCCTCCCACCAGGTTCTGTTACCCATAATCCCTTGCAAACCTAAAAAATTACCAAAATAACCGCATTTTCCCTACATTTCTCTGGTGGAAAGTTCTGGAATCTGCGTGGATCCACAAATTTCCACCCACCCCGCTTTCCCCAAAGTCTTCAGAGAAAAATGGTACCGCACTTGTGTGGGTCAGCCTAGTGCCCACGACAGGAAACGGCGCAAAACGTAACGTGGACAGACCTCAATTTTGTAGCGAAAAATGACCCTTTTTTGGCAAAGTGCCTCGCTGTAGTTTTTGAACCATAGCTCTGCTGGCACCTAGGGAAACCTAGCAAACCTATACATTTCCGAAAACTAGACACCCAGAGGAATCTAGGATGGGATGAATTGACTGCCTTCCACCAATTTCTGTTACCCAGAATCCCTTGCAAACCTAAAAAATTGCCAAAAAATACACATATTCCCCACATTTCTGTGGTGGAAAGTTCTGGAATCTGCGTGGATCCACAAATTCCCACCCACCCCCCCATATTCCCCAAAGTCTTCCGAGAAAAATGGTACCTCACTTGTGTGGCCCGGCCTAGTGCACGCGACAGGTAACGGCGCAAAACGCATCGTCTTTTTTTGGCAAAGTGCCTAGCTGTAGTTTTTAAACCCTAGCTCTGCCGGCACCTAGGGAAACCTACTAAACCCACACATTTCTGAAAACTAGACACCCAGGGATTCCAGGGAGCTATGGCTTGCGTGGATCCCCCAACGTTTCCTTACCCAGAATGCCCTGCAAACCTCAAATTTAGCTGAAAAAATCACTTTTTTCACACATTTTTGTGTGGGAAAGTTGTGGCATCACCGGGCTGACACAAATTTCCTACCACCCAGCGTTCCCCCGTGTCGCCCGATAAAAACGGTGCCTCACTCGTGTGGGAGGCCCAAGTACCCGTGACAGGCAAGGGCCCACAACGTAGTGAGGCGACATGAAAATTGCATATCTCAAAACGACCTGGTTTTGCAAGGGGGGTCACTTGGGTTTTTGGCCCGGTGCTCGGCGGCCACCTAGGGAAACCTACCAAACCCACACATTTCTCAAAACTAGACACCCGGGGGATTCCAGGGAGGTATTGATTGCATGGATCCCCAACGTTTCCTTACCCAGAATGCACTGCAAACCTCAAATTTAGCTGAAAAAATCACCTTTTTCACACATTTTTGTGTGGGAAAGTTGTGGCATCACCGGGCTGACATATTTCCTACCACCCAGCGTTCCCCCGGGTCTCCCGATAAAAACAGTGCCTCACTCATGTGGGAGGCCCAAGTACCCGCGACAGGCAAGGGCCCTCAACGTAGTAAGGCGACATGAAAATTGCCTATCTCAAAACGACCTGGTTTTGCAAGGGGGGTCACTTTGGTTTTTGGCCCGATGCTCTGCGGCCACCTAGGGAAACCTACCAAACCCACACATTTCTGAAAACTAGACACCCGGGGATTCCAGGGAGGTATGGCTTGCGTGGATCCCCCAACGTTTCCTTACCTAGAATGCCCTGCAAACCTCCAATTTTGCTGAAAAAATCACCTTTTTCACACATTTTTGTGTGGGAAAGTTGTGGCATCACCGGGCTGACATATTTCCTACCACCCAGCGTTCCCCCGGGTCTCCCGATAAAAATGGTGCCTCACTCGTGTGGGAGGCCCAAGTACCCGCGACAGGCAAGGGCCCACAACGAGTGAGGCGACATGAAAATTGCCTATCTCAAAACGACCTGGATTTGCAAGGGGGGTCACTTGGGTTTTTAGCCCAGTGCTCGGCGGCCACCTAGGGAAACCTACCAAACCCATACATTTCTGAAAACTAGACACCCGGGGGATTCCAGGGAGGTATGGCTTGCGTGGATCCCCCAATGTTTCCTTACCCAGAATGCCCTGCAAACCTCAAATTTAGCTGAAAAAATCACATTTTTCACACATTTTTATGTGGGAAAGCTGTGGCAGCACTGGGCTGACACAAATTTCCTACCACCCAGCGTTCCCCCGAGTCTCCCGATAAAAACGGTGCCTCACTCTTGTGGGAGGCCCAAGTACCCGCGACAGGCAAGGGCCCAAAACGTAGTGAGGCGACATGAAAATTGCCTGTTTCAAAACAACCTGGTTTTGCAAGGGGGGTCACTTGGGTTTTTGGCCCGGTGCTCGGCTGCCACCTAGGGAAACCACGTACCAACAAAAAGAGGACACTGTTCCAAGGCAGGGTCAAAATAGTTACCCATATGCCTAGTGATCAAAAAGAAAAAGAAAACATCATAAAAAGAAGTCCTAAGTTAGGTGGGCCCATAAAGTAAAGGAAAGAACAGATCTTGCCTCTTGTTGCCCTCACACACCCCGAAAGGTGTCATGCTTCATCATCGGGCATGTGCTCCTCGTTGGGCCGGCGCTGCAATTCCCAACGGGTCCCCCGAAGGGTCACTTTGTCGGAGATCTTTTGAGGCATGCCGGGTGGTGCATGAGGGTGTGCGGGGTGGGTCCTATCTAGGGGTAACAAAAAATTGCGTGCATAGTGAGTTAAAAACTGACAAGGGGTGACCTCCTAGAGGTTATAGTAATCTGATGACCCTCTTGGCAGTATAAAAAACTCTCAATAAGAGTATATCCCAAATGGCACAATATGCCTCAATATCATAAAAACGGCCAACATGTTTCGCGCCTCTGTCGCCGCTAAGGTCATTGGCGCTTCTTCAGGACCAGGATATAGGAAAAAATAGTGAGGTGCACGTGAAGTTAAAACATAAAAGATAAATACCCAGAATGCAATTCAGGGCGGGCCATTGTGCTGCTCCTGATTAATACCTAGGACAAGAAAAATAGAATAAATGATAAAGAGAGTACAAAGGACGAGCATTAGACTAGCTTAATGCAACGTAGTGTGCCACAATCGTGTGCACAACATACCAATGTTAAAGAAAAAAGAGGAAAACGAAAGAGACACAGTGAGGAATAGGGAACTTCATCATAACACTAGGCACAGGAAGGTGTATAGTGGCGGATATGCTCATCACAACGATTGTGTTGGTGGAAGGGTGTAATACACCCCTATTAGTGAAAAATCTGTACAACCACGTGTGAGGGACCCCTGCACTCACTATAAATCAGAAGGATCAGGGTCCAACGTATTAAACGTAACAGCAGATTTCCAGCGTGGTGTTCTTGCCTCCCGTGGAAACGGGGGTAGCTCCAATGGTAACCTGCGTTCAGAGCCCACACCTTATCGGGCTAGTAAAGAAAATAACATAGACATTACCAAAGTGGACACAGTTATAAGCAGGAAGCAGTCATTACATGAAAATACAAAAAAGTCCCGTTACCAGCTCGCCATTGTCGGTAAAGTACTCACTCTTAAAGAAGATGACAGTGCCCTTCCGCCCGCCGCGTTTAACTAACATGCCAAAGCTGAAATGAAGGCAGCGGGACGGCGGCTTAAATGGACATGCTCGTAGGTGCCTGAGACACTCCTCCCTCCAGGGCGTGCCCAATGATACAGGGTGGACGCGCATGCGTGCAATAACTGACCACAAACGCGTATGCGCCAGGCGGGGACAACTAATCCACCGCGCATGGGCGTCCCGTGTGGAGGTTAATGGAGCAGGAACTGGATAGAGTGAAACAGAACCCCTGCCCAGTAAGGCGTTCACCAATCCTCATAGGGATGACATGTTCTGTAAGGAAAGCGAGATCACTGATCTACATTCAGACATCCCTCAGTGGGAAACTGCATTTCAAAATCCAATGTCGAGCAACAAGGGCAGTACGAAAGAGGCTCGTGGACCACAATAAAGGTATAGTACCTCTATCACCACATATGTAAAGCATCAAAGTTGCAGGGTTCTGTAGTAAATACCGAAAAAGGGGGGGAGGAGGTGAGGGACAGAGAGATAGGGGGCCGCCACCACCTACAAACCATGCACAGGGAGGAAGAGGAGAGGGGGCTAGATAACTCTAATATATCTCCCCTAAAAAATTCCCATGGTGGATAAATCCAGGTCTCTTAAAGAAAGAAAAAGAAATAGAGGAATAGAAGGGATAGAAAAGATTATCGGTCCCTCGGCTGCGCCGCCGTGCTACTACATCAAAAACAGAAGAAAGGGGACCAGAGAGCCAATTAACGGTCCAGTGTCCATGCTCCCAAAAATTACGTACCAACAAAAAGAGGACACTGTTCCAAGGCAGGGTCAAAATAGTTACCCATATGCCTAGTGATCAAAAAGAAAAAGAAAACATCATAAAAAGAAGTCCTAAGTTAGGTGGGCCCATAAAGTAAAGGAAAGAACAGATCTTGCCTCTTGTTGCCCTCACACACCCCGAAAGGTGTCATGCTTCATCATCGGGCATGTGCTCCTCGTTGGGCCGGCGCTGCAATTCCCAACGGGTCCCCCGAAGGGTCACTTTGTCGGAGATCTTTTGAGGCATGCCGGGTGGTGCATGAGGGTGTGCGGGGTGGGTCCTATCTAGGGGTAACAAAAAATTGCGTGCATAGTGAGTTAAAAACTGACAAGGGGTGACCTCCTAGAGGTTATAGTAATCTGATGACCCTCTTGGCAGTATAAAAAACTCTCAATAAGAGTATATCCCAAATGGCACAATATGCCTCAATATCATAAAAACGGCCAACATGTTTCGCGCCTCTGTCGCCGCTAAGGTCATTGGCGCTTCTTCAGGACCAGGATATAGGAAAAAATAGTGAGGTGCACGTGAAGTTAAAACATAAAAGATAAATACCCAGAATGCAATTCAGGGCGGGCCATTGTGCTGCTCCTGATTAATACCTAGGACAAGATTTCTTGTCCTAGGTATTATGTTTTAACTTCACGTGCACCTCACTATTTTTTCCTATATCCTGGTCCTGAAGAAGCGCCAATGACCTTAGCGGCGACAGAGGCGCGAAACATGTTGGCCGTTTTTATGATATTGAGGCATATTGTGCCATTTGGGATATACTCTTATTGAGAGTTTTTTATACTGCCAAGAGGGTCATCAGATTACTATAACCTCTAGGAGGTCACCCCTTGTCAGTTTTTAACTCACTATGCACGCAATTTTTTGTTACCCCTAGATAGGACCCACCCCGCACACCCTCATGCACCACCCGGCATGCCTCAAAAGATCTCCGACAAAGTGACCCTTCGGGGGACCCGTTGGGAATTGCAGCGCCGGCCCAACGAGGAGCACATGCCCGATGATGAAGCATGACACCTTTCGGGGTGTGTGAGGGCAACAAGAGGCAAGATCTGTTCTTTCCTTTACTTTATGGGCCCACCTAACTTAGGACTTCTTTTTATGATGTTTTCTTTTTCTTTTTGATCACTAGGCATATGGGTAACTATTTTGACCCTGCCTTGGAACAGTGTCCTCTTTTTGTTGGTACGTAATTTTTGGGAGCATGGACACTGGACCGTTAATTGGCTCTCTGGTCCCCTTTCTTCTGTTTTTGATGTAGTAGCACGGCGGCGCAGCCGAGGGACCGATAATCTTTTCTATCCCTTCTATTCCTCTATTTCTTTTTCTTTCTTTAAGAGACCTGGATTTATCCACCATGGGAATTTTTTAGGGGAGATATATTAGGGTTATCTAGCCCCCTCTCCTCTTCCTCCCTGTGCATGGTTTGTAGGTGGTGGCGGCCCCCTATCTCTCTGTCCCTCACCTCCTCCCCCCCTTTTTCGGTATTTACTACAGAACCCTGCAACTTTGATGCTTTACATATGTGGTGATAGAGGTACTATACCTTTATTGTGGTCCACGAGCCTCTTTCGTACTGCCCTTGTTGCTCGACATTGGATTTTGAAATGCAGTTTCCCACTGAGGGATGTCTGAATGTAGATCAGTGATCTCGCTTTCCTTACAGAACATGTCATCCCTATGAGGATTGGTGAACGCCTTACTGGGCAGGGGTTCTGTTTCACTCTATCCAGTTCCTGCTCCATTAACCTCCACACGGGACGCCCATGCGCGGGGGATTAGTTGTCCCCGCCTGGCGCATACGCGTTTGTGGTCAGTTATTGCACGCATGCGCGTCCACCCTGTATCATTGGGCACGCCCTGGAGGGAGGAGTGTCTCAGGCACCTACGAGCATGTCCATTTAAGCCGCCGTCCCGCTGCCTTCATTTCAGCTTTGGCATGTTAGTTAAACGCGGCGGGCGGAAGGGCACTGTCATCTTCTTTAAGAGTGAGTACTTTACCGACAATGGCGAGCTGGTAACGGGACTTTTTTGTATTTTCATGTAATGACTGCTTCCTGCTTATAACTGTGTCCACTTTGGTAATGTCTATGTTATTTTCTTTACTAGCCCGATAAGGTGTGGGCTCTGAACGCAGGTTACCATTGGAGCTACCCCCGTTTCCACGGGAGGCAAGAACACCACGCTGGAAATCTGCTGTTACGTTTAATACGTTGGACCCTGATCCTTCTGATTTATAGTGAGTGCAGGGGTCCCTCACACGTGGTTGTACAGATTTTTCACTAATAGGGGTGTATTACACCCTTCCACCAACACAATCGTTGTGATGAGCATATCCGCCACTATACACCTTCCTGTGCCTAGTGTTATGATGAAGTTCCCTATTCCTCACTGTGTCTCTTTCGTTTTCCTCTTTTTTCTTTAACATTGGTATGTTGTGCACACGATTGTGGCACACTACGTTGCATTAAGCTAGTCTAATGCTCGTCCTTTGTACTCTCTTTATCATTTATTCTATTTTTCTTGTCCTAGGTATTAATCAGGAGCAGCACAATGGCCCGCCCTGAATTGCATTCTGGGTATTTATCTTTTATGTTTTAACTTCACGTGCACCTCACTATTTTTTCCTATATCCTGGTCCTGAAGAAGCGCCAATGACCTTAGCGGCGACAGAGGCGCGAAACATGTTGGCCGTTTTTATGATATTGAGGCATATTGTGCCATTTGGGATATACTCTTATTGAGAGTTTTTTATACTGCCAAGAGGGTCATCAGATTACTATAACCTCTAGGAGGTCACCCCTTGTCAGTTTTTAACTCACTATGCACGCAATTTTTTGTTACCCCTAGATAGGACCCACCCCGCACACCCTCATGCACCACCCGGCATGCCTCAAAAGATCTCCGACAAAGTGACCCTTCGGGGGACCCGTTGGGAATTGCAGCGCCGGCCCAACGAGGAGCACATGCCCGATGATGAAGCATGACACCTTTCGGGGTGTGTGAGGGCAACAAGAGGCAAGATCTGTTCTTTCCTTTACTTTATGGGCCCACCTAACTTAGGACTTCTTTTTATGATGTTTTCTTTTTCTTTTTGATCACTAGGCATATGGGTAACTATTTTGACCCTGCCTTGGAACAGTGTCCTCTTTTTGTTGGTACGTAATTTTTGGGAGCATGGACACTGGACCGTTAATTGGCTCTCTGGTCCCCTTTCTTCTGTTTTTGATGTAGTAGCACGGCGGCGCAGCCGAGGGACCGATAATCTTTTCTATCCCTTCTATTCCTCTATTTCTTTTTCTTTCTTTAAGAGACCTGGATTTATCCACCATGGGAATTTTTTAGGGGAGATATATTAGGGTTATCTAGCCCCCTCTCCTCTTCCTCCCTGTGCATGGTTTGTAGGTGGTGGCGGCCCCCTATCTCTCTGTCCCTCACCTCCTCCCCCCCTTTTTCGGTATTTACTACAGAACCCTGCAACTTTGATGCTTTACATATGTGGTGATAGAGGTACTATACCTTTATTGTGGTCCACGAGCCTCTTTCGTACTGCTCTTGTTGCTCGACATTGGATTTTGAAATGCAGTTTCCCACTGAGGGATGTCTGAATGTAGATCAGTGATCTCGCTTTCCTTACAGAACATGTCATCCCTATGAGGATTGGTGAACGCCTTACTGGGCAGGGGTTCTGTTTCACTCTATCCAGTTCCTGCTCCATTAACCTCCACACGGGACGCCCATGCGCGGGGGATTAGTTGTCCCCGCCTGGCGCATACGCGTTTGTGGTCAGTTATTGCACGCATGCGCGTCCACCCTGTATCATTGGGCACGCCCTGGAGGGAGGAGTGTCTCAGGCACCTACGAGCATGTCCATTTAAGCCGCCGTCCCGCTGCCTTCATTTCAGCTTTGGCATGTTAGTTAAACGCGGCGGGCGGAAGGGCACTGTCAACTTCTTTAAGAGTGAGTACTTTACCGACAATGGCGAGCTGGTAACGGGACTTTTTTGTATTTTCATGTAATGACTGCTTCCTGCTTATAACTGTGTCCACTTTGGTAATGTCTATGTTATTTTCTTTACTAGCCCGATAAGGTGTGGGCTCTGAACGCAGGTTACCATTGGAGCTACCCCCGTTTCCACGGGAGGCAAGAACACCACGCTGGAAATCTGCTGTTACGTTTAATACGTTGGACCCTGATCCTTCTGATTTATAGTGAGTGCAGGGGTCCCTCACACGTGGTTGTACAGATTTTTCACTAATAGGGGTGTATTACACCCTTCCACCAACACAATCGTTGTGATGAGCATATCCGCCACTATACACCTTCCTGTGCCTAGTGTTATGATGAAGTTCCCTATTCCTCACTGTGTCTCTTTCGTTTTCCTCTTTTTTCTTTAACATTGGTATGTTGTGCACACGATTGTGGCACACTACGTTGCATTAAGCTAGTCTAATGCTCGTCCTTTGTACTCTCTTTATCATTTATTCTATTTTTCTTGTCCTAGGTATTAATCAGGAGCAGCACAATGGCCCGCCCTGAATTGCATTCTGGGTATTTATCTTTTATGTTTTAACTTCACGTGCACCTCACTATTTTTTCCTATATCCTGGTCCTGAAGAAGCGCCAATGACCTTAGCGGCGACAGAGGCGCGAAACATGTTGGCCGTTTTTATGATATTGAGGCATATTGTGCCATTTGGGATATACTCTTATTGAGAGTTTTTTATACTGCCAAGAGGGTCATCAGATTACTATAACCTCTAGGAGGTCACCCCTTGTCAGTTTTTAACTCACTATGCACGCAATTTTTTGTTACCCCTAGATAGGACCCACCCCGCACACCCTCATGCACCACCCGGCATGCCTCAAAAGATCTCCGACAAAGTGACCCTTCGGGGGACCCGTTGGGAATTGCAGCGCCGGCCCAACGAGGAGCACATGCCCGATGATGAAGCATGACACCTTTCGGGGTGTGTGAGGGCAACAAGAGGCAAGATCTGTTCTTTCCTTTACTTTATGGGCCCACCTAACTTAGGACTTCTTTTTATGATGTTTTCTTTTTCTTTTTGATCACTAGGCATATGGTTAACTATTTTGACCCTGCCTTGGAACAGTGTCCTCTTTTTGTTGGTACGTAATTTTTGGGAGCATGGACACTGGACCGTTAATTGGCTCTCTGGTCCCCTTTCTTCTGTTTTTGATGTAGTAGCACGGCGGCGCAGCCGAGGGACCGATAATCTTTTCTATCCCTTCTATTCCTCTATTTCTTTTTCTTTCTTTAAGAGACCTGGATTTATCCACCATGGGAATTTTTTAGGGGAGATATATTAGGGTTATCTAGCCCCCTCTCCTCTTCCTCCCTGTGCATGGTTTGTAGGTGGTGGCGGCCCCCTATCTCTCTGTCCCTCACCTCCTCCCCCCCTTTTTCGGTATTTACTACAGAACCCTGCAACTTTGATGCTTTACATATGTGGTGATAGAGGTACTATACCTTTATTGTGGTCCACGAGCCTCTTTCGTACTGCCCTTGTTGCTCGACATTGGATTTTGAAATGCAGTTTCCCACTGAGGGATGTCTGAATGTAGATCAGTGATCTCGCTTTCCTTACAGAACATGTCATCCCTATGAGGATTGGTGAACGCCTTACTGGGCAGGGGTTCTGTTTCACTCTATCCAGTTCCTGCTCCATTAACCTCCACACGGGACGCCCATGCGCGGGGGATTAGTTGTCCCCGCCTGGCGCATACGCGTTTGTGGTCAGTTATTGCACGCATGCGCGTCCACCCTGTATCATTGGGCACGCCCTGGAGGGAGGAGTGTCTCAGGCACCTACGAGCATGTCCATTTAAGCCGCCGTCCCGCTGCCTTCATTTCAGCTTTGGCATGTTAGTTAAACGCGGCGGGCGGAAGGGCACTGTCATCTTCTTTAAGAGTGAGTACTTTACCGACAATGGCGAGCTGGTAACGGGACTTTTTTGTATTTTCATGTAATGACTGCTTCCTGCTTATAACTGTGTCCACTTTGGTAATGTCTATGTTATTTTCTTTACTAGCCCGATAAGGTGTGGGCTCTGAACGCAGGTTACCATTGGAGCTACCCCCGTTTCCACGGGAGGCAAGAACACCACGCTGGAAATCTGCTGTTACGTTTAATACGTTGGACCCTGATCCTTCTGATTTATAGTGAGTGCAGGGGTCCCTCACACGTGGTTGTACAGATTTTTCACTAATAGGGGTGTATTACACCCTTCCACCAACACAATCGTTGTGATGAGCATATCCGCCACTATACACCTTCCTGTGCCTAGTGTTATGATGAAGTTCCCTATTCCTCACTGTGTCTCTTTCGTTTTCCTCTTTTTTCTTTAACATTGGTATGTTGTGCACACGATTGTGGCACACTACGTTGCATTAAGCTAGTCTAATGCTCGTCCTTTGTACTCTCTTTATCATTTATTCTATTTTTCTTGTCCTAGGTATTAATCAGGAGCAGCACAATGGCCCGCCCTGAATTGCATTCTGGGTATTTATCTTTTATGTTTTAACTTCACGTGCACCTCACTATTTTTTCCTATATCCTGGTCCTGAAGAAGCGCCAATGACCTTAGCGGCGACAGAGGCGCGAAACATGTTGGCCGTTTTTATGATATTGAGGCATATTGTGCCATTTGGGATATACTCTTATTGAGAGTTTTTTATACTGCCAAGAGGGTCATCAGATTACTATAACCTCTAGGAGGTCACCCCTTGTCAGTTTTTAACTCACTATGCACGCAATTTTTTGTTACCCCTAGATAGGACCCACCCCGCACACCCTCATGCACCACCCGGCATGCCTCAAAAGATCTCCGACAAAGTGACCCTTCGGGGGACCCGTTGGGAATTGCAGCGCCGGCCCAACGAGGAGCACATGCCCGATGATGAAGCATGACACCTTTCGGGGTGTGTGAGGGCAACAAGAGGCAAGATCTGTTCTTTCCTTTACTTTATGGGCCCACCTAACTTAGGACTTCTTTTTATGATGTTTTCTTTTTCTTTTTGATCACTAGGCATATGGGTAACTATTTTGACCCTGCCTTGGAACAGTGTCCTCTTTTTGTTGGTACGTAATTTTTGGGAGCATGGACACTGGACCGTTAATTGGCTCTCTGGTCCCCTTTCTTCTGTTTTTGATGTAGTAGCACGGCGGCGCAGCCGAGGGACCGATAATCTTTTCTATCCCTTCTATTCCTCTATTTCTTTTTCTTTCTTTAAGAGACCTGGATTTATCCACCATGGGAATTTTTTAGGGGAGATATATTAGGGTTATCTAGCCCCCTCTCCTCTTCCTCCCTGTGCATGGTTTGTAGGTGGTGGCGGCCCCTATCTCTCTGTCCCTCACCTCCTCCCCCCCTTTTTCGGTATTTACTACAGAACCCTGCAACTTTGATGCTTTACATATGTGGTGATAGAGGTACTATACCTTTATTGTGGTCCACGAGCCTCTTTCGTACTGCCCTTGTTGCTCGACATTGGATTTTGAAATGCAGTTTCCCACTGAGGGATGTCTGAATGTAGATCAGTGATCTCGCTTTCCTTACAGAACATGTCATCCCTATGAGGATTGGTGAATGCCTTACTGGGCAGGGGTTCTGTTTCACTCTATCCAGTTCCTGCTCCATTAACCTCCACATGGGACGCCCATGCGCGGGGGATTAGTTGTCCCCGCCTGGCGCATACGCGTTTGTGGTCAGTTATTGCACGCATGCGCGTCCACCCTGTATCATTGGGCACGCCCTGGAGGGAGGAGTGTCTCAGGCACCTACGAGCATGTCCATTTAAGCCGCCGTCCCGCTGCCTTCATTTCAGCTTTGGCATGTTAGTTAAACGCGGCGGGCGGAAGGGCACTGTCATCTTCTTTAAGAGTGAGTACTTTACCGACAATGGCGAGCTGGTAACGGGACTTTTTTGTATTTTCATGTAATGACTGCTTCCTGCTTATAACTGTGTCCACTTTGGTAATGTCTATGTTATTTTCTTTACTAGCCCGATAAGGTGTGGGCTCTGAACGCAGGTTACCATTGGAGCTACCCCCGTTTCCACGGGAGGCAAGAACACCACGCTGGAAATCTGCTGTTACGTTTAATACGTTGGACCCTGATCCTTCTGATTTATAGTGAGTGCAGGGGTCCCTCACACGTGGTTGTACAGATTTTTCACTAATAGGGGTGTATTACACCCTTCCACCAACACAATCGTTGTGATGAGCATATCCGCCACTATACACCTTCCTGTGCCTAGTGTTATGATGAAGTTCCCTATTCCTCACTGTGTCTCTTTCGTTTTCCTCTTTTTTCTTTAACATTGGTATGTTGTGCACACGATTGTGGCACACTACGTTGCATTAAGCTAGTCTAATGCTCGTCCTTTGTACTCTCTTTATCATTTATTCTATTTTTCTTGTCCTAGGTATTAATCAGGAGCAGCACAATGGCCCGCCCTGAATTGCATTCTGGGTATTTATCTTTTATGTTTTAACTTCACGTGCACCTCACTATTTTTTCCTATATCCTGGTCCTGAAGAAGCGCCAATGACCTTAGCGGCGACAGAGGCGCGAAACATGTTGGCCGTTTTTATGATATTGAGGCATATTGTGCCATTTGGGATATACTCTTATTGAGAGTTTTTTATACTGCCAAGAGGGTCATCAGATTACTATAACCTCTAGGAGGTCACCCCTTGTCAGTTTTTAACTCACTATGCACGCAATTTTTTGTTACCCCTAGATAGGACCCACCCCGCACACCCTCATGCACCACCCGGCATGCCTCAAAAGATCTCCGACAAAGTGACCCTTCGGGGGACCCGTTGGGAATTGCAGCGCCGGCCCAACGAGGAGCACATGCCCGATGATGAAGCATGACACCTTTCGGGGTGTGTGAGGGCAACAAGAGGCAAGATCTGTTCTTTCCTTTACTTTATGGGCCCACCTAACTTAGGACTTCTTTTTATGATGTTTTCTTTTTCTTTTTGATCACTAGGCATATGGGTAACTATTTTGACCCTGCCTTGGAACAGTGTCCTCTTTTTGTTGGTACGTAATTTTTGGGAGCATGGACACTGGACCGTTAATTGGCTCTCTGGTCCCCTTTCTTCTGTTTTTGATGTAGTAGCACGGCGGCGCAGCCGAGGGACCGATAATCTTTTCTATCCCTTCTATTCCTCTATTTCTTTTTCTTTCTTTAAGAGACCTGGATTTATCCACCATGGGAATTTTTTAGGGGAGATATATTAGGGTTATCTAGCCCCCTCTCCTCTTCCTCCCTGTGCATGGTTTGTAGGTGGTGGCGGCCCCCTATCTCTCTGTCCCTCACCTCCTCCCCCCCTTTTTCGGTATTTACTACAGAACCCTGCAACTTTGATGTTTAACTATGTGGTGATAGAGGTACTATACCTTTATTGTGGTCCACGAGCCTCTTTCGTACTGCCCTTGTTGCTCGACATTGGATTTTGAAATGCAGTTTCCCACTGAGGGATGTCTGAATGTAGATCAGTGATCTCGCTTTCCTTACAGAACATGTCATCCCTATGAGGATTGGTGAACGCCTTACTGGGCAGGGGTTCTGTTTCACTCTATCCAGTTCCTGCTCCATTAACCTCCACACGGGACGCCCATGCGCGGGGGATTAGTTGTCCCCGCCTGGCGCATACGCGTTTGTGGTCAGTTATTGCACGCATGCGCGTCCACCCTGTATCATTGGGCACGCCCTGGAGGGAGGAGTGTCTCAGGCACCTACGAGCATGTCCATTTAAGCCGCCATCCCGCTGCCTTCATTTCAGCTTTGGCATGTTAGTTAAACGCGGCGGGCGGAAGGGCACTGTCATCTTCTTTAAGAGTGAGTACTTTACCGACAATGGCGAGCTGGTAACGGGACTTTTTTGTATTTTCATGTAATGACTGCTTCCTGCTTATAACTGTGTCCACTTTGGTAATGTCTATGTTATTTTCTTTACTAGCCCGATAAGGTGTGGGCTCTGAACGCAGGTTACCATTGGAGCTACCCCCGTTTCCACGGGAGGCAAGAACACCACGCTGGAAATCTGCTGTTACGTTTAATACGTTGGACCCTGATCCTTCTGATTTATAGTGAGTGCAGGGGTCCCTCACACGTGGTTGTACAGATTTTTCACTAATAGGGGTGTATTACACCCTTCCACCAACACAATCGTTGTGATGAGCATATCCGCCACTATACACCTTCCTGTGCCTAGTGTTATGATGAAGTTCCCTATTCCTCACTGTGTCTCTTTCGTTTTCCTCTTTTTTCTTTAACATTGGTATGTTGTGCACACGATTGTAGCACACTACGTTGCATTAAGCTAGTCTAATGCTCGTCCTTTGTACTCTCTTTATCATTTATTCTATTTTTCTTGTCCTAGGTATTAATCAGGAGCAGCACAATGGCCCGCCCTGAATTGCATTCTGGGTATTTATCTTTTATGTTTTAACTTCACGTGCACCTCACTATTTTTTCCTATATCCTGGTCCTGAAGAAGCGCCAATGACCTTAGCGGCGACAGAGGCGCGAAACATGTTGGCCGTTTTTATGATATTGAGGCATATTGTGCCATTTGGGATATACTCTTATTGAGAGTTTTTTATACTGCCAAGAGGGTCATCAGATTACTATAACCTCTAGGAGGTCACCCCTTGTCAGTTTTTAACTCACTATGCACGCAATTTTTTGTTACCCCTAGATAGGACCCACCCCGCACACCCTCATGCACCACCCGGCATGCCTCAAAAGATCTCCGACAAAGTGACCCTTCGGGGGACCCGTTGGGAATTGCAGCGCCGGCCCAACGAGGAGCACATGCCCGATGATGAAGCATGACACCTTTCGGGGTGTGTGAGGGCAACAAGAGGCAAGATCTGTTCTTTCCTTTACTTTATGGGCCCACCTAACTTAGGACTTCTTTTTATGATGTTTTCTTTTTCTTTTTGATCACTAGGCATATGGGTAACTATTTTGACCCTGCCTTGGAACAGTGTCCTCTTTTTGTTGGTACGTAATTTTTGGGAGCATGGACACTGGACCGTTAATTGGCTCTCTGGTCCCCTTTCTTCTGTTTTTGATGTAGTAGCACGGCGGCGCAGCCGAGGGACCGATAATCTTTTCTATCCCTTCTATTCCTCTATTTCTTTTTCTTTCTTTAAGAGACCTGGATTTATCCACCATGGGAATTTTTTAGGGGAGATATATTAGGGTTATCTAGCCCCCTCTCCTCTTCCTCCCTGTGCATGGTTTGTAGGTGGTGGCGGCCCCCTATCTCTCTGTCCCTCACCTCCTCCCCCCCTTTTTCGGTATTTACTACAGAACCCTGCAACTTTGATGCTTTACATATGTGGTGATAGAGGTACTATACCTTTATTGTGGTCCACGAGCCTCTTTCGTACTGCCCTTGTTGCTCGACATTGGATTTTGAAATGCAGTTTCCCACTTAGGGATGTCTGAATGTAGATCAGTGATCTCGCTTTCCTTACAGAACATGTCATCCCTATGAGGATTGGTGAACGCCTTACTGGGCAGGGGTTCTGTTTCACTCTATCCAGTTCCTGCTCCATTAACCTCCACACGGGACGCCCATGTGCGGGGGATTAGTTGTCCCCACCTGGCGCATACGCGTTTGTGGTCAGTTATTGCACGCATGCGCGTCCACCCTGTATCATTGGGCACGCCCTGGAGGGAGGAGTGTCTCAGGCACCTACGAGCATGTCCATTTAAGCCGCCGTCCCGCTGCCTTCATTTCAGCTTTGGCATGTTAGTTAAACGCGGCGGGCGGAAGGGCACTGTCATCTTCTTTAAGAGTGAGTACTTTACCGACAATGGCGAGCTGGTAACGGGACTTTTTTGTATTTTCATGTAATGACTGCTTCCTGCTTATAACTGTGTCCACTTTGGTAATGTCTATGTTATTTTCTTTACTAGCCCGATAAGGTGTGGGCTCTGAACGCAGGTTACCATTGGAGCTACCCCCGTTTCCACGGGAGGCAAGAACACCACGCTGGAAATCTGCTGTTACGTTTAATACGTTGGACCCTGATCCTTCTGATTTATAGTGAGTGCAGGGGTCCCTCACACGTGGTTGTACAGATTTTTCACTAATAGGGGTGTATTACACCCTTCCACCAACACAATCGTTGTGATGAGCATATCCGCCACTATACACCTTCCTGTGCCTAGTGTTATGATGAAGTTCCCTATTCCTCACTGTGTCTCTTTCGTTTTCCTCTTTTTTCTTTAACATTGGTATGTTGTGCACACGATTGTGGCACACTACGTTGCATTAAGCTAGTCTAATGCTCGTCCTTTGTACTCTCTTTATCATTTATTCTATTTTTCTTGTCCTAGGTATTAATCAGGAGCAGCACAATGGCCCGCCCTGAATTGCATTCTGGGTATTTATCTTTTATGTTTTAACTTCACGTGCACCTCACTATTTTTTCCTATATCCTGGTCCTGAAGAAGCGCCAATGACCTTAGCGGCGACAGAGGCGCGAAACATGTTGGCCGTTTTTATGATATTGAGGCATATTGTGCCATTTGGGATATACTCTTATTGAGAGTTTTTTATACTGCCAAGAGGGTCATCAGATTACTATAACCTCTAGGAGGTCACCCCTTGTCAGTTTTTAACTCACTATGCACGCAATTTTTTGTTACCCCTAGATAGGACCCACCCCGCACACCCTCATGCACCACCCGGCATGCCTCAAAAGATCTCCGACAAAGTGACCCTTCGGGGGACCCGTTGGGAACTGCAGCGCCGGCCCAACGAGGAGCACATGCCCGATGATGAAGCATGACACCTTTCGGGGTGTGTGAGGGCAACAAGAGGCAAGATCTGTTCTTTCCTTTACTTTATGGGCCCACCTAACTTAGGACTTCTTTTTATGATGTTTTCTTTTTCTTTTTGATCACTAGGCATATGGGTAACTATTTTGACCCTGCCTTGGAACAGTGTCCTCTTTTTGTTGGTACGTAATTTTTGGGAGCATGGACACTGGACCGTTAATTGGCTCTCTGGTCCCCTTTCTTCTGTTTTTGATGTAGTAGCACGGCGGCGCAGCCGAGGGACCGATAATCTTTTCTATCCCTTCTATTCCTCTATTTCTTTTTCTTTCTTTAAGAGACCTGGATTTATCCACCATGGGAATTTTTTAGGGGAGATATATTAGGGTTATCTAGCCCCCTCTCCTCTTCCTCCCTGTGCATGGTTTGTAGGTGGTGGCGGCCCCCTATCTCTCTGTCCCTCACCTCCTCCCCCCCTTTTTCGGTATTTACTACAGAACCCTGCAACTTTGATGCTTTACATATGTGGTGATAGAGGTACTATACCTTTATTGTGGTCCACGAGCCTCATCGTACTGCCCTTGTTGCTCGACATTGGATTTTGAAATGCAGTTTCCCACTGAGGGATGTCTGAATGTAGATCAGTGATCTGGCTTTCCTTACAGAACATGTCATCCCTATGAGGATTGGTGAACGCCTTACTGGGCAGGGGTTCTGTTTCACTCTATCCAGTTCCTGCTCCATTAACCTCCACACGGGACGCCCATGCGCGGGGGATTAGTTGTCCCCGCCTGGCGCATACGCGTTTGTGGTCAGTTATTGCACGCATGCGCGTCCACCCTGTATCATTGGGCACGCCCTGGAGGGAGGAGTGTCTCAGGCACCTACGAGCATGTCCATTTAAGCCGCCGTCCCGCTGCCTTCATTTCAGCTTTGGCATGTTAGTTAAACGCGGCGGGCGGAAGGGCACTGTCATCTTCTTTAAGAGTGAGTACTTTACCGACAATGGCGAGCTGGTAACGGGACTTTTTTGTATTTTCATGTAATGACTGCTTCCTGCTTATAACTGTGTCCACTTTGGTAATGTCTATGTTATTTTCTTTACTAGCCCGATAAGGTGTGGGCTCTGAACGCAGGTTACCATTGGAGCTACCCCCGTTTCCACGGGAGGCAAGAACACCACGCTGGAAATCTGCTGTTACGTTTAATACGTTGGACCCTGATCCTTCTGATTTATAGTGAGTGCAGGGGTCCCTCACACGTGGTTGTACAGATTTTTCACTAATAGGGGTGTATTACACCCTTCCACCAACACAATCGTTGTGATGAGCATATCCGCCACTATACACCTTCCTGTGCCTAGTGTTATGATGAAGTTCCCTATTCCTCACTGTGTCTCTTTCGTTTTCCTCTTTTTTCTTTAACATTGGTATGTTGTGCACACGATTGTGGCACACTACGTTGCATTAAGCTAGTCTAATGCTCGTCCTTTGTACTCTCTTTATCATTTATTCTATTTTTCTTGTCCTAGGTATTAATCAGGAGCAGCACAATGGCCCGCCCTGAATTGCATTCTGGGTATTTATCTTTTATGTTTTAACTTCACGTGCACCTCACTATTTTTTCCTATATCCTGGTCCTGAAGAAGCGCCAATGACCTTAGCGGCGACAGAGGCGCGAAACATGTTGGCCGTTTTTATGATATTGAGGCATATTGTGCCATTTGGGATATACTCTTATTGAGAGTTTTTTATACTGCCAAGAGGGTCATCAGATTACTATAACCTCTAGGAGGTCACCCCTTGTCAGTTTTTAACTCACTATGCACGCAATTTTTTGTTACCCCTAGATAGGACCCACCCCGCACACCCTCATGCACCACCCGGCATGCCTCAAAAGATCTCCGACAAAGTGACCCTTCGGGGGACCCGTTGGGAATTGCAGCGCCGGCCCAACGAGGAGCACATGCCCGATGATGAAGCATGACACCTTTCGGGGTGTGTGAGGGCAACAAGAGGCAAGATCTGTTCTTTCCTTTACTTTATGGGCCCACCTAACTTAGGACTTCTTTTTATGATGTTTTCTTTTTCTTTTTGATCACTAGGCATATGGGTAACTATTTTGACCCTGCCTTGGAACAGTGTCCTCTTTTTGTTGGTACGTAATTTTTGGGAGCATGGACACTGGACCGTTAATTGGCTCTCTGGTCCCCTTTCTTCTGTTTTTGATGTAGTAGCACGGCGGCGCAGCCGAGGGACCGATAATCTTTTCTATCCCTTCTATTCCTCTATTTCTTTTTCTTTCTTTAAGAGACCTGGATTTATCCACCATGGGAATTTTTTAGGGGAGATATATTAGGGTTATCTAGCCCCCTCTCCTCTTCCTCCCTGTGCATGGTTTGTAGGTGGTGGCGGCCCCCTATCTCTCTGTCCCTCACCTCCTCCCCCCCTTTTTCGGTATTTACTACAGAACCCTGCAACTTTGATGCTTTACATATGTGGTGATAGAGGTACTATACCTTTATTGTGGTCCACGAGCCTCTTTCGTACTGCCCTTGTTGCTCGACATTGGATTTTGAAATGCAGTTTCCCACTGAGGGATGTCTGAATGTAGATCAGTGATCTCGCTTTCCTTACAGAACATGTCATCCCTATGAGGATTGGTGAACGCCTTACTGGGCAGGGGTTCTGTTTCACTCTATCCAGTTCCTGCTCCATTAACCTCCACACGGGACGCCCATGCGCGGGGGATTAGTTGTCCCCGCCTGGCGCATACGCGTTTGTGGTCAGTTATTGCACGCATGCGCGTCCACCCTGTATCATTGGGCACGCCCTGGAGGGAGGAGTGTCTCAGGCACCTACGAGCATGTCCATTTAAGCCGCCGTCCCGCTGCCTTCATTTCAGCTTTGGCATGTTAGTTAAACGCGGCGGGCGGAAGGGCACTGTCATCTTCTTTAAGAGTGAGTACTTTACCGACAATGGCGAGCTGGTAACGGGACTTTTTTGTATTTTCATGTAATGACTGCTTCCTGCTTATAACTGTGTCCACTTTGGTAATGTCTATGTTATTTTCTTTACTAGCCCGATAAGGTGTGGGCTCTGAACGCAGGTTACCATTGGAGCTACCCCCGTTTCCACGGGAGGCAAGAACACCACGCTGGAAATCTGCTGTTACGTTTAATACGTTGGACCCTGATCCTTCTGATTTATAGTGAGTGCAGGGGTCCCTCACACGTGGTTGTACAGATTTTTCACTAATAGGGGTGTATTACACCCTTCCACCAACACAATCGTTGTGATGAGCATATCCGCCACTATACACCTTCCTGTGCCTAGTGTTATGATGAAGTTCCCTATTCCTCACTGTGTCTCTTTCGTTTTCCTCTTTTTTCTTTAACATTGGTATGTTGTGCACACGATTGTGGCACACTACGTTGCATTAAGCTAGTCTAATGCTCGTCCTTTGTACTCTCTTTATCATTTATTCTATTTTTCTTGTCCTAGGTATTAATCAGGAGCAGCACAATGGCCCGCCCTGAATTGCATTCTGGGTATTTATCTTTTATGTTTTAACTTCACGTGCACCTCACTATTTTTTCCTATATCCTGGTCCTGAAGAAGCGCCAATGACCTTAGCGGCGACAGAGGCGCGAAACATGTTGGCCGTTTTTATGATATTGAGGCATATTGTGCCATTTGGGATATACTCTTATTGAGAGTTTTTTATACTGCCAAGAGGGTCATCAGATTACTATAACCTCTAGGAGGTCACCCCTTGTCAGTTTTTAACTCACTATGCACGCAATTTTTTGTTACCCCTAGATAGGACCCACCCCGCACACCCTCATGCACCACCCGGCATGCCTCAAAAGATCTCCGACAAAGTGACCCTTCGGGGGACCCGTTGGGAATTGCAGCGCCGGCCCAACGAGGAGCACATGCCCGATGATGAAGCATGACACCTTTCGGGGTGTGTGAGGGCAACAAGAGGCAAGATCTGTTCTTTCCTTTACTTTATGGGCCCACCTAACTTAGGACTTCTTTTTATGATGTTTTCTTTTTCTTTTTGATCACTAGGCATATGGGTAACTATTTTGACCCTGCCTTGGAACAGTGTCCTCTTTTTGTTGGTACGTAATTTTTGGGAGCATGGACACTGGACCGTTAATTGGCTCTCTGGTCCCCTTTCTTCTGTTTTTGATGTAGTAGCACGGCGGCGCAGCCGAGGGACCGATAATCTTTTCTATCCCTTCTATTCCTCTATTTCTTTTTCTTTCTTTAAGAGACCTGGATTTATCCACCATGGGAATTTTTTAGGGGAGATATATTAGGGTTATCTAGCCCCCTCTCCTCTTCCTCCCTGTGCATGGTTTGTAGGTGGTGGCGGCCCCCTATCTCTCTGTCCCTCACCTCCTCCCCCCCTTTTTCGGTATTTACTACAGAACCCTGCAACTTTGATGCTTTACATATGTGGTGATAGAGGTACTATACCTTTATTGTGGTCCACGAGCCTCTTTCGTACTGCCCTTGTTGCTCGACATTGTATTTTGAAATGCAGTTTCCCACTGAGGGATGTCTGAATGTAGATCAGTGATCTCGCTTTCCTTACAGAACATGTCATCCCTATGAGGATTGGTGAACGCCTTACTGGGCAGGGGTTCTGTTTCACTCTATCCAGTTCCTGCTCCATTAACCTCCACACGGGACGCCCATGCGCGGGGGATTAGTTGTCCCCGCCTGGCGCATACGCGTTTGTGGTCAGTTATTGCACGCATGCGCGTCCACCCTGTATCATTGGGCACGCCCTGGAGGGAGGAGTGTCTCAGGCACCTACGAGCATGTCCATTTAAGCCGCCGTCCCGCTGCCTTCATTTCAGCTTTGGCATGTTAGTTAAACGCGGCGGGCGGAAGGGCACTGTCATCTTCTTTAAGAGTGAGTACTTTACCGACAATGGCGAGCTGGTAACGGGACTTTTTTGTATTTTCATGTAATGACTGCTTCCTGCTTATAACTGTGTCCACTTTGGTAATGTCTATGTTATTTTCTTTACTAGCCCGATAAGGTGTGGGCTCTGAACGCAGGTTACCATTGGAGCTACCCCCGTTTCCACGGGAGGCAAGAACACCACGCTGGAAATCTGCTGTTACGTTTAATACGTTGGACCCTGATCCTTCTGATCTATAGTGAGTGCAGGGGTCCATCACACGTGGTTGTACAGATTTTTCACTAATAGGGGTGTATTACACCTTTCCACCGACACAATCGTTGTGATGAGCATATCCGCCACTATACACCTTCCTGTGCCTAGTGTTATGATGAAGTTCCCTATTCCTCACTGTGTCTCTTTCGTTTTCCTCTTTTTTCTTTAACATTGGTATGTTGTGCACACGATTGTGGCACACTACGTTGCATTAAGCTAGTCTAATGCTCGTCCTTTGTACTCTCTTTATCATTTATTCTATATTTCTTGTCCTAGGTATTAATCAGGAGCAGCACAATGGCCCGCCCTGAATTGCATTCTGGGTATTTATCTTTTATGTTTTAACTTCACGTGCACCTCACTATTTTTTCCTATATCCTGGTCCTGAAGAAGCGCCAATGACCTTAGCGGCGACAGAGGCGCGAAACATGTTGGCCGTTTTTATGATATTGAGGCATATTGTGCCATTTGGGATATACTCTTATTGAGAGTTTTTTATACTGCCAAGAGGGTCATCAGATTACTATAACCTCTAGGAGGTCACCCCTTGTCAGTTTTTAACTCACTATGCACGCAATTTTTTGTTACCCCTAGATAGGACCCACCCCGCACACCCTCATGCACCACCCGGCATGCCTCAAAAGATCTCCGACAAAGTGACCCTTCGGGGGACCCGTTGGGAATTGCAGCGCCGGCCCAACGAGGAGCACATGCCCGATGATGAAGCATGACACCTTTCGGGGTGTGTGAGGGCAACAAGAGGCAAGATCTGTTCTTTCCTTTACTTTATGGGCCCACCTAACTTAGGACTTCTTTTTATGATGTTTTCTTTTTCTTTTTGATCACTAGGCATATGGGTAACTATTTTGACCCTGCCTTGGAACAGTGTCCTCTTTTTGTTGGTACGTAATTTTTGGGAGCATGGACACTGGACCGTTAATTGGCTCTCTGGTCCCCTTTCTTCTGTTTTTGATGTAGTAGCACGGCGGCGCAGCCGAGGGACCGATAATCTTTTCTATCCCTTCTATTCCTCTATTTCTTTTTCTTTCTTTAAGAGACCTGGATTTATCCACCATGGGAATTTTTTAGGGGAGATATATTAGGGTTATCTAGCCCCCTCTCCTCTTCCTCCCTGTGCATGGTTTGTAGGTGGTGGCGGCCCCCTATCTCTCTGTCCCTCACCTCCTCCCCCCCTTTTTCGGTATTTACTACAGAACCCTGCAACTTTGATGCTTTACATATGTGGTGATAGAGGTACTATACCTTTATTGTGGTCCACGAGCCTCTTTCGTACTGCCCTTGTTGCTCGACATTGGATTTTGAAATGCAGTTTCCCACTGAGGGATGTCTGAATGTAGATCAGTGATCTCGCTTTCCTTACAGAACATGTCATCCCTATGAGGATTGGTGAACGCCTTACTGGGCAGGGGTTCTGTTTCACTCTATCCAGTTCCTGCTCCATTAACCTCCACACGGGACGCCCATGCGCGGGGGATTAGTTGTCCCCGCCTGGCGCATACGCGTTTGTGGTCAGTTATTGCACGCATGCGCGTCCACCCTGTATCATTGGGCACGCCCTGGAGGGAGGAGTGTCTCAGGCACCTACGAGCATGTCCATTTAAGCCGCCGTCCCGCTGCCTTCATTTCAGCTTTGGCATGTTAGTTAAACGCGGCGGGCGGAAGGGCACTGTCATCTTCTTTAAGAGTGAGTACTTTACCGACAATGGCGAGCTGGTAACGGGACTTTTTTGTATTTTCATGTAATGACTGCTTCCTGCTTATAACTGTGTCCACTTTGGTAATGTCTATGTTATTTTCTTTACTAGCCCGATAAGGTGTGGGCTCTGAACACAGGTTACCATTGGAGCTACCCCCGTTTCCACGGGAGGCAAGAACACCACGCTGGAAATCTGCTGTTACGTTTAATACGTTGGACCCTGATCCTTCTGATTTATAGTGAGTGCAGGGGTCCCTCACACGTGGTTGTACAGATTTTTCACTAATAGGGGTGTATTACACCCTTCCACCAACACAATCGTTGTGATGAGCATATCCGCCACTATACACCTTCCTGTGCCTAGTGTTATGATGAAGTTCCCTATTCCTCACTGTGTCTCTTTCGTTTTCCTCTTTTTTCTTTAACATTGGTATGTTGTGCACACGATTGTGGCACACTACGTTGCATTAAGCTAGTCTAATGCTCGTCCTTTGTACTCTCTTTATCATTTATTCTATTTTTCTTGTCCTAGGTATTAATCAGGAGCAGCACAATGGCCCGCCCTGAATTGCATTCTGGGTATTTATCTTTTATGTTTTAACTTCACGTGCACCTCACTATTTTTTCCTATATCCTGGTCCTGAAGAAGCGCCAATGACCTTAGCGGCGACAGAGGCGCGAAACATGTTGGCCGTTTTTATGATATTGAGGCATATTGTGCCATTTGGGATATACTCTTATTGAGAGTTTTTTATACTGCCAAGAGGGTCATCAGATTACTATAACCTCTAGGAGGTCACCCCTTGTCAGTTTTTAACTCACTATGCACGCAATTTTTTGTTACCCCTAGATAGGACCCACCCCGCACACCCTCATGCACCACCCGGCATGCCTCAAAAGATCTCCGACAAAGTGACCCTTCGGGGGACCCGTTGGGAATTGCAGCGCCGGCCCAACGAGGAGCACATGCCCGATGATGAAGCATGACACCTTTCGGGGTGTGTGAGGGCAACAAGAGGCAAGATCTGTTCTTTCCTTTACTTTATGGGCCCACCTAACTTAGGACTTCTTTTTATGATGTTTTCTTTTTCTTTTTGATCACTAGGCATATGGGTAACTATTTTGACCCTGCCTTGGAACAGTGTCCTCTTTTTGTTGGTACGTAATTTTTGGGAGCATGGACACTGGACCGTTAATTGGCTCTCTGGTCCCCTTTCTTCTGTTTTTGACCTAGGGAAACCAACCAAACTTATACATTTCTGAAAACTAGACATCCGGGGGATTCCAGGGAGGTATGGCTTGCGTGGATCCCCCAACGTTTCCTTTCCCAGAAGGCAGAAAGGCTGTAATGGTGGCGGGGGTGGGGGCATTGGCGTGCCCGTTTCGGGCAGCCTCCACCCTAAGTAAAATCCATCACCCTATAGAAAATTGCGCGAAAAAAATCCCTGGCATCAAGTGGGCTTTCCGCCCCCCGAAGGGGCAGATTAGGGGCCAATGCCCCATCTGCCCCCCGGGGGGGTAGAAAGGCTGTAATGATGGCGGGTGGGAGGGGGCATTGGCGTGCCCGTTTCGGGCAGCCCCCACCCTAAAAAAAATCTAAAAATAAATCCCTGGTGTTTTGTGGGCTTTCTGCCCCACCGAAGGGGCAGATTTGGGGCCAATGCCCCATCTGCCCCACGGGGGGCAGAAAGACTGTAATAATTGGGGGGGGCATGGGCCTGCCCGTTTTGGGCAGCCCCCACCTCTATTTTTTTATTTTTTTTATTTCTCTGGTGTCTAGTGGGCTATTTGCCCCCCCGGGGGGGGCAGATTGGGGGCCGATGCCCCATCTGCCCCCCAGGGGGGGGGCAGAAAGGCTGTAATGGTGGCAGGTGGGTGGGGGCATTGGCGTGCAGGTTGCGGGCAGCCCCCACCCTAAAAAAAATCTAAAAACTAATACCTGGTATTTAGTGGGCTTTCTGCCCCCCCCCCGAAGGGGCAGATTAGGGGCCAATGCCCCATCTGCCCCCCAGGGGGGCAGAAAGACTGTAGTAATTGGGGGGTGGGGTGGGGGCATGGGCAGTCCCCACCCCTATTTTTTTCTTTTATTCCCTGGTGTCTAGTAGGCTTTTTGTCCCCCGGGGGGGCAGATTGGGGGCTAATGCCCCCATTTGCCCCCCAGGGGGGGCAAAAAGACTAAATTGCACCAAAGTAACCAGGGGGGAGCAAAGGCCCTTGCCCAAGGGGCCGCTCCCCCCTCCCTGGTGTCTAGTGGGTGGATCCCTGCTTGGGGATCGCCCTCCTGTGGCAATCCCCAAGCAGGCATCCACTTGGGAGGGGTACCATTGGAAAGGGGAGATTCTCCCCTTTCCAACGATACCTCTCCCATCTTTCTACGTGCTCAGGGGAGTGAGATAGCCCCCTGAGCACATAGAAAGTGAAACTGAAATGAGCCTCTTGGCTCATTTCAGTTTCACTTTCACTGTAATGACGTCGGCGCGACGTGCGCGCCGATCGTCATTACAGTGAATGGGGCTATTTTTAATTAAAGGGAATCCCTCTGGTGCCCGCACCAGATGGATTCCCCAGGGAATGCCCCATGACGTGCTGGACTCGTCATGGGCACAGCGCGACTGTGCTCCATGACGGGTCCAGCACGTCATGGGCACAGAAGGGGTTAAAGTTTGACAGACAGGTTACTCGATCACAAATGTACCACATATCCTATCCACCTCACCAAGTGCATTATATCCTATGGCTCTGGAAATAGGGCAGACAGGATATTGTTTATGTTTGTGACTGACTAACCCACCTGCCAAATTCTAAAAGAGGCCCTCAGTTAAATGTAACTTTACTTAAAATTAGTTCATTAAAAGATATAGTACATGATCTAGAGTTTTGCTGATGGGTAGTTTGTCAGAAAAGTAAAAGATACTACTTCCATCTTATTATAAGCGCTATATAACACAAGGCAGACAGAATATCCATGACATTTGTAAATGACCAACTGATCTATCAAAATCAAGCAATTTATGATGTCCTATTATCTTTATTGAGAGTAATATGTTAAAATGTCTTATGTCTGGCCCTCTTTGATGTGTGTACCGTTTGCTGTTGATTTCTGGGGTATGTAACTGATGAATGCAAATGTGTGCTTTCAGCATCCTCAGGAGCAAGCAAGGGAGATACTGAACAGACTTCAGAGGTCACCAATGAGATCCACTGGAAGTCAGAAGGTGGATCCACTGACACTGATGTACCTAGTGGCAATGAGGGTGATGGGACTGGTCAGGAGGACAAAAAACATTAGAAACTAGGGCCACGATCTCAAGTCAGGTTCGTGTATTGATGGATGAGCCAACACAGGATGTACTCTCTGTTCCTGTGGCTATCACCACAATCACCAAAGACAACTTCATTCGTTGTCCCCTCTATACAAAACCAACACCCACTCACCCTGCACCCATCCTGCCAGCACTTGCGTCAGAGGAGGCACTGGAAGTTCTAGAATCCTCTCTGTGGGGCAGTCAATACTGTTGCATGTTGTCCAGGGTGTCAGTCAGAAGCTCACACAAGCAATTGACTTCCTGGATGGCATGCACTGTGCCCTGTCTACCTTACAGGGAAGTTTTCTTTCTCCTAGTGCCTGAACTGATTCCACCACCTGCTCCCTTTAAAGTCCTGACTCCTTTACATAACCCGCCCTAATCTCTCCTTCTGACTCAATCCCTGCCTCTCTCTCTCTCACTATTCCATCTATACTGACAACACTCTTCTTCCCAATACTTTTGCATACCCCCAAACACTTCCATACCCCAATACCTGTTGCCATCTCTCCCCAGAACCACCTGGTCCTGTCCCACCTAAAAATATACTCAAAACCACACCCTGTCTCAAATCATATGTGCCCATACATCAGAGGTCTTCAAACTGTGGGGCGTGCCCTTCTGGTGGTCCGTAGTTGTATTCCCCAGGTGGTATAAAATACCCAGCAAGTATTTGTAAATAAATATGGCCTTAAAGTGCTGTTTATTTGGTACATTTCCTGCCTATCTTTATTGTCCTGCAGAGCTTTAAGTGCATTATAAAAGTATGGGATATGTAATCCCTTTATCTTAGTGAACAGCCACTGAACAACTGAGGACTAATCCACTGCACCACCAGTAAGCTGCCCTATTGTCAATATCAAATAGCTGACCACCTACCTAACTGGGTTAGCTAAGGAGAGGTGTGGCGCAGTGGCCAGAGCGGCTGACTCCGGAGCGTGGGGATCATGGTGCGATTGCTAGTGGCAGTCAGCTCAGCATCATTTGACTATAGGCAATAGCTCATTTGATCTCCCAGACAACCCCCTAGAGCCTTGAAACCATTAATGGGTGATATGTTTTCGCATTACAAATAGGAATCAAGCTATCCAACATTCCAATCCTTAATCCTTTGATCTTTTATGACTGAGAAATCTAAACAGCGTTACATTTTAAGTGTTTTATTTAGATACATCTCAAAATGAGCTACCTGTGTTCACAATTCAGAGTGTATGACTGCGTAATGTTTGGAATATGCGGGTAGGATGGTAAGAATAATATGGGTGTGTCCTGAAAAATATATACAATTATGGCTCACTATATTGTGTCTTTATGGTTACACTTCAGCATAATAGTTGGGATATGATTACACTTCAGTTTGTATGTGTGACCTATAAACGGCCCAAGATGGCCCCTAAAATGAAAACAACTACACATATACCTAAATTTGAAACATGCAACCTTTTGATTGACTGGTACATGTTAAAATGTTGGCACAGTTTGAGAGGTGTCAGATGGTTTGGTACATTGAAGTGCTTCGGTGTTTCGCTTTTCTCCATCTATTTCTTTCTATGGGTTAGACATTGAGATGATAAAAAGTAGAGCTTTGTTAATTATATTGTGCCCAATTTTGGAGCTGTTTGAAAGGTTTCATATAAGGGTTAAATTAGGAAAAAGAGTAAAGGAAATTACAGCCGATAAAGAAGGATGGTGGGCTCATAACTCTACAACATGGCAGGACTTGTGTTCTGTATGTACCCCTTTTTTTAATGAACGGGGAATAGTGTGGACTGATGAAAACATAGACCCTGTTCAAGAGGGTGTCATAATGAGTCAGGGGGTGGACTGCGAAGCTTTCTTGCTTTTTCCTGCTCGGCTAAAAGTTATCCATAAGGGGGAGGGTCAGAATGTTTTTTTCTGAGGTTAAGGCGCAGGAATTTCTTACGGAGCTAAAGGAAATGCGGGGGCAGAGGGCCATAGGCAATATCGCACGGGGGACAACAGCTGCAGATTAATGTTCTACTGGGTCATGATTTTTTTGGGAGACATGAAGTATGATATGAAGTATGACACTTTGTTTTTTCACTGTTGCTTGCTGGTTATTTAAATCTTAAGGGTTAGGGCCCATTGGGCTTGATTAATTTTAAGGATGAGTTCACTGAGGTTATTTGGTATAGGGGGATTTCCGGGGGTGGCTGGCGCTGCCTGAGGTGGAAGATCAGCTGCCATACATAGGTCATGACTTACCTATTTGCCTGTAAGGGGTGTAGGAGGGGTGGGGTTGGGGGGTGGGCTGGTTCTAAGGTGGGGTTTGGTTTGGGATCAGCACAATATGAGTTAGCACGATTTGTGAGGGGAAGGAACAAGCTGAGTATCTGGAGGCAAAATGTTTGTATTTGGTTACAAAATGGTGGTCGAAGGAGTGTGGGGGAGAGCAAACTTAAGCATTGAGAGATTTAAAGATGGCAGGAGGATGAGGGTTCTTTGTAAGGAAAGGGGGAATTTTAAACAATGAGTTTACGAATTGCGACAGTTAACATCTGTGGGTTAAACGATCAAAACAAGATGCACAGGGCGGCAATCTGGTTTAAATCTTTACGTATAGATTTTCTTTGTGTTCAAGAGACACATATAGAAGGCAGTAGAGCTCGCATCTTGGAACAATTAGGATATAAGCTGATGGTGTATACGACACAGGGCTCCCGCACAAGAGGGGTGGCAATTCTCACCCGGAGGAGTGATGTGAAGGTTTTAAGAAAGTCTGCTGACCAATGGGGCCGATGGGTGATGGCTGAATGCTCGCTAGGAGGCAATACATTTACATTATGTTCTCTTTATGGATCAACATGTGATGACCAGGAAATGCTAGAATTTTTAGATTCTAATTTAGCAATGTGGCCCACTCCAATGATTATTTGCGGGGATTTTAATATTAATGGTCTGGGGGGTACAGTGGGGCATCCCAGGAAGTAGATATTCCGGTAGGAAAAGTAGGATTGGTGTTGCGCTAACAAATCTAGCCATCAATAATGGTTTAACTGATGTATGGGCATACATGAAACCTACAGATCCTGGTAGTTCTCTTTTTTTCCATACCGCACAAAGCTATCTCCCGATTAGACTATTTTTTTGTTTCTCACCAGTTTATTTCTAACTCTAGGATTGAGAGGTACCCTCGGATACTGTCGGACCACAATCCAGTAGTTCTTACAGTCAGCTTTTCTGGGGGGGATAAGCAAATCCGGGTGTGGACTTTCGAACGGAGGTTGTTATATGATCCAGATTATGTTTCACACAGGAAGGGGTGGATCATAGAATTTGGGGATTTATATCGTGGGAGCACAAATGCGGGAATAGTTTGGGATGCTTTTAAATGGGGGTCAGAGGGGAAACCACCAGTTATAGTTTGCACCATCAGAAGAAGGAGCTACAGCGGGAGGAGGTGATTAGAGACAAGTTAATTAAGTTAGAAGAGGCACTGGCTACTGCTATTAGTACGTGAGGGCCGACCGAAGACATAGTACTTCAGCTAGCTATAAGTAAGGATGAGGCTGGTGAACGTATTGCTGCTAAAGCTGCAGAAATCTATTTGGCAAAAAGAGAGCATTGCCACGAATATAATGAGCGGGTGGGGCATACTCTGGCCGTAAGAGTAAGACAAAAAACGGCGGCTGGTGAGATTTTGGAAATCTTTGATGTTAATAGGAGGGTTATAACTGACTCTCTAGGGATCCGAGAGACGTTCAGGCTTTTTTAGCAGCATTTATACAGTAAAGAATCATCAGAGACGCCGTTGGAAATACGAAAGTATTTAGACAGAATATTCTTGCATAAGGTTGATCCAGCTGATAGGGAGAAACTCGAGAGGATGTTGACACAAGATGAAATAATGAGACCTTTGCAAGATTTACTATCTGGCAATGCAGCTGGCCCTGACCAGATCCCGCTAGAGTTTTATAAAATCTTCATAGACATAATTGGACCGGATCTGATTGAGGTTACCTGCTGGCTCAAAGGGGGGGGGGGGCCGCACCTGAGTCTTGGGCTGGAGCGGATGTTATAGTCCTCTTATAAAAGGATAAGCCACCCAGAGAGCCATGCTCATACCGCCCCATAACATTACTGAATAGTGATGTTAAAATCTTCTCAAAAGCCATGGCCACAAGGCTATACAATATTTTAAGGAAAACTATCCAGCCCTGACAACATGGGTTTATAATGGGCAGTGGGACTACTCAGCATGTACAGCGAGTGATAACACTCTTCGATGCAACAGAGAAATCTCAGGATTGATGCTGAGAATGCATTTGATAGGGTCTCCTGGGATTTTCTATGGGAATCAATGAGATGGTTTGGGTTGGGGAGGGTTTTATTAAAGTCATCCAGGTACTGTATTTGGCACCCATAGCTCGCTTAAGGTTGAATGGTGGCCATACATCTCCTTTTATTATTCAGCGGGGGACTCGGCAGGGGTGCCCTTGTTCACCCCTGCTATTTGCTATATATACATATGAATCCTTTAATACGGCTATTTGAGGCCAACAATGGAAACCTCCCAATCGTTTGTCAGGGCGTTGATTCTAAAGTTTTGTCTGATGCCGACGATGTGGCCATTGTTACGGCCAACCGTCTTTTGCACTGATGGTGGTGGAGTCAGTAGCACAAGATTTTGGCAGATATTCAGGGTATGCTCTAAACAGAACCAAAACTCAAGTCATAAAGAATCAGTATGCTAATCTTGAAGATCCTTGTGTGACAGAATCAGCAGTATACTTGGGAATTACAATTATGCCTGATCTAGGTAACTTGGTAGCCAGGAACATCGAGCCAGTAATTAGGAAGGCGAGAGCTGATTTTGATAGAATAAATAATCTTCATTTATCATTAATTGGTCAATGCAATGTGGTGAAGATGATGTTTTTGCCAAAAATTCTTTATTTGGTTAGGGCAATTCCGTTGGAATTTGAAAAACATTGGTTTGTTATTTTGGAAGGTATAGTTAATCGATTCATATGGGCGCACGTAAAAACCAGGAGGGCTCTCCGGTTTACGTCCTTCCACGGGAGCGAGGGGTGTTTTCTGTTCCTGATTTTAGAATTATTGGGCTGCAGTTCTCCAATATATGGGTATATTATTTGGTACACCTTCTGAGGATCAGGAAGGGGAAACAGAGCTTCCCGATGTATATAAGCTGCTACTGGGGGAGCATGCAGAGAATTGTTTTATGAAATTTACGGAGCCCAGTTATTATAAAATGACAACGTTTAAGACTCTTGCAGCCACCTTTAAGATCTGGGTGGCATTAAAAAGAAAGATTGGTTTGGGTAGACTAAATCACTACACACAGCTGTATAAAAACCCCACGCTTACGGAAATCTTCTAAGATGAGGTTATGGCAGTTTGGTCAAAGAAGGGGGTCCGGATGGCTGGGGATCTTATATTGAATGAAGGGTTTCGTCAGTTTGGGATGTTCAGTTGGAGTTTGGGCTGGAAAGGGGTAACTTTTTTAAATACTTACAGTTAGGCAGTTTTTTTTGGCAAAAAGGTGGGGGGGTTTAATGGGTTTAGTAGAATTAAAATTATGGATATTATCAGGGGCAGTACCAAGGGCACCATTAGGCTACTGTTTGCAGAATTGATAGCATTAAAGCAGGATGATCTAGCTAAGCACAAGAACAAATGGGGGAACGTGTGGGGGTTGTACCAGAGAGGCTCTCTGAGTCTCTAGAATTAGCTCAGAGGGCATTGTGCTCTGCCGGGCTTCAAGCTCAACATTTTAAAACTGCCTTTGCATTATACTATACCCTGGCGAGAATAGCACAGTGGGGTGGGCTAGCAGGGATCACCTGTCCGCGGTGTGGTGCTTTGGCTGCAGATCTCGTGCACATGTTTGCATCTTGCCCACACCTTCAAAATGTGTTAGAATCCATTACAAAACTTTTAGATTTGTCACTTGGGCTGAAAGCTACACTAACCCCTGCTCTGGTTCTGTTGAGAGTCAGCAGTAGCGAACAGGAAGATATGGCTCATCAATTTCTTTTTATGGTTATGGCTGCATTACGGATGAGTATCGCTTCTGCTTGGCTCGACCCTTCACCCCCCACCTTTCAACACTGGCTCTTGCGCTTACTTTCAATCTATACAATGGAAAGAGCTATCTATGAGAGGAAGGGGAAATATCGAAACTATTGGGATGCTGTATCTGGGCCCCACTATCACGATGGAAGGATCCACAGGAAATGTAATAATCTAGGTTTATAAGTTGAGTCGGATTGAATGATGCATTCATGGTGGTATTAATTTAAATGTTCTTTTTTGCGTCTATATTAGTGCGTTTGCCCAATATATGGCTTCTTTCTGTTTAAAATGTTTTTTTTCTCTTTACTCCATAATTATTTTATGTAAAATTCTGTCTGTTTATTAAGAAGTTTTGTTCTAAACCACATACTATGAATTTGTTTATGAATTGGTGCTGATCTCTGGGAAAATTTTTAAAAACTGAATAAAGAGATATATATAAAAAAAAAAGAACCAATGCTATATATATATAGGTTTCAGGTATGTTATAGTTAGGAATTAGCATTTAAAAAACCTTAGAAATTCACAGAAAAAAACATAGGTTTCAGGGGCGTTATAGTTAGCTGGACATATCACTCGTACAAAACCGTTAAAATTCCCCCTTTATAGTTAGTTCAGCTAACTATAACTTGCGCGCCCGCAATGCACTGCTGATGACGTCACATATTACATCACTCATGAAATGGTCAGTGACATCACTCATAACATCACTGATGACATCTCAAATGACATCACTGATGACATCACTGATGACATCATCCTTGTGATAGAGTGGCATACCTCCTCTCACCCTAATATAACCTTTGATACACACACTCAAAAATACTTGTCCTTGTGGGACCCCCCAAGCAGGTCTAGAGTGTCAGGGTATTTCTACACTGCCCCCTTTATACGTTTTTCACACTTGATCCACTGATTTCTTGAGCCTCGCTTCTACCGAGGCACAAAATGGCTGCCAACACTTCCTGGTTTGAAGTGTTGACAGCCAGTTCACAGCCAATTAGCATGCAGCTCGTGATCGGGAGGGTGCGTGCTGGGTGGGCATAGGGTGCGCGGATCCTCCGAGGCCATAGATATATATGTGATTTTACTTTTGATTTTCCCAGCAACTACTGAACGGATTTACACCATTTAACCAAAAGGCACGAGTGTGAACCAAGGGCTACCTCTTTGCCAAATCTGGTGTAATTCCGTTCAGCAGTTCGGGCTGTAGCTGCGATTAAAGGTTCCTTTGGAAAATTGCATGGGGAAAACAAGTTTTGGGACCCCCTTTTTTCTCAGCCCCCACTTGACAAATCACCCCGACACTTTCAGGATACGAGCGGACCGGAGCGCCCCACCAGTTTTGAAAATTTTGCGAAGATTCGTCAACCGGCGCCAAAGTTATTCTAAATAGAATGTTGCGGATTTCCAATGGATAATAGGTCCTAACTATAACTACCTACTGGCGACCGCCAGTAGGTAATATATATATATATATATATATATATATATATATATATATACACACACACACACACACACACACACACAAATGTTGCCCTTTCGGAGTTGCCGCACATGACAGATGGAAGAAGGAGGTGAGTTGAGAACAGCTAATTTATTCAGTATTAAGTCCCCCCTAGTGGGCGTCAATAAGCAGACATTCTGGTCTTGATAGTTTCTCAAAACATGTGCATTGCTGTCTCCGTCATATAATCTATATCCATCCCTGTTGGGTGAAAATCCTCGTCGACACTGCTGCCATTGCGCCAATATCTACCTGTGGCTGATATGAAGATATGAAGAGCTGGGGACATGCTGTCACCGTTGCCACCTGCGGCGGTTGTGTGCTGAAACCCTCCATGTGCGGCAACTCCGAGAGGGCAACCTTTGTGTGTGTATATATATATATATATATATATATTACCTACTGGCAGTCGCCAGTAGGTAGTTATAGTTACAACCTAGTTTCCAAGGGAAAAGTATTTTTTGATTTGCTAATAACTTTGGCGTTGTTTAACGAATCTTTATGACATTTTCCAAAAAGTTGCTCTTTTTAGGTCAGCTCCTATCTTGAAAGTTTGGGGGTGATTAGTCAAGTGGGGGCTGAGAAAAAATGGGGGTCCCAAAATACATTTTCCCCATGTTAATTTTGTTAATTTCCATAGGACATTTTGTGACGAGGTACAGCCCGAACTGCTGAACGGAATTACCCCAAATTTGGCAGAAAGGTAGAGATTGGTTCAGAAAGCGGCCTTGTTTTTAAATGGTGTAAATTCGTTCAGTAATTTTTGAGAAATTCAAAAACTAAGAGTGAAAAAATCAATTTCCTATAGGGAAATTTGTGCAAGGCTACAGCTGAAACTACTGACTGGAATTACCCCAAATTTGGCACAAAGGTAGTGCGTGGGTCAGAAAGTGATCTTTTGTTAAATGGTGTAAATCCATTCAATAGTTGCTAAGAAATTAGTAAAATAAAAGGCCTAAGTCCCGTGCACGAGCTTCACTGTGATTGGCTGCCAACACTCCAAACCAGGAAGTGTTGGCAGCAAAACAGAGAAACAAAGGTAGAAAACAAGAGAAGGGGGCAGAGTAGGAACACCCTGACCCTCTCGCGAGAAATGCGCATGCGCGGGCGTCCATGCATGTGCATTTGTGAGGAAGAAGTTGCCACTGAAGGAGGAAGAGGGAGGCTGCACCTCAGGTAAGATATTTTCTTACTTTTAAATACTTTAAGTTATTTTAAAATGAGGGCGCGCGGGAGGCGGGTGGCAGGCAACTCTGCTCCGCCGTGGCGTGTGCATAGTGCTGCCTGCTATGCCTACTTCGTGGCCCACGAAGCAGGCAGCACTACGCACACTCCGTGGGCGGAGCGGAGCACCACGCCCACCCTTAGTAAAATTTTGGTTTGTGCTAGTTGCCAGATTATAAATATATATACAACGCCCCAGCAAAGTAGTATGTTAAAGCGCTTTATTAGACAAATATTTACTCGGCATACTGCCTCAACATCAATTGCAATGCATTCACCGCCTGCTTGACGCTGTCCCTGCCCCTCCTTCCCTAAAGTAGCAATATTGGGATACTTTTTGGTTGGCTTTGTGCTATAGAAAGCTTTAAAAATCTGACAACACTGGATACGGGTGCCCTTGTTGGAGTGCTACCATCACTCGGGTTGCAAAAGCCAAAGTGTCACTCTGTGAGCCAAGTCCAACAATATGGCCAACATGGAAGGTACTGGGAACTACTGACCCTATATTCATCCATAGTTCCACACAAGAAAGATGGTAATTTGAGATGTAATCAGTGATGTCATCAGTGATGTCACTGACCATGTCATAAATGATGTAATATTTGACGTCATCAGCAGTGCATTGCGGGGGTGTGAGTTATAGTTAGCTCAACTAACTATAACGGCAGAATTTCTATGTTTTTGTAGGAGTGAAATGTCCAACTAACTATAACGTCCCTGAAACCTATGTTTTTTCCCGTGAATTTCAAAGGTTTTTTAAATGCTAATTTGTAACTATAACGTCCCTGAAACCTATGGTTTTTTCAATGAGTTTTTAAATATATATATATATAACCTACTGGCGGTTGCCAGTAGGTAGTTATAGTTAGGACCCAGTTTCCATAGGAAACACGTTTTTTGTTTTCCCAATAACTTTGGTGCCGGATGACGAATCTTCGTGAAATTTTCAAAACTTATGGCCCGCTCCGGTCAGCTCCTATCCTGAAAGTTTTCTCCATGTTATTTCCCATAGGAAACTTTAGACACGACTACAGCCCGAACTGCTAGACGGAATTACACCAAATTTGGAAAAAAGTTAGCCCTTGGTTCAGAAAGAGACCTTTTATTTAAATGGTGTTAATCCGTTCAGTAGTTTCTGAGAAATTCTAAAAATAGAGGTAAAAAAATCAATTTTCCATAGGAATCTTTAGACACGGTTACATCTGAAACTGCTGAACGGAATTACACCAAATTTGGCAAAAAGGTAGCCCTTGGTTCAGAAAGAGACATTTTTTTTAAATGGTGTAAATCCATTCAGTGGTTGCTGAGAAAATCAAAAAATAAAAGTTTCAATATCTATGGTCGCGGAGGATCTGCGGACCCTCCCGACCACGAGCTTTATTCTAATTGGCTGTCAATACTCCAAGTGAAGTGTTGGCAGCCATCTTGTGCCTCAGTTCTACAGAGGCACAAGAAACCAGGGAAAAAAAGGTGACAAAGAAGAAAAGGGGGCAGGGTAGAAACACCCTCACCCCCTAGGCCTGCTCAGAGGTTCCTGCAAGGACCCCCAGGGCCAAAAAAAGCATTTGTTTTTTAAAAACGGAGGGAAATGCACGCTGGGTGCACGGAATTGTTTTTTAAAAAAGAGGCGAGCGCTTCTTCGCTTGTTACTTTTAATCCCCCAGGTGGGCCAGGTCCCTGGGGATATGTATAATGTAACGCGGGGGCCCGTGGAGACCCCACAGCCCCGGGGACCACCACCTTCTTGGGGCATTAACTGTTAAATTGTGGGGGTCCATTTTTGCATGTAAGCAGCTCCCCATGTGGAAAAGCAATGCCAGCTCTCGCAGGACGCGGGGAGCCGGCGGGACTGTGGGGGCATTGGGGCTCCCCCCAGGGAAGTGCATAAAGGTTTTAACCAATGGAATCAATTGGTGCTACTTCAATCCTCTCTGTCCAATGCATTTAATACCTACATTTTGCAAAGCTAGGTCTTTGTCAATACCTCTGCTTTCAGCATACCTTTCGCACCAGAAAACATAGCTGTGCCCAACAATCCACACTGAAAGCATCTTGAAGAGATCTCTGAAGGTAATCAGAAGATGTCTGTAGCTGAGGTAGGCAGGTGGTAGAATGAAATCTATCTAAATGGTGGACAACATGGTGTTTTTAAGAAAGTAGAGATTTGATTGGCTGTTTAAGAACACTCTACATTCTAATATAGGGTGCATTTTACTTTGTTTAGAAAGCATGTTTCTTATTGGCTATTTTGAAATGTTTTAAAGGTACAGCAGAAAGGATAAGGGCATGCTTTGCAAAGCCAACCACACCTGCTTTTGTCATTTGCAACATTGTGTGGTGAACTTGTGACCTGGCAGCTAAGTTGAATGTTGCATGACCTGTTGCTATGGAAACTGATATTAAGGACAAGGGGTGAAGATGTCAGTTGAAAAGTATTATTCTCTGTGACCAATGGAAAATCGTTTTTCAATTTGAAAAACACTAGGAAGCAATGTCATTTGTGGGTTATGTGTATATGTATGAAAAATTAGAGGGAAAGTTTGCCATTACTGGTTTTACATTGGAGAGTGTGCTCAGCTACATTCTCTGTGTGAAAAAGAAAATCCTGATTGAGTGTGTGAGATTTTTCATTCAAAAGATTTATTTAAAAGGTGAGTTGTATTTTTAAGAGATTTATGTAATATAAATTTGAAATTTTTATGAAACTTTGCTGGTTAAATTAATGTATTAAATGTACAGATATATATTGGGATAATTTCTATTGTACTCGAAGTATGTTTAAAAAATAGTATGTGCACTAATATATATATTATTAAGTGTCTTGAAAGGTATAGTTGAATGATGCTTCTTATTTATTAATAATTGGTTTAATATGCATAAAGAATGTGTATTTTCCAAAAAGTTTATATAAGGTGCAGTTTATTAGGCATGCATATTTCTTCTCAGTAAAAAAGGTATAGTTTATAGTAAAATGAGGTACAACTGTGCTGTTTGCAAGATGATCATATAAGGTGTTGATTACAATTCTGTTATTAGTATGTACAGTTTGTGTGGGTGTTGTTGATTACTCTTCTTAATTAAGTCTGTTAAGAGGTATAGTCTGATGATGTTCCATATTTCTAGATTTAATTGGCAATATGTATTTCAAAAGAAAACCACTACATTTTACACTTTCTGGTATGTAGCAGTTGTCTCCTTAAGTAGATAGTATGTCATGAGTCATGTATTTGTTTAGATTGCATTTATATATTTGTAGCTATATTTACTGAATTAATGAGAGGTACCTGATAGATTACAGAAGTGCAAAGATAGTGAATATGTGATTTTATGAGTGCATGAGAAGTATTTTTGTGGTTCTATAATGTCTAATTTCGTAGTTAGTATGTAGGTAAATGTGCACTATCTATACGGTCCCATAACCCCCTGCAGTCTACTAATTCACTCCTGCAAAAATCCAAGTAGTAGCCATGCAGTTCAGTAATCACAATATCAGTCTCTGCCCACTCCTCCTATCTTCCCAACAGAAGCATATCCTTATGTCATCTCTGTGCCAAAACAGAAGCACTTATCAACTCACCATGCTTTCAACTACCAGCAGTCTACCTACCCAGTCACTGTCCATGCACTTCTACAATAACTCAGGCATGAAGAGACACTGTGCTACAGTCAAATGTGCACAATCTATGCAGGCCCCTAACTCCCTGTAGACTATTGATTCACTCCTGTAATAATCTAGGTAGTACTCATGCAGTGCTCCAATCATACTGTCACTCTCTGTGCACTCTTGCAATCATCCTGACAGAACCATGTCCTTATCTAATCTCTGTGCCAAAACACAATCACTTATAAATTCCCCCTGCTCTCAACTACCAGCACTCTATCTACCCAGTCACTGTCTATGCACTTGTAGAATGACTCAGGCATTAAGAGACACAGTGCTACAGTCAAATGTGCACAATCTATACAGGTCTCTAACCCCCTGTACACTACTGATTCACTCCTGCAAAAATCCAAGTAGTAGCCATGCAGTTCAGTAATCACAGTATCAGTCGCTGCCCACTCCTCCTATCTTCCCAACAGAAGCATATCCTTATGTCATCTCTGTGCCAAAACAGAAGCACTTATCAACTCACCCTGCTTTCAACTACCAGCAGTCTACCTTCCCAGTCACTGTCCATGCACTTGCACAATGACTCAGGCATGAAGAGACAGCGTGCTACAGTCAAATGTGCCCAATCTATGCAGGCCCCTAACCCTCTGCAGACTACTGATTCACTCTTGCAATAATGTAGGTAGTACTTACGCAGTACCCCAATCACACTGTTACTCTCTGTCCACTTTTGCAATCATCTTGACAGAACCATGTCCTTATCTAATCTCTGTTCCGAAACACAAGCACTTATAAACTCACTCTGCTCTCAACTACCAGCACTCTATCTACCCAGTCACTGTCCATGCACTTGTACAATGACTCAGGCATGAAGAGACACCGGGCCACAGTCAAATGTGCACAATCTATGCGGGCCCCTAACCCCCTATAGACTACTGATTCCCTCCTGTGATAATCTAGGTAGTACTCATACAGTGCCCCAATCACACTGTCATTCTCTGTTCACTCTTGCAATCATCCTTACAGAACCATGTCCTCATCTAATCTCTGTGCCAAAACACAAGCACTTATAAACTCACCCTACTGTCAACTACCAGCACTCTATCTACCCAGTCACTGTCTATGCACTTGTAGAATGACTCAAGGATTAAGAGACACCATGCTAAAATCAAATGTGCACAATCTATGCAGGCCCCTAACCCCCTGTACACTACTGATTCACTCATGTAATAATCTAGGTAGTACTATGCAGTGCCCAAATCACACTGTCACTCTCTGTCCACTCTGGTAATCATGATGACAGAACCATGTCCTTATCTAATCTTTGTGCTGAAACACAAGCACCTATAAACTCAACCTGCTGTCACCTAGTAGCACTCTACCTACCCAGTCACTGTCTATGCACTTGTACAATGACTCAGGCATTAACACACGCAGTGCTATGGTCAAATGTGCACAATCTATTCAGTCCCCTATCCCCCTGCAGAGTACTGATTCACTTCTGCAATTACCCAAGTAGTAGCCATGTACAACGTTATATACAACCTGTTTCTTTAGTAATACAATAGTATATTTTATAAATTAATTTTAATAATATCATATATACATTTTATTTTTTACAGATATTGTTCATCATCATTAAAAAAACTTACCATGACTAGAATAACACAAAAGAGGAAACAGCAAAAAAGGAGTATTATTTGAAGAAAACAGAACAGCAAAAATTAAAAGAACTACAACATGTGGGGGAAAAAGAAAAAGTCTTCTGTTAAGATTGCAAAAGAATTTGTTAAAACACTTTCAAAGTTGTATAAAGAATGCCCCAACAACAAAGAAGAATAAAAAGAAAAAAGGAGAAGTTAATGGAAAAATGCATTCTGAAGAATCAATATATGGTAAAAGGAGAAAGAATCAGTTTGAAGAAATTAGAAAGAGAATGTTTTACAATAGAGTTGTTTTTAATTTGTTAAAAGAAGTGAAGAAATATAAAAAAAATCAGCATTTTATAAAAAGAAGAAACAGATTGAAACTATTGTTGAGAAGGCTTTTGAATTAAAAAGGAAATTATTCATTCTAGTTTCACTTGATAAGCCAATACATTTTATGAAGGCCAAAAGTAAGAAGAAGAGACTAATTAACAGAAGTAACTTTTGTGATATTTTTTGGGGTGAATGGAAACACAGTTCAAGTTCAGAGCCTTTTTTAATGGAGAGAGTTATGTTCAAACCAATATATTATTGGTTGCAGTTGATACCAGAGGTTGAGCTTATGAGTTTAAAAATGGTTGTCCAATTGAGAAAGAGAAGATGGTTCCCAGAAATGTAGAAGAAGTGATAGCTGATGAAGTTCTAGGGAGACGTCCTAAAGCTCCATTGTATACTTGGGATTGTAGTAGTAGTTGTAGTATATGACAGGAATCTATTGATATTTTATGCAATTTCTTATGAGTCTATGGTAAAAAAAAGTGTTAAACAAAAGATTAAGATGTTTTAAGGACTAGATCCTTGCAGAGTAAGAAAAAATACTGGTTTGCAAGGTCATTCTCTGGCTTGTCTTTCAAGAAACGTATGTCAAAGTGTTTTTCATCATTTTAGAATGTTAGCAGTACATCATTCTCAAATGTGGAAGTTTGTGAGAAGATTGTATTACGCTAAAAGTCCAACAATAATTTTAAATGACTTAAACTGTGTTCTTTTGCATGGAACAGTATCAGATGTTACAAAAGTTTGTGATGAAATAGAGTTTCGTTACTTTGGTCCTGAAGAAGAGAGTGGACGAAGTGAGACATTGATATAAGTAGATGTTGAAGAAAATGTGGATAATAGTAGTACAGAGAAGTTTGAAGAACAAATTACAAAATTTAAGGTAATTTCGTGTGAAAGGCCAAATTACACTTGTATTTGTTGCCGACGAACTCACTATAGAGATCAGACTAGGACTGTTGATCTATATTTAAAAAGTGAAAGAGAAAATAATGATAAATGGAAGAAATTTGTAACTTATTTGTTGGTAGAGGATTGCTTTGATTTGGGTACTGATCAGCGTATTTTTAAATATTGTTATAATAAATTAGATGTTAATAAAATGCCTGCTAGAGCTGTCCATAATAATCTAGAGTTAGTAACTATTCCTCCAGAGCTGATAGATTTAAACACGTATGAGTCTATTCTGATTCAATGTGTGCACCCATTTCAGGCTATTGTTCGCATGAAGCCTAAAATAGGTAAATTGCCTCCTACAGATTTACAGCGAAGATTAAAAGGAAGAGTTGTATATTTACCTCTAGATTTAAAGAAAAATATTGTAACTATTGGTGTAGAAAATTTAGAAAGTGAACCACTAGTTATTCTAGTTCAAACAAAAGAGGAGGGTGCACTAGAAAGAGTCAACAAGCTGCAAGTCAATCAAGGAGATGTCCTTTATTGTAGTATAAAAAGCACTCATCGGCCAACGCGTTTCTTTCTCAAAGAACTGCGTCCGGGCTGGAAAAAATACATAAATAAAAACAATGACATAACATTGACAACAGATAATGACATATTAGACAACGTGTAACAAATAACATACCAATAGTAAACATATGTATATATATATATACAATACTCAGCACATTTGCACAATTTTTATCCATGGAACGGCACAGAAATATACGTATAAAATCACAAAGATGTACATATATCGACATGTAAAGAATACAGACCAAACAACATGACGAATATATACAAAGATAAAAACATCTACCAGTTTTGGACAAGGTAGGAATAGTATGTTTGTTTCATAGAAGAAAATCTAAAGCACATGTCCAGTAAAGACCAAAAAGTGGAGAGGAATGGGAGGAAAAAAGGAACAGAAAGAAAAATGAAAACATATACAACCATAACTCAATAATCCCAAACGAACAAAATGAAGCAAAATAAATCTAAGGATCTCACCTCAGATATTCAAAGAAAAGTCCAGTTGACATATATGTAATGGTGAATAAAATTCAATTGGCAGTTGTTATCGATTTCTAATAAGGCAAACAAAAAGAGAAAGAAGCAAAAAAGTAATATCGGCAAATGTGCCCCTAAAGCACACTCATTATAGATACTCACATTTATGAAGCTCACATTAATATAAAACTAACATTAATAATCAAAAAATAACAGGGGATCGGTCTGTCACACTAGAAAAAAGTGTGCCAAATAAAGTATCTTACGGGAAAGCTAACTATTGCCTATCATAAATCCAAAATAAGATATAAAATAACAGAAAAAAATATATATATAAGGTATCAACAAGCAGAGTTGTTTATTGATCTTAATGAAAACATCAAAGCTCAAAGGACATATAAAGCCTATTTAGACCACAAAGCCCTTGTGCGTGTTCCTTTCATGTGTCTTTTATGCAAAGTATTCAGCCGACAAATTAATGCTAAGCCGAAGCAATTATAAAAACATCTAATAGACAACTTGCTATACATCGACAAGAGAGGTACCAATAATGTCTTACCTCTCCACTATTCAAAAAGAAACAGTTTTTCAGTAAACAGTCCTTCGCAATGTTGATAAAAAAACACGGCAAGAGTAGATGCCAATAGTCCTAAAGAGAAAATATATATGCAAACATATGTATAAAATATCTCTACACGTTCCTTACAACATCTATCAATACGCATGTAAGGGGGTAAACCCCAAAGATCCATATCACCATATAGTCTAATGGACCAGCAAAATTGTGGTCCCAGCCACGTTAGCAATAGCCAACCTCTCAGGAAAGAACTCATTCAAAACATAATAGAACAACCTTAAATGACGTCTAGAAATATAGCGCATAAGTTATTCATACAATAAAGTCAAGACATAAGCAACGAACAACATCCCACCTCAAGGAGGACAGTTATTCTAAATAAGGCAAATAGCACATGATGCGTATCTCACTGTTATATAGATAAAGTACATAAACGAGTATTGTTGTCCAGAAAGACATACCCATGACAAATCGAAAATAAACAGTAAGACACTTTCCAAAATGAGAATCAAAGTTCCTAACGTGCTTTGATATTGCACCATGCCTGCACATGACGGCTATAATCGTAACTGCAATATTCTTAAAGAAGTCCAAAATCTTAAAAGAGGGAGTCAAGCGTTCCCCTCACCTGAAAAGTAGCAGTCTCGACGAGCAGAATCCCTCGCCCACAATGTAAAGTACGCGCGCCATTTCTTGATAACTTTAAATAGAAAAAAGCGGAAACCGCGCATGCGTGGTGCGTACGTACCACGTCATTAATACCATGCAAGCGGATCGTAAATAAACGAAAGTAACTGCCATGGCAGACCGTGTCGAACGCCGCGGAGAGGTCCAGGAGGATGAGGGCCGTTGTTTCACCATTGTCGAGCAAAGCTCGGATGTCGTCGGTGGCTGCGATGAGGGCGGTCTCGGTGCTGTGGTTGGCCCGGAAAGCGTTACAACCAACAAATGATGGACGGAATGCTGACAATGCAGACATTCTCCCCCAGTCAAGAGATCTGGGTTAAATCCATCGTTCTTTTGCCCACTACGCCACCCCAGTTCAGACATGGCCATATGCAAATCAGTCTTGCCCCTGTGCCTCATGGGAACAGTCCAGCCCGAACTGCCAAGCCATGTCTTCCCTGGACCGGAATCAAGCATCCTAGGACCGGTTTCTGGCTATCAGCTGTCATCAGCCAGGATAGCTTGACTCCAGTGGCGTAGTGAGCACGGGTCCCACGTCTGGGAATACCCATCCCACTTAGGGCGAAAAGCGTTACAACCAACAAATGATGGACGGAATGCTGACAATGCAGACATTCTCCCCCAGTCAAGAGATCTGGGTTAAATCCATCGTTCTTTTGCCCACTATGCCACCCCAGTTCAGACATGGCCATATGCAAATCAGTCTTGACCCTGTGCCTCATGGGAACAGTCCAGCCCGAACTGCCAAGCCATGTCTTCCCTGGACCGGAATCAAGCATCCTAGGACCGGTTTCTGGCTATCAGCCGTCATCAGCCAGGATAGCTTGACTCCAGTGGCGTAGTGAGCACGGGTCCCACGTCTGGGAATACCCATCCCACTTAGGGCGAAAAGCGTTACAAGCAACAAATGATGGACGGAATGCTGACAATGCAGACATTCTCCCCCAGTCAAGAGATCTGGGTTAAATCCATCGTTCTTTTGCCCACTACGCCACCCCAGTTCAGACATGGTGGTTGGCCCGGAAGCCGGACTGCGAGTGGTCGAGGGATCCGTTCGTCTCGAGGAAGGTGGTCAGTTGTCTGTTGACCGTTTTCTCGATGACTTTGGCCGGAAAAGGAAGGAGCGAGATGGGGCAGTAGTTTTTTAGGTCGGTGGGGTCCGCTGATGGTTTCTTCAGTAGGGCGCTGAGTTCGGCGTGCTTCCAGCTCTCTGGGAAGGTGGCGGTGTCGAAGGAGGCGTTGATGATGTCCCGCAGGTGGGGTGCGATGACGGAGTTGGCCTTGTTGAAGACGTGGTGAGGGCAGGGGCCGGTTGGAGATCCTGAGTGGATGGAGTTCATCATGCGGATGGTGTCTTCGGTGTTGACTGGGGTCCAGGCGCGGAGGGTGGTGGTGGGGGGCGTTGTTCCGGTCGTAGGGTGCGTTGGCTGTGTGCTGAAACTGTTGTGTATGTCTGCGATCTTGCTGTGGAAGAACGAGGCGAGCGAGTTGCAGAGGTCTTGCGAGGGCGTGATGTTTTCGGCGCTGTGGTTCGAGAGTTCCTTGCTGTTGCGGGCGTTTTTGTCCAGTCATTCCTTGAATGCGGATTTCTTGGTGGCGTGGATCAGCTGGTGATGTCTTCGAGTGGCGAGCTTGAGGGTGGTCATGTTGTCTGTAGTTGGGTCTCTGCGCCAGGCTTTCTCGAGGGCTCGGCAGCTCTTCTTGGAGCTCTTGAGTTCGTCGGTAAACCAAGATGCTTTCTTGGTGCCGGGTCTGGCGGGGGGGGTCTTCAGTGGAGCGAGGTCGTCTGCGCAGTTGCTGATCCATTTCGTGAGGTTGTTGGCGGCTTGGTTGGGGTTCGCTGATCTGGTGGGGGGGTTCTGGCTCAGGGATGTGGTGAGCTGGTCGGCAGTGATCTTGTTCCAGCTTCTGCGGGGGACCAGTTGCGAGTGGTGGTGAGTCGTGGTCCTTCTGAAGCTGAAGTGGACGCAGCTGTGGTCTGTCCAGTGGAGTCCGGTGGTGTGGCTGAAGGGGATGTCCTTGCTGGAGGAGAAGACGGGGTAGAGCGTGTGGCCGGCGTAGTGGTTGGCGAGGTTGTCCAGCAGGGTGGTGGTGTTGCAGTCGTTGTTGTTCTCCAGGTGGAAGTTAAGGTCCCCGAGGAGGATGTAGTCAGCGGAGGGGAGGGCGTGCGGGCTGATGAAGTCGGCGATGTCTTCGCTGAATTGTGTGCAAGGTCCCGGGGGTCTGTAGATGAGGGTGCTTCTGAGGGTGGTCTTGGGGTCGGTGTGGATCTGGAAGTGCAGGTGTTCAGCAGCTGTGAGGGTGTCTTCGGAGTTGGTCGTGATGCGGATGGTGTTCTTGTGGACGATGGCGATGCCTCCTCCATTCTGGTTGGCGCGGTCCCTCTGGGTGATCTTGTATCCGTCCGGGATGGCGATGGCGATGTCGGGTGCTGAGGAGGCGTTCATCCAGGTTTCTGTGAGGAAGGCGACGTCTGGGCATGTGGCGTCGAGCAGGTTCCAGAGTTCCACTGCGTGCCTGTGGACGGAGCGGGTGTTGAGCAGGATGCACTTCAGGTGCTTCAGGTGGTTGCTGTTGGTGCTTGGCTTGGCGGGTGCGGTACGGGTCCAGATGCAGGAGAACTTGCGGGATTGGCAGGTGAAGGGTCCGTGTGTGCGTCTTGGGGTGGCTCTGCAGCAGCCGGGGCTCCGGACGGTGTTGAGTGCGATGAGAGTGGTGGCGTTGTAGGTCTTGCGGGTGGGCTGGCATCTGCGGGGGCCAGGGGGTCTGGCGCTGGGCGCGGGCCAGGCGCGGACGGGCGCAGACAGGCTTGCCTTAGGCGCGCCTCCGGTGCGCCCGCTGCGTGCGTCCGCTGCACGGCCGCTGCATGGCCTCCATATGAGTGGGAGAGGGAGGAAGGAGCTGCTGGGAGGTGGGAGCGGGGCGGTCAATAGGGTGCGAGGGGGGTGGAGCTATGGGACGCAGCGGCCAATAGGGTGTGAGGGGGGCGGAGCTACGGGACGCGGCAGCGGGAAACGGGCAGCGAGGGGGAGACGCGGGGAATGACAGAAGAAAAAAGGGACACAATCTGGGCACCAAAGGAGAGGGGGACAATCAAGGCAGCAAAATACACAGGTACAGTGGGGGAGAATCACTCACTCGTGGGTACAGAAGAGAAGGAGGGCACAGTCACTCTAACGCAGGCAGACACAATGCAGCAGCGGTCAGTGGTCACACAGGGGGCTGCGTGGCGGTGAGGGGAGCGACCTGCCTGGTAAACAGGGTCAGAGGTCGCTCTCTCTACTGCTGCGCGGCCTCCATATGAGTGGGAGAGGGAGGGAGGAGCAGCTGGGAGGTGGGAGCGGGGCGGCCAATAGGGTGCGAGGGGGCGGAGCTATGGGATGCGGCGGCCAATACGGTGCGAGCGGGGCGGAGCTATGGGACGCGGCGGTGTTAAACGGGCGGCGAGGGGGAGACGCGGGGAATGACAGAAGAAAAAAGGGACACAATCTGGGCACCAAAGGAGAGGGGGACAATCAAGGCAGCAAAATACACAGGTACAGTGGGGGAGAATCACTCACTCGTGGGTACAGAAGAGAAGGAGGGCACAGTCACTCTAACGCAGGAAGACACAATGCAGCAGCGGTCAGTGGTCACACAGGGGGCTGCGTGGTGGTGAGGGGAGCGACCTGCCTGGTAAACAGGGTCAGAGGTCGCTCTCTCTACCGCTGCGCGGCCTCCATATGAGTGGGAGAGGGAGGGAGGAGCAGCTGGGAGGTGGGAGCGGGGCGGCCAATAGGGTGCAAGGGGGGCGGAGCGATGGGACGCGGCGGCCAATAGGGTGCGAGGGGGCGGAGCTACAGGACGCGGCGGCGGTAAACGGGCGGCGAGGGGGAGACGCGGGGAATGACAGAAGAAAAATGGGACACAATCTGGGCACCAAAGGAGAGGGGGACAATCAAGGCAGCAAAATACACAGGTACAGTGGGGGAGAATCACTCACTCGTGGGTACAGAAGAGAAGGAGGGCACAGTCACTCTAACGCAGGCAGACACAATGCAGCAGCGGTCAGTGGTCACACAGGGGGCTGTGTGGCGGTGAGGGGAGCGACCTGCCTGGTAAACAGGGTCAGAGGTCGCTCTCTCTACTGCTGCGCGGCCTCCATATGAGTGGGAGAGGGAGGGAGGAGCAGGTGGGAGCGGGGCGGCCAATAGGGTGTGAGGGGGGTGGAGCTATGGGACGCGGCGGCCAATAGGGTGCGAGGAGGGCGGAGCTACGGGACGCGGCGGCGGGAAACGGGCGGCGAGGGGGAGACACGGGGAATGACAGAAGAAAAAAGGGACACAATCTGGGCACCAAAGGAGAGGGGGACAATCAAGGTAGCAAAATACACAGGTACAGTGGGGGAGAATCACTCACTCGTGGGTACAGAAGAGAAGGAGGGCACAGTCACTCTAACGCAGGCAGACACAATGCAGCAGCGGTCAGTGGTCACACAGGGGGCTGCGTGGCGGTGAGGGGAGCGACCTGCCTGGTAAACAGGGTCAGAGGTCGCAGGACTACATCTTCAAAATGTTTCTGCAAAGGAATTTATGGATAAAGTACATCAGAGAGATGATCATTTAGAATCTCAACTGATTAATTTGATGGCATGTCAGCGCGGTACTAATGAGCATTGGTATCGTCGTCATGGAGAACTTAAATGTATGCTAAGGAACTTAGGAACTCCTACGTGGTTTGTTACCCTAAGCTGTGCTGAAAACGCCTGGGATGATTTACTTGAATTTCTTCGAGAAGCAAATTCAAATATTATAAATATTGAATAAAAGACACCTGGAGAATTGTGCTCTTTGGATCCTCTAAATGTATGCAGATATTTCAACCATAGGTTTGAAGCTATGATGTCTTTTATCTACAATAAAAAGAATCCTCCTCTTGGAGAAGTTATTGATTTCTTTTGGAGAAAGGAGTATCAAGCTAGAGGTGCTCTTCATATACATATGCTGTTATGGATCAAGTTTCCCCCCAAATTTGGAACTGATTCGGATGACACTGTTTTATCTTTTATTGAAGATTATGTCACATGTGCTTAACACATTAAGGCAGAGGTCTTCAAACTTTTGTAGGTTGAGCCCCCCCAGCTCAATTTTTTTAGCTGTTGGGCCCCTCCAACACCTGACAGAAATGTCTGGAATCTGGTACATTACATAATCGACCGCCGCGCGCATCTCCTGGGCCATATCCAGCAAATAATGTTCACCACAATAAGAGTGTTTAGTAAAGTGCAGGTTTGTGAGTGGGTGTGCTGAAATGACAGATTATGATTATAAGGAACAAGGAGACCCTAGGAATCAGAAGGGACCGAGGGTGTATACGTTTTTGTAAAGGAACAATGGTCCCATTCAAGTAGAGTAAATTAAGATGCCATAATTAGTAAAATGAAAAATTGGGTTTTATGTTTGAAGACAGTGCAGAAATTACTGGTAAATTACAGTAAATAGTGAGGGAAAAAATATATAAAACAGTGAGTGAGTTGGTGGCAGGGTAAGGGGAAATCAGCCGATTTCCGGTACCCAGGCAAGTGATTTAAAAGGTGACTTTTTGGTGCACGAAGGTAGTTATTAACAAAAAGTCAGTAAGACATTTCATACTCCGACATTTCAATTTGCAATACAATGGAGTTTAGAAATGGTTGTCGACGACGTTTCGATCCCTTTGCGAGTGGTGGGATCTCTTCAGGACAGGAGAATGACAATTAGTTGCCTGGGGGGAAGCAGTGCAGGGAGCGGGAAGGGGAGATGATCCACACTAGGTGGTGTGTGATGCGCAATTCCGTCTCATACATCAAAAACGAACGCTGGTGTTGAAGGCGGGGACTCGTAGGATGTTCAGAATTCCGTGGAGGCTGGAAAGTTAACCAGAATTACGGTGAGCCACTAAATTGAGTATTATGGCCCGTCAGATACGAGTCCAGCCAATTCCTGGATACGTGAAGGGTTACGAGGGAGCCGGTACGTCCGTGTTGGTAGCGTTAGGAAACGCAATGAAGCCTTGGGGCGGGAGCCCAGATAATGACAACGTAATAGTTGCGAGGTAGCCGATTAATCCGAGGCAGAGGCGTATGATAATGCGAGTAACCTGGGGAGCTTGCGAGGATCCGGGTAGACGTGAAGGCTCGGGCTGTGTGAACTTTTTGTTAATAACTACCTTCGTGCACCAAAATGTCACCTTTTAAATCACTTGCCTGGGTACCGGAAATCGGCTGATTTGCTCTTACCCTGCCACCAACTCACTCACCGTTTTATATATTTTTTCCCTCACTATTTACTGTAATTTACCAGTAATTTCTGCACTGTCTTCAAACATAAAACCCAATTTTTCGAAATGACAGATTTTTACACAGCTCAAACCACCCTTTCCTAGATAAAATATGTGCAAATTGTTTTTACTAGGATGCTTTGTTTTACACATGACATTGATTGATAACACCACCAACATAGATGTGACGGGTGTGCCTGTTTTTCGCCACAGACGGTCAATCTGTGGATGGATTTTTGCTACTGCCATCCTCAGGTTGTTCTCCACATCCAGGGGCAGATCTACAAGGCACTTCCGAAGCCCAGGGATGCAACATATTTACAAGAATATGATGCATCTCTGTGCTTCCCCTTGCGTTGGCGCACAAACTGCAGCCATGCGCTAGCGTAGGCATCCTTGCACCATGGTGCAAGGATGCCTGCGTCGTGGGGAGATTGTTTTTGTGCAGGAAGGGGCACCTTCCTGCACATACACAATCACTACAGACATTTCCCTCTTTCAATGCATGCTGTAGAATGCAGCATGCATTGAAACAGGGAAAAACAAGGAGAAATGAAAACATTTCTCCTTGTTGCGCCTCGCTAAGCCACCTCTAGGGTGGCGTAGCATTCAGATGCATTTCCAGATTTACGATTCCTCGTAAATCTGGAGATGGTGTCTTGTTCCATGGGTGTTGCGTGGGAACACCCACAGCAATACTCATGGAACAACCCTTCAACACAAAGTGCTGCGTGTGAAGGAGACGTATTTACAAGGAGGAGGAAAAGTTACGCAGGGTGACTTTTCCTGTCCTTGTAAATATGGAGGAGCCCCCTGCGCCACCAGTACGTCACAAAAAGTCACGTACTGGTGGCGCAGGGTGCTTGTAAATCCGCCCCCTAGTCTTTAATACCGCAAGTGCTGAGAACCCAATCTCACATAAATAGGACGAGCTGAAATGCAAGAGAGTTTTGATAGCATTTTTGAGCACTCCCTAGCTCAGAGTTGGTACACAAGAAACAAATCTTCTCTAGAAATCATTAACAAACGTTTTAGGCAGCATTATAATGGGATAATTGCCCACCAACCTGTTATGGACCCGAAGACAAAGTTGAAAGTTTACAGAGAGGGCATTGAACGAACACTTAATTGAGAATTCTTAAGTAGTAAGATAAGTTGCTTGCCTGAAGCAGTTGGGGTTAAGGACACGTCGGGCTTATGTTTACAAAAAATAGAACTAATAATAAATGAATGATGTCTATTTTAGTTCAGAGCAATGTTGTCTGACAAAGTTTGTGGTGGCAGGGACATGTTAAGGATTTTGGGTGCCCTGGGCCAAAACTATTTTGGGGGCCCCTGTTCAGTACAACTTTGAGTCTGACTGATTTACTTTCAGCTCTGCCTTACCCTCTTTAGCCAGGCTACTAACGGTGCACAGGCACTATGGTTGAAACTCTAAAAGCTTTTACATCTAATATTCATAGATAGTAATGTGTGTTTTCACTGTTGTAACTAAGCAGCAGCTCACTAATTTTACAGCGAATATTATCTGTGACATCCTTCAATTTCTCATATGTGAGGACCCGCTTGGATCTATAATAAACTTTTTTATGGTTGTTGCTTGAAACAAACATTTCTCTGCAAATAGTAATTGACTCCTTACATCAATCACATTAAAAAGAAATAAAACAAAATGGTACTTACAAGAATCTGTTTAGGAATTATTCCAGGCCATCAGGGAAAAAACAGAGCTGTCTATCAAGGGGCCCCCTGGAAAGCTGGATTGCAGTGCATGTAAATGTGTCCGTTTGTAGTTTAGGACGAAAATCTTGATGGGGCACGACATGCCCATACTCGTGTACAGGGGCGCAATTACACCCGAACTTCGGGTGGGGGCTAACACTCCCAGCCAGGGCTGGCCCAAGCACCTGTTGCACACAGTGCAACAGTCTTTTTTGGTGCCCCCTCCCACATTTCCTCCTTCTCCATGAATTCCCTCACTGCCACTCACCAACGATGCACCTCATCTCTCTTCATTTTGTTATAGCGCTACTCATTGTTTACTCACACTCAGTTCTCTACATTGTACACATTCTATGGAGCAGGCACATTAACCCTCTGCGCTGAGTGGGTGGCAGGAGTGCTCATGTTAGTGCACGGGGAGGCATGCAACAGTTTGCGAGTAGGGTAAGAGGAGTGACTGCAGGGTGAGCGAGGTGACCATATGAATTTGGGTGCAGATATAAGTGCAGAGTGGGACGAATGAATGTATAGTTAGTGGTGGGCTTATTTGAGTGAGATTGCAGATTGAGCAGTGAGGGGGACAGGTGAGTGAAGTGTCACTTGAGCGCAGGTTGAGTAGTGTGCTTGTGTGATTGCAGGGTGAGGTACAGAGTAAACAGTGCAAGTGAATTGGGAGTGCAGAGTGATCACTGTGAGTGCAGGGTAAGTGGGTGAAGGGTGTGAGTGCATGGGGATCAGTGTGAGTGCAGGGTGAGCATGAAAGTGAAGGGCGAGAATGAGGAGCGATTTGTCTGAATGCAAGGTGCGTTCCCCGACATTTGAAGTAACTCAGAATGTTATTGACGGCAGCGTAGGGTTTCAAAAGTGTTAAACTATTGCTAATATGGCAGTAACCAGGGATCAGGGTGGAGGAAATAAATAATGTGGTGATCCTGCAACAAACTCCCAGTCTTGTGATTAGGGTTGCCAGTTCATTATTTTGATGTCCCAGGCGGTGCAAAAATAAGCAGTCACCTAAAGCTGTATTGTCAGTACTTGTCCATGCATACTTTAAACAGCAAATAGAAATAGAAATAACTTGTACTTGTGTTCTAGGGCTGCCTGAATAATCAATGGCTGATAATAAAAGGGAACATGCTTCTTTATTTACAGAAAAGCAATTTGCAGTCTGTTTAAAAGAACACATGGCTGGCTGGCATTTTGCGCGCCTGCCTGTGTAGTTTTACAATAAACTTTGTCTCCTTTCTGGGAAGAGCTAACCCTCCCAGGAAGGGGTTAATTCATAGAGCTGAAATGCTTCAGCTGAAGTGAGAGGCAGGATGTCTCCACTGCTTAAACTGAAAGCAAACGAACAGACAGGCATTTCAGCTACAGTGCGAGGCTAGGAGTCTCCTCTACTATAATATCGAATGCGAAGGAACAGCCCTGTCTGTTCTTTTACCTTCGGTTTTAGCAGAGGAGACTTCCTGCCTCCTCACTGCAGCTGAAGCATTTCAGCTCTATGAATTAACCCCTCCTGGGACGGTTAACATAACAAAAGCTTTGTGCCCCATCGATTTGCCCTCCCTCCCCCCTCACCGGAGTTCTCTAAAAAGACTTGCGACTTGTGAGTCAAGGAACAATGGTAAAATTAGAGTGGAGTGCGTGCCCCCCATAGGATGGTGTCGCACCCCCCCAGGGGGGCGCGCCCCACAGATTGAAGAAGTCTGCCTTAAGGCAACAAGTGTTACGATTCCAAAGTCATCGATGTGGCAAATACTGTAGACGGAAATAGAAATTGAAGGAAAAGTTTTATACCCAATGTCGTTTTGGATTTCCACGTCCAGTAATATCCAAAGGAAGAGCAAACAGTTTCATTTCAGCAGTGAGACATACCATCACTAGAAAATTTCCCAAAAATAAGTACAATTTGAGAAGAAGTGAAGAATCAAAGTATATCAATGATTATATTCCAGTTATCCTCTCAATGTGGAATGCTAATATGGATATTCAGTATGTTGCGGACAATTCCATTGCTGTTGCTCGGAATGTAACATCATACATAACAAAATCAGAAAAGATGGAGTTGAAAGAAATGTGGGAAGAAATTTCCCACGAGAAGAGTCTTAGTAAGAAATTGTACAGTTTATTTTGAAGATGTTATCCCATCGAGAGATTTGAGCATACGAATGTTAGGATCAGTTGTCATCTGCAAGTTCATATTCAAAGTCAAGAGGGATCATTTGGGTGAGTCTAGGTCTTGCTGCAACGTGAAATCGAGTACTTAAACCTATACCAGAAATTGAATATTTAGCAGTAAATGAACCGGAAAGTACAGATATTGTCAAAACAAACATGTTGGATACATACTATCCAAATAGAAGTCGTCATCTTGAGACCATATGTCTCCATGAAGTGCTGCAATTTTACAGTTTTAAGAAAAATACTACAGAAAACATAAATGAAGGAAAATATGCAGTGATTGGTTGAGAAGGATGTTTGGTGAAACATAGTTAAGGAAATCGGATTAATCACAGGAAACTGTGTTGTGATACTGCTGATAGAAGAGAATTCTTCAAACCTCGGCATACGGAACTGGAATTACTTGCAGATTTTCAGTGCTATGAAAATTCTTTCAATGCATGTAAAGATAGCATTGAATACCCAGTTATTGCAAATTATCTCAAAATGTTGAATGAAGAAATTGATCAAGAAGCTACTATTGCAGCTGAGATTGCTAGAGACAGTTCTCAAGACAGTCAAAGTTCTGGTAACCTGAGTCAAGATCCACTAGGACAACCAATTCTTGAAAATGAAGCAGCAATCGCCATGAATGAAGTGGAAACTGCAATGCATCAAGCTCAAGAAGATATTATGGACTTAGGAAACTTGGAAGTGCAACTAAATATTGAGCAGAAATAAATATATCTGCAACAGATTGACCATGGTTTTCTTCATGAAAAGAAAGAATGCACATGCACATCATTTCAACCTATCCGAATGTAGATCAGTGGTCAAGCTGGTACAGGAATAAGTTTCTTGATTAAAGTTTTGACCACTTATCTATGGAAATAACTGACTCACATTTGTCTTGTGTTGTAACTGCTCCAACTGGATTGGCAGCACACAGCATTAAAGGAATTACATTACATCGTTTACTAATGCTACCTGTACAACATGAAAATAATTTGGAATATCTCAAGCTATCTGGAGAAGCTTGTTATGGAGTTCCAAGAGTGCTAAAGAAAAATAACTTCTGATTATTGATGAGGTGAGCATGGTCTCAAACTTAATGCTTGCTTTTGTGCATTTAAGAATGCAGCAAATTTTAAAAACAGAATACGATGTCTAATTTGGAGGAAAACGTGATCGTTTTTGGTGATCTACTGCAATTTACTCCTGTAAAAGGGCAACCAATATTTAAAACGCTTGTGCATGAAGACACCAGAAAGTCTTCGGGAAGTGTTGGAAACGTTAACATTTGGTCATATTTTGAATACAAAGAACTCATTAAAAATATGCGACAAGCAAATAATGAAGATTATGGAACCATTCTTCAAGATATAAGAATTGGTGTATTGACAGAACATGGCAAACAAGTTTTGCAAAGTCGGCTACTTACCAACTTGTTTCCAAATGAAAATATAGTTCCTGCAAAAATATACAAAGAAAATGCAGAAAATAAATCTATAATCTGCCTCATGCCAACACTGCGAGTGTGTTGTACATTCAGTGAAGAACTTTTAAAGTTGGAAAATGAACAAATAATCACAATGGAAGCCATTGATAAAATAGAGCATGAAGGAATTACTAATATTTTGACAGAAAAACTGAAAAAAAATTGGATTCTTTAGAAAAATCTGTATCTAAAACTGCTGGTTTAGAAAAGAATTTATATGTATGTGTAAACTGTCGGGTTATTTTACGGCGTAATTTGGATGTGGAAAAAGGTTTAGTAAATGGAGCAATGGGAAAAGTTGTTGATTTTTTTAATTACCAAAAAAAAGATGGAATTGAATATTTGAAAATCAAATTTGATCATTTTGAAGAAGTAAAACAAATTGCTTGTTGTTCTGCTCGTTTTTTGCTTGTTAAAGATTTGTATGTTCGTAGAAAACAGTTTCCTCTTTTTTTGGCATATGCGGTGACTATTCATAAATCTCAAGGTTTAAGTGTAGACAGTGCTTTGGTAAATATTGGAAGTACCGTATTTAAAGAGGGTATGGCATATGTTGCTTTGTCCCGAGTCAGAACTTTATCTGGATCGCATTTGATTGATTTTGATGAGAGAAAGATTGGTGCAGATGTAAATTGTGTAAGAGAGTATAATCGGTTAAGGAGACTGTATGCTCCCAATTTAGGTGAATATCCTCTATATGAAAAGGGTGTAGTAGGTCGAAAGAAAAGGTATGAGAATATCTGTAGTGAAGTTAAAGAGAAGAAAAAAATCTGGATAATTTTGAAATTCCAAGCAAAAGAAAAAGGACACTATTGAAGAGATTGTCGGATATCAGTTAGAAAATAGTTCCGGTATCAACTACTATGATAATGTAGTGGTAAATGTTGTATTTTTTCGGGAATATCTGCAACAGCAAATTATGGAGAATCATGAGAAAAGGTTTTGTTCCTTGTTGCGTTCTATTTTTGAAAAATTGAGAACTGATAAAACTAAAATCCAAAGTGTTTCTGATATTCGTAATCTTTTGGATATATGTTCTGGTTCTACGCAATGTACACAGAATATGCAACAAGATGCTCAGGAACATCTAATGTATATGCTTGCAGTATTAGAAGAGGAAGGAATACAAATTGAAAATCTATTTGGACTTCGTTATAAATGGGAACATGAATGTGAAAATTGTAGGTTTACTTCTACCACTAACATAGACACTGAAAGATTTATATATTTAACAATACCAGACTGTAAAACAGTGTCTTTCAACAAATTAGTTAAGGCAGCAAATCAAAACATGGAGTGTAGCCAATGCAAATCAGAAATGTTATCAACACTATTTACAGAAAAATTTGGACAATATATAATTTTAATGATACAACGTTGTACAGTTGATGGAAGAAAATTGGAAACCTTAATTAAATATTTTGTAGCGAGTCAACTATCAATATCAGGAAGAACATTTGTAGCAGTAGCAATTATTTTCCACAATAGACCTTCTACAACATCTGGACATTACACTGTCTATTTAAAATGCAATAAAGGATGGACATATTGTAATGATGCTCATTTAGTTTTTAGATATCGTTTGCCGAATGAAATACCAAATTCTTACCTAATATTCTTAAAACCAAAGTTCTAAGAACATAATTCGGCCTATTGGGAATATGTTAAACTGTATTAATACGATTACTTTGGACAATTTCACTATAAAGGATTTCAGGATTATCATTTGGCCTAGAGGAAAGATGTTACTGTGAATTAAGCACTTTTTCTGGGATATTCTGACAACATATATTTTAAAGAACATCATTTAGAGTATATGGAAATTCTGAAGAATTATTGATTGAATTATTGTTTTGCTTCTTTTATCTTGTAGTAACAAAATTCTCTTACAAAGAAGCATTTTATATATGTGTGATTGGTATTATATGCTATGTTATTGAGGATGGTGTTTTTATACAGTGTGCAGAGATAGTGTAGCATGTTGAAAATATTTTTGACACAGATTTTTTTTTTTTTAAACAATCTTTTTGATTGTTTTTTTTTGACCGCTGTTATGTGATGAGTAACATTGAAATCCCTATTTATAGTGAAATTCAATATATTCTGAGATCAGCAAAAAAGGCAAACAAAATAATTTATATTATGCTTAAATTATGTTGTATTTATAAAATGATATTATATATTATATCTGTATTTTTTCTTCTCTTTTACAGATCCTAATTCTAAAGTTAAAAAGTTTTTAAACTTTAAAATATAACAAACAAATGCAAAAAATGTTTACAATATTTTGATATCTACTACTGTAAAGTTGAGGTTAAGGAATCCAAACACTATCCATCCACTACTACATTCATCCAGGCACTATTCATACACACCTTTAAACACCTACTCACTGCTTATTAATGTCTAAAATAGCTCAGGTACTAACCATACAGTCCACCAATCACTATGTTACTGGTAATGCAGTTTTTAAGTCATTTACTACTAGCATGTACTACTTCAATACCTTTGTCAGTACCCAAGCAGTTATGCATTTTCTCAGATGATCTCCTTGCAATACTCTAATAATTCAGTAGAACTATGTCCTTATCGAATCACTGTACCAATACACAAGCACTTATAAACTCACCTTGCTGTCAACTACCAGCAGTCTAACTATGCAGTCTAGCTATCCTCCTGTCTATCCCATACGCTTCTCCAATCACTTCTCCACCACTATCTACTTATCCTATTAATCTGCCAATACCAGCACTACCTTCTTATCCTATTACTCCGCCAATACCTCAGCAGCCATAAATTGACCATGTATTCTATTTGCAGCACTGTAATCATTCCAATTACTAGTAATGTACTTATAGAGTGGCCTAGCCACTAACACAAGTACACCTCCAATATTCTGTACAGTATGCATGCAGACTTCCAACCAGGTATATACTATTTATACATTCATGCAAATTCCCACTTACTACCCATGCACCCTAGGAATCCTCCTGTTACTCCCATGCACTTCCTCAATCACCCATCCAGCACTATCTTCTTATCCTATCAATCCGCCAATAGCTAAGCACTTATAAATTGACCAGGCACTCTCTTTGCAGCACTGTAATCATTCCAATTACTGTGATGTACTTAGGAAGTGCCCTAGCCACTAACATAAGTACACCTACAATATTCTCTGCACTATGCATGCAGAACTCTTTCCACATACACACTATTATAACACTCTTGTAAATACTAAGGTACTACCTATGCAACCTAGGAATCCTCCTGTCAGTCCCATGCACTTCCTCAATCACCCATTCAGCACTATCTTCTTATCCCATCACTTTGCCAATACCTAAGCACTTATAAATTCACCAGGCACTCTCTTTGCAGCACTGTAATCATTCCAATTACTAGTCATGTATTTATGGAGTGGCCTAGCCAGTAACACAAGTACACCTACAATATTCTCTGCACAATGCATGCAGACCTTTAACCAGCTACATATTATTGGTACACTTCTCTAAAGATCTAGTTAGTACTGATACAGTGTAGGAATCCTCCAGTCAGTCCCATGCACTTCTCCAATAACCCGTCCAGCACAATCTACTTATCCTATCACTCCACCAATACATAAGCACTTATAAATTCTCCATGCACTCTCTTTGCAGCACTGTAATCATTCCAGTTACTAGTCATGTACTTATGGAATGGCCTAGCTACTAACACAAGTACAGGTACAATATTCTGTGTAGTATACATACAGAATTGTAACCACATACATACTATTGATACACTCTTACAAACACCCAGTTGCTACTCATGCAGACTAGGAATCCTCGCGTCAGTCCCATGTAGTTCTCCAATAACCCATCCATCACTATCAACTTATGCTATCACTTGGCCAATATCTATCCACTTATAAATTCTTCACGCACCCTGTTTGTAGCAGTGTTATCATTCCAGTTACTAGTCATGTACTTATAGAATGGCATAGCCTCTAACACAAGTACACCTACAGTATTCTATGCACAATGCCTACAAACCTCTAACCGCATACATACTATTGGTACACCCCACAAAATACTGAAGTACTCCCCATGCAGCCTAGGATTCCTCCTGTTAGTCTCATGCATTTCCTCAATCATCCATCCAACACTATTTTCTTATCTTATCACTCCATCAATACCTGAGCACTGATAAATTGACCATGTACTCTATTTACAACACTGTGATAATTCAAATTAATAATGATGTTCTTATGGAATGGCCTAGGCACTAACACAAGTACACCTACAATATTCTGTGCACAATCCCAACAAACATCTAAGCATATACATACTATTGGTACACTCCACTAAATACTGAAGTAATACCTATATATTCTAGGATTCCTCCTGTCAGTCTCATGCACTTCCTCAATCACCCATCCAGCACTATGTACTTATCGTATTACTCTGCCAATACGTAAGCACTAATGGAATAGATTTAAAAGCCCCCTGCACCACTAGTACATCACTTTTTGCGATGTATTGGTGGTGCTGGGGGCACCTCCATATTTACAAGGAGAGGAAAAGCCACCCTGCATGGCTTTTCCTCTCCGTGTAAATACGGCCCCTTCATACGCAGCACTTTGTGTGGAAGGGGCGTTCTATGGGTGTTGCTGTGTATGTTCCCACACAACACCCAAGGAACAAGACACATCTATAGATTTACAAGAAAACATAAATCTGGACATCTGTGTGAATGCTGCACAACCCTACAGGTGGCATAGCAAGGTGCAATGAGGAGAAATGTTTTAATTTCTCCTCATTTTTTCCTCTTTCAATGCCTGCTACATTCTAGCATGCATTGGAGGTGGAAAATGCCTTTAGTGATTGTTTTTGTACAGGAAGGTGTTCCTTCCTGCACAAAAACAATCTGCCCACGGTGCAGGCATCCTTGCACCATGGTGCAAGGGTGCAAGTGCTAGCACATGGCCACCATTTGTGCGCCAGTGCAGAGGGATGCACAGAGATGCGACATATTCATGTAAATATGTCGCATCCCTGTGCTTCAGAAGTGCTGCAGCGCAGTGCAGCAAAAGGGCTTGCAGTACCAAACTACAGCACTTCCTCATACATCTGCCCCTATAAATTCACCATATACTACTAATGCATTCTTTCAGTCAATCATGCTCTAAACATATATTAAACCAAACTTTCAGACATTACCATGCAATTATAGTTCTTTTTTTTACCCAGATAAGGTAGTTCTGACAATAACTTATTTTTTCTTTTGTATTTTTTTGTGGTTTACTTTTGGAATTAGTTTTCATTCCAAAAACAACAACAAAAATAATAAATTAACAGCGGTGGTTGCGTTGGGCAGCACAAATTGCATCCACCGACTGCTCGCCGCAGCAGAGAATTTTTTTACACTTCACACAGTCCTGTTCCAAAAACGCAAATTCTTCCCTTATGTCCTTAGGAGGTGTTGGTTGTGACGCTCCTGATGTGCTAGCAACTGCTGGTGCTGGATTTTCCGCAGCTCGCCTCATTTCCTCCCAAGCAATATTCCAGGGGTGAATGGTGCGCAAATGCTTGTACATACTTGCTGTACCACAGGACTATTTCTTCTCACTACCTCGCGACATGACCCTCCCACACAGCAAGCATGTCACCTTTGTTGTATTCACCTTCTTCTGTCCATCTGGAAAAGTGAAGAACTTCCGAGCAACAGACTCTGGTCTCTTTTTGGGTGGGTCTTCCTCCAACACTTCTTCTTCTGAAATTAGTTGTACTTGCTGCTCCTCTCCAGATGCCATTTTTGTTCAGACTTGACCAAAAAAACACCCAAAAAAACCAAACACGTTCAAGTTGGAGAAGAGATGCTTCTCTGAAGATGGTCCAAGAAGAATGATTAAAATGGGTGGGGCCCTTCAATAGTTACAGTGGGAAATGTTATGAACCAATCAAATCCTTTTTTTAAGGCCACATGGGAGTCGCGCACCCTGCGCTCACGAAGAATGCACCCAAAGTGACTCCGCGAAAATATATTTAAAAATAATATTAGTTTATTACAAGTAGAAATATATTATTTTTATGAATACCTTAGATAATCTCTTGCCCTAGTATGTACATTAAAGACACTTATATATCATTTTAATATATAAAAACGTTCGTGGGAGCCACGGACCCAGCGTGCCCCACACATGACATCGCACGGGGCCCGCCACCGCGCAAGCATCGCGTACTGTAATGCGCATGTGTCGCGAATTAGCGGGAGCAGGAGTCACGTATCGGTTGCATACCTATCGCGCACACCACGTAATATTACACGTATATCACGTAACTGGAAAACACGCACCCGTCGCACACCGTACCCGGATCCTTCACGACTTTTCCAATATGGCAGCTTTAATACGCACACCCGTCGTGTTAGGTACGCTTTGGGTGCACGACTCCAGAATTTCTTTTTTTTTAAAAGAAAATAATATAAAAATATTAAAATAAAAAAATAAAACAAAATAATTACAGTATATTTCAGTTGTAATTTTTTTTATACAATTTTCACAAAAGTATATATATTGTTTAATAAAGAATATATTTACAAATTAACAGTTTAAAAAATCTTCAAATTCAGTACAAAAACCATAATTATAACTACTATTATACTTAAAAATTAGCATTTTAAAAACCTTTGAAATTCGCTGAAAAAAACCATAGGTTTCAGGCACGTTATAGTAAGAAATTAGCATTGAAAAAACCTTTGAAATTCACTAAAAAAACCATAGGTTTCAGGCACATTATAGTTAGAAATTAGCATTTTAAAAACCTTAGAGATTCACTGAAAAAACTATAGGTTTCAGGGGTGTTATAGTTAGTTGGACATTTCACTCGTTCAAAACCATATGAATTCCCCCGTTATAGTTAATTCAGGTAACTATAACTCGCGCCCCCACAATGCACTGCTGATGATGTCACATATGAAATCACTCATGACATCACTTCACTCATAACATCACTGATGACATCATACTTGTGATATAGTGGCAGACCTCCTCTCACTCTAATATAACCTTTGATACACACACTCTAAAATACAAAATACCATTTTCAAAACAATGGACACACCAATACCAGTTACAACATACCCATTCACTAATTCCAAGATCTACACACATCCACTCATTCACCAAAAGTCCTATACAGTCACTCATACATGCACTCACTCATCATATGTACTCATACACCTATACATACACTTACACACCGCCACTCATCCATAGTTACTCACACACATAGTCACACATGCAAAGAAAGTATCAAACATCCATTTACTTGCGTATACAGTTATACACACACCACCGCACTTACTTCTACAGAAACTAACACATACTTACTCTCTTAAACAATCACTTATAGAAACACATACTCATTTATACAGGTACTCTTCCAATCTCTCACTCTCACATATACTCACTTATATACACCAATAGTCATATATACTAGTTTAAAACATATGTAGTTACTCATAAAGACACTATTGAGACACTCATTCACTCACTAACACACCCATACACACACTCATCCACCTATACAGTCCTGTACACATGCTATGTTCAACACATACAAACAGTGTGTCACTCATTCATACATCTACGCACTAAGTAATACCCACCACTGAACCATACAGATACTCGGACACTCATACTGATACTCAAAAAACCAACTAATAACCCACATAGACACTCATGTAGCTACTTACCAACCCATGCAGTCACTTATACAAAAAGTGAGAAATTGATACAGATATTTACATATTTAAACATTACTCCCTAACTCATATATTCACTAAGATACACTTAATCAGTCCATTATACAATAAATTTTACAAAAAAAAATCATCCATTTAGACACTTATATACCCATTAATTCTTCCATCTAGCTTGAGATGTACATATATAAAACATATTTAATTTTCAGAAAAACACACATTCACTGGATAATGTCATCAGTGATGTCATCAGTGATGTAATTTGAGATGTCATCAGTCATGTAGTTACTCACCAACCCATGCAGCCGCTTATACACCAACTGAGACACTAAAACAGACTTTCACACAGTTTAGTTACTAACCCATACATTCAGTAACACATATTCAATCACTCAGTTATACAGTCAGGCACGCACCTACTAAATAATCCATTCAGGGACTTGTAAATTCACTCTTTCTTCAATACACCTTGGCATAGATATATATGAAAAATATTTAAACTTTACAGAAACACACATTCACTGGATGATGTTATCAGTGATGTCACTGACCATGTCATGAGTGATGTAATATGTGACGTCATCACCAGTGCATTGCGGGCGCGCAAGTTATAGTTAGCTCAACTAACTATAACGGGCGAATTCCTCTGGTTTTATATGAGTCAAATGTCCAACTAACTATAACGTCCCTGAAACCTATGGTTTTTTCAGTGAATTTGTAAGGTTTTTTAAATGCTAATTCCTAACTACAACGTCCCTGAAACCTATGGTTTTTTCAGTGAATATATATTGTATGTATTGTATTCATTTGGTTAGCATCAACAGAAATGGCTTACTTAAGGTGTTTCTAGAGGTTGATAACAGCAAGTATTGGCAATGTCAAACATTTTAGCTTTTTTATACAGAAAATTATTTTGTGTACTCGTCTAATACTCTCAAGAAGTAGCACATAGGTAGAAGATGCAGATGCTTATTTACCAGACACATGGACTCATTCTCTGCTACTGATAACAAGCTCACCCCAGTCCCTGGAGATTGCACTACCACGAGCAAGTCCTTCACTGCTGTCCCAGATATGACACAATTCATGCTCTAGTGGACTGTTAACAAACAACTTTAAAGTCCAACATGTCCCTCTGGAAAGGTCTCAAAGTTCCTGTGTGTCACTCCTCCCTTGGTAATAATTGGTCCATTTCCACTCCAATCTATTTTAAATCATCAAGGGTCTGATGTACGTAGGTACTTGTTTGAGATTACCAAATAGCCAATTTTTCATAATTCACTATTTGGTAATGGATACCCCCTTGTACAAATGTGTGTATTGCACCTTTTGTGATTCCCATTGTGTAGCAAATAGAGCTACCTTCTGAATATTAATGAGGTTAGACTCAGTTTACGACCCAATGGGAATCGCAAAAATCACAGGGATGGTGGCCTGCAGGGGTCAGCAGACCACCATGTTTGTGACTGCTTTTCAATAAAGCATATTTTTAAATACAGCCCATTTTCCTTATAGGATAACAGGAGGCATTTCAAAAAGAAAAATGAAAAGTTTTCTTTTCATTTTTTAAGAATTGACAGTGGTACGTGGGATAATGTCATAAGTGATATCATTAGTGATGTCATCAGTGATGTAATATTTGAGGTCATAAGTAGTACATTGCGGGGGCATAAGTTATAGTTAGCTCAGGTAACTATAAATGCTGAATTTCACTGGTTTTGAACAAGTGAAATCTAAGCCTCACTGTAATGTCCTTGTAACCTTTGATTTTGTCTGTACATTTCTAAATGTTTTTAAATTTTAATTCCTAACTATAAAGACCCTGTAACCTTTGTTATTTTAAGTAAATTATCTATATATACACACACACCCAAGATATAGACATATATATATACAAATACATTTATATATATTTATATAATATATATATATTGACTGAAAAAAACATAGGTTTTAGGGAAAGTTATAGTTAGTTGGACATTTCACTCGTACAAAACCCGTGTAATTCCCCCGTTATAGTTAGTTCAGCTAACTAAAACTCACGCCCCTGCAATGCACTGCTGATGATGTCACATATTACATCACTCATGACATGGTCAGTGACATCACTGATGACATCACTGATGACATCTCAAATGACATCACTGATGACATCACTGATGACATCATCCAGTGACTGTGTGTTTCTGTAAAGTTTAAATATGTTTAATATATATAGGGAAAGGCGTATTGAAGAATGAGTGGGTGTATAAGTGTCTGAATGGATGATTTAGTAGGTGTGTGACTGACTCTATAAGTGAGTGATTAAACTTATCTTATTGAATGCATGGGTTAGTGGGCAAACTGTGTTAATGTCTGTATCCGTCTGTCTGTTGGTGTGTAAGCGGCTGCATGGGTTTGCGAATAGCTGCATGAGTGCCTATATGGGTTATTGATTGGTTGTCTGAGTATCTGTATGGGTGCCTGAGTGTTTGTGCGGGTGGGATGTGTGTGACTCTGTTCATAGATGTGTGAGTGGGTGATTAACTGGGTGCATGGGTTCAAGAGTGCGTCTGTGATGGACTGTAAGGGTGGGTGAGTGTGTGTATGGGTGTGTTAGTGAGTGAATGTATATCTCAGTTGTATATGTGTGAGTAAGTACATATGTGAAAGGCAGTATATATATGTGTTGGAGTATATAAATGGCTATAACTGAAAGTGTGTGATTGTGAGAGTGGCTGTATGGTTGAGTTTGTGCTTGTATCATTGATTGTATAAGAGCGTAAGTATGTGCTAGTATTTGTTTGAGTAAGTGAGCTGGTGTGTGTATAACTGTATAGGTGAGTAAATGGGAGTGTGATTAATTTTTTACATCTCTAACTAGGTGTGGGAGTACCTCTATGGATGAGTGGCGGTGTGTGAGTGTCTATATAAGTGTATGAGTGCATATGATAGTCCTGTACTGAGTGACCGTAAGTATGAGTGACTGCACGGGTGAGTGAGTGGATGTGTGTGTAGACCTAAGAATCAGTGAGTGGGTATCTAGTTATTGGTCTTGGAGTGTCTATGGTTTTGAGAATCGCAGTCTCTAATTTAGAGTGGGTGTATCAAATGTTATATTAGGGTGTGAGAAGATGCATGAAATATCACATGGATGATGTCATCAGTGATGTCATCAGTGATGTCATTTGAGATGTTATCAGTGATGTCACTGACCATGTCATGAGTGATGTAATATGTGACATCATCAGCAGTGCATTGCTGGGGTGCGAGTTATAGTTAGCTGAACTAACTATAACGGGGGAATTTCATGGGTTTTGTACGAGTGAAATGTCCAACTAACTATAACTTTCCCTAAAACCTATGGTTTTTTCAGTGAATTTCTAAGGTTTTTTAAATGCTAATTCCTAACTATAACGTGTCTGAAACCTATGGTTTTTTTCAGTGAATATATATATATATATATATATATATATATATATATATATATATATATATAACTCAGCACCTTGATCACATAGAGGAAAGAACTCACTGGCAGGCGGCTAGACTGAATGAAATACAACAGCGATATCCAGCCTGGTCGAAGTGTACCAGACATCCAAAAACCAGCTTGGCAACTTTAGAAAAGTCAGTCTTGCTCTCTAACAGTAGATTTGAGGACCTTGAAGTGCTCTCAAGTCACAACAATGTGCACATTGAGAGCATTGCAAAATCCACTTAATTTGAGAAAGCTGACATTTTAGTTGAAGTGCTACTCTCAGACCTTTTTGAAAGAGACACAGCTCCCTAGCTCCCAGAACACTAGCTGGTGTTCTACCATGCTTTATCATTCCTGGGCCATTGAATTACCATGATAGATACCAGATATTGAAAATGGTCAGTGAGTGGATTCTCCTGGAGTCTCCTGGAGTATCGAGGAACCAAAATATCCTCTTTTCCTGACTTTAAAAGGTCAGTTCAAGAGGTGACAAAGGTGTTTGCTGAACCTAAGAAGACCATACTGCAGGTTGGAATTGGCTACGCCATGGTATACTCTGCCAAATTTAAAGTCAAGTTTGATGGTTGTGTGCAAATGTTTTGCAAAACCTGTCAAAGCTTTTAAATTCTGCAAAAAAAAGTGTGCAAAAAGAAGCACCAGACAATACCTACAAACTCCCAGTGGGGTATCCCAATCTATCATGAGTGACATATCAGGCCCAATGAGGAGACTGTCTAGTTTATAAAATATTTAACTAGTAGTGTTTTCAAAGCAGTATTTTTGTATTCAGTACATACCAGTAGCGCTGGCCCAATGTTATGCTAGATGAGTGTCCCCCTCCTCCTCCTTAAAGAGGCAAACTGTGGCTTCAATACGGTGTTCCTGCTAAAAAAAAAAGAAATTACATTGGGTATTCTATTTTTAACAATTTTAAAATTTGATAAAGGATGTTGAGTTTGCAGTTGTATATGGTTAGCTTTTTTTAAATCTATAAATATTGTTATTTATATTTTATTAATTGTTTATTAAATAATTCTTTAGGATATTCTTTGCAACAGTTAACTGAATTAATGTGTCAATATTTATTTATGAGATGTTGCATTTGTAGGGTTATAGAATGGAAGGGGTTTTATTTTGAACAATAAAAAGTATTTACTTGTATATTGGTATATTTTAAATATAATGTTATTATTTTATATTATTAACGTGGAATTTATACATATTATATTTGCTATTTGAGGGCTAAAATCTCAGCTTTTAATGTCCACAGCTACTAAACTGTAAGTTAGTTTTAATTATTTTATTAGGAAATAAATGTTGGATGGGGTATTACTATTATTTATTAATATTTGTTTTTTTTATACTATGTAGTTTAAACGCTTGCTATATGGTATTATGTTACTTTGCATAGAAATATTTTCATTATCGTTTTAATTTAGGAGTTGAAAGTAATTGGCTATTTCTTTCAATGATTTTAAAATATCATGTGTTTTACTTTGGATGCTATTGTATTATATTATCTTTTATTCAGTATCGTCAATATTAATCTATTTTATATCACACTGATGTTTTAATTGGACGTTTATTTAAATAGTGGTTTTTTCAGAATGATAAAAACGAAATTATCATTTAGTAAAGATAATCCCAGTCATTTAATTGCAACCCTTACAACAGGTATAGCACAATCTGTCTTCACTCTGCGATCATTTTGAAGTACACACATTTTAGTGAAAAAAACATGCACATAATATTTGAGATATTAAAATTCATTATAAAAATAAACATAGAGGCGTTTAATGTGCTGCTGCTCACCTCACTGGATATACTTTACGTACCAAGGCACCATCCCTTCGTGAAGGAACTGTACCCCAAATACTAAAACGCAGTGCTATTAAGCAGTAATTGGTCAAAGGGATTAAGGGGTTTACCTACTCAAGACTGCATTTGGGGAGATCAATTTTGGATTGCCTCAGTGCTAGGAACACCAAGGTTGTCCGAATGAGCACTAGATCTGCAGTTTTAGAGGTTGTTTCCAAATTGTGCCAAAACTGGACAAAATACTTCCAGCAAAAAGAAACAGATGGTGGGACTCTACAATAGCTCTGATCATCTCAGTCCTTACCTCTCCTCTACTTCAAACATAAAGTGTATGGTTAGTCACAACTAAGAGAGATAACTTCAAACCTGGCATAGAGCCAGCTGTGCTTATCTGCTCCCACTGAAAAAGCGAAGATTCAACACTTGGGTTATTGCGAGACAAAGTTCCAACCTAGGCAGGAGAATGGTGATAAAGTCCACTGATGCCTTCCCTGGAAGGACTCTGTTAGAATCTGAAAAATGCCATTCCAAGCAGGTCGTAGGAATTTAGAAGGCAGATTTTGCCAAACATATTTCAGATTTGTATGTTAGATATATCTCTACACTTTTGTATTAATCTGATCTGTCACAGGGGTGATCTTATAATTTAGAATTATTATATTTAATTCAGTAATAGGTTTCGTGAAAGAGGGCTGGTATGCAGTGCTATTGTGATGCAATGACAAGGTGACAAGGTCCTTTTCACAGGCATTGCACAGGCAGACAAAGGACAAGAGGAAGAAATAGGATTTCTATCCATGAGTGATTTAAAGTGCCTGAGCCCATAGGATGGTAATCACAAATTACGATTTTAAGAAAATTGAAATCAACGTGTGCTTACCAGTTTTCATGACTAGGCTCAAGCAACAATCAGATTAACAGTGCAGACTGTCCAGCGGTCAAACGATGTGTCCATTTACAACGGCCCAAAACTGAAGTTCAATAAAAGGAAAAACATAAACACAGGATAGCAAAACAGAAGAATCTACACTTGGAGGCCGATTTACAAAATAACCTAAAAGTACGGAAAGAGTAATTCTTTAGTACTCTTTAACGGACTCTCGCATGCCTCTCTGAATCAGCCCCAAAACGACTAAAATAGGCATAACATAGGAATATTTGGGTTGCTTCAAATAGAAAGGAATGTGCCCTCTAAGTACTGATACTAAGAAGGGTTGGACATTGCGGGCCAGTTCATAAAGAAATGTAAGAATACACCTGTAGAATGACTTCCTGTAATTTTGTATGTGCATATATTTGTATGGAGTGTGGGATATTTTTCTGATTTCCAGTCTAGTTTGCAATGTTGTTTACCATTGTATACAATCATCATTTCATGATATGCAAAATGTTTATGTGCGATTGTTAAATTAAGTGAGATTATTTTCTGATGTCCAGTCTAGTTTGAAATGTGATCTACTATACAAGCACCATTTAATCTTACCAGATATTTTTATGAGCAATTGTCAAAATAACAAATTAACTGCTACGATAAGTGTCTGTATGCATGTTGAAATAATTTGGTTTAAAATATCTAAATATTGAAACTATTGTATAAGCATTATTAGTTATATTTGACTTTTTGTGTCCTTTCGGTGATTAGGCTCACCTTCGACTTTCACATTTAACACAGATTTTTAAGTTACTAGTATTATATTATTTTACCAGATAAGCTCTTCTTGCTTTCCTCTCTGGATATGCTGAGTTTTGGTGTCTCAGACCCCACATTTTACAGACCGGAGGCAGAGTATTACAAAAGTAGTAGTTTTTTGGGATGTACCGTTAATTTGCAAGGAATTGAATAGCTATGTACTCAGAGCTATGCAAAAGCCACAACCTTTCCAGATTAGGTCCTACAATGGAAATTCATTTTTTTATGATTCAAATCTTTTTTATTAACATTTCCATAAAAAAACAAGAAAACAGCGCCAACAATAGACCTTGCGCATTCTTGGGCTGTGCGTAGCCCCATGCAATATAAACGCAGTAGTGCAGGTGTCTAAATGGCAAAGAGGCCCCAAACCCTTCCCACCCCCCACCCGCCCTCCACTCACAACAGGGTTAGTGTATGAATTCGGCACTGCCTGTGATGGCGCTTAATGTTGCTCGGATGTTGGCTGATGGGTAATCGCTGGCAAGCTATGAGACAGAGATATCTAGGGCCTGTAAGTTCCAGAAATTCTTGTGAAAAGAGGAACAGGAAAGACTGCCATAAATCTCTGAAAGCAGGTCCCTGTCTAGCCTGTGGAGCCAGCCGGTATGAGTAGGCATCTGTTGAGTACCCCAGTACATTAGTATGCTCTGCATGGCAGCTCCTAGGGCTAGCCCAATTAGTTGTCCTCTTCTAGAGTTCAGGGGTTATATTAGCGGATTTGGTAGGCCAAGGAGCATGTATGTAGAGAATCGTGGTGTTGGGTGTCTTGGTGTATGTCAATTTCGACATGCACTTGAGACCAATATTGCTGGAGCTGCGAGCAATCCCATAGGTTATGTACTAGAGTACCCTGTGATCCACAACCCCGCCAACATCCCGAATTCTGTGATGGGGTAGCCTTTTGTATCTGCACTGGAGTGTAGTACCAGTATGAGGAAATGTTTGTGAGTGTTTTGGTAAGTGCTACACTACTGGCAGTATGCTTTGCTCTATGGTATATTCCTTCCCATTCTTCCCTACTCAGTGATCTACCTAGGTCCTTCTCCCACCTGTCCTGGCTGGCATTGTGTGTGTGTTTGTTACGAATAGGTGACGTTACAATGCATGCTAATACATCGCATGCCGTTGCAACGCAAACTTTTACTCTGACTTTCTGTCAGGGGGGTGCTGGAACTTGGAATAGATTAATTTTCTATTCCAACTCCAGTATGTGCAACAGTAGGGAAGGTGTTGGAGTTAAATCTAACAGCTTCTACCCACTGCTGCACAACTTTTGAGTTGCAACGACATGCGATGTAAAGGCATGCGCTGTAACAGTTTTGTTGTAAAGGCTGTCTCCAGTTTGTTACTGGAGATCAAAAGGGCATATAATTCAGAGATCAGTTTTCTATCTGACAATTTGGTGAGAAGCCGTTTTTCGTACTGGGTGAGGTGTTGCTGCGCAATGGGCTTATTTTGCAGGTGCAGCGTCCAGTGTCTGAGCTGCAGGTACTGGAGACGTTGTCTCTGGGATGCCACAGTCTGCCCAAATTTGGTGGAATGGGAGAAACCCTTCCTTGTCAAACATGTGACCCATTGCGTGGCACTCAGAATATTCGCCACTTTGTAAACGTCGTGTCTCCCAAACACGGGGCGAAATCCGGGTTACATAGTAGCGGAGTCAGGGGAGATGAGAATGTGGGTAAGCCGTGCCCTGGAGCTAGTCTGGTCCCACCCCACCATTGTTGCCTGCATAATAGAGGATAGAGACATCGTGGAATTTGTGGTTTTTTAGAAAGGGGACTTTAGGTAAGGATGTACCGCCCATCACACGGTCTTGAAATAACGAATGTTTCTCCGATTCACCACCATTCCATTCTACCAGATACTGCAGTTGCGCTGCCTGGTGGTATGAATGGAGGTCAGAGATCCCCAGACCCCCTTTGCTAGGAGGAAGAAAGCTGATAGCGTTCTTCATACAAGGTCTCTGTCCCTGCCTTATGAACTGCAATAGCTTTGTCTGTAGCTAGAGGATCATACCTGTGGGTGGCTGCAGGGGTAGGGTCTGGAAGAGGTATAGCACCTTTGGGAGAATCATCATTTTACCAACTTCTACTCTGCTTAGCCATGAAATCTGGTGGTGTTTCCACCATTGGAGATCGTTGCATATTTGTTTATGCAGCGTTCAATAGTAGATAGCAGCTGTTGCCTGCGTGGTTGAAGCTAGGTTGATTCCCAGGTATTAGGTGTTATTGGTTGACCACCGAATGGGGTGTTACCCCTTCAGTTGTTCCACCACTTGGGGGGGAGAGAAAGGCTGAGTGCTAGTGATTTCTCAACATTGACCTTAAAGCCAGAAGCCCTGCCAAATATCTCCAGTTCCCTCAGGAAGGCTGAGAGTACCGTATCTGGTTTGTTGAGCATTTCTAGGACATCCTCCACATAGAGACTTATGGTGTGTTGGTCGCTCGCGAAGGGCACCTCGGTGATGTCAGGGTGGTCCCGTACTCTTTGAGCTAGCGGCTCCATGTAGAGGGCAAACAAAAGGGGCAACAACGGGCACCCCTGACAACTGGGAAGGAGTCAGAACTGTAGCCGTTGGTTCTGACCATCGCAGTTGGGGAGCGGTAACAGTTGAGGATCTGGGTCTTTAACTTTTCCCCAAGGATGAAATGTGCAAAAACTTGTTCCAAATAGGGCCAGTGAACTCTGTTGAAAGCTTTTTCGGTATCTATTGCTAATAGCAAGTCGTTGCCGGGGGCCCTTGATGCTTTCTCAATAATGTGGAGCATGCGTTTGGTGATGTCACTAGTCTGCCTCTGGGGAATAAAGCCTGCTTGGTCTGGGTCGATCAGTGAGGGCATATATAGGTTCAGCCTGTAGGCCAATATTCCTGTGAATAGTTTTAGATCTGTGTTTAACAGGGATATTGGTTGGTATGAGCTGCACTGTGTTTTGTCTTTACCTGGCTTAGGGATAACAGTTCTTGAGGCTGCGAGCATCGAGGTAGGAATTGCCCAAGGCTCAGTGAATTCATTGAAAAGTAGTATCAGGACGGGTGCTACCACAAGGCAAAAGGTTTTATAAAAGGTCAATGTCAATCCATCCAGGCCTGGGGATTTCGCCAGCTTCAGACAGGAGATTGCTGAGATAACTTACTTGATAAAAATCTCTCTGTCCAGCTGTTCGGCTTGCTCCAGGGTTAGAAAGGACATTTGCGTCTCTTGCAAATCTTGTCTGCTATCAGAGCTGTCCAGAGTTTGGTTCGAGTAGAGGTTTCAGTAAAATTCTTGAAAGCCGTTTACTGTGTCCTTATCCTCCATCACTAAGTCCCCCCAACTTGTGAATCCCTTGAATCCCTTGTTTCTGCCAGCTAACTCATAGTTTGTCAGCTAACAGCTGCCTGCATTTGTGCCCTCCCACATGAAAGAAGTGGTGCAGCCTGAGGGCTGCGTTTTCTGCCCGCTCTAAATCAATTGCAGCCAGCTGTGAGTGTAGCGTGGTCAGCTGACACCATATTCTTGGGGCCCCAGTGCGCTGGTGTTTGTGCTCTAATTCTCTGATTTGCTGAGAGAGGCCTTCCCTTTTCTCCTTCCATAGTCTATTATCTGTGGCTAAGATCGCAATGAATTTGTCTCTTAGTGCAGTTTTGAGTACCTCCCATAGTACTGCTATATGGACCCTGGGGTGTCATTATTTGATAGATAGTCCTTGATGGATTGTTGGATCTGTGTTACTACCTCTGGGCGCTGCTACAGCATATTTCCCAAATGCCATTGTCGGAACGGGTGCTCCTGTGGAGGGAGCAACAATGAGATTATTACTGCTGCGTGGTCTGAGAATGACACAGTGAGGATCTCCATCTCTGTTGTGAGTGTGTGTATGTTTTTTGTACCTAGGAGGTAATCCAGTTTAGCGTATGTTTTATGTGCGTTAGAAAAAAGTATTCGTTGGTCTGGGGATGGGCTACCCTCCAGAGATCTATGAGTCCCAGCACCCTCAACCAGGTGTGACCCTCTCTGGACAATGCTCCCGTCTGCCCATGATGCTGTGCTGATCTGTCTAGAGTGTTGTCGAACACCAGGGTAATATCCCCCCCAGGAGCACCCTACGTTCATCAGTGGACAGTGTCTCTGACAGCGCTGTATGAAGGAATTCCTCCAGCCCCTTGTTTGGGGTGTATACTGAGCCCACTACTATTGCCTGATCCCCCAGTGTGAAATGGTAGGTAAGAAGCCTACCTTTAATTTCAGCCTCCCTTGGACCACCTTACCTCTATAGGATTGGGCCACCAAAATAGCCACTCCTGCCGTTTTTGTAGAGCACAATGAAAAGAATTGTTGGGGGAAGGCATGAGATATGAGGCAGTGGCAATCCCTAGCCAGCTGGTGGGTCTCCTATAAGAGCTATATATCTGCCCTCATGTTTTCCAAATAGCATAAAACTGCCTTGCGTTTCACTGGATTGTTAAGCCCCTTCACATTGAGGGTGAGTATTCTAAGCGGGGGTAGGCTGCATGTGTACAGGCGAGAGGTGACCAGGCTGTGAGTGCCCTCTGCTCTAGAGGCCTGGGTGGCTCCATCTCGGCAGTCAGGAGCAACCTGTCTGGCCCTTCAGTGTATCGTTTTGTGTAATTTAGAGGTGAGTGGAGGACCCAAAACAAAATTCCCCTGTTTTTGCGGTGTATGGGTGGCAAGGTCCTGATTAGTGTTGTGGTCTGGTCCCTGAAGGACATAGGGTGCATTTCTCAAGCTTTGCAAAGAATTTCTTCTTTGACCTGAAAGTCATGCACACAGACCAGTATGTCCCAAGGTGGTGCTTTGTTAGAATGGGCAGGGTCCACTCTATGTGCTCTCTCTATCGTAATTTATGCATCTTGGGGTTTGCTAAGGACATGACAAAAGAGATCCCTCTCAAAGCTAAATATGTCCTCTCCTACCTCTTTTGTCGCTACACCTCGGATGCGGATGTTATTCATGACATCGGAGGGCCTACTGCTGGAGTATCATCATTTCCTCATCTCGGCTGTCCCCTTTATCCTCTAGTGCCACTACTTGGTTTCCAAGGTAGTTCACATCCTTCCTGATCTCCTTGATTTCCTGCCTGAGGTCCTATTTGACTGACTGCAGGTCCTCCCGGAGTACAGAGAACAGGGACTCCAGGAATGTGTGCGTTACCGGTTCTTCTGGTGAGTTTTTGGCCTGGTTTTGGAGTGCCTCCACTGCTGAGGATGTGTCCCCCATATTGCCCCTGGTGGGGTGTGTGAGTGTGTCCTCGAGAGAGCAGTCTTTCTTTGCGATGTTTGTAGACATTTTTAATTGCGCTCCCTTAGGGTCTCTAGCTGTCGGTCCCGGGGACCCAAGGTCTCTGACTGCCGGCCTGATGTCCTTGTGCAGCCTCCCTCTGCTTATGCAATAGCCGCGGCCTCTGCCTAGCAAAGGGAAAGGGTAGCCCGGATCTGCTCTGGACTGTGGGGACCAGTTTTGTTTGTTCGTTAGGCCTTGCTGGGTAGCCCACGTGTCGATCCTCTGTCCCCTTGTGTGGATCGTACCTGCCCTGGTGCGTGGTCTAAGGGCCATGTGTGTGGGTCCCCTATGCCGACCCAGTCTGGTGTCAGGGACAGGTGCTCAGCCGGGCCCCTTAAAGCATTCCTCTTCAGGGGGCCCTCTCTCCCTGCGACCCCGGGGTGGATCAGGACTCTTGCTGTCGTCCAGCTCCATCAGTTGCTCTCCCAGGCTAGATGGAGCTCTATCCGTGGGGGGCCTGTCCTGTTACCGCTTTATCCTCTCGTGTCTCCAGCCAGACGGCCTTTCCACCCCCCCCATGAGGGGTTCAGTCTCCGGGCCGTGCTCCTCTCCTCACCTTTAACTGGAACTGGCCGGCACCCTGTTAACTATGTTTTGGCCACCGAGTCTCTGAGATGCTCCCCTGGCGTCGCTGCAAGCCCCTAGTTTTCTGCTGCTTCTGGCAGCAGCTGCCACGTGTCTCACTGGTGCCTTCCTCTAGGCTCTGGAGGGCCCCACTGCTTCTGGCGCATAGACCCACCGTGTCCCACCCACCGCATCAGGGTTAATTGCTCAGCCAGGGCCCCTTACAGCACTCCTCATCCGGGGCCTTCGCTCCATTCGGCCAGGGTTCTTGCTGCAGTCCAGCTCGCTCGGTTGCTCTCCAAGGCTAAATGGCGCTCTCTCTATGGAGGGGCATGTCTTGCCACAGCTATAGCCTTCCGTGTCTCTGGCAAGAAGGCCTTTCTACCCCCCTTCTGTAAGGATTCAACCTCGGGGCCTTGCTCCTCTCCTCACTTCCAGGGGTACTGTCCTTCTCCCCAGTCTACATAATTTCGACCACCAGGTCTCCGCGATGCTCTCTTGGCCTCGCTTCGAACCCGGAGTTTCCTGCTGCTTCAGGCGGCTGTTGCTGCGTAACTCGTTGATGCCTTCCTCTGGGCACCAGGGACCCTCACCACTTCCGACGTGTGGGCCCGCCTTGCCTTGCTCACCAACTGCTGCCATAGGTTTCCTCGGGCCTGTAGTCGGACTCGGTGGGCTCCTCTAGCCGGGCTGTTTTGTCTGCTCTGAGGTAAGGGCCTCCCGCCGGCCCATCGTTTGGGCCGAGTTCCTTTCCAGGCTCCACCCCTGCTTGCTCCACGGCACCTTTGGTGCTTATCTGCCAGTCAACGGTTATCACGAATGCCCTGACAGGTGCATCTATCCAGGCAGCTGCGCTATACTGCCGGGTACGCTGTTTCGTGCCGGCGGCAGGCAGGAGAGGCGAAGGAGATTGTCCTACCTCACCGCCAACTTGACCACTCCCTACCAATTCATATATTTTTGTAGAACTAGTTAAGCAGAGGATTAGGTTGCTAGCAATACATATACTTCTGAGGTATCAAAGAGATAACCTAGAACCAAAGTCTAAATCGATTTGCTTGAATAGAAAAGGTTGAGAATTAAGATTTAGTCACATTTTGAAGGGCTTGGTTTTAGTTGGGTACATATTTAGAGTATGTCCATACATATGACTTCGCTTCCCTCAAAGACAGAGGTAAGAAAAGTGCATGTATTGTTCAATGAATACATTTCATGTTAATAAAAAGTGTATATATTAGGCAGGATCCAATTCACAAAGACGTTTATGAGTACGAGTTAAGTATTCATGTGTCCTACTTTACATACTCTTAAATGCCTTTGTAAATTTCCTCTAAACATTTAAACTGTGAATATTCAGGAAATATTTATATATAATCATTACGAAAAAAAGTACCCAGACCTTGGTATGCATGACACATTTTTCTTATACCACAAAGGAATCCTCCTACCTGTAGAAGGCAGCAAGTATTATTTTGTGTTAGGCAGCTTTCTAAAAACCTGCAGCTGCCCCTGAGGCCTGTATTCATGGTAATGCATGCTGGCCTTGTAGAATTCACAAGAACAATCAATAAGACTACTTCCTTGGAAGCATAAATGCAATTGCAACGGCTTAGCAGCTAGGGCAATTGTCGGTCTAAAACCTAGGTCCCACATGGCCCCCCATCTTAAAGCCCTTCACTGGCTCCCAGTGAGGGAGCGGATAAAATTAAAGGCCATGGTAACTTTCTTTTAAAGCTCTCCACAGCAAGGGGTCCAGCTACCTCAGGAGACGTGTCTGCCGGTACGCACCTACAAGGGCACTCAGATCATCCTCTGCGGTGTTTGTGTGTGTCCCTAAAGTGCGCCTTCAGTTATGGAGTTCGGGATGCACACCTGTCTTTATATATTCATCCAAACATTATCCTGTAATCCAAGAATGCGTGCCTATTGCCCAAACGGCACGAAAGTGAACACGGTTATGAAAGTGGGGCGTTCTCTACGCCCCTACCAGATGCACAGCTGTAAGCGCCATTATGGCAGTTATATTTTGTAGTCCTTCTTCATCGCTTGATCATCATAATTCATTTTCTCAACAATCTTTTTGAATTAAACTGTAAAGGTTCCATTTGTATTTCGAACCACACGCGGAATTATTTGCCATTTTTCCAAACTTCTCATGCTCCAAACATGACCATCCGGCCCTCAAAAAGGAACACGACCAATGCAACAATTCATCCAAGGCAGTGCTTTTATTAAAAAACCCGAAGCATTTTGGGCAATCAGGTGCCCTTCTTCGGGGGTCACTGTAAATGACAATGGAAACAATGAGTAACAATTACCATTTTAAATCCATGATTATAAAACTTGTTTCAATATAACATTAACATATTCTTATTTTCTATATACCAAAAATACCCACCCTTCCAATGCTCTATACTGAAAAGAGACATACTCTGCTATTTCATAAACAACCCGACCTGCTGAACAGTCAACTTTCCCATCCTTTCCCACAAATTCCATGCAATATATCATCAATCTCCCTTCCTCCACGTCCCCCTCAAGCTCACTTTCTCCATTTCTCATTTTTCAAGGACTAAACATGGAGAAGTCACTCTGGGTGCATAGGCAAGGGCTGTTCCGTAATTGGTATATAGAAAATAAGAATATGTTAATGTTATATTGAAACAAGTTTTATAATCATGTATTTAAAATGGTAATTGTTACTCATTGTTTCCATTGTCATTTACAGTGACCCCCGAAGAAGGGCACTTGATTGCCCGAAATGCATTGGGTTTTTTAATAAAAGCACTGCCTTGGATGAATTGTTGCATTGGTCGTGTTCCTTTTTGAGGGCCAGATGGTCACGTTTGGAGCATAAGAAGTTTGGAAAAATGGCAAATAATTCCGCGTGTGGTTCGAAATACAAATGGAACCTTTACAGTTTAATTCAAAAAGATTGTTGAGAAAATGAATTATGATGATCAAGTGATGAAGAAGGACTACAAAATATAACTGCCATAATGGCGCTTACAGCTGTGCATCTGGTAGGGGCGTAGAGAACGCCCCACTTTCATAACCGTGTTCACTTTCGTGCCGTTTGGGCAATAGGCACTCATGCCAGTTTGCACGCATTCTTGGATTACAGGATAATGTTTGGATGAATATATAAAGACAGGTGTGCATCCCGAACTCCATAACTGAAGTTGTATAAACCATTGCCCTGCATCGGGGTAGCACCCACCAGTTTAAAAATGATTAAAAATGAATAAGAAGTAAAGACAGAACATTGGATACCATACGCGGCGAAACATCTTCATTCATCTTACAAGCCGGTGTTGATATTTATAGAGAAATGTTTGTGTTAAGATAAATATGAACATTATTTGATGGCGAGGATTTTCATTGCATGTTCAGTTTTCATGTGTTATGGCAAATACATATGACAGTTCAGTCTCAGTTTATGCTTGTTCACTTTATTATGGGTGATGTAGTTGTTGACAGTGCTCAGGCCTATTTGCATGGAGCGCTGTCGGCGGGAAAATGAATGTAATTAGCCTATTAGGAAGTTGGAAAGATGCGCACACGTGATTAAATAAGGGAGGGGCACAGGGAGTACTGACAGTTTGGAACGGAGCAGAGGCTGGGTGAATTTTAAAAGCTCACGGCAGGTACGGGTAGAGAAGGGTCACATAATTTAACTGAGGGATGAAGGCGTGAATAGTGACAGAGGTATGGTGGGACGAACGGAGATCAGGTGGATAAGATCTATGGAGTAGAAATAGGGAAGTTGCGGAGGAACTGAAGTGTTTTCTAAAAAAACGAGTGAAAGGGAGAAGGGTGGCTGGAATAGTGTAGAAACGAAGGATTGGGTTGAAGGGGGGAACCTCAAGGAAAAAGTATCTTTTGGTTAGGTTGAAAGTGAGATAAAATAAAGGAGAAAGTGAGCTTGAGGGGGACGTGGAGGAAGGGAGATTGATGATATATCGCATGGCATTTGTGGGAAAGGATGGGAAAGTTGACTGTTCAGCAGGTCGGGTTGTTTAAGTAATAGCAGAGTATGTCTCTTTTCAGTATAGAGCATTGGCAGGGTGGGTATTTTTCAAGGACTAAACATGGAGAAGTCACTCTGGGTGCATAGGCAAGGGCTGTTCTGTAATTGGTATATAGAAAATAAGAATATGTTAATGTTATATTGAAACAAGTTTTATAATCATGGATTTAAAATGGTAATTGTTACTCATTGTTTCCATTGTCATTTACAGTGACCCCCGAAGAAGGGCACTTGATTGCCCGAAATGCACTGGGTTTTTTAATAAAAGCACTGCCTTGGATGAATTGTTGCATTGGTCGTGTTCCTTTTTGAGGGCCGGATGGTCACGTTTGGAGCATGAGAAGTTTGGAAAAATGGCAAATAATTCCGCGTGTGGTTCGAAATACAAATGGAACCTTTACAGTTTAATTCAAAAAGATTGTTGAGAAAATGAATTATGATGATCAAGCGATGAAGAAGGACTACAAAATATAACTGCATAATGGCGCTTACAGCTGTGCATCTGGTAGGGGCGTAGAGGACGCCCCACTTTCATAACCTAAAGTGCGCCTGGCACGCAGTGGTGACAAATCCTTCAGCCTCCTGGGGGCACAAACATGGAATAAACTTCCGTTGCCCCTTAGAATCTCCACGGACCTGATTAATTTGAAAAAACGTTTGAAAACTTTGCTTTTTAGGAGCTAAATCATCTCCAGGGCAGCATTGTGTGGACCTGTAGTGCCGGGACACTCTGCTTGGAGTAGCTGCATGCTTTATAAATAGCAGTCATTCATTCATTAATTAGTGAAATGCTGTTGTTTGATCCTCATAGAGTTCCAAAACATTGATCACTTTGAGTATGCACCCGCACATGAAACACCATAGAGAATATTTGGGAAATAATTATACAGATGTTGTAATGCAGTTCATCTATGTAATTGAAATTACATAGAGCACGCGCTTCAGTTGTGGAAAATGTACTTTGCTCTTCTAAAACTTGAAATAATAAAAGATCACGTGACACTCTCTGACTTGTTGGAGAAAGTTCATGAATATGTTATCAATTATGAATGGCATAGTTTTATTCACAAATAACAAGTAAAAAAACATTTTTATAGAATAGGAATACGGATAGCTGTGTACAGCATGCACTTTGATGCCAACCTTTTTTTTTAAAGTGGGATTAATAAACATAAACCTGGCCCGCAAACATATATTCCACATAAGGGAAATCTGACAAACATGTCGTTCCTTTAAATATTTTTTCACTGTGACCACTTGGACTTCTAATTAGAGAGTACAGCATTGGATGAGGTCACTGAAAGTTAACCAAATGCCTGTTCTGTAACAGCAGGTTTGTGAGGAAACCTGGGTTTACCTCAGGTAAGTGTGGTTAAAGTGAAATGTATTTAAAGCTTTTTAGCAGCATCAAAAGAACAGCAAAATCAAACAGGTAAAAATCCCCAAAACAATGCAGTAAAATAGATTTTTGAAACATCTTTTTATTATTATCATCATGTGAAGTGAACGTATGATGTATACAAGGCATACATAACACTCAAGATATAGAAACAACAAGAAATATTGAATCAAAAATAAGCCTTCAAGAGGACAGGTCCCCATGCTCCTCCTACTCACTCACTATGCAAACAGTTGCAACAAACTTAATCATGGTTAGGACATTATCAACATTTCAAGATGGCGCCTAGTTCTTATAAAATATAACCTATAGATGGTTTATAGCACAAGACAGTTTTCAAGTCCCATTGTGTTCGCAGTCTCTGGGCTCCTAATGCCTCATTAAATGCAACTGTCCTTTTCTGCTAATCAGCAATTGGCGTATATGCTGTTACCTGCATGTATTTGAGCAAGGCATGGATATGTTTTGGAATGTCTTCAATTTCTAACAATTAAAGACCCAATATAATTCCATAGGTCTTCACTACTTGGGAACCCCATAACTTCCATTATATGGTTGAGGATTTGCTTACAGAAAGGGGTTAATTTTGTAGAGGACCACCGTATGTGGTTCAGGAAGCCATGCTTCTTGTTACACAACCATTTCCCATCTAATTCCTTGGGAAATATTCTTGCACTGTTGCAGAGTAAGGTACCCTCTATACAATAATTTGTACCAGGACTTAAAACAGAATACACCGGGAAACCTGATGTATGTCTCTCCATAGGTGGTCCAATTCTTCCGCCTCTGTAATTTCCCAAAGTTCATTTTCTGATGTCCTCTGATGTGCCCATATGAAAAATGACACAAACATGAATGAGAAACATTGGTCAGGGATATCAGGAGTTCTGAATTTTAAAGAAAAGGCAGAAATTGGTTTTTAGATTAAAATAAGTTCTCCAGAATCAACTTTTTCCAATGATTTTGTGCATTCCCTAATGGTACCTTAGGGAGAGCACCACATTTACTTTTAGCACTGAAACAACCTAAATTCTCCAAGACCCCCGAGATTGCTGTTAAAAAGTTTAATTGTTAGAAAAACGCCTTCTGTCCAAAACCCACTTCTACTCGATTCGGTTTGGTTCATAAAACTTTATTCAGCTTGTAAAACAACCATAAATGTACATAGAACATATAATAAATAGAGTAAAAACATCAAAGTAGCCATATAAAAACATTTTCTCAGTATACCCATTACATAATTTAAAATCGAAGTCCCACTATTACATAATGCGTTTCCTCACGTTAATGAATAAAAAGGGCAACATTGCAACACACTGAGGGTTCATTTATTGCAATCAAATATTTCATGGAAAGTTTATTAGTTCTAATGTTCTGCACAACAAGAATGGGTTTTAGGTAAAAACACCTAAGATTCTGAAAACAATTAAAAAATAGCAGAAAGTGCAACATGCTTTGCATGCTTCGACCATCACATGGACAAGGGGTCATATCTGAAGCACAGGACTTCATATTTGGAAAGACCACTAAATGATGCACCATACCACATCTTAGTCCTACCAAGGCAAAATGATGCTGCATATTTGTCACCCAGGATAATAGCTATTACCACCCTCCTCTAAGTCAAATTACATATAAAGGGCATCTGATGATTTCATCCTATCAACAGCCATTCGCCAGTCAGATCTATAATGAAAAAATGTTTCTTTGAAAGTCTTCTTTGTTAATGATAACACCTGTGCAGGATCTGACAATATGGGCAATTTAAACAGCATACTAAAAGTGGAATTAATATAAGCTAACCAGGGGATACAAGGAAATGTTTTCCAGGGTTAGACAATCTAAAATAATTGATCTAGTAAAGCTAGTTTCCTCTTTTGCCCATAAGGAAAACCATAACAAGAGAAGTTTCACCAAAAGTTTATCTTCTAAATACTGCAGGCCGACCTCCTGATAAACAATCACAGTCGAAGCAGAAACAGGTAAACATAATAACCGTTTTAAAAAAACTGTTTTCCTCAATCTGCAAGGCAGTGCTAGAGATGTAACCCCAAAGTCCGGCCCCATATGTAGCAGTGGCACCCCTCTAGCCTTATAATCACCTGCAGCAGAAAACGCTGTGTTTCGAAAAGGTCGTTGACAGCAAATGTCACACCCCCCAATCGAGAATACGTCGTTTTATTCAAATGTTCCCAAACTGTCAAGTACTGTTCTGCCTCAGCACCATAAATAAATGTTCTATTCCAGTTTCACAAAAAAATGATATCTTCTTCCTGGCCACTTCTAAGCAGTCAATGTTACAGACCCAGCTTCAAGGGTACAACGTCACAGATAGAAGTGAATGAGGTACTCAACCATTAACTCCAGTAAGACCATCAGCTACAATCTAATCCCACATAGTAGTGAGGCCTAAAGTCTAGTCTCCATTTTAGATTCACATTTTGAACTTTTCATCTTTTTCTAACCCTGACTCTTCACATAGTTCTCTAGTAGCGTGAGCATACATTGCTTAAGCATTTATTCCTGGTAGTCAGTGTTGCCCTGTAGTCTGTACATACTGTCCAGGGATGAACAATCAGAATGTGCTGCTCTTGTTGTTGTATTTCCTGTGCTTATTAGAAGATCATATGCTTTAGCTAGACAAAACCAATAGAAATGCTCTGGGCCTCTGCCACAGTGTATTAAGACAGTGCTTTATTATATAAACAGTGTCCGTGCTGTACTCCATGAGAGGAGTACTACTTTTTGTTTTATTTTTTTTTTATTGAGCAGAAAAATAGAAAGAAATTCAGAATGTTGCAGTAAATACTCAATATAACATCAGTAAATAATAAGAAAGGGATCATTTAAAGTACAGTGTAACAGCAATACATTTAAATCATACTAAGACATTAGGAAGAAGTAAACTCTCGTCCCCAATCGACCATATCCATCCCTACCTCTGGCATAAAATGATATTATAGTTCATTGCATCATAAATAAACAATTATTTGAGTGCAAAAAGCAGTAAACATCATATAAAACAGACGATGGAGGGATAAACAACATGGAGCAATCCTCAATGTGTTGCATAATTTCCCAAACCCTCATAAATCTTTCGATCGCACCAACCCTTTTTGCATAGGCCTCATCGAATTTACTTGAGCGGGTCATTTTCTTATGCCATTCTATTTATGTGGGAAATTGTCCTCCAATTCTGCAGAATCAAGGACCGTGCCACCAACGAAGTGATCAAAATAAAGGCTTACTTGGCTTTAATATTGGTCGCTGTTAATTTTGTTTTGACCAACCAAAAAGTGCCACTGTGGGCTCCGGGACGAGATGGCTCTGTGCGCCTTTACTTAAGGTGCCAAATATTTTTTACCAGAATTGGGCCAGCAATGGACAAGTAAAGAAAGTATAAAGCCAATCTCCACCATCTGGTTGCTGGCACCTAAAGCATCTATCTTCCAATTCTGGGTACATTCTATGTAAGGCTTTAGGGGTGTAGTACAGCATCCATCGTGAGAGGAAAGACATACACTTACAATTAACAGCCCTTCAGGCTTTACTAGCAAGTTGCGAGATTGTCAGCCACTCAACCTCAGGAAAAAAGCATTGCGTTGTCGCAGAAATTTTTGACAAGAAATTCTTTATTAGATGGTTTTCCCCTTGACTCGCAGAAACCTATACCAGTTACCCACCCCGTTTAGCCTAGTTTTAAAAATAGAGGTCAATAGTGGTGAAGGAATGGCATGAGCAGGAAAACAAACATTTTTCACAAGCTGGATAATTTGTATAAATCCCCCAAAAAAGGGCTTACTACGATCTCCACACCTTGCTAAGATTTCATGCCAAGTGATACACCTTCCTCCCAGAGAAAATGGCCCGCTCTCTGAAACCATTTAGATTCCAAAACCTTAATTGGCTGGACTGGATTTGTAGACCTAAAACTTCGCATTCCTTTAACTGGAGATATTCATACCTGGTCTTGGGCGCGTTGGTAGTATAGAGAGACTGGAGTCTAATACAGAGGTCTTGTAATGTCTTATACCTTGTTCTTTTTGGGAGTTTGGCTGTTTTTATAAAAAAAAAAAATCCTCTAACAATGCAATGAATCCGGCATACGAAACAAAAAATCGAGGAGGGAAGCGCCACAGTATACATGTATCTGGGGCAACCCAACCAAAAGGAGTACGAGGGAGAAGAGGCCATCGATCAAGTAGATCCCTAATTTGTTTTAAAGTAGCCTCATAGTTCGGCATAGGAATAAGTTATATAAACTCCTAGAAATCAAATCGGATTGATCGAGACCGCTGGCCAATGAAAACACCCAGGAAATTATTAAAAATCAGGGTTTCTGTTTTATTATGATACATTTTGTACCCGCCAATAGATTGAAACTGGTGGAACGCACCCCAAATTGTATTTAGGGTTAACTCATCAGGCCTGAGATACAGAATTATAACATCGGCAAATTATTTGAGCTTGGCCATCCCTTCCATTGGAGCTTTGATTGCCCGATTGGCCCTAATCCTGCCTACCAAACGTTCGAAGAAGAAGGTAAAATTACAGGCGATAAAGGACAGCCCTGAGGAGTCCCCACATTTATATCTATAGTTCCGAGCTTGCTGGAATTTTAAAAAAAGGGCTTCAGAATACGGCGTCTGCCAAAGGTGCCAAATTGCCTATTCCAAGAGCAGAAACACATCAGGGCATCTCCCGCCACCTCTCTTCATTGCTGGCTCCCAATGCAGAAAACCAAGGTGCGTCAAGCCGGAGGACATGAAGACGCAAGCTGTGGTGCATTGTGTGAGGGGGGGTGGAGCAGCTCACCTAGGGGCAGTGCATGCTTGTGGGTTCACCTGTGGCCCTGCCCCCACCTTAAGAGGAGTACTTCTGGGATTATCATGGAACTACTGTGAACTGTGACTGAGATGCAGCCCTACTGACTATGACCTCCATTCTCCTAAGGAAGATAACCTGTACATGTATCCGGCTTCTTGACACCTAAGACCAAGGTATGCTGTTTAGACAATCCCACTTGATCTGGCAGAGGGTAATCCCACTAGGCTCTCTTTAGTGTAATATTAGATACAGTTCGAAGTAAGCAAACATTAGTACCAATTAACATGTCTGAATTGTTCATATTGTTTACCATTCAATTAATGCTGGCGATAGTAGTATATCTCATCTTTCTAATAATTGCAGCTCAGGCTTATTTTTTGCAAAAATGTGATCATTTTAATAAATATTTGAAAAATACAATTTTGTATCTTTCTTGTATTTGCCTTAGGCATACAAGAGTGACCAAACAAAAGGGTTAATTCTGTTTCCACTGATTCCTTGGAAATCAAAGTGTCATGTTTGAGATTGACAATAACATCTTTTACCTTGGTCAGTTTATGGGTTGAATCCAGTACTGTGAGCTAGCCGAAACATGTCAACACTTACTGATGGTATATGTGAACTAAGGGTCTTATTACAAGTTTGGCAGCCCGCCACTGCTGCACCGACAGGAGAACCTCCAAGCTCGTAGTGCGCCCGCCCACCCACCGGATTATGAGTGTAATCCAGGGCAGGTGGACAGTGCTGTGGATGTCTCATGGCGGTGGGCTGTTAGGCTCATAGGAGAGCCTAAAATGCAGCCCGCCGCTGTTGACAGAGCTTGCAGCATGTTTCTGCATGGTGTTGCATGCATGCCACACTGTGAAGGAACAGGGGTGCTATTACAGGGTGCCACAACATGTGCCCCCCTTATGCATTTCAGGCCCAGATTCGGCCCTGTTAGGGCCCCCTTAGTTGCCTCAGCGCAACCCTTTTTATGGTGGGCTCACCCCCAGAAAAAGGGTGCTGAAAAGGCAGGTCCTAATATGCTCGGCATGCTGGCAGTGGAACCACCAGCTGATTCAGGCTGGTTGCAGACCATCGGCTTAGCAGGATCTTTTTTCCCGTCAGAGCTGATGGTCTCATGGTGGTCCCGCAGTGTGGCGGTGGTCAGACCGCCACCAGGAGTATGGTGGTCCTTAGCACCACCGTGCTCATAATAAGGTCCTATGTCTCTATATTGTGAAGTTTGTGTTGGTCGTACTATATATGTAGGAACCTTATAATAACATGGTCAACTGGTTCTTCTCTCAAATTGTCCTTTTTGGTTTGATTTTCCTACGCAGGTCAGGAGGCCACCTTCCATGATCATATGGGAATCATGATCATTTGGGAAAAACTTTGTTGGAATGGGAACATCCCTTGATTGATCCAACTGTATGTGAAACTTTTATTATGAACGGCAAGTTGTAATTGGCAAAGACCAGGATGCTGGAACTACCATAAATAAGTACCTGTTTGTACCCAGTTCAGAGGCTGCAACTACTGCACAAATTGCAGGTCTCACCAGAGCTTCATGTTGGCGGTCATCACGGGTGGCAGAGTTTTGGGAAACTGACCTGTTTATGGTCGTGAAGAGCCCATACGTTAGGATTTTCATCTTTTTTTTCTAGAGGAGCTTCTCACTGATGCCAACCAAGGGTATGGGTCCTGGGAGGCATGTCTTAGGCATCAGGATAAACATCGGCAGAGGCCAGCAGCAGGGGTCATGCAGGTTCTGGAAGGTCCAGTTGGTGCTGGTAAGCTGGGCAGTTGCTGGGAGGCCTCTGTAAGCTTGCTGTGTCCCTGGAGCTCACACAGGAGGTCAATCAACTCACCTTTGGTGTCACTCAGGGTCGCCTGGGATCAAGGCAAGCAGGTCCAATCTTCCTTCTTCAGACAGCAAGACAGTCCTTCAAACAGCAGGGCAGTCCTATTGACAGCAGGGCAGTCTCTCTTATGAAATGTTCACAGGTGAAGGAGGGTTCTGAAGAGTGGTTCTGAAAGTTATATTTTATGTCTAGTGCCAGCTTTTGTGAGGGAGAATTTGTTACCCCGAACACTGATTCTTATCAGTTCTTACCCTTCTCCTGGTCCCAGCTCCAAATTGTCTAGGGTGACGTAAGGCAGGCTAAACCTGGTGTCCATTTCCTTTTTTATGCTGTGGGCAAAGCCTTTCAAATGTAAGTGGGGCTGGGTACAGCCCATTTCTTTGTCATCCTGTCAGGATTGCCCATCCTCTCTTCACCTAAGCCCCTTTGTCTCAATGTCTGAAAGCAATATACAAACTCCAACTGCAGAGGCATTCACAACTAAGTAACCAAGGACACTGGCAGAAAGGCACAGTTGGTTGGGACAAAAAAAATGCCAACTCTCTGAAAGGGATATTTTCAGAATTGTGACTTAAAATCCAACTTTAGCAGAAAAGAGGATTTGAAATTACAATTCATTTTAAATTACAATTGATTAGAGAAATTACAGCACATCTCTGTCCACTCCATATCTAAAGTTAGCGCTTATTAAATGTAATAGGTTAACACAGTGCTAGTCAATGGGAGGGATAGGACTTGTAATAGGGAAAAATGAGTTTAGGATTTTTTTACTGCCGTGACATATAAAACGTAAGTGCATATATCCTACTTTTTAAATATAATGCACCCTGTCCTATGAGTCTCTACAGCCTACCTTAGGAGTGGGTGACTTAAACAAATATCAAAAAGGAATGTTTTGGCCTGGTAAAAGGTTTATTTTGCCAGGTCGAAGTGGCAGTTTGAAACTTCACTGCAGGCTGCAGCGGCAGGCCTTAGAAATGTTTTCAAAGGCCACATTAGTGGGTGGCACAATAAGTGCTGCTGCTCACTAGTAGCATTTAATTTACAGGCCATGGGTACATGTAGTACCATATACTGGGGACTTCAAGTAAATAAAATATACCAATTAACTGTAGGCCAATATTACCATGTTTAAGAGGGAGAGCACAAGCACTTTACCACTGGTTAACAGAGAAAAAGTGCACAGAGTCTCAGAAGCCAATAACAACTAGTCTAGTAAAGGGAGGAGGCAACAACCTGGGGTGACCTTGTATAAAGGGCCAGGTCCAACAGGTATTAAGAGTCCATCCAAAGAAGCTCACAGCTAATCATGAACATCAAGTCACCAAAAAGCCATAGATTTCATTGCTCACCGTTTTGCTACCAATGACATAACAAGGTTGACCCATTCTCCTCCATTAAGCCAATCAATAGCCTTCATTTGCTGCAGAGGGGCCAGTGGAATGTAACTAATAAGTGGTTCATTTGGAGAAGAAAAAAATATAACAAAAGCGTTTGGTTGGATTAGACAAACTAGGGTAGCCAAATAGTTGTATTGGATGACTAATAATTAAAGCAAAACCAAACCAGTCAAAAAAACTGAGAGGGTTAGGAGAATATACCAAACATGACTTCATAATGAGAGTGGAGGTGGTGTAACAGCACCTTGCTTCTATGACAAATTAATGCCAAAGAAAGGTATAAATAGAAATAACGTGCTAGATATCTTAATTCAGGTTTATCTTCAGTAAATAGTGATCAAATATAATATAGGTATTTGAACAGCTGAAATTTAAAAAAATCGATGTTTTAGCTCCGGAGGTTTACTTGACCTGAACCATCATAGGAAGTGAGTAAGAAAAGCAACCTGAAAGATCAGAAAGATATAGTCAAGCAAGAAAAAGAAGGCCTACAGACACCATGACGAGGCAGTGATTAAAGTAATAAAGTGGATGTTAGAAATTGGAGTGTCTAGTTGGCAGTGACCTGCACCATGTCCAAGTAGTTACCCTTCCCTCTAGTCAGGGTAAGGGAGTTACACCCCGAAGATAACCCCTGTTTAGTAGCTTGACACGAGCAATCAGGCTTATCTCAGAGGCAATGTGTAATGTATTTGTACATAGACACACAGTAACACAGTGAAAATGCTACAAATGGACACCATTCCAGTTTAGAAAGATAACCAATCTTTATCTAAGTAAAAGAAGACCAAAACGAGAAAAATCAAACATACACAATTCAACATGTCCCTTTTAAAAGGTTTAAAATAGTTCAGTCCATATAAAACTATGGCTGCGTCACTTTTAGTACAAAGTGCTTGGGATGCGTCAAAATCAAAGATGAAAACACATGCAGAGAAGGTGCTGCATTGGTTCCTTACATGAAGGAAGGTGATGCATCAGTTCCTTGCTCCAGGGGAGGTGATGCGTAGGTTCCTTACTGACACGTAGGGGTTCTGAAGCATCGGTTTCTTACTGGAAGAGGAGGGGATGCATCGGTTTCTGACTGCACAGGGCGGTGATGCATCGGTTTCTCACTGTGCGGGGAGGTGATGTGTCGTTTCTCCAGACATGCGGCCTCAGTTCCTTATTCAAGCCCAGCGTCGATGTCGACTTGGCTCACAAGTGCGATGCGTGGAAATCCAGCTGTGCCAGGGTCGATGCAGCAGAAGTGAAACAGCCACTGTGTCAATTCAGGCGCTGCACCGATCCTTTGGCCGCAGCATGGCGATGCAATGGTTTTTCAGCCTCCCAGCCGGGTCGGAGCATGTGTCTCAGACGTCGGAGACATAGTGCTCAGGACTCGGGCTGTGGCAAACGTGGAGCCACGCGAACCGGTGCAGTATTGATTCTCCCAGCCGTCAACAGACGTTGCGCCAATCCTTCAGCAGCAACATGGAGATGTGTTGGTTTTTCACCACCCAGCAAGCCTGTGGTTGGAAAAACAAGCGGGTGGGGTTTGCAGCATGGATTTTCTTGTTCTTTCTGCAGCAAATCTACCTTCAAGGGCCCACAGCTAGAATTAGCACCACTTGGCAGCTCAGAACTACCACCAGAGGAGACCACGGGCTGCAGGTGAAGTCTTTGATGGCCATGAGACTTCCAACTGGAGGCAAGCGCACACAAGTCCTTGGAAAACCTTCTCAGGCAGGATACAAAGCAAAATCCAGTCCTTTTCCTCTCCAAGATAGTAGCAGCAACTGCAAGCCAAGTGGGCAAAGCAACACAGCAAAGGGGCAGTCTCTCCCTGACATCTCTCCAGTGCTTCCTTGTGGTGGAGTCTTCTCTTGATCCAGAAGTGTTCTAAAAATATGGGGCTATAGGCCATACGTACACCACTTTTGGCCTTTGAAGTAGGCATACTTCAAAGGATTGTGTTTGTAGTGCAAAGATCCTGCCTTGCCGTGTCCTGGCTCCTGGCACACTACAGGGGGTGGAGACAGCATTGTGAGAGGACAGGCACAGCCCTATTCAGGTGTCAGTGACAACTTCTCTCACCACTCTAGCTCAGTACAGCCCATTAGCCTGGTAATGGGCAATCTGAATATGCAGGGCACACCTCAGCTCCCTTTGTGTGACTGTCTAGAGTGAATGCACAAACAGCCCATCTGTCAGTCTAAACCAGACTTGGATTCCACAGGCAGGCAGAGGCACAAGATGGTAAAGCAAGTACATGCAAGTACATGCCCACTTTCTAAAAGTAGCACACACAACAAGATGTTGGAGGGAGTGCTGAAACGTTTCAGCCATTCACCTCCAGTCAAGAGATCTGGGTTGAATTCATCATTCTTTTGCTCACTATGCCACCCCAGTTTAAACCCATCGATATGCAAATCAGTCTTGACCCTGCTGCTCCTGGTAACAGTCTAGCCCGAACTGCCAGGCCGGGTCCTCCATGGGTCAGAAACAAGCATCTTGTGACCAGTTTCAGGGTATCACTCCTCATCAGCCAGTCTAGCTTGAATCTTGTGGCACAGCCAACAAAGGACCCACATCTGTGCATACACTTGGACACTTAGGGCAAAGATAGCAAACTAAACAAAATGATGGCCGGAGTGCTGAAACTTTTCAACCACTCACCCCCAGTCAAGAGCTCTGGATTGAATACATCATTCTTCTGCTCACTATGCTACCCCAGTTTAGAACCAGCCATATGCAAATCAGTCTTGACCCAGCTCCTCCTGAGAACAGTCCAGCCCGAACTGCTAAGCCAGGTCCTCCCTGGACCAGAAACAAACATCCTGGGACCACTTTTGAGGTATCACCCCTCCTCAGCCAGGCTAGCTTGAATCCAGTGGCACAGCAAGCAAGGGTCCCACATCTGGGCATATCCTTGGCCAGTTAGGGCGAACATTGCAAACACAACAAGATGATGGATGGAATGCTGAAACTTTTCAACCACTCACACCCGGTCAAGAGATCTGGGTTGAATCCATTATTCTTTTGTTCACTATGCCACCCCAGTTTGGACCCAGCCACATGCAAATCAGTCTTGACCCTGCTCCTCCTGGGAACAGTCCAGCCGGAGCTGCAGCACTTTCTAAAAGTAGCATTTTCAAAAACACAATTTAAAAGTCACCTTCACAGAAAGCTATGTTTTTAAATTCTGAGTTCAGGGAACCGAAAATCCAAATCTCTATCTCTTCCTAAATTGAAAGTTACTCTTGTAAGGTGTTACAAGGCAGCTCCAATGATAACCAATGGGGAGATAGTCCTAGCAATAGTGAAAAATGAAATTATCAGTATTAAACTATTAGGACATGTAAAACACACCAATACATGTCCTACATTTCACATACACTGCACTCTGCCCATGGGGCTACCTTGGGCCTACTTTAGGGTTGCCTTGATAAGGTTGACATGTAGTGATATTCAAGATCCAATACCATTTGACAAAAAATGATGTAATGCATTTGACAATTTGAGAGAGTGTTGTGTGCCCACACTTGGGATCCCTGATCACAGTTTAAAATTATTTTAACTTAGTAATGAGAGAGGTGGATGTGCACTTTCGACTCTTACACAGAAACATGGAAATATACTGGCACATGCATCAACAATGCCATTTGCGATTCCTTAATAGCGAAAAATAAGGATTCGCTAATAAGGAATAGCAAAAGGCTATGCATGTAGAAATCGCTTACAAAATAGCGATTTCTAAACATTCCTTAATTGCTACTCGCAAATTGCGATTCGCAATTAAGGAATACCTCCCCATTGATTCCTATGGGCCTAGAGGCCCATAGGAATGAATGGGAAGACAATTTGCTAATCTCAATTAGAGAATCGCAAATTGCTCATTGTTAAATGGTAGCGGCAGTTTCAGTTGGTATCCTTTCAAGTATTTGCCCGGCGGTAATCGCCTCTCATACCACTCGATAATTTACCAATAAAAGAGGCAGGCGCTGGAGACTGGAAGGCAGGAAACAAGGTTTTATTCCGTCGGAGCAGAACACATCAGATCAGACAGCAAGGTATCGTCACGAGGTGCTCTGACTGCATCTCTGAGACCTGGTCTCTTATACACTGGTTTATTGCTTTATTACACATAGTACATTCTTGAGATTCCCTTGATGTGCGGGGAAATATCCCCTGAAGCCCCGGCTCAGATCCGATCCCACACATGGGTACAGTAGAGGTTCCCACCCTACCCGCAGTGGGAGATGGCTATCGCGCAGCAGGGAATTCCGCTAATTCCCGGGGGTGTGTGCAACCGGCCGGGTCTCAGGGGGTAGGGGCTTTGATCTACTGTAATCCCTTTGATGTGGGGTGTTTCCCTTACAGTAGGGGCAATAAACTGCATCCGCAGGGCTAGGTGATGGCCTGGGACCAGTTCAGACAATGGGGCGCAGGGGAAGGGGGGTTATCAAAGGAGAGGCATGACCATGTATGGGTTGTCGGTCGGAAGTGGTTCTGTAGCAGGGTCGCGCAGAAGGAGAGGGTTTATGGCCTGTATGAGAGAGCGGGGGTGGCCGGCGCGCGGGGGATGCTCGCAGCGCCGGGGGGAAGCGCTGGCGATCGAGAGTGAGCGGGGAGAGAGTGGGGTGCCTAAAATGGCGGCCGGGCATTCGCTGTGCGTGGCGCTGGGGAGGGGCAAGATGGCGCAGATAATGTTCAGTTTGCGAGCTAAATTTCCACAGTCCTCCCTTTTAACATATCTCGCCAGCTTGTCCGGCCAATATTCGCCTTTGTTAGCCTTTTAGTTACAGTATCGTCAATGTTCGTCACACATTTTAAAGATACAGAGTCGTTTAGGGTAGGCAGGAGTAATCTGACACATTTGTACATTGTCTCATACAGTTTGATAAAGTAGGCGAGGAGGAAGTACATTCAAAGTTGCAGTATAGTCGTGTACATGGCTGGTGTTGTATGAATGTTACTATACAAAGTTACATTTTTTTAACTTCTCAGTGTACAGTCGGAAGTGATTGATGCAACATCATGAAAACTTGATAAGAAGATAGTTAATATAATAAGGTGGTTGGGAGAGGATTTTCAACTTTTACATGGGTTCTTCTTTCCAGTGTCCTTGTTTCATAAAGAGCTATCACTGGTAAGCTCTCATTGTTGTTCTTCTTTCGTTGGCACTGTTGAGCACCGGCGGTGGAACTAAGGTCCAGCTCAAATCCGATTTCTTCACGTGGCAGGGTGCGACCACTCACTGTTCTTTGATTCCAGTCCTGTTTCCTAACACAGTTCACCACAGGTACTTTTGAGACAGGGTGCCGGCCTTTGTTCCTCGGTAGTAGGTCAAAGTCATAGTCCAAATGAAAGAGGAAGAGAGAATGGGGTGGCATGGGATCGGATCAAAAATGCGGACCAAGGAGAGCAGAATCTTTTCAGCACTGGGCCCATCAATCGGGCCCGACGGGTTGAGACTTCAGGCACGCTGGTCAGTGAGCAGGGGCCTCGATGTAGCCCTTCGCGCTCATCGTTCTGATAATGGTGCCTCGTCTCACACTCTTGTTGCTTCGTCGCTTCCCCCTTGGTCGATGTCATAGATGTTTTATGATCCGCAGCCAGACTGTGCGTCACATCCGACCCCTCTCTTCCGATGGCTGCAGGTTATCCTTGAATAGGTTATAAGAAACGAAAGTCTTAGAGATCTTGGCAGGGAAGACATTTACATACTTCATTCTCTCTCCCAACCACTGAGTAGTTGCGGAAATGCTCTTATCTGTTACTACATGATTGGTGCCTATTAACTCTGATGTTAATGTGCGTGTTACTAATCTATTAATTACTGCTGTGGTGCAGGGTTCTGTGGGTGTCCCTGTCCATCGTCTGGCCTTCTAGGTGTCGGTTTCTGCGCCTTATAATACAAGGTTTGGTAGTACCCGTAAGTGCGAGGTGCTACTGTCATGCGTTCATGAGTATCCTTTTCATACAGTAGGTGACCCTTTATCAGCTTAAAACAGGGCCATCAGTTGTTTCGTTCGGGATACTCTGAGACGGCTTAGCATAGGGCTGGAGTTATTTCTGGGAGAACAGGGTGCTTTAGACATTCTATTTCGGGCTAATTGGTCAGGAGTGATTCTGGGTGGTGGAGATGGTGTCCTTTAAGAACAAAAACCACTGACATATAGTCCCCGTGATGAGGGTCAAATTGGGAGACATCAGTCGTCTTACCTGTCCTTTCTTTCTCAGCCGATTAGGCTTAACGTTTGCAGAAAGGAGAGGTAGTAATCGTGGTAAAGTATGGTCGTTTTTGTTTCTGTCAATTTTGTTCGAACACCACCGTGTTCGGGCCAATTATACACTTACCAAAGAGGTGTATGTCGTTAATTTATTCAAGAAGAAAGAGGACAAGAAAGAGCCTTTTGCGAGGGAGGGGGAGAGAGAGTGAGAGAGAGAGAGAGAGAGAGAGAGAGAGAGAGACGTGTGCAGAGAGAGAGAGAGAGAGAGAGAGAGAGAGAGAGAGAGAGAGAGGGAGAGAGAGAGAGAGAGACGTGTGCAGAGAGAGAGAGAGAGAGAGAGAGAGAGAGAGAGAGAGAGGGAGAGAGAGAGAGAGAGAGAGAGAGACGTGTGCATCAAGAAGGCTACTTTGGCGTACATACGACACAAAACAAGAGAGAGAGATGGGTAAGATAATAGGCCACTTGGTGCACACACAACATGGAGTAGCATGGGTCTGTTCCATATAAGAAAACACAAGCGGGGAAAAGACATAAATTCGGTGACCACGTACACACAAATGCCAGATAGGGTGTGACAGTACATGCATCAAGACGGAGACTCAGGGCTGCGTCGAGCACGGGGACCTCTCCTTTCCTGTCCTCTATTCCTATGTATGCTGCGTACCTTTTAGCATTTTGTAGTTTATCTTATGGGTTGTCTGACCCTTTATTCTTCCTCCCTTTGATCGGTGGACGAGCACCTCAATCATACGATGACGCTCTCTTCAAGTGACCCGAACATGAAATGCATACACATTCATATCGTATAATCGTAGTACACACGCACAATCATATCATACAGTTTTTCATGTTCCCAATGGTGGTCTGTAATTTTACGCACTATCTCACAACGTTTGTCTATGTTTTCCCTGATATTGAACTTGGTTCGGTCCATGTCCACTCCACTCTTCAGTCGGAACTTCGTCGTGACCTATAGAGGGGAAAATAAGAGGGGAGGGGAGGGGAGGTGCAGTATTCAAAATACCCCAGCGCGCGCAGACACGAAAGGTTCTACCTACCATGTACCAGGCTAGCCGCAGGGGTGGGTAATACCACGGACCTATTATTCTTTAGTTCGAGGCAAAGATGCTCTAGTTCATTCATTTCCTAAATTCGGGTTCCCTGGTCGTGCATGTATTTCTCAATTGGTCGTGTATTATGGTGCAGGATACCATACCTTGCGTGCGACATATACCTTAAGTTATAGTTCATTATTGATTCGACAATTCTTGGAAAAAGGGCAGGCATGATGGGTACAAATTTCGTTAAACAAAAAGATTTTTTTTTGGCAAATTGGGTCTGTATTATCTGTATGCTTTCGCTTAGGAGTAACAATCATTTATTTAAGAGAAAAACCTTCAACAACCCAGATGATTAGTCATGACACTGATTCCGTAATTCCTTTTTAAGAAGCCCTTTATTTAAAACAATGTCAGTGTAGAAATACGGGCCTACAGCCGCTATAGGCCGGCCACGGTGCAAGAGGCGTCGAGCAACATGAGCAACACTAGATTAACATAAAAGTCGGTTCCCCCCTCTCCCCCATCGTCATGTGTGAAAGCATCGCATACATGTATATATATCTCTTTTTAACACGAATGTCATGTGACTGGAACGCCACAAGGAGTTGTAGGCCACTCCTTCATCAGCGCCATCTTAGGGCGGGGTCGGGCCAGTGCACAGTCTAAGTTTTTCCATGAATTAGCAGTTGAACCAGAATTCCTTTCGGTGGTTCGAGAACTTTCGTTAGCGTCAACTTTGCGTCAGCATGGCGTCACTGCAACCTTGTAGCAATGCCACGGTTTGTTCTTAGGGCGGGGCAGCAGGCGGGTTCTTCCGCCGACGCTTTACTGTCTCACTGTATCAAGCGGAGGCAAGGTGGCTGCCGCCCGGGGGCAAAAAGAGCAATGGTGGTGGTTTTGTCCTTACCGGAAGTCCGCAGGAGTCGAACGTCAAATGACTCCAACCAATTCTGCAAGGCTGAGGGGAGCGTTCTGTCAAGGGTGGGGCCCATGCCCTAGCAAACAAGCTTTCGAGTCCAGAATTGTCTCACGGTGGGCCAGGCCTGGAACCGGAGGGGTCAACCGCCGGAGTTCAAGGGCAGCAGTAGCAGCAGCTCTTCGGTACAGTCACCGGAGAGGAGCCAGCAGCAGTAACAGCAGCAGTTCGGGTGGTGCTGCCACCGGGGTGATTCCAGTAGCAGTGACGACAGCAGTTTGGATGGTATCACCACCGGGGTGGGTCCCCGATTACCTTGCTGCGGGGGCCCACTCCTCACGTCGGGCGCTAGCGGCAGTCCTGGTGAACCCGGTGCTTGGGTGGTTGCCTGGCGGCCGCGTGCAGGGGTGCCGGCTCAGCCGACCGGCGAATGAAGTGGCAGGGCGCAACTCAGCTGGCCGACGTGTGAAAGGTGTGGTTTGGGGTGCCCTCATCTGCTGGCGAGCCTCCACCTGGGGAGGTGGGGGAGGTCCGTCCGCGTCGCCTCCCCCCGCCAGGGCACCCTCCGTTATTGAAGGAAGAAGTGACTGGGAAGATCCGCACAGCGTGCCAGGGTGAAATTCAGCAGGCCGATGAAAAAGATGGCTGGGTGCAGCTTAGCTGGCCGGTGAGTGAAAGACGGTTGGGTGCAGCTTAGCTGGCCGGAGAGTCAAAGACGGTTGGGGTGCCCGGCGAGCCTCCACCTGGGGAGGTGGGGGAGGCCCGTCCGCGTCGCCTCCCCCCGCCAGGGCACCAGCCCTCATTAAAGAAAGAAGAGAAAGCGGAAAGGCCCGCACAGCGTGGCGGGCTCCGCCTTGGTGTTGCCAGAACTTCGGCGCTTCGTATAGCCTCCGGCCTATTCGCACAATCGCCCGCCACTGATATCAAGGGATTTTTGCATGGCTTTTATAGCCCAAAGTCAACTAAGAGGGACCGCCCAAAACAGGCCAATGTTGCGATTTCGAGGAAGGAGAGGCGAGGACGGTGTCACGTGGACGTTAAGGCTTTGGGATGGAGGTTGCAGCAGACTGTCATGTAAATAGTTGTTTTAAAACGTGTTTTAACCTGTTTACCCTGTTGGTGTGTTTGTTATATCCTATAAGTTATTAAAATGTTATAACTACATTACTTCGTTGGAGTGTTTGTACATATTTGTAGTTTGATGACGAGCACAAGGAGGTTACTGTGCAATCGGAAAATTAACATAGCCCAATTGTGCGCGATCTAGCCCTAGTTTGGTGACGTCGATGGTGGGTGTCAGCAGGCTTCCGTTTGTGCGGGATTTTGTCATGCTTATTGGGCGGGGTGGGCAGTAGGGCAGACATGTTTAGGTAGCGAGAGTAATGGAGTCGGGCTACCTCGCGGTCGTCTCGACCGTGAGCTTGACTCGTTCCCTTGGTTTCATATGTCCCACAAAGGGCTAACTCCTAGCGTTATTTTAGTTTTTGTAAGGTCAAAAAGGATCCTACCAGTGCCTTTACTATCTTGTCGATTCCTGTTCGTTCATCCTTAGTTAATCGATTCATTCTGGTGGACTCTTTCTTTCCTATCTCATGGTCGTCTAGCGTTGTAGTCGACGTTGGGTTCGGCACAAGAGGCTCAGCCGGCGCGGAGGCCGTGAGGGCCGAGGCCCTTGTACTGCTTTCGCTCGTGTTCGGGGATTGTGGGTGTTGTATTATTGATTGGGAGGGTGCATACGGAGGGGGCATGTAAATGATCGGAGGACCTAACAGTAACTCGTCATTCGTTCGCTGCTTGGAGGACAACTCAGGGTAGAGCAAAGAAGGGGTCCTAACAGCGTACTGGCCTGAGGTTTCGGGTTCCTGTCTTAGTTTAGTTTCCCTTCTCTCTTTTATGTCTTCTTCTAACTTTCTAGCGGCAAGGTGAGCTGCCTTTCGTAATTCCTTTTCTGCTTTTACTTCTTCCCTCTTTTTCCGTTGTGTTGCTTCTTTGCGCCACATGCCGATACTGTCAAGCATAGTAGGCGTCGTCTTATTGCTACGCAGAGCTATTTCTAGCGCTTCTATCTTATGGTCGTCGAAGGATCCCATCAGTGGCCACTGACTTTCGGGGTCCTTCTTGGTATATTTATGCCACAGCTTGCTATAGGCTACGGCGACTAGTCCATATTTAGTGAACATGTCCTTATTAGGGGTGCCTTCCAGTGGAGCCGGATGGTTCACCTCTAATAAGCGGTCCGGGCAGAACCAACTACCAATCAGTGGGGAGAAGATAGGCATGACGGGTTTCAACGGGGACAAAAGTCAGCACTACCTATCTTTTCACTGCTTGCAAAGACTATTCTCTATTCTTCGTTATTTGTAAGCAGAGAATACCTCCAAAGAACCAATATCGAACAACTAGTGTTCGGACAATCAATCAATCAATCAATGGGGAGATAAAGATAGGCACGACGGGTTTCAACGGGGACAAAAGTCTGCGTTACCTACCCTTCACTATTTGCAAAGACTAGACAGAATATTCCTATTCTACGTTATTTGCAAACAGAGAATATCTCAAAAAGCACTATTCTTCAAAACAATCAATGTTCGGACAATCAATCAATGGGGAGATAAAGATAGGCACGACGGGTTTCAACGGGGACAAAAGTCTGCGTTACCTACCCTTCACTATCTGCAAAGGGAGAGAGAGAGAGTATTTCTACTCCTCCCCGTTTGTAGACAGCGAATATCTCAAAGAGAACAATCAATGAGCACAATCAATGAGCAATACTAGTATTTCCAGAGCATTAAACAATCAATCAATTATTTCTCAATTTGTCGTGTATCACGACCTTACCCGGACCGCGTGGACAGTTTCTCGTCTTCCGCCTCCAGCGCCCGATCGTCCTCTACTCTCCGTATTTGCCGCGGCACTCCTGATGGTTCCCAGTCAGGACCGTAGATCACTCGAGAGAGGTCTGCTCGGAACCAGTGAAGTTCGGATGATCGGCTGCCAGACGAGGGTCTATTGGGCAGGAGCTCTCCCGATCGTTGCAGTCGTTCACTCTGTCGTCGGGACCTCTCCCACTGGATCCACGTGTTGCTGATGGGCCCCACGTTTGGGACGCCAATTGTTAAATGGTAGCGGCAGTTTCAGTCGGTATCCTTTCAAGTATTTGCCCGGCGGTAATCGCCTCTCATACCACTCGATAATTTACCAATAAAAGAGGCAGGCGCTGGAGACTGGAAGGCAGGAAACAAGGTTTTATTCAGTCGGAGCAGAACACATCAGATCAGACAGCAAGGTATCGTCACGAGGTGCTCTAACTGCATCTCTGAGACCTGGTCTCTTATACACTGGTTTATTGCTTTATTACACATAGTACATTCTTGAGATTCCCTTGATGTGCGGGGAAATATCCCCTGAAGCCCCGGCTCAGATCCGATCCCACACATGGGTACAGTAGAGGTTCCCACCCTACCCGCAGTGGGAGATGGCTATCGCGCAGCAGGGAATTCCGCTAATTCTCGGGGGTGTGTGCAACCGGCCGGGTCTCAGGGGGTAGGGGCTTTGATCTACTGTAATCCCTTTGATGTGGGGTGTTTCCCTTACAGTAGGGGCAATAAACTGCATCCGCAGGGCTAGGTGATGGCCTGGGACCAGTTCAGACAATGGGGCGCAGGGGAAGGGGGGTTATCAAAGGAGAGGCATGACCATGTATGGGTTGTCGGTCGGAAGTGGTTCTGTAGCAGGGTCGCGCAGAAGGAGAGGGTTTATGGCCTGTATGAGAGAGCGGGGGTGGCCGGCGCGCGGGGGATGCTCGCAGCGCCGGGGGGAAGCGCTGGCGACCGAGAGTGAGCGGGGAGAGAGTGGGGTGCCTAAAATGGCGGCCGGGCATTCGCTGTGCGTGGCGCTGGGGAGGGGCAAGATGGCGCAGATAATGTTCAGTTTGCGAGCTAAATTTCCACACTCATTCTATTTCAAGAGTGCCAGGGCGTCAAAAAGACACCCTGTTGCACCCCTGAAATCTGCATATGAATACATCTTGCACACACACATGCCCCAAGGGCATGTGTGTGTGTAAAATGGAACTTTGAAAAATGCACTTTAGTGCATTTTTCAAAGTTTTTGCAAATTACCATGAAGTTCAACTTCATGGTAATTTGCTCCCCCTATTAGCGAAATCGCTAATTTTTAAACTTTCATGCATTGCATTTCAGGAATCTCAATTTGGGATTCCTTAAATGCAATAGCAATTTAAGGAATCACAATTTATAGAGACCTTAAATTGCGATTTTTGCATTTGGGATGATGCATCCCAAATGCAAAAATCCCAGTCGCAAAGGGGCAGATTCTGAGAATCTGCCCGTTTGCGACTGGCTTTTGCTTTGATGCATGTGGGCCATAGTGTGCCCAGTGGCTTGTCAGCTGTTTTGGGTCCATTAGTTGTAAGTTTTCCAGGTTGTGTGAAACTGGTTGCAGTGTTTGTTTTTCCATTGAGCAAAGTGAGGGAGTCATGATGGGACATGCTTTAATTGTATATATTCCACACTCAGTTGAAACTCTTTTGACAAGAAAGAGTCACAACACTTGACTATTAGCAGGCTGACTGTTATGAGCAGGTGATACTTTCTGCTGAAAACATTTCTATTAAGTGGTGTAATTCACTAAGTCCAGCAACACTGCTTCCTGTTACATACAACGACTGCCAAGCCAGGGAAAATGATGAATTTGATAATGAATCTGAGCATGAGTGCATGAAAGTTGCTGAGTTATACACAAATGCAAGGCCAAACATTAAAGAAACTCCTCTTGAAATGGCTGATCTGACATTATTTGTTGATGAATCGTGTTTGAGAGACCAATGTGGTGCATTGAGAGCTGCCTAAGCACTGTTTCTGAGCCCTTACAATAATTTTCTCTGGTGAACATAACTCCAACAAAAGTGGCTGAGTTGATTGCATTGACAAGAGCTTTCTGCCTGTCAGAGAATTTGGAATTACAATTTACACAGACAGCCGATATGGATATGGAGTTCTGCATAATGTTGGACAGTTATGCTCACTAGGGAGTTTTATGACATCTTCTGGAGCACTCTTTAAAAATAGTGCTTACATCCTGGATTTGTTATAAGCAATATTACAACCAAAAGAGATTGCTTTGGTTAAGTGTTCTGCTCATAAGGCTGGAAAGGACTTGGTTACACTTGACAATAAATATGCTGAACAGATGGATAAATACTGTGCATTACATTATAGTACAGTTGTGCAAGAAGGAGAGGATGAAGAATCAAGAGTGAATACAGTTCAAAATGTTAATTGTTTCTTTGTGAGTTCACCCAGACATATTTGAGTGAACTTAGAGATCTAAAGGGTGATGTTGCAGATGATGAGAAAAGAAAGGAACTCTATGTAAATACTGAAAATAAATATATCCTGTCAAACTCCATGTTGTAACCGATATACAAGTATTTACACGACCCATGCAGGAAAATAAAGTTTAGTGAGAATATTCTAAAAGTATTGGAAAAATACAAAAATAAGAAGTGTTGCTGAGGGTGTTTGTTCACAAGGTTTAAATTGTCATTTGAGTAATAAAGGATGGAAGACAAAGGTTTTGGTGAGTCATATTGGCAAATCAGAAGGCCCATTTACAAGACTACAATCAGTTTTTATTGATAGTCCAAATTACAATGGATTGAAATATATTTTAGTAATAGTCTCCTTGTTATCAAAATGGGTTGACGCATATGCCATTCAGGAATCAGATAGCCTTAAGGTTGCCAAATTGTTGTTGATTGAGTTAATTCCACATTTTGGACTCCCAATTTCAATTAATACAGATTGTGGAACTCATTTTAAAAATGAGGTCTTGCAAATAATCTGTGAAGCATTTGAGAAAATTCAAATATATCATTGTAGTTATCGACCTCAATCATCTTGAGTGGTGGAAAGGGAAAATTAAACTCCCAAAAATAGCTGCGAAAGGTTTGTGCTTCAACTGGTTTAAAGTGGCATGGTGCCCAGCCACTTGTTTTGATAAGAGGTACTCCTGACAGAAAGACTGGTTTGTTACCCCATGAAAGTATCAAGTGGCAACAGAAGATGCAAAACACATTGCCTGTCATGATTTGAAGCCTAGAGATTGTATTACAGTTCACAAACACGTGAGGAAGAGCTGCTTGGTGGCGTACTGGAAAGGTCCTCACCAAGTAATCTTGAGGACATACATTGTGATCAAATGTGCTGGAGTGTCGCAGTGGATCCATACTGCTTACAAAAAGAGAGTAACAATTCAGGCTGTGGATGGATCAGTTGCTCCGGATTTGAGAACACAAAGTCAAGCGCACAGCCAAACTCAATTTTGCAGTGTGGATCCAGAAGGGGGTGAACATTTCAAATCTGGTGACGATGGAAGCAAAGAAATGAAAAATCTGAATTTCAAGTTAGTGAAAGTTCTGTTGAAAGACCTGAAAATTCTGAAGTCCAGTTTCAAAGCATAAATCAGTGTGAAGAGCTGTTGCAGTGAAAAAGTCAAAAACATGAGCGGCAGCAAGAATAAGTAGCCCCTGATCCAATCAATGAAAAACTGCAGTTGAAAATCAAAGTTACAAAGACGCCGAGAGGAAGAAAGAAATTCTCAGTGAACAAAGCAGACAAAGATAAAGTTGACAATCTTCAAGTTCAAGCTCTAGTCAAATTCCCTGGAGAGTGAAGAGACTCTGACAAAGACTGTTTCTGAACAAAGAGAGACTGAAGAAGACATTCAAAGAAAAAAAACGTGCAAAAGAAAATACTGTGAGCCAGTTGAAAAAGTTGAAAGACAAGCAGAGCCTGAAACATGTGGTCATGAATCATCATTGGCCAAAGATCAGCAACAAGAAGAGTCCCAAGTAGAAAGTGCGCTTCACCAAAATAGGTGTATCTAGCCACAGAAGCAGCAGAATTTGAAGAGTTTAACCCAGTAGTAAGCTATGGCCAGTTCAAGTATGAGACTGAATCTGAGAGGGAGATAGAAACAAAAAAAGAAACACCTTGAAATAGTTGGTATGTTTAGAATGAATGAAACTGATACAATAGAAAAAAATAAGAAGCAAGATTGTGAGGAAGAAACTGCGGAAAATCACCAATTATAGACTGATTAACTTTCAAAAGAAACTAACTCTTGAACTGTTGAGAAGACTTTTTTTTCAATTTTTGTTTTCATTATTGTTTTAACAAAATAAAAAGGAAAAGATATTGTCTTAAAAAAATGTTGATTTTTTTTTTAGTTCCACAGACGACTTTTCTACCTAAGAAGATGGGAAACAGCAGATGCTGTAGAATTATAGGGATGACAATGTAAATAAGAATAGTATTAGTTTTAGTTGGACTGTCAGTGTGCTTATAAGCTCCGGTGGGATGTTTCCATAGTGCTTGAATTAACAACTATTAATAATATATTAAATAAAGATATTTTAGAAGAAAGAGGGTTTTAATAATTATCACATTTATACTAGAATGAATAACAAATATGTAGGGATAATGAGTGTTGAGGGATGTTATATATGTACTTTAATTCCTACTTGTGTGTGTGAAGAAGTTACCTATTCTCAACACTGGCTATTTTATTTCTTATCTTGTACTGCTTATGTATTTGTTTTCAATGGAGTTAACCTTCTCCATATTTGACTTATTGTAATGTTTCTATTGAGAATTTTCCAATTAAATTATTTAGACCTAATTTTAGGTATGGTAAAGATCTAATATAAGTATGGTAAGTGTTTCAAAATAATTGTAAATTCTAAGCATGAATCTAAAATGACAAATGAAGAGTATGTGTGTTTTAAATAATGAAGACAAAATGTTTATTAGTGAATTTAATGTGAGGAATTTTGGTGGAAGTGAAAGCTGCGGATGAACTTTTAAAGGAAGAGGAGGAATTTTGAAGTCCAAATATCCATCCTAAATTGAAAATAGAGCATTAGAGGGTGGGTGAATTATGTATGGTTCGACGGAAAATTCCAAAAGATGATTAAGTTGAAAATGTTGGAGAGAATATGTGTAGAAGAAGTTATGAGGTGAATGGTATATAAGCTGTTGGATGGAGAGCCAATCTTGAGAGGAATTTATTGTATGTGGGAAGAATGCTTATTTTAATTTACACAAAAATGTGGGTGTATTGTGCTATGTGGCTCTAGTGTTCCCTAGAATCTGCCATGTGAGTAGAATTGATGAAGCAAAGGACTTAAGAAGAGTGAAAATGATCTTTGGTTCAGTAACCATATATAAATTGGGTGTTATGATTCCTTCTATATGTGTTGCAGTGAATGATGTAAAAATGGTATGTTTGTCCACCTTAGTAGACAGGATAGCATTTGATACAACCAGAGCAATTAAGTTGATGAATGAATATATGATTGATGTTAAAGCTATGGATATGCAGATATTCTTTTAGTGAAGGCAGGAGGAACCTGCAAGGTAATTAAGGCTATGGGTTGCTGTACATAAGTGCCAGACAATAGTTGAATTATAGAATCTTATATTACAAATTTGACTTTCGTCTCACATTCTGTTCAATCTTTTGAATAGCATAGCTTATGGAAAAGTGTAGGTTCTTGATTTAGTGAGTCAGGAAAGGGTTATAATAAGGTTGGTGAATGGATGGGTGATTTTGGAGAAAATACTTTTAAAGTAATGATAACTTCTGTACTAATAATAATTGTTTGTGCAAGTATTTTGTTTCTTTTGTTAAAATGTTCTGAAAACATGATTGGAAGGTTTAAATGTAATGGTAATAAAAGGAAATAAGAGAAACGGATCTTGGAAATTAGTAGATATAAAGGATCATGTCTACAATCAGGTAATATTGGCAGAGGAGAGTTCTTGAAAGCAATGGAGGTTGGTGATGACTTCTACTAACTGATTGCTTACTAATAAGTGATTATAGTCATTATAAAAAAAAGCAGAGTGGTAGTTAATGGAGGCTTCTTAAATGAATAATTTTTGGTAACAATTTTGAGCATAATTGTTATGATGAATTCTAGATGCAAAAAATGGAATAATGACATTGCACTTAAAATGAAAGCAATATGACATTCAGAAGTGTGTTTATTAAGTTATTCAGTTGTGACACATTTTAATGAGGACATCATTTTTATTAATATTGATGTTGTTCAAATATTCTGTTCAAACTGCTCCTGATCATTCCTTCTCCCATCAAGTCCTCCTATGTGCCTTATCCCTCCCCCCAGAGTTTTCGCAGAGCAAAAGACACTGTGACGAGACTCGTTGTTTTCCTAAGACTACATTGATTGTGAATAGACTTTTCTTTGTGTTCTGAATGCATCTAGTTCACAAAGTCTTTTCCACTGCATTTCTGATGCCACTCCATAAGAAACAGGGTATAAGTTATTGTTGAATTATTGTATCATATTGACTTGTGCATCTCTTGTTAGCAACAGCAGAGAAGTTGCTCAACATTTTTAAAAGTGTATTAGTGCCATGTTTTTTATTAAGTCATATGTTCTGAATTGCCTGAAATGTGTTCACTAGTCATGCCACTGTGAGTTTACAGTCTTTGCTCATTTTGTAGTCTACAAATGTGTATTTAAGCCTTTGAATAGGGGGGTGAGCAAGGAGACTTTCCTTTTCCACTAGAGATGCTTTGATTTCCCTTGTGATTCTGACAAGTATATTTTAGATTTGTTTTCTGTGTATGTACTCCACATTTATGTCTTCATAGCATTTAATATTTATTCTGTACTACTTGACTTTGAGATTTAGTTAACAAAACACATTTAACTTTGCCCTGATCTAGAACTCAGTTTCTGAATGGACCCAAGTTACTTATTGTATTACTCTGCTAAATGTATGTAGGGCATGATGTTGATGAGGGTGTTCTTCATTGCAAGATCAAGGGTGATGGACCAGAACCAATGAAGGTACATTTAGGGCTATCTGAATTTTGGGGTGCATTAAAATTATGGGGTTCAGGATTCTGCTCCCACAGACCCAAAGCCATTTTATGCATATTAACGTGCTTGGTTGAATTATTCCTCTGCTGTGAGGGGGACAGGCTTGGCTGCTTAATCTTCCGCCGTGAGGTTAACAGCTTGACTGTCTATTCTACCGCCGTGAAGCGAATGGCTTCTATCGATATCTGCCTACATTTCCCAGGAGCCCTCAATCAGGCGCAAGGAGTAGGCGTCATCTCTGCGCCCACAGTCCTTTGAAAAGCGCCGCTGCATTCCCGCAGCGCGGGACTCGCGCGGGCAGCGCCCGGGGCGAAGCCCTGGCCAAGGACGGTCCCGTCCTTGCCCGTCCGTGCCAGGAAGAGGCAGGGCGGAGCCGGCCCCCCTTTTCTTAAGCTGGACAAAGGGTTTTCCATCAAGGCCAAATTTCATCTGGACAAGGTACTGTGTTAAGATTACATCTGGGTATAGGGCTGGCGAACTGAATGTAGTCTTTGTTGGGCCATCTGGTGCAGGAACTTGATACCCTGAGCTTGTGTTCATTTAGTCACTGTTGCTGGGCATTGGTGACACTTCAATCTTCTTGTAGCAGACTACTGTCAGGGGACTGTATTTTCCTTGGTTGACTATGGGGAAACAGAAAACTATGGAGAGCATAGAGGCGGGCAATAATATTAATGGTGGTGTAGGCAAGGGAAAAAAGGCTAAGAGAAAAAAGAAGCACGCAGCTGGAAATTGTGTCATTGATAGAATTGACACTCTTATCACTGAGTGCGAGGACATCCTGGCCTCAGAACCCCTACTCCTGCATACTAATGGCTATTCCCCCCCTACACACGCTAGCCCGCTTTGCCAAGTAACCATCCCCGCAATGTTTCAGAAAGTCTGTAGAAAGGGAGATTCTGTCAATGGCAGTATAACACCACCTGTTTCAACTAAAGGGCCACAAGTTGAGGCTTTTAAAAACTTAGGTTCTTTCACCAGTATTGCAGAATGTGTTTCCTATCCAACAGTTCCTTGTTCTAACAGGTTCACTGTGTTAGCTATGTCAGATACAAACTTAACTATAGATAAACAACCTACAAGCACAGAACAAACACAATCACTGGTGAAAGGTGGTGTAGAATTGCAGGATATCTATACGACCATTAACTTATTTAAGGGGGAAATAACAACTATGAGGCAGATGATTGAAGATCTCACTGTATTGGTTAAAACCCTACTACCTCTGGCTACACCCCCTCTACAGCAATTAGGTAAACTGGTTCACCTTAAGGGAATAAAGGACTCTGTGGATCGTTAGTTCAGACAATACACTTCCTATCACTCAGACCCTACAAGTCAGAATCCTAAGAGCATTAGAAATCACACTGTATCAAAATGTCATTCTGCCCTAAAGGGTATTACATTGAGAGAAAGCTCTAATATATCTTCGCCTATACTACGACGACAGCAAGTAGTACCTAGTGGTATACCCTTGGGCAGAAATTCTGTTGTTGTTAACTCCCACCAGCAGATTCGCTATTCATCTGCTGCCCTGCATCTACCAGGTCAAATGATCCATATGACCAACGTCCCCAAACTTAAACCCAATGCTGCTCGCGATAGTCCTGACTCCTTAACAAACAAAGTGACACATTGGATTCGACACACAAGGGGTTGTTGTTCATTGATACGAGAGGACATCATTCGTACCCACAGATGCTCATCCCCAATGCAAACACATGATTATATAGAACTGACACTTTGTTCCAGTGAGTTGGCTGAAAATCTCCTTGCATTAGAATTTAGAACTTGCTCCCCATCTGTTTCATCTATACAATTTAGGAGCATTCGCTCGCAGAATAGGGGGGGGATGATTGGCACTCTGGAGCAAGGGACATCTTTGGAAGCAATTGACTGACTAGAGCCCACCTGCTCATTTAGCATGTCTCCAAATTCCACTACTTGTGGCCCTAAGGACAATTTACAAATCCTCTTATTAAATCTAGAAGCATTAGATAGCACACAAAACTCCCTATTAAGTTCAGACATACAAGATAATGCATCGGATAATGTTGGTAATGGGGGTGTAAGTGCTGATACTGAGGCTGACCAGGGCATACATGAGATTGGGCCAGGTAAGTCTCAAGCTTGTCCTGAAGTGTCTGGTTCGCAGGCACAGTTGAACCTGCTCCAATCGATAAATGATATACCGATTTTGACTTCCACGTCCAGTAAACTTAGGATTATATTGTGGAATGTCGCAGGCTTACAAAATAAACTCTTACTCCCTCATTTTAATGAATTTACTGAGGGATTTGATGTATGTATTTTTCAAGAGACCTGGAGCTTGGTGCCACTACATAAAATAGCATATGCGTGTTATTGCATTCCAGCTACTACTGTGGCCAGAGGGCGTCCCTCGGGAGGTTTGATTGTCTGGGTAAACATTGCCCTTGGCTGTCGTGTTCTCATGCATCCTTTTTTAAGTTATGATATCATGAGACTGACTATTAGCGGCCCAAAAGGTGGGGACATCTTAGAATTGTTTAATGTCTATAGCAGAGGATTTAAGGGGGGCAATCAATCACCTACCATCATGCTTTTAGAACAGGCCATTTCCAGCTGTTCGCCAGGAAATCGTATTATGGTCGCCCGCGACTTAAATTGTACTTTTGAGCCTTTGAGCTCAGATGATTTGCTGGAGCATGATAGGGTTGATAGTAAATGGTTAGACCCTCGTCTTAATTTATCCCCCATCAAAAAATGGACAAGCTTAGCTATCCAACTTAACGCGCTGACTACAGAGTTTGATCTTAGGGCAACCAATGGAAGAACTCCCTCGGACACACAGGAGGCAAATACTTTTAATAGAGTTGGCTGTCCTTCGCGAATTGATTATATTTTACTGGATGTAAATTTGTGGGATGAGAAGACCGATATGTTTGTAGGTACCACGACTGACAGTGACCACAACCCTTTGTGTATGACCATGACAAACCCGTGGCCTGTTATAAGTCCCATGATTAGTAAGGCAGCAACCTGTATTATGAATACCATCATCTCCAATTGTATGAGGCATCTTAAGTGGGAAAAGGTCTCTCTGCATGAAGAAAACTTGCTGGCCATTCACAGAGTTTTGTCTGAGAAGACAGCAGAACTCTGTGTTATGACCACGGATAAATCTAAGGGTGATATGATCCCTAAAGTTCATGCCAATACTGTGGAGATACTAAGTTCGTATTTCCAGGCTCCACGTAAGGATGGGATCTTGTGGGCTCGCAAACAAAGGAACAATTTATGGTACACTTCAGATTGTAAGCTTAAAAGACAATCTTTGATCCTAGCAGTTAGTACTAAAAATTGTTCTAGGGTTAAAATGGCTAGAAAAGATTACAAGGTATCTTTACATAAAGCGAAGACTGAGTGGGATGAGCGACACTGGTCAGAGTTGAAAGATGCTAATCAGGAAAAGAACAAGAATCTCTTCTGGTCTTTAGTGAGTCGTGGAGCCAATAGGGACTTAAATATTGTACCCAATCATATCACTGGATATGATTGGCACAATCATTTTACAAAGTTATATTCCCTTACTGAGGACGGATGAATGGAGGAGCCATGCGCCACCCCAGACGTTCCGCCTTTGGGGAATGACAGAGACCCCTTTTCGCAGGTCGAAATAGAGTCTGCAATTTTAAAACTAGTCCCTGCTAAAGCCCCTGGACCGGATGGTCTGCCAGGAGATTTATTTTTGTTCGACTCTAGAGGGTGGTCAAGTTATTTTTACTTGTTGTTTAATGCCATTGCTGCTGGATGCCCAGTACCAGACTCCTGGAAAGGCGCAGAAGTAGTTCCCATCTACAAAAAAGGTAATAGGGAAGACCCTTCAAATGATAGGCACATAAGCCTGACTGATGTAATGCAAAAGGTGCTTGGTAGGGTTCTCCTGCAGAGAATACAATCATGGTGTGATGAAGAACATATTCTCTCACAATACCAGGCGGGGTTTAGGGCTAACACTGGGACGATCGATCAGGTTTTTAGACTAATGCTCATATACTGGAAAGTGATTTTAATCGGGAAAGGTAGCCTTTATATTTATCGATTTAAAATCAGCTTTTGATCTGGTACCGAGGGCTAATTTGTGGCGGATTTTAGATGACATGGGCATTCCTCCACTAATTCTTAATTTGTTAATCTGTCTTCATGAGGGTAATTATGCTCAGGTGAGATGGGGTGCTCAGGGTTGCGTAATGGCTCCCACCCTGTTCTCCTTGTATGTGAACGGGGTGGTGAAGTTTCAACAGGAGGACCCAGCGGATGCGCCTATTCTAGTGGGTGACAATGTGCCAACGCTTCTATTCGCTGACGACACCCTGTTGGTGTCTAAGACTCCAGTCAGGCTTCAAAAATTGTTGTGCAGATATCAATCCATTTGTGATGCACGGAGACTAGTTATTAGTACCACGAAAACCAAGCTTATGGTTTGTAACCCCCCGAAATCCTTTAGGAATAATTTTATATTAAATGGTACCCCTTTGGAAAGAGTTGGGAACTTTGAATACCTCGGCATAGGCCTCTCAGACAAAATCCTCTGGAGGCCCCATATATCCAAAATGCTTCTGAATCATAAACGCGTGACTGGGGCACTGAGCAAAGAACATCGTTCCACGTATAGTAGGCCAGTTGCCCCTGCGCTAGCAATTTATGAAGCAAAGGCAGTTAGTTCAGCCATGTATGGAGCCGAGATATGGGGGTTTGAAAACGTGGATGAAATAAGTAGGTCTGAGCATACATTTTTGAGGGAACTGGTGACGCTCCCCCGCAACACTCCTTTAACACCGCTAATGTACGACATGGGTAGGCGTCCATTTAGAGCAATCGCTAGGTTACGACCATTGCTCTTTTGGGCTCGCCTTCGGTGCACTGAAGAGCTTACTAATTATGCTGCAGCTCTAACGGAGGTAATGAAGTTGGACGTAAACTTTAAGGTCAAATGGCTATCGTACGTAAAGAAAGTTATGATGCACTTGGTTTGAGAGATGCATGGGACAGTCAGGTTCCCCCTAGCAAAGCGGAACTCAAGAGATACTATTGGGATTGGATTGACAGGCAAGAACTTTGCAAGCCAATGTTGGGCAGACTGACAGAGAAGTTACTCCTGTTCAAACACACTAGAAGCTTGGAGCGTTATTTAGATGTGATCCAGGTCCCACGAGATAGGACTCTATACATCCAGTTTAGATACGCACGCTCCCTGTTAACATTCGAAAGGCAAAGTGGTGTAAAGCCGAGGACACGACAGAGAGGTGCCTGTGCTGTGGAGCTCTGGTGGAGTGTGATGCCCATGTCCTGTTTGTCTGCCCTGCCTACAATAAAGCTAGGAGCAAATGGTTAAAACCAATATGTAGTGGCATGGGCACCCGCGATCACCGGTCTGCTATGCGCATCTTAAAATCTGATTCCAGCGTCTTATTTTCCTGTGGAGTGGCCAAAGTTTTAGCCCAAGCTTGGCAAATTAGGATTAGAGCCCAACGAGGTGTGACCTTACTATAGATATTTATGTCCCGTTATTAGTGATTAAAATCATTTACCATTTTGGAATGTTTTATAATTTTTGAACACTGTTAATCACATAGATAGCACTTGCACTTTATACATTGTTTACTGCGAGGGATTATGCGACTTTATGTATATAGTTTTTTAGATTTAAGACTAAGTCCTTTATGAAATTGGTTGTATGTCTTTTTTATTCTCTTATGCTGTTTTTAACTTTATGTCAAGATTCTTTTTGCACCCATTTGTACTGTATTGCAAGATTTTATCAAATATTGTTTTACTGAAAACATGTCACTCGAAGCTTTTATGATACATGTAGTCGAATAAAGCTATTTGAATTGAATTGAATTGCATATTAAAAGCAATAGGTCTCTTTCCCAGCTGGGCTGCTAGAACCCAGTCTTAAAAAGGATTGCTTTGAGCATAGAATGCATGTGTGAGATAAAGAAAATACATATGTGATGACAGAATGTACTTTTCATACGTAAAATAATTCCTCATTCATTCAAACAGAGGAGGAGGGATACAGCCATAGAAAAAAGGTGAGACTGATATTTTCCTTTGGGTTGATACAAGATGCAATGTCTCAAGTCGGTGGTGAAGATTCCATTGTAAAGAAATGCAATGAATGAAGAAGACTGGATTAAAATTACTTATACTATATATAAATACAATATATGTTTGCCATGAATGGCAGATAAACCACTACATGTCCTACCTAAAAATATATGTAATGATTTTAAAAATTTACTCAACGTGGATTAGTTTAATGGGAAAAGAAAATAAATACTTGTCAGGAGGCATGAGAGTTGGCATGGCTTACAGTTTAAGGCTTAGCAGGGCAGGGGCACAATGCTCCAAACCTGCTTGCACAAAGTTCATTTTAGAGAAGGAAAGTGTCAGTACTGCCCTGCATTAAGCTTTGCATATGTTGGCAAAGCACTATGGATTTCATCCTGATAGTGTACCTAATTTCCTAGCAGTCCAATTTTCATATTTGGAGATGGCGGCTGCTATCCTAAATCAAGTTGTATAACTTCCCTGTGTTTTAAGGTGACCTTGGTATTCAGTTATACTAAGGTGTTGTTTCAGCCAGCACCTTGCTATTTGGATAAAATAAAAATGAAATGTTTTCATTTAAACTTTGGATTAACCCTGTAAAGCAACAGGCAGAATTCTCAGGTCAAGATGGTTACATATGATATGTATATATGAACACGCCTAAGGTACACGCTCTTAGCAAGTGATTTATTTATCCTAACAATATGAATCACAGAACATTAATGTCTGTTAATTACCTTCCAGTTGCAAAAGAATCAAGTAGAAAACCAAGCTATCGCCATATGATGGTGCACAGATATAAAGCATGAGGAAATTATCTAACCAATAAGAAGCAGTTGATTTACACATATAAAGGTACTCTTCTATTACTATACTTCAGTGTCAGGAAGGCAGCCCTAAATCAAGAACACAGAGACAAATGTACTTGGAGATTTTGTGGTTGCAAACTCTGGGATTCAGAAACTCATGTTTTTTCTGACTGCAAAATCTGTTTTTCCACTACTGTCCACAATTTTGTGATTTAAGAATGTTTTTCTGGATCGCAAAATGTGATTTCCAACCTCCTACCAAATCACAATTTGGAAGGGGTAGATTTTGGCTTTTCCTTTCACATTGCAAGTTAAGTTGGGAAGGTATATTTCAATGGCTTGCAACTGCAACTCTGGTTGCAAGTCATTGATCTGTTACCTACTTCCAAGTTAGAGTGGTAAATGATCCCAAAGAGAAAGGGAACCCTTAGCTCCCCTTCCCCTTTGTAAATCAGGATGGCAACTTCTAGGGGAGTAGGCAGTGGGCCGGAGGACCATTGCCAACTCTCACTTATTTTTATCAAAATGGAAACCTTTCTTTTTTTTAAATAGTCCCTGTTCCTTAAAGGAAATCAAGCTATTTTTTAAAAAAAAATTCACTTGTGTAATCTAATAACTGTGATTGTAACCTTAGGGGTTCCCAAACTGCGATGTTCCTAATGAATATTAATGAGGAAGATCAATCTACAACCAGTCATGGCTGCTCCCGCGAAGCAGTAGAGGGGCGGGGGGGAGGGATGAGGGAAAGCGGGAGGGAGAATTTTTTTTAAAAAAGATCACTTACTTGCTAGCCGGCCACCACCTCTCTTCTGTCCTCTCCATCCTCTTCCTGGCTTCTCTTCTAACAGGAAGCAGGAAAGGCTCCCCTAAGCAAATTACAACACTGCAATGCTGCGTTGTGATTGGTCTGAGCGCTGTGGTTCGGCACTCAGATGGGGAATGGGATCCTGGGTATTAGTGCGCATGAATTTTTGGCCAGCCCCAGAGGGACGGCCAATCATTCAAGTGCATGTAGGATGATGCCACCACTCCTCTCCCCTCCACAGCCTAGCCTACCCCAAAAAACTGCCCCAGCACAGAAAAATAAAATGATAATAACATTGCATTATCATCATTTTATTTTTCCTCTTTTGCCATGCTGAAAGGCAGTGGGGCAACGCTCCTCTGCCTTAGCGGAGGAGCCGCCCCTGTCTACAACCTCTGTGATTCCCTATTTTGTTGACCTTACTATTGTTAGAAAGGGGGGTCTCTAGTTGGCAGTGGTATACACCCTGTCCAAATAGGGACCCTTCCTTCTAGTCAGGATAAGGGGATTACACGCACAAGATAACCTCTGCTCATCCCCTTGGTAGTTTGGCACGAGCAGTCAGGCCTATATCAGATGCAATGTGTAAAGTATTTGTACATAACACACACAGTAACACAGGGAAAACACTACAAATGGACATCACACCAGTTTAGGAAAATGAAGTGTCTTAATCTAAACTAAACAAGACCAGAATGACACAAATCCAATGTACAGATCTTGAAATATGACTTTTAAGGTTTTTCAAGCAATTCTGTCAATAGAACTCCTTGGATACGGGTATTTTACACAAAGTACCTTAGATGCATTAAACTCCACGAAGAAAAACAACCTCAGAGGAGCAAAGCGTAGGAAAATACAACGAGTCCATGGGGAGGCGATGCACCATTTCGACTGCATGCAGGAAACGTGTTGTGTAGAATCCAGACTGTAATGGGAAGCGGTGCGTCGAAATCCAAGACGGTTCTGGTCTGTGGGTGATGCATTTGGAAAACCTGGTGCACAGGTGCGATGTGTGAAAATCCGGAGGCGCTGAAGGTCGAGTTGGCACGCAGGGCCTGTGTCGATTTCTTTAACTGCAGTATCACAATGCATCAATTCTTTCGGCCGCACGGCAGGGCCTGCGTCGGAGTCAGTGCGGGGGTCTCAGGCTTTGGAGACACAGTGCCCTTAACTTAGTCTGTGGCGGTTTCTTCGACTATGGGCAGACGCTGTGTTGATTTCTTCGGCTGTACGGCAGAGGTGTGTGGAAATTTCTCCCTCATGGCGGTGCTGCATCGAAAAAACAGGAGCTGGAACTGAGCTGCATCGATTTTTTTAAGTCTTTTGCAGTTTTTTGTAGCAGGAACAACCTCCAAGGGCCTAGAATTGGAATTGGCACCACTTGGCAGGTCAGAACTCCCAGCAGTGGAGTTCAGGGATGCTGCAAGTAAAGTCTTTGGTGACCCTGAGAATCCTTAACAGGAGGCAAGCACACGCAAGCACTTGGAGAAACTTCAGAAACAGCATACAAAGCAAAGTCCAGTCCGTTTCCTGTCTGAAGCAGAAGCAGCAACTGCAGGCTAACCCAACAAAGCAACACAAAGCAAAGGGGCAGTACTCCTCCTCACATCTCTTCAGGTCTTCTTCTTGGCATAGACTCCTCTTGTTCTAACAGTCTGGGGTTGTAGGTCCAATACTTATACCCCTTTTCTGCTTTTGAAATAGGCATTCTTCAAAGGATTGTCTTTGTAGTGCACACATTCTTATTCTACCTGGTTTTGGATCCGGAAACACTGCAGGGGGTGGAGGCAGCACTGTGAGAGGCCAGGCACAGCCCTACTCAGGTATAGGTGACAACTCCTCCCACCACTATAGCTCAGCCTGGTGATGGGGCATCAGGATATGCAGGGCACACCTCAACTCCCATTGTCTGACTGTCTAGAGTGAATGCACACACAAGCCCCCTTTGAAACCTGAGCACAAGGGTAGTGCTTCTGACAATTCTATCCCAATAATGCCATTGGATTGCAAAGCCTTCGCATTGACATGGCTACAAGTTGGAGAATAATACAGACTGCAAAGAAGATTAGGCATATGTTGAAATATTTGGGAATGGAGCTAATACTATGATCAAATCACTATATATGCCACATTTTATGGAATCGAATGCTACTGTGACAACAATGACAAATTCATTAATTTGTGCAGTGTAGTGGTAACATCAATCACATTGCACTTTAGGCTGGACTAATTTAAATATTTCAGATATAAAATGGTTTACTTGATCCAGCCACTAAAGTTAAAAAACATAAAAGAACTAAACACTATACTGTTTATCTCGTTCAGATTCTAGATCACCTTGTTTCTCGCTCAGATGAAAAATGTCAGTCTGGAAGAGTGAGAGAAAATTCTCCCAACAACTGAACTCCTGCGCAGTCTAAATGTATACAGTCATATTTGTATACATCTTTATAAAGTGTTAACAGCCATGATGAACACACAAATCTTTCTATTGAAAATGTACTGTATTGTGTTCTAGCTGGAGTACTAAAATACAAGTGTAAATGCACCTCGCAGGCTCCTCTGATTGCTTTGTCTATATCTAAATCCAAATAATGAAGCCAGTGAATCGTCATTCGACTGAGTTATTTATTTTAAAACCTCATACTTCAGCGAGATGAGACACAATCTCAAAAGGCACACACACACATCAGGAGGCGGCTCCGATTTCAGAGTATATCTGGAGGAGATAAAATCTTGAAACTGATTTGATAGACAAGCGGCATCCTTTTGCTAGCAAGTGATATGCGCTTCTGAAAGCTGTCTCAAAGCGCACCCTTCATAACACAATGGTTTCCCGGTGCTGCACGGCACGAGTCAAACACGATAAAATCAGTAATCTCCACAGTGTATTAGCTTATGTTGCTTAGATTGTGCTGAAGAGCCGACGGTCGAAAGTAAAGAGAAATGCGCCGTGCTTAACTTTCAAACTAGTACATTGGTGGACATTGGGGGTTCAGTGATGTGTTTTGCATTATACAGAAGTCAGAAACTATTGAAAAAATATAAAAAAAATTCCAGTGTGAATACAGCAGTCCTACCACCCTGATTGCACATAACAAACAGAGAAGTTTCTTAGGGAGTCATTCTGCATTCTACAGTGCTTGGGAAGGTAATGCTGCAGCTAGTAAATACCATCACCACCAGGGGCTGTGTTACATACTGAGCCCTAGAAGAGCAAAGGGAGTGTGCACCCGTTTTGTGCTCCGTGGGGCACTGTAGTATTACAGAAGAAGCCACAATACTTTTGTTGCTCATTCTATAATACAGATAGCTCTGGCGCACATATAGTGTCGGCGCTATCTTAATGGGGTGTACCATCATTTGCATGGTGGTGTTGCCCCATGCAAATAAAGGAAGCACTTTGCCTCTACACCTACATCGTATGATGGATGTTGGCGCAGAGCCAAAGAGGCCCCCAGGAGGCTCACTGATAGTGCACCACAAAGAGGTGGAGTAAAGTTAGTCGTCCCCTAGGGCTCCCCTCTTGAGAACGGAAAAGGGGTCGAATGGACCCACCAGGTGTCCTCCAGCAGGTGGGTGCAGTCAATCACTGCACCTGCCTTCAAGGGGATCTCTGTCCACCTTTGAAGTGAAGGCGGTTGCCGCCTTCACAGTGAAAGAAGGAACATCGACAGGGCACCGTGTATATAATATGGTCCCATGTGCTCTATTTATCGACTGCAATATCAATGTGAAGAGTAGCGTTGATCTATGCAACATGTGGAAGATCCCACTCATGTCGCAGACCATGCGTTGGATGGGATTTTTTCCAATCATCCACAGCAAACCTGCACAGGGTGGCTGCCACTTACATGGACAGATAAAGTAGCAATTCTGTTCGAGTTGGTCCCTCCCGACCGACACAACAGTACTGAGACCATTAAAAGCCTGATAGAACTAAGAGGATGGAATGAAATTAAGAGCACAGAGTTAGAAGACCTCCTCACCGTGACGGCCTACTTGCCGCCTATAGAGGTAGAGGAGGCCACTATTTGTGACACAAAGTGGGCGGAGACAGCCTGCAAAAAACTAGCCCCTGTGAAAAGTTTGCACCCAAAACTATCCCAAAAACAGCCCCTTGGTACTCTTCAGAACTAAGGGAATAAAAATTCATTTGTAAGCATCTAGAACACACCTGGAGAAGAGAATATAGCAAAACTGAAAAAGAATTATATAAACTAAGTCTTACAGTTTACAAAAGGCTTTTATTTAGCACAAAAAGCGTATTTTTTGCGAATCAGATTAAACTGGCCAAATGTTCCACCAAAGAACTCTTCAGGACCGTATCTAGATTGGCCACCCACCCGCCACCTAAAACTCTGAGTAGTCTAGAATTATGTGTGGACATTGTCACCTTCCTCCTGAAGAAGGTGGAACACAACTTCTTGTCGTTTAGTTTCTCCACAATGGGAAGAACAAATGTTCCAACTACGGGGACCAAAATAGCAACTGACTTATTGCCTATCTTTGATAAGTTTGTCTCACAGTCCACTACAGATACTTTAAATCTACTCGCCTCTATTAGGTCAGGCTCTCCTTATGATCCTTGCCCGGTTGCTGTGATCAAACTGGCCCTGAACCTATTGCTATTTCGCTTACTTCCTTAGTTAATTCCTGCTTCGCCTGCTGCTGTCCCACTGTGCTGCTGTCCCGCTGCTTTGGGGAAACTGCCTCTTGTGTTTTTGAGCCCTGGTGGGACTGGTGTCCCAGTGCTAACTCATGCCAGCAACAACAGAACCTCTGCGGCGTCCGCCACTCTGGCAGGGGACTGCTAGTCCCAGTGTGCACTGCATCCATCACAGGTACCGCTAGCGAGGGGGAGGCGCTGAACTCACATCGTGCATAAAGCGCCGCCTCTCCCCCCGCGGCGCAGGAGCCTGCTTCGCCTGCAGCTGTCCCGCTATCCCCCTGCTTTGGGGAAACTGCCCCCTGTGTTTTTGAGCCCTGGTGGGACTGGCGTCCCAGGGCTAACTCATGCCAGCAACAACAGAACCTCTGCGGCGTCTGCCACTTTGGCAGGGGACTGCTAGTCCCAGTGTGCACTGCGTCTATCCCAGGTGCCGCTAGCGAGGGGGAGGTGCTGAACTCACATTGCGCATAAAGCCCTGCCTCACCCCCTGAGGCGAGGGATGTGCGCGGGCCGTGCGCGGGTCGTGCGCGGGCCGCGCCCGGGCCAAGGATGGGCCCGTCCTTGCTCGTCACTGACCGGAGGTGCCCTGGCAGGGCTATACCCTTTTCATCTGTCAGCAGCCAACTAAGTATATATCAGTAGACTGCTTCCCGCCTCAAAGTAAGTGACGATTATTGAACAGCCCAGGTGTGACTGAGCCGGAGCTTGTGCTCAGTAGTGCTTAGAGTGTTGTGTAGCGGTATCATGACCTTGCAACTGCTTTGTGTCTTGTGTCCTGTGTTGTGCCGGCAGTGGTGGGTGAGGCTCGCTTGGGTAAGCCCCTACGGGTTTATAGCTGAACACATCCAAGGGCACTATTGACTCTTTTCTAATAAAGGCAGTGGGAGCAATGACAAAAGAAATTGATAAAGCAGAGAAATGGCTCTCGCTGGGCAGGACTGGCTCATCAGTGCTGACAATAGAAGGGGACACGGCACTGACACTGGTAGCTGGAAATGTGGATGGAAATGGAGCAGGAACTACTCTCAGCCAGAGGCAGGAGGAGGAAGTAGAAGAGATTTGCAACGTAAATGAGAGTCCCAGTACCAGTTCAAATAACCAAGCAGCTGGGCAGGTCACAAGGAGCAGGGCCGCGTTGTCCATTAGTCGATGTACGATTCGGAGTGGTTCGCCAGCCCCAAAGAAACAGCGAAAGGTGCAGAGAAAAATAGTGCCCAAGACGTCGTAGGAAAATCCCAAAGATCCAGACTCTAGGGGTGCTATGGGACCGGGCAAGGATGTAATAGTACTTTGGGGGTCTCTCAGGGAAAAAATTGTGACATTGGTGGCTGGCCTCTTACAAGATTTCTTAAGTGAACTATCAAACACAGTCACTGACATTAAGGTATTTCTGTCGTACATTGAGAAAACGATGCACTGGATGTTCATTCCAGGCAAGATGTTGTATCTAATTACACCTGCCAACAGCAAACAGGCTTGAATGTTATGTCACGCACAGAGATAGGCTCTGAGTTCCAGATCCCTTCAGTGTGCACGGATAAAACTGGGCCGGGGGGATGGGGGAACAGGGGGTGGGGATGTTGAGGGCTGGCCAGCTGATCCAACATAGCAGGGATCCGAATGAAAGAGGTGATCGGGGGGGATCTCATTACAGGGGGTGGCGAGCTAGTGGTGCCACTCAGTTAGCCCATAACACATGGAATTTGCCAGTCATAGACCTCCCACCAGCATGTTGCCCATACACGGTGGTATTAGTGGGGGCACCATGGCATGATAGTTCACAGGAAGAATCTAGCCTCCAGTTGATAAATAAGGCTACCCACTGCTTAGGAAAACATTTTGGGTTTAAGAACTCAGACCACAGACATGTCCTGATGGCGAGAAGGGTTGCATGGATTGGCAGGTTTAAGAAAATATTCTAAGGGGATTGCGTGATTGTCTCGCTGAGGTACCCTTCAATGGCCCAGAAGATTTTGTTTTCATCTTCGCAATCACTTATGGCAGACTCTGGGATTAAACCAATACCATTGGGATTCTTTTTTAGACCCCCGTCCAAATACTTTTTCCCCACGGTGTGGCTACACAGGAAGTGGGTCCGAGTCGGAGAGGGGTTCCATTGCAGTTAAGAAATGCTATCGCTCCATTAAGGGACCTGAACAACATAGATTGACTTGCAGAGGGAGCGAGCGTGATAAGATTGGAGGGCATTCAGGCAACACACACCAAGGCCCAAAGGGGGAGGGAGGTGGCTGATGATGGGGGAACCACTGACACCCACGATGAATATAGGGATCCAATGGAAAGCAGGTCTCCCAGCACAGATGGGGATAATAGCGATGCCCCAGGCCCTCAGGTGAGGTAAAATCTGGATGACTTAAAACTTATTTCGTGGAACGCGGCAGGTTGGGCGAGTAAGTTTCAGGACGAACAGTGGCTCCGTTAGGAAACATGGGAGCCAGTAAATACTTTCTTTTTAGAAGGGTATAAAACTTTTTTCTGTCCAGCAAGAAAGTCTACTGCAGGGAGATCCAGCGGGGGCCTAATCATGTTTGTAGATTTAAAGATATAGGGGAGGAGGAAGTTGATCCCATGGAAGTCGGAAGTAGTACAGGGTCTAACATTTGTTAGCAAGAACTACCATTTGGCATTTATTAATTTTTATAATGCTCAGCAAAACCTGCAGAAATCAAAACCCTTTGAGGAATTAAGCATTTGCTTAGGAAAATTACAAGCCGAAGGACGTGCCCATGCACACTTAATAGTAGTGGGAGATTTTAATTGCCACCAGTGTTCTAACTTGAGGGTGACTGAGTGTGATTGGCAGGCATGTACACTAAACAAAGGGCCGCACATGAAGCACACCAAGTCAGGAAGGGAGTTGAGTTTGCTTATAAATTCCTTTGGGCTGACCCATGCAATGGATTTGATTGTCGGCCCCCCAGATACATCTGTGCCCCCCACGTATAAGGATAGAGGTTGCACGTCATTTATTGATTTTATTTTTGTCTCTCATACAGTGAGGAGATTCATTATCAGTTTTCAAATTAGGCATAGTATATTCAGTGACCATAATCCGGTAACTTTGTCACTTGTTGCTCCACTACAGCATTTGGTGTCGCACAGTCTAACAGGGGCATTGATCTCTGTAATGGATCAAGGAAGATGGCTGAGATGGTCGCAAGTTGACACAGTTGCTTTTAACAAATCCCTTTTTAGGAGAGGTCAGAGGGATATACAGAACTGTTTAGATCTAGATACACAGGGACATGATTTACTTCAGACATAGACAGCTATTGCGCAGTTAGTGGATAGCCTTTTAAAAGCACCTACACCCACACGCCTCAGGGCCATACCAAGATGGTTTGATTGGCAATGTTCAAAGTCCCTTAGAGTGCTAAAGATGGCACTTAAACAATCACTGAGAGATAAAGGGTGGATCATGACTTGCCGTAAAGTGTACAAACAGGCAGTCAGGACTCGGAACGCCAACTTCAAGTGAAGGCTTGGGAAGAGGCCGCTGAGCTTAAGGATTCAACCTGATTTTGGAAGGTTATTAACAGCCCCTGTTTTAAAGATTCAAATAATCCATGTAAGTAAAGTGTTTAAAAACACCAATACATCAAATAAGTAAGACATACAATAAAAATGCCCTACCAATATGTAAAGATAGGAAATATTTTTATCTTTAAAATGACACCGAAGCAACAAAAATTCAACATAGGGAACCAGATATATGAATTTTTAAGTATTAACCACTTCCTAGTGCTTAAAAACATATATCGCCAACTTGGGACACCTGGGCGAGCTTGACGGGGACAAAGTCAAAGTTTGAGCATGACCGCGATGGAGCCCTGGTCGAACACACTAAGAGGGAGGAGGCCCTAGTCAAAATTTTACTTTTGGACTTTTCTGGAGGATTTTCTCTCGACGTCGTGCAGTCCCCTTCAGCAGGCCGATTTCGATGCAATATCGTTGGATTGCTTCTCGGCTAGGCCCCGGTCATATCCTGGAATCCAGGCGCTGTTGCGGTTCAAGGTAGTCTGCTTCACTCTCAACATCGCGCCAGTCCACATATAGAGCTTTTTCCCAAAGCTGCTCCAAACGTCTCCAAACTTCTGGACCTTCTTCCTGAAGTTCCCCTTGAGGGATCAATGCAGGGCCGGATTGGCCATAGCGGGCGCCGGGCGTTTCCACGATGGGCCGCTAGGGTGGGGGCCGGTTTTGGGCCCCTGGGGGACAGTTTTGTTACCCGGAGTCGGCAATATCGGCCCCCTGTAAAAATATCGTCCGAAACCGGCCCTTGCAAACTGCTTGGCTGCACCCCCTCTCACCCCAGGGGGGGCGGCGGAGTAGTTTGCCAGGGCCAGTTTCTGTTCCCAGTACGGCCCCGGCTCAAAGTGTCCAAAACACAAATCCAAGACTCTGGAAGCTCTGAGATGGTCTTCAATGGTTGGGACTCGATTCTCAAAATGCACTTGGCCAAATCCTTAAAAGTCCCATGGACGCACTTCGGGCTGGGGACTTCTTGAGGGAGAGTCCGCTCCTTATTTTTTTCAGAGTTTTATATAGCGTTAACTAGACCCAAAGATATCGGGTATCAGAGCGCTTTACATTGCACCAGTTTCATTACATGAGAACACATTAATTTTTGTTAGGCATGGGGAGATTAAGTGAGTTGCCCAGAATCACGGGATGCTGAGCGTGGTTGCCGAGACTCTAACCAGGTTCCCGAGCTTCGACGTCGGCCGCTCTAGCCATAAGGCTACATCCTTTCTGGAGCATGGCAAAGTCCTCATGGCTGTAGTTCCAAGTGTGAAACAGGAGCAGTCTTTCAGATTGCATTCCTTTGGGGTGCTGACCAGGGTTACAGCAGGGCAGTCCTCCTTTTTGTAGTGGTAGGCAGCAAACTCAAGTTGCTATGCAGCTCTCACATATTTACTCTGATATGGGGCTACAAATAGGGGGCACCCCTGTCTATTGAGGTGCCTGGTGCCACCCAAAAGCATGACCGCTTCCTCTAAAGTGTGGCACATTCTTGTCCCGCAAAGCACTGGACTTTAAAGATGGATATTTTCCATCCTTTGGAGCAAGAGCTGGCTAAACCAACCTACTGGTGTGGCTCATTTCCATTAACACTCCCCCTCCACCTCCTGCAAATATCATTCCAGCACCTGCCATCTGGCTGGGTGTACAGAAAGAGGGGCCTCACCCAATCAGATAACCTCTGCTCTATGCTGCCACTTATCACCTTATCAAAGCAGCTTGGCTAAGCCTGTTAAGTTTGACCTATCAAGTGAGGCTGCTTGAAGGCTGGATTCTGGCTCACAGAAAAGAAAGTTCCATAACTTCTTTTCTGCACACGTTATGATAAAGTCAACAGTGGCAAGTTGTTGGATTTATCATTGCCAATTTTTTAATTCTTTGAATTACATTTTTAGCCCCTTCTTAGCCCTTTGTAATGATATTTATACTTAAAGAACAAATTCCAATTCTACTAAGCCTATGGAGCTAATAATCTACAATGGGGGGAACACAATTGGCAGTTTTTGCCTCTCCAGGGCTTATATAACATTTTTTATAAAGTCCCTACTTATAGCTGCAAGGCACCTTCCCCCTGGGACACCTAGAGGAGGCCTTAGGGGTGATTTATATGTAAAAATAAGGTTGATTATCACTTTTAGAATTTACTTTAAAAAACAGTCTGCAAAGCAGGGCTACCTTTAAAGGTTCTAGCAGGCAACATAGTAATGTACACTCCAGTGCAGGAAATCTAGTGGGCCCCTAAACCACCATGCCCTATTATATACTAAGGACTTATAGGAAGTTTAAATCCCCAAGCTTTATTATATACTAGGGAGGTACAGGGGTCTGTCATTGCCAATTGTAATTATACCTAATTACCATACACCTTTTAATCAGGGCATAGTCAGAGTCAGTTACTACCAATATCTGTCAAGAATGGGGTGATCATGGCCAAAAGGAATCACTTTCTCATACTTGCCCTCTTGGTCCTGGAAAGCAGGGCTATAGCTAACAAGTGGTAACTTGACAGGTATAGGCTCTCTGGTAGAGGGAGAGGAATTTTGACTGAATAAAGAGCATCTTTTACAGTTCTTCCTTGGACTTTGATATGCCAAATTTGTCATTCTCTGGGCCACCCCAGATTTTCTGGCTCCATCCCCAGCAGGAAAACCAATTCTGGCCCGATGAAGGCGAGGTCATTACATATTCATAGAAAGTGGCTAAAGAGAGAACCAGTGCTTCTCCAGGAAGAGGATATAAGGAACCATCTTGCTTTGGGCTCGTGAGAAGGTTTGTAGTAAACTAACAAATGACATACTGAAAAAGTAAGATTGGATACTGAATGAAAAAAGGCAGTATTAGCTGTAAATAATTCTTCAATCGTTGACTAGTTCACAGGAAAGAAACTTGCACCACACCACCACCTCCTCACGACAGTCCTAGACTTGGAGAGAAAACATCTTGAGAAAATAATACTTGAGTGCTGGAAGAAGATGCCTTATGGACTCTTGACTCATAACCCTAATTGCACCCAAATACTCAAACTTCTCTCCAATGACGAGGTCAGGTGGTTGGCCATCTGTTATCTGCTACAGGGACACAAAAAGCAGAAGGACTCCTGACTCTAAGAAGGCTCAGCTGACAACCAAACAGTGGACTCTGGTGGAGCTTCGGCTAGAGATAGAGGGGTTATCTGGAAGGCTGCTCTGGGGACCTATGAGCAGCAGAAGTGACCATGATGACCTCTCCCAGCATTTAAAAAAAAGTGGGAATTAGCAATAGTTTTCTACTTCCGGATAACTGAGAGAAAGGTGCAGAGGCTCACAAGGAGGGCACAACTTCACCATGAAAAGAAATAAGGTTTGTTACACTTGAAGCTTTTTGCTGTAGCTTGTAACATACCTCAAACACTTCAAACTTAGAGAAGGTGGAGACCAGGCCAATGGTAAATAAAGAACTGCATAGTAAGAGCTAATGTTCTCAAGGCCAGACAGATCAATTATGCTTCACAAGCCAGATTAGGACCAGCCCTTGCAGTAGCATTTCTGGGTCATCATGCTTTTGTCTGAACTTCAGCACAATAGGTTTGATGTTTGTAAGGAACATGCATGTCTGATTCATTAACCAAAAAAAATCGCAAAACTGTTGACCGTAAAAATACCTGTTTTTATTGGCACCGTGCAGCATGAAGAAGCACACCGAAATACAACACAACACAACAATGAAAGAATCTAACAAAGCCAACCTTCCCCTTCACAGTGAGTACATAAATCATTTCAATGTTGTATCAGTAAGAGAAGGTGGGCTTTTGTTATTTAAGTATATCAGTATGTAAGTAACAGTTCCAATATGTAATATGAGCCTAATCAAGTATACAAACATCACCATTTACATGTAGCCTCATACAGATCTTGCTATGCGTTTGCGAAATTGTGCTTGATAACATCCCTATACCTAGCTACTGCTGATTGTCTCACTAAAGCAATTTATGCCATGTGCCTATCAATATCAAGGTTTCTCTAGACCACCCAAAGTGTGTGCATCTTGGCACAACTAAGCTTTCTCAAAATTGAACTCATCCAATAACTCATGGGCCCAAACAATTCTACGAGGTGGTGAAGTGTCCTTCCTGTTGTCTTCGATGAGTAGGTGTGAAAATGTTATCCGCAGAAAGACAAAATCATCTTATAGGCTAGTGATGACACCAATCCCTTTCAAGAAGATATCCAGAGTGACCATAACCTCGCCATAATGACTTTTTAAGAAAAACCTTATCAGAGAAAAGCCTCAAACCGGGGCATGTTAAAAAAACATGTACATTTTCTGTCTCTGGTTGCCCACTGCGGAACAATTTTAACCCCACCGCAGATGTCACCTGCCATTTTGCACTTTCAGCTGAAGTTAGATGACATTCAAAGAGCTAACAGTAGAGATTCATTCTGATTTTTGCATATACTATGGGCACTGCAGGGGCTTTTGTTACACCACTGGAAACAGGAGATTTTGGAAATGTAATTCTTCAGAAGTGGTAGGATAGCTCATGACAGTCTAATATCCGTAAAGTGTGCATCTTTTTGTCCAAAAAACACCTCTTTAACTAACTAAAACAATCATTGCATTGAATCCAAATTCAACGTGAAAATCAGAGAATGATTCAAAGACCCAACAGTTTACCAACAAACGGAAGATTGGAAGGCATTGTAGATGACTTGTTTGGAATACAAAAGGTTGTCTAAAAGGCACGGTTATACAAGCGGTGAAATGTTTTATACATATTCACAAAATCTCTAATATATCATGAATAGGAACTTTATTACATCTAAGAGTTTAAGCCCATGGAATCTCACTAATCACTTACAAACATCTGGTCCTCCAATAGATCTTTGAGAGAGCTAATATGGACTCAGATAATAAGAGATGGATGCTATTTCCTTCATGAGGACCTGTAATGAAAAAAAAGCCAAACCAGCAATAATAGTCACAATATGCTTTATGTGAAATAACTCATCAATAACGACAAACTCTATAAAATTACAAAGGAACAGGCAAAATCACAATAAGATAATACAGTTCATGGCAGATACATCATAAATCAATAACAAATGTGAGAGGAGAGACAAAAGAAATAATACATTGCGATATCAGTATGTAATTCAAGTTTCAAACGAACCTAAGATCAAGGAACTAATGCACAGCTTGCAATAGTCAGCAATAGCTGACTCTTTGGCCAGAAAGGTATAGCTTATGCAGATTCACTAGCCAATGAAGTGCAAAACAATCAGGATAGTTCAGTTCAAGGGAAATTCAAAGTTTGGACCGACAGCATGTCATTGCCGAGGATTTCAAGGAAAATAGCCAGCCAGAGTAGCAAACAGGCACATGCATCAACCATTTTTGCGAGCGTAAACGGTGAGATTCGCAAAAATTGGCTGTTTACGCCCGCAAAAAGGGCATTTGCGATGCATCAAGGTTCAAGGCACTCGCAATTTGAGAATTCACAATTAATTGTGATTTCTCAAATTGGGATCGCATTTAAGGAATCACAATTTGCGATTCCTTAAGTGCAATGCAAGAACCGCTTTAAAACAGCGATTTCGCTACTAGGGGGCGCAAATTACCATCAAGTTGAACTTGAAGGTAATTTGCAAAAACTTTCAAAAATGCACTAAGGTGCATTTTTCAAAGTTGTAGGTTACATCTACACATGTATACCATAACAAGAGTGACGAAATGCACACCATCTTTCCAATGTTTCAATAATGCTTTATCCATTGCTTGAACATTTTGCATGCTGCCCGGAGATTATGGTGGTTAGCCTAGTAACCACGCACTTGCAAACACAACACATGGTAGGAGTGACATCACACTCCTGAACCAGGCGCACAGCTTGGTCCATGTTGAATAACAAAGGTAAACCAATTTTTCAATTTCGATGAAACTTTATTGACAATATTCAATGATTTCTTATTGCTCTATCGTTGTTTATATGACACATTGGAGGCGTTGTATATATAAAAGTTTTAATGCAGTAAATATGCTGATCCGGGCCTTTTTTCACTGCACGAAATATACATTAAAACATCCTCAGTAGTAGTTGATCATTTGCCCAATGCATTTCGGGCCTTTCATGGCCCTTTGTCAGGGGTTCACTACAATTTCAATAAACATCAATATTAAATCATGCAATTAAACCTCGGTGTTATTTAGTTGTTAAAAGATATGACAGCCACATTATGCCTTGCTTTCTTTCAAAGACATATCCCCCGTTTTCCCTCTAATCACGTGGCCACGCGTTGACAACAGTGCCTAAACAGGTTTCTCCCAACTACTCAACACTTCCGTATTTTATCACCCGTACATTGGGTCGATAGCTTTTTCCCTTCATCTCATATTAAACGCTGCTTTAAATAACCACCATTTATAAACACAACATTTTCAACATTTAAACGTACCTACAACCGTTCTCAGTTTAATCTCTTTCCCGCCAAGCTCTTTCCTTTCGTTTCCCATTCCAATAATCCTCATACTACGCCTCCCTCTTTTTACTAATGTGACATATCTCCCCACTTCAGGTTAACCAATCAGTTCCATACGCCAATTTTCATACCTACAGCTCCCAAAATGCACTAGTTTACACTTCTTGTGTGCGTTAGTTTACTGAAATATTTCCCAAATCATGATCTTTAATGAAACCTCCTCAATATCCTCATCGAATACACTGCCCGCCCTCAGATGTTAAACTACATGTCGATTATGCAATGCGGCACTTTTGGCGAAAAAATCTAACATTTATACTACAAAACTTTCTTGCACTTTATACTCAAATTACAAAAATTTGTCCAACTGCACGTCTTTTTAGAATGTCCTTTAGAAAACACAGTTCATAAACTCTCGCTCCTGAGAGACGTCTCGCATGTGTCCGTTTTCGATTTTAACGGTTTCATGATGATCCAAGGGTTCAACATGTCGTTTTGAATAGGCGAAACATGTATACCATAACAAGAGTGATGAAATGCACATTATCTTTCCAATGTTTCAATAATGCTTTATCAGTTGCTTGAACATTTTGCGTGCTGCCAGGAGATTATTGTGGTTTGCCTACTAACCACGCACTTGCGAACACAACACATGGTAGGAGTGACATCACACTACTGAACCGGGCGCACAGCTTAGTCCTTGTTGAATAACAAAGGTAAACCAATTTTTCAATTTCAATGAAACTTTATTGACAATATTCCATGATTTCTTAATGCTCTATCCTTGTTTTTTATGACACATGGGAGGCGTTCATCATGAAACCGTTAAAATCGAAATCGGACACATGCGAGAAGTCTCTCAGGAGCGGGAGTTTATGAACTGCGTTTTCTAAAGGACATTCTAAAAGGACGTGCAGTTGGACAAATTTGTAATTTGAGTATTAAGTGCAAGAAAGTTTTGTAGTATAAATGTTTGATTTTTTTCGCCAAAACTGTCGCATTGCATAATCAACGTATAGTTTAACCTCTGAGGGTCGGTGGTGTATTCGATCAGGATATTGAGGATGTTTCATTAAAGATCATGATTTAGGAAATATTTCAGTAAACTAACGCACACAAGAAGTGTAAACTAGCGCATTTTGGGAGCTGTAGGTATGAAAATTGGTGAATGGAACTCATTGGTTAACCTGAAGGGGTGGAGACACGTCACATTAGTAAAAAGAGGGAGGCGTAGTATGAGGATTATTAGAACGGGAAACAAAAGGAAAGAGCTTGGCGGGAAAGAGATTAAACTGAGAAAGGTTGTAGGTACGTGTAAATGTTGATAAAGTTGTGTTTATAAATGGTGGTTATTTAAAGCAGCATTTAATATGAGATGAAGGGAAACAGCTATTGACAAATGTACAGGGTGATAAAATACGGAAGTGTTGAGTAGTTGGGAGAAACCTGTTTAGGCACTGTTTTCAAAGCATGGCCACATGATTAGAGGGAAAACAGGGGTTATGTCTTTGAAAGAAAGCAAGGCGTAAAGTGACTGTCGTATATTTTAACAAATAAATAACACAGAGATTTAATTGCATGATCTAATATTGATGTTTTTTGAAATTTTAGTGAACCCCTGATGAAGGGCCATGAAAGGCCCAAAATGCATTGGGCAAATGATCAACTACTACTGAGGAAGTTTTAATGTATATTTCGTGCAGTGAAAAAAGGCCCGGATCGGCATATTTACTGCACCAGAAACTTTTATATGTACAACGCCTCCCATGTGTCATATAAACAATGATAGAACATTAATAAATCATAGAATATTTTCAATAAAGTTTCATTGAAATTGAAAACATTTGTTTACCTTTGTCATTCAAGAAGGACCGAGCTGTGCGCCCGGTTCAGGAGTGTGATGTCACTCCTACCATGTGTTGTGTTCGTAAGTGCGTGGTTACCTACCATATGTTGTGTACACACACACATGCCCTTGGGGCATGTGTGTGCGCAACATGTGTGCACAGAGCAATTTCAGGGGTGCAACAAGGTGTCCTTTTGACACCCTTCCATCCTTGAAATTGCATGCGCAATTTGCGACAACCAATTGGTACTCGCAAATTACGCATGCAATCTCCCATTCATTCCTATAGGCCTGTAGGCTAATAGGAATAAATGGGAAGGCATTCCTCAATGGCGACTCGCAATTTGCGAGTCACAATTAAGGAATGTTTGGGAATCGCTAATTTTATAGCGATTCCTCCATGTATAGGCTTTTGCAATTCCTTAATTGTGATTCCTTAATAATCGCAATTAAGGAATCGCAAAAGCCAACATTAATGCATGTGCCCTTAAGAGAGTACAGCAACAAAAGGCTCTCTTCTCATAGAAACAACTACTGCCAAGTTCTTTTCCCACAGAAATAGTTATACCCCAATTTGTTCACAATTCCAACCCTCAAATGTTTCAATTTCACAGTGTGATTCGATTCTATTGGTTAAGTTCATAAGGAGATCATTCTCCAAGCCAGTTCATCCGGAAATTTAATTATTCAGTTCTTTGTTAAAATGGATGTTGTCATCACTCCTCGGAAGCAGGAAAAAGAATTGAGACTTCTTCATATCCTCACGCTCGTTTCCACATCAGCTTGCAATATAGTTGTCACACTTATTCTTAGAAATAAATACTCTAATCGTAGGAAGGAAATTCTAGTGATATGTTGTACTCAACTAAACAAGTAAACCAGCATTTTAGAAAGAATGAAGGACAAAATACATTTTTCTGAAGCCTAGGTTAGAAAGAAAGGAAATAATCTAGCGGATTTTGAGACCTTCATAGAAAAACCATAAATTATTTTTCTGAGGAATAACACATAGTACTGTTAAGAAGATAGAGAAAATACACAGGAAAAAAATCATATTCTAGGATTCATTATTCTAATTAAACTCATAAATATAATCTATTTTCCAAATGTAAGCTATTAATAATCAATCACTTTCTTGTCATGAAATCGAAACATATTGAAAAGACAATTTTTTTTTCTTTATATAGTTCCACTATCATATTTAATAATTCTACTTGTAAGTTACTTAGTACATTTGTTAAGTTTCTCTCTTGTGTCATATAAGTTTCATAAATGCACATTTCTCATGCTTTCTGCACGTTTATCATTGCGGTTTCTGATTACTAGATGTGTCATGTCTTTCTTGCACATTTTCACATTGTACTTTTAAAAGTTTCACATGTTAATAATTTACACACTGTTAGTTATGTTTATTTAAAGCATAAATCACACTTATGAGCAGATTTGATCAAGCAAGATTATTCGCAAATAATCATGCTCCATCAATCCCCCATCTATTGATGACGCAAGCCATCACACAATCTACATAATCTGATTACGATCTGATTATTTCTCAGAATGCACTTGTTCTCATTTGTTTTGGTCTAACACCCTCTATAGCTCCCAATACTTCATGATAAGTACCTTTCTTGTCTTCCAATTCTATTTCATCTAATTTCCTTTTTCTTGCTCTCCGTTTTGTGGGAATTTTTTTGCACTTACAGCCTTGATATATCAATATTACTATTAGTATGCCAGCACCAATAGCAATTATGAGTGTTAGTATTCTTCCTAACAAGCTGGTACTCAGTGCCAAAAACCAATTACCTTCCAAGGAAAAGCCCTCACCAAGTTTCTCCCATGCACAGTCAACTTTTAATTCTGTTAAATCATTACGAAAATGTGTAATGCTACTGATAAATCCCTCAAAGTCTCTGCTTTTATACAGACTCCACCCTCTTTTGCCAATAATACATCAAGGGCAAGCCTATTCTGCAAAATCATAGATCTCATTGCAACCATTTCAGCATCAATCATCAAGAACCCACCAGCAGTATCCGTCGATAAACAATCAATTACTGTAGATAATTTTCTAAATCACCCCCACTGAAGGTATTAATGCACCAAAAATATCGGCCACAATTTCTGCAGCACTAATTACTCTCTTATTCCGTGTTAATTTCTTTTCATTGGTTCCATGATTTTCACTCACATGATAAATCTTAGGAAATACTATACCTACATAACAACAACCATACCAATGTTGGGGCAATCTATAATAAGCATTTTTACCACACACATAATAAACTCCAGGATAAACTGGATCACTACCACCTCTTAACCCCTAACCACCCGTAATTAAGAAGGTATGTTCACATTCACTAAAACCAATGAAATAATTGTTATACTCGGTCTTTGGTCTTTGTGATGGCAATCTAGAGTCATTGCAGCATAAGTCTCGCCTTTCTTATAATTACCCTCCCTGTGAGCCCATGGAGGTATATTAGTCTTTTGTTCTGCAGCCTTTCTTTTGAACTCTTGTCGCCAATCTTCTACAGTATTTATAAATTCTATTACTACACTGCGTAAGCTACAAGTCAGATTATTTCAATGCGCATATACAGTATCTATAGGCTTAGTAGTATGAAAGAAATCTCCCATATATTCTGCATTCTTTGCGCTTTTCACTATATTAATATTCTTCTTAATAGGAAATTCTGAAAAGACCAAATCATAATTAGAATAAAAATATTGAAAATGCTCTTTCCCATAGAATAAAATTGTTAGTACACTACACGAAATTCCACGAAAGGTCACACCTTCTGACACAGATGAGGGTAATTGCATACACACATAACAATCTCTGGCATCCGTAGTGTCTGTGTACTCATAAAGGAGTTTAGTAAAAACATTCAACAAAAAGTAATTAATAGAATTGTCTTGGTGTAAGTCATTCCCTGTTAGTTTTTCAATATTAGTCTCTGAATCTTCTTTAAGAGCTTTCTTTAAGTTTGGTATTGTATTTACATAATCATTAGTAGAATTAACATTAACAGGATACATAAAATAAGGCACTATTAAACTTAGTATTAACCAGACAAACAATATTATAAGAACACATATAAAGCAAGCGTTAAGACACCTTCGCCTGATTAAACCTTGATTTTGATTACCAGTCTCAATTCTATCCTTGTTATGGAAATAGGAAAAATCTTCTATTAAAAATAAATCCTTCCCAAAAAAAACTTTCAATATGATTTTTACTAGCAAATTTTGTTTAGCAAGGCATGGTTTGTGTACCCTACCCCACACACTTTTCGAACCCTTCAGGTCCCGACCTTATTTTCAAATCTCCTCTCTCTTTTTCTGCACCCCTTTTCTTAAGCAGAGTTCATTTAGGGTGGCTCATATGATGATTTGTCTTTGGAACAAAACACAATGAATTATTTTCCCAATCATTCGAAGCAGCAGCCAAGTATGTCCATTCAGGTGCTGTGTACTTCTTACTTGGGGTTTGTGCTGTCTTTGTTCTGCGTATTGTACTTTCTTCTTCTTCAGTATCACTTTGTTCAGATTGGCCAGAGATTTCAATTACAGTTGCTGGAATCTTCTCATTCAAAGTATATTTCAATTTATTAACTCTTCTAGGTCATTTATCACCTTTTCTTGCTCGTTTTCCAGAAACACTGTCCATTTCATTGGATTCAAGACTTCTCTTAGCTGATTCTCTTTTTTCTCTTTCTCTGTTACTTTCAGGGATCAAATTTCTTTCAGCATCAACAATAACAGTGTTGCGAGACCCAGTAGCTTGTGCCCACTCTACTTGATTCTCAGTCTGTTCAGGTTCTTTTAGTTCTTTTTGTCCACCTTCAACTTACTCTGTGCTTTCAAGTGTACATGGGACTCGACGAGTATGGTTTGCATGGATCCAATTAGGCAAGCCACCACATTTCACTGCTGTTGTTGTAACAAGAATCACTTGCTATGGCCCATGCCAACGAGGTTCCAAACAAGACTTCCTCACATGCTTCTTAATGAGTACCCACTCTCGGGGCTCAAGTCATTTGCTTGTTCTTGTTGAACTGTAGTTGCGACGTCTCCAACCTGGTGAGACACAGAACGCACTGCGTCAGCCAATCCTTTGCAACAATCGAGCACTAAATCACTAGCTATGTTAACAAGTTGATTTGCTGGGACTGTTGGCTGTCCCATAGCCCTTTCCATCACAATCTCATGTGGGGACAGTGCAGTTCTTCTGTCTGGGATACTTCTCAAACTCATCAACACCAATGGTAATGCAGCAGACCATTTCAGTGTTGTGGATGCACAAACCTTGGCTAGTCTTGACTTAATTGCGCTGTTGATCTGTTCGCCCACACCAGATGCCTCAGTTCGATAAGCACAATGTAATTTTTGCTCAATTTGTAATGCAGCACAAATTATCCGAATTATCTCACTATTAAAATGTGTTCCTCTATCTAATCTAATTAGACTGGCAATCCAAACCTTGGAATAATCTCACTAAGAAGCAGTTTAGCAAATGTTAGGATGTCATTACGTCTTGTTGGGTATGCCTCAACCCAGCCTGGGAACAGACACACAATCACTAACACATACTTTAAACCATGACAAGGAGGCATGTCAGTAAAGTCAACCTGCATATGCGTAAATGGACCTGCTGCTTTTACAATTCAACAAAAACTGACAACTGTTTTCTTCCCTGCATTTTGTTGTTGACAAGATATGCACCTTTGACAGAGACTCTCTGCAATGACTCTAAATTTAGGATTATACCATGTCTATTTAAAGAGTCTAATCATAGCACCCTTCATCATCAGCTCTGCGTGTACTTCCTGCTTTGATCCACCCTTCTCTTTCTGTATCACTAGCTGCATCTTGTAACTCTTTGATTTCTTCCCGTGTTTCAACAGATCAGAACATTAACCTACATTTTGTTAGATCAGATCGTTCTACCAAACGCGCCCCATTGATTGTATATGGATTTTGAGCACAAAGAGGCGCAATGTCGTCGGCATATCTATTGCCCATGATGACATAGTCACAACCAGTTTTATGTGTTGAACATTTCACCACATTCTCCGTTTCGTATGGGTGAACCCGAAGAGGTAAAAAATCCATGTTGAGACCACAACTGCCCAAAATCATGTACAACCCCGAAACCATATTGACTATCCGTAAATATGGTTAGGCGTATTTTCTTTGCAAGACAACATGCTAAGGTCAGTGCAACCAGTAGCCCTACTTGTGTTGAACGAACTCCTTTCAACCACGATGCTTCAATGACACTCGCTACTGTACAAATCACATATGCAGCTTGCAAGGTATTTTCTGAATCTCTCAAGCATATCCCATCTACAAACAACGCAAAATCAGATTCAGGTAATGGAGTATCTTGTATGTCAGGTCTTGGTTTCATACACAATTCAGTCATATCTAAACAATCATGATCTGCTTCATCCACTTCCACTTCACAACTTGAAATTGGCAATAAAGTAGCTGGATTCAAACTCATGCATCTTGTCACTGTAACATTTTCAGCTCCCAAAATCACTTGCTTGTATTTTGTTAACCAACTGTGTGGTAACGAAAGGAGAAATCAGGTGAGGCTTGTAAGGTGCTGTGTGCAAGTTCATGTTAACAAAATTTCAACTGAATGTGGCACATATACTTTCAACTGATGTCCCATTACAATTGTTTCACTCTGCTCCAAACTCATACATGTAGCAGCAACTGCTTTCAGACAACCAGGTAACGCTGCAGCTACGGGATCTAATGTGGCTGATAAATATGTCACAGGACGGCATGCTGTTCCATGCATTTGCATTAGAACTGTAAGTGCACAACCATAGCGTTCGCTGCAAAATAATGCAAAATCCTTAGTGAAGTCTAGCATCCCCAATGTGGGTGCTTGATACAAACTGTCTTGCAGTTCAAGAAATGCTTTCATGCATTCATCATCAAGATGTATTGGATCTGACACGTCTTTGTGTGTCAATCTTTGTAATGGCTTGGCTATCAGTAAAAACACAACGATCCACTGCCTGCAATATCCAACCATTCCCAGGAACATTCAAACTTCTTTCTGTGTTTTTGGTGGATTCATTTGTAAAATAGCATCGATCCAATCTTGAGACACTTTCTCAATATTGCGACCAAAGTAAAGAACTTCTTTTTGACAAGATTATAATTTTGCGGGCGACACTTTATGTCCTCCTCCTGCTAAATGGTTCAGTAGAGCAATTGTATGAGTCACACAAGCTTCTTTCGTTTTTGATACAACCAACAAATCATCTATTTTGCACTAAAACTAAATTGTTAGGTATTAATAATGATTCCAAACATTTCTTCAATATCTGATTGAAGATTAAGGGTCTCTCTATATACCCTTGAGGAACTCAGCACCACACCAAAACACGGTTTCCGAAATGAAAAGCAAATAAATATTGGCTATCCGGATGCAGAGGTATCGATAAAAAAGCTTGACACAAATCAATCACCGAAAACCATTCTGCTTCACAAGGAATTTGATAAAGAATCACAGCTGGATTTGGCACTATTGAACAACAAGGTATTACAATCTGATTGATTTTTCTCAAATCCTGAGCTATTCTAATTTACCATTTGGTTTGTGAATTCCAATGTTAGGTCAATTGCATGGACTCCCTAGAATCTCTTTTAGGATACCTTGTTCAATTAACATTTTAATCACAGGTGTTATTCCTGCAATTGTTTCAGGACTCATTTTGTATGCTGGTGTTTTGGGAAAGTCTGCATTTTGTTTAACTGTAATCTGAATTGGAGCTACTCCTTTAATTAATCCAATGTCTTTTTTTGAAAAATCCCACATATCAGACAAAACCGTATCTCTCAATACAACAGGTAAATCATTTGCTGTACATAGAATATATGAATACATATAAATCATCCACTTCTGTTCTATGCCTTGCCATTTTGAAAACTGCGTTCTAAACTTTTGTATGAAATGCTATTTCATCTGGTGTACAATAGATGGAGCAATTCATCTTGAAAAACAAGTCCATTCCTAATAGATTAACTGGACTTGTGTCATACACTACAAATGTGTGCAAACCTTGAAATCCTCCAATTTGCACCTTCATTGGTTTAGTCACTGGGGTCTTAATCAATTTGTTTAAAACTCCTACAACTTGGACACTTTCTCCCGAGAGGGATAAGTTGGGAATTTCCACAGTTCTCACAGTGGAACGGGTAGAACCACTATCTATGAGGAACGTAATTGAATTTCCGTCCACCTCACCATCCATATAGAGACCACACTGATCTACCTCTAAGGATGCGCCAAGCACGTACTCCTCTTCCTCCCCCCTCAGTCACCATCATTGAGATGTATCCGAATAGTTTTCATCCCACTGCATCAAATACTGCAAAGACACCTGCACATTTAAATTTAATTGATCATTTGTATGGAAACCCACACTTGCATTGTATTTCTGTACTTGACCATTCACATTTTGATTCTGCATAAGAGCTTGAGGTATCTGCTGACCCTGTCCTCTGCCAACCGTCATCTGCTGATTCTTATTCTGTTAATTCATCTGCATCAGATTCATTCCATTTACTCCTGTATCACCTATATTTACCTGTATACTTCTACACTCGCGCTTCCAATGCCCCAATTTGCAGCACGTATGACAAGGAAATTGATTTTTCAATTTATCCATATTACCTCTACCTCTCCCTTGTGGAATCAGTATCATTTGTGTCACAGTATTTCCATTTGACACTACACCTCTCATACCAGTAGTAGTCTGACCATTTCCTTGGTAAGTTTCTGTAAGGTCTGTATTTAAAAATCCCCCTTTCTTCACCGCTTTCATCTGAGCTAACATTCGTTTCTCTTTCAATGTTTTATGTCTCATCTCAATGTCATCACCACAATACTTCGCATAACGAAGAATTTAATCAATTGACTTACTCTGACAACAAATTAAATGCTGCTGAATCATAGCACTTATTTCTGGTCTCAATCCATACACAAACCTATACACAGTAAGACCTCTGACACTCGGTCTAGATCCACTCTCTCCCCGCAGCTCTGCTGTGCCATTTCTTGCCTCCAGACCCCGACCTCCCCCTTGGGAGGTTTGAGGCTGCTGTCTGCTCCTGCGCCTGCTGCCCGCTCCAACTGGGACCAGACTGCCTGCAACCACCGTAACCTTTTTCAGTCATTTGATTTTTTCTCTTAATTTTTCCCTGTTGTGTCACTGTTATTGTGCCCATCTGTGTCTTGCTCTAATTCCACCACTGTTTTTAATTTCTCATGCCTGCCTGTTCCTTTCGCCTTTCGCCGCTGCTGCCCCTGCGGCCCCTCCCCTGGAATTCCCCGTACCTGCCTCCCAGCCTCTCCTCCCTCCCACCTTCCCTACTTAATGGCGGCCGCTGGCGCACCGAATGCTCACCTAAGGCAAGCCCATCTGCGCCTGTCCGCGACCCGACCGCAGCCATAGCCAGGAACCCTGCACCTCCCACTACCCATCGCTACAACACCATCACCATCCTCGCACTCAACCCTGGAAGACTTAGAGAATGCCAACAGGCCTCACGGAACACAACCCACGACCAGTTCTCCTGCCTCCACTGCCACTAGAACCTCACCACCACCCCGGCCTCCAACACCGCCAACGCCAGCACCGGCGACAACCTAAAATGCATCCTGCTCAACGTACGCTCTGTACACAAACACGCCATGGAAATCTGGAACCTACTCGACTCTCTCTCACCCGACATCGCCTTCTGCACAGAGACCTGGACCAATGCATCCTTCGCCCCGACATCAGCACCGCCATCCCAGACAGACACAAGATCCAGAGGAAAGTATACCCTCACCACCCAGGAGGGGGCCTTGCCATCGCCCACAAGAGCACCCTCCACCTCACAACCTCCAGCGAAACCTTCCCCTCTGCCAAACACCTGCACTTCCAGATCCAAACCACCCCCAAAGACATACTCTGAGGAACCCTCGTATACAGACCCCCCGGCCCCCGAACACCTTTCGCCATCACCAACTTCATTGCACCCCACGCCATCACCTCAACAAACTACATACTCATTGGAGACCTGAACTTCTACCTCGACAACCCCAGTGACCCCAACTCCACTATCCTTCATGACAAAGTCGCCAGCATCAGACTGAAACAACTCGTGACCACACCAATCCACAAAGCAGGACGCACCCTCGACCCCATCTTCGTGGCAGGAAACAGCATCCAACGCAGCCGCCATGGACTGACCACCACTGCGTACACTTCGCCATCAACAAACCCAAGGCATCCAAACCAGCCCCACGGCCACCACAAACTAACTGGAGCAAGGTTACCGACGAGCAAATTAACTCCACCCTCACCCGAGACAACCACACCTGGGCACCAGATGCAAACAACGCAGCCGGAGAACTCCACACCAGGATCTCCGACTGAGCAGCCAAGCTCGCCCTGCTACACAACCCCGACAGACAACGCCCCAGGAAAGCCACCTGGTTCATCACCGCTCTCCAAGAGAAAAGAACTGGGGTAACACCAAGACAACCAAAAACCACATCACCTACAAGGGCGCCATGACGGACTACCACAACCAGATCAGAGCCACCAAGAGGAACTTCATCCACAACAAAATCCTGGCCAACTCCACCAACTCCAAGGAACTTTTCAGTGTCATTCAAGAATTCACCAACCCACGCAGTGAAGCCACAAACATCACCCCATCCCAAGACCTCTGCGACAAGCTTGGAACCTATTTCCACCTCAAGATCAAAAACCTCTATGACAACTTCATCGACCATCCACAAGGTGCCACAGATGTCCCCCCGCCCCCCAGAAACACCAACCAGCCCACCATCTCCAGCTGGACACCGATCACGGCCGAAGACACTGCCTTGACCATGAAAAGCATCCACTCGGGCCCCCACCAACACATGCCCCCTTCACATCTACCACAGAGCCGCGGCCGCCATCGCACCCGAACTACAAAACACCATCAACACCACCTTCAAAACAGGCACCTTCCCAGATGACTGGAAGCGCGCAGAAGTCAGACCTCTTCTCAAGAAGCCCACAGCTGACCCCACCGACCTCAAGAACTATCGGCCCATCTCGCTCCTCCCCTTCGCAGCCAAAGTTGCAGAGAAAACAGTCAACAGGAAACTGACACGATTCATTGAAGAGAATGCAGTCCTCAACCCATCCCAATCCGGATTCCGAAGCAACCACAGCACAGAGACCGCCCTACTCACCGCCACAGATGGCATCCGCACCCTCCTGGACCAAGGCCACTCTGCAGCCCTTATCCTACTCGACCTATCAGCGGCCTTCAACACCATCTCCCACTGCACACTAGTCGCTAGACTACACAACGCAGGCATACAAGGAACAGCCCTGGACTGGATCCGATCATTCCTCACCGGAAGAAGTCATAGGATCAGACTCCCACCCTTCCTCTCCGACCCAACGAAAATCACCTGCGGAGTCCCACAGGGTTCATCCCTGAGCCCCACCCTCTTCAACATCAACATGGCCCCCTCGCAGCCATCGTTTAACAACACGGCCTCAACATCGAAACCTACGCTGAAGACACCCAGCTCATCCTTTCCCTCACCAAAGACCCCACCACTGCCAAACTCAACTTCCAGAAAGGAATACAAGACGTCGCAGTCTGGATGACCAACAGCTGCCTGAAGCTCCATGCCAAGAAGACAGAAGTCCACGTCCTCGGTACCACCCCTTCAGCATGGGACAGCACCTGGTGGCAGACCGCCCTCGGAAGCCCACCTACCCCCTCAGACCACGCCAAGAACCTCAGCATCGTACTCAACTCATCACTCACCTTGAACCGACAGTTCAACGCCGTCACCTCCAGCTGCTTCAACACCCTCCGCATCCTCCGCAAGACCTTCAAGTGGATCCCCCTGAGTCAAGGAAGACAGTCACCCACACACTCATCACCAGCAGACTAGACTATAGAAATGCACTCTACGCCGGCATCAACAAATCCCTACTCCGTAAACTCCAGACAATGCAGAACACCGCCACCAGACTCACATCAGTCAACACCTATGAAGTCTCCACTGGCTCCCCGTGGAGAAAAGAGTCACTTTCAAAATCCTCACTCACACCTACAAATGCCTACACACCAACTGACCCAAATACCTCAACAACAGAATCAACTTCCACGTACCGAAAAAAAACTTCTGATCTTCCAACCTCGCACTGGCTGAAACCCCGCGCATCCACAGAGCTAGAGCAGGTGGAATATCCTTCTCTCACATTGCAGCCAAGACCTGGAACGAGCTACCGGCAGACATCAGACGCGCCCCCTCCCTGAACACCTTCAAGAAGACCCTCAAGACCTGGCTCTTCGGCTAAACAGATCTTCGCCCCCCCCACCCTCCCCCCCAGCACCTTGAGACCCTCACGGGTGAGTAGCGCGCTTGCAATTCCCTGATTGATTGATTGATTGATACACAAAATATCCCATTTCTTTGTCAGTAATGTTCTCAATGCCATTATACTGTTTAAACACTTGTAGAAGCCTTTCGCAGTATGCATGCACTGATTCTTTCAAGTCCTGTCTACTCTCACCCAATCTGTTTCTTTTAGTGAAATTTGCCCTTTCAAATATGTAATGACCTGATTATATTTTTTCATTACTTCTTCAGATGGTACTCCTGTTTTTGGATCTCTTGGATATTCTTCCTTCAGCCAATCTACAGCAATTTTACACTCAACCCACAAATCAGTTGGAACTCCAATATCTAACAAGCCATCCAAATCCTTCCACAAAACTTTCAAAACTTTCACAAACCTTTCCACTTGTTTGTACCATTTTACAGATTTTTCTATCAACCTTGGGAATTCATTTGTAAATGATAATATATCCTGTCTTGATCATGGGACATGACAAACCCACCTCCCGGCACTTCTCTCATAGGATAAATTGTCACATCAGCTGTTTCTGCTCCTGTCTCCCTCATAGGATACAGTGGTAATGCTACCGAATTCACTATTGTATCCTCCTTCTTTTTGCCAACTTCCTTTCCATCGATCCAATTCTCCCCAACGCTTTAGTGTGTTAATTAATTCTTTAATCCCAAAACGTCTTCCTGAAACATTCAGTCTCTCCAAATCTTTGTCACTAAAATCTAATCTATTTGTCATTTGTAAAGCTTTAGATTTCTCTATGTCAACTCCATACGCTTGTGCAATCTCAGCAAATTTCTCATGTAAGCTCCTTGCTTTTCTTGTAATATTTTTGCACATAAAAAGTAATTCTTCATCCTGATATTTACCTAATCTTTCTGGGCTAATCGTACCTAAAATATTTTTTTCCAAATCCGCTTTTAATTTGCTCACATCTATATTTGAGTTATTATTCTGTATGCTGCAACCTGGTGCCATTTCTTTTATCCATTCATCTAATTCTTCTGGAGAAGGACCTAATGATCTCTGAGTATCTTCACCTGTTTCACTTCTTGACCTTCCTGATGTTGGAGTCTCTCTTTTCTCGATCTGCAATAACCTTTTTAGATCTATATATACATGCCTCGTTTTGGGGTTTTATCTGAGCTTTCTGAAATATCAATTAATGTTTCTGATTCTTCTCCTGTAACTACGCTCACATTTGTTCCGCTATTTTCAATTAATCCTTGGTTAACCTAATTCATTTTTCTGTAAATTGCATGAACTCCACTCGTAGTTCTATCTGGTATCATTAAAGTATGTATTCGGGGAAACTCCTTGTCCATCTTTGTATAATGGAACAATTGGACCAATAGTCACTGGGACAGACAAAACATCTGGGTTCATTTGTGTTACTATTCCTGGCAACTCCTCTCTAAATAGATTTTGATTATGACTCACAGGCGTTTTTTCTTGAGGCATGTCTACTTGAATTAAGCACTTGGTAAAGAATTTATCTCTACTCTATTCTGTTCCTCTTGATAGGGCGGAGGCTTAATCATCATTAACTCATTTAAAAATTCATCATCTATGTCTTCAGTTTCCTCAGCAAATTCAGTATTTCTAGATTTCTGTTCCTCAACATTCTTTTTTTTCTCCTTACTTTTTAGCTACCGTGACTGGAAACATCCTTGCACCTTCTGCTATGTCTCTTCTCCAGAATTTCTTTTGAGGATTCCATTTTGCTTCTGAATATCTACTCATGGTATTCTTGTATCTAGTTTGATACCTTTCTCTTTCTCTTTTGTATGCCTCATTTTCCAATTTTCAAGAGCTTCTTACTGCATAGGTCTAGGATTAGGTCTCAAATTATTCGTTTGTCTCCTTAAATTCTCTAAACTTCTAGGATTAAAAGTCCCATTATCTGGAAATGCCAAATTACCATCTTGCTCCGTATATTTCATCCAATTTTCTAACCGTGATAACCCCTTTCTAATGACATGAATGAAGGGCTTCATGAGGCCCTATAATGAAGAAAAAGCCTAACCAACAAATAATAGTCACAATATGCATTATGTCAAATAACTCATCAATAAAAACAAACTCTGTATACTTATCAAGTCACTTTTATCTAAATATTTCAAAATATGAATGGTCAACACACAAAGTATATTTTAAATATAAATTCTGTATTATTACAAAGTTACAGGCAAAATCACAACAAGATAATACAGTTCATAGCAGATACATCATAAATCAATAACACATATGAGAGGATAGAGAGACAAAATAAATAATACATTGCAATATCAGTGTGCAATTCAAGTTTCATACAAACTTAAGATCAATGATCTAATGCACAGCGTGCAATAGCCTGAAATAGCTAGCCCTTTGGCCAAAAATGTATAGTTTATGCAGCATCACCAGCTGATGAAGTGCAAAACAATCAGAATAGTTCAGTTTAAGAGAAATTCAAAGTTTTGACCGACCGCATGTCATTGCCCTGGATTTGAAGGAAAATAGCCAGCCAGAGTAGCATAGAGAGTACAGCAGCAAAAGGCTCTCTTCTCATAGAAAAAGCTACTGCCATGTTCTTTTCCCACGGAACTATTCATTCCCCAAGATGTTCACAATTTCAACCCCCACATGTTTCAATTTCACAGTTTGATTTGATTGGATTGGTGATAATTCTCCAAGACAGTTCAATCAGGATCTTTAATGATTCAGTTCTGTGTTAAAATGGATGCCGTCATCACTCCTTGGAAGCAGGAAAAATAATTGAGACTTCCTCATATCCTCATGCTTGCTTCCACATCAGCTTACAACATAGTCGACACAATTATTCATAGAAAGAAATACTCTAATCGTAGGAAGGAAATTCAAGTGATATTTTGTACACAACTAAACAAGTAAATCAGAATTCTGGAAAGAATGAAGGACAAAATACATTTTTTGAGGTCTAGTTTAGGAAGAAAGGAAATAACTCTAGCTGATTTTGAGGCCCTCACAGAGAAACCATAAATCATTTTTCTGAAAAATAAAACATACTAATGTTAAGAAGATAGAGAAAATACTTAGGAAAAACGATATTCTAGGATTCATTATTCTAATTAAACTCATAAACATAATCTAACTTATAAATGTAAACTATTAATAATCAATTACTTTCTTGTTATGAAAAAGAAAACATAATGAAAAGACATTTTCATTATCATATTTATTAATTCTACTTGTAAATTACTTAGTACATTTGTTAAGTTTCTCTCTCGTGTCATATAAGTTTCGTTTCGTTTAGTTTCATTGATCTTTATTCGGATATGCACTATCCATAAAAGTACAAACATTTCTCACATAATTAATCATAAAAGCATTTACATTGATCCATCATTTTTAAGTTTTAATAACAGAGCTCGACTATAAAACAGTTCAGTGAAACATTGCAGAATTATCACGCATGTTCGATAGCAGCTTCATATGCTAAAGTGCCAAAGTGCAAAGTGCAAATATTTGAGAAGATAGCAGCAAGGATGGACAAATTATTAAGTCACATTAAAAAGCCCTCAGCTACTATTAAAAGCAAACCACATAAAACAATTTAATAATCATCACAAGATTATTACCAATATTGCAAATAGCAGCATCGTGTGAGAAAGTGCCAATGTTCAAAGTACAAATAGGACTGAGAAAAATAGCAGCAAAAAAGAACAAACTTATTAAATTCCATACATGGTGCAATGGACGTCTAGATATTGCTCATATCACATATTACCCTGTTTAAGTATAAAATCAACAAGCATTGGCATAGCCAATAGGTCTCGCCTTTGGGACCTTATAAGTGTTTAGCCATGCAACAGTTGCATAACTAAATACTTATAAGGTCCCAAAAGCGAGACCTATTGGCTATGCAAAGCGGCCATGCGGCCGCGAAAGTGAAAGTGATCGCGATCACAATCAAATATCAAAGCGGCCGCGCGGCCGCAAAAGTGAAAGTAATGGCGGTAAAGCGCGGCGCGCGCACCCGCGCACATGCACTGTGTCTCTAGGCTGGCCTGGTAGCATTTTTTGGAGCCCTCTCAATAAGTCTCGCCAGACCAGCGCATGCGCTGGGTCAGGCGAGACCTAAAAAGTGCAACATTCAAGAATTCATGGAAGAACGTGAGCGGATAGCCATTTTTAGAAAAGTGCAAACTCGAAATGTTAAATCCTCACCATTAAGCTGAAGAATAGTTTTATATGCAACCTTAAAATCCGTTATTCCATTAGCCCTAAAAAATGGGATCAGTAGCTGCATACTGTACTTTTGATAAAAAGTGCAGAAGAACAAGAAATGCAACATAGACTGCTTTCCTAGGTTGCCACAGGGGCAAGCCAATTCCTCAATGTTGGGTTGATAGCCTAAAGGAAAACACAGCAAGTATTTTACTGTGCCGGATCTAAGGCGAAAAAGAAGGCTTCGCTCCCATCGAGTGATATCTCTTAAAAGATAACTAGCTGGTAAAATAGAGGAAGGTCCACCTTCTTCTGCCATTAATATATATTGTGCCATGGATACTTTGGTGTGTTCCTGTGCATATCTTATGTCCCCATAGTGTTTGTATAAGGCTTTGCGGACAATTTTTTTAATCAATTCCATCTAGTTGGTCTGGTTTATGAAAGATATGACCAAGGTTGACTCTTGTCAGATTTGCCTGTACTTCTGCGAGCCACGGTATGTCTCCTCCCCTGTCACATTTTAAACAATCAACTATAATCTCCCTTGTTAGCGAGGCTGCCGGGTTTTGCCAGACCTTCAGCCAAAACATGACATGGCGGGACCTAATATAATCCTCTAAGTAAGATAATTTTAACTCGTTATGGCAGGCAAAAGTAGATGATGAAATTGGTAACCCCAAAATTCTCCTGCAAAATCTATTTTCTTCAACCTGGACGCTTTTCAGGTTTATAAAACCCCAAATTTCAGCCCCATAAGTCATGATTGGTACACATTGTGTCCTATAAATTTTAAGTAGGGACAGTACTACCTCGATTCTTTTCGGTTGAGGGAGACTTATTATCGAGTTAACTGATTTTAGAAATTTGGTCTGGCCATATGCCAAATGAGGTGCCCAGGATCCATTATCTGAAAATTGTAAACCCAAGTACGGGAAAGTACGAGTGCGTAACAGGATATCTGAGCCTGAGGTAATGATATTAAAAAGGCATTTTTTAGGACCACAACACATTAAAAAAGATTTCTTAAAATTTGTGCAAAGATTCAGACTATTCATAAAAACTACAAAACCCCTAACTAAAATACGCAGAGCATTAGGTGTGCGTCCCATTAAAACAGCATCGTCTGCATATAATAGAGCAGGTAGATTATTACTATTAATTATTGGGACATCTGTGGTTTGGTCAGACAATGCATTATGTAGCTCATTAACATATAAAATAAAAGTGGGGCAAGGACACACCCTTGTCTGACATCTCTTCCAACCACTATATCCCCTGAAACTGCCCCATCCGTGCTTATTCTCACCTGAGCCCTTCAATCCCTATGTAAATATGCTAAAAAATACACCATGTGTTTGTCCAACCCGTAGTCTAAAAGGCATTGCCAGAGCCGAGATCTATTAACAAAATCAAATGCGGAGGTGAGATCCATAAATGCTAGGTAGAGGGGACTGTGTCGAGCGATGGTTTATTTTCCTATAATTAAATTAAGATTGAGACACTGTTCCACCGTTCCAAGATGACTTCGGAAACCCAGCTGGCATTTGTTTAATATGTTTTCCTCCTCTGCCTAAGTTCTGATTTTGTTAAATAAGACCCTCCCCAATATCTTAAGGGTATTATCAATTAGAGAGATTGGTCTATAACAACTCGGGTTGGATCTATCTCCCTTTTTCAAGATGGGAACAATTACAGATGTAGACCAAGTATTGGGGATTTTAGTTGTTGTCAAATTATTAAAAACATTGAGTAGCAAAGGGGCCCAAAACTCTGGCCTAGATTTTATAAGGTCGATTGGTAGCCCGTCCGGGCCCGGGGCTTTGTTGCCCAGGCTCTGGTTAATTGCATCCTCAACTTCCGATAAAGATATTTGGATTTGAGCAGCAGCGAGGTTGTCAAAAGTATCTTCGCACTGAGATGTAACAGCATATATTTTTGAAAAATGGGCTACCCATGCTTCACTCGTTATATTACAACTTAACGGGGTGAGTGTATTGCCAAAAGCTCTCTGTGACGTGGCGGCTGTCCAAAAACGATTTGTATTATTAAGCTTTGCAGCACAAGCCAAGTTACTCCAGTGCTCTTTTAAAATCACATCTTGCCTCTGCTTCACTGCTCTTTTATAAATATACCTTAATAATCTGATAAGGTTAGAGTCTCTGGGGGAAGCTGAAAGGGCAGCTCTAAGTTCTCTGTTTGCCCTAGAGCAAATGCTGTTAAACCACCTAGGGTCGGGACTGAGTGGAACTACAGGTCTCGAAATCAGTTTTTTAATGCCTGCACATAGTAGGACAAAAGCAGAAACTGCCTCTGGGTTAGGATTGTCCAATGTGAGACAAGTCTCACAAAGTGATGGATAGGTTTTTACCATCTTTTGGAACACCCTGGGGCAATCCATGCCTTTCCATTTAACTCTTAAGTTGTCTGTGGGAGATTCTATGTTATCAGCCCCTGGCTCCTTTCTAGGGTCAGGTCTAAGGTCAGCCCTAAAAGAGACTAAAATTGGATTATGATCCCCAAAGATGGATGCTTTAACCTCTGCTGCAGCTAAATGGTCTTCTAATAGTGCTGATGTAAAAACATAGTTTATAATTGAGGCTCGGCCAAGACCTCTATAAGTGGGTATTAGACTATGCTCATTATTTACAGCTGCAATGTCCATAACATTTGAAAGACTGCTATTTAATAAATGATCTATTAATTCATACCCCCTTTTGCACAGATTGACTGAAATATGCTGAATGGGGGTCAAGGTATTTCTCCCTGCAATCTTCGCATTAAAATCGCCCCCCAAACATATCCCTACCAGTCTTTGCTTTCCCAACAAATTATCCATATCCGAAATAAAGTCGAACAGGTTAACAAAATTCACATTAGGTATGGTTAGAAAATCGTTATTGTAAAAATTAATAAAACAAATGGAAACCCCCCGTGTGTATATCAAAGCTTGAAAATTGGCATTTTTGGTGGGAATTGATTTTACGCTGCCGCCCGATGCGATACTAACCCATATCGATAGACTACCTGAGGGTCAGCCTTGCTTGGGATGGGGGGACATAATATTAAAACATTCATATCCTTCAAGATATAACTCTTTGGTTGCCTAAGTCTCCTGAAACATAAGGATGTCGTGTTTTTTTACCATATTGACCTATTCATTGATATTTAATTTGGAAGCCAATCCGGCCACATTCCAGCTCAACACCTGTAATAGTGAATCAGGACGATCATTTACAAGAATAATTTCAGCCTCAGGGTCGTTATTAGCTGGGATAATCTCCATAGGTGCCGGAGGGGCTGGTTCGATCGATTGAGATTTAAATGAAGGTCAATCAAGGGTATCGAGATCAGAAATGGCAGAGAACCTATTTACGGCTGGTATAAGGGGCTGATTAGTGATTGCTGTTCAAATGGAGGTCTATAAAAGAAGCCAAGGGGTAGTGCACAGATGTTTGTAGGTAGGGGGCAATTAATCTCCCTTGCGCCCAGTATTGATCTAACAAGGCTTGGTCGGTGGAAATTAATAACAATACAATCCCCCCGGATAATTTTTTCCGCCGATCCAACACAACCCACCCTTCATACCATTAAAATATCATTTATGTCAGACCTCCTGTACCCATTGTATTTAGCCAACCAATCCACACTTTTGTTCCGTAATTGTTCCAAGGACTCAGATTTGTTCTTCTCTAATGGAGGCACCCCTCCGAGAATCAGGACATACAGGGGTAGACTTAAAACATCCTTATTTGACTCCGCATACCCACTGATATTAATGCCAACAGCGCTTATACAAGCTGTAGAGATGGCATGAACACCAGTTTGAGTAGTAGGATGTGATAAAACAGTGGGAATTATATTTTGGGTATTAAGCATGTGATCTCTAGTTTTACTATTAGTATCACAGGAAACAGGGGGCTGCTTTGAAGTTATGGACAGTTGTTGCTCGCTCTGAACTAATTTTTTCTGGAGGCTACCCTGTTGGGATGGCTGTTTAGATTCCTTGCTGGGGGATTTTACCCTAGTAGTTAGGGATTCCAAACGATCTAAGCACTTCCATAGGTTTGCAAATTTTTTCTCAACAAGCACTTTAACTCGGTCATACAATGTGTCTATAATAATGTCAATAGCAGTGTCCCCAAGTGTAAAATTAGAAAAAGGAGTCTGTATAGATTCCGTCTGAGTGTGTGCAGAATTATTTAAAATTTCCAATGAAACTGAATCAATTGGGTCGCTGCAGGGTGTTAGGTCCACTGGGGCTTTCGGGCCCTGGATCCACGTATTTAGCGTGGTACGTTGGGAGTTCAAGCGTGAAGGTTGTTTCCGTTTGGAGCAAACTGGTTTCGCTGTCTTCCTTTTCCTTTTTGCTCCACATACTTCTGGATTCGGGAATATGTCTGTAGTTGCCGAGACTAAAATGTCAATTGGGCAACTCCCGGATGCAAGGTCTACTATTACCAATATGTGACCAGTTTCCCCAGCACCCAGTGTATTTTCTCCGGTTAGTAAATGTGAGCCATGTAGGCCATGATCAACCTCACTATGTGTCATTAGTTGGGGGGCACTTACATCGATGTTCTCATTTTGTGTGGCAGAATGAGGTTTTGTTAAGCCCAGGGACAAGCGTCTCTCAGTCAATTCAATCTCAGTACTGACTATGTTCATCACCCTCTCCAGCATGGTGTCAATAGACGTGGTATTACGCACTGCACGAGTTGGGTTTCGTTTGCCCATGATGTTGTTCTCCCCGGACATGGGATGGATGTAAAAACCCCACTCACCACTGCAGGAACCAGCTAAATAATGATGGTAACGTCAGAGGGGTGGCCCAGCCCAGCCTCTGATGGTCCCGGATGGGCAAAGACGGGGTCGCCCTTGGCCCGGGCTTCGCCCGGCGCTGCCCGCACGCGTCCCGCGACGCGGGAGCCCTGTAAGCCTGATAAGCGCCTCCTGGTGCTTGCTGTGCGCGTAGGCGGCATGCTCGCCGTGCTCGCCGCTGGTGCTGCCGGGTATTGTGGTCCCGGAATGGCGGCACTGGCGGCAGGACTCTGTGGAGGTGACGGCAAGGTTGCTGGAAGGTAAGTGTCCCCAGAAATAGGGCTATAAGTTTCATAAACGCACGTTCCTGATGCTTTCTGCTTGTTTATCATTGTGGATTCTGATTACTAAAGGTGTTGTGTCTTTCTTGCACGTTTTCACGTTGTACTTTTAAAAGTTTCACATGTTGATAATTTTCACTCTGTTAGTTATGTTTATTTAAAGCACACTTATGAGCAGATTTGATCAAGCAAGATTATTCACAAATAATCATGCTCCATCACTGTAACTAACTAAAACAATCATTGCGTTGAATCCAAATTCAATGTGAATATCAGAGAATGATTCAAAGTCCCCAGATTAAAACAGTTTACGAACAATCTGAAGATTGGAAGGCATTGAAGATGACTTGTTTGGAATAAAACAGGTTGACTAATAGGCACAGTTGTAAGATACACTGTGATATTTGAGGCTATTTGCTTGCCAAATGTATCATAGCAAATGTGGTATAGGTGTTAGAAGCACTTAAACTTAACATGTTTGGGTGGCATAAAGGAATAGCAAATCTTAAATGGGAAAAATCTCAAGGGCATAGAATTTATCTACGAACGTCAAATCATGATAAGAGTTCTGAAGGAGCAGTATGTCTGCATCCCATCACTGTCAAGAAATAAAACGGATTGTGAGTACCCAGCTTCCCCTGATGAGTGGAAGCTGAGGAAAGCATAACACCTCTTAGCTTGCCTATGCCCATAAATAAAAGAGGTCAGAACCACATTTAATTTTAAAAAAAACAAAAGACAAAGCTGGACGAGAAAGGAAAAAAATCTAAAAGCTTAGATAGTATTTTTTTTTTTTTAAATTAAATTGGTCCTTCCCTTTAATGGCAGATATCAATGTTTCCTCTTCTTTAAGGTGCTGATACATTCCTGAAGAAGCGGGCCATCATCTATGCTACACGTAATTATCCTGGGCCTGTGACATTTGTTGCACCAACTAACAATATGTGAGTCTTGTAGGTGCTTCCTTTATAGCATGAATAACCCCCAAAATCTTGGGCAGTGGTTCAATTAATGGCAGGCCTAGCACCAAATTTGAGATATAAATTAGAATGTCATCGGCAAATGCAGAAACTTTGAGAGCCACATTTTTGCAAAGTATTATGGTATTGAGGCTGACTGATAATGTGGGCTCCACATACAGACTATACAGAAGAGGCATCTATAACCTGGAACACTGAAAACAAGTGTTCTTCACCAATCAGCAAATACATCTCCCTGCACAGAGTACTTAATCCCTCAGCTTCCTCAATGGGTACCTGCTGCTTGCACCCAGTCAGCGATACTGGAGCAAATAATGCTGCCCCTTCCATAAGGGTGAGCCTGTGCTTGTTCCAGAAGAATCATAGCTTTATCTGTCTGCTATTCCTATACTCTTCTCAGAGCTCTAAAACATATTGGGTTTAAAAAAATATATCAATCAAATAAATAAGATGGTTTTTTGTTTCCTAGTGTCCCAGTTTGGTGTAAGGTCTGTCGCTACACCAGTAATACAAAGTTGAATAATGACTCTATGTACTGATGATGCCAACAAAAATAACATATGCCCAATGAATAATCAGTAAACATCTAACAAAAGACATTGGCCTAGCTGGTTTCCTTGATCTATTTGTCCTGCATTCTTTCCAACTTTCTCTCCTTACCTCACATGCCTCTTAGACCTAGTCCTGGCTAAGCAATGTGTGGGATGTTTTGAGTGTGATTTGCGAAGCACTCTAGAGGGGGCAGTAGGGGATCTCTCTCCCCAGATATAGGCCAGCCCTGACTTCTTTGCATGAATCTGAATGTGAGATGCTTTCTCAGGAAGCACCAGATGCATTTCCTAACTGTAAAAATAACAAATTGTTCTTCAATATTTTCCTATTAGTCATGTCGGTTTACTTTGCTTCCCTGTTTATTTTAGGTCTGGCACGACAGTGTTAGCTTTGGCCATGGATTTTTGAACTCATATCACAAATAAGAATATACAGAGAGGCTTTGCCATCAGCCCCTTTCAGCTATTGCTTTGCTTGGGTTTCATACATATTTTGGACGAGCCTATTGGCTAACTTACGTGGAACGACAGAAGTAGTGATCTTCCACAAGAATACGTCACCATGGGACTTAACTGATGGTCAGCCAAACTTGGGCCCACACAGATACCCAGCACCCACGTCCGTAACTACGGAATACTCATTGACAACAAACTGGACATGACAGCGCAAGTCAGTGCTGTCACTGCATTCTGCTTCCAGACCCTGATGGTGCAGAGGAAGATCTTCAAATGGCTCTCAAACAACACTAGAAAAACTGTTACTCACTCCCTAATTACCAGCAAGGTGGACAACAGGAACACCTTCTATTCTTGGATCTTCAACCAACTCAATAAATGACGACAAACTAGCCAGAACTCGGCAGCCAATATCATCCTTAACCTCCCACACAGAATTCACATCACACCACACATCAGAGAGCTCCACTGACTCCCAATACACAAATATGCTAATTTCAAATTCCTCACACAGACATTTAAAGCACTATACAACTTGGGCTCCACCTACCTGAACAGTCTCATCTCCTTCCATCAACCACCCAGACACCTCTGCTAAAAACCCAGATAAGGAGAAAGGGCATTCTCTTACATCACTCATAAAGTGTGGAACAGCCTCTCACTCCACATCAGAACCACCTTCTCACATTTTCAATTCCTCAAGAAGCTGACAATCTGGCTTTTTAATTAACCACTCTGCCATAGGTAGGGCTAGGCACACACATACTCAGCATCAGGTCACCCTTTCGGCTTGATAGTGTGCTTTGCAAATACACATAACAATGATGCAAAAGGTCAGCCCCCCCTTCATTGCTTTGATCAGAGTGTCATTTGTATTTAGTCAACCCACAGGACAGCTATTTGGGAAACAACCATTACAATGAAATGTTTTCAACTTATGCCTTCACCATGCATGTCTTTGCATTGTAATGGCATGCATGGTAAAGGCATATGCGTGGTTAAAGTTTGCATTGTAATGGTAGGTCGTTGTAAAGGCATTGGCGTAGTATTACCAGCGTTGTAATGGCACATGTGGTATTAGTAGTAACATCATACATTCCAGCAATTTGGTTGCTGACTACTGTCCGGTTCCGTTATCCCAATGTGCTACCTCGGAGGGTTGCAACCCGCTGGTGCAAGTAGCTGTGATGCAGTGTGGAACATCAAATTCCCCCTTCGTCACAGACCAAATACCTCAGCATCAAATTCACTCATATGCATTCATTGGTGGGGCCCATAACACCAATACTTACACTCCGTTGGTCTGCTTTCCTAGGGAAATAAGCTTCCAAACGCTGACATGAAAGGAATACCTTTACCTTACACTAAACACATTGACTTCAGACCTAAGATATCCCTCTCATAAGGAGATGGATCATTTAGTTGTTGCCTATGATTTAAGTGACTAAACTCATCTATCTACATATTTCTTCCTAATACTCTTCTTCAAATAATCGACACAACACATTTGTCAATTAATCAAATATTCTTTATCTAAGAAATATTGCAAGAAACGTTAGAAAATCATCATCAGCATTTCAGTGCATCATATTTACCTATTCTGGCTAAAGTCATCCTCTAAGTCAGTCAGTCAAGGAAGAATTTTATTCAACAAAGTTAGGTCGCAATTTAGTCTCTCAAAGATTCAGGATAACAGCTGTCCAGCAGTGTCACCGTCCTCTCCGTCAGCATAACGTAAGGAAATCGAGTTCGTCAAAGAAGAGCAAGACTCAGCGATAGCGTCAGCATAAGCAATTTGTTCAATTCCCTACCTACTTTTATAATGAAAATAATGTCAAAAGTATCAAGATCGGGATTCAGAAAGTCCTGATTGGTCGACTTGGTGTTAGGAGATGCAGTTCTCAGGGTGTCAAACGATGAACTCATCGTACATGCTGGTTCCGGTTTTTAAATCAAGCATTGTCTTTGGTATTGGCTAGGTTCCCGGAGCGTCCTTGAAGGGTACATGTTCTCCCGGGGTCAGGTCCAGGCCACTGCTGCTGGCGGTGACGCCTGCGCACTTCACCCAGAACCTTGTGTTGTCAGGGCAGCCACGTTTAACGTCTCGTTCAGCCATCTTGTATAGGCTGAAATGGTCAACTTAAGCAAAGGAAACACAAAACGTAATTAAAACATAGAAATGACTAATAAAATGTTATCCCCTTGCTAATACCCATATGTGTGTGCATTTATCTAGCAGAAGCAAAACTCAGAGCAGTTTATACTTACGAAATAAAGCACAAATCACAAATACATCACCAAAGCAACATATAACATGCAATATTCTAATTTCCTACTATTAATATGCGTACTCAAGTTAGTTTACAATTAATATAGCCATGCAAGATGCAATTCCCACGTATAATATAATTGGTGAGTTATCACTTCAAACGGATTAATAATATTACAAGTAATAGATTATTCGAATTAATATAAACATGCAGAATGGGGGGGGGTATACAAAATGTTGTACTACCCGCTCCAGCAATCCCCCCTTTGGTGATTATATCACCACACTAATCAAAAATGTTGTATCCCTTTTACGGAAATTTACATTGATTTCTTGTTTCGTTCATATTTCAGTTTCTCCTGTTTCTTCTCTTTTTGCTGTTTTATACATGCTATCCTTTAACTCTTCTAGTTCTATTGCTTCAAATTCTCTTTCTTGTTTCTTATCCCTTCTCCTTAAGTTTTCTCTTTTTATTATTTTCTGATTTTTATTCTTTCTACAACAAATACAACCTAATCGTATTATTAATACTAAGGTAATCACACATGTTAATGGAAATAATATCTTACAGTCCTGGAAAGACTGGATCTCTTCCACCTTTAAATCCCCATCCTCCCATGATCCAGTATGTATCATGGCACTCACTATTCCCTAGAAAATAATTGTCATACGCCGTCTGATTCCTTCTTATACACAATTTCCCTTTCTGAGGCCAATCTAAAGCCATAGTTGGACTTGTTTCCCCTCTTAAGTGTTTCTCCGTTTCTACATCCCAAACCGTTTTCTCCACCTTCCCTTCTGAAGCCTTTCTTTGCATTTTCAATCTCCTTTCTTCAACCATATCCAAAAATGTCTTCTCTTCTTTCTTTAAACTGCAAGTCAAGTTATTTCTAAATATATATTCTAAGATTAGTTCTTTAGTCTCTAAGAAAAATTCACCTAATACCTTTGCATGTTTTACCTTGTTTAGTTTGTTAATTGCTGGTACTTGTGAAAATATAGTATCTACATCTGAAAAATAATACTCTAATTTACCTGTTTGATAAAATAAACTAGCTATTACATTACATGTTATTCCACATGTTACAGGAAGGTGATGATAAGTCACTCCTTCAGATACAGATGCAGGTAATTGCATACATACGTAGCAATCCCTTATGTCCATTGTTTTGACATATTCATACAATAACTTTGAAAACACATTATTAGAAAAATCTGTTATTGATCTATCTTTATGTAAATAGTTTTTATCTATTCCAGTTGGAACGACCTTTTGAACTTTCCCTATATTAGTTATGTTATCGCTATGTCCTTCTAATGTATCTACAGTAACTTTAAATGAAATTATTAGAGCAAGAATACTCCAAAGAAGCATTAATAATCCTGTACAACAACAACACATTTTGCACCATCTTCTAAGGAAGGTACATCTACTTTTGCTACTTTCTGTGTTTGCCATCTTTTCTAAAATGAGCCGTGTCTTTTGACTTAGCCTACTTCACAACTAGTTTCTAACCCAAGGCTTCTAAGCACCTACGTGGTTCTACCAGTTTTTGTCTTTTCCAGTATTTTATTGTTTTTCCATCAGTAACTTCCTTGTCTCATTCAGTTTGGCATCTCATCATCTTTCACTTTCCTCTCGTTTTCAGCATACAGGTTGTACTGAACATCCGCTTCTTCTCCAATATCGGACAAGATAACTCTCAGGATTTCCGATTCTTCGTCTTCCTCAATCACTTTCGGTACAACCACCTCTGGATTTCCTTGGCTATCCGCCTCTTCCTTCACTTAAGGCAGGGCCACATATGTCCATTCCGGTGATTTATACTTCTGGTTAGGTTTTCTTGTTCGTTTGTTTTCTTTGACTACTGTTTGTTCTTCTTCTTTCGATTTTTCCTGACTCGGTACTTCATTCACCTGTTCAGCTCTTGGCGAATTTACACGTGTCAGTCGATATCTTAGTCTTTTCAATTTTCTCCCTTTATCATTCTTTTCAGTTCTCCAAGCTCTCTTTCTCAGAACTCGGCCTTCTGATTTTTCATCTTCGCTTTCTTCAGACTCTGTTCCAACTTGCTTTTTACCTTCAACGAGTTTTTTTTCCACCTCTTCTTTTGTTTTCCCTATTTCTGTCCCTCCTCGAATCTCCGTCACGCAATCTTCCTGCTGACTACTTGTTTCTGCTTCTAACTGGATGTTGGAGTTCCCTACACCTCCTCGTGGTCTTCCGCAATAATCTTTCCCTCTCTCTCTGTATCTGGCACCTGTCCATCTAAAGAGGTTGTTTCAGGTGGAATTTCTCTCAATCTTTCATCTGGCACTTCCTTCTCATGGATTTCTTTTATTTTCTCTCCACTGTCCTTTTATTTGTTCTTCCCTTGTTCTTTCTTGGACGAATGTGCTCTTTGTTCTGTCTCTGAGTCTGAACTGGTATCAGAAATCTGTAACCTTTTCCTCAGGGAATTACTTCTGGGGACCAAAGTTAACCATGGCTCTGTCTCCCCCCTTTCAGGGTTTTCTCTTTCTTTGTCTTTTGGCTCTCCGTCATCTGACTCAGTACTGGATTCTGATTCATCAAAATACTCCTTTTCTTTACAGTCAACTGGATTTGGAATTCTCAAAGTATGACTTGCATGGATCCAGTTCTTCAATCCAGCACACTTCACAGCTATTGTTGTAGTCAAAATGACTTGCCTTGGTTTCCCCACCTGGGAACCAAACAGTTTCTTCTTTTGTGTACTTTTATCCTTAACCAGTCCCCTGGGCTTAGATCATGAGCTGGCTTCTTTTCAAGAGTGGTGGCATCCGCTCCGACCTGATGAAACACAGAATGAACTGCGTCAGCCAGGCTTTTACAGTATTCCAATACCATGTCACCAGTTATTGTCATCAGCTTGTTGACTGGTATAAATACATGTCTCATTGCGCGCCCCTTGAGGATCTCATGCGGACTCAAACCAGTAGTTCTGTCTGGTATTGATATAATAGTCATGAGTACTACAGGCAAGACATCGGGCCATTTCATACCTGTGACTAAACACATTTTCCCTATTCTGTTTTTGATAGCACCATTCATTTGTTCGACTACACCAGAAGCCTCTGGTCGGTAGGCACTATGCAGTTTTTGTCGTACATTCAATGCTTCACAAATCAGTTTTATAATCTCATTATGAAAATGTCCTCCTCTGTCTGATTCAGTTGTTACTGGGAACCCAAACCTAGATATAAATTCCCTCAACAATAATTTTGCCACTGTAATTCCATCATTTCTTCTTGTTGGGAACGCCTCTACCCACCTGGAGAATAGGCACACCATCACCAAAACATACCTCAACCTGTTACAAGAAGGCATCTCAATGAAATCTACTTGCATTCTGGTGAAAGACCCTCCCTCTCGGCCTATTGTTCCTAGACTCACCACTGTCTTTCTTCCTGGATTGTATTGCTGACAAATTAGACATCTTTGACAAATACTTTCCGCCACAAGCCTGAACTTGACATTATACCAAGTCTCTTTAAAAGACCTAATTATGGCGTCTCTCCCTATATGTCCCTGTCCATGACACATCCGTGCCATGGCAGACATCATGCTATCAGGCATAACTGGTCTTTTTTACCTCGATAGACCCACACATGATCTTTCTCTCTTGGTGCACATCCTGCTTTTACCCACTGTTTTACTTCTTCCTCTCCTGCTTCTTCCTGTAATTGTCTTACCTCATCCCATGTTCCCACAGTGTTAGTAAACATTGGGAAACAAGAAATCGACTCTTTTTCCTTTGCCCGATTGATTGAATTCTGATTTCATGCACAATATTGCGCCATGTCGTTTGCAAACTTATTTCCAGTGTCAATGTAATCACCACTATGACTATGAGCAGCACATTTTACCACAGCCAATTGCCTAGGCAGCTGTATTGCCTCAAGCAACTTTCCAACCACTTCAGTATTCTTAATGGGAGTTCCACTTGAGGTTAGGAAACCTCTTTGCAGCCAAATTTGGCCAAAATCATGGACCACCCCGTAGCCATACTGGCTATCAGTTATCACAGTCACTCTCACACTTTTCCCAATCTTGCATGCTCTGGTCAGGGCAATAAGTTCAGCTACTTGGGCCAACCTTACTCTTTTCAAATAGGATGCTTCCATTACCGCTGCAACTGTACATACCGCATATGCTGCACTCAGCACTCCTTCATCTGTTCTTAAACAAGATCCATCAACAAACATGACAATCACTTTCTGGCAAAGGTTCATCTTTTATGTCAGGTCTTGGTTTTGTACAAAAATCAAGTACATCCAAACAATCATGATCTGCTTCATCTCTTACCTCCACATGCTCTACATCAGGCAACAATGTTGAAGGATTCACATTCACGCATCTCACAAGACTCACATTTGTTGCACCCAAAATGACCTTTTCATACTTAGTCAGTCGGCTGTGCATCATATACTGAGTACGACTCCTTGTCAAAAGAATCACCACATCATGAGGCACAAACACTTTCACAGGATATCCCATCACAATTCCTTCATTCTGTTCCAAACTTCGACTTGTAGCAGCTACTGCTTTCAGACACCCAGGAAGGGCTACAGCTACTGGGTCCAATATGGATGAAAAATACGCAATTGGTTTCCTCAGTTTTCCATGCTTCTGTACTAGAACAGAGAGTGCACATCCATTTCTCTCACTGCAATACAACTAAAACTCCTTGTAATAGTCAGGCATACCTAATGCAGGAGCTTCACACAATCCTTCTATCAATTTCTTGAATGCTGCCAACTCCTCTTTGTTCAAATCAATAGGATCTCTCACATCACTTCTTGTCAATTGTACGAAAGGTTTTGCAATCAATGAAAAGTTTCCTATCCACTGACGACAATATCCAACCATTCGCAGAAACATTCTCACTTCTCTTTGGGTCATTGGTGGACTCATTCTTTTTATGATCCTGATTCTGTCTATGGTTATTTTCCTGTGTCCTTTCTCAATGCTGTGTCCTAAATATTGGACTTCTTTCTTACAAAATTGCAATTTCGATGGTGACACTTTTAATCCTCCATCTGTCAAATGATTCAGCAAAGCTACTGTGTCTACCTCACAAGCTTCACGAGTTTTCGATGCCACTAGTAGGTCATCGATATACTGGACTAGTACTGAATTTTCAGGCATTTCCAAACTCTCCAAAGACTTTTTCAATAGCTGATTAAATATTGAGGGGCTTTCTGTATACCCCTGTGGAATTCGGCACCACGCCAAAATACGCTCGCCGAAACGAAATGCAAAAATTTGCTGACTGTCATGGTGCAATGGGATGGAAAAGAAAGCATGGCACAAATCAATCACTGTGTACCATTCTGCGTCATGAGGGATCTGATATAAAATCACAGATGGATTCGGTACAATGGGACAACATGGTACAACTATTTTGTCTATCTTTCTCAGATCTTGCACTATTCTGAACTTCCCACTAGGCTTTTTCAGTCCCATTATTGGTGAATTACATGGGCTACTCATTATTTCTCTCAAAATTCCTTGTTTTATCATTTTCTCAATCACAGGAGTAATTCCTTCGATTGTTTCAGGTGTCAATTTATATTGTGGGACATTTGGGTAAAATACTCCTTCTTTTACAGTTATTTTTACTGGATCTACATTCCTCATCAATCCTACGTCTTCTCCTGTAAAGTCCCAAACTTCTGCTTTTACAGATTGTTTTAATTCTTTTGGTAATTCATCAGGGTTAAATACAGCCTAGGTTCCTGTAACCTCTTTCTCTCTGTTTGCCATTGTCATTTTATACAGTACATCATCATCTGGTGTTTCAAAGGCTATTCCATCTGGAGTACAAAATATAGTGCAATTCATCTTGCACAATAAATCTCTACCTAACAAGTTCACAGGACTGGTGTCGCACACTACAAATCTGTGCATTTTAGAAAATTTCCCTATACTAACTTTTACCGGTTCTGTAAGGTAAGTTTTAATCTGTCTGTTGGACACACCAACTACTTGGATCCTTTCATCCGAGAGAGGAAGATTCTTGACATCAGCTGATCTAACAGTTGATCGTGTAGCACCAGTATCAACTAGGAAAGTAATATTTTAATTATTAACCTTTCCGTCTACAAATGGGCCTGTCTGGTCTACTTCTAGAGTTGTGCCAAGTACGCATTCTTCTTCCTCCCTTCGGCACCGTCAATAACCCTCTTCTGAATCGCTTTCATCTCGTTGCAGCCAATACTGCGTAGCAGCGCTAGCGCGTTGCGGCTTATTTACCTGTTCTTCGTTGTAGAATCCATTCTCCTTACTATACTTCTGGCAATTTTTGTTCTGTGGAAAAGGTGGTTTTGGCACCTGATTCTGTTGTGTTACACCCTGCTGTAGTCGTTGCTGTTGACCACTCACCTCATTCTGCACCTGTAGATTCAAGGATGAATTTTCATCGTTAGTACTTGGTGCATTCTTACACTCGGATTTCCAATGCCCTATCGTACCGCAATTATGACACAGAAATTTCTTTTTGGCTTCCTCAATATTCCCTTTATTTTTCCCAGGATTACATTTTTGTTTCGACCCAGCTTGTTCCGCTAATTGTGCTTCCTGTCTCTCTGCTACTTTTACCTGTGCCCACATAGCCTTCTCTTTTAGTTTTCGCAGTTTTGCTTCAATTTCATCACTGAAATATTTAGCATGCCTCAATACTTCGTCTATTTTCTTATTTTGCCAATCAACCGTATGCTGTTTTATCATTTCACTAATTTCTGGACGAAGACCATATACAAATCTGTATACGAAATGACTCAAATCCTTGTCACTCAAATTTTAATCTCCACTGAATTGTTTAAAGGCTAAAATTAACCTCTCATAATAGGCATGTACTGATTCTTTGTTTTCCTGATGTGTTCTGTCAATTTTCACCCAATCTATCTCTTTAGCGGGTACCTTGTTCTTCAAAAATGCCATAAACTGTTTGTATTTCTTCATTACCTCGGGGTCTGGAGCTCCTGTCTTTGGATCCCTTGGGTATTCCTGTGTCGGCCAATCTTTTACTATTTTGCATTCTGTCCATAGATCTGCTGGTACTATTATATCAAACAAGCTATTCAGATCAATCCACAATAATTTGGATAGTTTCACAAATCTGTCCACCTGTCTATACCACTCGACCGGTTTTTCACGCAGTCAAGGGAAGTCATTCGTAAATGACAAAATATCCTGTCTGGTCCATGGGACATGTACATATCCTCCTCCCGAAATCTCTCTCATAGGGCATTCTGTCACAACCTTCTCTTTCTCTCTCACAGGATAAGCTGAAAACGTTTTGTCTGTAACTTCGTCTTGTTTGCGATACCATCTGCTTTTCCATTTGTCCACATCTCCCCATTTTCTCAACAAAATAATGATTTCCTTAATCTGACCTATTCGTCCTGTTGTATTCATGTTTTCAATATCTTTTTCGGTGAAATCTACTCGATAGGGTTTCTGTAAGGCCTTTACCTTTTTAATATCAATACCCATCTCATTTGCCACTTCTTCTAATCTTTCATGAAGACTCTTCGCTCTCCATGTTACGCTTTTGCACAGCAATAACAACTCCTCATCTTGGTAAGTTTTTAACTTCTCTGTCGGGATAGTTCCCACTATTAATTCTTCCAGTACCATTCGTAATTTAGCTACATCTATTGACTGGGATTCCTTGTCTTTCTTTTGCAAGTTTCTCAACCATTCACTCAACTCCTCAGTAGATGGTCCTACTGGCTTCTCTACATTTCCTTGTCCAAAATCTTCTTGAGTTTCTGACATTGTCTCTATCATTGTCATACGTTTTTCTGCACAGTTTTGACCTACAAATGGGTTATTTGAAAAATTCGGTTCAATCATACTCATAGTCTGTCTCCATGGATTCTCACTCTGACTCATTCTTGATTGTTCAACCGGTTTATTACTTTTATAAGGAACTGTCAAACAATGTTCACTGTCTTTTAGCTTGTCAAAAATAGGCATTACTGGACCTATCGTTACTGGTACAGTTACCGCTTCCAAATTCTTAGTCAATTCTCTTATTTTCTCGGTTAATTCTAGGGTTGTTTTTGCTAATTCTGCTGAATTTTCTCCCTCCAATATTCCTCCAGACTTCTTTTCTACCTCTCTAATGGAATTGTTTCTTCCCAAATCTTGGAACTCTGGTTCCGATTTTATGATTCGTACAGTTTCTTTCATTGGGGCACTTGGAGTTAATATTTCTGGTTCTGGTCGGTATGGTGGTGGATTCTTATAGAACATATCATCAAGAATATAATCCTCTGACTCATTCATTCCATACCCTCTCGATTCCACATTATGTCTCTTTTCTACACACTTTCGTCCTTCATTTTCTCATGCAGTTCTTACGGAAAACAAACCCTCAGTCATACTCGCATTCCGCCACCTTCTCATTCGATCATCATGCGTCTCATGTCCGCATGATCTGCCCAACGGGTACCTATATCCTCTACCATTTCTCTGTCTTTCTCGGTAATGCATTTCGTCTTCCCATTCTGTCAAAGCCTCAAATTGAGTCGGTCTAGGTCTTGGTTCTAAATTCATCATTTTCTCTCTCAAATTTCTCAAAACAGTCAAATTAATTGAACCATGCTCTGGAAAAGCCAACACTCCGTCTTTCTCAGTATATTTTACCCAGTTATCTAACCAAATGCAAGTGTGATATCCATATTTCGCAACCATGAAGGATGCAGGGGTTTTCGGTGGAGGAAGTAACTGTCCTTCCCTAGTCATGATTGGTTTGTCCTGCTTAAACCATTTCTTAATTTTACCAAACCAAGACCTTTTCTCTTTTTCTGGTGGATCGTAATACATTTTCTTTTCTTTCGTGTCTCACTAGTTCCTCCTTACGACTGTACCGCTTTTATATCCAATCGCTGCGCGACTCACACTAACGCACCAATTGGGAGCGTTTACGTCACCCTGTATTTCTCCACTCCTAGCGCGGTGCACACTAACGCACCAATCCGGATCGTTTTACGTTTCTGACCGTCTGTCCAATCCCAGCGCGGTCGTTCTGATGTCAGCAGCCGCTGCGGCAGCTCCTGCTCCTGTCTACCCCTCCTTTACAAATCTGCTCAGTAAGTTTTTGTTTCAATTTCTACAATTCTGTTAGTAATAACATAAAAATGCCACCATTGTCCGCTTCGCTAACCAAGGAATAGCAATAGACCTTTCTCACGAGAATTCCGTTTTTCCCGAGAGCAGCACTTACCTCTGCCCTACTACGGAATCGTTACTTCCGTTGATAAAGTAGCACATCCCTCTACTTCATCCTTCTAACAAGCATTAGCTAACCGTTTCTCCAGAATTAAGACACATAGTTGGAGACCCAATGCTCCTGAGAAATAAAACCAGAGTTTCACAATTAACCTGAATGCTATTTCATTCACGCACTTTCACACAAGAAAATGTAGTACATTCACACAGAATCCTGTCTTTCCCGAGAACAGCGAACAGTCTGTCCTACTACAGAACTATGATATACGTTAACAAAGCAGCGCTTCCCTCTACTTTTCTAACAAGCTCAGAGGATACCTATTACCTTTCCAGTGATAAGCGTTATCGGAATGCCATTTGGATCCCTGGTACCTAAGAACAGAATTTCACAGGTAACCTTCGCTATCATGCACACTTCTCTTACACAGAAAATGTCTCTAATGGCAACACACGGCGATGCCACCGAATCAAACCCAGACAATGCGTCGTGCAACTTCAATCGTCACAAGTTTTCTCCTGTGTACCTACAACAATTCCGTCTTTCCCAAAAACAGCGCTTACCTCTGCTCTACTACAGAACCGTTACAAACTTCCGACTTCCTACATCCCAGAAGCCGTGCAAACAACATAAAACTCAACACAACTCAACATAGAGTGTTAGTACATAAACCAATTTCAATAACCAATAATCAATAAGCTATTTACACGCAATATTCACCAAACCAAAACAATAAAAACTATCATCTTGCTAACAGAAAAACTGATGCAGCGTGGAACATCAAATTCCCCCTTCGTCACAGACCAAATACCTCAGCATCAAATTCACTCATATACATTCATTGGTGGGGCCCATAACACCAATACTTACACTCCGTTGGTCTGCTTTCCTAGGGAAATAAGCTTCCAAACGCTGACATGAAAGGAATACCTTTACCTTACACTAAACACATTGACTTCAGACCTAAGATATCCCTCTCATAAGGAGATGGATCATTTAGTTGTTGCCTCTAATTTTAGTGACTAAACTCATCTATCTACATATTACTTCCTAATACTCTTCTTCAAATAAACGACACAACACATTTGTCAATTAATCAAATATTCTTTATCTAAGAAATATTGCAAGAAACGTTAGAAAATCATCATCAGCATTTCAGTGCATCATATTTACCTATTCTGGCTGAAGTCGTCCTCTAAGTCAGTCAGTCAAGGAAGAATTTTATTCAACAAAGTTAGGCCGCAATTCAGTCTCTCAAAGATTCAGGATAACAGCTGTCTAGCAGTGTCACCGTCCTCTCCGTCAGCATAACGTCAGGAAATCGAGTTCGTCAAAGAAGAGCAAGACCCAGCGATAGCGTCAGCATAAGCAATTTGTTCAATTCCCTACCTACTTTTATAATGAAAATAATGTCAAAAAGTATCAAGATCGGGATTCAGAAAGTCCTGATTGGTCGACTTGGGGTTAGGAGATGCAGGTCTCAGGGTGTCAAACGATGAACTCATCGAACTTGCTGGTTCCGGTTTTTAAATCAAGCATTGTCTTTGGTATTGGCTAGGTTCCCGGAGCGCCCTTGAAGGGTACATGTTCTCCCGGGGTCAGGTCCAGGCCACGGCTGCTGGCGGTGACACCTGCGCACTTCACCCAGAACCTCGTGTTGTCAGGGCAGTCACGTTTAACGTCTCGTTCAGCCATCTTGTATTGACCGAAATGGTCAACTTAAGCAAAAGAAACACAAAACGTAATTAAAACATAGAAATTACTAATAGAATGTTATCTCCTTGCTAATACCCATATGTGTGTGTATTTATCTAGAAGAAGCAACACTCAGAGCAGTTTATACTTACGAAATAAAGCACAAATCACAAATACATCACCAAAGCAACATATAACATGCAATATTCTAAATTCCTACTATTAATATGCGTACTCAAGTTAGTTTACAATTAATATAGCCATGCAAGATGCAATTCCCACGTATAATTATTTTGTTAATATAATTGGTGAGTTATCACTTCAAACGGATTAATAATATTACAATTAATAGATTATTCAAATTAATATAAACATGCAGAATGGGGGGGTATACAACATTTTGTACTACCCGCTCCAGCAGCTGCACATAACTGGCTCTCACACCCCTCTTTCCCCAACAATCCACCAGCTTCCAAGCTCTAAGCGCAACTCCGCTCTGAAATAGAAACATGCAGACACTGTACTTCATATGGCTAGTAGCTTTCTAATTGTGTGTAGTGCTTGCTCGGTTTGAAAGACATTCTTTGCCTGCAATTTTTATATCAGAGTGGAATTGGGCAAGTTTTGCAGGTATAGGCCACGACCTGCTCACCGGTCACTTGTGGGAGAACACCGAGTGGCCTGCTAAAGAGCTGGTACAGCCACTACAAAAAGGGGAACCCCTAAATGGATAAAGGTAGAGCAGCAGGGGATAATTCAAGAGTAAACAAGGAGGAGTCTGCTGTACCTATGTGCTTTGACAAAATGCAATTAAGTCAATTTATAATAAAGACCACTCTTGCTAGACCATGCATATAAATTGTACCACGAAACAGGTTGCCATATTTTTACTTTTTTATTTTCAAAGTGATTGAAAACATTTCTTAAATGCATAAATCATATATTGGAGAAAACAATTCAACTAACAGATGGCATGATAATCATACAAACAACAATGCCCATGGAAAATCAGAGACACAAATTATTCTAACATTCTCACTCACACTTAAATCCATTCAAACCATGAAAACATACTACACAAACATCCTAAAATCTGGAAAGTGACAATTCAGAGGCCCAACATAGTTGGCATGTCTTTTCTTTCAGGAGAAAACAGGAATTAATATATTGTTGGTAAGAGTTTATGGTCATGAAAATTCAATTGTGAAAAAGAAGAACAAGAGATTGTTCTTTTGAAAATATAAAATCTCAATGATTCTATGTAACTGATAAGGCTAAATGGCAGATCAATTCAAAAACGCCGACGCGCGTTTCGGTGTAACACCCCCTTTCCCGGGGTAACACCTTTCCCTGGGGAACTTCTTTGAGGAGGAGCCGGTCGGGAGAAGAGCACACCTTGACCATTTTGTTCTCAAACTCGCCTTCATCAGAAAAAGACGAATTGAAGGAAGATGTGACCAGTCCCCTTTTTGTTGTCAGGCTTTTCTGACGACCTGTAGAAAAAACCTCCTATCCTCATATCCACTGCACCTTTGAAGCCAGCCCATCGTTGAACTAGAGTGGCACATTGATATCATTTAAGCACTAAAATTGGCTCTCCCGTACCTGTTTGGAACTCTCATCAAAGAGACCGTCGAATCTTGTTTTCAGCTCTACTACCCCCTCTAGTGGATGAGCGTCACTTCATCCTCTTGCTCGTTTCCATTAAGAAGTGTTACAGTCTGTTTACTGGGCTCATTGACATCTTTCCCTTACGGTCCCATGGATATCGGACACGAATAAATTCACGCCCTGAAGAAGGTGTTACCCCGGGAAAGGGGGTGTTACACCGAAACGCGCGTCGGCGTTTTTGAATTGATCTGCCATTTAGCCTTATCAGTTACATAGAATCATTGAGATTTTATATTTTCAAAAGAATAATCTCTTGTTCTTCTTTTTCACGATTGAATTTTTATGACCATAAAGTCTTACCAACAATATATTAATTCCTGTTTTCTCCTGAAAGAAAAGACATGCCAACTACGTTGGGCCTCTGAATTGTCACTTTCCAGATTTTAGGATGTTTGTGTAGTATGTTTTCATGGTTTGAATCGATTTAAGTGTGAGTGAGAATCTTTGAATAATTTGTGTTTCCATGGGCATTGTTGTTTGTATGATTATTATGCCATCTGTTAGTTGAATTGTTTTCTCCAATATATGATTTATGCATTTAAGAAATGTTTTCAATCACTTTGAAAATAAAAAAGTAACATATGGTAACCTGTTTCGTGGTACAATTTATATGCATGGTCTAGCAAGAGTGGTCTTTATTATAAATTGACTTAATTGCATTTTGTCAAAGCACATAGGTACAGCAGACTCCTCCTTGTTTACTCTTGAAAGAGATGGTACAGCACAGAGAAGAGTGAGTGTGAGGCACTGGGTTTTCTGTCAGGAAGTATTTTTTTCTTCTGAGCATCGCCAAGCCTAAGCCTGCCATCAGAGAAACCATTTATATTAGACAACTGCATGATGCTTACTCTAAAAACTCTGTTTAATGTGCTAACACATTTATATACAGACATGTATAAATGCCATGTGCATGAAAAATGTAATTAAAATCAGACGTATTGACTATCCTAGTGCTCGCTTCTATTTACTTATTTTCTGTTGGAATTATTTTGTGCTTACAAGTTTCAATGCACTTTTCGCTTTCTTAGATTCGGTCTCCCCATTCCATGTTGTACATCTAGTCAAGAGGTGGCCTTCTGAGCCAGAAATATGGCAATATTCATTGGATGTTTTCAGCTATATGAATTGTGCATCTTGAAATATTTCTGTAGATTCACAATTCTGAACAGTATTACCTTTTTTACGTACCTAATCAATCACACAGTTCAACAACAAGGATATCATGTAAACAAACTGACACTTATAAAATGAACATGCCAATAGGTTTCAAATAGCATTTTTACGTGTCTCTTGTTTTCCCGAGGGCTTTGACTGCATTTTGCCACAGTTTCGCTCTCTTTTATGAGCGCACCAAAACTGCTAAAGGTGAAAGAAGGGACAAAACATACTTGGATTTAAAAAACATTTTTTTTCAAGGTAAGCTGTAAGGTTGCGCTTTTACTTTTTTTTAATTGTTTTTTTATTTCCAGGAAGAAATAGTTACATTATTTTCTTTAAACCATAACGAAAAGAAAAAAAAGAGCAAAAGGAAAACAACCAACCCAAAAGCGAGCATCGTACCTAAAGAACACATATGTACAAGTAAAAAGACAAAACCATGACATATATAATCATAAATCCTCCTGTTTTGACTACTGTTCCATCAGTGGACCCCAGACTAACCGGCCCCTTACCTTCCCACTTCTGCCTTTGTATTTATACAATGCCATTTCCAAATTATACACATGATACAGTCTGGCATACCATGCCTGATAAGTCGGAGGATCCTCATCCTTCCATTTAGAAGCGATCATAATACGATAAATAGCTATTACCATAAAACAGAGATAGATTTGGGACTGTTCTAGCTGTAAACTCTCATCAAAGCCAAATAGCAGTATAGTTGGTGTTAAAGAGACATCCCGCACCAAATTTTTACCTAAAAACATTTCAATCCCCTCCTTAAATACCTTCAATTTACAACAGTCAGAAAACATGTGGACCTAATCAGCCGGGCTCTGATCACACCTTGGGCATTTGTTGTTATCCCTTTCCCCCATGCCCAAAGTTTAGCGGGCGTAAAATAGAGTCTAAATATAGTTTTAAAAACTTCGGCTTTAAGATTGGCCGAAAGAAATACTTTCTTAAATAATTCTAATGATCTGCACAAATCTACATCCGGGTTGTCCAGTTTAATCGCCCATCCACTTTCTACTCTCGCTATGTCATCCTGATTAGCCTCCATCAGCATAGCGTATAAATCCTTTACTCGGGCCTATTTTTTTGTTAGATAGTCTAAAATCGGGATGTAGACAAGGTTGGTAGGTTGTAAGACCGTCTTTTTTATTTTCTCCCTTACTTGTATATATTTAAAAAATGTTTTAGGATCTAGCCCATATCGTTCCTAAAGTTCACTGAACGGAACAACCCCATTCACATCAGTAATATCTCCAAGTTTATTAACTCCAGCCTTTTCCCAAGTTCTGCTTATATTGTCATAAAATGGAGCCGGAAAGACTGAGGAGCACCATAATGACATATATCTCTGAATTCTGGGGATTTTCAAAGTTTTACTAACTTTCCGCCAGACATTTCAGGCTGCTCCTAAGGTCTTAAAACATGTATTTTTATAATAGCTACCCTCAAGTTGCCTCAAGAATAACCCTGATGCTAAATTCCCAACTGCTAGTTAATAAATAGATGGCGGGTACTGTTGTCCAAATCAGCCGCTGAAATTAATGACTTTGCCGCAACATCGAGGGGGGCTGGCAGTCCCTAATTTACTATACTATTATTGGGCTGTAATGCTGCAGCATATGACTATTTAATCCAGGTCAAAAGCTTGGGATCAGGCAAGGTTCCGCTTTTACAATGATGCTCTCATGCACATATAATATTTGTCAGCCTTTCTGTAAAAAGCTAGATCAATACTTTTGCTGAGAAATGGAAGAGCAAAAAAACACTTTCAATATTTTTATGTGGTACGCTGTGGAAATCGCACAATGTAATATATATCACGCCCCTAGCTTTACACAAACCATGTCTCATTGCAGGAGCAGCCATACCTTTTCTGTGGTGCCCCGCTGAATCAGAATTATAGAAATATAGATGCCCTGGTTAAGGCTTCGGAAAGTAAATGTAATTGGAAGAGCTCACTCTAATGTTTTTTTCGCATTATGCATGTATTCTAACTCTCTACGAATTTTTAAATTTGAGGTAGGGAAGATTAAGTGATTTCCAAAGGACACACAATTCTAAGTCGAGTACAGAACAATGAATCTAGGTTCTAAGGTTCCAAGTACTCCATCTTTAGTGCAAGAACTCATCTCACCATGTGTGTTACACTTATTCAATAATGATAAGTGAATATTATATTCATATCGTGGGGCAAAGCACAAACTAAGACTCCCGAACCCTATAAAATACTCTGGGATCAGTGCCAATTTGGCTGTGATAAACCACATAAGATTCACCGTAAAATGGATTTTTCCTTATTCGATTCCAAATACAGAGTTAACTGGAGACAGATTTTGACATATTTCTTTATTATCACCTCCTACAAAATAGAACGTTCCCCAAGATATCACAGCACTTCATTATTTGGAAACATAACCCAACAGTCCATGCAGGGCCGGCTTTAACATTGGTGGCGCCCTGTGCGACAATGTTGGTTGGTGCCCCCCCAATGTCCACCTCTGCCTAGCACCCTTTAACAGTGCACCTCAAGTCTCCATAACAACTGTCTCTCAGATTCATTTAGTTTTATAGCACCACTCATACGAGTGTAAGGTGTCAGAGCACTTTACATCACACACACAGGGGGTTCTCTTTAATAATAAGAATGGTTTTCTACCCAAATTAACCCTTTTGGGAAGATTAGGATAATGAAAGACTGCAAAAAAACAGATACCTCTAACATATACCTTGTAGTTTGCATGCAGCTCTTTGATGACGGTTAATAGCTCAATGTTCTATATTAGGATTTTGACTTACGAACTCCAAGTAACAAAAAGAGCTCTTTTACAGAAGCAGTATCCCACTGACCTATTTACATTATATGCACTTTGTGATCTGCATGGTACACCTTCTTAGCAGCAGGCATTTTAACCCTCTGTGCTACTTTAGGATGAGTCAAAACTTCCACTAGACACACCTCTGGTCTCTTTCCAGGAAGACGATTAATCAGTGGAGTTATTTTGACATTTTAATTGATGCCTGAAAATTGCTAGAGGTCAGGAACATGGCAGCAGGTGTTTTTAAAATGTTAATATACTTGCAAAAATGATGCCCCCCCACCCAAGTCAGTGCTTAGAGCCGGCCCTGAGTCCATAATAGTAGAGATTGCTGACATGGTGTTGTAGAGGTGAGCTGGTGACTAAGAGAACGAGAATCAATATGGCAAAACAAAAAGAAGGGACACATCTTTTTTCAAATAAAAGAGCCCTGAAAGTTTTAATACATTTTTTGAGTGGCATACTTAATTTGTACTTGTAGTACTGATCATCTCATTATAAATGCAGGACAATATACACCGGAATACAATGGAAGAACCCGATCTGGTTGAGCTACTCACAGATGGTCTTAAGACGCATTAGAGCTCTAAAATGTATACCTATCAGCTCCAGCAATGTCAAACAAGGTTGTTACATAGGGCTTTAACAATATCACCTAAAAACACTTAATGCTATTTATTAAAGCATCCAAACAAGCAGCACTGGGGTGACTTTCTCACTTCACGTCAGAGACACTGCATCTAGTTCTGAACATGCAGATCATTGCTATCAGATGTGTCAGTCTAACTATTTCAATGAAAGCAAACCAAGACTACGGTATTCAGACTGCATTAGTCTCACACATTAAAGCCATGCCTGCAAACTGCATACATAATGACATGAAGAAGGGTGGTCGCCTTAAGCAGCACAAAGATCTACCTGTTGTTCTTCACTTCACTCAGAGCAATTTCAACATATACCTTTCATACCTGACAGTTTATAAAACATATCAATGACAGAATAGAGGGCAACAAAGTGAAACAGAGGGAAACACCCCATAACACAAAAAATCATCATATATGTGGTTAAAATGCACAGTCCTGTTTCAGGCAAGCAACAAAAAATGAAATCCTTTGAAATTATCCTGAACAGCTTGTCAGACATGTGAGTAAACATGTTCTAGAAAGAAGCATCTTAGAACACAGCCCCCACTAGAGAATATGCCTTAGTGATAAAGGACAGAACCGCATGGTGAGCACAAGAACTGCACTCTCAGAGTACCACAGAAATATTACTCTGTCCACATAGAAGGTCAGATCATCAAAAGTCTAATACAAAGCAGCCACGATCCCCGATGAGAGTCCTACACTAATACCACACCTTTCAGAAGAGGCAATCTAAACCTTGAAGAAATAGCACAAACTATCTACCACATAAACAAGACAACATCAGAAATGTAACCCTCTAACGAATGCAACAATATAGAGCTTACTAAACCCAAATTGAGCCGAAAGAACATTTTAATGCAAATGTTGTCACTCAAACATTTAAGAAAAGTGGTGCAAAACATTTAGAATACATATACCAAAGTCAACAAGAGAGTAAAAAATGTGATACTTAAAGTGAATCAATAAGACATCTAAACAGTCAAAAGAAATCTTCAACATATTCGGCAAAATGACTAACATGAATGGAGGAAAAAAATGAACTGTCTGCAACTTAATCCCACTTTGAGGATCCACATGACACAAAATCACATATAAAAATGCAGGCTTCATTTGAGGTATCAAAATTAGGCATACTTTCAGATCTAATATATCATACTAAGCAGTGAAATCATGCTTGGAAGCTTGTACCAAAGAGATCCTACCAATACTTGCCTCTGATATCACAAGATTAGTGAATGCATTCATCATTATGGGAACCAACCTGTAACAACTGAAATCCTTACTACCATAACTTCCCTTAAGTATGAACCCTTATGAACCAAAATAGTCTTATCAGATAAATGGCAATCTTGGCAATAATTTTAGAAAATGAGATGATTAGACATCTGCAGCACTATGTGGAACATAATCATTTTCTATATGAATAAAAGGCTGGTACCAAATGAAGGGAATCTAATTTAACTCTGCCCAAACCATGATGAAGACCTTCTCATTATACTGAATGATGATGAACAAGCATTTTTTATATTCTTTCGACTCTTAGCTGCCTTTGGCACAGTTCATCACAAATGCTACTTAAAAGGCTGAAGGACTTCATGAGATCTCAAGAAAGGCTTTAGATCAGAACACATATATCCTTACAAATAACATTCAACAAATGAATATTAGATTGGGTGCACTGTAGGTCACCACACTCTTTGATTTACATTCAGTGCCCACATTAGCCCATTAGTAAATGTAATTAAACTCCAAAACTTCAACTTCCAGGTGTAGATTAATAAAATGGCAGGTCTACAGCCTCATGAAAAATATAGCATGAAAATGGGCAACACCATATAATTATTAGTTCATGAGCATGCTTGATAAAAGAAAATGTCCTCTGCTAACTAGTTCTAATTCCAAAACATTGTTCACTGTTGTGGTCAGCATCGAGGATGAAGGTATATCCACTGAATGCCCTACTTCGTCTCAAGAACGTATTGTTAAAATTATGGGCACCATCTTTAACCCTGACCTCTCACTGGCAGCACAAATAAAATAGGCACAATAGCATCCTACCACTTTTAAGCAATGATTTAAATGTAACTCTTTCTGGAAACTAATAATCAAACACTGCTCTCAAGATTGGAAAGAGGCACTAGACTAGAAGATCCCACTAGAAGATCCCACCAAAACTCCAGCCAAAATCCTAATGACACTGATACAGATGCAGAGCACATAATGTGACAGGCTCACAACTGCTCAATGCTTTAAAAAACTGAGAACAGAAACTCAATCAATTCCAGTTCAGTAAACGTCTGAAATGATAATTATTCTGGGGCACCTTTTACTAAACTTTGATTTTTCAATAAAGGACAGCCAATGTTGGTCGAACATAGAATTTACTACCTTACAGACCAAGTCCAAGACAGGCCATTTTTAACTCTTATTCCTGAGTCAGATCCAGTTATTGAAGTAGAAACCAATGGCTCAGTTGGTAAAGAAGAAAAACCGTACCCCAATATTTTAAGACACTCCAAAATTTAGAAACCCTGAAATTTTACCTCAAACAGTTAGTATGAATGTATGGAAAATAAGTAACCGGGACCACTTAATAACTGAGTTCTAGTTTCAATAAGAAGTTAAAGACTTTTATTACAAGAACCTCAAATATCAAGTGATATAGATTAATGCAATGAAAGATCAGTGCTACGTTAATACAGAGTAGTCAACAATCAGAAATTATTCTAAGTACCAAATGAGTAGCAAAATCAAGAAAGAGTTGGACAGCATGCCTATTAGGATCAGAAGAAAATCTTAAAAATCTTTCTCACCCGAGAATCTAGAGGTTCTTATATATAATTTTTGCATGGAAAAATTGCTAAAACCACAGCTTCAGCATGGAATGGTCCCATGTAACAATTATTTGGCAAATCAGGATAATTTGTGTCAGCAGCATTACATATTAGCACTATCCCATTTCTAAGAATGCATCCTGCTTTTCTGTGTCACTGTCATCTGAAGATATTGTGAACAAAATATGTAACAGTTAACAAAGGTGTGACGATCTACCAACCGACAGGTTCCACCCTTACCTATCTCCCTGTCCTCTTCTCAATTTTCAGAGCGTGCCTGTGGGAAGGAGCAGGGACTATCCCTTTAAGGAAAGCACGCTTGGGGATGCACTTCCTGGTCATGTGACCTGGTCAGCTGATCCGGTCGACTACATGAACGAAGAGGAATCACTGGGAAGGCGTCTCCCGGGAGCAGCGTGGTTCGGTAAAGGCGTGGACTTGGAAGGAAGGAAAGCGTCCAGACCTTCTCTGTGGCCCCCGGACTGCAGGACCCTACCGAGCCAGATCCTGGAAGGAGAAGGCGCTGGAGCCGGAGCGCGGAGAGACCAACACCCTGAAGAATCCAGAGTGGGAGCCGGACCCTACCCGGCATCGCGTAGGAGCCAGCCACTTCCCAGGAGGGACGTGGCTCCACAAGGTACGGGGTTGCTTGGGATCCATCTGGGGAAGAGGGTACGGTACGGGAAAGGACAAGGCGGGTGGAGGGAGCAGAGCGCACTGACCTACTTGTGAGGCAGAGGTGCGCGTACATTGCCGCAACACATAAAGAGGGCACTGGTGTCGGTAATGGGTGACTCCTCCCTACACTTTTCCCCCCTTGACAACTCCGATGTACGGCAAACAGCCTTCTTACAGGAGATATTTATTTTCTTTTTTTATGTTTTGTGACTAACCTTCCACTGAGACCTCGTCTACAAGCCCAAAGGGAGAAGGAGGATACAAAAGGATGACACAATACCCTCTGATTGAAGAGGGAAGAGAGGACGACTCAGGGAAAAACAACCCATGTGACAAGATAACCTCTTAAAGAACCACAGAAAATGAACAGTGAATGATTCTCTGTTTTTGTTTTATTTATAAAAAAATATATATATTATTGCTAATCAAGTTCTATTGATTACAACTCTTAGGAGCCACCTAGATACTAAGAATTCTTGTCTTTTTTCAGAATATTATTACTTGTTGACATAAGACGCCAGGATAAGCGATTTGGCATTTCCTGCATGAATTCTGACTTTGTGAGTCCATGTCCATATCCCTATCCAGACTACTCCTGATCATCTTGTAAGTGTGGTGTAATTATCTTTACATTAGTACTTACTCTAGCATTAAGAGACCTGTTTGTCCTAACTCTGAACCTCTTTACATTCATCTGCTCTATATATATTTTTCTTACCAGACTCATTATCGTACTGCGAATTATATCTGGTATTCCTATACCTGACACCTGACTGCGTCTCCAGTTTTGGGAAGGTCCCTACATTTTATCTTCCCCTGGCTTCATTGGATTGTGAGCTACATTATCAAGATAACAAGTGTGTAGTATGTTTTTCTTATTTGTGTTATTTCAGGGTTTGCACTTTTCGGTGATCTGTCATTATTATTCTCTCTTTTTTGAATTAGTATTTCTCTAACTGTTTAATATTCTTTTTCCAAATTTTCCCTTTCCTTCTTATTCACAATGGGTTCTAAATTACTTCTTCACCTAGGGACGTATATCGTCATTTCTTGTCTTTTTACCTATGTATATTTGGCTATCTTGTATTTTTATTTTTATTTTTCACCTCTCCACATATTCTAGCAATGTTGAAGCATTTTGTGCTCGATAAATGTATATTTTTCGCATATATGACAATTGATAACCTCGTTATCCTTTTTTCCCACAGAAAAACATGTTTTTGTGACGAGGCTTAAAGTCAATCCATGTTTGTTATTTCTTTATTAGTGTTGATTTAGTGTAGTATATTATTTTTCATCTTTCCGCCTTTTTACACTTATACTGCCCTGAAGAAGGAAGATTCCGAAACGCGCGTCGGCGTAATTGTGTATCTATTGGCACAAATGTATGTTCATACGGTTTTTGTATTGTATTGCTCATAATTGTTTATGATTATGTTGTAATTTGTAATTTTGTCATTTTTTATATATGTCCTTCGTTGATTGTATTGCTTCGTTCACTTTGGTTTGAATTATAGCTAGTGATGTATGAATTTTTTACAAAAAAATGAAAAGATTTATTCAAAAAAAGAACTTGATTAGCAATAATATATATATATTTTTATAAATAAAACAAAAACAGAGAATCATTCACTGTTCATTTTCTGTGGTTCTTTAAGAGGTTATCTTATCACATGGGTTGTTTTTCCCTGTATTTTGAATTGTTTATTCCCTGCAATTGTATTTATTAGTTCAGGGACCCTCTTATGTTCTTATTGTTTAGTTCCCGGCACGTTGCTGTGAGGGTTTATATGTTCGAGATCCTGAATGCTAGATTGATTTAGGCAGAGGTTCTATTTTCTACTTTCTATTTTCTATTTTCTATACTATATTCTTTTCTTTATTATTTTCGGTTCCTTATTTGTTCCTTTTTTTTGTATCAATTCTGTCCACTTTATTTGTCCCATTCTACCACTACTATCCTGAATTGTAGGAGTTACATCTACTCACTTTTCTATAATAACTGTCTGTTAATATGGATAAGATTAAAACTTTTGGTTTCTACGACGAGGATTTTGCCAGATTAATAGGTGGTAATTCTTTAACAGGTGGCATGGCCCCTCCTAATAAAGGTGAAAATGAAGAATGGTTTAGACTACTCAACCTTAAAAAGAAAGCAAGACGCACTGAGTCTCATGCGGAATTTATGATTGAATATTTAAAAGCAGGGGTGATACCCAATGGACTTAGAATTAGAAACATTCCAGGCCTTTTTATTGAAATAAGGAAGTTCCTTGAGCGCTGGTCCCTTATAGCAAATAAATGCTCAAGAGACCTGATGATTCTCATTATCGAGATAGCCAGAGAAGTAGTTGAGACACTGATGAAGGAAATCGCTGAGCTAGAAGAAATTATGAAGAAGAACAATCCAGTGGAAGAGGCTAAAAGGAAACTTGACGATATTAATACCGAGTTGAGTTCTTTCAGTGATTACCTGATTAAGAAAAAGACTGATAAATTACGCAAAGATATAAGGTTCATTTCCGAGTAGAGAGTTTATCCATATTTAGGAGCTCATTATTATAATGGCTCTAGGGATTACACCAACCAGCCTTATCACCAATATCGGTCCAGCAAGAGAATTTTAACATTCTCAGATACATCAGGATCTGAAGGGGAGGATGGCCATGGGTCGTTTGACAACTATGGCAATAGAAGAGGTGCTTCTGAGGGCCAGAGAAGAAACACCCGTTTTTTAGGCAACCGACGCGGGAATATGAGAGGGAGATACAGAACACAGGAGAGGGGTCGATACCAACAAACAGAAAACAACCCCCCACAATTCCTCCAAACCAGACGCAATCAATATTGGAGAGAATAGATTCCCCTTCTCAAGCTGAACCCATCCCTATCTTTAACCTTTCTATGACCAAAATTGATAACCATGTTGAGGATCTCCTGGCAAGAGGCCTTTCATTTGTACCCAGCACTGGTCTTAACCAGTTTGAGCTAAATCAAGATTTACAGTCTTTTTTCCGAAAGGTCCGCCTCAATAGATTTTTTGCTAACCACGACACCCAGGAAATTGAGAATAAATCGGGACTGAAACCTAAGTCCATTTTTACTCCCAGTCTGGATGAGGTTGGCCCTGAGGTAGGGATTTTCGAAAAGGTTGTCAACAAGAAAATCAAACAGATGATGCGCTTTGTGCCTAAACCACCTTACAACTTGACATATGACGAATACCAAGCCATGAAAACTCTTGCTAATAATCAGGAAATCACGTTTAAACCCAGTGACAAGGGCGGCGGTATCGTCATTATGGATTGTGATCAATATAAAGCTGAAATCAACAAAATGCTCAGTGTCCCTGAGAATTACACGAAGGTGATGAATTATCCTAGACACCGGAAGTATCTGTACACAAGAATTTGAATATCTTAATCGAGAACATTATCAGATCCCGATTCTCTATGGCCTCCCTAAAATACACAAAAGCTTGGAAAGACCTCCGTTCAGACCTATAGTCTCCACGATTGGTTCACTTACGGAACCACTCTCTAAATTTGTGGATGTGTTCCTGGCCCTATTAATTAGCAATTTACCCACATTTATTAGGGATACAGGAGACCTTATCACTAAGATAGAAGGCATTGAGTTTAGTCCGGCCACAGACATTCTGGTCTCTATGGACATAGAGGCTTTATATTCTAACATACCCCTCACAGGAGCTTTGGAGGCCGTGAGAAGTGTTCTTAATGGCTGTACTAACAATGCAGATAACCTTTTCATCCTTGAGTGTCTGGCTATTGTTCTAAATGAGAACTACTTTGAATTCGATCAGGTTATATACAAACAGACACTAGGCATTAGTATGGGAGCCGCTTCTGCCCCTAATGTGGCTAACCTGTACATGGGGGTTTTTGAGGAGAGGTTTATATACAATGAGGTAGCACCTTTTTCTGAAAATATTACCTACTACCATAGGTTTATTGACAATATATTTTTCATTTGGAGGGGACCGGAGGAACAACTCTCCGAATTTATCCTTTGGATAAATCTTTGTGATCCTCATTTGAAATTTATTTCTAAAACTAGCAAAGATAAAATTGAATTCCTGGACATCTGGATAAAGGTCATTGAAGATAAGATTCAGGTATCTTTATATACTAATCCTACGGCCCGTAACACCCTCCTCCAATACCACAGCTTCCACCCCCGTAGCCAGAAGGACAGTATCCCCTTCAGTCAGTTCCTGCGTCTTTGCAGGAACTGCACCTGTATTCAATCCTTTGAAGAACATGCAGAGACCCTTAAAAATAAGCTAAGGAATAGGGGATATCCTAATAGAACTATTAGGGATGCATACAAAAGGGCCAAATACTACAATAGAGACACCCTGTTGATTCCGAAAAGTAGAAACAACCAGGAAAAACTTGTGGTTGTTACTAAGCATTCCAACTTTAACAATAAACTTCGCCAGGTGATCAACTCTTCATGGCATGTCTTAAATTCTGGCAACCAACAGGAAGATCTACCTAAGCCTATTTTTGCATTTCGCAGGAATAGGAACTTGCGAAATGTATTAGTGAAATCTATTTTGCCCATTAAAAAACCTTTGATCCAACGCTCTATTACAGGTGCTTCACCTATTCTCGGTTCGCATAAGTGTGGCGGATGCCAAGCTTGTGCTTTTGTTAAAACTACTCCGATCCTTGAATGGGGCAAAAAGACTTTCTCCTTTACAGAAATGTCGAATTGCAGGACTAAGAATGTGATCTATCTAATCTTGTGCCCTTGTGGCAAAGGCTACGTGGGTGAGACGAGCAGAGAGATGCGTGTTCGCGTTTGTGAACACAAATCATCCATTAACAACAAACGTCCAGGAGCCCCCTTAGTCAAACACTGGACTGAAAAACAGCATTTGACAAAAGACCTTAAATGGCTTATTCTGGAATGTATAAAGACACCGAAAGATCGTAATACTGAAGCACTTAGGAAGAAGAGTGAAGTCTTTTGGATTTTTACTCTTCAGACTTTTGACAATGGACTTAATGAATCCCTCCCCTGGGAAAATGCCATCCTTTGATGTACTATATATTTCCTAAGCACTAGCTCCCTTTGACAATGTAGTTATTTGTCATCTTGACTACTCTCTCATCACCATTATCGCTCATTAGCAGGCCACCAGATCCCTAGTACTTATTTCTAATATATCCCTGCAATATTGATATTTGTCTTGTAAACCCTGAACTCTGATGCCTTGGTAGCGCTTTGGGGGCTCCTCAGTAATTCCCTTTTTATTCTGGTTACTCCGTTTTAAGAGGGCGACAAATGATATATATTGTAGGGGCCACGTTTCCCGAACCTCCTCTACTAGTCCTAATATTCTCCGACTAAACCGTAACAATTGCGGGTCTTCTTTGAATGGCCTGAATCAAAGGTTATTTTCTTCATCCTTTTCCAAGATGGCGCCCGTTATCACAGGCTGTAACAGTGGTAGGCTTCACATTTGGATTAGTTCTATCTCTTTTTTATTGATACTCTCCCATCTTTATTATCCATTTCAAATAATCTGATATAAATGGATTTGTTTGTTGATAACTATGATACAGGTTTATTCTGGCAGCTTTAAATCTTATCGATTTTTCCTCTTCTAAGATGGCGTATATATTTTTGTTTGAGCACAGACCACAAGTTGGAGTGACTCCCCTTCCTCCAACTGCTCCCTTTCAAAGATGGCGCCCGTTATCTCAGGTTGTAATAGGCTGAATACCCTTACTCGTTTTATTATTTATTTTACGACGCTTTTTTATTTTTATTTTTATTTTTTGTTTTTCGTATCTATTCTTTAAAAATTCTTTGATAAATATTTATTCCTGTGGTCAATCTGGACACTGACCTCTTTTGGTGGTCTTAGACCTACTACCTCGTTCTTTTTCCTTCATTTATGCCCCTCTTCAAAGATGGCGGCCGTTATTACACGCTACATGTACGTTTGAACTCTAGACTCTTTGAGTCCCTCTCCCAAGATGGCGGCCGTTATTACACGCGGCATTAACGTTTGAATTCTAGACTCCCCGAGTCACTTAATCGTCTTCAGGTGTGACCTGTACTATTTAAACCTTGATTCAATCTGTGATCCATCTACGTGGCGGTGGGGTAAAAGAGGAATTCTTTATTTGGCGTTCTAATTTTGTTCCGAGCTAAGTAAGTACTTGTTGCTGTGACTCTTTCCTGCAGTGGTTGTTTAGTTAAGCTTAATTCTAATCCGAATGTTAGCTTGTGCTCCGTTTTAATAATGCCAGACATCAATGGTCCATGTATCTTTAAATATCATGTTTCCGCCCTCTTGGACAGACTATATTGAACATAGACAAGTTTCTGGTCTTAACTACAGCTTGACTGTTGGGGCTATTGCCGCACCAGTATGGTTAATTTTAGCTTTTGCTTGTTATGTAAACCGGACATTTTTGGGTCCCTATTTCTTAAAAATCTCGTTTCCTTGTCTTTTTATCAGACTAGATTGAATCTAGACCGACTGTTGGTCTGAATCACAACGAGGTTGTCGGAGCTTTGGACATATAAATTGGTATGCTCACAACCTATTATCGATAGCGCCATCAGAAGGATATCAACTTATATCCTGTAAGTTTGAAGCAGTTGGTCTCTTATATCTATTGATTACAACTCTTAGGAGCCACCTAGATACTAAGAATTCTTGTCTTTTTTCAGAATATTATTACTTGTTGACATAAGACGACAGGATAAGCGATTTGGCATTTCCTGCATGAATTCTGACTTTGTGAGTCCATGTCCATATCCCTATCCAGACTACTCCTGATCATCTTGTAAGTGTGGTGTAATTATCTTTACATTAGTACTTACTCTAGCATTAAGAGACCTGTGTGTCCTAACTCTGAACCTCTTTACATTCATCTGCTCTATATATATTTTTCTTACCAGACTCATTATCGTACTGCGAATTATATCTGGTATTCCTATACCTGACACCTGACTGCGTCTTCAGTTTTGGGAAGGTCCCTACATTTTATCTTCCCCTGGCTTCATTGGATTGTGAGCTACATTATCAAGATAACAAGTGTGTAGTATGTTTTTCTTATTTGTGTTATTTCAGGGTTTGCACTTTCCGGTGATCTGTCATTATTATTCTCTCTTTTTTGAATTAGTATTTCTCTAACTGTTTAATATTCTTTTTCCAAATTTTCCCTTTCCTTCTTATTCACAATGGGTTCTAAATTACTTCTTCACCTAGGGACGTATATCGTCATTTCTTGTCTTTTTACCTATGTATATTTGGCTATCTTGTATTTTTATTTTTATTTTTCACCTCTCCACATATTCTAGCAATGTTGAAGCATTTTGTGCTCGATAAATGTATATTTTTCGCATATATGACAATTGATAACCTCGTTATCCTTTTTTCCCACAGAAAAACATGTTTTTGTGACGAGGCTTAAAGTCAATCCATGTTTGTTATTTCTTTATTAGTGTTGATTTAGTGTAGTATATTATTTTTCATCTTTCTGCCTTTTTACACTTATACCGCCCTGAAGAAGGAAGATTCCGAAAAGCGCGTCGGCGTAATTGTGTATCTATTGGCACAAATGTATGTTCATATGGTTTTTGTATTGTATTGCTCATAATTGTTTATGATTATGTTGTAATTTGTAATTTTGTCATTTTTTATATATGTCCTTCGTTGATTGTATTGCTTTGTTCACTTTGGTTTGAATTATAGCTAGTGATGTATGAATTTTTTACAAAAAAATGAAAAGATTTATTCAAAAAAAGAACTTGATTAGCAATACTATATATAAATTTTTATAAATAAAACAAAAACAGAGAATCATTCACTGTTCATTTTCTGTGGTTCTTTAAGAGGTTATCTTGTCACATGGGTTGTTTTTCCCTGTATTTTGAATTGTTTATTCCCTGCTATTGTATCTATTAGTTCAGGGACCCTCTTATGTTCTTATTGGAAGAGAGGACGACGCCTGTTCCCCCCTTTAACCCTACCGGAACCTTTCCCCCCTTCCTTTTATAGCCAGCCTAAGGACAAACCAACTTGACTGTGTTTTGTTGCCAAATAAATAACCCTGCAACTGAGATAAGTGTCCCTCTCTGCTTCTCCACCACGCCACAAAAGGTGATTCACAAATGAGCAGAAATTAGCAGAGCTGCAGAAACATAGCAGAAGGGTCCTTGAACATAGCAAACTATCTACTACAATCAAAGTTTCATTAATGCGCTTTTGTATTCATAACTGTTGTGAAAACTCTACATCAGCTGTCTTTGCTTTTGCAAAGCCTGTGGGGAGTGAAGATGCACAGGGGAACCTAATGGGAGGAGATGAATACAGGAGTGAAAATAGAGATAGCAACATCAATTGTGTTCATCATGAAGTTTTCACCAAAAAGTCACAAAACTATAATAAACACACTTCTCAACCTTATTTTAAACTTATTTCAACTACATACATATCCATTCATTATATGTGTATTGGATTCAACAGAAAAATCATTAATACTCAATATTATTTGTTGCATAAAAGCATTAACTTAAAAACAGTCTAACAATGACCACTTCTGAATACATTATAATCACTAAATCTGTTAATAGCTTTATTAGTCGGGAAAATCAATCAGTAGGCATCATTTGACTCTCTGCATATTTCTGGACTCCTCCTCTGATATTTTTAGTTGGTTGTAGATATAATCCTTGATACCTTCCATCTCGTTCTTTTGGCGTCTTTTCTCTCCATATTACTCCCTTTCTTTTCACTCTTTTTAAACAAACATCCTAAACATTTTAGAAAAATAAACAGGACAGTTGCAGAAATCATTATGATTATTACAGGGAGTAAGATTGATGCAAAGTACTTCCTCCTACACCATATCTCTATTCACCAACTTTACTAAAACCTTTTTTACATCCCACTAAACAGGGAGCCTACATTTTCCCATAAGCCAAGCTCTTAAAATGTAGAACCTCATTGGAGATATTAGTTAGGTTAGTAATGAAAGAATCAATAACCCTGCTATTATCAGGCACATACCTGCAACACCTCTTGGCCTTTTTTACCTTACAAATTCCGCTCTCTTGTGCCAGGATAATAGCTGATGTTAAGCAATTCTACATTACCATGGCTAAATTTAGCCATCATCTCCACATTTACTTGCTTCCTTGCTTCGATGATCCTGATGTGTCTGCTACAGCCTAGCTACAAGGGTAGACAGACGTCACATTTTCATATAGCTCATTTCTACATCCACAGAAGGAAGTATAACACTGATAGGGAGGGGCAGGGCTGGGGCCATGGAAGGGGGGGAGGACTGGTTTGTGCACTTCTAAGTGTGCATGTTTGTTAGGCCGGGTTGGAGAAGCAGCACAGACGCCCTGTCCTGAGCAGAACATCAAACCAGCCCGCTCAGGCCTATCCCCGCACTGCTCTCAGAGCACAAGAGCAGCAAGGGAATTGCACAGGGAGTCTGTGATGCTGTCCCTGTGTCTGCTGGGACCAGGAAGAATTCCAAGGCATTAGGCAGGAGGTGGCTGGCAGCTTCAGGTAAGTTCCTTTAAAAAAAATATATTTTAACGCCCCAGCGCTCTGCCCCACCACCTTTTGTTTGTGGCGGCCACCGCTGGTTTCACCCCTTTCATGTCAATTTCACTATCAATATCACTTGTATGATAAACTCTTGTACACACTAACGTTAAATACAAAGATCCACCCCAGTTTCGTGGCAAATTAAAATAAACTGTTTTTCCACAAACATTAAAAATTCCTCTCAAAACAAACTGCCTCTCTACCCAGCAAATAGTTTCCACTTGTTTCATAGGTTCTGTAAAACTCACTTTCTCCTTCAAATTCAGCCTTTCTTCCTTTAAAAGGAGTACGCTTTACCATGCATAATTCACTGCTTTGATCCTGCTCCATCGTTAACCTAGGATGCACACTTGCCAACCTAAGTTCTTCCTTTTCCTTTGTCCATTCTAATACAGCCTTTTTTTCTTCCTAACTTCGCACAATCTTTATTTCTCTCTTATTGTAATCTCTAATGAAATTATGCTCTTCATTACTCAACACACACCCATAACCTTGATTAGTAATTTTACTTTCATACTTGTTTTGTGCAATCAGCCTCAAAATGTTGTTATATTTAATAGCCTTGTTATAACAACATATACATTACAAGAAAGAACATATGGAATTGGAAGTTGTACGTATGTAGTAGCCATCCCAGCAGGGGTAGGAAGGAAAGCCCACACAAATAATCCCCTTATCTTGATAATATCTCTATACTCATGAATTATTTTCTGCTCCAAAGGTTGTCCACCTGGTGAGCAGCACTCGATCAGCAGCTTTATTTATGATAGGCAGGGACGAGTATTCGCTTGTAGAAGCCGCACCGTAATGAAATTGCCTGACGTGTTTCGAACCTCCATATGCTTCTCTTCAGAGGCTTGAACGGAGATGGTGTGTGAAAACGCTGAACCCACTTTGCCATGTTCATATTGCACGCCCACCAATGGGAAGCTCGAATGAGACTGTGCATTGTGGGAAATGTGGTCCAGATAGCACACAAATCTTGTCCTGTATGGACCCTGCAAGTGGACTCGTCCTCAATCCTATTTGCAGCTGCTGGCCCACATTGCCGACATGATAGTTACCATGTCGGGTGGCCCCCATAACATTGCAGGGTGGTGCACACTCTGCGGCAGGAAGGCCGCGTATTACATTCTGCTCCAAAGGTTGTCCACCTGGTGAGCAGCACTCGATCAGCAGCTTTATTTATGATAGGCAGGGACGAGTATCCGCTTGTAGAAGCTGCCCCCGTAATGGAATTGCCTGACGTGTTTCGAAGCTCCATATGCTTTTCTTCAGAAGCTTGAACGGAGATGGTGTGTGAAAACGCTGAACCCACTTTGCCATGTTCATATTGCACGCCCACCAATGGGAAGCTCGAATGAGACTGTGTATTGTGGGAAATGTGGTCCAGATAGCACACAAATCTTGTCCTGTATGGACCCTGCAAGTGGACTCGTCCTCAATCCTGTTTGCAGCTGCTGGCCCACATTGCCGACATGATAGTTACCATGTCGGGTGGCCCCCATATCATTACGGGGTGGTGCACACTCTGTGGCAGGACGGACGCGTATTACATTCTGCTCCAAAGGTTGTCCACCTGGTGAGTAGCACTCGATCAGCAGATTTATTTATGATAGGCAGGGCTGAGTATCCGCTTGTAGAAGCTGCTCCATAATGTAATTACCTGGCGCGTTTCAAAGCTCCATATGCTTCTCTTCAGAGGCTTGAACGGAGACGGTGTATGCAAACGCTGAACCCACTTCGCCATTTTCATATTGCATACCCACCAATGGGAAGCTCGAATGAGACTGTGCATTGTGGGAAATGTGGTCCGGATGGCACACAAATCTTGCCCTGTATGGACCCTGCAAAGTGGACTCATCCTCAATCCTGTTTGCCACCGCTGGCCCACATTGCCGACATGATAGTTACCATGTCGGGTGGCCCCCATAACATTACGGGGTGGTGAACACTCCGCGGCAGGACGGCCGCGTATTACATTCTGCTTCATAGGTTGTCCACCTGGTGAGTAGCACTCGATCAGCAGCTTTATTTATGATAGGCAGGGACGAGGATCCGCTTGTAGAAGCCACTCCTTAATGGAATTGCCTGACGCGTTTTAAAGCTCCATCTGCTTCTCTTCAGAGGATTGAACGGAGACGGTGTGTGCAAACGCTAAACCCACTTCGCCATTTTCATATTGCACACCCACCAATGGGAAATTATTACATATATTCTTCTTTGCACTCGCCTGCGGTCATAACAGGATTGGTTTGAGCGAGAGACACGATCTCGAGACAGTGATGGAGCGGAAAGCAGAAGTAACGGACAGAGGCAGGCCGCATAGCTGTGAGTGGGGAGCAGCAGTGGTGTTGTGTGACCGCTTGACCTCCTAAACATCCTTACCGTCTTATCACCGTTTCTCTAAAGGACTGACACAGGTCCAGACAGGAGCACGATCACGATTGTGCAGCTTGTACCCCTCAGGGGGGGTTACTCTCCGGGACAGATATATATATTTATATATATATTCAATGAAAAAACCAAAGGTTTCACACATGTTATAGTTAGCTGGACATTTCACTCGTAAAAAACCAATGAAATTCCCCCGTTATAGTTAGTTCAGCTAACTATAACTCGCGCGCCCGCAATGCACTACTGATGACGTCACATATTACATCACTCATGACATGGTCAGTGACATCACTCATGACATCACTGATGACATCTCAAATGACATCACTGATGACATCATCCAGTGAATGTGTGTTTTTCTGAAAATTAAATATGTTTTATATATGTATATCTCAAGGTCGATGGAAGAATAAATGAGTATATAAGTTCTAAATTGATGATTTGTTTCTGAAAAATTGATTGTATAACTGACTGATTAAGTGTATCTTTTTGATGTTGCCCTGAGCTGATTACGAACATTGGAACCCTGCAGATAGTTACCTGCTCTCCCTGCTTGTCCTGTGGTTGCTGCTGGCTCTCATTTCTCCCGCCGCCGCTTTGTTGACTACGCGGCCGCTGAGAGGAGAAAAACTTCAGCCCCCAGAATCCCCAGCCCCAGGAGCAGGTGACGCTAATCACGCGCCCGGAGGTCCCATAAAAACAAGCACACCTCCGGGGAAGCGGGTGTTGCCCATAGCTGATTACGAACATTGGAACCCTGCAGATAGTTACCTGCTCTCCCTGCTTGTCCTGTGGTTGCTGCTGGCTCTCATTTCTCCCGCCGCCGCTTTGCTGACTACGCGGCCGCCGAGAGGAGAAAAACTTCAGCCCCCAGAATCCCCAGCCCCAGGAGCAGGTGACGCTAATCACACGCCCGGAGGTCCCATAAAAACAGACACACCTCCCGTGTCGCGGGACGCGCGCGGGCGGACGCCGGGCTAAGCCCGGGCAAAGGGCGGGCCCTCTGTGGCCCTCAGTGGCCGAGGTTGGCCGGGCAGGGCCCCGTTATTTCCATATTGCTGCTCACAGCATGTACATTCCCTACAGTTATTGAAGGCGATAAAACGGTGAGGGTGATACAACTATACAACTATTGACTGGTCGCATATATAAACTATACATTGACAGTTGATTCTTAGTATATCATTGGTTAATTTATTGTGTATTAGTTTTTGCTTTTATCCTTTTACTTGATACAAAATGACAGCCAAAAAACTACGCTCTGGAAGAGTCTTAGGGGGGAGATAATGTATTAAAACTAGGTCCAACCCCCTGAGGAATAATTTTGAACATAGTCTACAATTGAAGGGACAGATGCAGTTGTTTAAACTATGGGAAAAACCAGAGAATAAATATATGGAAGTTCCAGTCACTACTGACAATGAGACAATAACTACGACGGAACCGCAGATAGAAGCAGCCTTCGACACTAACTCTAGGTCAGCTACGGAAAAAGTTTCTCCCACCTTACTCCTGACTAAAGATGTAGACATCCTAGCATGTCCTCCCAAAGGAGATAATTCAGTCTTACTGAAGGCAGATTTGAAAGGTTTTCAGTATAATACTCCTAAGGTTACAGAAGAGAAGGTGGAGGATATAAAAGAAATCTCTATTCCGTCTAGTATTGATCTAGAATTGTGTGGTCGTTATATGGGTGAGAGGGTTGTGAAACAGCCTGATCCTTGTATTTCCTTAAACGGAGCAACGCCTTCAGGATTACGGCTATATAGTAGCACCCCCTCAATGACATCTAATGATATTTTTTCACTGCAGAGCGATTTGAAATCTCCTCAACTTAACCTATCAGGTATCTGCTCTCTTACTACACCTGAATATATAAAAAATGAAAAACCAATTTCTGATTCTCTGATAGCACTTGAGCATCTGCTGACCTCCATATTAGGTTTATTGAATACATTCGTTGGGAGCACTGACTGTATTATGGATTCAGTTACTGAAATATTGAAAGTATTAACTGCCAAAAATGCTGTGAACAGGTCTATTTTTCCTATCGAACCTATTGCTCAGAACGTTATTGATAGTAACATTGCATTAAGAAAAAATGTATCTGCGGGGTTGGTATTAAAAGTAGATATTCATGAGCCCTCAGCCTCTTCTTTACCAATCTCTGCATCTTTGAGGAAAGAATTAGAACCGATTTTGAAGGAAGAACAATCGGCAGTGGTTAACCCAACCGCTGGAAGCGAATTTTTTCCTATTTTTGTTCAGGATAAAAAAGAACCTTGTAACGCCCTGAACGTCTCAGGATCGTTTAACAGACACGACAATGAGGACGCAACCACTAGTGAATGGTTAGTTGTTTTAATGAAGGCAAATATAATACAAAGAATAAACAAGTTATAGTCACTGGAATCCTCCAGGCTAAGTACGTTACCAGCCCACAGCACGGATGGTCCTAACCGTCCTCTGCATATACGCCGGTCCCGGCGTATGCCAACAGAGGGCAGAAATGAAATGGCCGACAATGCCAATCGGTAGGCTGTGAGGGGCACGAAGAGTGTTGTGGAGAATCGAGGAGTCAGGGAAACACCCAGCCGGGGTCTCTACCTGAAGGGAGCAGCCGCTCAACCTCTTCCTCAGACTGCACCGGGACGCGGAGTCACCTCCTGGTGATGCGTCACCGATACCCCAATCACAAGCAAGAAGACTGAACCGAGAGCAGCTGCTCGATCGATCCTGTGGACTTCCGAGTCTGTAACGCGGCAAACACCTCCTGGTGTGCGTTACAGCTGGCAGTCCCTGTGTCTCTGGTCGGGCTGGGAGTTACGACTCCAACCAGCAAAAGCGCCACTGCGCTTGGACTCAGCCGAGTCAAAAAGCGAAGCTCAATGGTTGACCGGTAGAGCTTCCGGGTCCTTCACAGGTGACGATGGGGCAAGACACGGCCCAGGGAGTAACGACTCGACCTACCTCCGTTCTTGCCTTACTGGAGCACCACTCCGGAACACTGCTCTTCACGAAGCAGGTACGTCGGTGTGAACACAATATCCAACAGCCTTGTACCTCCCGGTTCCTCCCTTTATAGGACGTGTTTTCCTTGAGTTATGTAACAGCTCTCCTGTTTACATAAGGGCGTGTTTCCTTGAGTTATGTAACAGCTCTCCTGTTTACATAAGGGCGTGTTTCCCTTGAGTTATGTAACAGCTCTCCTGTTTACATAAGGGCGTGTTTCCCTTGAGTTATGTAACAGCTCTCCTGTTTACATAAGGGCGTGTTTCCCTTGTATGACAGGAATTCTTGACAAACCTGAAGGTATTGTGGTGACTACTGGGGCAGTAATAGAAAAAAGCAGAAAGATTAAAGGGAAAAATAGGAAACCTGTTCGCAAATATAAGAAGAAAAGACAGAGGAAAATTATCTTTCAAGAGCATGTAAATACAGAAGTAACTGATGTTATAGAAACTCTAGATAGTTTAATACAGGAGACTTCATCTATTGAGGTTGCTGGTGGCCTCACCGATCCTCTAGCTGAAGGCCCCCCCGGTGTCAGCACCTTGGATGGAGGACCCCTTTGTTCTGAGGCTGGTGGGATAGAACCTCTTGAACCAAAGGATGAAGTTACAAGTAATAGGCCTATTGAAAAAATAGTACTTAATCCATCGGCATCTACTTTTTGGCCTTTAGCGCATGTGACCACTAATTCATCTACTGTAACACTAAAAACTTCCAATCCATGTGTGGATACTTTGTCACTGGATTTTCTCCCCTTATTCGATTTAGACCTTAATATGAACAGATCATGGTTGCTGAATTCCTTCAAGGACATTGAATGCTTAAAACTTATTTTGTCAAGCGACATTGATTTGGTTTCAATAATGGGGTTTGAAAATGGTCCGCGCGTAAGGGTAAAATTCTGTTCAAAAATAATTGCGAATCTTGTCCTCCAACAAGCGGAATCATTTCAACGTAGAGGGATTGATGTGCTGCCCTTTATTAATAATGGAAATCATATGTTCTTTAGAAAAGGAGCTTCTGAGTTGGGACTTGGGCAAGAAGACCCAACTATTCAAAATAAAGATCTAAAGATACGGGTTTCTAGAGGAAAGCGTATGGTCTCTCAGGTACCTTCTCCCCCTGAAAATCTTCTTATTTCCATGACAGAAGATAATCAACACTGGAATTGGCTTCCTGGAGTTTTATCCAGTAACACATCGAACAACTTAAGACCGCTTCTACATCTTTAACAGTCAATTAAAAATCATATCCTGGAATGCTGCAGGATTACATAATTGTCCTCAGAAGTTTGATTATCTGTTCTCTCTGAATGCAGATGTGCTATGTATTCAGGAAACATGGTGCAAAGATTCTCTTTATGGGGGGAAAAATTATTTTGTATTCGAGGCCCCTGCCACACCCTCAAAAAAAGGGCACGCGAAAGGAGGAATAGCCTGTTTTTTATCAAACTCATTACAATGGCAATTTTCCCATTATAAGGACACTAGTAATCTTTTTCAATCAATTACTATTAAAAATTTAGTGTCCACAGGTAGACGGTCCTCTCTTGTAATTCTTAATGCATATATCCAAACCTGAAGAGATTTTTAATACCGTTCTAAAGCGAATGTTTTCTTATGTCAAACAACTACTGGAGCTCGATCACCCCCCATATATATTACTTATGGGTGACCTAAATAGTAAAGTGTCCACTTCGAGTATAGACTTGTTTAGAAGTAAATTTAAGGAAGAAGCATACAATATACCCCAAGCAATCTTTCCTAGTAAAATGAAAACTAACAAAAGAGGAAAGATATTACTTGAAGAACTTAGCTATGTAGAGGGGTTAATTGTAAATGGTAGGATGCCCTCTGACACTCCGGCTAAGTTTACACATAATTCCTTTAGGGGTGAATCTATCTTGGACTATGTAATTACGGATTATGATTCATTTTCTTATGTTCAGGACATGGTGGTCTCTCAATCTTGTTTGAGCGATCATAATGTGATTAATATAATAGTTTCATTACAAACCCCAGATACCGAATCATGGTCTATAATTAATAAAGGTGTTTCTATTCATTGCAAGTCTGGAAGGTGTTTCTGGGACCCTTCCACTATGAAAGACGTACAAAATATTCTTGCCCAAACCTTACTTGATCTAGATGATTGGCAGGGTAGGGAATTTTTATGTTTTGAAACTCTTAAGGAAACCCTTACCATGAGAGCTAGGAAATTAAGTAAACCTAAAAAGCCACATCTCCTTCCTAGTTTATTATTACCCCTAAATAAGGAAATAAATAAACTCGTAAGGCAACAGTTCATTAGTAGAACTAAGGAAAATGAGTATAAGATAGCCTTATTAAGAAGAAGGCGAGCTAGACTTAGATTCAAATTAAAAAGAGAAAAAGAAGATTCTCTCTGGATCAGGTTAAGAGAGGCATCGGCCTTTAATAAATCTAGAGAATTCTGGACCCTAATAGGGAAAGGATGTGGGGTAAGAACTTCCCCTATCCCTATCTCTATTGCCGAAAATGTCTGGATATCATTTATATCCAGTTTGTATGCTTCTAATAATGTAGAGGGGGATAGCTGGGATTTAGCCCTAAATAGTCAGCCTATTATAGAGCTCCCATCTGAGAAAACGATCGCTTCGGTGATAAAGAGTATGAGTGCGTCCGGAGCTATGGGCCCGGATGAGCTGCCCATGTCTATAATAAAGCAAGACGTTACATCCTGGAGTAGGATTCTCCTTCCAGTATTCCGTGCGTGCTTTTTACTGAGATCAGTCCCTAATTCGTGGAGGGGAAGTATATTAATCCCGATATTCAAAAAAGGAGAGCGGGATAGCCCTGGGAACTATCGTTTAATTGCTCTTTTAGATTCGATAGGGAAAATTTTTGCAAAATGTCTTTTGATTTTAATTTCCGAATGGATGAAAGCGAATGACATCCTACCTTTGGAACAAACTGGATTTCGTAAAGAGCATGGTACACTTGATAACTTAACAGCATTACAGGTGATTGTCGATAAATATGTACGTGTTCGCGGTGGTGGAATATATGCGGCATTCATTGATTTCTCCACAGCGTTTGATAAGGTCGACCGACCAACCCTGTGGAGAAAACTCGCTATTTTAGGGATGCCGTTATATTTGCTCGAACTTGTAAAAGCCCTCCACTCGAACACGTGGTGTAAGGTATTACAAGGTGGAGAAAGAGGTTTGTCTCAATCTATCCCCTCACCTAATGGGCTAAAACAAGGGTGCATATTGGCCCCTATATTGTTTTCTCTCTATACGGCAGACCTTCCTTCTTCCATTTCAGTGTGCGGTGGGATAGCCCCGATAATTGGAGGATCTCCTGTATCAATTTTAATGTATGCAGATGATATCCTCATATTAGATTTAACTCCGAAGGGCTTGTCTAACCGCTTATGTGCATTAAATCAATTTGCAGAAGCAAATTTCATGAAGATTAATGCTTCGAAAAGTAAAATCATGTGTATTTTTGGAAAGAAAAAATGTAGGTCTGTAAATTACGGATGGGCCATAGGCGGACATAAGTTAGAGGTGGTAAAAACCTACACCTTTTTGGGTAAAATAATATCGGCAAACTTAAGTGAGAAACTCCATACAGATCATAACTCGCGTAAAGCATTAGCCCATGGTATGGGATTATGCTCCTTGTACAAGGCTACAGGGAAGAGACACCTTACACTATTTATGGAGGTATTTAGGGCAAAGATCCCTGCAACTTTATTGTATGGGTTAGAATTAGTAGAGTTAAAACACTGGGGATTTTTACATAGAACGGAAGGAAAGATATTAAGAAGAATTACTTCCATTAATACAGCTTGTTCTGTATCCTCATGTAGATTGGAGTTCGGACTCAGAAGTTGTTGGGTACAGGGGCTGATAGCTCTGGTAAGGTGGGTAGCTTGTATAGCTAGAGGTAAAAAGGATTCCTTACGGGAAACCATACAAAATGAGCTTCTGGGCAATTTCAATGAGTTTTCCCTGTTAGTAAAAAACTTTAGAGAAGCAGTAATTCTGTTAGAGCTGGATGTAAGTACTCTGTTCCTACTTACTCCCTCCGAACTAAAATCTAAATTAAAAAGTGCATCTTGGGAGCTCAGTTATAAATTGGATATGATTGCCCAACAAGGAAAATCGGAAAGGCAACTTCTCTTAAACACATATACATTAAAGCTGCCACAACAGTACCTCACATGGAATATCCCCCACAGAGTCCGTAGGTTATGGTACCTGTTAAGACAAGATTTGCTTCCACTAAATCCACTTTTAGCTAAATGGTATGGTGTATCTCCTATATGTAATCTTTGTCATAATGCTGTACAGGATCGTAATCACGTTCTGTTTATCTGTCCTGTTTTACGCCCATTGCGTTACAAATGGATGAAACCTATCTGTTTACAATTAGGAATTTTAAATGTAAACACTTTTTTTCATGCACTTTACTGTCCTCCAAATGAAATGTTCTGTTTTAAAGTTTTTAACTTTTTTAAAGGTTTCTTAAATATTTATTGAATGAAATATAGAGAAATATCTGTCAATTGTCAGACCAGTGTATATGATGTATCTTCTTCTCATCTGTTTGTCTGTGATTTTATTGTAAGTATTGTTGTATAATTGTGTTTTTATTTTATGTGGCCCTCTTTGAGAGCCAAAACATAATAAACTTAAACTTGTATCTTTTTGAATACATGGCTTAGTGAGTAATGTTTAAATGTGTAAATACCTGTATCAGTCTCTCACTTTGTATATAAGTGGCTGCATGGGTTGGTGAGTAGCTACATGAGTGTCTATATAGGTTAATAGTTGGTTTTTTGAGTATCAGTATGAGTGTCTGAGTGTCTTCATGGTGCGGTGGGGGGTATTACGTAGTGCATAGATGCATGAATGAGTGACTCACTGTTTGTATGTGTTGAAGACAGCATGTGTGCAGGACTGTATGGGTGGATGAGTGTGTGCATGGGTGTGTTAGTGAGTGAATGACTGTCTCAATAGTGTCTTCATAAGTAACTACATATGTTTTAAACTAGTATATGTGACTATTGGTGTTTATAAGTGAGTATATGTGAGAGTGAGAGATTGGAAGAGTTCCTGTATGAATAAGTATGTGTTTCTATAAGTGATTGTTTAAAAGACTAAGGTGCCGATCACGATCCGGTAAAAAATTCCCCCGTGCGACTCGTATCGGGTCTTTTTACCGTACGAATCGTCCAAGTGCCGTACGAACTGGCAATCACGATTCGCATGGTAAAAAGTCCATACGACCCGCACCGGGAATCATTCCCCACACGTCCTCGGGTCGGAAAATGTGTCCGACACGTCCTCGGACGATTTACCTTACAAACGTAAAAATCCAAGTCCGACCGAGGAATCACGATCCATCCCGTGCGTCCGAGCCTACAACCGTATGGAAAAAACACCGTCCGCACCGAACACCAATAGCAACCATGGAGACATGTGCCCGCATACGCGCCCAACACTCCCCCCAGCCCCCGTACGTCCGACACGTACCCCCCGTATATGTATACCCCCACCCGTCTATGTACACCCCAGTACGTTCCAGTCGTACCCCCACCCCAGTACGTGTCGTACCACCATCTATGTACACCCCCCCACCCCTGTACGTGTCGTACCACCGTCTATGTACACCCCCCCACCCCTGTACGTGTCGTACCACCGTCTATGAACACCCCAGTACGTTCCAGTCGTACCCCCACCCCAGTACGTGTCGTACCACCGTCAATGTACACCCCCCACCCCTGTACGTGTCGTACCACCGTCTATGTACACCCCCCACCCCTGTACGTGTCGTACCACCGTCTATGTACACCCCCCCACCCCTGTACGTGTCGTACCACCGTCTATGTACACCCCCCCACCCCTGTACGTGTCGTACCACCGCCCATGTACACCCCAGTACGTTCCAGTCGTACCCCCACCCCAGTACGTGTCGTACCACCGTCTATGTACACCCCCCCACCCCTGTACGTGTCGTACCACCGTCTATGAACACCCCAGTACGTTCCAGTCGTACCCCCACCCCTGTACGTGTCGTACCACCGCCCATGTACACCCCAGTACGTTCCAGTCGTACCCCCACCCCAGTACGTGTCGTACCACCGTCAATGTACACCCCCCACCCCTGTACGTGTCGTACCACCGTCTATGTACACCCCCCCACCCCTGTACGTGTCGTACCACCGTCTATGTACACCCCCCCACCCCTGTACGTGTCGTACCACCGCCCATGTACACCCCAGTACGTTCCAGTCGTACCCCCACCCCAGTACGTGTCGTACCACCGTCTATGTACACCCCCCCACCCCTGTACGTGTCGTACCACCGTCTATGAACACCCCAGTACGTTCCAGTCGTACCCCCACCCCTGTACGTGTCGTACCACCGTCTATGTACACCCCCCCACCCCTGTACGTGTCGTACCACCGCCCATGTACACCCCAGTACGTTCCAGTCGTACCCCCACCCCAGTACGTGTCGTACCACCGTCTATGTACACCCCCCCACCCCTGTACGTGTCGTACCACCGTCTATGAACACCCCAGTACGTTCCAGTCGTACCCCCACCCCAGTACGTTCCTGGCGCACCCCCAACACAACCTTCTAAGTACGGAGCGCACCCCATGCCCCAACATCACAACCGCATGTACGAGTCGTACAAAGCCACACACAAGGACCAAATCGTACAACCAAATGGCCCATGTACACACCGTACACACGCTCAAAACGCACGTACACAACAAGGACAAAACAAAACAACTCAACAATACACCATTCGCAAGGCACACAGCCACTAAACATGGCCAACAACCACTAAAATAACACAATCACTGACCTGCAACTGTCAAAAACAAACAGAGGCCCAATACACCACCACTCCTTATAACACACCCACCCAAAATTCAAACACTGCCACACCCACCCATGGACCAATAAAAAGGGCCCACACACACAAACCATGAGCCTTTGCAACAGACCCACTGCTGCCAGACACCACAGAACCAGACTACAAGCGACACCACATCTTACACTTGCACACCTTCACACGACCACCCTCACAAACACCCTCTCATCACATTCACACACACACACAACCATCCACACCCCCCCCCAACATCCACACACCCCCCACACCCACACCATCCCCACCCACACCCCTCACCATGCCCACTACCAAGAATCCAAAGTTCAGTCACCGAGAGTTGGAGGTCCTTGTTGATCAAATCCTCAGAGTCGAGCCACAGATCTTTGGAACATTGGTCAGAAGCACCAGCCAGGCAGCCAAAACAGCCATGTGGCAGACCATCGTCGATGCTGTGAATGCTGTTGCGGACACCAGGAGGACCAAGCAGGATTGCCAGAACAGGTGGTACGATCTGCGGAGGAGGGTCAGAGCCAAGAGACAGGAGGAACACGACCAGGCCAACGCCACCGGAGGAGGGCCCTCCCGCAGACCCGTACAGTACCATCCCTGGGAGGAGAGGGTGATGGCCATACTGCCGGTGGAGGCAGTTGAAGGAGTAGAAGGACTCCGAGACCCGGGTGAGTACACAAACAACGCACCTCACATGGGGGGAACTCCAACCACAACCAAAATTAATAACAGGCACGCAAACACCACAAGCCATCGCATTACTCAACCACACTCCATGAGCAGGCACATGCCACTGCTGCCACCATGCCCCATGCACCCAGCTGGACAATGTCAAGTCACAGGCCACAGAAGACAACAACACATGACACGGTAACCCGGATGGCGGGAGTGTGGGCACCAAGAATCACATAGTGCGACTCCAAAGCAGACAACAATGCCCTCTGCCCATATGGCCTAGGTCACAGCCAGACAAACACTGTGTCCCAACACAGGAATGACTTGCCAGCAAATGGCGGATGCCTTGCATCAACACATGGGGGTGAAGGCACTGTTTTGCACATGCCAGCAGCTAATGAACAGCCAACAGTGTGAAAGAGTGGCAGCACACACCACCACAGCAGCAGCGCACAGACACACAGCAGACAAAATGGGTGCCTGGAGATCAGAAACAAACTCACATCAACAGGCCAAGGGCCACTCAAAGATCTGCTAACAGTGTGTGCCCAGGAAGCTGGGCCAAGGTGACAGAGGGTGACACACGGAGGGAGGGAGAGGGGGACACAGAGGGAGGGAGAGGGGGACTGAGAGGGAGGGAGACACAGGAAGATGGACAGAGGGAGGAGGCTGACACACAGAGGGAGGGAGAGGGGGACAGAGAGGGAGGGAGAGGGGGACAGAGAGGGAGGGAGACACAGGAAGATGGACAGAGGGAGGAGGCTGACACACAGAGGGAGGGAGAGGGGGACACAGAGGGAGGGAGACACAGGAAGATGGACAGAGGGAGGAGGCTGACACACAGAGGGAGGGAGAGGGGGACACAGAGGGAGGGAGAGGGGGACAGAGAGGGAGGGAGAGGGGGACAGAGAAGGAGGGAGACACAGGGAGAGCAAATCAGTCCTTTGGTGTGTGGGAATGTCTGCTCGTCAGCAGGTGGACTGCGTGCATGTAGACAAGGGTGCCCAGTGCCAGAACCCCCCCTCTTCATCATGGCAAAACGCAGGGCCATGTCACAACCTGTACACGAGCACAAGGACAGCCACCTGCATCATATGAGTGTGTGGATCCACTCCATGTGCACATGTACAGTGCTACAAGGAAGGCGCAAACGCATAGCTCGGCACACATGCACACTCCACTGCTGACTGCAGTCACACTTGACGCAGCAAGTAAGACTGTGCCACACATAGTTAAAGGGGCCAAATTGGTGCCCAAGGGACACACACATGCACAAGTGCACTGTGAGTGGAATGCAAGACAGATCCTAATTCCAAGAGGAAATGTGCCAACTTTGTAACGGATGCAACATGGATGTTGCATGGATCAAAAGTAACATTGTCTCTCTCACACACAGGTCAACGTCGTGCTGCACCCCCCAACACTGGGGGGGAACACTCACAGGACCCGGATCTGCAGGAGACCGATCCCACCGGCAGCGACCACTCTCACCACTCTGCGGACGACCCCGACCGACCTGGCCCCTCTGGTGTCCAACCACCTGCAGCACCTGCGTCAGGTACAACCGTGCCAACCACCACCCCCACTCCTGCCACATCCCAGGAGACACCCAGGATCCCTGCCCCAACACCACAATGCAGCCAGGCTCGCCAGGAGGGACACGGTGTCCCGGGCACCCAGGAGGAGGCAGGCGACAACGCCAATGCCACCCCTCAGGGGTCCCGGAGACCCCATGTGCCCACAAGTGCAGGCCAGACGCAAGTGGGCAGGGGTGGTGGGAGTGGAGAGCGGCGGAGGCGCGAGCCTGACCAGTTGGCTGGGGATCCGGTATTTTCACATGTCCGTAACATCCTGGACTCATACCGGCAGGACACCACGGGCATGGCCCAGGTTGTGTCCGTCCTCGAGGGGATCAAGGTCCAGCAGGCCCAGCAACATGCGGAGCTAATAGCCTGTCTACAGCTACACCAACGGAGGATGGAGGACAGACAGGCTGAGCAAGTGACGGCGTCCCAGGGGATTCACGCTGAACTCCGTCGGATGGCCGACACCATGGCCGACCCTCCCTGTGCCAGAAGGCGGAGAACATCACCACCCACAGGGAGGGATCATGAGGAGGAGGAGGAAACATCCGACGGAGCATCCCAGACGTCGTCACGGCCTGCTGCTGAGGTTCCCCGCAGGAAGCCGGGTCGTCCACGGAAAGGACCGTGAGGGTGGCTGCTACATCACCATCTCCCAGGACACCTGGCCTGGCACCTGGCCCACTGGAGCAACAGCATCACAGCATCAAGAGACATTCTCTGCCACATGGCCCTGCTGGTCACTGGCTGACCAATGTTGACAAAGACTGTGGCATGGACTCTGAGGATTTCCAATGGCAAGGACACCAACTCCCCTACTGAACTTTGGATTCCCTAATCCCGGAAAGGCCCTCACTTGGCCCCCCCCCCAATAATAAATCACACTATTATGAGTTGATGCCTGCTGGTAGCATTATTACCTAACATGTGTCTTGTACAGTCTAAACATGCCTGAGTCATCTGTTCACTTCAACCATCCACACCCTGGGGCCTGAGTCTGGCACAGGACACATGGGTCACAGTTTTCTAGGCAAGACAGACATGGAGCACCATACACACCCGTGATGGTCAGAACCAGCTGAGGGGGTGGCCGAACAACCGTGCTGACAGACACATTGAGTACAGCAACAGTCATGCGCAGAGGTCAGGGATCCTGGCCCGTGTCCTGGGGGGCACCCAGGTACGTGTAGACAGGTGGCAGAACCATGTCCTGCAAGCTTGAGTCCGGTGGATGCAGAGAATGGGGTCATGGACAACGTTGGATGCATGGGGATGGCACATGTCACAATACCCACACAGTCATGGACATCATGCCCATTACACAGTCTCAGCACACACACACAGCTTGCATCTTGCCACTCGACACATTGACACATAGCCACAATCAGGGAATACCATGCCAGACATGCAGGATGCACCGTGCCAACACACCAGCATTGACTGAGAAGAGGCACCTTGGAGGCATAGGGACATCTTTAATAGTCATGTGTTTGGGATTGCAGAGGCAACTTGAAGTACACATGAACACATCATGTGGAGTAACATGTGGCTCCAACACTGGCACCCCACTCTGCAGCACAAATGCGTGATAGCCATGGAACTGGCACACAAGTGTCGGATAATAGCTAAATACCCACAGCTGCTCACGGAGAGCCTGCCATACACCATACATCCGCTGATGTGGAAGTCCCACGCCATGTCAAGACAATGTTAACCGTATGTGTCCGAGGGCAGTGTCACACACATTGATGCCTTCATCACAATCCACCATCCCATCACTGATGACTGACAACCAGGCAGCCCATCTATTCAGGTGTACCCAGCTGCATGTCGTGTCCCATGGGGATGCCACATGTCTGCAGAGGACCCAAACCCCGACCGGGGCAGTGTGCACACATCGTGAACAACTGCCACACCCAATACACCCCAGATGCATCCCTTACCCCATGGAGACTTCCAAACGTGTCCGTGCCTGTAACGCTGAGTCAGCCCACGATGCCATGTCCATGAGGAATAGCAGTGCCACAACAATGCAACCAGCAAACGGCATGCGCAGGTACCTGGGGAAGAGAGACACACAAGAAGTCAGCCACAAGAAGCACAGCCACTTGCATGTGCATGTACTCGACACATGTATGTATGACAACATGCTAGGTCACAATTATGTCTGGGGAAATACTACCATCACTGCCACCATCACTCCAGTGACACACCCACACACACCTCTGACCCACGTGCCATACATGCAGGTGGAGACACACATCACAACGCATGCCACACGTGGACCAATGCGTGCACACTCAGACCCTGGTACTCACCACTAAGCAAAGAAGTCGCGTATGAGCCGAGTCCGGATGTCCTCTTGAGGCTCCACATCCTCCACATCACTAGCCCCATTGCCAAGCCCTTCGTCCTCCACGGGTGGATGGTCCTCGTCATCTTGATCCAGGATGAGGGGCACAGCTCTTTCAACTGCCATGTTGTGCAGCATGCAGCAGACCATGAAGATCTTGCAGACCTTCGCCGGGGCATATGGGAGTGCGCCGCCGGTCTTGTGGAGGCACCGGAATCGGCTCTTCAGCATGCCAAACGTCCTCTCTATCACTCGCCTTGTCCGGCCATGGGCGGTGTTGTAGCGGAGCTGGGCCGGCGTGATGGGGTTGCGGAGAGGTGTCAGCAGCCAAGGCATGTTGGGATAGCCAGCGTCCCCTAAATGGAAAGCACATGGATATCGTTAGAACTGGCGAAGCGGTAGTGCTGCTCGGCCAAACAGAATACAGGACAGACAGACTGTACCCACCAACAACACATGCACGTTCGTTGCGCAGCTGCATCATCATATCAGGCATCCCGCTACGCCTCATGATGTAGGCATCGTGTGCTGATCCTGGAAAACGAGCACAGACATGTGAAATCACCATGTTGGACAGACACACCACAAGGGCATTGATGGAGTGGTAGTGCTTCCGATTGCGGTACGCCACCTCCCGTGCGTGTGGTGGTACCAAACCTACATGTGTCCCATCTATGGACCCAATGACATGGGGCATCCCTCCCAGGGCATAGAAACCACGTTTGACCTCAGTCATCTGTTCAGGGGTTGGGAACTTGATGAAGTCATCCAGGTGAATCAACATGGCCTCCAAGAAATCATGCAGCACACCGCTGAACATGCTCTGGGACATGCCACCAACATGGGCTATGGTATATTGGAAGGTACCCGTGGCAAGGAAATGTAGGGCAGCCATTACCTTCAGCTGGGGTGTCAGTGCCGTAGGATACCTGTGCTGCGGTTGCAGGTGTGGTGCCAGTCTCGCCGTCAGCTCCAGAATCAACGGTTGGGTGAAGCGGTAGAGCCGGATCCTGTCATTCTCCTGCATGGTGGCCAAGTCTGGAATTCTTCGGGCAACAGGAGGCGCTCTGCAGTAATTTGGAAGTGACAAGGAAGAGTGAGTGCACTACGAGAACAACTCATGTCTACTGAGCACATGTAAATCTGCCAATACACACATGCCACATAGGGAGTCAGGCATGTGCTACATGCCCAGGACACGTATGGATGCAAGGTGACACTCCTTCCAAGACCCAGCTACACACGGTGATTGAGAACCTCCCCATGCCACGCCATGGGAATAGCTGTGTCCCAGTGCAAGTGAACAGCCCGACGCAAGACAGAAGTGACATACACACACACATCAGCAGAAGTAGGATGCCGATTGTAGAGACTGGTAGCGGAACACCGGAGCCACAGGTCACATGACATTACACTAGGCCTGCCCACACACCTTGCCATGAAGGTGCACATGTCATGACTCACCACACATTCCTTGTGAGGATGCTGACATGGCCTTGTCACGCTACTCCGTGTCCCATGCATACATGTGCACCTCACATCAGATACCACATGTGGCATGGTGTGCGGAACAGTGTGCAATGACAATCTACACACAGACACATGTTGGTTGCTGCAACGGCTGCAGCTTTTGAGGGTGCTACAACATCAACCTGATGTAAATCCCGGACACATAAATGACATAGTCACATTGTGCACTGTGGGTAGTGACAAGTCAGGTGTCATGACCCCTGTACCGGGCATCATGGGACACTTCCGTGTGTTGGTGTCCGTGCCATGCCAGTGACGCTCACCCCAAGTGCGCAGTACGACATGCACACATGTCAAAGGAGTCAAGGGCATGCCTGGCACACATTGCACCCTCACACAGTACACCTGTACACATCTCATCATACATCTGGTGCCTCCTCCACTCAGGAGGCATGTTCCACATCACAGCCTGTCACACCTGTGCCCCACACATGTAGTAATGCACAGACGATGCCTTGATGTCCATTCCTGGACAAGTATGTCCATCCATGGACAAGTATGTCCGCCCTATTCCTACCTGTGTGTCGACTATCACCACAGTGATGTGTACAAACCGGCGTACTGCTGCTAAGAGGGCCTGTGTATGTTCCCCAATCACTGTGGGAGTGCTGCCGTATGTGTACCCATCGTGATGGCGAGCGTACAGGCATTTGTACGGTCCGTACCACAACGAGTACGCATACGCGTGCAGACCCATAGTGATAGTGAGCGTACATGCGAGTGTACGGCCCTCTCACTATGGGTCTGCACGCGTATGCGTACTCGTTGTGGTACGGACCGTACAAATGCCTGTACGCTCACTATCACTATGGGTCTGCACGCGTATGCGTACTCGTTGTGGTACGGACCGTACACTCGCATCTACGCTCACTATCACTATGGGTCTGCACGCGTATGCGTACACGTAGTGGTACGGACCGTACACTCGCATGTACGCTCACTATCACTACGGGTACACAGACCCATAGTGATAGTGAGCGTACAGGCATTTGTACGGTCCGTACCACTACGTGTACGCATACGCGTGCAGACCCATAGTGATAGTGAGCGTACATGCGTGTGTACGGTCCGTACCACGACGAGTACGCATACGCGTGCAGACCCATAGTGATAGTGAGCGTACAGGCATTTGTACGGTCCGTACCACTACGTGTACGCATACGCGTGCAGACCCATAGTGATAGTGAGCGTACATGCGTGTGTACGGTCCGTACCACTACGTGTACACATACGCGTGCAGACCCATAGTGATTTTGAACGTCGGCATGCATGTACGGGCCGTTGCCATGCATTTGGGGTGCCCTAGGGCCCGGAAACGCACCGTACCTGTGTGTGATTCTCCTAATTACATAGGGGACAAGTATTAAGGCCTACATGCATGCTGGTTGTCATGGCGACCAGGTTCAAATTTCGATTTTGTTCTGGAAGGTGCACAGCAGAAGTCAGTTGGAATTCTTCTACTTTGTTGCAATGTGTTTGTGGGGCTGACATCATGCAGGAGAATGAAACCGATAGAGAACCCACAGACTGCTAGGTTTGAAGGGATTGGTGGAAACATAGGATGCAAATGTGAGTGACCAATCACTCTGTACTCCTGTGCATGAGACTGGGCAGAAGGCCACATATAAGGCAGCCAGGTCCCATGAGGGATTACTTGCCTGCACATCTTTGCATTTGTCGACCAAGCTGCTGCTACTGATTCCCTGGAACCATGTCAAGGGCTGTGGAGAGGACACAGCCATTCACCCTGGAGGAGAACATGGCTCTGCTGGATGTGATCCTCCCACAGTACCCCATGCTGTATGGGCGACCAGGGTATCAGGTGAGTGCATAGGCCACTGCCACAGACTGTCCCTATGTTGTGACTGTGTCTTCAGGCATTGTGACCCGGTGTGACACACATGCCATGTACTGTCTGGGGGGTACCAGGGGGGGGGTGCCTGATGTCTCCCAGCAGTGCCCTGAGACAGGAGGGGTGTGTGCAGAGTCCTCCCAGCAGTGCCCTGAGACAGGAGGGGTGGGGACCTATCACTAACAGCAGTGCCCTGAGACAGGAGGGGTGGGTGTGGAGTCCTCCCAGCAGTGCCCTGAGACAGGAGGGGTGGGTGTGGAGTCCTCCCAGCAGTGCCCTGAGACAGGAGGGGTGGGGACCTATCACTAACAGCAGTGCCCTGAGACAGGAGGGGTGGGTGTGGAGTCCTCCCAGCAGTGCCCTGAGACAGGAGGGGTGGGTGTGGAGTCCTCCCAGCAGTGCCCTGAGACAGGAGGGGTGGGGACCTATCACTAACAGCAGTGCCCTGAGACAGGAGGGGTGGGTGTGGAGTCCTCCCAGCAGTGCCCTGAGACAGGAGGGGTGGGGACCTATCACTAACAGCAGTGCCCTGAGACAGGAGGGGTGGGTGTGGAGTCCTCCCAGCAGTGCCCTGAGACAGGAGGGGTGGGGACCTATCACTAACAGCAGTGCCCTGAGACAGGAGGGGTGGGTGTGGAGTCCTCCCAGCAGTGCCCTGAGACAGGAGGGGTGGGGACCTATCACTAACAGCAGTGCCCTGAGACAGGAGGGGTGGGTGTGGAGTCCTCCCAGCAGTGCCCTGAGACAGGAGGGGTGGGGACCTATCACTAACAGCAGTGCCCTGAGACAGGAGGGGTGGGTGTGGAGTCCTCCCAGCAGTGCCCTGAGACAGGAGGGGTGGGTGTGATGCACAGTGTGAGCCTTGATCATTGATTGTGACATTGCCATCATTCCACCTGAGTACCCACTATGGCACGTACTGCCTTTTCCCTCACCAGAGGATGATGTCCCTATGACAGAGGTGCAATGCGTTGTCTGCATTACATGCCATGTAGTAACCAGCTATTATGTTCACATATGTCTCTCTGTGACATGTGGCTGGTGTATTGATGTGGTGTCACTTGTACTTCCTCACAGGTAGGCGCCTCTGCCAAGGAGCAGATCTGGCTGACCGCCGTCAGTGCCGTGAGGCGTGTGGATGGTCGGAGGCGGAGCCTGTCCCAGGTGAGGAAACGCTGGCAGGATATCCGGTGCTGGACGCGGAGGATTGCACGGCTCCTGCTGGGGGACTCACCTGAGAGCCACAAGAACCGCGGCCGCCGCCGTCTGACCCACCTCCACAGGCGTGTGCTGCCGGTGGTCTTTCCAGACCTGGAGAGGCGCTTACAGGCGATGCAGCAGGCGGAAGGGGGTAGGTACATGTGCGTTTGTTGTGTGTCACCGGCATTTGTAAGGGCACAGTGGCATTAATTCACTGGCAGGGTTTAAAGGTGCTGTGCCCATCCAGTTTGCCCAAGTGTAGCGCTGCGCCCCTGCCACCCTTCCCCTCCTTGCAATGTGTTCCCTGGTCTGTGTGTAGTCACTCCTTCACAAGGTAATGTAGGCTGGCGCTTTGTCCACGAGAACAATGACTGTAGCATCATGGGTGGTGGTGGTGGGTAACAGGTTGTGGGACCTTGCCTGTGAACTGTCAAGTTCACTGCATGTGGGTTCCATGTCAGTTGGCACTGATGCTGGCTCCAGACATGGGAGTTGGTCTCTCATGTGTCATGCCTTACAGCGCGCATGTCCTATGTAGTGGCCTGTGACATGATGTGCATGAGTGTGCGCTACGCATAGTGCAGGGATGGTGACGTGTGTAGCAGTCATTCCCATTCAGCCATTCAGTAGCATGTAGTTGCGTGCCCAATACTGTCCCCTGGGGCACCTTATCCTCAGTGTTGTTTGTGTCATCATCAACGTGGACACTCTCACTGTCTACAGCGTAGGTTGTGCTCTGTGCCATTGTCCCCTGTCACCATGTATATAGACGTGCTATTATGTACAGGTGTCCACTGTGCAGCCTGACCTGATTGTCCCTCTTCATACTCACAGTTGCCAGTGCCTGTGTGTCTTGTTATACTCATCTGAGGATGGGCACTGGTACCTCATTATTTGTACAGGCGCACCTTTGCTGTTTTGCGTCCAATCTAGCCTTTTGCCTGCCACTGTGTTTATCACCCAGACTATGAGATGTTGGTGCCACCTGTGTCTCAGCAATTAGCATCGTGTGGGGGTTGCTTGGGGCGGGCAATGCCTATGTGTCAAATCCTGATTCCTAATTGCTGGGTCTGGACAGTGTGTGATGTTACTGGACACACACGCAAGGTGCAGTGACCGAGTTATGTTGGGCATGTTTGCAGCATTACCTATGCAGCATGTGTCTCAAGTTCATGGATATTGTCCCTGGTCATAGGTATTTTCACAAACGCTGTGTGGTGCAGAGGCAGTGCAGGATTGTCCCCAGGGCCTGGGTGCTATGTCAGACTCCGTTTCCTGTCATCAGCTATTGTCTCATGCTCTCCATGGTATTTCAGTGGCATGGTGGCTCAACCAACTGTGTTTCATGCCCTACATCGGTACCTTGTTTTGCAGATGTTAGGGATCTGCCTCTTCAGGCTATGCAATGTTGACTATGTAGATTGGACTCATGTGACAGATGTGTACAGGTGTCTGATTAATTTCTGTCTCTCCACCCTGCCCACAGCATCGTCGGGGGACACAGAGGGAGACATGGACACGGACCAGGCGGAGGGACCGAGCACCAGTGGCAGCCGTGACATCGGGGCTGGCACATCGAGTGGGACAGAGGCGGAGGATAGTGTGGCCGAGGACCTGTCGACTGGCACATCAGACTACGAAGCTGACAGGTCCGAGGAGGATGTCTCAGGGTTGGCGGAGGCTGCACCAGCAGCTGACAGTGGAACAACACCTGCCACCGCCCCCTCAGTTCCCACCAACCGCCTCCCACTTGCTCGTGTCCCTTCCCAGCGTGCCCGGTCACCGCATGTCTCATTCCTGCCAGGCACCGCACCCCCTGCCCCTGTCTCCACTGCTGCCGCCAATGCTGAGTCTATGGACATCCAGCGGCAAATGCAGGTTGGTCAGGCTGCGATCCTGAATGTCCTCCATTCCCACGGGAAAACCCTCACCAACATCGAGGCATTCTTGGAGGGCATTCATTCTTTGCAGGCTGACCAACGCAACTTGCTGAGGTCCCTAGACTCCACACTGACTGCAGCAGTGGGTCTCCTGCAGCGCGACCTCCCACCACCTACCCCTGCCCCATCCACACTTCCCACTTCCATGCCTGTCCCACGTACACCCAGACGTCGGCATGCACCCACCACAACAGACACAGGCACCACACCAGCAGGGAAGGTCCACCGCACTCCTCCTGACACGCACACACAGGGTGAGATAGGCACACCCACTGGGTCGGGGGGCAAACGTGTGACACGCAGCCAGAGTGGGAGTCCGCATTCCACACAATCCACTCCCTCCAAATCCCCTCCCCTCAGCTCTCCTGGCCACATCTCCCCCAAGGACTCCTTCATGGCCGCTCTGTCCCTGAGCCCCACAGTTACGCCACCACGCAAGCGGTCAAGGAAGTCCTCGGTCAGGGTGGTTGAGTCTCCCCCCCTGTCTCCACCCTCCCCCGGTGGCGCTGCAACCCATCCCTCTGAACCCCCCCCTCCTTGGGGCCTGAGGTAACTTCGGGTGCAGGGGACTCCCTGGAGGACCTTGCTAAGGTGTGTAGTGCCATCCTGGCCTCCGCCTTTGGCCATGACACACCCCCTGTGGTTGAGTCCTCCATCCCTGCACCCACAACGCCGCCCCTTTGCCCTGATGTCCCTGCGGTGCCTGTTGCTTCCCCCCCCCCGATGCCCTCACCAGTATGGAAGACGATGGCATTTGACTGTGCAGGCAAGGTAGGGGACACACATCCCACTGTGTCCCCCATGCAGCTGGGAATAATTGACTGCCCTATGGCCTTTGTTGACTTTGAACTGCCGTTGATCCACGGACATTGTGCTCATGCTGAATAAAGCTTATTTTGTTTTTCATTATCACACTCCTGCTATGGTGGTATTGGTGTTGGTGGGGCTGCTACATTGTTTTGGGTGGTGTTTAAGGCTTTGGGTGTGTGGGATTTGTAGTAGTGTTCTGCTCTTTGGGGCCACCCTAGGATCTGTGTGCCATCACAAGGTGTTGGCTAACTTCCTTAGGTCATGTCAGCAGTTACTGCATGGTTCAATTGTCCCAGGGTGTATTCCTTCCTCTGTGTACCCAGTTTCTTCCCTGCAGGGTGTTCCCAATGTTTAGCGCAGAGCTGTGTGTACATGAGCTGTGTGTGTGACGGAGCCCTTCTACTTTGGCCATGCATGCATGGCCATGTCTCCACCTGCAACAATCGTGGCATCCTTGGTGATCACTGTACTTGTGTGTGGAGTCAGTTGACATGAGTTCATGGGGACATGTTCCCTTGTAGGCAGTATGGATGTGGGTAATTGTGGCATCACACACATGTGTTACACCCCTCCTGGGTGTGGACACTGCTGGGAGGACTCTGCACCCACCCCTCCTGGGTCTGGACACTGCTGGGAGGACTCTGCACCCACCCCTCCTGTCTCTGGGCACTGCTGGGAGGACTCACCACCCACCCCTCCTGGGTCTGGACACTGCTGGGAGGACTCTGCACACACCCCTCCTGTCTCAGGGCACTGCTGGGAGGTCTCTGCACCCACCCCTCCTGTCTCTGGGCACTGCTGGGAGGACTCACCACCCACCCCTCCTGGGTCTGGACACTGCTGGGAGGACTCTGCACCCACCCCTCCTGTCTCAGGGCACTGCTGGGTGGACTCTGCACACACACCTCCGATTTCTGGATATGTGCGCTTGGCACATACACGGTGGGGTTACGCACACTGCATTAGAGGTGAGGGTACGTGTCTACTGACACTGGTGTGGTGGGGGTACGCTCCGTACGTCCGCGGGTGTGGGTACGGGTCGTACTTACACTGTTGGGCAGGGGGGTACGCTCCTTGCATTCGTGGGTGGGGGTTCGAGTCGTACTTACACTGTTGGCATGGGGGGTACGCTCCGTACGTCCGCGGGTGGGGGTACGGGTCGTACTTACACTGTTGGGCTGGGGGTACGCTCCGTGCGTCCGCGGGTGGGGGTACGGGTCGTACTTACACTGTTGGGCTGGGGGTACGCTCCGTACGTCCGCGGGTGTGGGTACGGGTCGTACTTACACTGTTGGGCTGGGGGTACGCTCCGTACGTCCGCGGGTGTGGGTACGGGTCGTACTTACACTGTTGGGCTGGGGGTACGCTCCGTACGTCCGCGGGTGGGGGTACGGGTCGTACTTACACTGTTGGGCTGGGGGTACGCTCCGTACGTCCGCGGGTGGGGGTACGGGTCGTACTTACACTGTTGGGCTGGGGGTACGCTCCGTACGTCCGCGGGTGGGGGTACGGGTCGTACTTACACTGTTGGGCTGGGGGTACGCTCCGTACGTCCGCGGGTGTGGGTACGGGTCGTACTTACACTGTTGGGCAGGGGGGTACGCTCCTTGCATTCGTGGGTGGGGGTTCGAGTCGTACTTACACTGTTGGCATGGGGGGTACGCTCCATGCATACGCGGGTGGGGGTACGGGTCGTACTTACACTGTTGGGCAGGGGGGTACGCTCCTTGCATTCGCGGGTGGGGGTACGGGTCGTACTTACACTGTTGGGCTGGGGGTACGCTCCGTACGTCCGCGGGTGGGGGTACGGGTCGTACTTACACTGTTGTGCTGGGGGTACGCTCCGTACGTCCGCGGGTGGGGGTACGGGTCGTACTTACACTGTTGGGCTGGGGGTACGCTCCGTACGTCTGCGGGTGGGGGTACGGGTCGTACTTACACTGTTGGGCTGGGGGTACGCTCCGTACGTCCGCGGGTGTGGGTACGGGTCGTACTTACACTGTTGGGCAGGGGGGTACGCTCCTTGCATTCGTGGGTGGGGGTTCGAGTCGTACTTACACTGTTGGCATGGGGGGTACGCTCCATGCATACGCGGGTGGGGGTACGGGTCGTACTTACACTGTTGGGCAGGGGGGTACACTCCTTGCATTCGCGGGTGGGGGTACGGGTCGTACTTACACTGTTGGGCTGGGGGTACGCTCCGTACGTCCGCGGGTGGGGGTACGGGTCGTACTTAAACTGTTGGGCTGGGGGTACGCTCCGTACGTCCGCGGGTGGGGGTACGGGTCGTACTTGCACTGTTGGGCTGGGGGGTACGCTCCTTGCATACGGGGTGGGGGTAGGGTCCGTACATATCCGTCCCCACGCTATGTGATGTTTGTGCGGCCCGTACCCAGGCCTTTGCCACGTGGGTGCGATCCGTCCCGCCATTGTTGGGGTGACGTGTGTGGGCGTGGTCCGACTCGTACCCACGCTCTTCAGGCGTGGGTACGGGACGTACCTGTCTGGTTGTGTTGCCGGTTCGCGTGGTGACGGACTTCCGTTGTGGCGGTCGCTGGATTATCAGGACACGCCCCCACCCCCTCGTGGTGACCAGGGCATGGGAGTCAGGTATGTCCAGGCCATGTGTAGTGTGTCACTCATGTGGTTGTTTTGTGGCCTGCCCTGGTAGTGCCACCCCCACCCCACCCCACTTTCCCCCCTCCCTTAGTTATTCTGACCTTCTGCGGCGTCTGCGTCGTAACCTGTAGAGGAGGTGTACTGCTATGAGGGCAGGGATGACTCGTAGGTTCGGGTCCATGTCTGTCCGTCGCGTACTGGTACTCCTTGCTCGCGTCGTCCTGTCGCGTACGGGTCCTCCTTGATCGCGTCGTCCTGTCGCGTACGGGTCCTCCTTGGTGGCGTCGTCCTGTGTGTCCGTCACGTACTGGTCCTCCTTGTTCGCGTCGCCGTCTGTCCGTCGCGTACTGGTGGTCCTTGTTCGCGTCGTCCTGATTTTCCGGCAGTTTTTGGGTGCCGCAAAATATTCACCGTGCGGGGTGACGTCGGTGCGAATCGTGATTCCTGGGTCGTGAATGGCTGGCTGCGTGCGTCCCGACGTCAGGTCGGCGCTTTCCCGGATCGCATTGGTAGGTGTTTTTTGTTCGGTCGGTCTTTTTTACGATTCGTACGGTAATGGTGTACCCGTGCGAATCGTAATTCCATGTTTGTATATTTTGACGACCGGGTACGCGTCGGACGGAGAATATGCTCCGTCCGACGGTTCGTACCCGGTTTTTACCGGATTGTGATCGGCACCAATGTATGTGTAAGTTTCTGTAAAAGTAAGTGTGGTGGTGTGTGTATAACTGTATATGCAAGTAAATGGATGTTTGATTCTTTATTAGCATGAGTAACTCTATAGATGAGTGGCATTGTGTTACAGGATGTTTAGGTGTATGAGTACATATGATGTGTGAGTACATGTATGAGTGACTGTATAGGATTGTTGGTGGATGAGTGGATGTGTATGTGGATCTTAGAATTACTGAATAGGTTGTTGTAACTGTTATTGGTATGTCCATTTTTTTGAAAATTTTAGTCTCTATTTTTGAATGTTTGTATCAAAGGTTATATTAGGGTGAGAGGAGGTCTACCACTCTGTCACAAGGATAATGTCATCAGTGATGTCATTTGAGATGTCATCAGTGATGTCATGAGTGATGTCACTGACCATGTCATGAGTGATGTAATATGTGACGTCATCAGTAGTGCATTGCAGGCGCGCAAGTTATAGTTAGCTGAACTAACTATAACGGTGGAATTTCATTGGTTTTTTACGAGTGAAATGTCCAGCTAACTATAACATGTGTGAAACCTTTGGTTTTTTTCATTGAATTTCTAAGGTTTTTTAAATGCTAATTCCTAACTATAACGTGTGTGAAACCCATGGTTTTTTCAGTGAATTTCAAAGGTTTTTTAAATGCTAATTCCTAACTATAACGTGTGTGAAACCCATGGTTTTTTCAGTGAATTTGCAAGGTTTTTTAAATGCTAATTTATTTTTTTCTTCTTTTTTTTTTTACATATTTTTATTTAAATTTTCTATCCTTTTTTAAAGACTATGGTTAAATTTTTAAAATTCTACAATATGTTTTTTTTAAACATTTTTTATAAAATAAACAGGTAAAATTTATTAGCAATACATTTTTTCCTTTTTTTTTATTTTTTTTTAGTGCGCGTACGGTAAGCTTACGGTAAGCGTACGGTTTACGCAATGTCCGTAATTTATCTACGCTGTTTGCGTATAGTTACGCAATTTGCGTAGCCGCGCGTACTCCGCGTGGGGCGCGTACGCGTGTACGCTACACGCGCACGTTACGCGGAAGTGTCGGGGAGTGACTGTTATGCGCATGCGCGCGAGCTCGTGTCTTTTTTACGCGCATGCGTACTTTTGCCGTAAGCGTACCGTAAGCGTACGGTAGGTCATGTGATCATGAAACACAACTTTTGATTGGTTGAAACTACTTTCAGTTCTAGAACTCTCCTACACCACACCCATTCCCCTCATTTCTGCTTGTGATCCCTTAGGAGAAGGAGCTGGGTTGTCTTTGTGATACGATGGCAGAACAGCAGAGCTCTTCTGAGAGTGAGGCTAGCAGCACTACCTTGAGGCAGAGAGCGAGGAAACAAAAGACCTCTTACGTATGGGAGTATTTTACTTTTCCAGAAGGCCAGCAAAAGGTAAATGCACCCTTAGTGACTTGCAAGCTGTGTAAGCGTGTACTTTCAAGAGGTAATCCTGACAGGAAGTATTCCTTTGGGAATCACACCATGATGAGACACCTTAAGGATGTACACAGAAGGACACATGCTCGACTTACTGAAGGTAACCCTTCAGTAAATCAACCAAGCACATCCACAGCAGCTCAGCCTGGACCATCATCTGCAGGGCCGAGTCCTTCTTCTGCAGGTCAGGTGAGCCCTTCATCTGTGGGGGGAGCATCTCCTTTTTCTGGTCCTCTGGAAATTAACCCTCGGTTTGCGAGGGTTGAAGTACGGTGCGCCACTTGTCACGATCTAATTACTTATAGGGAGACCAGTATTTCCCTAGTGAACAGTAAAATAGATCAGCACACTTGTCGTACCGTCTAATATTCCCAATCTTTCTTTCCTCTGTCCCTGCATGAACACAACGGCTCTTTTAAGAGCCAACCTTACCTTTCATCTATTTTTTATATATTTTTTTAAAAACTTTTTTTTTTTTTTTTACCGTACGCGTACGGTACGCGTAATTATTATTATTTTTTTTAAAAAAACACTAAAAATCAATTATCACATTACAAGGTCCATGAGAGACTACAATTAAAAACTGAAAATGTGATTGTAGAGAAGTGGAAAAAAGGGACCATGACATTATTGACTTCCCATACCCACTCAAAAAAAGATTTATTCATTTAATTTTTTTTTTAATTTGCTTTAAAAATGGTTCTAGTTTTCGAAAATTTTCTATCTCAATCTGAAAAAAAAGAAAAAAGTATTAATATTTAATAAAACATTTAATAATACAGTACACATATTTACATATTTTTCAAAAAATATTTTTGCCTTTTTTTTGCTGTTTTCAGAAAATATTGCATTTCACTATAAATTGTGAAAGCAATTGCATTCATCATTTAACAGCAGGCAAAAAAAAAACTTAACAATCTCAAAGATTGTTTTTAAAAAAGCCCACAATCTCTTTTTGCATAAACATAACTTTATAGAAATGCATAATATTCTTAAAAAATATCATCTAATATCAATACTTATTTCTTTAAAATACCGTCTGATATTTTTGTTTCAGAAGTATAATCACAATAATATATGTCAAATAACTCCACAATACATCTGGTTCCATTTCCTTTAGGCCAAATAGTAATTTTAAAATTCTTTTTTTGTTTAATTTCCAATGGTAATCCAATAAAAAACAAAAGTTTAAATTGTACAGATGTCACCGATTCTCTGTAACATTTTGGTTTCCGAAAGATTAATTAATAATTAAATAAGTCCACAATAGAATTGTTTACTTTTCCGCATGGCCAAATAGTAATTTTAAAAATCTTTTTTGAAAAAATTTCCAATGGCAATCCAATAACATTCCAAAATTTAAATTGTGCAGATGTTACCGATTTTTTCTAAATTTTTGGTTTTCCAAAGTTTCCTTAAAAAATTGAAAAATTCCACATTACAATTGGTTACCTTTCCATTAGGCCAAATGATAATTTGTTAAATCTTTTTATTTGTAAATTCCAAATGGTAATCCAATAAAATGGTAAAATTGTTTTGTCCAGATGTTGTCAAATCTCTCTAAAATTTAGGTTTCAGGAAGATTAGATAGGAATTTGCTAAATCAAAAGGCAAACGTTGCTTAAAAATCAATTGGGAATCATTACACAGTGTCCAGCCTTTTTCACATTTAAGATAAACTGTGTAATGACCAGAAGTTACAGTAGGTCCATCATGGAAAATTATTGCAACTGTTACAAAAGTTTTTCCTGAAATTGATAATTGCTGTCCTGTAAACTTCTTTATTAAAGTATCCAATTTTGAACCATCAGCTCTACATCGTTGCATCATTAAAATTACATACTGTCTGTATTCCTTTAAAATTAATGTTGAAAACATGTCAGATTTACACTCACCGCATTGCATGCTATGATTAGCATCTTTAACTAATTTAGCAAAAGTGACTGTTTTACTCTCTGGCAATGTTAAATAAATAAACCTTTCAGAATCAACATTAGAGCCACATATATTATAACAGTTTTCACAACTATGTTCCCATTTATAAGAGAGACCAAATAAATTTTCAATGTTAACCCCTTCTTCTTCCAGTACCTGAAGAAAATAAATCAAGAATTCCTGTGCGTCTTGCTGTACATTTTGAGAAAACTGTGTTCGTCCTGAACATACGTCTAAAACTTTTCTAATTTCAGTAGCACTTTCTATTTGAGTTTTATCATTACTCAGCTTTTCAAAAAGGAGACTCAGCACAGAACAGAATCTTTTTCCCTGATTTACTATTATCTGCTCTTGCAAACTTTCCAGATAAAATGCAACATTCAGCACTACATTAGCGTAGCAGTTGACACCAGAGCTATTTTCAAAATAACATCCTACAACCTGTTCTTCATTTTCTTTATTCTTTTTGCTTGCAATTACATCACTCCTCTTTTTTTTCCTCCTCTCTACATCTTCATTACAGATATTCTCATTTCTCCTTTTACGAGAAACTACACGTTTCTCCAACACAGGATACTGACCTAAATGAGGAGCATAGCTTCTTCTTAATCTATTATACTCCTTTACACAATTTGTATCAGCACTAACTTTTGAATCATCAAAGTCTATCATGAATAAACCTGATAATGTTTTCACTCGTGACAAAGCAACATATGCCATACCTTCTTTGAACACAGTTGAACCAATGTTCACAAATGCACAATCTACAGTCAATCCTTGAGACTTGTGAATAGTTACAGCATATGCTAGCGAAAACGGAAACTGCTTCCTACGTACATATAAGTCTTTCCCAAGCATGAAACGAACTGAACAACGACAAATGTCTTTAACTTCTTCTATCTGATCAAATTTTATTTTTAAAAATTCAATTCCATCTTTTTTCTGATAATTAATAAAACCCACAACTCTTCCCATAGCTCCATTAACTAAACCTTTTTCAACATCCAAATTTCTCCTTAAAAATACTCTACAGTTCATGCAAACATATAGATTTTTTTCTAATCCAGCTGTTTTGGAAATCTTCTTCTCTAGTGAATCCAATTTATTTTTCAGTGTGCCTGTTAATGTGACAGTAATTCTTCCATCCTCAATTTTGTCCACTGCTTCCAATTTCCTGATATCTTCCTTTTCCAATTTCAAAAGCTCCTCATTGAATATTGAGCATTCACGTAGAGTTGGCATTAAGCAGATGACACTTTTGTTTTCTGCAATGTTCTTGTATATCTTCTCTGCAACTATTTCTTCCTTTGGAAATAAATTATGTAGCAGCCGAGTCTGTAATGCTTTTTTGCCAGCTTCTGTGAGTAGTCCAATCCTGATATCTTTCAGAATACTTCCATATTCTTCATCGTTTGCTTGCCTCATATTAGTTGTAAGTTCCTTGTACTCAAAGAAGGACCAAATATTTGTATTACCGATGCTTCCCAATGACTTCTTCGTGTCTTCATGTGTCACAGTATTAAACACTGGTTGTCCTTTAACTGGAGTAAGTTGCAAAAGATCTCCAAAAACTATGACGTGTTTTCCTCCAAATAACACGTCATAGTCTGACTTCAGAATTTGCTGCATTCTTAAATGCACAAAGGCAAGCATTAAGTTCGATACCATGCTCACCTCATCAATAATGAGAACTTGCATCTTCTTCAATACTCTTGAAACTTCCAAGCATGCTTCTCCAGTTAGCTTGTTGTATTGTATTTTGTTCTCATGCTCCACTGGTAACATTAGCAAACGATGTAAAGTGATTCCTTTTATGTTATATGCTGCTAACCCAGTTGGAGCAGTAACCACACAAGACAAAGTAGAATCCGTTTTTTGCTGTAGGTAGCTTCTGATGACTTTTATTAGGAAACTTTTTCCAGTTCCAGCTTGTCCGCTTACATACATCCTGATTGGATGAAATGATGTGCATGAGCACTCTTTTTTTCATGTAGAAATCCGTGATCAATTTTGTTTCTGATCTCTTCATAAATTTGTTGCTGCTCTTCGTTCAGTTGTCTTTCTAAATTTTGTAAGTCTATAAATTCTCCTTGAGCTTGATTCATAGCCGTTTCCACTTCATTCATGGCTATTGATGCTTCATTTTCAACGATTGGTTGTCCTAGGGGATCTTGACTGATTGTTCCTGAACTTTGGCTGTCCTGAGAACTGTCTCTAGCTATTTCTGCTGCAATTGTAGTTTCCTGTTCAATTTCTTCATTTAACATTTGCAGATAAGTTGTGAATGTATTGCATTGTATGCTGTCTTTGCAAGCATTAAAAGAATCTTCATAGCTTTGAAATTCTCCCAGTAGTTCATCCTCTGTACGCCATGGTTTAAACAGCTGTAAAAGAGCCAAGTAGTAAAATTCCTTTTTGTCAGTAGTGTCGCAACTCAGCTTCCGGTGATTTATCAAACTTCCTTTTGTTTGCTTCACCAAACATCCTTCCTCACCAATGACTTTATATTTTCCATTGTTGATGTCTTCTGCGGCTTTCCGTGAATAAATGTAGTTCTGCAGCACTTCATAGAGACACATGTTCTCCAGATGATGACTTCTCTTTGGGTAATATGTGTCCAACATGTTTGATTTCAAAATATCTGTACTTTCTGGGTCATTCTCGGCCAAATATTCAATTTCTCCAACAGATTTCAGTACCCGATTTCTCATTGCTGCAAGGCCTAAACTTGCCCAAATTATTCTTCTTGATTTCGAGTAGAGACTTGCAGAAGATAACCTATCTGAACATTCGTAGGATCCAATTTCTCGATGCGATAACATCTTCAAACTGAAACTGTACAGCTTCTTACTGACAGTCTTCTCGTGAGAAATCTCTTCCCACATTTCCTTTAATTCTGTTTTTTCTGATTTCGTAATGTAAGACGTTACATATCGAGCAACAGCAATGGAATTGTCAGCTACATACTGTATATCCATGTTAGCGTTCCACATGGATAAAATCACTGGGTTGTAGTCGTTTATATTTTTTGATTCTTCTTTTCTTTTAAGGTTGTAGGTATTCTTAGGTGATTTTCTTGTGATAGTATGTCTCACAGATGACATAAAACTGTTAACTCTTCCATTTGAAAGAACAGGTCTAGGAAATCCAAATCGACATTTAGTGTAGTATTTATCTTTGCACTTGTATTTCCGTCGACAGTATTTTCCACACCGATGACTTTGGAAACGTAAAACTTGCTCCTTTAACTTTTTCTCTTCTGTGCTTTTTGGTATAGCACATGTTGCATATTCTTCAATGTAAGATAACACTGCTTCATCAGTATCTGTTCCAAACTTTGGGGCATCCTTGATCCACAACAGCATATGAATATGAGGAGCACCTCTTGCCTGGTACTCTTTTCTCCAAAAGAAATCCACTACTTCTCCTAGAGGTGTTTTTTTTTTATTGCAGATGAAGGACATCATAGCCTCAAATATATGATTGAAATATCTGCAAACATTAACTGGATCCAATGAGCACAGTTCTCCTGCTGTCTTGTATTCGATGTTTTTAATGTTTGAATTTGCCTCTCGTAGAAAATCCAGTAAATCATCCCAAGCGTACTCGGCACAGCTTAGAGTAAGGAACCATGTTGGAGTTCCTAAATTCCGTAACATGCATTTTAATTCACCATGGCGTCGGTACCAATATTCATTTGTCCCACGCTGACAAGCCATCAGATTGATCAGTTGTGTTTCCAAATGATCATCTCGGTGCTGCACTTTCTCCATAAAATCCTTAGCAGACACATTTTGTAAATGTACTCCACTTTTTAAAATGTGATTTACTGCATAAGACAGTGCAGACAAGTCGCTTTCAAATAAAAGATGGAACAAATAAGGAATACTTTGTCGAAATCTGGGATCTTCAGCATATAGTCTTGTAGTCCGATACTCAGAAGCTGGAATCTGTTCCGGACGTTCATCGTATCGTCTTCCTTTTCCTTTAGGAAACAGCTGGGGAAAACATCGAGCTTCCAAGCTCTCCTCCCATACACTCACGGGAGTTCCTTTTGCTTTCTTCATCTGAAATAGATCAATATTGTCTCCCATAACTTCTTTTGAATGAAGAGGATGTATGCTAAAATGTTCATAAATTTCTTCTTCCTTTGACTTGTCCAATTTTTCAATTTGTCCAGTTGGTGTTTCTGTGTCTTCTTGTAAATCTTCTTCTTCTTCTATATAAATTGATTCATACCATTTGTTATTCCTTTTCAAATACAAATTTGCTCTTTGTACTTTCCGTACATCTACCAGCTCCTGCCAAATCTTCTTATTCTTTGTAGGTACACCATTAACCAGAATAATTAATGGTTCAGTTTCCAAAGTATCCGCATCAATAGTTTCCATATTTTTTTTCAAATCCAAGGGCAAATACACCACTCTACTTTTTAAACCTCTCAGTAAATCTGAAGGAGGTAATTTACCAGTTTTGGGCTCCATACGTACTATGGTCTGGAACGGATGAACACACTGAATGAGTATAGACTCATATGTATTTAATTCAGAAAGTTCAGCAGGAATAGCATCCAATTCTAAATTATTATGTACAGCTCTGGTCGGCATTCTATTTTCCTCTAACTTGTTGTAACAGTATTTACAAATACGCTGAACTTCACCCAATTCAAAACAATTTTCAAGAAATATATATGTGGCAAAATCCTTCCACTTATAATTATCTTCATTTTCACTCTTTCTGTAGAGATCAACATACCTGGTTTGTTTTCTATAATGAGTTCTGCGGCAACAAATACAAGTAATATTTGGTCTTTCATTAGAGATTATTGCAAATTTTGTTATGTGATCATTAAATGTCTTACTTACAAAGGGTTCTGCATTCTCTTCCACTTCTTCCTCATTTACTGTGTCCTTCTCTGCACTGTTTTGTTCAGGACCAAAGTAACAAAACTGAATTTCATCAACAACCTTCTCTACATCTGATACCGTTCCACGGAACAGAGCCCTATTCAATTCATCTAACTTTATTGCTGGACTTTTAGCAAAATACAACCGTCTCACAAACTTTCTCATTTCAGTATGATGAACAGCCAGCATCCTAAAATGATGGAAAACACTATTACACACTTTTCTAGATAGACAAGCCAGAGAATGACCCTGCAAACCAGTATTCTCTCTCACTCTGCATGGATCCAAACTTTGAAGCACCTTAATCTTCTGTTTTACACTTTTTTTGCTATATTCTCTTAGAAACTCACGAAATTTATCAATAGATTCCTGACGCACAGTGCAAATACTACTACAATTCCAAGTGTACACTGGGGCTTTAGGACGTCTCCCCATAGCCTCATCCGCCATCACTTGTACCTCATCTCTTGGAACCATTATCTCCTTCTCCATTATGCAACCATTTTTCACTTCATAAGCACGACCTCTGGTGTCAACTGCATGCAGCAAACTATTACTTTGAAAATAACTCTCTTCATTAAAAAAAGGTTCACTACTTGAACTATGCATCCATTTTCCTAAAAACACTTTAGAAAAGTTTGTCCTGTTCACTACTCTTTTCCTTTTGCTATGTGATTTCAGTACATTAACCATTTTGTCTAATGTACGCATCCTATTCAAAATTAAAATGAATAGTTTCCATTTTAATTCTAATGCCTTTGCTGCAATGGATTCAATTTCTTTTTTTCTCTTATAAAACGTAGTCTTTTGCTTATATTTCTTCACATCCTTTATCAAATTGGACATAACTCTTCTCTGAAACATTTTTCTACGTATCTCTTTAAACGCTGTTTTTCTGTTTAAGTTAATCTTTTTAGTTGCAGAAGGTATATTTGCATTAACTAAATTCTCAATTTTTTCCTGTGCTTTTCGATTGAAATCATTCTTTCCAGTACAGACATTTTGTACATTTTTCCTTTTTTTGAATATGTTTTTTAGAAAAATTTTTGTCTGCTTACCAGAAGATTTTTTCTTTTTCCCAACATGAGCATCTTCAACTAACTTAGGTCCTCCAGTTGTCTTCAAATATAGGTTTTTTTGTGGTCTTTTTTTACTCTGGATTTTGTAGGCATCTTAAATTTTGTTCACTGCTCTTCAGCAATACCTGAAAAAAACTAAAAAAAAATTCCTTTATTTTATTTAAATATATTACTACATTTGTTTTCACATTAGTCACAAAACGAAATTTCTTTGCCAATTTGAAAGCACACTTACTGCTCTTTTTTTTGGCAAGTGATAATCACTTTTACAGACTGACACATTATGAATCCACTTTTCAGATTTTTTAAAAAGCACATGTCCAAACTGCTTTTTCAGACCAGCACCATTTGTAACCTGGGTGACTGCCTACACTCCAGCAAGGGCAACCAGCCTTAGTGATGCTGAATGTATTTGCATTACTGACTGAAACCTCAAACCCCACTCGCTTGTGAATACTGTGCATGATTCCACATGGTAAGTAGCTGGCTGTGTGCTAAGAGTCTGCTTCTGCACCAAAAAATGGCTCCCCCTTTCCATCTAATGCAACTGTGAAATCACCAGAGCAATACGCAATAAATCTCTGCCTGTAATTCCTATTTGCACACAGAGTCATGTTTCCACATTAGTCACAAAACGAAATTTCTTTGCCAATTTGAAAGCACACTTACTGCTCTTTTTTTTGGCAAGTGATAAACACTTTTACAGACTAACACATTATGAATCCACTTTTCATATTTTTTAAAAAGCACATGTCCAAACTGCTTTTTCAGACCAGCACCATTTGTAACCTGGGTGTCTGCCTACACTCCAGCAAGGGCAACCAGCCTTAGTGATGCTGAATGTATTTGCATTACTGACTGAAACCTCAAACCCCACTCGCTTGTGAATACTGTGCATGATTCCACATGGTAAGCAGCTGGGTGTGTGCTAAGAGTCTGCTTCTGCACCAAAAAATGGCTCCCCCTTTCCATCTAATACAACTGTGAAATCACCAGAGCAATACGCAATAAATCTCTGCCTGTAATTCCTATTTGCACACAGAGTCATGTTTTCACATTAGTCACAAAACGAAATTTCTTTGCCAATTTGAAAGCACACTTACTGCTCTTTTTTTTGGCAAGTGATAAACACTTTTACAGACTGACACATTTTGAATCCACTTTTCAGATTCTTAAAAAAGCACATGTCCAAACTGCTTTTTCAGACCAGCACCATGTGTAACCTGGGTGACTGACTACACTCCAGCAAGGGCAACTGTGCCTGGAGTGGTAATTGGCTTTTGTCATTTTACAGCTCGGCAAGGACAGCACTGTGCTAGTCCTATGCTTAAAGACTTTGCTGTACAAATGGCAAAAGACTTTGTCCTTTTCTATCTCGGTGTGGATGGCAGTGTGCTAATCCTATGCTTAAAGATTTTGATAGAAAAACAGACATTTGAGGTGAGCAGATCTAGAGTGTCGCTGGTGTTGAGAGTGCTCCATACAGGAGCTGCTTTCCACCTAAACTTGAGAACTACCCAGAGTTCTCTGCTTCTTTTTTGCATAATTTATTCGTCACTCTATGCCTGAAAGGGTAATTCTTTGACTTATACTGGGTGCTCCCTTGTGTCTGGACAAAGCTATACCTCTCTGAAGAGCTCTAATTAGAGCGAAACACTGTGTCAGGGGTTGCTTTTATTCATTTCAGGTTGGCTTGATTGGTATTTTACCAACTCAAAGCTGTAATACTGTGCCTGGAGTGGTAATTGGCTTTTGTCATTTTACAGCTCGGCAAGGACAGCACTGTGCTAGTCCTATGCTTAAAGACTTTGCTGTACAAATGGCAAAAGACTTTGTCCTTTTCTATCTCGGCGTGGATGGCAGTGTGCTAATCCTATGCTTAAAGATTTTGATAGAAAAACAGACATTTGAGGTGAGCAGATCTAGAGTGTCGCTGGTGCTGAGAGTGCTCCATACAGGAGCTGCTTTCCACCTAAACTTGAGAACTACCCAGAGTTCTCTGCTTCTTTTTTGCATTTTTTTATATATATATATATATATATATTTATTTCAATTTTTCTACTTAAATTGAAATAAATATATATATATGTATATATATATATATATATTTTTCAATTTTTCTACTTTTTGAAATCGAATGGATTGACTGAGAAGGAGAACATAGCAGAGCTAAGATGGGGAGAGTGCTAGTGGTGCCAGTGGCACCAGAGATATCAGTGGACTAGTAACAAGGTTGTTACTTTTGGTGAACCCACAACATTTCAGGATCATTTTCAGGGTCCCAAGCATCTGCCCCAGTGTTAGATGGACCTACAATGAACTACACCAGCCCCTCTAAGTTACGGAAGACCATCAGGTGGAAGAAGCCCCAAGCTCACTTGTCCTATTTGAAATCCCATCCCTCTGTGTTGTCTATGTTTTCAAAGGGTCTGAGGGACACAGTGCCAAAAAATAAGGAACCAGGAATGGCTCCAGGTGCAGTTAATAGTGACGAGGTGGGCATATGCACTGTTCTCTCTAAGCTGACAGTTACGCATTACCTCAAGTTCACCAAACAGAATTTACGGGCAGCAAGTCTTCCAACTCAGCTCACTGATGACTGTGCCTTAAATATAGCGGTCGAAGAAACGAAAATCGAAATGGACATGGATATGGAGGATGTCAATATTAAATCTGAAATAAATGATGTTGGTGCTAAGTTGTTGAATGAAACCCGTGGTCACGCTGAAGCCCATGATCCCGGTCATTATAACTAGCCCTTTGAATGTTGTAGAGCCCTCATCGGGTCCCTCTCCCTCTAAAGTGACCTCACGAGTGTCTCTGATTGTTGATCGAAGCTTTGAACCTGGACATTTAGAGGACTACACACTGCCGCATATTGCCACACACATGGAAAAAATCAATTAATGGAGGCTAAATTTAAAAAGTCAGGTGCCCAGGAATCGGCTTTGAGACTGTCACCGGACTATCCTGTTAGCTGCCCCCGTATGCCAGCTTTTCCCCCAAACCCTCCCGGTAGGGATACGCTCCCTTTACGGATAGATAGTAGTCAAGGGATGTTTTTCGAAGGGGGGGGCTTGACTTTATTTCTCTTATAGGACAAATGCCAGAGTCGGGGGCTGATTCAAGGCTGAATAATAAGGTATGTGTAGGACAGGGGCCAGGGCAAGTATCTAATGCCCTGATTTTTACTTTGCTGTTTGATAGAGAATAGAGGCCACTTAATAGAAGCTTCCTTTTGTAGTTACTATCCGATACGGAGGACTTGAGATTGGTAATAAATAAAGATATTGAGCAGGTATACCTAGAGCTCAGAAGTGGACTTCAAAACTACAGAGTAACTTTTAGCTCCGGGATAATTGCAATGTTAGTTTTGGATAACGTTGATCATTTCAGGAGAAATGGGATTGATGTTTTTCTGTTTGAGGAGCCAGTGTTTTCCCCCACTCGGATCCCATAGGAAGAATTGGCAGGACTTAGGTAGAGTGTTAGGGGGATGATAAAACCGAAAGATATTAAAATCTCATTTGGTAGCTTTTCTGGGATAAGAGTGATTAATATTGCAGGACCTGAGGCCCAAATGGTCACCGAACCTAGAGGGGAGGAAGAGATGGCCTAGTAGAGTTGGGTAGCTGGTTTACTGAATGCTTCCAAAGAAAATATAAAACTCCCTATGCTGCTGAGGTATCCCTCTGGGAACAAGTTTGTCTTGGAACCTGGCTGATGTTGGAAATCCCAGCTCTCAGTTTAATTTCCTAATGTCACACAATCCAAAGATAATTTGCCTTCAGGAAACTTGGAGTTGTGTAGATTTTAACTTTGAGAATTTTTTTGTTTTCTGTTTTGCAGCAAAACCTTCAGTAAAAGGTCATGCAAGTGGAGGCCTAGCTATCTTGCTAAGCTGCAGTATGAATTGGAATCCTCTGATTTTTCTCCATTGGTCAAAACTTTGCATGGGCATGAAACTTACGCAGGGTGATGGGACACGTGGGTAGCATCCATCCCTTCTATTGGTAAATGTATATATTCCCCCAGCGTCTGACTCTCTGGTTGAATCTATGTTCTCTTTTGTGTATAAATTTGTATCTTAGAAGAGTGCACATCTATATTGGTGGTGGGAGATTTCAATACCAAAATGTCAAACTGTTCTTCTATGGCCTTTTGTAACCAGGAGCTGGAGGATATATGGACCATCCTGAATCAATGTTGCTTGGCCATTTTAGATCAGATTAGTGAGGGCTGATTTTTTTGCATTTTCTGAGAATGAATGATCTCGTTATTCTGAATGGGAGATTTCCAGAGGACTCCCCAGCCTCCCTTTCTTTCCATGCTTCTCGGGGCAGTCACTAATTGACTATATGGTGGTATCCTTCCAGCTCTTTGGTGCATGTGCACAGTTCAAGGTACTGAGGACAAACTTGAGTGACCACAGTATTTTATCAGTAGATGTCAACCTGGAACTCAAGTCACTGGAGCTCTAGAATCACAGAGATGATAGTATTATGTACAATAAAACAAAGGGGCACACTTTTTGGTCCAATAAAAATCTCACACGCTTAGGGAGGCTTATTGAAAATGCGAGCTGTGGTCCTATACAGGAAAATCCCATCATTTGGTTTTAGAAGAATCTGTCCTTATTTAGATCATGTGGAAGGAAAAAGTGGGTCAGTGGCATTAATCAACCAGTGGTTATATCGGGGGAGGTGAAAAAGTTAAACCGGGAGATAAATGCCCTAGTAAGGAAACAATTTAAACAGTCTTCAGTGACTAGACAAAGGGAAATCAATAGATTGAAGCAGGCAAGAAAAGGAATGTGGGCTTCCGAACGTAGAGGGGTGGATGATTCAAACTGGACTAAACTAAGAGAGGTTTCACAGTCTGGTGACTCGCATAAATATTGGGCTTTAATAGCCAAATATTGTGATAGCAGAATTAAGGCAAAAGCCATTTTAAAATCAGATGCAGACTGGACCCTCTATATCTCACAGTTATATGCACTAAACCCTATGGCCTGGCCAAATTCAGAGCTAACCTTGGAGTCTCCACTTTGGAATGAATACAGCCCCCGTTCCTGCAAGGAAATAAAGTGCTTCATTAAAGGGGCAAGGTACTCAGGTGCGATGGGCCCAGATGACCTAATGATTGCTACAATCAAACAAAATAGTTCTGCATGGGCACAATTCCTCTGTCCGGTATTCTCCTATTGCTATGCCTATGGGATTATTCCCTCCCTTTAGAGAGGAAGTATTGTGGTTCCATTATATAATAAAAAGGGTCCCAAAATGTCCCCTGCTAGCTTTAGGCAGATCGCATTATTGGATGCGCCGGAAAGCATTTTGCTAAAAGCATACTTCTCCATTTCCAGGATTCGGCTTTTGGAAATGACCTTGTAACCACAGAGCAAACTGGGTTCCGTAAGCATGGCAGCACATTGGATAATATTACTGCCCTGCAAACCCTGATAAAAAAAATATCCAATGGGCAAGGGAATGGCCCTGTACACTGTCTTTATAGATTTCTCCACGGCTTTCGACTGGGTAGACTGGGGGACACTGTGGAGGACATTGGCTGCAATGAGGATCCCAATTCCCTTGCTCAGATTGATCATTGCATTGCACTCCTCAACTTGGACCCAGGTCTTGATGGGAGGTAATCAAGGCTTGTCGAGTAAAGTAGAGACTTATAATGGATTGAAGCAGGGGTGCCTAGTAGCTCCTCTCCTTTTCTCTCTTTACATTAATGATTTGCTGAGTAGTGTGGGGCTCTGTTAAGGGGACTCCCCAGAAGTAAGGCAATATCCCAGGCCTGCGCAATTGGTAGATTTTATAAATGTTGCAGGCAAAGACACTTTGCACATGTTTTATCTGTTTACAAAATTAAATTATGCTTGTGAGTCAGTTGATGAACAGCAGTTGGATTATTTTGAGAAACTGGTAGGGTGCATTTGGCACCAAATCTGTAATCTGAACTGTGCAGCCCCCATAGCCACGATTCGGTTCGAATTTGGGCTCCTCTTGAATCATGTGTTCACCATGCTTTGTGCTTATGATGGAGCAATGCCTTACTGAATAGTGCTGAAAACCTTCTACGGGAAGCATTACAACAGGAAATATTTACCTGTCTGAAGGGGAAATGCGTTGTCTTCAGGAGTTATGAGAACGCTGCAGATTTATTTGAAATTGGGCATAGTGGTGCAAACTCTCTACCAAAACAAGTTTTGAAAACTCCAATTAAAAATACAATTTACGAAGTTTCCGGTGAAAGAGATACTGTATTGTGTTCAGGGCATTCCAGTAATTATATAATAGCAGGGGGTAGTATTTATAAACAACATCAATTATATGTTGTATGGAATCTTCCCAATAGAGTGCGCAGAACTATCCTGTTGCTAAGGTTGAACTTGCTTCCTTTACGAATTATAACAGGGGCGTGGGAGGGGTTAGCCAGGCAGGAGAGACTTTGTCACCTATGTGGAAACTCGGTCCACGATCTAAATCACGTTTTATTTGTCTGTCCCCTATTACAACCATAACAACGTCGTCTACTGAGACCACTGTATCTAAAACACAACATCGCTACAGCCAAGGAGACCCGAAACTGTCTCTTGGCTCCCCCTCTGAACCAGTGTGTTTCAAAATCTTCAGTATATATATATATATATTACCTACTGGCGGTCGCCAGTAGGTAGTTATAGTTAGGACCCATTTTCCATAGGAAATCCGCAACATTCTATTCCCAATAAGTCTGGCGCCGGTTGACGAATCCTTGCGAAATTTTCCAAACTTTTGGCCAGCTCTGCTCCGCTTCTACCCTGAAAGTTTTGTCGTGATTCGTCAAGCGGGGGCCGGGAAAAAAGGGGGGTCCCAAAACGCGTTTTCCCCATGCAATTTCCCATAGGATCTGTTGTCGCAGCTACAGCCCGAACCGCTGAACGGAATGACACCAAATTTGGCAAAGAGGTAGTCCTCAGTTCAGACTCGTGCCTTTTGCATAAATGGTGTGAATCTGTTCAGTAGGTCCTGAGAAAATTAGGGTAAAAAAGTTAGTGATATCTATGGCCGGGGAGGATCCGCGGACCCTACCCGCACCGTAAGCGCACCCTCCCCAAACCGAGCGCGCACCCTCCCAATCGCGCGCTGAATGCTAATTGGCTGTCGAGTGTCTCTCTACATTCGAAACCAGGAACTGTTGGTGGCCATTTTCTGCCTCGGTAGAAGCGAGGCTGAAGAAGCAAGGGGAATAAGTGTGTAAAACATATAAAGGGGGCAGAGTGGAAATACTCTGACCCTCTAGAGGTGCTTAGGGGGTCCCAGAAGGACCCCCTGGGGCCCACTTTTTTATTTTTTTTAAAAACGGCGAAATGAGCGCACAGTGCGCGCATCCTATCGCGTTGGGTACGCGGATCCACAGATTTTTTTTGTAAAAAGACAAGAAATCATTGGTTGTATGACTACTTTGTACACTGAAAGGTAGGGTGTATATTTCTGTTTTTTAAAGGTATGATTCTTATTGGTTAACAAAAACAGATTGTAAGGAACATTATATATGATTAGCTGATATGTTGAAAAGTGAAGCACACTTCCTCTCTTGTGTAGGAACATTGTGTGCTGAACTTCTGACCTGTGTGCTTAGTGCAGTGTTCCATGACCTGTTTCTATGGAACAGGCAGAAGGCAGATTGGGGGAAGGGTTGAAATGTCTTTCAGTTGGAAAGGGTTGAAATGTTTAACCAATAGAAATGTGTGTTTGCTTTTGAGTTTATGTGTGAAGGATTGTGATTTGATGTTTACATGTATATGTGTGGAAAATGAAAGGGAAACTTTTCCATTCATTGTTTTTGCTGAGAGGTGCACAGTGCAGAGATTCTGTAAAAGAAAATATGGTGAGTGACTGATATACTTCTTAATCTACAAAAGAACTTGAAAGATGAGTTATTTAATTGTGAGGGGATGTATGTAGACTATTTTGATTTTAATCAGACTAATGTATTTCTCCTGCTAAAGTGTAGGGAGTACTTCTTTTCTCTACAATCTTATTGACAGTGTGTGTGCGTGTAGAAACCATTCTGTGATAAGCTTTTATGTTTGCAGACAGATAACTGTGCTGTATTTATATTTTGGTAGAATTAGAAACCAGTCATTGTTTATGAATTTGTGAAATGAGTTATGTTGTGTTTCTATACTTAAATGTAGTACTACTTCTAGATGAAGAAATGTGTTTTGGTATAGTGCAAGGGATAGTGTTGTTTGTCTAGAATCACACAGTGAGTCTGTGTGCATTTGGGAACCACTGTGAGAGAAGCATTTGGTAACATTGTGTATTTGCTGACAGATAACTGTTTTAACCTGTCATGTTGTGAAGTTTTAGTAGCATTAGAAGACAGTTATAGCTTATGATTTGATTAAATGAGTCAGGCTTTGACAGAAAAGTGTAGTCCTGAAATATGTAGATTGTGTGCAGTTCCCTTACCACTTGCACTGTAGTGAATGAGTTTTGGTAAACTCCTAGGGATAGTGGTGCTTGTCTAGAATTACAGTGTGAGTTAGTGTGTATTTGGGATCAGTGTGAGAGAAGCATTTGGTGACATCATGTATTTGCTGACAGATAAATTTTTTAAAACCTGTCATGTTGTGAAGTTTTAGTAGCATTAGAATCCAGTCTTTGCTTATGCGTTGATTAAATGAGTCATGCTTTGACACTGATGTGCTGTACTTAAATATGTAGATTGTGTTCAGTACCATTAACTCTTCTAGACTAGTGAATGAGTTTTGGTAAACTCCTAGGATAGTGTTGATTGTCTAAAATCACACTGTGAGTCTGTGTGCATTTGGGTAAGGATTTTGAGAGAAGCATTTGGTAACATCGTGGATTTGCTGACAGATAACTGTTTTAAAACCGGTCATGTTGTCAAGTTTTAGTAGCATTAGAAGCCAGTCTTTGCTTATGCTTTGATTAAATGAGTCAGGCTTTGACACAAATGTGCAGTCCTGAAATATGAAGATTGTGTGCAGTTCCCTTACCACTTCTACAGTAGTGAATGATTTTTGGTAAACTCCTAGGTATAGTGGTTGTTGTCTAGAATCACACTGTGAGTCTGTGTGCATTTGGGAAGCACTGTGAGAGAAGCATTTGGTAACATTGTGTATTTTTTAGCAGATAACTCTTTTAAAACCTGTCATGTTGTCAAGTTTTAGAAGCATTAGAAGCTAGTCTTTGCTTATGCATTGATAAAATGAGTCAGGGTTTGACACTAAGGTGCAGTACCATGTACTATTCTGTTGACTGTGGCAGAACTGAAAATTTAAAAGTTTTACCTAAGCACTGTCCTAGAAGTAGTCTGATAATTTAGTCAGTTTCTAAGTACCAAATAGATTGCTTCAAATGTCTATGCAGTATGCATGTAGTGTTCTAACATACTATACACTTTCATTCATTGTGCCAAAACCCAAACACTTATAAATTCACCAAGACACTCTCTTTCCAGTACTCTAATGATTCAGTCACTGCCTAAGTATTCATGCACTGAGCCAGGTCTTAGCACATGGACTTCTTCAAACCCCTATTCACTATGCATGCAGTCCTCTAACCACCTACACACTTGTCTTTCACACCTTCAATTCCCCAGTCAGTATCCATTCACTTCCAGCAAACACCCTGTCACTCCCGTTGCACTCCTCTAGTGACCCATTCAGCATCATGTACTAATCCATTCACTGCGCCAGACCCTAATAAATTCACCCAGGCACTCTCCTTGCAGTACTCTAATCATTCAGTCAGTACCCAAGTACTCATCCAGTGACCCAGGCCTTAGTATATGGACTGCTTCAAACCCCTATCCACTATGCATGCAGTCCTCTAACCACCTACACAATTGTCTTTCACACCTTCAATTCCCTAGTCAGTATCCATACACTTCCAGGAAACACCCTGTGACTCCCTTTGCAGCCTTCTAGTGACCCATTCAGCATCATGTACTAATCCATTCACTGTGCGAAAACTCAAACACTTATAAATTCACCAAGATACTATCTTTGCAGTACTCTAATCATTCAGTCAGTGCCTAAGTATTCATGCACTGAGCCAGGCCTTAGCACATGGACTGCTTCAACCCCCTATCCACTATGCATGCAGTCTTCTAACCACCTAGACACTTGTCTTTCACACTTTCAATTTCCTAGTCAGTATCCATACAGTCCAGCAAACATCTTGTCACTGCCTTTGCACTCCTCTAGTGACCCATTCAGTACCAAGTACTAATCCATTCCCTGTGCGAAAAGTACTTATAAATTCACCTAGGCACTCTCCTTGCTGTACTCTAATCATTCAGTCAGTACCCAAGTAGTCATGCAGTGAGCCAGGCCTTAGCACATGAACTGCTTTAAATGCCTATGCAGTATGGATGCAGTCCTCTAATCACTTACACAGTTGTGTTTCACACCTTCAATTCCCTGGTTAGTATTCATACTCTTCTAGCAAACACCCTGTCACTCACCCAGTGTGTCTCCTTATAGTACTGTAATCATCTAGTCAGTTAGCATGTAGAGTTTTAGTGAGGTAGGCTTTAGGGCATGAACTGCTTCAAAGTAGTATGCACTATGCATGTAGTGTTTTAACCATCGTCACACTTGTGGTTCAGGGACATAGTTTCTTAGTCAGTATTTATATAAAATGTGTTTGTACAGTAATGGAATAGTATAATTTTGAAAGTTATTAATATACATTTATTTGTGATTCTTTTTTACAGATACAGAATAGGAGTGTTTCTCATCTGTTTGCACTCTTCTCGTGCAAGATTGTTCGGATGAAGGGTCCTTAGGTGTTTCATCATACTTGCCGTGCCGTACGAGTATTTCTTGTTAGGATCCCCTCATGACAGAACTCTTTTACAAATCTTGCACGTGACCAAGGTGGCATTGGTCTTTGTTTGCCCCTTGGGAAAATTAAAAAATTTCCTCACCACTGAAGAAAAACGTTGTGGGCGTGGTGCCTTCTGCAAAAAAAATTCCTCAGATTCGGTAAATATTTTAAAGCGGCAACATTTACAGTTTTTGTAAGTTAAACTTATAAAATTTTGTTAGCAGTATGCATTTTATATATCTGTGATTTGTTTCTTGTGGTTTTTTGTTGAGAATAGCATGTTGTTTTTTTTTTAACAATCTTTCGGATTTTCCAGGTCTGTCGTCGACATCCATGGTCCCCACAGGAGTGTTCCGCCTTGTTGTTTTGTATTATTTTTGATACATTTTGTTTATTAGTTTATCGTTCATATATATGTTAATAAAAAAATAAAGTTTGAAAATAGTTTATCGTTTACATATTTATGATTATAAAAAATAAAGTTTGAAAAAAAAAAAATAACGTTTTTGGTTGTTCTCTTAACTGCTGTGTGACTCTTTCTTGTTCTTAATACTGTTATTTGATGGCGTCCACCATGGTGTTAAATTTTGGGGCACTTATCGCTGGAATACTGGTGATATCTGCAGTTTGCACCAACTTCTGAATAGTGTGTTAGATTTATCTCAACTTTACTTCCGCTAAAGTGCTGATAATGAAATGGAGACTAGCCGTTCCCGTGCAAAAAGACATGAGGTGCACCTTTCCGATTTATTCTAAATACTAAAATCCTGTATTGAATTGCACTGAGGTATTGGCTGCACTTACAGTGTACACACAAAATCTATTAAGAAATCTCATTGTTTTTAAATTGATTGGGAATAGTGCGTCAGGTGCTGGATCTTGACGAGATACACTGCTCAGTTCGTATATTGTTCTGCACACGAAAACAATCACATCACAACTTTCACACCAATTGCAATGCGAAACAAATTCCGGCGATAAGAAACGTTAGCACCAGGGATTTTACACCTGCTTTCTGCTGGTGTTAAGCAGGACAACTACCTGCACCATGAAAGGGAACACAGCCAAGAGCCACACCAGAAGACCCACAGGTGCCATAGAGTCAATGAGCATGATACAGGGATACCCATGAGGGCCAGAAGACTCATCTCAACAACTCCAGGACTGCCAATGCCCCCCAAACCCACATCTTAGCAAGTGTGTCCCTGTGGTCATTGTCTTAGCATGATAGGCACGGGCCCTGCAACATCACAGTGTGCTGTCACCTCAGCGTTGTCAGTGAGCCTGGACGTGTAGCTACGCACGCATCCTCCTGCATGCACAACTGGCATGTGCTGGTCTGGGGTTCACAGGTCAGTGCAGGGGTGTGCCTATCTGGCAAGGGGAACGGGGTGTCTCGGACATGTCCGTGTACAGGAAGTGCGGTAAGTGTGTCTCTGTGTTCTCGTGTGGCCTGCTAAAAGAGCCGCAGCAGTCGATGTTGTAAAGTGGCATGCACCACCTCCAAACAGCACTGTGATGGTGTAGTTGGAATGTAGCAGGACATGCGCAAATAGGCATTACAATTGTGTGCCGTACGAGTGCACGAGATACAACAGCGCACCGTACAAAAGAGTGGAGGCTCGTGGGAGGGAGGAGCAGCCGTTTGGCAACATAACACACAGTGAACTCGACAATGTGCCACATGCTGGGCATCTCATCCATGATGACCACGGTCACAGACATCCCACAACACCAACGACTGGCCTTTGTACACATCCTGTATGAATGCAGCGTGTTTTTCACTTCTATGCTCGGTCAGTGGTGTGATGTTGGCGGGTTGAGTGACTTGTGGTCCTTGTTGGTGTGTTTCATTTTGGCCATTGTTAGTCTATATGTGTGTTGTACTTAATTGTGCATGTGTGCCATTCTGCCATTCTGCCCATCTCCCCCCTCCCCCCACTCCCTGCTTCTTCCTCTTCCTGGTGCTGTTGTGTCTATAGTTTTGTTGCTCCACACATAAATACATGTAAAGAATACATTAGAATAGTTCCTTGATTCTTTTAGGTTTCAAAACTTCTCTATTGGTTTCTTTTTAATTTTCCATATGAACCGTTTTTTAAATATTCAACAACACATAGAAGTCAGAAGTGCAACGTATTCTATCAACACACTTTCTAGAACATTCTACAACACGTGCAGTTTAAAAGTTCATCAATTATTTAAAACTTAACAATATTTTTTTGCAACATTTTCTTGAACATTTAACGACACGTGCAGGTTAAAAGTTCACGATTGTTTTAAGTTCGAACAGTGCCTTCCAAATGCAAGTAGCAGGTGTGGTTAAGCTGAGCAAATTTTATCCTATGATATGTACTCCACGTTGAAACGGCTTTTTCTTAACTAATCACAAAGATGCTTTTCCACAAAACTAATGTGCACCCTACTTTTCAAAAAGAATGCTTTTCATGATATCTTTAGACATAAATTATAGATAGGAATTAGCATTTAAAAAACCTTTGAAATTCACTGAGAAAACCATAGGTTTCATGCACGTTATAGTTAGGAATTGGCATTTAAAAAACCTTTAAAATTCACTGAAAAAACCATAGGTTTCAGGCACGTTATAGTTAGGAATTAGCATTTAAAAAACCTTAGAAATTCACTGAAAAAACCATAGGTTTCAGGGGCGTTATAGTTAGCTGGACATTTCCCTCGTACAAAACCCTAGAAATTCCCCTGTTATAGTTAGTTCAGCTAACTATAACTCGCGCCCCCGCAATGTACTGCTGATGACGTCACATATTACATCACTCATGACATGGTCAGTGACATCACTGATGACATCACTGATGACATCTCAAATGACATCACTGATGACATCGCTGATGACATCATCCATTGAGTATGTGTTTCTGAACAGTTTTAATATGTTTAATATATATAGGGAAAGGCTTGTTGAAGAATAAGTGGGTGTACAAGTGTGTGAATGGATGATTTTCTAGGTGCGTAACTGACTCTATAAGTGAGTCATTAAATGTATCTTACTGCAGACTAGTGACTAAACTGTGTGAATGTCTGTATGTGTCTGTGTGTTGGTGTATAAGTGGCTGCATGGTTTTGTGAATAGCTATGTGAGTCTCTATATGGGTTATTGATTGGTTGACTGAGTATCTGTATGGGTGACTGAGTGTTTGTGTGGGTAGGGTGTGTGTGACTCTGTGACTAGATGTGTGAGTGGGTGATTCAGTGGGTGCATGGTTTTAAGAGTGCATCTGTGATGGACTGTATGGTTGGGTGACTGTATGTAAGGGTGTGTTAGTGATTGAATGTATATCTCAGTTGTACATGTGTCAGTAACTACATATTTGAAACACAGTGTATATGTGTGTAAGAGTATATAACCATCTATATGTGAGAGTGTGTGATTTTGGGAGTTGCTGTATGCACCATAGTGCAAGGATATCTGTGTCATGTGCTGTTTGTTTTTCTGCAGGAAGACACAGAATGTGTTAGTATTTTTATGAGTAAGTGAACTTGAGTGTGTTTAACTGTATAGGTGAGTAAATTGGACTGTGATTAATTATTTGCAAGACTGACTAGATGTGTCAGTACCTCAATGGATGATTGGCGGTGTGTGAGTATCTAAATAGGTGTATAAATGCACAGAGTGACTGTAAGTATGAGTGACTGTACAGGTGAGTGAGTGGACATGTATGTAGACCTAAAATTTAATGAGTGGGTGTGTAGTTATTGTTATTGGAGTATCTATGGTTGTCAAAATGGCGGTTTGAAATTTTGAGTCGGTGTATCAAAGGTTAAATTAGGGTGTGAGAAGGTGCACTAATTTGTCACATGGATGATGTCATCAGTGATGTCATCAGTGATGTCATTTGAGATGTCATCAGTGATGTCACTGACCATGTCATGAGTGATGTAATATGTGACGTCATCAGCAGTGCATTGCGGGGGCGCGAGTTATAGTTAGCTGAACTAACTATAACAGGGGAAATTCTAGGGTTTTGTACGAGGGAAATGTCCAGCTAACTATAACGCCCCTGAAACCTATGGTTTTTTCAGTGAATTTCTAAGGTTTTTTAAATGCTAATTCCTAACTATAACGTGCCTGAAACCCATGGTTTTTTCAGTGAATTTATATATATATATATATATATATACATTTATATATATTACAGTAGGTAGTTATAGTTAGGACCGTGTTTCCATAGGAAATCTCAAAATTCTATTTTGAATCACTTTGGCGCCGGTTGACGAATCTTCGCGAAATTTTCAAAACTAATGGGGCGCTCCGCTCAGCTCCTACCCTCAAAGTTTCGGGGTGATTCGTCAAGCGGGGCCGAGAAAAAAGGGGGGTCCCAAAACGCGTTTTCCCCATGCATTTTTCCATAGGGACTTTAGTCGCAGCTACAGCTCGAACGGCTGAACAGAATTATGTGAAATTTGGCAGAGAGGTAGCCATAAGGTCCATGAAGTGCCTTTTGCAGGTTTGGTGTAAATCTGTTCAGTATTTCCTGAGAAATTAGCATTTAAATCAATATATATATCTGTACGCGCGCAGCGTGCGCGCACTGAGCAAGTCCTGTGCGCGCACCTTGCCGTGCACGAGCGCACTTCTGATTGGTTGTTAGATGTCAGTAAACATTCGTATCGGTGGAAATCAGGAAGCGGCGGCCGCCATTTTGTCTCTCGCATAAAGAGGGGGTGATAAACAAAGGGGGAGAACTTGAAAAGGGGGGAGAGTGGGGAGATATTGACCCACTAGGCATTGCAAGGGGGTCACAGTAGGACATTGTAGGGCAAAAAAAAAGATTTATATTTTGAAAAAAAATATCGCCGAGTGCGCGCACCCAGCGCGCACCCGAAAAATTTTTAAAAACAAAAAAATTAAAAAAAATTCGCAATTAAGTAAAAAGATATAAGGTGGCTCTAAAAAGAGCCCTTGTGTTTATTGTGTGTTTTTTGGTACCTACAAGTAAGTACCGATGCAGAGTCTAAAGTTCAAGAGGAAGACTCTGTTGCCTTCATCAGTGAAGTGTACACCATCTCCTCTATAAATGTCTTGCATGTTGTAACGCAAGTTGTTGTTGTATATAGAACCCATACCATAGTCTCTGAGGAAAGCAGAAATAGATTTGTTGACGTGCTTCCTTGCTTTGTCAATCTGCGGACAAAATTGGTTGGACCAGTTCCACTTTAGCCTTTGGCATATGTTAGAATATACAAAGGCAGTTAGTGGAAAAAGCGACATCAATTGCACAAAGGTGTCCTTAATAAGCATTTCCAGACCTACCCCAGTTAAAGTGCCTAGGTCATTACCACCACAGTGCACAATAATAAGGTTAGGCTGTGGGAGATGTAGAAAGGTTTTCACCAAAGGCATTAATTGGTGCCACTTTAACCCTCTCTGACCTATCCATTTAATGTCTACATTTGGCAAAGCAAGGTCTCTCACCATACCTCTTTTTTCTGCAAATTTTTCACTCCAGAAGACATAGCTGTGACCTACAATCCACACTGTGAACATCTTCCAAGGAGATCTGGATGCACTCAGGAGGTGTCTTTCAGTAGAAAGGCAATATGAAATGAAAGACAGTTGAAAAATGGGGGCACACATAGTTTTTTTTATAAAAAGAACTAATTGGCTGTTTCAAACCATTCTACACTAAAAACTAGGCTGTATGTTTAAATTTTAAAAAGCATGTTTTGTATTGGTACATAAAAATGTGTTACCAAAGAACAGTACTATGGATTGGCTGTTAGGTTTGAAAAGTCAAGCACTCCTGCTCTTTGGATATGAAACATTGTCTGCTGAACTTCTGACCTTTCTCTTCACAGCAGTGTTCCATGACCTGTTGCTATGGTAGCAGGCAGAAGTCAAGTTGGGGGAAGGGTACATTTGGAAAGGGGATGAAGTTTTCAACCAATAGAAATGTGTGATTTCATTTGAAAAACAGTGGGAAGCACTGAGATTTGAAATTAACATGTATATGTGTGAAAAAAGAGAGGGAAACATTGCCATTTACTGGTTCTGGAGAGAGGTGTAGAGCTCTGATATTCTGACTCTGATAGTCTGCTGTTTGAGTGGCACATTTCTTTCACAACTAACTAATTTTAAAGGTGAGTTATGAGTTTGAGAGGGGAAGTATGTGGTGATTTTTGAGAAAAATATTAGAATTGTGAATCTTCTTCAAAAGTTATGTTTTACATTTTGAGGTTTGCGAGATATTTAACTGTTTTGAACTTGTAAGATATTATGGAGTATGTTTTCACAATAAGTTAATGTGTACTGGTAAGAATGAGGAATACTGTTTTGTGCCTACCATCAAACCATGAGTCTGTGTGCAGAGAAGAATTGTTGACAGAGATTTAATTTGCATTGCTGTTGAAAAGTAAGACTTGCAGTTGAAAGGAAAGGACAGCTTGTTTTTAATTGTGATGGTTAGGATTTAGCAGAAATCACTTTGAAAGAAAAGAGAGGAAAATGGTAGCACATTTGAAATTAGCATTAGTTCTGTAAGAATTGCAGACCCAGGAAAGGGGCAGCCGGTGTTTTGTGCCCACCAACACAGCATGAGTCTGTGTGCATATAGGAATTGTTGTCTGAGATTTAATTTGTGAAGTTGTTGTTCTGTAAGGATTGCAGACCCAGGAAAGGGGCAGCGTGTGTTTTGTGCCTACCAACACAGCATGAGTCTGTGTGCATATAGGAATTGTGGCCAGAGATGTATTTTGTGTTGCAGTTGTTCTGTAAAACATGCACTTGCAGGAAAGGGACAGCTTGTTTTCTTCAAATGTGGTGGTTAGCAGTCAACAGAAATCACTTAATCTGAAATGAGAGGCAAAAGCTAAAACATTTGAAACCAATAGGGTAGATTTTCAATTCAAAATAGCAAAGGCACAGGTAGTTGCCATATGTTCAAAACTGAAAATAACCCTTAGCACACATGCACTGTTACATACATCCCAGCAGTCTTCATGCAGTTTTGGAAGTCTCTTTGCTCATCTGTCTTGTACCAGACAATACGCAGTCTCAAGAAACAAACTCTTGGCACACACGCAGCAGCTTCTCTCATACTCCCATGTGTAGTACTCAGGTCTGTGTGGTGTTTCAGATAGCACTGTGTAACGCAAACACATTCAACGTCATCAAGGCACATTTCGTTTGCTCTAGTGTAGTCACTCACCCAGATTGCACATGCTCATGGTATGATGTAGCTGTTAGGACATGTGGTCTTTTCTGCCTCTGTGATCTAGAAGGAAAATGTGTCAGGCTGCAACAGTAATTATCACTTGTTCTACCACAGTAGTAAATGTGCTTTGAAATTGCAAATCAAATTCTGTTTTCTGCTTAGACGCACACTATGAGGTTGTGTGCGCACAGGAATTGTGGCCAGAGATGTAATTTGTGTTGCAGTTGTTCTGTAAAACATGCACTTGCAGGAAAGGGACAGCTTGTTTTCTTCAAATGTGGTGGTTAGCACTCAGCAGAAATCACTTAATCGCAAATGGGAGGCAAAAGCTAAAACATTTGAAACCAACAGGGTAGATTTCCCTTTCAAAATAGCAAAGGCACAGGTAGATGCCATATGTTCAAAACTGAAAATAACCCTTAGCACACATGCACTGTTACATACATCCCAGCAGTCTTCATGCAGTTTTGGAAGTCTCTTTGCGCATCTCTCTTGCAGCTGACAATACACAGTGTCCAGAAACACACTCTTGGCACACACGCAGCAGCTTCTCCAACACTCCCATGTGTAGTACTCAGGTCTGTGTGGTGTTTCAGATAGCACTGTGTAACGCAAACACATTCAACGTCACCAAGGCTCATTTTCTTTGATCTAGTCTAATCACTCACCCTGTAACACATGGTCATGGTCTCAAGGAGCTGTTAGGACATGTGCTGTTTTCTGCCTCTGTAAATGATAAGAGAAATGTGTCAGGCTGTAACAGTAATTTGGTACTATTCAGGAACACTGTTTTGTTCCAAAAAACATAGCATGAGTCTGTGTGTATACAGGAATTGTGGGCAGAGATTTAATTTGTGAAGTTGTTGTTCTGAAAGAAATGCAGTCCCAGGAAAGGGGCAGCCTGTGTTATGTGCCTAAAATGATGGCATGAGTCTGTGTGCGCACAGGAATTGTGGGCAGAGATTTAATTTGTGAAGTTGTTGTTCAGTAAGAATTGCAGTCCCAGGAAAGGGGCAGCCTGTGTTATGTGCCTAAAATGATGGCATGAGTCTGTGTGCGCACAGGAATTGTGGGCAGAGATTTAATTTGTGAAGTTGTTGTTCAGTAAGAATTGCAGTCCCAGGAAAGGGGCAGCCTGTGTTATGTGCCTAAAATGATGGCATGAGTCTGTGTGCGCACAGGAATTGTGGGCAGAGATTTAATTTGTGAAGTTGTTGTTCAGTAAGAATTGCAGTACCAGGAAAGGGGCAGCCTGTTGTCTTTACACAAATTATCCCTTAGCACACATGCACTGTTACATACATCCCTGCAGTCTTCATGCAGTTCTGGAAGTCTCCTTGCTCATCTCTCTTGCAGCTGACAATACATAGTAATAAATCCAAGCTGGAGTGATAGTTCACAGGAAGCTTTAATAACTTTAACCACCGACAGGTTCCTTAACAGGTCATCTCTCCAATATCTCCTTTGCCAGAATGCCAATCTCATTCAGAACCATGAGATCCACATTCTGTCGCCAGGACAACTACTAAGTTCTAAGACAACACATTAGGCAAACAAGCAAATTACAACACATCCCCTTTACAACAAAACAAAAACTTAAAACATACACAGAACAAATGATACAACTATATGCAGAAGAAACAACATACCCATAATCCCACACAATCCCAAGACTTAAGAAATTTGAGGTAGTGGATGTTAATATAAAACATAATCCTCAAACTTTGAAGGTATGAATCTCTGTCTACACGACCTAGCAACACTACTACCCCTTCCCTCCGGGACACAACTAGGAACATTGGCTGCACCCAGATTCTCACCATCGAACTTAACCAACCTAGACATACTCCAAGTACAACCATTATCCAAAGTTACAACATTTCTTTTTATCCTTGTGATGACAAAAGGACCAGAAAAATTTGTCAACCCTTTATGGCAATGTTTCACTTTCTTCACCCAAACTTTATCACCTACATTCCACACCTTCTCCTTCACAGACCTTTTGTCATCATAACGCACTTTGTATCTCCTTTGATACTCAAAAGCTTAGACTTTTTTTCTTCCGCACTCACACCCGTGCTCACCCACCTTGGAAGCCAAACGGGGTTTAACTTAGAACTCGCCAATCTTCCTCTCAACGCCTCAAAAGGAGACTTTTGAGAAATCACATTGGGAGCTGTACGATGTGCCCACCAGGTCTCCCTCAACACCTCTCCCAAAGGAACCTTAGTATCCAAAGCTCTCTGAACACAACTTTTGACCACCCTATTCATCCTTTCCGTGAGACCATTCGCTTGCGGGGAATACAACGCAGTCTTTTGATGCACTATGCCTAAACCCTCAAGAAAATCTTGCATCTCCTGGGAGACAAATTGTACCCCATTGTCAGTCACTAGGAACCTGAGTACACCCTCTGAAACAAAAACATCCTTCAGAAACTCGATCACCGTCCTAGAATTCACTGTGCCCATGCACTTAGTAACCACCCACTTAGAGGTATAGTCCACCAACAATACAACAAACCTCTCCTGGAACGGCATCAACTCCAAAGGGCCCATGATATCCAATCCCAACTTAGTCCAAACTGCATCTGGAACTTCCACTGGCGACAGGGGAACTTGATTGGTCACATGAGACTTGTCATTGATAGCACACAAGTGACAATCCTTCACCACTGACTCCACCATCCTATCCATCCCTGGCCACCAGTACCTTTCCCTGACCCTTCCTTTCGTGAGACTCCTACCAAGATGCCCTTCATGAGCCAAATTGATTACTTTATCTCTGAGAGTAACAGGCGGAACCAACCTATCACCCCTCAACAACTTGTCTTCACAAAAAGTCAAATCATCCCTTACACACCAAAACGGCTTCAATACAGGATCAAGATCTTGAAAATTAGGCCAACCTTTAGCTACAACCCCTCTCAAAAGCAGAAATACCTCATCTTGAGCAGCACTTGACAACCACTCTTCCTCAGAAATCGTCTCCTCCACCACCCAATTCACACATGGTGGCTCCTCCCAAACCTCATTCCCACCTACCGGTAACCTAGACAGACAATCAGCTGACTTGTTGTTCAAACCAGGAATATAATGAACACGAACATTGAATTCCTGTAGTGACTAGAGTATATTTGAACAAGAGGACGATGATCACACTTCACTTCAAACGGAATCCCCCACAAATAAAACTTAAAATGGTGTATCGCCCAATATACACTCAACGCCTCCCTTTCAATACACGAATAGTTAGCCTCCGCATCCCTAAGGGCTCTGGAAGCAAATGCCACAACCTTCTCCTCCCCATTCTCCACCTGCGAAAGCACCGCTCCCAAACCCTTAAGACTGGCATCAGTCGTAAGAATGGTTTTCAATCTTGCATCAAAATGCCCCAAAGTTGGCATGGCTCCAATCTCTGACTTGACCAGCTCAAAAGACTTCTCACACTCCGGCGACCAAACGAAATGCGCTCCTTTCTTTAACAAAACCCTAATCAGTTCCACCACACTGGCAAACCCCTTCACAAACTTGGAGTAAAACTCCGCCATGCCAAGAAAAGATCTGACCTGTTCCTTGTTCTCTGGAGCAGGAGCTTTCATAATACTCTCAGCCAACTTAAACTTCGGTTGTATCCCATCACCAGAAATGACATGACCTAGATATGTTACAGATTCCAATCCAACCCTGCACTTTTCCTTCTTGAGGGTGAGACCTCTTTCTCTCAGGGATCTCTGACATATTATCGACAGACACATTATCGAACTACACAAATATCGCATCAAATATATCGACATCAAAAATATCGACATTGTATACTTATTTAAAAAACTACACTAATATCGACACTACAATATCGTAATACAATTATATCGATCACACAAATATCGCACACATTAATATCGCAATACTAAATATCAACATGAGTTAATAAATATGACACATGTCACAAATATCGATAACCAAAATATAGACATCAATAAAATCGTTTTTTTTAAATATATCGACAATTCTAATACTAATAAAACCAATACTTTCAACAACATAAAGACAATATTTTCCCAAAACATACATTTTCAAATGAGATTTGACTTAAACATAAACATAACATTTATAGCGGCCTCAATATTTAACAACATAATAAAAAAACACTGAAATAATTATCACATTGGCATTTCGAACACATTTAAATAAAATTACTACACATTATAAACAATCTTTTTATATATAATGATTTAAAACTCTCCTCCTTTAAAAGTAAATATACTCTTACTTAGCATTTTCCATAAAAGGAAACCAATTAACTAAAAAAAATTCAAACCATCCAATAGAAAGGCCACATACAGAAAACAACCAATAACTCAAGAAACAATTTGAAACCACTATATAAACCAATTAAAACAAGTCTTCTACTGTGCCTTAAACCAAAGCATTGAACGAAGAAGAAACTCTACTAAACAGAAGAAACCTACATCCTACTACTATTCTAAAAACGTAAGTAAATATTCTTTTCTAACTAAACTGCCAAATTAAACTAAAACACTAATTTATCTTTACTCAAATAAATAACTAACTTATATATTCCATCTCTTTATGTTTCCACTACAGATATTACTCCAAACAGCTAAAGAAAATATTGGAGATTGCCAGAAAAGACTCACTAAAAAGTAAGTATACTATCAAAATACTTTATAAAATATTAATTAAATCCTACTCAAACCCCAAAACATCCTAAACCCCTAAACAAATCCATGTTCTCTTTTTTAAATTTTTAAAAACCTGTATAAATTAACACCTATAGTCTATACCACTGGGCATGAGGGTAGGCTCTGTTTGCGTAGGGAGAGGTTAGGCTACTGCATCTTATTTATTAGGGAGGAGGGGCACATAGTAAGAGGGGTAGGGGACGGGGGTACATTGACATGTGGTGGGGGATGGGGGGGGTAGAGAACTGGGTGGGAAGGTTGTTCATTCTCCTGAATAATTGGTCTTGATGATAAATGTGTGGTACTTCCGGGACAGGTGAAGGCGGGGGAATGTTTTTTGAGTTGTTGATTTGTAAAACAATAAAATAAGTTTCAACAAAAAAAATATAATCTATACCAAACAGCAATACCACCCCACTTAAAAAACTAAACCAACCACAACAATATGGTGCCGATTACGATCCTGTAAAAACCGGGCACGAACCGTCGGACGGAGCATATTCTCCGTCCGACGCGTACCCGGTCGTCAAAATTTACAAACAAGGAATTACGAATCGCACGGGAACACCATTTCCGTACGATTCGTAAAAAAGCCCGACCGAACAAAATAAACCTACAAATGCGATCCGGGAAAGCGCCGACCTGACGTCGGGACGCTCGCAGCCAGCCATTCACGACCCAGGAATTACGATTCGCACCGATGTCATCCCGCACAGTGAATATTTTCCGGCTGCCAAAAACTGCCGGGAAAGCAGGACGACGCGAACAAGGACCACCAGTACGCGACGGACAGACAGGACGACGCGAACAAGGAGGACCAGTACGCGACAGGACGACGCGAACAAGGAGGACCAGTATGCGACGGACAGACAGGACGACGCGATCAAGGAGGACCAGTACGCGACGGACACACAGGACGACGCAAACAAGGAGGACCTGTACACGACGGACAGACATGGACCCGAACCTACGTGTCATCCCGGCCCTCATAGCAGTCGACCTCCTCTACAGGTTCCGACGCAGACGCCGCAGAAGGTCAGAATAACTAATGGAGGGGGGAAAGTGGGGTGGGGTGGGGGTGGCAGGACCAGGGCAGGCCACAAAACCCCCACCAAAGTCACACACCACACATGCCCAGGACATACCTGACACCCATGCCCTGGTCACTACGAGGGGGTGGGGGCGTGTCCAGCTAAGCCAGCGACCGCCACAACGGAAGTCCGTCACCACGCGAACCGGCAACACAACCAGACCGGTACGTCCCGTACCCACGCCTGAAGAGCGTGGGTACGAGACGTACCACGCCCACACCCACGTCACCCCAACAATGGCGGGACGGATCGTACCCACGTGGCAAAGGCCTGGGTACGGCCCGCACAAGCATCACATAGCATGGGGACGGATATGTACGGACCCTACCCCCACCCGCGTACGTATGGAGCGTACCCCCACCCCCACCAGTGTAAGTATGACACGTACCCCCACCCCCGTATGCATGGAGCGTACCCCCACCCCAACAGTGTAAGTACGACCCGTACCCACCCGCGTACGTATGGAGTGTACCCCCACCCCAACAGTGTAAGTACGACTCGTACCCTCACCAGCGTATGCATGGAGCGTACCCCCACCCCAACAGTGTAAGTACGACTCGTACCCTCACCCGCGGTCGTACGGACCGTACCCCCACCCCACCAGTGTAAGTACGACTCCTACCCTCACCCGCGTATGCATGGAGCCTACCCCCACCCCAACAGTGTAAGTACGACCCGTACCCACACCCGCGTACGTATGGAGCGTACCCCCACCCCAACAGTGTAAGTACGACCCATACCCACCCGCGTACGTATGGAGCGTACCCCCACCCCAACAGTGTAAGTACGACACGTACCCCCACCTCGAATGCATGGAGCGTAGCCCCACCCCAACAGTGTAAGTACGACTCGTACCCTCACCCGCGTATGCATGGAGCGTACCCCCACCCCAACAGTGTAAGTACGACACGTACCCCCACCTCGAATGCATGGAGCGTAGCCCCACCCCAACAGTGTAAGTACGACTCGTACCCTCACCCACGTATGCATGGAGAGTACCCCCACCCCAACAGTGTAAGTACGACTCGTACCCTCACCCGCGCACGTACGGACCGTACCCCCACCCCACCAGTGTAAGTACGACTCGTACCCTCACCCGCGTATGCATGGAGCCTACCCCCACCCCACCAGTGTATGTACGACTCGTACCCTCACCCGCGTATGCATGGAGCGTACCCCCACCCCAACAGTGTAAGTACGACTCGTACCCTCACCCCGTATGCATGGAGCGTACCCCCACCCCAACAGTGTAAGTACGACCCGTACCCACCCGCATACGTATGGAGCGTACCCCCACCCCAACAGTGTAAGTACGACCCGTACCCACACCCGCGTACATATGGAGCGTACCCCCACCCCAACAGTGTAAGTACGACCCGTACCCACCCGCGTACGTATGGAGCGTACCCCCACCCCAACAGTGTAAGTACGACCCGTACCCACACCCGCGTACGTATGGAGCGTACCCCCACCCCAACAGTGTAAGTACGACACGTACCCCCACCTCGAATGCATGGAGCGTAGCCCCACCCCAACAGTGTAAGTAAGACACGTACCCTCACCTCGAATGCATGGAGCGTAGCCCCACCCCAACAGTGTAAGTATGACACGTACCCCCACCTCGAATGCATGGAGCGTACCCACATCCGTGTATGTTATGAGCGTACATATTGTGAAATTGGAGAGGTGGGTGCAGAGTCCTCCCAGCAGTGCCCTGAGACAGGAGGGGTGTGTGCAGAGTCCTCCCAGCAGTGCCCTGAGACAGGAGGGGTGTGTGCAGAGTCCTCCCAGCAGTGCCCTGACACAGGAGGGGTGGGTGCAGAGTCCTCCCAGCAGTGCCCAGACACAGGAGGGGTGTGTGCAGAGTCCTCCCAGCAGTGCCCAGACACAGGAGGGGTGTGTGCAGAGTCCTCCCAGCAGTGCCCTGAGACAGCAGGGGTGGGTGCCTATCACTCCCAGCAGTGCCCTGAGACAGAAGGGGTGGGTGTGGAGTCCTCCCAGCAGTGCCCTGAGACAGGAGGGGTGTGTGCCTATCACTCCCAGCAGTGCCCTGAGACAGGAGGGGTGGGTGTGGAGTCCCCCCAGCAGTGCCCTGAGACAGGAGGGGTGTAACACATGTGTGTGAGGCTGGAAGTACACACATGCATACTGCCTACAAGGGAACATGTCCCCATGAACTCATGTCAACAGACTCCATACACAAGTACAGTGATCACCAAGGATGCCACGAATGTTGCAGGTGGAGACATGGCCCTGCATGCATGGCCAAAGTAGAAGGGCACTGTCACACACACAGCTCATGTAGACACAGCTCTGTGCTAAATATTGGGAACACCCTGCAGGGAAGATATCAGGGTACACAGAGGAAGGAATACACCCTGGGACAATTGCACCATGCAGTAACTGCTTACATGAACAAAGAAAGTTAGCTAACACCTTGTGATGGCACACAGATCCCAGGGTCCCCCCAATGAGCAGCACACTACTACATATCCCACACACCCAACACATAAACACCACCCAAAACCATGTAGCAGCCCCACCAACACCAATACCAGCATAGCAGTAGTGTTATAATGAAAAAAATAATGAAGCTTTATTCAGCATGAGCACAATGTCCGTGGATTGCAGGCAGTGCAATATTCACAAAGCCCATAGGGCAGTCAATGAGTCTCAGCTGGATGGGGGACACAGTGGGATGCGTGTCCCCTACCTTGCCTGCACAGTTACATGCCTTCGTCTTCCACAGGGGTGAGGGCATCATGGGGGGGGGAAGCACCAGGCACCGCAGGGACATCAGGGCAAAGTGGAGGCGTTGTGGGTGCAGGGATGGAGGACTCCACCACAGGGGGTGGGGCAGGGCCAAAGGCGGAGGCCAGGATGGCACTACACACCTTTGCAAGGTCCTCCAGGGATTCCCCTGCACCCGAAGAATCCACAGGCCCCAAGGAGGGGGGGGTCAGAGGGATGGGTCGCAGCGCCACCGGGGGAGGGTGTAGACAGGGGGGGAGAATCAACCACCCCGACCAAAGACATCCTTGACCGCTTGCGTGGTGGTGTCACTGTGGGGCTCAGGGACAGAGCGGCCATGAAGGAGTCCTTGGGGGAGATGTGGCCAGGAGAGCTGAGGGGAGGGGATTTGGAGGGAGTGGACTGGGTGGAATGCGGACTCCCACTATGGCTGCGTGTCACACGTTTGCCCCCCGACCCAGTGGGTGTGCCTACCTCACCCTGTGTGTGCGTGTCAGGAGGTGTGCGGTGGACCTTCCCTGCTGGTGTGGTGCCTGTGTCTGTTGATGTGGGTGCATGCCGACGTCTGGGTGTACGTGGGACAGGCATGGGAGTGGGAAGTGTGGATGGGGCAGGGGTAGGTGGGGGGAGGTCGCGCTGCAGGAGACCCACTGCTGCAGTCAGTGTGGAGTCTATGGACCTCAGCAAGTTGCGTTGGTCAGCCTGCGATGAATGAATGCCCTCCAAGTATGCCTCGATGTTGGTGAGGGTTTGGCCGTGGGCATGGAGGACATTAAGGATCGCAGCCTGACCAACCTGCAGCTGCCGCTGGATGTCCACTGACTCGGCATTGGCGGCAGCAGTGGAGACAGGGGCAGGGGGTGCGGTGCCTGGCATGAAGGAGACATGCGGTGACTGGGCACGCTGGGAAGGGACACGAGCAAGTGGGAGGTGGCTGATGGGAACTGAGGGGGCGGTGCGAGGTGTTGTTCCGCTGTCAGCTGCTGGTGCAGCCTCCGCCCACTCGGAGACATCCTCCTCGGACCTGTCAGCTTCGTATTCTGACGTGCCAGTCGACAGGTCCTCGGCCGCACTCTCCTCCGCCTCTGTCCCACTCGATGTGCCAGCCCCGATGTCACGGCTGGCACTGGTGCTCGGTCCCTCCGCCTGGTCTGTGTCCATGTCTCCCTCTGTGTCCCCCGACGATGCTGTGGGCAGGGTGGAGAGACAGAAATTAATCAGACACCTGTACACATCTGTCACATGAGTCCAATCTACATAGGTTACATTGCATAGCCTGAAAAGGAAGATCCCTAACATCTACTAAACAAGGTACCGATGTAGGGCATGAAACACACAGTTGGTTGAGCCACCATGCCACTGAAATACCATGGAGAGCATGAGACAATAGCAAAAGACAGGAAACGGAGTCTGACATAGCACCCAGGCCCTGGGGACAATCCAGCACTGCATCTGCACCACACAGCGTTGGCGAAAATAGGGATGACCAGGGACCATATCCATGAACTTGAGACACATGCTGCATAGGTAATGCTGAAAACATGCCCAACATGACTGGGTCACTGCACCTTGCATGTGTGTCCAGACAAACATCACACACTGCCCAGACCCAGCAAGTAGAAATCAGGATTTGACATATAGGCTTTGCCCGCACCAACCACCCCCTACACGATGCAAATTGTTGAGACACAGGTGGCACCAACATCTCATAGTCTGGGTGATAAACACAGGGGCAGGCAAAATGCAAGATTGGACGCCAAACACCCAAGGTGCGCCTGTACAAATAATGAGGTACCAGTGCCCATCCTCAGATGAGTATAACAAGACACACAGGCACTGGCAACTGTGAGTATGAAGAAGGACATTCAGGTCAGGCTGCACAGTGGACACCTGTACAAAATTGCACGTCAATATACATGGTGCCAGGGGACAATGGCACAGAGCACAACCTACGCTGTAGACACTGAGAGTGTCCACGTTTTGTGATGACACATACAACACTGAAGAAAAGGTGCCCCAGGGGACAGTAGTGGCCACGCAACTCCATGCTCCTGAATGGTAATGACTGCAACACACGCCACCATCCCTGCACTATGCGTATCGCACACTCAAGCACATCATGTCACAGGCCACTACATAGGACATGCGCGCTGTCAGGCATGACACTTGAGAGACTAACTCCCATGTCTGGACTCAGCATCAGTGCCAACTGACATGGAACCCACATGCAGTGAACTGGACAGGGCACAGCCAAGGTCCCAAAACCTGTTACATACCACCCCCACACATGATGCCACAGGCATAGTTCTCGTGGACAAAGCGCCAGCCTACATTACCTTGTGAAGGAGTGACTACACACAGACCAGGGAACACATTGCAAGGAGGGGAAGGGTGGCAGGAGCGCAGCGCTATACTGGGGCAAACTGGATCTGCACAGCACCTTTAAACCCTGGCAGTGAATTCATGCTACTGTGCCCTTACAAATGCCGGTGACACACAACAAACACACATGTACCTACCCCCTTCCGGCTGCTGCATCTCCTGTAAGCGCCTCTCCAAGTCTGGAAAGACCACCGGCAGCACACGCCTGTGGAGGTGGCTCAGACGGCGGCGCCCGCGGTTCTTGCGGCTCTCAGGTGAGTCCCCCAGCAGGACCCATGCAATCCTCCGTGTCCAGCACCGGATATCCTGCCAGCGTTTCCTCACCTGGGACAGGCTCCGCCTCCGACCATCCACACCCCTCACGGCACTGACTGCGGTCAGCCAGATCTGCTCCTTGGCAGTGGCGCCTACCTGTGAGGAAGAACAAGTTACACCACATCAATACACCAGCCACATGTCACAGAGAGACATATGAGAACAAATTAGCTGGTTACAACAAGGCATGTCATGCAGCCAACGCATTGCACCTTTGTCATAGGGACATGATCCTCTGGTGAGGGAAAAAGCAGTACGTGCCATTGTGGGTACACAGGTGGAATGATGGCAATTTCACAATCAATGATCAAGGCTCACACTGTGCATCACACCCACCCCTCCTGTCTCAGAGCACTGCTGGGAGGACTCTGCATCCACCTCTCCTGTCTCAGGGCACTGCTGGTAGTGATAGGCACCCACCCCTCCTGTCTCAGGGCACTGCTGGGAGGACTCTGCATCCACCCCTCCTGTCTCAGGGCACTGCTGGTAGTGATAGGCACCCACCCCTCCTGTCTCAGGGCACTGCTGGGAGGACTCTGCATCCACCCCTCCTGTCTCAGGGCACTGCTGGTAGTGATAGGCACCCACCCCTCCTGTCTCAGGGCACTGCTGTGAGGACTCTGCATCCACCCCTCCTGTCTCAGGGCACTGCTGGTAGTGATAGGCACCCACCCCTCCTGTCTCAGGGCACTGCTGGTAGTGATAGGCACCCACCCCTCCTGTCTCAGGGCACTGCTGGGAGGACTCTGCATCCACCCCTCCTGTCTCAGGGCACTGCTGGTAGTGATAGGCACCCACCCCTCCTGTCTCAGGGCACTGCTGGGAGGACTCTGCATCCACCCCTCCTGTCTCAGGGCACTGCTGGTAGTGATAGGCACCCACCCCTCCTGTCTCAGGGCACTGCTGTGAGGACTCTGCATTCACCCCTCCGGTCTCAGGGCACTGCTGGTAGTGATAGGCACCCACCCCTCCTGTCTCAGGGCACTGCTGGTAGTGATAGGCACCCACCCCTCCTGTCTCAGGGCACTGCTGGTAGTGATAGGTACACACCCCTCCTGTCTCATGGCACTGCTGGGAGGACTCTGCACACACACCTCCTGTGTCTGGCCAGCACCTCAAAGCAGTCACATGCCACAGGCCACTGACGCCACCTCAGCAGAGTACACAGACACACACAGGCACAGGACATTCACCTGCCATTGCCAAATGCAGATACAAACCTCACTGCACATGTGCCACTAGATCGGGGGGCTCACAGGTGTGGGGCTGTCTCTGCACGTCAGACACACAGCACTGCTCCCTGCTCACATGAGATGTGCAGGGCATATCCAGGCCTCATGCATCTGGGGTGGTCCACTACACATATGCACCCACACAAATGACATTGGACTTACACACACAGATGTCCAGGGGACAAACACATCATGTGGACACCCTCAGCATAGGTACAGTGGACAAACACACATCTGTAGGCACAGTCAACTGTCACACTGGGGTAACCACAGAATCACAGGAGGACTGTAGTAGCCCCATTCCCTGGAGGATTAGACAGGCACAATGTGTAATGCCACATGCAGTGAATGTCACAGTAAACACAATGCAAGTGAGGAGAGCAGACATGCACCACAGCATGCTCTGGCTGGGAGACATCAGGCATCCCCCCCCTGGGACCCCCCCTACAGTACATGGCATGTGTGTCACACCAGGACACAATGGCAGAAGTCACAGTCACAACATAGGGACAGTCTGTGCCAGTGGCCTATGCACTCACCTGATACCCTGGTCGCCCATACAGCATGGGGTACTGTGGGAGGATCACATCCAGCAATGCCATGTTCTCCTCCAGGGTGAATGGCTGTGACCTCTCCACAGCCCTTGACATGGTTCCAGGGAATCAGTAGCAGCAGCTGGGTCGACGAATTCAAAGATGTGCAGGCAAGTACTCCCTCATGGGACCTGGCTGCCTTATATGTGCCTTTCTGCCCTGTCTCATGCACAGGAGTACAGAGTGATTGGTCACTCACATTTGCATCCTATGTTTCCACCAATCCCTTCAAACCTAGCAGTCTGTGTGTACTCTATCGGTTTCATTCTCCTGCATGATGTCAGCTCCACAAACACATTGCAACAAAGTAGATTAATTCCAATTGACTTCTGCTGTGCACCTTCCAGAAGAAATTCGATTTTTGAACTTGGTCTCCATGACAACCAGCATGCATGTAGGCCTTAATACTTGTCCCTCATGTGTCCCCTATGTAATTTGGAGCTTCACACACAGGTACGGTGCGTTCCGGGGCCCTAGGGCACCCCAAATGCATTGCAACGGCCCGTACACGCGTGCGTACGTTCACTATCACTATGGGTGTCCTCGCGTATGCGTACTCGTAGTGATAGGGAGCGTACAGGCGTGTGTACGGCCCGTACCACTATGGGTGTCCTCGCGTATGCGTACTCGTAGTGATAGGGAGCGTACAGGCGTGTGTACGGCCCGTACCACTATGGGTGTCCTCGCGTATGCGTACTCGTAGTGGTACGGGCCGTACACACGCCTGTATGCTCCCTATCACTACGAGTACGCATACGTGAGGACACCCATAGTGATTGGGAGCGTACAGGCGTGTGTACGGCCCGTACCAATACGAGTACGCATAAGCGAGGACACCCATAGTGGTACGGGCTGTACACACGCCTGTACGCTCCCTATCACTATGAGTACGCATACGTGAGGACACCCATAGTGATTGGGAGCATACAGGCGTGTGTACGGCCCGTACCACTACGAGTACGCATACGCGAGGACACCCATAGTGGTACGGGCCGTACACACGCCTGTACGCTCCCAATCACTATGGGTGTCCTCACGTATGCGTACTCGTAGTGATAGGGAGCGTACAGGCCTGTGTACGGCCCGTACCACTATGGGTGTCCTCGCGTATGCGTACTCGTAGTGATAGGGAGCGTACAGGCGTGTGTACGGCCCGTACCACTATGGGTGTCCTCGCGTATGCGTACTCGTAGTGGTACGGGCCGTACACACGCCTGTACGCTCCCTATCACTATGGGTGTCCTCACGTATGCGTACTCGTAGTGATAGGGAGCGTACAGGCGTGTGTACGGCCCGTACCACTACGAGTACGCATACGCGAGGACACCCATAGTGGTACGGGCCGTACACACGCCTGTACGCTCCCTATCACTATGGGCGTCCTCACGTATGCGTACTCATGGTACGGGCCGTACACATGCCTGTACGCTCGCCATCACGATGGGTACACATACGGCAGCACTCCCATAGTGATATGGGAACGTACACATGCCCTCTTCGCAGCAGTACAGCGGTTTTCACACATCACAGTGGTGACAGGCGGCACACAGGTAGGGATAGGGCGGACATACTTGTCCATGGATGGACATACTTGTCCATGAATGGACATACTTGTCCATTAATTGACATCAAGGCATCGTCTGTGCATCACTACATGTGTGGGGCACAGGTGTGACGGCCTGTGATGTGGAACATTACTCCTGAGTCGAGAAGGCACCAGATGTATGATGAGATGTGTACAGATGTACTGTGTGATGGTGCTATGTGTGCCAGGCATGCCCTTGACTCCTTTGACATGTGTGCATGTCGTACTGCACACTTGGGGTGAGCGGCACTGGCATGGCACGGACACCAACACACGGAAGTGTCCCCTGATGCCCGGTACAGGGGTCATGACACCTGACTTGTCACTACCCACGGTGCACAATGTGACTATGTCATGTATGTGTGGGGGCTTCCCATCAGGTTGATGTTGGAGCACCCTCAAAAGCTGCAGCCGTTGCAGCAACCAACATGTGTCTGTGTGTAGATTGTCAGTGCACACTGTTCTGCACACCATGCCACATGTGGTATCGGATGTGAGGTGCACATGTATGCATGGGACACGGAGTAGCGTGACAAGGACATGTCAGCATCCTCACAAGGAATGTGTGGTGAGTCATGACATGTGCACCTTCATGGCAAGGTGTGTGGGCTGTCCTAGTGTAATGTCATGTGACCTGTGGCTCCAGTGTTCCGCTACCAGTCTCTGCAATTGGCATCCTACGGCTGCTGATGTGTGGGCGTATGTCACTCCTGTCTTGCGTCTGGCTGTTCACTTGCACTGGGACACAGCTATTCCCATGGCGTGGCATGGGGAGGTTCTCAATCTCCGTGTGTAGCTGGGTCTTGGTAGGAGTGTCACCTTGCATCCATACGTGTCCTGGCCATGTAGCACATACCTGACTCCCTATGTAGCATGTGTGTATTGACAGATTAACATGTGCTCAGTACACATGATTTGTTGTCGTACTGCACTCACTCTTCCTTGTCACTTCCAAATTACTGCAGAGCGCCGCCTCTTGCCCGACCAATTCCGGACTTGGCTGCCATGCAGGAGAATGACAGCATCCGGCTCTACCGCTTCGCCCAACCGTTGATTCTGGAGTTGACGGCGAGACTGGCACCACACCTGCAACCGCAGCACAGGTATCCTACAGGCACTGACACCCCAGCTGAAGGTAATGGCTGCCCTACATTTTCTTGCCACGGGTACCTTTCAAAATACCATAGCTCATGTTGGTGGCATGTCCCAGAGCATGTTCTGCCGTGTGCTGCATGATTTCTTAGAGGCCATGTTGATTCACCTGGATGACTTCATCAAGTTCCCAACCCCTGAACAGATGACTGAGGTCAAGCGTGGATTCTATGCCCTGGGAGGGATGCCTCATGTTATTGGGTCCATAGATGGGACACATGTAGCTTTGGTACCACCACACGCACGGGAGGTGGCGTACCGCAATCGAAAGCACTACCACTCCATTAATGCCCTTGTGGTGTGTCAGGCCAACATGGTGATTTCACATGTCTGTGCTCGTTTTCCAGGATCAGCACACGATGCCTACATCATGAGGCGTAGCAGGATGCCTGAAATGATGATGCAGCTGCGCAACGAACGGGCATGTGTTGTTGGTGGGTACAGTCTGTCTGTCCTGTATTTTGCATAACCTACCAGCACGACCGCTTCACCACTTCTAACGATGTCCATGTGCTTCCCATGTAGGGGACGCTGGCTATCCCAACATGCCTTGGCTGCTCACACCTCTCCGCAACCCCATCACGCCGGCCCAGCTCCGCTACAACACCGCCCATGGCCGGACAAGGCGAGTGATCGAGAGGACGTTTGGCATGCTGAAGAGCCGATTCAGGTGCCTCCACAAGACCGGCGGCGCACTCCCATATGCCCCGGCGAAGGTCTGCAAGATCTTCATGGTCTGCTGCATGCTGCACAACATGGCAGTTGAAAGAGCTGTGCCACTCATCCTGAATCAACATGACGAGGACCATCCACCCGTGGAGGACGAAGGGCTTGGCAATGGGGCTAGTGATGTGGAGGATGTGGAGCCGCAAGAGGACATCCGGACTCGGCTCATACGCAACTTCTTTGCTTAGTGGTGAGTACCAGTGTCTGAGTGTGCACGCATTGGTCCCCGTGTGGCATGTGTTGTGATGTGTGTGTCCACCTGCATGTATGGCACGTGAGTCAGAGGTGTGTGTGGGTGTGTCACTGGAGTGATGGTGGCAGTGATAGTTGTACTTCCCCAGTCATAATTGTGACCTAGCATGTTGTCATCCATACATGTGTCGAGTAAATGCACATGCAAGTGGCTGTGCATTTTGTGGCTGACTTCTTGTGTGTCTCTCTTCCCCAGGTACTTGCGCATGCCGTCTGCTGCTTGCATTGTTGTGGCACTGCTATTCCTCATGGACATGACATCGTGGGCTGACTCAGCGTTACAGGCACGGACACGTTTGGAAGTCTCCATGGGGTAAGGGATGCATCTGGGGTGTATTGGGTGTGGCAGTTGTTCACGATGTATGCACACTGCCCCTGTCGATGTTTGGTTCCTCTGCAGCCATGTCGCATCCCCATGGGACACGACATGCAGCTGGGTACACCTGAATAGATGGTCTGCCTGGTTGACCGTCATCAGTGATGGGATAGGGGATTGTGATGATGGCATCAATGTGTGTGACACTGCCCTCGGCCACATACGGTTAGCATTGGCTTGACATGGTGTGGGACTTCGACATCAGCGGATCTATGGTGTATGGCAGGCTCTCCGTGTGCAGCTGTGGGTATTTAGCTGTTAGCCGACGCTTGTGTGCCAGTTCCATGGCGAACACGCATTTGTGCTGCAGAAGGGGGGTGCCAGTGTTGGACCCACATGTTACTCCACATGACGTCTCCATGTGTACTTCGAGTTGCCTCTGTAATCCCGAATACATGACTAATAAAGGTGTCCCTATGCCTCCAAGGTGCCTCTTCTCAGTCAATGCTGGTGTGTTGCCACGGTGCATCCAGCATGTCTGGCATGGTATTCCCTGATTGTGGCTATGTGTCAATGTGTCGAGTAGCAAGATGCAAGCTGTGTGTGGGCTGAGACTGTGTATTGGGCATGATGTCCATGACTGTGTGGGTATTGTGACATGTGCCATCCCCATGCATCCAACTTTGGCCAGGCCCCCATTCTCTGCATCCACCGGACTCAAGCTTGCAGGACATGGTTCTGCCACCTGTCTACACATACCTGGGTGCCCCCCAGGACACTGGACTGGATCCCTGACCTCTGCGCATGACTGTTGCTGTACTCAATGTGTCTGTCAGCACGGTTGTTCGGCAACCCCCTCAGCTGGTTGGGCCCATCACAGGTGTGTATGGTGCTCCATGTCTGTCTTGCCTAATACACTGTGACCCATGTGTCCTGTGCCAGACTCAGGCCCCAGGGTGTGGATGGTTGAAGACAAAAGATGACTCAGGCATGTTTAGACTTTACAAGACACATGTTAGGTAATAATGCTACCAGCAGGCATCTACTCTTCATAGTGTGATTTATTATTGGGGGGTGGGGACAAAGTGAGGGGCTTTCCGGGATTTTGGAATCCAAAGTTCAGTAGGGGAGTTGGTGTCCTTGCCATTGGAAATCCTCATAGTCCATGCCACAGTCTTTGTCAACATTGGTCAGCCAGTGACCAGCAGGGCCATGTGGCAGAGAATGTCTCTTGATGCTGTGATGCTGTTGCTCCAGTGGGCCAGGTTCCAGGCCAGGTGTCCTGGGAGATGGTGATGTTGCGCCGACCCTCACGGTCCTTTCCGTGGACGACCCGGCCTCCTGCGGGGACCCTCAGCAGCAGGCCGTGACGACATCTGGGATGCTCCGTCGGATGTTTCCTCCTCCTCCTCCTGATCCCTCCCTGTGGGTGGTGATGTTCTCCGCCTTCTGGCACAGGGAGGGTCGGCCATGTTGTCGGCCATCCGACGGAGTGTAGCGTGAATCCCCTGGAATGCCGTCACTTGCTCAGCCTGTCTGTCCTCCATCCTCCGTTGGTGTTGCAGTAGACAGGCATGTAGCTCCGCATGTTGCTGGGCCTGCTGGGCCTTGATCCCCTCGAGTACGGACACAACCTGGGCCATGCCCGTGGTGTCCTGCCGGTATGAGTCCAGGATGTTACGGACATGGGAAAATACCGGATCCCCAGCCAACTGGTCAGGCTCGCGCCTCCACCGTCCTCCACTCCCACCACCCCTGCCCACTTGCACCTGGCCTGCCCTTGTGGGCACATCGGGTCTCCGGGACCCCTGAGGGGTGGCATTGGCGTTGTCGCCTGCCTCCTCCTGGGTGCCCGGGACACCGTGTCCCTCCTGGCGAGCCTGGCTGCATTGTGGTGTTGGGGCAGGGATCCTGGGTGTCTCCTGGGATGTGGAAGGAGTGGGGGTGGTGGTTGGCACAGTTGTACCTGACGCAGGTGCTGCAGGTGGTTGGACACCAGAGGGGCCAGGTCGGTCGGGGTCGTCCACAGAGTGGTGAGAGTGGTCGCTGCCGGTGGGATCGGGCTCCTGCAGATCCGGGTCCTGTGAGGCTTCCCCCCCAGTGTTGGGGGGTGAACCACGACGTTGACCTGTGTGTGAGAGAGAAAATGTTAATTTTGGTCCATGCAACATCCATGTTTCATCAGTGTCAAAGTTGGCACTTTTCCTCTTGGAATTGGGATCTGTCTTGCATTCCACTCACAGTGCACTTGTGCATGGGTGTGTCCCTTGTGCACCACTTTTACCCTTTTCACTATGTGTGGCACGGTCTTACTTGCTGCGTCAAGTGTGACTGCAGTCAGCAGTGGAGTGGGCAGGTGTCGCGAGCCATGCATTGGCGCCTTCCGTGTTGCACTGTACATGTGCACATGGAGTGGATCCACACACTTATATGATCCAGGTAGCTGTTGTTGTGCTCGTGAACAGGTTGTGACATGGCCCTGTGTTTTGCCATGGTGATGAGGAGGGGTTCTGGGACTGGCCACCCTTGTCTACATGCACGCAGTCTACCTGCTGACGAGCAGACATTCGCACACGCCACACGGCTGATTTGCTCTCCCTGTGTCTCGCTCCCTCTGTGTCCCCCTCTCCCTCCCTCCGTGTGTCAGCCTCCTCCCTCTGTCCGTCTCCCTCCCTCTCTGTCCCCCTCTCCCTCCCTCTCTGTCCCCCTCTCCCTCCCTCTGTGTCCCCCTCTCCCTCCCTCCATGTGTCAGCCTCCTCCCTCTGTCCATCTCCCTCCCTCTCTGTCCCCCTCTCCCTCCCTCTGTGTCCCCCTCTCCCTCCCTCTGTGTCCCCCTCTCCCTCCCTCCGTGTGTCAGCCTCCTCCCTCTGTCCGTCTCCCTCCCTCTCTGTCCCCCTCTCCCTCCCTCTCTGTCCCCCTCTCCCTCCCTCTGTGTCCCCCTCTCCCTCCCTCCGTGTGTCAGCCTCCTCCCTCTGTCCGTCTCCCTCCCTCTCTGTCCCCCTCTCCCTCCCTCTCTGTCCCCCTCTCCCTCCCTCTGTGTCCCCCTCTCCCTCCCTCTGTGTCCCCCTCTCCCTCCCTCCGTGTGTCAGCCTCCTCCCTCTGTCCGTCTCCCTCCCTCTCTGTCCCCCTCTCCCTCCCTCTGTGTGTCACCCTCTGTCACCTCAGCCCAGCTTCCTGGGCACACACTGTTAGCAGATCTTTGAGTGGCCCTTGGCTTGTTGATGTGAGTTTGTTTCTGATCTGCAGGCACCCATTGGGTGTGATGTGTGTCTGTGCGCTGCTGCTGTGGTGGTGTGTGCTGCCACTCTTTCACAATGTTGGCTGTTCATCAGCTGCTGTCATGTGCAAAACAGTGCCTTCACCCCCATGTGTTGATGCAAGGCGTCCGCCATTTGCTGGCAAGTCATTCCTGTGTTGGGACACACTGTTTGTCTGGCTGTGACCTAGGCCATATGGGCAGAGGGCATTGTTGTCTGCTTCTGAGTCGCACTTTGTGATTTTTGTGGCCCAGCCTCCCGCCATCCGGGTTACCGTGTCATATGTTGGTGTCTTCTGTGGCCTGTGACTTGACATTGTCCAGCTGGGTGCATGGGGCATGGTGGCAGCAGTGGCATGTGCGTGCTCATGGAGTGTGGTTGAGTCATGCGATGGCTTGTGGTGGTTGCGTGCCTGTTAGTGATTTTGGTTGTGGATGCCGTTCCCCCCATATGAGGTGCGTTGTTTGTGTACTCACCCGGGTCTCGGAGTCCCTCTAATCCTTCGACTGCCTCCACCGGCAGTATGGCCATCACCCTCTCCTCCCAGGGCTGGTAGTGTACGGGTCTGCGGGAGGGCCCTCCTCCTGTGGCGTTGGCCTGGTCGTGTTCCTCCTGCCTCTTGGCTCGGACCATCCTCCGCAGATCGTACCACCTGTTCTGGCATTCCTGCCTGGTCCTTCTGGTGTCCGCAACAGCATTCACAGCATCGACGATGGTCTGCCACATGGCTGTTTTTGCTGCCATGCTGGTGTTTCTGACCAATGTTCCAAAGATCTGTGGCTCGACTCTGAGGATTTCATCAACAAGGACCTCCAACTCTCGGTTACTGAACTTTGGATTCTTGGTGGTGGGCATGGTGAGGGGTGTGGGTGTGGATGGTGGGGGGGTGTGTGGATGTTGGGGTGTGTGTGTGGATGGTTGTGAGTGTGTGTGTGTGAATGTGATGAGGGTGTGTTTGTGAAGGTGGTTGTGTGAAGGTGTGCAAGTGTAAGGTGTGATGAAGCTTGTAGTATGGTGCTGTGGTGTCTGGCAGCAGTGAGTCTGTTGCAAAGGCTCATGGTTTGTGTGTGTGGGCCCTTTTTATTGGTCCATGGGTGGGTGTGGCTGTGTTTGAAGTTTGGGTGGGTGTGTTATAAGTAGTGGTGGTGTTTTGGGCCTCTGTTTGTCTTTGGCAGTTGCAGGTCAGTGAAGGTGTTTTTGTAGTGTTTGTTGGCCATGTTTAGTGGCTTTGTGCCATTCGTATAGTGTATTATTGTGTGGTTTTGTTTTGTCCTGGTTGTGTACGTGCGTTTTGAGCGTGTGTACGGTGTGTACATGGGCCATTTGGTTGTACGGTGCTGTCCTTGTGTGTGGGTTGGTACGACTCGTACATGCGGTTGTGATGTTGGGGCCTGGGGTGCGCTCCGTACTTAGGAGGTTGTGTTGGGGGTAGGACCGGAATGTACTGGGGTGTACATTGACGGTGGAACGACACGTACACGGGTGGGGGTTCGACACGTACACAGGTGTACATCCAGGGGGAGGTGTACATTGAACGGGGGGTACGACTGGAACGTACTGGGGTGTGGGTACACGGTGGTACGACACGTACAGGGGTGGGGGTACGACTCGAACGTACTGGGGTGTGGGTACACGGTGGTACGACACGTACAGGGGTGGGGGTACGACTCGAACGTACTGGGGTGTACATTGACGGTGGTACGACACGTACAGGGGTGGGGGTATGACTCGAACGTACAGGGGTGTACGTACACGGTGGTATGACACGTACAGGGGTGGGGGTACGACTCGAACGTACTGGGGTGTGGGTACACGGTGGTATGACACGTACAGGGGTGGGGGTACGACTCGAACGTACTGGGGTGTGGGTACGCGGTGGTACGACACGTACAGGGGTGGGGGTACGACTGGAATGTACTGGGGTGTGGGTACATGGTGGTACGACACGTACAGGGGTGGGGGTACGACTCGAACGTACTGGGGTGTGGGTACACGGTGGTACGACACGTACAGGGGTGGGGGTACGACTCGAACGTACTGGGGTGTACATTGACGGTGGTATGACACGTACAGGGGTGGGGGGGTGTACATAGACGATGGTACGACACGTACAGGGGTGGGGGGTGTACATGGACGGTGGTACGACACGTACAGGGGTGAGGGTACGACTCGAACGTACAGGGGTGTACATACACGGGTGGGGGTGTACATACACGGGGGGTACGTGTCGGACGTACGGGGCTGGGGGGAGTGTTGGGCGCATATGCGGGCACATGTCTCCATGGTTGCTATGGGAGTTCGGTGCGGACGGTGTTTTTTCCATACGGTTGTAGCCTCGGACGCACGGGATCGATCGTGATTCCTCGGTCGGACTTCACCTTTCACATTTGTACGTTAAATCGTACGAGGACGTGTCGGACACATTTTCCGACCCGAGGACGTGTGGGGAAATATTCCGACTGCAGTTCGTATGGACTTTTTACCATGCGAATTGTGATTGCCAGTTCGTACAGCACTTGTACGATTCGTACGGTAAAAAGACCGGATACGAGTCGCACAGGGAATTTTTTTACCGGATCGTAATCGGCACCTCTATGTTCTTTAACTTTCAGAGACTACATCAACTAAACAGCATTTTGTCTACAAACAACATCTTCATTCAAATACAACCAAAAACACTTGGTAAGTATATATAAAAAAATGCTTTTTTGCTATTTTCATTTAAATATATAAAGTACTATTGCATATATTTTAATATACATTTTTTCCAGATTTCTAACACATCACGATGACAGAAGACGCCCAATTTATAACTTTGCAGAAAGGAAAATTCCTATTGTGTTACATGGGTTACACATACACCCAAGAAAAGCAGACGGACCGAAAAGTGAACTGGAAGTGTACTAAATATTATTCTAACAAATGCTACGGACGAGCAACAACAAGAGAAACAACTGTACTATATACAAGAGAGCATAACCATCCACCCAATCTCTCTGAAATAGAAGTCAGATCAACCCTTGAAAATATCAAAGAATTAAGCACTGGTTCACAAACTGCTACAAGTGTAATCCTAAAAGAACTATTACCTAGAGTGCCCAAAGAAGCAAGAGGCCAATTACCATCAATTGCTTCTATAAAAAGAACTATTGCTAGGACCAAAAAAGCAACCACGACAACTATACCATCCCCTAAAACTTTTCAAGAGATCATCATTCCACCAGAATTAAGTATCACCCACAATAATGAACCTTTTATTTGTTTTGATAACAAAAGCACAGAAAAAAGAATCATAATGTTTGCTACTGCAAACAATATAACTAAACTACAACAATGCCAAACATGGATGATGGATGGCACCTTTACAATATGCCCAAAACCATTCTACCAGCTTTACACAATACACGGTCAATATCACAACACTTCCATACCTTTAATTTATGCACTATTACCTAACAAACAAAACACAACATATAATGAAATGCTAGGAAAACTAAAACAAGAATCAAATGAATTTTACCCTCAAAGAATTATCATAGACTTTGAGCAAGCCATGATAAATTCCATTCTAAAACTGTACCCCCATACAGCTATCCAAGGATGTTACTTCCATCTAAACCAATGTATATGGAGACATTTACAAAAATCTTCACTAAGTGTAGAATATGCCACTAACATAAGTTTTGCACATCAAATAAAACTTCTAACAGCCCTAGCTTATGTACCAACCACAGATGTTGCAGAACATTACAATCTTTTATTAGAAAGTCCATTCTACAAACAAAATGAAGTAAAGTTATCTCCCCTCTTAGATTATTTTGAGGATACCTGGGTGGGGAGACTACACAGATCAGGCCATAGACGTCAGCCCAAGTTCCAAATACCTTGGTGGAATGTATATGTAAGTACACTCAACCAACAAGCCAAAACTAACAACGCCGTCGATGGCTGGCATAATGCATTCCTAACTTCTACTGGGAGAACAACTCCAACACTACAAAAACTACTAATTGCCATACAAAAGGAACAAAGTTTCCAAGAATTAAGAATGCAACAATCTGTCCTACAATTAAAACCAAAACAGTCTAGACAAACTTCTCAAATGTATAATTACCTACAACAACAGGTACAGCTATACCCATCCACAAGAGGACTTGAGTACTTAAATATAATAGCTCAAACTCTCTTCTAAACCCTTTCCTAAATATTAACCCACAATTCTACTAAAACAACTATCACAACATAAATAAACCACTTTATTATATCACATATTTAATTATGTGGTCTAAAATATATAAATCAATTATATGGACATATATTTAGACAACATAATTAAACAAACCAAGTACACAACAACAATATTAAATATATAAGGTTTGGCCACCAACAATAAAAATATTTAAATGAACTTACCTGTGTAGTTGCTCCAATGGGATAATAACATTCCTTCCAAATAAATTCAGGTAGTTCAAAATCCATAGGTATCCAAAAAAAAATCCCAATAAAATGTAAAAATACAACTGTTTATCGAAAACAACGTCTACGCAAAAAAACGACTATCCATTAACCATAAAAATCCCGAAAAATATTAAAAAGGTAAATAACCGCTCCTGGAAACCCGAACAATAAAGGAAGTGTAAAATAAACATTAGTAAACACAACTAATACACACTTCCTTTAAAAAAAATAAGGTGTTTGAAACCGACGAAAATATCTTCTCCGTAAAACCTACAAAAGAGAAACAAACATTCCCACCCACCCACAAACACACAAAACACACCTAAAAACATCACTACAAACGTTATTCAAACACTATAAAACTTTAACACACCGAAATAACAAAACACTAACAAAGCCACAAACACGGAACACAACGGAAATTATAAAACCGTATACAAACTATTACTAACACCCTAACTTCTAAAACATCAATCAATACACACTTATTACAACATTACTACTTACACAAAACACTTAAAACTATTTAATAATAAAGAAAATAGCTCTTACCTTCTCAAACGCGAAACAGCTCCCGACCGTGACCTGGATTCGACCAAAATAACCCAAAACAACAGCGAGCGGTTACAAAATAAAAGACCCAAACAAACATAACAACTAAAAAAATACCAATAAATGCCCTAACTATTTATTTAACATTACACATTACTTTAAAAATTAGTAAAACATTAGAATAAAATACTCAAAAAGAATACCTATTTTTTTTATCTATGTGAAAATTATTTAACGTATAAAAATAAATATAATAAATAAAATATTTTTATTAATATATCAATAAAACAGTATATATTACCAAAATAAATAGATGAACATGATATAATTAATATATTGTATCTACAACATACCAAAAAAAAAAAATATGTAATATAAATATTAATAATTAAAATATATTAGTCATATATTTCAAAACATACAATTTCTTATAAATTCAAATAAAGTCTAAAAATTTTGAGAGTACACAATATAAATTTATAAATATTATACAGCTATAAAAATCTGATTTTTTTATTTTTAATTATTTTGTGTGTTCATATATTCATGTCCAAAATATACATTAAACAAATATATATCCATTATAAAAAAATTATAACTATAATACAAATGTTAAATATTAATTATTTTATTACATGTTTATTTCAATGATTTAATTATTAGAATATGCGTAATAATAAACAAAATTTTCTCTCTAATGAATATACATTCCAACAACTATAAAATAAATCTTATTTTCCTTTCTACTATTTAAAAAAAATAATTGGAATTTGCATTCTGATATAACTTCTATCTTTTATCCAACCAAAACTAAAATCTACAGATTTTTTGTAAATTAAATCCAAATAATTTAACTGTTCCTATTCAACTCTATATTTAATTCTAATATTTGCTATTTACCAAACTTAATTAACATACTACTCCCACTACATACTGAACTTAATTAATTTACTATTCTCAGTCCAATCTATATTTAATTAGGGTAGATGCTGGACACTGAACTTAAATAATTTACTATTCCCACTCTAGTCTATATTTAATTAAGATAAGTGCAGGACACTGAACATAATTAATTTACTATTCTCACTCCAACCTATATTAAATTAGAGTAGGTGCTGGATACTGAACTTAATTAATTTACTATTCCCACTCCACTCTATATTTAATTAAGAAAACTGCTGGACACTGAAGTTAATTAATTTACTATTCTCACTCCAACCTAAATTAGGGTAGGTGCTGGACACTGAACTAAATACGTTACGCTACGCGCTGGGGGTACGCACCGTACATACACGGGTGGGGGTACGACTCAAACGTACACGGGTGTACATACACGGGGGGTTCGACTCAAACGTACACGGGGGGGTTCGACTCGAACGTACACGGGGAGGTTCGACTCGAACGTACACGGGGGGGTTCGACTCGAACGTACACGGGTGTACATACACGGGGGGTTCGACTCGAACGTACACGGGGGGGTTCGACTCGAACGTACACGGGGGGGTTCGACTCGAACGTACACGGGGGGGTTCGACACGTACACGGGTGTACATACACGGGGGGTTCGACTCGAACGTACACGGGGGGGTTCAACACGTACACGGGTGTACATACACTGGGGGGTCGGCGCGTACACGGGTGTACATACACGGGGGGGTCGGCGCGTACATACGGGGGCTGGGGGGGGTCGGCGCGTACGTACGGGGGCTGGGGGGGGTCGGCGCATACGTACGGGGGCTGGGGGGGTACGGTGCGTACCGGGCCACCTACTCTGGTCGATTTGCGCCGTACTTCGCTTTTCCGGCACCCAAAAAATGCCGTGAAAATATTGCCGTCCGGACTGCTGTCGGTTCGAATCGTAATTCCTGGGTCGTGAAACGCTGCCTGAAAGCGTCCCGACGTCACGTCGCAGCATTCCCGGATCACATTCGTATGTATGTTTTCGTCGGTCGGTGTTTTTTACGATTCGTACGGAAATGGTGTTTCCGTGCGAATCGTAATTCCATGTTTGTAAAGTTTTACGACCGGGTACGAGTCGGACGGGGAAAACGCTCCGACCGACGGTTCGTACCCGGTTTTTACCGGATCGTAATCGGCACCCTTATGTACACAAGGTCTGGCCTCATTCTTCAAAATAATTCGGTGCTCAAAACCACTCAAACATCCTAAGGCATCAGAAAACACATCCGGAAAGTCTTTGACCAATTCCTCACTGACATCCCCATCATCAATTGACGAAATTTTCCCACATGAACACTCACACATCTCATCCATCAGCATGACTTGGTTTCTTGGATTGGTGGCATTGGGATTCAAAATTATTCCCAAATCACGTTGATGCCTCCATCCAAGTAAATTATCTCCCCTCACAGCAATATACACTTTTCCTGTTATTTCTTCCTGTTTAAAAGTGATCTTAGCAGTTGTATAACCTACAATGTCCACTCGAGAACCCCCATAACTAAAAGGAGCAATATCTGGAGGTTGCAACATTACACTTTCCAACCCAACTACCTCATCCCAAATTTTGTTCCCAATCAGTGTGAATGGAGAACCAGAGTCAGCCATGTCAGTGAAATTGTTATCATCCACCAAAATGTCACAAAAAGGCATAACCACCTTCCCGGAATCCACTTTGTCTTCCACCACTGAAATATTAGAAATAAGCAAAGTACGAATCACGTCAGAAGAACTTTCCGCATTGTGACTTTTCCTTGCGGATTTACAAACCCTAGCATAATGTCCCTTGATTCCACAATTTAAACATACCGAGTCTCTGGCATAACAGTTAGGAAAATTTGAGGAATGTGAAAAGCTTCCACATCTGTAACAGCGTACTCTCTTAACATCATTGCTATTTTTCACCTCCCTATTAAAAGCACGCTGTTGACGAGGATCACGCTCACTCCGCACTTGAGTATCCTTCTCTCTATTGCCTGCGGTATGAGTATGAGTGTTCTTGAAGGTACCTTTATTCTTTGACCCTGATGACACTTTGGCAATACTATCAGAAAAATCACTCTCATCATCACACCCCGACATAGAGTGTACACTTCCTTGGGGTCTCTTCACATTCTCACTGTGAGTTTGATCAATGTCCTCTTTGTCTTTCCTGATCTCCTTCACCCACGAGGACGTATTTTCCACCCCTTCCACAATTGCGATTGCTTCAGTTAGTGAGGGGATTTTAGACAGCAACTTCCCTTGTACCCTTGAACTATTGGTGCATCTGACGAGTTGATCCCTTACCAAGGAATCTGACAAATCTCCAAAGTCACACGTACGTGCTAATGTTTTTAAAGAAGCAACGTAAGTACCAACTTTTTCAGTAGGACCCTGAACCCTTGTGAAGAACCTATGACGTTCTAAAACCACATTAATCCGTGGACCAAAATATTGTTCTAACATTGTCATGGACATTTCATAAACATCCGATGGTTCTCCGTCCCCATTACCAATAGTTAGAGGATCCATGCTGTCATAAGTGTTTCTGCCTTCAACACCTAAATTATGCAATAGTATTGCTTGCTTTCGTAGAGCAGAACATTTTTCTCCCCCAATGGCTACTAGATAAGAGTCAAATAAATTTCTCCATCTTTTCCAAGGAAGAAGCGGTTCCCCCTTATCTGATAAAAATGCTGGTGGTTGAGACATGCTGGTGGAGGTTGCCATATTTTATAAGGTATTTAAAGTGTTCCCCCTCAAAAATCAAATCAATTGTCTCACCTTGAGTGTTCTTCACCAAACGGAAACCAGTTTTTGATGTAAAATGTGCCAACAAGGTCATGAGACAGACTTACAGGCAGTTTTCAGAGAAGACTCAGATCGACGTGCGTGGCTCCTCATTCAGCCAGGGCGGAGCATAATGCTTCTGTGTTGAGAGTTCAAGGGCAGCGACTCGGTAGTTTTTCGGCCGGTCACTGCATAAGAAAGCAAGGACACATTCAGTCGGCAGTCCAGAATGTTGAAGCAGAGACAACAGCGCGTTTACCGCCTGTAAGTCTGTCTCATGACCTTGTTGGCACATTAGCGCTTAGACTAGATGCAAGCTGCTGCTCTGTTCTTTCTTTTTTCTTTTTTCTACTTTAAAACATTGCTTTTTTTCTACCTTGGCCGCCTATAGATGCGTTCTTCCGCAGGCTTACCACCATCCGTTTCAATTGCGGTCGTGCTACAGTAAAGTGTAGGTAAGACTCCACCTTTGAAAAATTAGCAACCTTTGTTTTAAATAAACTGCCAATTTAAGGGCCAATGGTCTAGTCCAGCTCTGTATATGTTTCTGTTTCCCAGATAATTCTGGTCCTGATGAGAATCCCCGGTGAAGGGATTCGAAACGCGTACCTTTGATTTTGTGTGTATATTATTGAATCATTTAAAGTACAACCGTGCAAAATAATAAGAATATTTGCCTAAAAAATATCAGATTAAAACCAACCATTTAATGGACAAAATGGAATTGTTTAAGTCAGTTCATTCGTTTAATTGTGTTTGAAAGTACAGTGCAGCATTGGCACCTTCTTTTGTTATTTCAGAACAGATTCCAGCTTCTGAGTATCGGACTACAAGACTATATGCTGAAGATTCAAGATTTCGTCAAAGTATTCCTTGTTTGTTTCATCTTTTATTTGAAAGCGACTTGTCTGCATTATCTTATGCAGTAAATCGCATTTTAAAAAGTGGAGTACATCTCCATAATGTGTCTGCTAAGGATTTTATGGAGAAAGTGCAGCACCGAGATGATCATTTGGAAACACAACTGATCAATCTGATGGCTTGTCAGCGTGGGACAAATGAATATTGGTACCGACGCCATGGAGAATTAAAATGCATGTTACGGAATTTAGGAACTCCTACATGGTTTCTAACCCTAAGCTGTGCCGAGTACGCTTGGGATGATTTACTGGATTTTCTACGAGAGGCAAATTCAAACATTAAAATCATTGAATACAAGACAGCAGGAGAACTGTGCTCATTGGATCCGGTTAATGTTTGCAGATATTTCAATCATAGATTTGAGGCTTAGATGGCCTTCATCTGCAATAAAAAAAATCCACCTCTTGGAGAAGTAGTGGATTTCTTTTGGAGAAAAGAGTACCAGGCAAGAGGTGCTCCTCATATTCATATTCTGTTGTGGATCAAGGATGCCCCAAAGTTTGGAACAGATGCTGATGAAGCAGTGTTATCTTTCATTGAAGAATATGCAACATGTGCTATACCTAAAAGCACAGAAGAGAAAAAGTTAAAAGAACAAGTTTTACGTTTCCAAAGTCATCGGTGTGGAAAATACTGTCGACGGAAGTACAAGACCAAATGTAAATTCTACACAAAGTTTCGATTTGGATTTCCTAGACCTGTTCTTTCAAAAGGAAGAGTCAACAGTTTTATGTCAGCTGTGCGACATACTATAACCAGAAAATCTCCCAAAAATACATACAACCTAAAAAGAAAAGAAGAGTCAAAATTTATAAATGACTTCAACCCAGTCATTTTATCCATGTGGAATGCTAACATGGATATTCAGTATGTGGCAGACAATTCTATTGCTGTTGCTCGGTATGTCACATCTTACATCACTAAATCTGAGAAAACAGAATTGAAGGAAATGTGGGAAGAGATTTCTCACGAGAAGACTGTCAGTAAGAAGCTGTACAGTTTCAGTTTAAAGATGTTATCGCATCGAGAAATTGGATCCTACGAATGCTCAGATAGGTTATCATCTGCATGTCTTTACTCGAAATCCAGAAGAATAATTTGGGTAAGCTTAGGCCTTGCAGGAATGAGAAATCGGGTACTGAAATCTGTTGGAGAAATTGAATATTTGGCCGAGAATGACCCAGAAAGTACAGATATTTTGAAAACAAACATGTTGGACACATATTACCCAAAAAGAGGTCATCATCTTGAGAACATGTGTCTCTATGAAGTGCTGCAGAACTACATTTTTTCACGGAAAGCCACAGAAGACATCAACAATGGAAAATATAAAGTCATTGGTGAGGAAGGATGTTTGGTGAAGCAAACAAAAGGAAGTTTGATAAATCACAGGAAGCTGAGTTGCGACACTACTGACAAAAAGGAATTTTACTAATTGGCTCTTTTACAGCTGTTTAAACCATGGCGTTCAGAGGACGAACTACTGGGAGAATTTCAAAGCTATGAAGATTCTTTTAATGCTAGCAAAGATAGCATAGAATGCAGTACTTTCACAACTTATGTCCAAATGTTAAATGAAGAAAATGAACAGGAAGCAAAAATTGCAGCTGAAGTAGCTAGAGACAGTTCTCAAGACAGCCAAAGTTCAGGAACACTTAGTCAAGATCCCCTAGGACAACCAATCATAGAAAATGAAGCTGCAGTAGCCATGACTGAAGTAGAAACGACTATGAATCAAGCACAGGAAAATTCAATCGACTTACTAAATCTGGAACAACAACTGAATGAAGAACAAAAACAAATTTATGAAGAAGTCACCAAAAAAATTGATCATGGATTACTACATGAAAAGAAAGAGTGCTCATGCACATCATTTGAACCAATCAGGATATATGTGAGTGGACAAGCTGGAACTGGTAAAAGTTTCTTAATAAAAGTCATCAGAAGCTACCTACAGCAAAAAACTGCTTCAAATTTGTCTTGTGTGGTAACTGCTCCAACTGGGTTAGCAGCCTATAACATAAAAGGAATTACCTTACATCGCTTGCTAATGTTACCAGTGGAGCATGAGAACAAAATAGAATACCACAAGCTAACTGGAGAAGCATGCTTCGAAGTTTCAAGAGTGTTGAAGAAGATGCAAGTTCTCATTATTGATGAGGTGAGCATGGTTTCAAATTTAATGCTTGCCTTTGTGCATTTAAGAATGCAACAAATTCTTAAGAGAGACTATGACGTGTTATTTGGAGGTAAACACGTCATAGTTTTTGGAGATCTTTTACAGCTCACTCCAGTTAAAGGACAACCAGTGTTTAATACTGTGACACATGAAGACACGAAGAAGTCATTAGGAAGCATTGGTAATGCAAATATTTGGTCGTTCTTTGAGTACAAAGAACTCACTACCAATATGAGACAAGCAAACGACGAAGATTATGCAAGTATTCTGAAAGATATCAGAATTGGACTACTCACAGAAGTTGGCAAGTCGTTTGCTACATAATTTATTTCCAAATGAAGAAATAGTTGCAGAGAAAATATACAAGAACATTGCTGAAAAAAATACTGTAATCTGCTTAATGCCAATACTACGTGAGTGCTCAATATTCAATGAGGAACTTTTGAAATTGGAAAAGGAAGAGATTAAGAAAATGGAAGCAGAGGACAAAATTCAGCATGAAAGAATTACTTTTACATTAACAGGCAAACTGAAAAATAAATTGGATTCACTAGAGAAGAACATTTCCAAAACAGCAGGATTAGAAAAAAATCTATATGTTTGCATGAATTGTCGAGTGATTTTAAGGAGAAATTTGGATGTAGAAAAAGGTTTAGTGAATGGAGCTATGGGAAGAGTTGTGGGTTTTATTAATTATCAGAAAAAAGAAGGAATTGGATGTTTAAAAATAAAATTTGATCAGATAGAAGAAGTTAAAGACATTTGTCGTTGTTCAGTTCGTTTCATGCTTGTGAAAGACTTATATGTACGTAGGAAGCAGTTTCCGTTTTCTCTAGCATATGCTGTAACTATTCACAAGTCTCAAGGATTGACTGTAGATAGTGCTTTTGTAAACGTTGGTTCTACTGTGTTCAAAGAAGGTATGGCATATGTTGCTTTGTCACGAGTGAAAACATTATCTGGTTTATTTATGATAGACTTTGATGACTCAAAAGTTAGTGCTGATACAAACTGTGTAAAGGAGTATAATAGATTAAGAAGAACCTATGCTCCTCATTTAGGTCAGTATCCTGTGATTGAAAAACATGTTGTTTCTCGGAAAAGGAGATTTGAAAATATCTGTAATGTGGATGAACAGAACAAAAAAAAAAGGGCAGTGATGTGATAGCAAGGAAAAAGAAAAAGGACAGTGTTGAAGAGGTTGTTGGTTGCCATTTTGAAAATAGCTCTGGTGTCAACTGCTATGCAAATGTAGTGCTGAATGTTGTATTTTATCTTGAAAAGTTGCTAGAACAGATAATAGTAAATCATGGAAAAAGATTGTGTTCTCTGCTGAGTCTCCTTTATGAGAAGCTGAGTAATGATAAAACTGAAATAGAAAGTGCTACTGATGTTAGAAATCTTTTAGATGTATGTTGTGGTTCTACACAGTTTAAAGAAAATGTCCAGCAAGATGCACAGGAATTCTTAATATATATTTTGAGTGTACTTGAAGATGAAGGAGTAGAAGTAGAAAACTTATTTGGTGTCTCTTACAAATGGGAACATTGCTGTGAAAACTGTATGAACACATGTAGTAGTAATGTTGATTCAGAAAGGTTCATATTTTTACCATTACCACAAAGTAAATCAGTGACTTTTAGTAAATTAGTTAAAGATGCCAATCACAACATGGAATGTTCTGAATGTAAATCTGACATGTTTTCCACGTTATTTTTACAGAAATATGGTCAGTATGTAATTTTAATGATGCAACGTTGTAGAGCTGATGGTTCAAAATTGGATACTTTAATAAAGAAGTTTACAGGACAACAATTATCAATTTCTGGAAAATCTTTTGTTACAGTTGCAATAATTTTTCATGAAGGACCTACTGTAACTTCTGGACATTACACAGTTTATCTTAAATGTGAAAAAGGCTGGACACTGTGTAATGATTCCCAATTGATTTTCAAGCAACGTTTGCCTTATGATTTACCCAATTCTTATTTAATTTTTCTGAAACCTAAATTTTGAAAACTAAAAACTGCATCTGAACAAAGCATTTTTTGTAATTTTAAAGGATTATAATTGAAGATATCACTTAAAAAGGATTTTGAAATTACTATTTGGCCTAAAGGAAAAGTAATAAAAACAATTGTGGACTCCTTTGACAGAAATTATTTTGGCATGTGTGCTTTTGCGACAAGGTTTAAAGACGGTTTGTCTAGAAAAACTTTATTCATCTAGAAAAGTACTTGTAATATATATGTAATATTTCTAACAAGGTATATTTTAGTGAGGAAAGTTTTAGGGCTTTTTTTAAACAATCTTTCAGATTGTTTTTTTTTTGCCCGCTGTTAAATGATGAATACAATTGTTTTCACTATTTTAAGTGAAAAATAAAAAATTCTGAAAACAGCAAAAAAAGGGCAAAAAATTGCTTTGTAAAATATGTAAAAACATGTAATGCTTTTTGTAATGTATGATTGAATATTAATACTTTTTTTCTTTTTTTGCAGAACTGGAAAGAAAAAAAAAAAAAAAATCTGTTACCTTGCAAAATACTTCAAAAATATTTTTCAAAATAATTTTTTTTTTTTTAAATAAGTGAAAAATATTTGTATTTCTCAATCCTCCCTTTTCATGCTTCCATTTCTTCACCTCTTTTGTACATTAAATTTAAAATAAAAAAATAAAAAATCCCCCCAAAATTTTTTGGGGGTTTAGTTTTTAAGTGGCTCTTAAAAGAGCCCTTGAGTTAATGGAGGGAAACAGGAAGAGAAAAACGAAAAAAAAGAAAAAACATCTATGGCCTACTGCACTCATGCGCATCAAATTTTCTATGAATGAGAACAAGACTGGTCTCACACACAGAAATAAGTTTCCCGCAATCAGTGCAGCGTGTGGACAACCTCGCAAAACAAGGTGGTCCAAAACGAGGTGTGGAAGAAGGCAAAGGCACCACTGCAGAAGAAGTGCTCGCCTGAGCTGCCGAAGATGTGCTCAGCTGAGCTGCTGCAGATGTCGTCGGTTGAGCAGGTGGAGGGTTTGCTCCAGAAGCTCGACGAAAAGTCACTGGATGCATTTTGTCAACATGCCTCAACATAGTGTGAATGCTAAAAGAATACTTCTTGTTAGGATTCCCACGTGACAAGACTTTTTGACAAAGTACACATGTAACTTTAGGTGCATTTACCTTTTTTTGTCCCTCTGGAAAAGTGAAAAACTGCCATATAAAGCCGTCTTTCTGCTTCCTGCTCCTCTGCCTCTCAAGAGTGTCCTGGTCACTGTCTGAAGATGGTTGCTGTTCAGCCATTGTCTCTCAACAACAGAATAGCTCCTTCTCCAAAGCAATCAGAACTAATAATGAGGGGAGGAGGTGTGGTTTGGGAAGAATCTGGAACTGAAAGTACTTCAAACCAATCAAAAGTGATGATTCTTGATCACATGACTTGCCATGAGGGGATTGGGGGTGGTGTTGAAACAATCAGAAACTGAAAGTAATGATAACCAATAAGAAGTGTTGTTTTATTAAGCATATAACCCGAGGTGCGCGCACTGCGCAAGCTCCGAGCGCGCACCTCGTGATTATGCATGCGCAAACGCGTAGGAGCGCATGTGCATACGTCATATGCGCGTACGTAGCGCGCATACGTTGAACACGCGTATACGCGAACGTTATTGCGCGTAATTTAAGCGTATGCGGAAGTGAACTGCGTGGAGCGCGTAGGACGCACGCACGCATGCGTACGTACGTACGCATACGTACTGGGTGCGCGCTCCCAGCGCGCACTATGACGTATATATGCGTACGTAAATAACGTACAACGGTATTCATAAAAAACTTACGAAATTGTACTAGGAGCGCGCTCAGAGCGTGCACCCCAAGAATTTAGATTAAAAAAAAGTTGAGAAAAATTAATTGCAAAAATTAAAAAAACTGTTCAACTTTATCCTAATTGAAATTTAAAGAAAAAAGAAAAAACAAATAAAAGGATACAGATAATATATAAATGAATACATAGGAATTTTATTTTTATTATAAAAAAAAAATTATTTAATTAAATAATTCAAAAATTAGCATTTAAAAAACCGTACAAATTCACTGAAAAAACCAAAGGTTTCACACACGTTATAGTTAGGAATTAGCATTTAAAAAACCTTGCAAATTAACTGAAAAAACCATAGGTTTCACACATGTTATAGTTAGCTGGACATTTCTCTCATACAAAACCAATGAAATTTCCCCGTTATAGTTAGTTCAGCTAACTATAACTCGCGCCCCCGCAATGCACTGCTGATGACGTCACATATTACATCACTCATGACATGGTCAGTGACATCACTCATGACATCACTGATGACATCTCAAATGACATCACTGATGACATCACTGATGACATCATCATTGTGGTAGAGTGGCAGACCTCCTCTCCCCCTAATATAACCTTTGATACACACATTCAAAAATAGAGACTACAATTTTCAAAACAATCGACATACCAATACCAGTTACAACAACCTCTTCAGTAATTCTAAGATCCACATAGACATCCACTCATTCACCAACAGTCCTGTACAGTCACTCATACATGTACTCACTCATCATATGTACTCATACACCTATACATCCTGTTACACAATGCCTCTCATCCATAGAGTTACTGACACACATAGTCACTCATGCTAATAAAGAATCAAACATAAATTTACTTGCATATACAGTTATACACACACCACCACACTTACTTCTACGGGAACCCACACATACTTAGTCTTTTAAACAATCACTTATAGAAACACATACTTATTCATACAGGAACTCTTTCAATCTCTCACATATACTCACTTATATACACCAATAGTCACATATACTAGTTTAAAACATATGTAGTTACTCATAGAGACACTATTGAGACAGTCATTCACTCACTAACACACCCATACACACACTCATCCACCCATACAGTCCTGCAGACATGCTGTCTTCAACACATACAAACAGTGAGTCACTCATTCATGCACCTATGCACTACGTAATACCCCCCACCGAACCATGCAGACACTCAGACTGATGCTCAAAAAACCAACTAATTACCTATATAGACACCCATGTAGCTACTCACCAACCCATGCAGCCACTTATACACAAAGTGAAGGACTGATACAGATATTTACATATTTAAAGATTACTCACTAAGCCATGTATTCACTATGATACACTTAATCAGTCAGTTACACAATCAATTTTTCAAAAACAAGTCATCCATTTAGACACTTATATACCCATTTATTCTTCCATCGACCTTGAGATATACATATATAAAACGTATTTAATTTTCAGAAAAACACACATTCACTGGGTGATGTCATCAGTGATGTCATTTGAGATGTCATCAGTGATGTCATGAGTGATGTCACTGACCATGTCATGAGTGATGTAATATGTGACGTCATCAGCAGTGCATTGCGGGGGCGCGAGTTATAGTTAGCTGAACTAACTATAACGGGGGAATTTCATTGGTTTTGTATGAGAGAAATGTCCAGCTAACTATAACATGTGTGAAACCTATGGTTTTTTCAGTGAATATATATATATATATATATATATATATATATATATTACCTACTGGCGGTCGCCAGTAGGTAGTTATAGTTAGGACCCCTTTTCCATAGGAAATCCGCAACATTCTATTTTGAATAACTTTGGCGCCGGTTGACGAATCCTCGCGAATTTCTCAAAATAGGTGGGGCGCTACGCTCCGCTCCTACCCTGAAAGTCTCGGGGGGATTCGTCAAGCGGGGGCTGAGATAAAAGGGGGGTCCCAAAACGCGTTTTTCCCATGCATTTTTCCATAGGACCTTTAGACAGGGCTACAGCCCGAACGGCTGAACAGAATTACTAGAAATTTGGCAGAGAGGTAGTCCCTAGGTCAAGGAAGTGCCTTTTGTAGGTTTGGTGTAAATCTGTTCAGTAGATTCTGAGAAAATAGCCTTTAAATCAATATATATATCTGAGCCAGCTTACGGTACGCTTACCGTAAGCTTACCGTACGCGTACGGTGGCGTGCGCGAGCGCGATTCTGATTGGCTCTTAGATCTTAGTAAACATTCTAATCGGCCGAAACCAGGAAGCGGCGGCCGCCATTTTGTGTGTTTCACTCAGAAAAAAAAGAGTGATAACAAGAAAAGGGGGCAAGGAGGAGAGTTACAGACCCCCTTACATTTGTGAGGGGGTCAAAGAAGGACAGAAAAGTACAAAGAAAACATTTATTGATTTTTAAAAAAATCACGGGGTACGCGTACGGTAAGCTCACCGTACGCGTACGGTAAAAAAATAAAATAAAAGAAATGAAATGCAGATTTAAGTGTTTAGATATTAGGGGGCTCTAAAAAGAGCCGTTGTGTTTATGAAGTGATTTTTTATTGGTACCTACAAGTAAGTACCGATGCAGAGTCTAAGGTTCAAGAGGAAGACTCTGTTCCCTTCATCATTGAAGTGCACACCATCTCCTCTATAAATGTCTTGCATGTCATAACGCAAGTTGTTGTGGTAAATGGCACCCATACCATAGTCATGGAGGAAAGCAGAAACAGATTTGTTGACGTGCTTTCTTGCTTTGTCAATTTGCGGACAGAAATGATTGGACCAGTTCCATTTTTGCCTTTGGCATATGTTGGAAAACACAAAGGCAGTTTTAGGGAAAAGAGAAAACAGTTGTGCAAAGGTGTCCTTCATAAGCATTTCCAGACCTACCCCAGTCAAAGTGCCTAGGTCATTGCCACCACAGTGCACTATTATGAGGTCAGGGTGTTGGATTTGCATGAAGGATTTCACCAATGGCATCAATTGGTGCCACTTTAACCCTCTCTGACCAATCCATTTAATGTCTACATTTGGTAAAGCAAGGTCTCTCACCATATCTGTTTTCTCTGCATACTTTTCACTCCAGAAGACATAGCTGTGCCCTACAATCCACACTGTGAACATCTTTCAAGGAGATCGGGGTGCACTCAGGAGGTGTAATTCAGTAGAATGGTAAAAAGAAATGAAAAACAGTTTGGAAATGGAGGCATACATATTTTTTTATTAAAAAAAAGAACTGATTGGCTGTTTCATACCATTCTACACTAAAAACTAGGCTGTATGTGTAAATTTATAGAAGCATGTTTTGTATTGGTACAGAAAATGTGTTACCAAAGAACAGTACTATGGATTTGCTGTAAGGTTTGAAAAGTCAAGCACTCTTGCTCTGTGGAATTGAAACATTGTTTGGCGAACTTCTGACCTAACTCCACACAGCAGTGTTCCATGAGCTGTTGCTATGGTAGCAGGCAGAAGTCAAGTTGGGGGAAGGGTACTTTAAGAAAAGGGTTGGTTTTCAACCAATAGAAATGTGTGATTACATTTGAAAAAAAGGGGGAAGCACTGAGATTTGAAACTTACATGTATATGTGTGGAAATATAGAGGGAAACTTTGCCATTTTCTGGTTCTGCTGAGAGGAGAGAGGTGTAGAGAACAGAGATCCTGGCTCTGATAATCTGCTGTTTGAGTGCCATATTTCTTTCACAACTAACTAATTTTAAAGGTGAGTTATGAGTTTGAGAGGGGATGTATATGGTAAATTAAGAAATGAATAATAGAATTGGAATTCCTTTTGTTGAAGTTGTGTTTATTATTTTCTGTTTTGGGAGAAATTTAAATGTGAGGAACATGTAAAATAATATGGACTATTTTTTCATGATAAATTAAGGTGTACTGGTAAAAATAAGGAATACTTTAAGGGTTTGAGGTTGCAGTCAGTAATGCAAATACATTCAGCATCACTAAGGCTGGTTGCCCTTGCTGGAGTGTAGGCAGTCACCGAGGATACACATGGTGGTGGTCTGAAAAAGCAGTCTGGACATGGGCTTTTAAAAAAATCTGAAAAGTGGTTTCATAATGTGTCAGTCTGTAAAAGTGATTTTCACTTGCCAAAAAAAAAGACCAGTAAGTGTGCATTCAAATTGGCAAAGAAATTTCGTTTTGTGACTAATGTGAAAACATGACTCTGTGTGCAAATAGGAATTACAGGCAGAGATTTATTGCGTTTTGCTCTGGTGATTTCACAGTTGCATTAGTAGGAAAAAGGGGGAGCGATTTTTTTGGTGCAGAAGCAGACTCTTAGCACACACCCAGCTCCTTTCCATGTATAATCATGCACAGTATTTACAAGCGATTGGGGTTTTGAGGTTTCAGTCTGTAATGCAAATACATTCAGCATCACTAAGGCTGGTTGCCCTTGCTGGAGTGTAGGCAGTCACCGAGGATACACATGGTGGTGGTCTGAAAAAGCAGTCTGGACATGGGCTTTTAAAAAAAACTGAAAAGTGGTTTCATAATGTGTCAGTCTGTAAAAGTGATTTTCACTTGCCAAAAAAAAAAAGCAGTAAGTGTGCATTCAAATTGGCAAAGAAATTTCGTTTTGTGACTAATGTGAAAACATGACTCTGTGTGCAAATAGGAATTACAGGCAGAGATTTATTGCGTTTTGCTCTGGTGATTTCACAGTTGCATTAGTAGGAAAAAGGGGGAGCGATTTTTTTGGTGCAGAAGCAGACTCTTAGCACACACCCAGCTCCTTTCCATGTATAATCATGCACAGTATTTACAAGCGAGTGGGGTTTTGAGGTTTCAGTCTGTAATGCAAATACATTCAGCATCACTAAGGCTGGTTGCCCTTGCTGGAGTGTAGGCAGTCACCGAGGATACACATGGTGGTGGTCTGAAAAAGCAGTCTGGACATGGGCTTTTAAAAAAATCTGAAAAGTGGTTTCATAATGTGTCAGTCTGTAAAAGTGATTTTCACTTGCCAAAAAAAAAGAGCAGTAAGTGTGCATTCAAATTGGCAAAGAAATTTCGTTTTGTGACTAATGTGAAAACATGACTCTGTGTGCAAATAGGAATTACAGGCAGAGATTTATTGCGTTTTGCTCTGGTGATTTCACAGTTGCATTAGTAGGAAAAAGGGGGAGCGATTTTTTTGGTGCAGAAGCAGACTCTTAGCACACACCCAGCTCCTTTCCATGTATAATCATGCACAGTATTTACAAGCGAGTGGGGTTTTGAGGTTTCAGTCTGTAATGCAAATACATTCAGCATCACTAAGGCTGGTTGCCCTTGCTGGAGTGTAGGCAGTCACCGAGGATACACATGGTGGTGGTCTGAAAAAGCAGTCTGGACATGGGCTTTTAAAAAAATCTGAAAAGTGGTTTCATAATGTGTCAGTCTGTAAAAGTGATTTTCACTTGCCAAAAAAAAAGAGCAGTAACTGTGCATTCAAATTGGCAAAGAAATTTCGTTTTGTGACTAATGTGAAAACATGACTCTGTGTGCAAATAGGATTTACAGGCAGAGATTTATTGCGTTTTGCTCTGGTGATTTCACAGTTGCATTAGTAGGAAAAAGGGGGAGCGATTTTTTTGGTGCAGAAGCAGACTCTTAGCACACACCCAGCTCCTTTCCATGTATAATCATGCACAGTATTTACAAGCGAGTGGGGTTTTGAGGTTTCAGTCTGTAATGCAAATACATTCAGCATCACTAAGGCTGGTTGCCCTTGCTGGAGTGTAGGCAGTCACCGAGGATACACATGGTGGTGGTCTGAAAAAGCAGTCTGGACATGGGCTTTTAAAAAAATCTGAAAAGTGGTTTCATAATGTGTCAGTCTGTAAAAGTGATTTTCACTTGCCAAAAAAAAAGAGCAGTAAGTGTGCATTCAAATTGGCAAAGAAATTTCGTTTTGTGACTAATGTGAAAACATAACTCTGTGTGCAAATAGGAATTACAGGCAGAGATTTATTGCGTTTTGCTCTGGTGATTTCACAGTTGCATTAGTAGGAAAAAGTGGGAGCGATTTTTTTGGTGCAGAAGTAGACTCTTAGCACACACCCAGCTCCTTTCCATGTATAATCATGCACAGTATTTACAAGCGAGTGGGGTTTTGAGGTTTCAGTCTGTAATGCAAATACATCCAGCATCACTAAGGCTGGTTGCCCTTGCTGGAGTGTAGGCAGTCACCGAGGATACACATGGTGGTGGTCTGAAAAAGCAGTCTGGACATGGGCTTTTAAAAAAAACTGAAAAGTGGTTTCATAATGTGTCAGTCTGTAAAAGTGATTTTCACTTGCCAAAAAAAAAGAGCAGTAAGTGTGCATTCAATTTGGCAAAGAAATTTCGTTTTGTGACTAATGTGAAAACATGACTCTGTGTGCAAATAGGAATTACAGGCAGAGATTTATTGCGTTTTGCTCTGGTGATTTCACAGTTGCATTAGTAGGAAAAAGGGGGAGCGATTTTTTTGGTGCAGAAGCAGACTCTTAGCACACACCCAGCTCCTTTCCATGTATAATCATGCACAGTATTTACAAGCGAGTGGGGTTTTGAGGTTTCAGTCTGTAATGCAAATACATTCAGCATCACTAAGGCTGGTTGCCCTTGCTGGAGTGTAGGCAGTCACCGAGGATACACATGGTGGTGGTCTGAAAAAGCAGTCTGGACATGGGCTTTTAAAAAAATCTGAAAAGTGGTTTCATAATGTGTCAGTCTGTAAAAGTGATTTTCACTTGCCAAAAAAAAAGAGCAGTAACTGTGCATTCAAATTGGCAAAGAAATTTCGTTTTGTGACTAATGTGAAAACATGACTCTGTGTGCAAATAGGATTTACAGGCAGAGATTTATTGCGTTTTGCTCTGGTGATTTCACAGTTGCATTAGTAGGAAAAAGGGGGAGCGATTTTTTTGGTGCAGAAGCAGACTCTTAGCACACACCCAGCTCCTTTCCATGTATAATCATGCACAGTATTTACAAGCGAGTGCGGTTTTGAGGTTTCAGTCTGTAATGCAAATACATTCAGCATCACTAAGGCTGGTTGCCCTTGCTGGAGTGTAGGCAGTCACCGAGGATACACATGGTGGTGGTCTGAAAAAGCAGTCTGGACATGGGCTTTTAAAAAAATCTGAAAAGTGGTTTCATAATGTGTCAGTCTGTAAAAGTGATTTTCACTTGCCAAAAAAAAAGAGCAGTAAGTGTGCATTCAAATTGGCAAAGAAATTTCGTTTTGTGACTAATGTGAAAACATGACTCTGTGTGCAAATAGGAATTACAGGCAGAGATTTATTGCGTTTTGCTCTGGTGATTTCACAGTTGCATTAGTAGGAAAAAGGGGGAGCGATTTTTTTGGTGCAGAAGCAGACTCTTAGCACACACCCAGCTCCTTTCCATGTATAATCATGCACAGTATTTACAAGCGAGTGGGGTTTTGAGGTTTCAGTCTGTAATGCAAATACATTCAGCATCACTAAGGCTGGTTGCCCTTGCTGGAGTGTAGGCAGTCACCGAGGATACACATGGTGGTGGTCTGAAAAAGCAGTCTGGACATGGGCTTTTAAAAAAATCTGAAAAGTGGTTTCATAATGTGTCAGTCTGTAAAAGTGATTTTCACTTGCCAAAAAAAAAGAGCAGTAAGTGTGCATTCAAATTGGCAAAGAAATTTCGTTTTGTGACTAATGTGAAAACATGACTCTTTGTGCAAATAGGAATTACAGGCAGAGATTTATTGCGTTTTGCTCTGGTGATTTCACAGTTGCATTAGTAGGAATAAGGGGGAGCGATTTTTTTGGTGCAGAAGCAGACTCTTAGCACACACCCAGCTCCTTTCCATGTATAATCATGCACAGTATTTACAAGCGAGTGGGGTTTTGAGGTTTCAGTCTGTAATGCAAATACATTCAGCATCACTAAGGCTGGTTGCCCTTGCTGGAGTGTAGGCAGTCACCGAGGATACACATGGTGGTGGTCTGAAAAAGCAGTCTGGACATGGGCTTTTAAAAAAAACTGAAAAGTGGTTTCATAATGTGTCAGTCTGTAAAAGTGATTTTCACTTGCCAAAAAAAGAGAGCAGTAAGTGTGCATTCAAATTGGCAAAGAAATTTCGTTTTGTGACTAATGTGAAAACATGACTCTGTGTGCAAATAGGAATTACAGGCAGAGATTTATTGCGTTTTGCTCTGGTGATTTCACAGTTGCATTAGTAGGAAAAAGGGGGAGCGATTTTTTTGGTGCAAAAGCAGACTCTTAGCACACACCCAGCTCCTTTCCATGTATAATCATGCACAGTATTTACAAGCGAGTGGGGTTTTGAGGTGTCAGTCTGTAATGCAAATACATTCAGCATCACTAAGGCTGGTTGCCCTTGCTGGAGTGTAGGCAGTCACCGAGGATACACATGGTGGTGGTCTGAAAAAGCAGTCTGGACATGGGCTTTTAAAAAAATCTGAAAAGTGGTTTCATAATGTGTCAGTCTGTAAAAGTGATTTTCACTTGCCAAAAAAAAAGAGCAGTAAGTGTGCATTCAAATTGGCAAAGAAATTTCGTTTTGTGACTATTGTGAAAAGAAATGTAGTAATATATTTAAATTAAATAAAATATTTTTTTTTTTAGTTTTTTTCAGGTATTGCTGAAGAGCAGTGAACAAAATTTAAGATGCCTACAAAATCCAGAGTTCAAAAAACGCACAAAAAAAACCTACATTTGAAGACAACTAGAGGACCAAAGTTAGTAGAAGATGCTCATGTTGGGAAAAAGAAAAAATCTTCTGGTAAGCAGAAAAAACAATTTCTAAAAAATATATTCAAAAGAATGAAAAATGTACAAAATGTCTGTACTGGAAAGGATGTATTGAAAAGAAAAGGAGAGGAAAAAATTGAGAATTTAGTTAATGCAAATATACCTTCAGCAACTGAAAAGATTTATATAAATAGAAAAACAACGTTTAAAGAGATACGTAGAAAAATGTTTCAGAGAAGAGTTATGTCCAATTTGATGAAGGATGTGAAGAAATATAAGAAAAAGACAAAGTTTTATAAAAGAAAAAAAGAAATAGAAGCCATTGCAGCAAAGGCATTAGAATTAAAAAGGAAACTATTCATTTTAATTTTGAATAGGATGCGTACATTAGACAAAATGGTTAATGTACTGAAATCACATAGCAAAAGGAAAAGAGTAGTGAACAGAACAAACTTTTGTAAAGTGTTTTTAGGAAAGTGGATGCATAGTTCAAGTAGTGAACCTTTTTTTAATGAAGAGAGCTATTTTCAAAGTAATAGTTTGCTGCATGCAGTTGACACCAGAGGTCGTTCTTACGAAGTAAAAAATGGTTGCATAATGGAGAAGGAGATAATGGTTCCAAGAGATGAGGTACAAGTGATGGCAGATGAGGCTATGGGGAGACGTCCTAAAGCCCCAGTGTACATTTGGAATTGTAGTAGTATTTGCACTGTGCGTCAGGAATCTATTGACAAATTTCGAGAGTTTCTAAGAGAATATAGTAAAAAAAGTATAAAACAGAAGATTAAGGTGCTTCAAAGTCTGGATCCATGCAGAGTGAGAGAGAATACTGGTTTGCAGGGTCATTCTCTGGCTTGTCAATCTAGAAAAGTGTGTAATAGTGTTTTCCATCATTTTAGGATGCTGGCTGTTCATCATACTGAAATGAGAAAGTTTGTGAGACGGTTGTATTTTGCCAAAAGTCCAGCAATAAAGTTAAATGAATTGAATAGGGCTCTGTTCCGAGGAACGGTATCAGATGTAGAGAAGGTTGTTGATGAAATTCAGTTTTGTTACTTTGGTCCTGAACAAAACAGTGCAGAGAAGGACACAGTAAATGAGGAAGAAGTGGAAGAGAATGTAGAACCCTCTGTAAGTAACACATTTAATGATCACATAACAAAATTTGCAATAGTCTCTAATGAAAGACCAAATTTTACTTGTATTTGTTGCCGCAGAACTCATTATAGAAAACAAACTAGGAATGTTGATCTCTACAGAAAGAGTGAAAATGAAGGTAATTATAAGTGGAAGGATTTTGCCACATATATATTTCTAGAAAATTGTTTTGATTTGGGTGAAGATCAGCGTATTTGTAAATACTGTTACAACAAGTTAGAGGAAAATAGAATGCCAACCAGAGCTGTACATAATAATTTAGAATTGGATGCTATTCCTGCTGAACTTTCTGAATTAAATACATATGAGTCTATACTCATTCAATGTGTTCATCCGTTCCAGACCATAGTACGTATGGAGCCCAAAACTGGTAAATTACCTCCTTCTGATTTACTGAGAGGTTTAAAAGGAAGAGTGGTGTATTTGCCCTTGGATTTGAAAAAAAATATGGAAACTATTGATGCGGATACTTTGGAAACTGAACCATTAGTTATTCTGGTTAATGGTGTACCTACAAAGAATAAGAAGATTTGGCAGGAGCTGGTAGATGTGCGGAAAGTACAAAGAGCAAATTTGTATTTGAAAAGGAATAACAAATGGTATGAATCAATTTATATAGAAGAAGAAGAAGAAGAAGATTTACAAGAAGACACAGAAACACCAACTGGCCAAATTGAAAAAGTGGACAAGTCAAAGGAAGAAGAAATTTATGAACATTTTAGCATACATCCTCTTCATTCAAAAGAAGTTATGGGAGACAATATTGATCTCTTTCAGATGAAGAAAGCAAAAGGAACTCCCGTGAGTGTATGGGAGGAGAGCTTGGAAGCTCGATGTTTTCCCCAGCTGTTTCCTAAAGGAAAAGGAGGACGATACGATGAACGTCCGGAACAGATTCCAGCTTCTGAGTATCGGACTACAAGACTATATGCTGAAGATCCCAGATTTCGACAAAGTATTCCTTATTTGTTCCATCTTTTATTTGAAAGCGACTTGTCTGCACTGTCTTATGCAGTAAATCACATTTTAAAAAGTGGAGTACATTTACAAAATGTGTCTGCTAAGGATTTTATGGAGAAAGTGCAGCACCGAGATGATCATTTGGAAACACAACTGATCAATCTGATGGCTTGTCAGCGTGGGACAAATGAATATTGGTACCGACGTCATGGTGAATTAAAATGCATGTTACGGAATTTAGGAACACCAACATGGTTCCTTACCCTAAGCTGTGCCGAGTACGCTTGGGATGATTTACTGGATTTTCTACGAGAGGCAAATTCAAACATTAAAAACATCGAATACAAGACAGCAGGAGAACTGTGCTCATTGGATCCGGTTAATGTTTGCAGATATTTCAATCATAGATTTGAGGCTATGATGTCCTTCATCTGCAATAAAAAAAATCCACCTCTTGGAGAAGTAGTAGATTTCTTTTGGAGAAAAGAGTACCAGGCAAGAGGTGCTCCTCATATTCATATGCTGTTGTGGATCAAGGATGCCCCAAAGTTTGGAACAGATACTGATGAAGCAGTGTTATCTTTCATTGAAGAATATGCAACATGTGCTATACCAAAAAGCACAGAAGAGAAAAAGTTAAAGGAGCAAGTTTTACGTTTCCAAAGTCATCGGTGTGGAAAATACTGTCGACGGAAATACAAGAGCAAAGATAAATACTACACTAAATGTCGATTTGGATTTCCTAGACCTGTTCTTTCAAATGGAAGAGTCAACAGTTTTATGTCAGCTGTGAGACATACTATCACAAGAAAATCACCTAAGAATACCTACAACCTAAAAAGAAAAGAAGAATCAAAAAATATAAATGACTACAACCCAGTCATTTTATCCATGTGGAATGCTAACATGGATATACAGTATGTAGCTGACAATTCCATTGCTGTTGCTCGATATGTAACGTCTTACATTACGAAATCAGAAAAAACAGAATTGAAGGAAATGTGGGAAGAGATTTCTCACGAGAAGACTGTCAGTAAGAAGCTGTACAGTTTCAGTTTGAAGATGTTATCGCATCGAGAAATTGGATCCTACGAATGTTCATATAGGTTATCTTCTGCAAGTCTCTACTCGAAGTCAAGAAGAATAATTTGGGCAAGTTTAGGCCTTGCAGCAATGAGAAATCGGGTACTGAAATCTGTTGGAGAAATTGAATATTTGGCCGAGAATGACCCAGAAAGTACAGATATTTTGAAATCAAACATGTTGGACACATATTATCCCAAGAGAAGTCAACATCTGGAGAACATGTGTCTCTATGAAGTGCTGCAGAACTACATTTATTCACGGAAAGCCGCAGAAGACATCAACAATGGAAAATATAAAGTCGTTGGTGAGGAAGGATGTTTGGTGAAGCAAACAAAAGGAAGTTTGATAAATCACAGGAAGCTGAGTTGCGACACTACTGACAAGAAGGAATTTTACTACTTGGCTCTTTTACAGTTGTTTAAACCATGGCGTACAGAGGATGAACTACTGGGAGAATTTCAAAGCTATGAAGATTCTTTTAATGCTTGCAAAGACAGCATACAATGCAGTACATTCTCAAGTTATCTGCAAATGTTAAATGAAGAAATTGAACAGGAAACTACAATTGCAGCAGAAATAGCTAGAGACAGTTCTCAAGACAGCCAAAGTTCAGGAACACTCAGTCAAGATCCCCTAGGACAACCAATCATTGAAAATGAAGCATCAATAGCCATGAATGAAGTGGAAACGGCTATGAATCAAGCTCAAGAAGAATTTATAGACTTACAAAATTTGGAAAGACAACTGAATCAAGAGCAGCAACAAATTTATGAAGAGATCAGAAGCAAAATTGATCACGGATTTCTACATGAAAAAAAAGAGTGCTCATGCACATCATTTCATCCAATCAGGATGTATGTAAGCGGACAAGCTGGAACTGGAAAAAGTTTCCTTATAAAAGTCATCAGAAGCTACCTACAGCAAAAAACGGATTCAACTTTGTCTTGTGTGGTTACTGCTCCAACTGGGTTAGCAGCATATAACATAAAAGGAATCACTTTACATCGTTTGCTAATGTTACCAGTGGAGCATGAGAACAAAATACAATACAACAAGCTAACTGGAGAAGCATCCTTGGAAGTTTCAAGAGTATTGAAGAAGATGCAAGTTCTCATTATTGATGAGGTGAGCATGGTATCAAACTTAATGCTTGCCTTTGTGCATTTAAGAATGCAGCACATTTTGAAGACAGACTATGACATGTTATTTGGTGGAAAACACGTCATAGTTTTTGGAGATCTTTTGCAACTTACTCCAGTTAAAGGACAACCAGTGTTTAATACTGTCACACATGAAGACACGAAGAAGTCATTGGGAAGCATCGGAAATACAAATATTTGGTCCTTCTTTGAGTACAAGGAACTTACTACTAATATGAGGCAAGCAAGCGATGAAGAATATGGAAGTATTCTGAAAGATATCAGAATTGGACTACTCACAGAAGTTGGCAAAAAAGCATTACAGAGTCGGCTGCTACATAATTTATTTCCAAAGGAAGAAATAGTTGCAGAGAAGATATACAAGAACATTGCAGAAAACAAAAGTGTCATCTGCTTAATGCCAACTCTACGTGAATGCTCAATATTCAATGAGGAGCTTTTGAAATTGGAAAAGGAAGAGATCAGGAAATTGGAAGCAGTGGACAAAATTGAGGATGGAAGAATTACTGTCACATTAACAGGCACACTGAAAAATAAATTGGATTCACTAGAGAAGAACATCTCCAAAACAGCTGGATTAGAAATAAATCTATATGTTTGCATGAACTGTAGAGTATTTTTAAGGAGAAATTTGGATGTTGAAAAAGGTTTAGTTAATGGAGCTATGGGAAGAGTTGTGGGTTTTATTAATTATCAGAAAAAAGATGGAATTGAATGTTTAAAAATAAAATTTGATCAGATAGAAGAAGTTAAAGACATTTGTCGTTGTACAGTTCGTTTCATGCTTGTGAAAGACTTATATGTACGTAGGAAGCAGTTTCCGTTTTCGCTAGCATATGCTGTAACTATTCACAAGTCTCAAGGATTGACTGTAGATTGTGCATTTGTGAACATTGGTTCAACTGTGTTCAAAGAAGGTATGGCATATGTTGCTTTGTCACGAGTGAAAACATTATCAGGTTTATTCATGATAGACTTTGATGACTCCAAAGTTAGTGCTGATACAAATTGTGTAAAGGAGTATAATAGATTAAGAAGAAGCTATGCTCCTCATTTAGGTCAGTATCCTGTGTTGGAGAAATGTGTAGTTTCTCGTAAAAGGAGAAATGAGAATATCTGTGATGACGATGTAGAGAGGAGGACAAAAAAGAGGAGTGATGTAATTGCAAGCAAAAAGAGTAAGGAAAAAGAAGAACAGGTTGTAGGATGTCATTTTGAAAATAGCTCTGGTGTCAACTGCTACGCAAATGTAGTGCTGAATGTTGCATTTTATCTGGAAAGTTTGCAAGAGCAGATAATAGTAAATCAGGGAAAAAGATTCTGTTCTGAGCTGAGTCTCCTTTTTCAAAAGCTGAGTAATGATAAAACTCAAATAGAAAGTGCTACTGAAATTAGAAAACTTTTAGATGTATGTTCAGGACGAACACAGTTTTCTCAAAATGAACAGCAAGATGCACACGAATTTTTGATGTATTTTCTTCAAGTACTGGAAGAAGAAGAAGTTGCAATTGATATTTTATTTGGTCTCTCTTATAAATGGGAACATAGTTGTGAAAACTGTTATAATATATGTGGCTCTAATGTTGATAATGAAAGGTTTATTTATTTGACATTGCCAGAGAGTAAAACAGTCACTTTTGCAAAATTAGTTAAAGATGCTAATCATAGCATGAAATGCGGTGAGTGTCAATCTGACATGTTTTCAACATTAATTTTAAAGGAATACGGACAGTATGTAATTTTAATGATGCAACGATGTAGAGCTGATGGTTCAAAATTGGATACTTTAATAAAGAAGTTTACAGGACAGCAATTATCAATTTCAGGAAAAACTTTTGTAACTGTTGCAATAATTTTCCATGAAGGACCTACTGTTACTTCTGGACATTACACAGTTTATCTTAAATGTGAAAAAGGCTGGACACTGTGTAATAATTCCCAATTGATTTTCAAACAACGTTTGCCTTTTGATTTAGCAAATTCCTATCTAATCTTCCTGAAACCTAAATTTTAGAGAGACTTGGCAAGATCTGGACAAAATAATTTTACCATTTTATTGGATTACCATTGGAATTTTCAAAAAAAAAGATTGTTTAAATTATCATTTGGCCTAATGGAAAGATAACCAATTGTAATGTGGACTTTTTAAATTTTTTATGAAACTTACAAAAACCAATAATTTAGAGAAAATCGGTAACATCTGCACAATTTAAATTTTTGAATGTTATTGGAGTGCCATTGGAAATTTTTTCAAAAAAGATTTTTAAAATTACTATTTGGCCATGCGGAAAAGTAACCAATTCTATTGTGGACTTAATAAATTATTAATAAATTTTTCGGGAACCAAAATGTTACAGAGAATCGGTGAGATCTGGACAAATTAAACTTTAGAATTTTATTGGATTACCATTGTAAATTTAATCAACATTTTTTTTTAAAATTACTATTTGGCCTAAAGGAAATGGAATCAGATGTATTGTGGAGTTATTTGAGATATAATATTGTGATTATACTTCTGTAACAAAAATATCAGACGGTATTTTAAAGAAATAAGTATTGTTTTTTGATGATATTTTTTTAGAATATTATGCATTTCTGTAATGTTAAGTTTAAGTGAGAAGAGATTCTGGGCTTTTTTAATACAATCTTTGAGATTGTTATTTTTTTTTTGCCCGCTGTTAAATGATGAATGCAATTGCTTTCACAATTTATAGTGAAATGCAATATATTCTGAAAACAGCAAAAATAAGGCAAAAATATTTTTGGGTAAATATGTAAATACGTGTACTGTATTTTAAAATGTTTGAAAAATATTAATATTTTTTTCTTTTTTTTCAGATTGATATAGAAAATTTTCAAAAACTAGAACCATTTTTAAAGCAAATTTTTTTTTTAAAAACAAATGAATAAATATTTTTTTGAGTGGGTATGGTAAGTCAATAATAATAATTGTAGTGTCTCAAAGACCTTGTAATGGGATAATTGATTTTTAGTGTTTTAAAAAAAAAAAAAAAAATTACGCGCACCGTACGCGTACGGTAAAAAAAAAAAAAAAAAAGTTTTTAAAAACATACATAAAAAAAAGATGAAAGATAAGGTTGGCTCTTAAAAGAGCCGTTGTGTTCATGCAGGGAGAGAGGAAAGAAAGAATGGGAAAATTAGTCTCTGTGACAAGTGTGCTGATCTATTTTGAGGTTCACTAGGGAAACACTGGTCTCCCTATGACAAATTAGATCATGACAAGAGGCACATCGAATATCAACCCTCAGAAATCGAGGGTTAATTTCCAGAGGGCCAGCAAAAGGAGATGCTCCCCCCACAGATGAAGGGCTCACCTGACCTGCAGAAGAAGGAGTCAGCCCTGCAGATGATGGTCCAGGCTGAGCTGCTGTGGATGTGCTTGGATGACTTACAGAAGGGTTACCTCCAGTAAGTCGAGCATGTGTCCTTCTGTGTACATCCCTGAGGTGCCTCATCATGGTATGATTCCCAAAGGAATACTTCCTGTCAGGATTACCTCTTGAAAGTACACGCTTACACAGCTTACAAGTCACTAAGGGTGCATTTACCTTTTGCTGGCCTTCAGGAAAAGTAAAATAATCCCATACATAAGAGGTCTTTTGTTTCCTCGCTCTCTGCCTCAAGGTAGTGCTGCTAGTGCTAGCCTCACTCTCAGAAGAGCTCTGCTGTTCTGCCATCGTATCACAAAGACAACCCAGCTCCTTCTCCTAAGGGATCACAAGCAGAAATGAGGGGAATGGGTGTGGTGTAGGAGAGTTCTAGAACTGAAAGTAGTTTCAACCAATCAAAAGTTGTGTTTCATGATCACATGACCTACCGTACGCTTACGGTACGCTTACGGTACGCTTACGGCAAAAGTACGCATGTGTGTAAAAAAGACACACGCTTGCGCGCATGCGCTTAACAGTCACTCCCCGACACTTCCGCGTAACGTGCGCGTGTAGCGTATACACGTACACGACCCACGCATAGTACGCGCGGCTAAGCAAATTGCGTAAATATACGCAAACAGCGTAGATAAATTACGGACGTTGCGTTAACCGTACGCTTACCGTAAGCTTACGGTACGCGTACTAAAAAAAAAAAAAAAAGGAAAAAATGTACTGCAAATAAATTTTACATGTTTATTTTATGAAATATATTTAAAAAAACATATTAAAGAATTTTAAAAATTTAACCACAGTCTTTATAAAAGGTTAGAACATTAAATTAAAAATATGTTTAAAAAAATAGAAGAAAAAAAATAAATTAGCATTTAAAAAACCTTGCAAATTCACTGAAAAAACCATGGGTTTCACACACGTTATAGTTAGGAATTAGCATTTAAAAACCCTTGCAAATTCACTGAAAAAACCATGGGTTTCACACACGTTATAGTTAGGAATTAGCATTTAAAAAACCTTAGAAATTCAGTGAAAAAACCATAGGTTTCACACACGTTATAGTTAGGAATTAGCATTTAAAAAACCTTAGAAATTCAGTGAAAAAACCATAGGTTTCACACATGTTATAGTTAGCTGGACATTTTACTCGTAAAAAACCATTGAAATTCCCCCGTTATAGTTAGTTCAGCTAACTATAACTCGCGCGCCCGCAATGCACTGCTGATGACGTCACATATTACATCACTCATGACATGGTCAGTGACATCACTCATGACATCACTGATGACATCTCAAATGACATCATTGATGACATCACTGATGACATCATCCTTGTGATAGAGTGGCAGACCTCCTCTCACCCTAATATAACCTTTGATACACACATTCAAAAATAGAGACTAAACTTTTCAAAACAATGGACATACCAATACCAGTTACAACAACCTATTCAGTAATTCTAAGATCCACATACACATCCACTCATTCACCAACAGTCCTATACAGTCACTCATACATGTACTCATTCATCATATGTACTCATACACCTATACATCCTGTTACACAATGCCACTCATCCATAGAGTTACTCACACACATAGTCACTCATGCTAATAAAGAATCAAACATACATTTACTTGCATATAGTTATACACACACCACCACACTTACTTCTACAAAAACTTACACATACTTAGTCTTTTAAACAATCACTTATAGAAACACATACTTATTCATACAGGAACTCTTTCAATCTCTCACTCTCACATATACTCACTTATATACACCAATAGTCACATATACTAGTTAAAAACATATGTAGTTACTCATAAAGACACTGTTGAGACAGTCATTCACTCACTAACACACCCATACACACACTCATCCACCCATGCAGTCCTGCACACATGCTGTCTTCAACACATACAAACAGTGAGTCACTCATTCATGCACCTATGCACTACGTAATACCCCCCACCGAACCATGCAGACACTCAGACTGATACTCAAAAAAACAACTAATAACCTATATAGACACTCATGTAGCTACTCACCAACCCATACAGCCACTTATACACAAAGTGAAAGACTGATACAGATATATACATATTTAAACATTACTCACTAAGCCATGTATTCACTATGATACACTTAATCAGTCAGTTACACAATCAATTTTTCAAAAACAAATCATCCATTTAGACACTTATTTACCCATTTATTCTTCCATCGACCTTGAGATATACATATATAAAACATAGGTAATTTTCAGAAACACACACATTCACTGGATGATGTCATCAGTGATGTCATCAGTGATGTCATTTGAGATGTCATCAGTGATGTCATGAGTGATGTCACTGACCATGTCATGAGTGATGTAATATGTGACGTCATCAGCAGTGCATTGCGGGCGCGCGAGTTATAGTTAGCTGAACTAACTATAACGGGGGAATTTCAATGGTTTTTTACGAGTAAAATGTCCAGCTAACTATACCTCACGCGACCGCAATCTTCTGCTGATGACATATGTGTCTTTATGAAAAAAAAATATTTGTAATATATGTATAGCTAAAAATGTATGGAAGAAGACATGGGCAAATAAGTGTCTAAATACAGTATTAGCATCAGCAGAGGATTGCGGTCGCGTGAGTTATAGTTGCCTGCACTAACTATAACGGGGAATTTCATTGGTTTTTTATCAGTAAAATTTCCGCTAACTATAACATGTGTGAAACCTATGGTTTTTTCAGTGCATTTGCAAGGTTTTTTAAATGCTAATTCCTAACTATAACGTGTGTGAAACCTATGGTTTTTTCTGTGAATATATATATATATATATCAACCCAACTTTGCCCTGCAATTGAGCCCGCACTCACTGCCGGTATTGTTGAAACATCAACTTTTTAATCCAATTCAAAGCGAGCATTTTAGTCAGACACTTTTCCCATACTGCTTACATTCTGCTTGCCTGACGCGTTTCAGAGAGCCTTCTCCTTTCTCAAAGGCGCAATTGTTGCAGTGTTCAGGATCCCACAAACACTACTTCCTGCTGAAATCCTTTTAAACCCTTTTAAGAGTCTCAGGTGTGCTCAAGTCTCTGGTACGCTTTTGTTTCCTCTCCATGGCATTGCGGTATTTGTAGTTCCTGAAAAAATTAAATCCTCGATTTTAGAAACAGGGAAAACACCAACTGAAAATCCCGCTTTCCTTTAACTTTTGAAATACCAGCGGTCGTTTTTTCCTCGCACAATTACCAACAAACACAATCCCTATTTTAGGGCGGTGCGTAGGCTCCGCGGCTGGACCTGCCGCGTGTAAATCAACCCAACTTTGCCCTGCAATTGAGCCCGCACTCACCGCCGGTATTGTTGAAACATCAACTTTTTAATCCAATTCAAAGCGAGCATTTTAGTCAGACACTTTTCCCATACTGCTTACATTCTGCTTGCCTGACGCGTTTCAGAGAGCTTTCTCCTTTCTCAAAGGCGCAATTGTTGCAGTGTTCAGGATCCCACAAACCCTACTTCCTGCTCAAATCCTTTTAAACCCTTTTAAGAGTCTCAGGTGTGCTCAAGTCTCTGGTACGCTAAAATGCTCGCTTTAAATTGGATTAAAAAGTTGATGTTTCAAGGAGGTCCCGATGCCGCTGAAGCGTTCCTTGGTGCTTACATTACAAGCGCCGTTAAGGACCTTGGGAGCCTGAATCGCAGGAAGACTTGGCAGCGTGCAAGCGGTGCTGATATGCATTTTATTTGAATCAAAATGTAACTTTGAGGCGGAAACGACAGGCCACTTGGTGAGAGAACATTCTTTGAGTTCGTTGTGGCAGTACAATTGGACTACCAGGACCACAATACCATTACGCCCACTGGGGCGGGACTCTCTATTTAAATAAAGTATGTTCTTCAACGTCTGTTTCTAGCCTCATTCCTGCCAGTGATCAAGAGCTCGAGGGAGCTCGAAACACGTATGGCTCAAAACGTGTGCAGCCTGTCACCACTGTTGCCACCTGCGGAGAGTGTGCGTAGATCTCAGGGTGTGTGACCTCCACTTTTGGGCAACTTTGGCATTTGATGTTAAGCGGCTAGTCCGGCCGCGAGGAGGTCCCGATACCGCTGAAGCGTTCCTTGGTGCTTACATTACAAGCGCCGTTAAGGACCTTGGGAGCCTGAACCGCAGGAAGACTTGGCAGCGTGCAAGCGGTGCTGATATGCATTTTATTTGAATGAAAATTTAACTTTGAGGCGGAAACGACAGGCCACTTGGTGAGAGAACATTCTTTGAGTTCGTTGTGGCAGTACAATTGGACTACCAGGACCACAATGCCATTACGCCCACTGGGGCGGGACTCTCTATTTAAATAAAGTATGTTCTTCAACGTCTGTTTCTAGTCTCATTCCTGCCAGTGATCAAGAGCTCCAGGGAGCTCCAAACGTGTATGCCTCAAAACGTGTGCAGCCTGTCACCACTGTTGCCGCCTGCGGAGAGTGTGCGTAGATCTCAGGGTGTGTGACCTCCTCTTTTGGGCAACTTTGGCATTTGATGTTAAGCGGCTAGTCCGGCCGCGAGGAGGTCCCGATGCCACTGAAGCGTTCCTTGGTGCTTACATTACAAGCGCCGTTAAGGACCTTGGGAGCCTGAACCGCAGGAAGACTTGGCAGCGTGCAAGCGGTGCTGATAAGCATTTTATTTGAATGAAAATTTAACTTTGAGGTGGAAACGACAGGCCACTTGGTGAGAGAACATTCTTTGAGTTCGTTGTGGCAGTACAATTGGACTACCAGGACCACAATGCCATTACGCCCACTGGGGCGGGACTCTCTATTTAAATAAAGTATGTTCTTCAACGTCTGTTTCTAGCCTCATTCCTGCCAGTGATCAAGAGCTCGAGGGAGCTCGAAACGCGTATGGCTCAAAATGTGTGCAGCCTGTCACCACTGTTGCCGCCTGCGGAGAGTGTGCGTAGATCTCAGGGTGTGTGACCTCCTCTTTTGGGCAACTTTGGCATTTGATGTTAAGCGGCTAGTCCGGCCGCGAGGAGGTCCCGATGCCGCTGAAGCGTTCCTTGGTGCTTACATTACAAGCGCCGTTAAGGACCTTGGGAGCCTAAACCGCAGGAAGACTTGGCAGCGTGCAAGCGGTGCTGATATGTATTTTATTTGAATGAAAATTTAACTTTGAGGCGGAAACGACAGGCCACTTGGTGAGAGAACATTCTTTGAGTTTGTTGTGGCAGTACAATTGGACTACCAGGACCACAATGCCATTACGCCCACTGGGGCGGGACTCTCTATTTAAATAAAGTATGTTCTTCAACTTCTGTTTCTAGCCTCATTCCTGCCAGTGATCAAGAGCTCGAGGGAGCTCGAAACGCGTATGGCTCAAAACGTGTGCAGCCTGTCACCACTGTTGCCGCCTGCGGAGAGTGTGCGTAGATCTCAGGGTGTGTGACCTCCTCTTTTGGGTAACTTTGGCATTTATATATATATATATATATATATATATATATATATATATATATATATATATATATATATATATATGTTATCTACTGGCGGTCGCCAGTAGATAGTTATAGTTAGGACCTATTTTCCATTGGAAATCCGCAACATTCTATTCCCAATAAGTCTGGCGCCGGTTGATGAATCCTCGCGAAATTTTCCAAACTTTTGGCCAGCTCCGCTCCGCTCCGCTCCTACCCTGAAAGTTTCGCGGTGATCGGTCAAGCGGGGGCCGAGAGAAAAGGGGGGTCCCAAAACGCGTTTTCTCCAATCAATTTCCCATAGGATCTGTTGTCGCTGCTACAGCCCGAACCGCTGAACGGAATGACACCAAATTTGGCAAAGAGGTAGTCCTCAGTTCAGACTCGTGCCTTTTGCATAAATGGTGTGAATCTGTTCAGTAGGTCCTGAGAAAATTGGGGTAAAAAAGTTAGTGATATCTATGGCCGGGGAGGATCCGCGGACCCTACCCGCACCGTAAGCGCACCCTCCCCAAACCGAGCGCGCACCCTCCCAATCGTGCGCTGAATGCTAATTGGCTGTCGAGTGTCTGTCTACATTCAAATCCAGGAACTGCTGGTGGCCATTTTCTGCCTCGGTAGAAGCGAGGCTGAAGAAGCAAGGGGAATAAGTGTCTAAAACATACAAAGGGGGCAGAGTGGAAATACTCTGACCCTCTAGAGGTGCTTAGGGGGTCCCAGAAGGACCCCCTGGGGCACCCCCTTTTTTTTTAAACGGCGAAATGCGCGCACGGTGCACGCATCCTATCGCGTTGGGTGCACGGATTCTCCCGCGTTGGGTGCATGGATCCAAGGAAAAAAAAATGAAAAAAGACAAGAAATCATTGGTTGTATGACAACTTTCTACACTGAGAGGTAGGGTGTATATTTCTGCTTTTTTAAAGACATGATTCTTATTGGTTAACATAAACTGATTGTAAGGAACATTATATATGATAAGCTGATATGTTGAAAAGTCAAGCACACTTGCTGTATTGTTTAGCAACATTGTGTGCTGAACTTGTGACCTGTGTGCTCAGTGCAGTGTTCCATGACCTGTTTATATGGTAACAGGCAGAAGGCAGATTGGGGGAAGGGTTGAAATGTATTTCACTTGGAAAGGGTTGCAATGTTTAACCAATAGAAATGTGTGTTTGCTTTTGAATTTATGTGTGAAGGATTGTGATTTGATGTTTACATGTATATGTGTGGAAAATGAAAGGGAATCTTTTCCATTCTTAGTTTTTGCTGAGAGGTGCACAGTGCAGAGATTCTGTAAAAGAAAATCTGGTGTGTGACTGATATACTTCTTAATCTACAAAACAACTTGAAAGGTGAGTTATTTAATTGTGAGGGGATGTATGTAGACTATTTTGATTTTAATCAGACTAATGTATTTCTCCTGCTAAAGTGTAGGGAGTACTTTTTTTCTCTACAATCTTATTGACAGTGTGTGTGCATGTAGAAACCATCCTGTGATAAGCATTTGTGTTTTTCATGTGTTTGCAGAGAGTTAACTGTGCTGTTTTTTTATTTTGGTAGAATTAGAAACCAGTTATTGTTTATGAATTTGTGAAATGAGTTATGTTTCTATACTAAAATGTAGTACTCCTTCTAGATGAAGAAATGTGTTTTGGTATAGTGCAAGGGATAGTGTTGTTTGTCTAGAATCACACAGTGAGTATGTGTGCATTTGGGAACCACTGTGAGAGAAGCCTTTGGTAACATCGTGTATTTGCTGACAGATAACTGTTTTAAAACCTGTCATGTTGTCAAGTTTTTAGAAGCCAGTCTTTGCTTATGCATTGATAAAATGAGTCATGCTTTGACACTAATGTGCTGTACGTTAATAAGTAGATTGTGTGTAGTCTCCTTACCCCTTGCACAGTAGTGAATGAGTTTTTGTAAGCTGCTAGGGATAGTGTTACTTGTCTAGAATCACACTGTGAGTCTGTGTGCATTTGGGAACCACTGTGAGAGAAGTATTTGGTAACATCGTGTATTTGCTGACAGATAACTGTTTTAAAACCTGTCTTGTTGTCAAGTTTTAGTAGCATTGGAAGGCAGTTTTTGATTATGCTTTGATTAAATGAGTCAGGCTTTGACACAAAATGCAGTCCTGAAATATGTAGATTGTGTGCAGTACCCTTACCACTTCCACTGTAGTGAATGAGTTTTGGTAAACTCCTAGGGATAGTGGTGCTTGTCTAGAATCACACTGTGAGTCTGTGTGCATTTGGGAACCACTGTGATAGAAGCATTTGGTAACATCGTGTATTTTCTGACAGATAACTTTTTTAAAACCTGTCATGTTGTCAAGTTTTAGTAGCTTTAGAAGCCAGTCTTTACTTATGCATTAATAAAATGAGTCATGCTTTGACACTAATGTGCTGTACTTAAATATGTAGATTGTGTGCAGTACCCTTACCACTTCCACAGTAGTGAATGAGTTTTGGTAAACTCCTAGGATAGTGTTGCTTGTCTAAAATCACACTGTGAGTCTGTGTACATTTGGGTAAGGATTGTGATAGAAGCATTTGGTAACATTGTGGATTTGCTGACAGATAACTGTTTTAAAACCGGTCATGTTGTCAAGTTGTAATAGCTTTAGGAGCTATTCTTTGCTTATGCATTAATAAAATGAGTCAGGGTTTGACACTAAAGTGCAGTACCATGTACTATTCTCTTCACTGTGCCAGAACTGAAAAGTTAAAAGTTTTACCCAGGCACTGTCCTAGCAGTAGTCTGATGATTTAGTCATTTTCCAAGTACTCATGTTGTGAACCATACATTACCACATAGACTGCTTCAAATGTCTATGCAGTATGCATGCAGTCTTCTTACATACTATACACTTGTCTTTCACATCTTCAATTCCCTAGTCAGTATCCATACAGTCCAGCAAACATCCTGTCACTCCCTTTGCACTCCTCTAGTGACCCATTCAGTACCAAGTACTAATCCATTCACTGTGTCAAAAGCCAACCACTTATAAATTCACCCAGGCATTCTCTTTGCTGTACTCTAATCATTCCGTCAGTTCCTAAGTACTCATCCAGTGAGCCAGGCCTAAGCACATAGACTGCTTCAAATGCCTATTCACTATGCATGCAGGCCTCTAACCACCTACACAGTTGTCTTTCACATCTTCAATTCCCCAGTCAGTATTCATACACTTCTAGCAAACACCCTGTTACTCACCCAGTGTGTCTCCTTATAGTACTGTAATCATTCAGTCAGTTAGCATGTAGTCTTAAGTGAGGTAGGCTTTAGGGCATGAACTGCTTCAAAGTAGTATGCACTATGCATGTAGTGTTTTAACCATCGTCACACTTGTAGTACAGGGCTATAGTTTCTTAGTCAGTTTTTGTGTTTGTACAGTAATGGAATAGTATACATTTGAAAGTTATTAATATACATGTATTTGTTATTCTCTTTTACAGATACAGAACAGGAGTGTTTCTCATCCGTTTGCACTCTTCTCATGCAAGATTGTTTGGATGAAGGGTCCTTAGGTGTTTCATCATACTTACCGTGCCGTACGAGTATTTCTTGTTAGGATCCCCTCGCAACAGAACTCTTTTGCAAATCTTGCACGTGACCAAGGTGGCATTGATCTTTGTTTGCTCCTCGGGAAAAGTAAAAAAAAATCCACAGCACTGAAGAAAAGCGTTGTGGGCGTGGTGCCTCCTCCTAAAATTCATCCTTAGATTCGGTGAATATTTTAAAGCGACAACATTTACAGTTTTTGTAAGTTAAACTTATAAAATTTTGTTAGCTGTAAGCATTTTATATATCTGTGATTTGTATCTTGTGGTATTTTGCTGAGAATAGCATGTTGTTTTTTTTTTAACAATCTTTCTGATTGTTTTTTTTTGCCCGCTGTTAAGTGATGAGTACGATTGAAATCACTATTTTTAGTGAAATTCAATATATTCTGAGAACAGCAAAAAAGGCAAACAAATTACTTTGTGGAAATTATACTGTGTTGTAAAAAATGTATTAATACATGTTATATTTTTTTTTTCCTTTTCTGTCAATTTAAAAATAAGCAATTTATATGAATTTAGATAGCAATGGAAATCTGAAAAAAATGTATACCATTTTTTATTGCTATTACTGTGAAGGTAAGTTTAACTAAGACTTAATATGCAGAATGAGGAGGTCTGCAAGAAGCTACAAAGTTGAAACACGTTTCTAAAAACACTCTGTTTATATCTATGTAGTTTTGAAATCTGACCATAATCAGATATCATGTGACCTGCAAAAAAAGAGATTTGAGGGGTTCATAATATTTCCCATTGTAGCTTTCGAAGGACCGCAATCATTTCAATCATTCTTCTTTGAACATCTTTGCAGACAAAACTCTGTGCTTACCTTCTATCATTCGCAAGGAATTTTAAAACTGGAAATATGTCACTTTTAGTAACATAGTTATTGCGCAAGACACTCTTTCATAATTACAAAGAGAGGAAAAGGCACTCTGTGCACTTTTTATACTCCATGTAAATACAACCTCATTATGCACACCAGTTTGCGTTGAAAGGGTGTTCTATAAGTGTTGTGGTGCATGATTGCACTGAGTTCTCATAGAACAAGACACACGTCTAGATTTGTCAGAAATCATAAATCTCGATATGTGTGTGAATGCTGCACCATTCTAAAATTGGTGTAGGAAAGCACAACAAGGAGAATTGTTTTCATTTCTCCACATTTTTATATCTTCAATGCATGCTACAATGCTCAGCATACATTGAAGGAGAAAAATGCCTTTACTGATTGTTTTTGTGCAGGAAGGTGTGTCTTCCTGCACAAAAACAAACAGCACATGACACAGATATCCTTGCACTATGGTGCAAGGGTGCCTGTGTCACCACATGGCTGCAGTTTAAGCAGCCGTGCAGAGAGAAGCATAGATTTGCAACATATTTATGTACATATGTTGCATCCCTGTGCTTCGGAAGTACTACAGCACACTGCAGTTAAAGAGGTTACTGTGTGATGCTGCAGCACTTCCTCATAGTTCTGCACTTATACATTCACCATATGCTACTAATGCATTCATTCAGTCAATTACGTACTACACATACATTCATCTAAACTTTCACACACTAACAAAGAAATTTAGCTCTTTTTTTAAACCAGGAAAGTTAGTTCTTACAAGAACTTTTTTTGTTCTTCTTTCTTCATTTATATTTTTTTGGGGGGTTTCTGAACAATTTTTAATTTTTTTTGGTTTTTCTGCAGAAAATCCCCCAAAAAACAATACAGGAGGAACCAAACAATGAACTTCAGGGAACAATAAAAAAAAACTAGCAAATGTGACTTTCTTGCCGGCGGCAGATCCGATCGATCGACTGCTCACCGTAGCACAAAGTCGTATTGCACTTAGTGCAGAGCACTTTTAAATATTGAAATTGAGGACGGATGTCCAAATTTTGGGCTGATGCATGCACTCTTGAAGTGCTTGGCTGCGATGAGGTGGAAGGCGCAGGAGCAGGAGTGTTTCTCATCCGTTTGCACTCTTCTCGTGCAAGATTGTTTGGATGAAGGGTCCTTAGGTGCTTCATCATACTAGCCGTGCCGCACAAGTATTTCTTGTTAGGATCCCCTCGCGACAGCATTCTTTTGCAAATCTTGCATGTGACCAAGGTGGCATTGGTCTTATTCTGCCCCTCGGGAAAAGTAAAAAATTTCCACACCACTGAAGAAAAACGTTCTTTGCGTGGTGCCTCCTCCAAAAATTCATCCTCAGATGTATGAGGAGATGCAGGTGATGCCTGCTGTCCTGAAGCCATTTTTAGTTGAAAAAAGTTAGAGCTAAGTGTAAACTTAGTCTAAAAAATCTTCTTCTCTGCAAAGAGATGCTCCTCCAAAGAATATCAAAAAAGAATGATTGAATTGGGTGGGGTCTTTCAATAGTTAGAAGAGGAAGTGTAATGAACCAATCAAAACTCTTTTTTTGCAGGTCACATGGGATCCGCCCACCCTGCGTATAGGCAGCACGCACCCAGCGCGCATCCGCGAAATTGAATAAAAAAAAATTATGGGATTAGATGTAAAAATATATTAGTTTTAAGACTAGTTTAGAGTTTGTCTTCAATTAATATTCACATGAAATACATATATATATGTTTTTTTAAATGTTAAATATTTCGCGGGATCCGCGCACCTACCGCGTCATAGACGCAGATGACGCATCGCGGAAGCGTGTAAACGTCGCATTCCATACATTGAATGTGTCGCGTATAGGCTTGGAGTCGCATACCGGTCGCATTGCGATCGCACACTAAACACTTACCCAACGCATACCATGCGCGGATGCTAATGCGTAGGGATCGAGAACGGTGCACATAGGGTGCGCGGATCCAAAAACATTGCAAAAAAATATATAAAATAAAGTTTTGAACATATAGTTAAAAAAATATTTTTAAAAATATAAAAAAATATGTTTGAAAAACCCAATAAAAACAAATAATATTTTTTAGTTTTTAAAAGAATTAATTAAAAAAATTAATTAAAAAAATGGTGATAAAAAAGAATTAAAAACAACATAATTAATGAAATTGACACACTGAATTTGAAAAATATAGAAATCCTATCAAAATCATTAAACATGATGGGCCCGATTCACAGAACAAACTTAAGACAAAATCCTAAACTTAGTACCATTTTGGTATTCACAGAATGCACTTACTACTTCTGGTATTCACAGAAAGAACTTACTACTTTTTCGATTCACAGAATAAACTTACTACTTTTGCTATTCACAGAATGGATTTATGACTACTAAACTTACGTCCGCACTCGGGCTGGAAATTCCGGCCCGGAGGCGGAGCTTCCGGCCCAGAGGCGGAGCTTCTGGCCCGGAGGCGGGGCTTCCGGGCCAGAGGCGGAGCGTCCGGCCCGAAGGTGGGGATTCCGGCCAGTGGCGGAGATTTAGCCATGGCCAAAATCTCCGCCCCCGGGCCGGAAGCTCCGCCTCCGGGCCGGAAGCCCCGCCTCCGGGCCGGAAGCTCCGCCTCCGGGCCGGAATTTCCGGCCCGAGTGCGGACGTAAGTTTAGTAGTCGTAAATCCATTCTGTGAATAGCAAAAGTAGTAAGTTTATTCTGTGAATCGCAAAAGTAGTAAGTTCATTCTGTGAATACCAAAATGGTACTAAGTTTAGGATTTTGTCTTAAGTTTGTTCTGTGAATCGGCCCCGATATCTTTAGAGATAAGTTATAGATAGGAATTAGCATTTAAAAAACCATTGAAATTCACTGAAAAAACCATAGGTTTCATGCACGTTATAGTTAGGAATTGGCATTTAAAAAACCTTTGAAATTCACTGAAAAAACCAAAGGTTTCAGGGGCGTTATAATTAGGAATTGGCATTTAAAAAACCTTAGAAATTCACTAAAAAAAACATAGGTTTCAGCGGCGTTATAGTTAGCTGGACATTTCCCTCGTACAAAACCCTAGAAATTCCCCTGTTATAGTTAGTTCAGCTAACTATAACTCGCACCCCCGCAATGCACTGCTGATGACGTCACATATTACATCACTCATGACATGGTCAGTGACATCACTGATGACATCACTGATGACATCTCAAATGACATCACTGATGACATCACTGATGACATCATCCACGTGATAAATTAGTGCATCTTCTCACACCCTAATATAACCTTTGATACACCGACTCAAAATTTCAGACGGCCATTTTGAAAACCATAGATACTCCAATACCAATAACTACATACCCACTCATTGACTCTTAGGTCTACATACACCTCCACTCACTCACCTGTACTGTCACTACAGGACAATCATATGCATTTATACACCTATATAGACACTCACACACCGCCAATCATCCATTGAGGTACAGACACACCTAGTCAGTCATGCAAATAATTAATTACAGTCCAATTTACTCACCTACACAGTTAAACACACTCATGTTCACTTACTCATAAAAATTCTAACAAATTCTGACGCTCTTATGCAATTACTGATACAAGCGCACACTCATCCATACAGCCACTCCCAAAATCACACACTCTCACATATAAATAGTTATATACTCTTACACACATATACACTGTGTTTCACATATGTAGTTACTGACACATGTACAACTTAGATATACATTCAATTACTAACACACCCTTACATACAGTCACCCAACCATACAGTCCATCACAGATGCACTCTTAAAACCATGCACCCACTGAATCACCCACTCACACATCTATGCACAGTCGCACACACCCTACCCACACAAACACTCAGGCACCCATACAGATACTCAGACAACCAATCAATAACCCATATAGACACTCATATAGCTATTCACAAAACCATGCAGCCACTTATACACCAACACACAGACACATACAGACATTCACACAGTTTAGTCACTAGTCTGCAGTAAGATACATTTAATGACTCACTTATAGAGTCAATTACACACCTAGAATATCACCCATTCACACACTTATACACCCACTCATTCTTCCATAGGCCTTTCACTATAAATATATAAAACATATTTAAACTTTTCAGAAAAACACACATTCACTGGATGATGTCATCAGGGATGTCATTTCAGATGTCATCAGTGATGTCATCAGTGATGTCACTGACCATGTCATGAGTGATGTAATATGTGACGTCATCAGCAGTGCATTGCTGGGGCACGAGTTATAGTTAGCTGAACTAACTATAACAGGGGAATTTCTAGGGTTTTGTACGAGGGAAATGTCCAGCCAACTATAACGCCCCTGAAACCTATGTTTTTTTTAGTGAATATATATATATATATATATATATATATATTAAACCACAGTTTGCTCAGCAAATAAGGGCGCACTCAGGAAACAGTAATCATCCTCTGGGCTCTGCAGAAGCTTTAATAATAACAACAGCCTGACGCGTTTCGGAAAACATTTCCTTATTCACAAGCATTTGTCCAAAGTCTCGCGTTACTGCAGCACTGAATTTGAATTACCTGCCCTCCAATGGGCTTCTCAGATGAGACCCCAGTGCTTGCTGGGACATTAAACCACAGTTTGCTCAGCAAATAAGGGCGCACTCAGGAAACAGTAATCATCCTCTGGGCTCTGCAGAAGCTTTAATAATAACAACAGCCACGGACGCTTTGCCGGCTCATTGAAGTGCCGATTCAAATGATTTTCCTTCCCATACAAGGGTGAATGTAGGCTGCAGCACTGCAAGTCCCAGCAAGCACTGGGGTCTCATCTGAGAAGCCCATTGGAGGGCAGGTAATTCAAATTCAGTGCTGCAGTAACGCGAGACTTTGGACAAATGCCTATGAATAAGGAAATGTTTTCCGAAACGCGTCAGGCTGTTGTTATTATTAAAGCTTCTGCAGAGCCCAGAGGATGATTACTGTTTCCTGAGTGCGCCCTTATTTGCTGAGCAAACTGTGGTTTAATGTATGCGCGCCGGCTCCGGGCGTGAAGGGCTGCACCACCCAGCGGATTTGATGGGGCCACGAGGCGCAGAATTTGCTGTCGCCGCATATGTGGGGAAACAAGCCATGGATTATGGGCTCCACGGACGCTTTGCCGGCTCATTGAAGTGCCGATTCAAATGATTTTCCTTCCCATACAAGGGTGAATGTAGGCTGCAGCACTGCAAGTCCCAGCAAGCACTGGGGTCTCATCTGAGAAGCCCATTGGAGGGCAGGTAATTCAAATTCAGTGCTGCAGTAACGCGAGACTTTGGACAAATGCCTATGAATAAGGAAATGTTTTCCGAAACGCGTCAGGCTGTTGTTATTATTAAAGCTTCTGCAGAGCCCAGAGGATGATTACTGTTTCCTGAGTGCGCCCTTATTTGCTGAGCAAACTGTGGTTTAATGTATGCGCGCCGGCTCTGGGCGTGAAGGGCTGCACCACCCAGCGGATTTGATGGGGCCACGAGGCGCAGAATTTGCTGTCGCCGCATATGTGGGGAAACAAGCCATGGATTATGGGCTCCACGGACGCTTTGCCGGCTCATTGAAGTGCCGATTCAAATGATTTTCCTTCCCATACAAGGGTGAATGTAGGCTGCAGCACTGCAAGTCCCAGCAAGCACTGGGGTCTCATCTGAGAAGCCCATTGGAGGGCAGGTAATTCAAATTCAGTGCTGCAGTAACGCGAGACTTTGGACAAATGCCTATGAATAAGGAAATGTTTTCCGAAACGCATCAGGCTGTTGTTATTATTAAAGCTTCTGCAGAGCCCAGAGGATGATTACTGTTTCCTGAGTGCGCCCTTATTTGCTGAGCAAACTGTGGTTTAATATATATATATATATATATATATATTACCTACTGGCGGTCGCCAGTAGGTAGTTATAGTTAGGACCACGTTTCCATAGGAAATCCGCAACATTCTATTTTGAATAACTTTTGCGCCGGTCGACGAATCCTTGCGAATGTTTCAAAATAGGTGGGGTGCTACGCTCCGCTCCTACCCTGAAAGTCTCGGGGGGATTCGTCAAGCGGGGGCTGAGATAAAAGGGGGGTCCCAAAACGCGTTTTTCCCATGCATTTTTCCATAGGACCTTTAGACACAGCTACAGCCCGAACGGCTGAACAGAATTACTTGAAATTTGGCAGAGAGGTAGTCCTCAGGTCAAGGAAGTGCCTTTTGGTGTAAATCTGTTCAGTAGATTCTGAGAAAATAGCCTTTAAATCAATATATATATCTGAGCCAGCTTACGGTGCGCTTACGGTGCGCTTACCGTACGCGTACGGTGGCGTGCGCGAGCGCGATTCTGATTGGCCCTTAGATCTTAGTAAACATTAGAATCGGTCGAAACCAGGAAGCGGCGGCCGCCATTTTGTCTCTCGCACTCTGAGGGGGGAGCTGATAAACAAATGCCAAAAACATATAAAGGGGCTGTTTAGACAGCGCCCATGCACATAACCATGTTAGTTGAGTCTTCAAAGATCCCCCAAGGCAAAAAACGGTAATTTTTTATTTTTCGAAAATTTCTCCGATTACGCTTACCGTACGCTTACCGTACGCGTACGGTAAATAATTATTTAAAAAAAAAACCCCGCTCTCTCCACCCCGTGTGCAAATGGTGGCCGAAGGCCACCATTTTTGCATGGCATATAAGAGCACAGCATTTCCCCAAAAAATTTCAACAGATTACCTATCACAAGGAAGCGCATAATATGTCCTCCATGTGCGCACGGTGCGCGAAGCGCATCGTGCGTACATGGCCCATCTAGCGTAACGTGGGCACGCGGTGCGCGTAGCGCACCGCGTGCCCACCGTGCGTGCACGGCACTAACTGCGTAAAGTGTGCGCACGGTGCGCGAAGCGCACCGCGTGCTCACTGTGCGCATCGTGCGCACACGGAACGAACTGCGTTAAGTGGGCGCGCACGCCACGAATGGCGTAAAGTAACTTAGCATTTAAAAAACCGTACAAATTCACTGAAAAAACCATAGGTTTCACACACGTTATAGTTAGGAATTAGCATTTAAAAAACCTTGCAAATTCACTGAAAAAAACATAGGTTTCACACATGTTATAGTTAGCGGAAATTTTACTGATAAAAAACCAATGAAATTCCCCCGTTATAGTTAGTGCAGGAAACTATAACTCACGCGACCGCAATCTTCTGCTTATGACATATGTGTCTTTATGAAAAGAAATTTTTTGTAATATATGTAGAGCTAAAAATTTATGGAAGAAGGCATGGGCAAATAAGTGTCTAAATACAGTATTAGCATCAGCAGAGGATTGCGGTCGCGTGAGTTATAGTTTCCTGCACTAACTATAACGGGGGAATTTCATTGGTTTTTTATCAGTAAAATTTCCGCTAACTATAACATGTGTGAAACCTATGGTTTTTTCAGTGAATATATATATATATATATATATATATATATATATATATATATATATATATATACTATTTTCCTCACCTGTACTGTGCGGTCAACAATCCAGATGTTCCCAGTATCATAGGTCCTGATGAGACCCCACATCTTAGAGAGGGTCGAAATGCTGTCGACAATTTTGATGAAAACGAACCACTGTCACAGCACTTATTATTGTATAAAGTTGATGCATATCTTGAGAAAATGTCAATTATGGTTATTTTCGGTGAAAAAATACATGAAACCTTGTAAATATTGTCACATTATGTCGCTTAACTGTTAGGTTCGTGCTACACTTGGGACACCTCTTCACAAATGCTTTACTTTTTGTGTAATTGGTTGATATGTATTGTGTGAATAATACAAACAAATGTGTATAACGAAACCCTTAGTGTGTCTGGTCCCTCTTTCAATGACATCAACATAACATTTCTATCGCGATTGCACACTAGTATAATTATATATATAGATATATACTATTCCACGGGAACCATTGTTTTCTTGTCATAATTAGTTACCCTCGTTCCGCTGTGAGTAGGGTTCCCTTGTTCTCCCCTCTCGGCTCAGGGTATTGTAGCAGTGCATGAGTTAGTGCATGAGTCATTGCATGAGTGCATGGGTAGTGACTGGATGATTAGAGTGCTCCAAAGAGAGTGCATGGTGAATTTATAAGTGTTTGAGTTTTGGCGGAGTGATTGCATAAGTACGCACATGTCATATCAGGCCCGTCCCCTCCATTCACCACTGTGCAAACGCGCCCCCTGGCGCGTTTTACTTTGGGGGATTAATTCCCCTTGAATCCTGAGGCTCCCTGGGGGCCAATTAGCCCACCAGGTACCTCCAGGAAGCGCCACAGAGCTGCGTTGCAGAGAGGTGGTCCGAGGCCATGCTCCTTTTTACACCTCTCTGCAACACAACTCTGTGGCGCTTACTGGACATACCTGGTGGGCTACTTGGCCCCCAGGGACCCTCAGGATTCAAGGGTACTTAATCACCCAACTTAAAACGTGCCACAAGGCGCGTTTGCACACTTGTCACATCATTCCACGCCCCCTCCCTGCACCACTGTGCAAACGCATCCCCGGTGCGTTGTAAATTGGGGGATTAAGTCCCCTTGAGTCCTGAGGGTCCATGGGGGCCAACTAGCCTACCAGCTACCACCAGTAAGCGCCACAGAGCTGCATTGCAGAGAGGTGTAAAAAGGGGCATGGCCTCTCAACACCTCTCTGCAGCAGCTCCCTGGCACATACTGGAAGTACCTAGTGGGGTAGTTCACCCCCCGGGACCCTCAGGATTGAAGGGGACTTAATCGCCCAATTTACAATGTGCCAGGGGGTGCGTTTGTACACTTGCTATGTCAGGCCTCGCCCCTTCCCTTCGCCACTGTGCAGAGGTGTAAAAAGGGGCGTGACCTCTCAACACCTCTCTGCAACACAGCTCCCTGGCACATACTGGAGGAACATGGTGGGATAGTTGGCCCCCAGGGACCCTCAGGATTCAAGGGGACTTAATCCCTCAACATAAAACGTGACACAGGGCGCATTGTAAATTGGGTGATTTAGTCCCCTTGAGTCCTAAGGGTCCATGGGGGGCAACTAGCCCACCAGCTACCTCCAGTAAGCGCCACAGAGCTGCATTGCAGAGAGGTGTAAAAAGGGGCATGGCCTCTCAAAACCTCTCTGCAGCAGCTCCCTGCTGCCTACTGGAGGTACCTGGTGGGCTAGTTCACCCCCAGGGACGCTCAGGATTCAAGGGGACTTAATCCCACAACTTAAAATACACCACAGGGCACGTTTGCACACTTGTCACATCAGGCCACGCCCCCTCCCTGCACCACTGTGCAAACGCCCCCATGAAGCCTTGTAAATTGGGGGATTAAATCCCCTTGAGTCCTGAGGGTCCCTGGGAGCCAACTAGCCCACCAGATACCTCTAGTAAGCGCCAGAGCTGCGTTGCAGAGAGGTGTAAAAAGGGGCGTGGTCTCTCAACATTTCTCTGCAACGCAGCTCCCTGGCACATACTGGAAGTAACTGGTGGGGTAGTTCACCCCAGGGACCCTCAGGATTGAATGCGACTTAATCGCCCAATTTACAATGTGCCAGGCGGTGGCTTTTAACACTTGCTATGTCAGGCCCACCCCTTCCCTTCACCACTGTGCAGAGGTGTACAAAGGGGCATGGCCTCTCAACACCTCTCTGCAACGCAGCTCCCTGGCACATACTGGAGGGACCTGGTGGGATAGTTGGCCCCCAGGGACCCTCAGGATTCAAGGGGACTTAATCCCTCAACATAAAATGTGACACCGGGCGCGTTTGCACACTTGTCACATCAGGCCACAGCACCACTCTGCACCACTGTGCAAATGCACCCCCTGGTGCGTTGTAAATTGGTGGATTAAGTCCCCTTGAGTCCTGAGGGTCCCTGGGGGCAAACTAGCCCACCCGCTACCTCCAATAAGTGCCAAAGAGCTACATCGCAGAGTGGTGTAAAAAGGGGCGTGGCCGTGGACCACCTCTGTACAACGCAGCTCCCTGGTGCTTTCTGGAGGTACCAGGTGGGCTAATTGGCCCCCAGGGACCCTCAGGATTCAAGGGGACTTAATCCCCCAACTTAAAACACACCACTTGGCGCGTTTGCACACTTGTCACATCAGGCCACGCCCCCTCCCTGTACCACTGTGCAAACACACCCCTGGAGCATTGTAAATTGGGGGATTGAATCCCCTTCAGTCCTGAGGGTCCCTGGGGGCCACCTAGCCCACCAGATACCTCCAGTAAGCGCCACAGAGCTGCGTTGCAGAGAGGTGTAAAAAATGGTGTGGCCTCTCAACACCTCTCTGCAACGCAGCTCCCTAGCGCATACTGTTAGTACCTGGTGGGCTAGTTCACCCCCAGTGACCCTCAGGATTGAAAGGGACTCAATCCCCCAATTTACAATGTGACGGGTTTGGTTTTGCACACTTGCTATTTCAGGCCCCGCCCTCTCCCTTCACCACTGTGCAAATGTGCCCCCTGGCACGTTTTAAGTTTGGGGATTAATTCTACTTGAGTCCTAATGATCTCTGGGGGCCAACTATCCCACCAGGTACCTCCAGTAAGCGCCACAGAGCTCCGTTGCAGAGAGGTGTAAAAAAGGGCGTGGCCTCTGAACACCTCTCTGCAATGCAGCTCCCTTGCATATACTGGAGGTACCTGGTGGGCTAGTTGACCCCCAGGGACCCTCAGGATTCAAGGGGACTTAATCCCCCAACTTAAAACGCACCACAGGGCGCGTTTGCATAGTTGTCACATCAGGCCATGCCCCCTCCCTGCACCACTGTGCAAATGCGCCCCCTGGAGCGTTGTAAATTGGGGGGATTACATCCCCTTGAGTACTGAGGGTCCCTCGGGGCCAACTAGCCCACCAGCTACCACCAGTAAGCGCCAGAGAGCTGCGTTGAAGAGAGGTGGAAAAAGGGGCGTGGCCTCTCAACACCTCTCTGCAGCAGCTCCCTCGCGCATACTGGAGGTACCTGGTGGGCTAGTTCGCCCCCAGGGACCCTCAGGATTGAAGGGGACTTAATCCCCCAATTTACAATGTAAAGGGGGTGGGTTTGCACACTTGCTATGTCAGGCCCTCCCCCTCCCTTCACCATTGTGCAAATGTGCCCCCTGGTGTGTTGTAAATTGGGGGATTAAGTCCCCTTGAGTCCTGAGGGTTCCTCGGGGCCAATTAGCCCACCAGCTACCTCCAGTAAGCGCCACAGAGCTGTGTTGCAGACAGGTGTAAAAAGGGACGTGGCCTCTCAAAACTTCTCTGCAGCAGCTCCTTGGCACATACTGGAGGTACCTGGTGGGCTAGTTCGCCCCCAGGGACCCTCAGGATTGAAGGGGACTTAATCCCCCATTTACAATGTGCCTGGGGGTGGGTTTGCACACTTGCCATGTCAGGCCCCTCCCCTTCCCTTCACCACTGTGCAAACGCGCCCCCTGGCTTGTTTTAAGTTGGGGAATTAATTCCCCTTGAGTCCTGAGGGTCCCTGGGGGCCAGCTAGCCCACCAGCTACCTCCAGTAAGTGCCACAGAGCTGCGCTGCAGAGAGGTGTAAAAAGGGGTGTGGCCTCTAAACACTTCTCTGCAACGCAGCTCCCTGGCGCATACTGGAGGGACCTGGTGGGCTAGTTGGCCCCCAGGGACCCTCAGGATTCAAGGGGAATTGATCCCCCAACTTAAAACATGCCACAGGGTGCGTTTGCCACTTGTCACATCAGGCCACGCCTCCTCCCTGCACCACTGTGCAAACGCATCCCCTGGAGCCTTGTAAATTGGGGGATTAAATCCCCTTGAGTCCTGAGGGTCCCTCGGGGCCAACTAGCCCACCAGCTACCACCTGTAGGCGCCACAGAGCTGCATTGAAGAGAGGGGCGTGGACTCTCAACACCTCTCTGCAGCAGCTCCCTGGCACATACTGGAGGTACCTGGTGAGCTAGTTCGCCCCCAGGGACCCTCAGGATTGAAGGGGACTTAATCCCCCAATTTACAATGTAAAGGGGGTGGGTTTGCACACTTGCTATGTCAGGCCCCGCCCCCTCGCTTCACCACTGTGCAAACGCGCCCCCTGGTGCGTTTTAAGTTTTGGAATCAATTCCCCTTGCGTCCCTGGGGGCCAGCTAGCCCACCAGGTACCTCTAGTAAGCGCCACAGAGCTGTGTTGCAGACAGGTGTAAAAAGGGGCGTTGCCTCTCAAAACTTCTCTGCAGCAGCTCATTGGCACATACTGGAGGTACCTGGTGGATGTATGACGTTACAACGCATGCTATTACAACGCATACCATTACAACGCATTTTTTACAACGCAAATACTACTACAACGCATTACTTTACAACGAATACTTTTACAACGCAAAACCTATTAAAATACTGAAAAGTGCTGTTACAACAAAATCTATTACAACGCATACCATTACAACGCGAATTTTTTTTATTTTTATTTAAAAGTACAATAAAATCTGGCACGGGATGCAGGGAAATTAGGGGTTTTAGGGTAGGGAAGTGTATTAAAATGTGGAGAAAAACTGTACGTAAATCTACTGAAATGCATTACCAAATTAATACTAGAGTATTAAAATTAATACTCGAGTATTAAAATTAATACTCAAAATCCCCCCTAAAATTCCGTTTTCACACATTTCAAAGTTTTACAAAAAGAACGAAAGATTTAACAACAGTACATACACATTTTTATCATGATTACATCGGAAAGTAAGTAAACAGAGTAAAACAGAAGACACATACACATAGGCGCCATTTTATCCATCTCACTTGTAAAACTTGTCCTACAACACTTTCTATGAAAACAATACCAAAAGACATGTTCCAAAATGGATGCCAAAACGGAGCAAATGAATGAAAACAATACATTTTTAAATGCTTTTTTAAATTATCATTTTCCACATTAAAATAAAGTATAAAAAAAAACACAACGAACGCAGTTTTTAAAAAAATTAATAGTGACACAGAGTAAAACTTATAAATACCAGGAAGACACCATTTTGCAATCAGTTGATTATCAACTACCAGAGAGACCAGACGTCAAAACCTGACCCTCTGTCACCTCCACTGCGACCTCCTCAGAGAGAGCACTGAATTCGTTCGGAAAAGCATTATTAGTTTGCAACTACTAGTAAGTCAGTAAAATATTTTTACACCTTGCTTTAGCGTAAAATATGTTTGCTTTCCATACAAAATACATTTTAAAATTTTTAATATTAACTTTTAAAATGTACTGTTTCTAATTTGTTATCACTAAAAATATATACCAAGTTAAAACAACTACTTTCTTTTCCAAAAACAGAAACTTGCAATATATTGAGAATCAAGAATTGGTGTACCTAATTTTGCATCACCTCCACGTATTCGACTCACCTTTACTATTGTGAAGGTAAATGTTATTTAATTTTAATTATTTCACTTTAAAAATATATTTTTAGCATTAGCTAAAGTGTTGTATGGCAAAGGTGATTTTTTTTTTTTTTCCTCATTCTCACTACATCATAAACGAAATTATACCATGGTGCAGGGGTAACAATTACTAATAAGACTTCAGTTAGGTACTACATCTGAAAAAGCGTTTCATGTTACTGGGGTAACTATTAGTATTCTAAGTCCCAGAATGTTCAGCAGTAGAGTAATTGAGTGATAGTGTAGGTGTATCCATTATTACTCTTATTTTAAAATGCATTCAATGTGTATTATGTTTTGCTTAACCAATTGTTACTCATACTCATTTGTCAAATATCATATTTTTCAAAAATTGGTAATTTTGTTTTAACCAACGTTGGCTAAGTAACATTAATTTATAAAACTTTTTTTTATTTCCAGAGTAAATCGGTTACAAGTTTCAGGATTAATTTAATATAAAAAATAACTTTATCCTGCAGCCAGCATTACCTTAAAGGCACGAGAACAAACAACAACTGAAAAAGGTATTTTACATTTTCAGTGTTATATTTTCCACAATTTAATAGTCATTCCTTTTGCTATTGTTACTCCAGTAAAGTGCAGAAATAGGATAACTGATGGATAGTGTAGGGGTACAATTAAGTATTCTAACTCCAGGAAGGTGCAGCAGAAGGGAAAGTGTTGGATGGTGTAGGGGTACATTTCTCTATTTTAACTCCAGGAAGGTGCAGTAGTTAGGAAAGGGTTATGTAGTATTAGTTATATTCTATGTCATAATTTATAAAAGTTAATCAGAATTTACATTTTTAAACAACGTTAAGTTATTTTATTTCCTCTTTTTTTTCCCAAGACAATTGTTTGTTTCGTTGCTGAAAGATTCAGTCCATCACATACGTTACAACTCCAGCCAACAGGCCAATTCAACTTAAGAAGCCTCACCAAGAAAAGCAATTTCAAAAAAACAAGGTATTGTTATACAGCATTGTTTTTAAACCTTCAATATGTTAGACTAACCATTTAATTGTTAATTAAAAAAAGAGTTGCAGTTTGAAGATTTTTTTTTCATAACTCCAGGTTGGTGCAGCAGTAGGGAAAGTGTTGGATGGTGTTGGGGTGCAATTTACTATTCCAACTCCAGGAAGGTGCAGCAGTAGGGAACATTTTGGATGGTGTAGGGGTGCAATTTACTATTCCAACTCCAGGAAGGTGCAGCAGTAGGGAAAGTGTTGGATGGTGTAGGGGTGCAATTTACTATTCCAACTCCAGGAAGGTGCAGCAGTAGGGAAAGTGTTGGATGGTGTAGGGGTGCAATTTACTATTCCAACTCCAGGAAGGTGCAACAGTAGGGAAAGTGTTGGATGGTGTAGGGGTGCAATTTTCTATTCCAACTCCAGGAAGGTGCAACAGTAGGGAAAGTGTTATGTACTATAAGTTAAAATGAATATCATTTTTGCAAAAAGTTATTGTAAATTCGCATTTCACTACAACGTTCAGTTTTCTCATTTTATCCTTTTATCACTTTTGCAGACAATTGTGTTTGTTTTACGATTCCAATCAACACATAAGTGTCTACTCCAGCCTGCAGGCCATTCCCACATCAGAAGACTCACCAAGAAAACCAATTCCAAAAAAACAAGGTATTTTTATACAACATTATAAGGTGCAGCAGTATGGAAAGTGTTGGATGGTGTAGGGGTGCAATTTACTATTCCAACTCCAGAAAGGTGCAGCAGTAGGGAAAGTGTTGGATGTTGTAGGGGTGCAATTTACTATTCCAACTCCAGGAAGGTGCAGCAGTAAGGAAAGTGTTGGATGGTGTAGGGGTGCAATTTACTATTCCAACTCCAGGAAGGTGCAGCAGTAGGGAAAGTGTTGGATGGTGTAGGGGTGCAATTTACTATTCCAACTCCAGGAAGGAGCAGCAGTAGGGAAAGTGTTGGATGGTGTAGGGGTGCAATTTACTATTCCAACTCCAGGAAGGTGCAGCAGTAGGGAAAGTGTTGGATGTTGTAGGGGTGCAATTTACTATTCCAACTCCAGGAAGGTGCAGCAGTAGGGAAAGTGTTGGATGGTGTAGGGGTGCAATTTACTATTCCAACTCCAGGAAGGTGCAGCAGTAGGGAAAGTGTTGGATGGTGTAGGGGTGCAATTTACTATTCCAACTCCAGGAAGGTGCAACAGTAGGGAAAGTGTTGGATGGTGTAGGGGTGCAATTTTCTATTCCAACTCCAGGAAGGTGCAGCAGTAGGGAAAGTGTTGGATGGTGTAGGGGTGCAATTTACTATTCCAACTCCAGGAAGGTGCAGCAGTAGGGAAAGTGTTGGATGGTGTAGGGGTGCAATTTACTATTCCAACTCCAGGAAGGTGCAGCAGTAGGGAAAGTGTTGGATGGTGTAGGGGTGCAATTTACTATTCCAACTCCAGGAAGGTGCAGCAGTAGGGAAAGTGTTGGATGGTGTAGGGGTGCAATTTACTATTCCAACTCCAGGAAGGTGCAGCAGTAGGGAAAGTGTTGGATGTTGTAGGGGTGCAATTTACTATTCCAACTCCAGGAAGGTGCAGCAGTAGGGAAAGTGTTGGATGGTGTAGGGGTGCAATTTACTATTCCAACTCCAGGAAGGTGCAGCAGTAGGGAAAGTGTTGGATGGTGTAGGGGTGCAATTTACTATTCCAACTCCAGGAAGGTGCAACAGTAGGGAAAGTGTTGGATGGTGTAGGGGTGCAATTTTCTATTCCAACTCCAGGAAGGTGCAGCAGTAGGGAAAGTGTTGGATGGTGTAGGGGTGCAATTTACTATTCCAACTCCAGGAAGGTGCAGCAGTAGGGAAAGTGTTGGATGGTGTAGGGGTACAATTTACTATTCCAACTCCAGGAAGGTGCAGCAGTAGGGAAAGTGTTGGATGGTGTAGGGGTGCAATTTACTATTCCAACTCCAGGAAGGTGCAGCAGTAGGGAAAGTGTTGGATGGTGTAGGGGTGCAATTTACTATTCCAACTCCAGGAATGTGCAGCAGTAGGGAAAGTGTTGGATGGTGTAGGGGTGCAATTTACTATTCCAACTCCAGGAAGGTGCAGCAGTAGGGAAAGTGTTGGATGGTGTAGGGGTGCAATTTACTATTCCAACTCCAGGAAGGTGCAGCAGTAGGGAAAGTGTTGGATGTTGTAGGGGTGCAATTTACTATTCCAACTCCAGGAAGGTGCAGCAGTAGGGAAAGTGTTGGATGGTGTAGGGGTGCAATTTACTATTCCAACTCCAGGAAGGTGCAGCAGTAGGGAAAGTGTTGGATGGTGTAGGGGTGCAATTTACTATTCTAACTCCAGGAAGGTGCAGCAGTAGGGAAAGTGTTGGATGGTGTAACTGTTACATTTTAGGTATTTCATTTAATTTTTCAGGCTAATTTGTTTTTCTTCTCTTCTCTTTTCAGATAATGTCTAGTCTGGAAGCTGCGAAGTATATTAAATCCAGGAAGGGCAAAAATTTATTAAACCATGGAGGATACATATATAGTAAGGAAAGAATAAGTTTAACTAGAAATCATTGGAGGTGTGTGCAATACTACACTACGCATTGCAGTGGCAGAGCGGTTACTGTTGATAATTTAGTTGTGAAAACCACAGAACATAACCACTCTGCCTCTGCAATGGAGGTAGAAATTAGAGAAACAGTGAACGAAATGAAAGCTATTGCAAGCACCTCCAATGATTCTACAGGATCCATTTTAAGAGAGGTTGCACAGCATGTCCCCAGTCATGTTGCTAGTAACATGCCTATAATTCCTAATTTGAGAAGAATTATTCAAAGACAAAAGCAGGCAAGTAACATTCAATTATCTACACCACATTCTTTCTCTGACATTAGAATTCCACATGATCTTTCTATTTCTTTTTCTGATGAACCTTTCCTTCTGCATGACAATGAAAACCCTCAGAAACGAATTCTCATTTTTAGTACCCCACGTAACCTTGCTAAGTTAGAAAGTAGTGAAATTTGGATGATGGATGGGACGTTTAAAAGTACACCCCATCCTTTCACTCAAATTTACACTATACATGCCAAAATTAACAATAGTGTAATTCCCTTAGTATATAGTTTGCTACCTGATAAGACTTCTGCAACATACACTGAACTTTTATCAGTGATTAAAAGTAAAACATCTCAAAGTCCTAGGAAAATAATTATTGATTTTGAATTGAGCATGATCAATGTGATCACTAAAACGTACACGGATACCCAAATTCAGGGATGTTTTTTTCATTTTTCCCAGGCATTTTGGCGTAAATTACAAAAAACATCCCTAGTTGCAGAATATTCTCTTGATAGCAAACTACAATTTGAACTAAAAAAATTAACAGCACTTTGTTTTGTTGCTCCCGATAGTGTGGACGAGTACTACACTGCAATTATAGAATCTGTTTATTATACGAGTAACGAAGAAAAATTGGCACCCATTCTAAATTATTTCGAGGACACATAGATTGGACACCTAAGCAGATCGGGTCGCAGGAGGAAGCCACGATTCCATGTGGAGTGGTGGAACTGCTACACGAGTTGTTTAGAGGGAGAAGCAAAAACAAACAATGCCATTGAGGGATGGCATAACTCCTTCAACCACACAATTGGCAAACCTCATCCAAACTTCTACTCTTTTTTGGAAACTTTGAAGAAGGAGCAAAGTTTTCAAGAAATGAGAATAGCCCAAACACTCGCAGGTAGTCTAAACCCACGAGTAACAGTCAAAACAAGGGAAATGTCTGAGAGACTATTGGCTATTGTACAACAATTTTCGTTGTGTGTGGCTATAGACTACCTGGAAAATCTTTCTAACATTCTTTCTTTCTAAAATTATTTTTTTACTTACTTTCTTGCTTTGCTTCAAATTTAAATATTTTTCAAATTACAATTGGCATAAAAAAAGTTTTCAAACAAACAAGTCGGGTCCTTTTTTTTTTTTTCAAATCTTCATTTCTAGCAAAACTACCAATGTCATCAAATTTACTGTCCCATAGTATTGGACCAATTTTTCAACATCCGAACGCCATTAATTTAATTACAGAAAACTTCGTTTTTTATTTCCGACCTAAAAAATCACCAAAACTCAAACCAATCTAAATTGTACATGTCAAGCCATAATCCAAAATGCACATTGCTGCATAAACACCAATTTGTATTCAATCATTAATTCCCAAAATTTACGAGTCCGCTATTTTTTTTCACTTAGAAAAGACGATCAAAATCACTTTATTTTGTTCCAAAGTAAAGAAATAAACTTTGTGAACAGTAACTTTAAATTTTTTAACAGTTACATACATTTTTTAAATAAACAAATAACTTTTCGCGACCCGACATAGGCATACATTAATGACATTATTGTGGACATGTTTAAAAACATTTAAAACATCAATTAGTTTTCCCGCAACCTCTCCTTATTCTTTCCTCACTATATATGTATCACTATTAAAGGTTTAATCTATAATTTAAAGTGAAAATATTTCCTACCTGGACGCAGATCAGCTTCCTGCTGCTTTCTCCTCCGATGCTCTTCAAAATGGCGCATTACGTCGACGCTCACGTCATTACGTCATCGCGTGCATCAATATTTATAACGGACTACTTTATTTAACTAATCTGTAAATAAATGTTTAAAAATGTAATTAAAATATTTATATGTTTTCTAAAAAATGTTACTTGCTTTGCAAAAATAAATAAAAATATGGTTTATTTTTTATGGTTTTTTCAATAAATAAATATTTCGAAAACATTATTTGTTTACTGTTATTATTTTTTAAATTGTAATTTATTCTTTTAAAATGTAAATTTTTTAATGTAAATTTACTAAATGTGTTCCTTACCTCGACTCTATTGTCTTTTTCCTTCAAAACTTGCTCTTTCTTCTCTTTCTGATCCTTCTTTTCTTGTTCCGCGGGTTGTATATTCTGAAGGTGCCAAAATAAATGAAGGACAAATAAGCTCATAGACTTCAATGCAAAAGCGTGGGAATTTTTTTTTAAAGTAAGTTCTTTTTTTCCTGCTCTATTTTCTTTAGGTATTATTATTTCTGAAATGCATTTCTTATTACTCTTTTAATATTAAAAATATTTCTATTTTTTTTTTCTTTTTTTTTAACATTTCTCTAATTTTTTATTATAATACTCCAAAAGTACTCTTCCTTTTTTTTGACAAACATTAAACTTTATATAAGAAACTTAAAAATACTCTAGTATTAATCTTTCTTAATACTATTTTTTTTTTAATTTACTGTTATTAATTTTAAATAATTGGTCTAGTATTAATATTTAATATTAATCCTTATTTAACTTTTAATTACATATTTTATTTAAATTAAAATTACTCAATTATTAATTTCTCATAATACAATTCTTTTATTAGAAAAATACTCAAGTATTAATATTTTATTAAACTACTCACACTTATATTTTTAAATTTAAATTAAAATATACTCTTTGTATTTTGAAAAATACTCAAGTATTAATTTAACTTAAAAAATACTCTTTTATATTAGAAAAATACTCAAGTATTAATATTTTGTTAAACTACTCACATTTTTAAATTTATTTAAAAAAAAAAACATTAAATTATACGATATATATTTATTTAAGTTAAAATCCCAAAATTAAAAAATGCGTTGTAATAGTATATGCGTTGTAAAAGTACTTACCATATAACATCATGCGTTGTAAATGCATGCGTTGTAAATGCATGCGTTGTAAAGGCATTTTCAAAGAATGCGTTGTAATGGTATATGCGTTGTAAAAGTACTTACCATATAATAGCATGCGTTGTAAAAGCATGCGTTGTAAAAGCTTTTGCGTTGTAAAAAATGCGTTGTAATAGCATAGCGTTGTAAAAGTTGCGTTGTAAAGGTAGTTCCCCGTACCTGGTGGGCTAGTTCACCCCCAGGGACCCTCAGGATTGAAGGGGACTTAATCCCCAAATTTACAATGTGCCAGGTGGTGCATTTGCACACTTGCTATGTCAGGCCCCGCCCCTTCCCTTCACCACTGTGCAAACGCACCCCCTGGCACATTTTAAGTTGGGGCATTAATTCCCCTTGAGTCCTGATTGTCCCTGGGGGCCAACTAGCCCACCAGGTACCTCCAATAAGTGCCACAGGGCTGCATTGCAGAGAGGTGTAAAAAGGGGCGTGGTCTCTGAACACCTCTCTGCAACGCAGCTCCCTGACACATACTGGAGGTACCTGGTTGTTGTGTTTCTTTACTGTTATCTATTTAGCTCGTGCATGCATGCACGAGCTCGGCACATGTTTATGTTTGTAATCTTGGTTCATGGCAGGATCAGCATGTTCTAGAATAGAGCATGTGATCGTCCCGTGAACCAAGAGTCGGGGACAGTTGGCGAAGACGAGTTGGAGAGGGATCCGGGAGGACGGTTGTCTTGTAACCGGCAGTGCTTTTTGATTCTGTATCTTGAAATAAAGTATTCAAATCTACTTCATCGGAATCTCTACTTAACAATTTTGGCGACGATTGGAAGAAGCACTGATTTCACGAACCCATCTCTTTTTTTTGGATTATTTTTCGATCTCTCCTGGATCGCACTGGCACTAAAGGATTTCTTCACTATTAGCGTGTTTATTCTTCGGAAAGATTTGCGCCTTCTACCGCCTGTGCAGTTGAAATAATTGTTTGTTTTTGAAGGCTTAATTTGACGTTTTATTTGGAAGGAAGCAAGCATCGTGATTCGGCTATAGTTACAAAGAGAAAGTGTGGACCCCGTTTATGCTCTTTATTCCTCTGTGGTGAGCATTTTACAATCGGGTAGCATTTTCATTCCTGTTTTCATTCAAAGTCTACAGGGCAACGTTTCTCTCACCGTGTTCTGCACTGAAGATTCCGTTTGTTCTATTCAAAGCGTAGGCACCCTTGGAGTCTTCGCTCTCAAAGCATTCTGTTGGTTTACATGGAGCGTCTTTTCACGTGGTGACGTCAGCAGGAGTCCTTGTCATCAACGCACCCCGCCTACGAGGAGCGTCTCTTCACGTGTTGATGTCATCAGCTGAAGAGTCCTGATTGGAGCGCAGTTCCTCTGCTCACGTAGAAGTGTTTTCATAATTCAGCTTCAACATTTCACACGAAACGGATGGCGCTCTAACCACTTCTTCAGAGTAATCATCGTTTTAGTTTATTTTCAGGTTTTTTTTTTTTCTCAGATTCAGCTTTATTGAAAGCTTTTCGCTAAGGTACAGTTTTTTTTTAGTTTGTCTTCGATTGTACACTTGATTCGAACATACATTTGTTTTTATTGCTCTCACAGTGACTTTCATTTTGCTTCCAAGTGGATATTCTTGCAATTTTTTAGTAAGGATTTTACAGCATTCATTACGCCGTATAATAGGATGCCTTTCTGTTTAGCTTCTGCTGCGGCTATTTTTCAAAGAGTTATGCAGGATATTTTAAAGGATTGTCACAATGCTGTGTGTTTCCAAGACGATATTCTTGTCTTTGGGGGTGATTCTCTAACACATTTGTCAGAGTTGGAGAAGGTATTCAAGACTCTTTCAGAACATGGGTTGACCATTAAACATTCAAAATGTAAATTTGGAGTAAAATCAGTTTCATATCTGGGTCATGAGCTGTGTAGTGAAGGAAATAAACCTAAAAATGATTTGGTTGAGGCTATTCAATCTGCTCCCCATCCCAAATCGAAAGATGATGTTCGTTCTTTTTTGGGGCTTACTGAATTCTATTCAAAGTATGTTCGAAACTTCTCTTGTCGCACTTTCAATATAAGACAACTTACCAAGAACAAAAATAAGTTCTTATGGTCTAATGAGTGTGAACAGGAATTCAAAGATGTTAAACAAGCGATTTGCTCTGCTACTGCTCTTTCAGGCTTTGAACCTTCACTTACTTGCATCATTACTACTGATGCAAGTTCAAAAGGTTTAGGAGCTGTATTGGGGCAAACATCTCACACTGGTAAAGAGTGTATTATTGCTCATGCTTCTAGAGCGCTCACACCTGCGGAGGAGAAATATTCCACCATTGAAAGAGAGACTTTAGCGTGCATTTGGGCGCTTGAACATTTCAGGGTATTTGTGTGGGGAAAGAAATGTTTGATCAGGAGTGATCATAAACCATTAGTACGTCTTTTAACCACAGAGGGTATGTTGAAGGCTTCTGCTAGAATTGCTCGCATGTCCATGCGTTTGCAGGATTTTATTTACTCCATTGAATATGTACCTGGCAAAGAAAATGTAACGGCTGATTTTTTATCAAGGATGCCATTGCCATTGAAAGAGTGTACTCACAATGTGTGGGATGATTTCCATATTGCGTTAGTCCATGATGAAGGTTCTATGTTCACTGACCGTAAAGCAGACACTGATTCTGTTCTTTCTTTCCTTGATGAAACTTTCACTGAAGAGGGACTTCCGGTACGCCTTATTACGGATAATGGTGTCCAATTTTTATCAAATAAGGCTAAAGCATATTTTAGTAGAGTGGGAATTACTCATTGCACAACTTCATTGTACAATCCTAGCGGTAATGGCACCATTGAAAGGTTCAACAGGGTTCTCAAGAGTGCTGTTCAAATTGCGGGAACTGATAATGATAAGTGGGAACTACAGATTAACAAAACTGTATGGATGTATAGAACTACTTCTAATGTTATGACTGGTTACTCTCCGTTTGAAATCATGAGAGGTAGACTTCCAAGAACCAAATGCAATCCTGATTGGCTATTTAAATCTACTGAGTCCAACATGGATTTCAATATTGTAAAGAAAATCTTCTTAAAAATTACACGAGTGTTAAGGAACGATTTGACAAAAAGAGAGGATCTATTAAGGATCCCATTGTCAGTGTAGGCATGTTAGTCAAGGTTAAGAAACCTTGGAAAGTTACTAAGGGGGAGAGTCAGTTCATGGGTCCCTTTGAGGTAAAAGAACTACTTAAGAATTCAGTGAGGCTCTCTGATGATAAAGTTTGGAATCTAAGTAGAATTGCTGTTCTAAAAGCAGATAAAAAGGTCTATTTAGGTACTAAGGATGATATAAAATTTGAAGATAATCTTGATGATGAAGATTTTGTTATTGTTGATAAGGGTAGGGACAAAGAACCTCAAAATAGTCATATTTGTGATTCTGATGTTATTAATGTTTCTAACAATTGTGGTTCTTCTTTGATCTCTGAGAAACGTCAGAAAAAAAAACCTGGTTGGATGTCTGATTTTGTTTCATTTATCAGAAACAAATTCATTGGTTAAGTTTTATATTTTCTGTATTTGTTTATTAAGGGGGGAAGATGTGTTGTGATTCTTTACTGTTATCTAGTTAGCTCGTGCTTGCATGCACGAGCTCGGCACATGTTTATGTTTGTAATCTTGGTTCATGGCACGATCAGCATGTTCTAGAATAGAGCATGTGATCGTCCCGTGAACCAAGAGTCGGGGACAGTTGGCGAAGACGAGTTGGAGAGGGATCCGGGAGGACGGTTGTCTTGTAACCGGCAGTGCTTTTTGATTCTGTATCTTGAAATAAAGTATTCAAATCTACATCATCGGAATCTCTACTTAACAGTGGTGGGCTAGTTTCCCCCAGGGGACCGCAGGATTGAAGAGAAATGAATTCCCTAACTTAAAACGCGCCACAGGGCGTGTTTGCACACATTACCTCAGGCCCCACACCCTTCCTTTACCATTGTACAAATATTCCTCTAAAATCAGCCGAACTACGAATTCCGATTTACTCACCTGTTATCAGGAGAGAACCCAGGGCTGCATCTTTTAGACCAGCACTGACCCTGAAAAGTAATTCTAAGCGTACTTACCAGTAACTTGTATTTCCTTCCATAGGAATCCATTGTGTGGTTTTCAGCAGAAAAGTTTCCAAGTGTCCATTTTTGAAACGTACAAATATTCTTCTAAAATCAGCCGAACTACGAATTCCAATTTACTCACCTGTTATCAGGAGAGAACCCAGGACTGCATCTTTTAGCCCAGCACTGACCCTGAAAAATAATTCTAAGCATACTTACCAGTAACTTGTATTTCCTTCCATAGTAATCCATTGTGTGGTTTTCAGCAGAAAAGTTTCTAAGTGTCCATTTATTAAACTTACAATTATTCCTCTAAAATCAGCCGAACTACGAATTACGATTTACTCATCTGTTATCAGGAGAGTACCCAGTGCTGCATCTTTTAGACCAGCACTGACCCTGAAAAGTAATTTTAAGCGTACTTAACAGTAACTTGTATTTCCTTCCATAGGAATCCATTGTGTGCTTTTAAGTAGAAAAGTGTCTATTTTCACAAACTAAAAATATTCCTAAAAAATCGTCTGTATGACTTAAACACATTCTTTCAACTGTTTACAGGAGATTCACCTGTTCTGGATCCAGGATCCACCACTGGGTAAGAAAAAGTAACGATAACACTACTTACCTGCTAAGTGAATTTTCTGCCTTAGGATAACATTGGTGATTCTATGTGAAAACATTTCTAAGTGTCAACTTTTAAAATACAATAATAATCCTTAAAAATCACTACTGTAACCAAAACGCTTTTACTCAACTGTTTACAGGAGATGTCCAAGGACTGAATCTAGCATCCAGTCCTGTGGTTAGAAAAGTAATCCATAAAGTAACTAATTGCATTTGACTAGAAATTCACATTGAACTCAATGTTGCTTTGTGTTTGAAATTGTGTTGCCCATTGCAACAACTGTAACTACTGTACTTAAAAGTCTATTGCCTATTTGCAAAGTATTTAAACTAAAGTAATTAATTCTGAAAAAGATTATTTTGTATTGTAATGTATAACGTAATTAAAAAAATAAAATATCTAAAAATAAACAGTTTAAACAATGTAGTAAATCAGTATCAAAACAATCTGTATAACAATTAATACATTAAAAATTGTCATTTACAAAACCTTTGAAATTCACTGAAAAAACCATAGGTTTCAGGCCTGATATAGTTAGGAATTAGCATTTAAAAAACCTTTGAAATTCACTGAAAAAACCATAGGTTTCAGGCCTGATATAGTTAGGAATAAGCATTTAAAAAACCTTAAAAATTCACTGAAAAAACAATAGGTTTTAGGGGTGTTATAGTTAGCTGGACATTTCACTCGAACAAAACCATTGAAATTTCTTCGATATAGTTAGTTGTACTAACTACATCTCGCGCGCCCGCAATCCACTGCTGATGATGTCACATATTACATCATTCATGACATGGTCAGTGACATCACTGATGACATCTCAAATGACATAACTGATGACAGCACTGATGACATCATCCAGTGAATGTAGTTGGGTTCGTTATTTGAATATGTATGCTGTATATAGCAATTTGCATTGAAGAATGAGTGGATGTATAAATATAAATATCTGAATGGAGGATTTCGTAGCAGTGTGATTGACTGTTTACTTGACTAATTGATAGTGTCTCACTAAATATATTGGATAGTGACTAAACTGTGAATATCTGTATCACTTTGTCAGTTATTGTGTAAACTGCTGCACCAGTTGGTTACTAGCTACGTGAAAGTGTATATTATTTATTGATTAGTTAACTGAGTATTTGTATGGGAGAGTGAATGCGTGTGTGGTTCGGTGGGGGGTGTGTGACTGCCCAAAGATGTGTGAATAGTTGATTCAGTAGGTATATGAAGTTAAAACTACATGTTATAACAGTTGTTTGGGTGAGTGATTATCTTTATGGGTGTGGTAATGAGCCAATATATGTCTCAATGGTACATGTCCAAAAAACTAGAAAAATAAAAGCCAGTGTATGTGTCAGTTGTTGTATATAAATAAGTATACATAAGACTCAGTGATTGTATTAGTGACTGTATGGATAACTGTATACTTGTAATAGTGTTTTAATAACACACCAAGTATGAGTTAGTATCTATATGAATAGCTCATTATTTAGCTACGTCCACGTGAATCCGCAGCGCGGATCGCAGCGCGGGCGAAGCCCGGGCCAAGGGCGGGCCCGTTGTAGCCCGTTTGAGACCGAGAGAGACCGGACCGGGCCACCTCTCTTTCACCCACGGACTAGCGCGTATGTGTTCATTTTATGTCATTCCTATTGCACTTGGTTTTAACTGCTTTTCATACTGACTTGTGGAGGGTACATTGTTGCTATATTATTGTAACTGCCCACTGTGTTGCATCCTAATCGAGCATGGCAGCCAAAGAGGGTAGGAACCATGCGACCAAAGGCAACCTCACCGGTACACTAGATCAATTCATAGTAAGAGCTAATTCGGTGATCGATCAGGGTATTGTCCTCATGGGGCGCAGAGTGTCGCAGGATTTGGCCCTAGCAAGAAGATCTTCTTTGGGCCTCCTTGCATCTGCACGCACCCCAAATGGTACTGGTGCGAGTAGTAACGTCCTCCCTCTAACCCAATTTATTGATGACACCTCAATCAGTGAACTTTCGAGTGATAATGACCCCGCGGTCAACCTAAGAATTACATCCCCCCCCCAGTGACCAGGTCGGGACCGATCCTGCGGAAAAAAAGGGTTACTAAGGAAGGGCTGACAACAAAAACTAAGCCGAAAGCTATCAGGCAAGTTCGCTCCAAGCCAGGGGGAGCTAAATCTGCACAACAAGGCGCAGCTTTAGTGGCCGACTCGGTGGATAGAGATGGACAGGGCAGCTGCACCCTCCCTCCAGCTTCGACTTCTTCTAAGTCCCCTGGGGATCACCCTGTTCAGGTACCAGTTTCTCCCGCATTTATGACACAGCCACCCGGGGACGTAATAGCTCCGCAGCAATTAGATTTATTGCTGCGCACGTTATTGGTACCCCTGGAATCCAGGTTGGAGGGAATAGTGACCCTTCTTACTAAGCTAGAACAACAAATTAAGGGTCTAACTGAGGGTGCTAACAATAATAAAGTACTACCCCCATGCTTTTGCAATTGTCACTGTACCACTACAGCCGGGGTCTTACCAGTCCCCATGGCCCAATGTACAGCCTCACGGCCACCATCCGTCCCAAAAGCTACATCACTGGCAGTTCCAGCCACACTTAACACTCCCTTACTAGTACAGCATGAAGTTAGGTCCCTCACTGATCATCATATAGATAGCAACATCTCGGGAGAGGCCCCCTTGGGTAATAATAGCGACAACGTGAGGACAGCGTGAAAGCGAACCCAGGATGAGGCTACCAGGTCGATTTCTAGAATAGACTTGCCCCCGGAAGCTAGTCCATACTTGGTTGTCCTTACAGGGGTCCCCGAAATTAATGACCACAGCATTGAGGAGTTCTCCAACCTGAAAAATAAGGCAATCCATTGGCTTTCAAACCACAGGCCCTTGCCACCGCAGGTTAGTTGTGAGATCATTATGGTTAGAAGGGTGGGGTGGGTAGGGCACACCCCTAAAAATTTAACCGGCGACTGTGTCATAGTTAACTTTCGGGACGCCAGGACAGCAGATTACATCTGCAACTGGGAAAAACCCCGCTTAGACACCAAAATTGGGGTGCGCCCCCTCTCCTACTTTTACCCAAATGATCACCTGAGGATAGAAGAGAGTGGCTGGACCTATATCCCGCATTTGCTAAGGGGAGGTGGTGGGAAATTAAGACATGTCCCCTCTGATGCAAAATGGGCTTATCCTGTTTGTTCAAACAGGTTTAGCTGTCTCGACCAGGTTGATTGACTGGCTAAGTCAAACTATGTAGTTCAGGGTTTTATGGGGGGTAGTACTCTAGGTCTAGAGCCCATTGAGTTGCCTGAGGAAGGGAATTTGACTCCTGATACTAAGGGGTGCACCTCTATTACAGGGGGGACTAGTAATAGTAATACTATTGGCAATCCCCAAGTGCACTCCCTGCAGTCTTCTGCTCCCCTTCTAATGCCAGCCACTTCCCATAGTGCTAGTTCCACGCTTACTGGGGAAATTGATCCCCATCAGCAGAGTAGTACTTCTTCTTTACCAGATCCCTCATCTCATCACACGCTTCGTCCCCAATGCATGAATTTACTATCATGGAATGTGGCAGGCCTAAAAAACAAGCTAGCATGTCCTGCATGGGGCTCTTTTGTGGACACTGCTGATGTGATTTTATTGCAGGAGACCTGGGCCAGGGACGTGGTCCATAGAGCCGGGTTCGCGTCCTTTAACATCGCAGCTCGGTGGGGAGGCAAGGGCCGCCCTTCTGGTGGTCTGATAACATGGATAGGTGTACACCTGGGTTGCAGGGTGGATTTGATTCAGACCAATTCGGATGATATCCTATGTGTCCAACTGTCCTGGCCTAACTCATACAAACTGGCAGTTGTGAATGTATATTCACGCCCTACTGCTATGGCTAAGGAATCCAACACCGTAGGGGAACTATCATCCCTCCTTGAATCCTTGGACCATGATATTCACTGTGTGATTGCAGGAGACCTCAATTGCCACTTTGAGCCCCTCCAAGGGCTGGGTGAGGGGGCACTGCAGGATGAAGATGAGTTTTGGGGCATCCCGCAGTGCAGGACCACTTATGCAAAGGCATGGACCCCACTGGCTATGCAGATTATGACTTTAACCCTGCAATTTTCAGTCAGGGCGGTTAATGGTCGGATGCCCTCGGACATTCCCTCCAAATGTACCTATAACAAAAAAGATCAAGAATCCCACTTGGACTACTTCATGGTCCAGACCAGGTTGTGGTCTAAAATCGTGGATTTGGAGGTTGTGAATAGATCGGACAGCGATCATAACGCCCTGCTGTTGAGAATGGAATTGCCAAATTCTGCTAAAGCCCATACGGAACCAATCGCCGACCTAGGATTGGTTCTCACCAACAACAGGAGGAGGGTTAAGTGGGAAATCCTGTGCGAAAGGCGGGATGCATTGCCAAGCTTATACTCATCTATTCTTCCCCTGCTCAAAATGGCAAGTGATATCTGGGCCAAAGGGCGGTCCAAGGATAATTCTGCACGTCTCCTTACTGTCCATCGGGAATTAATTGATACCCTTGCAGGCTTTCTAAACCCTATTGTTCCCACTAGGCAACCCAGGACTATCCCCCCATCCTGGTACAATGCCACATGCAGGAGTGCTAAATCTGCTTTGATTAATGCCATCAAAACTGGCAGTGACAAGCTAACAATCTGCACACTCAGGTTTGCCCACAAACAAGTTTTAAAACAGGCTAAGATAGATTGGGATTGGGAGAGATGGGAAAATCTATCATCAGCTCTTGCTAACAAGGAACTGAGTAGATTCTGGGCCATTGTGAATTCAGGGTGCGCGGAACCCCGTAATGCTATCGAAGTTAATCTTGATCCGGGGGTGTGGGAATCCCACTTTAAAACTCTTTACGCTGCCACCTCTGATTTAGATCTTTTGCCCTTTCGGCTACCCTCTGCGGGGGACGCCGAAGTTTTGGAATTCACCGTAGATGATGTTACGATTGCCATAGGAAAACTGGCAACGGGTAAAGCACCTGGTATAGATAAGATACCCGGGGATTTGTTTAAAGATCAGCCTAAGATATGGGCACCGTACCTATGTGCACTCTTCAACTCAATTCTGCACGGTATAGAGGTCCCGGGCTCTTGGTTGGGAGCGGAAATTATACCTATATATAAAAAGGGTTCCCCCCTGCTCCCCGTTAATTACAGGCCCATCAGTCTCATTGACGTCCCACAAAAAATAATGGCAAGACTTATTTTAGATCGCTTGCAGGACTGGATCAATGAGAATGAAATCCTCTCTCCCTATCAGGCTGGTTTTAGAAGTAAAACATCTACCATGGACCAGATCTTCCGTCTAGTAATGCTGTACTGGAAGACTGTGGTATTGGAGGGTGGCAGCCTCCACATGGTATTTGTTGACTTACGCTCTGCGTTTGATACTGTTCCTAGGGGCAAACTTTGCGCTGTTTTACGTGATCTGGGTGTACCCAATTCCCTATTGGGTATATTGGTGAGGCTGCATACTGAGAATTTTGCCCAGGTCAGGTGTGCAAGAGGAGGTGTATTGTCCGACAGGTTCGCTGTAAACAAGGGAGTTAGGCAAGGGTGTGTCTTGGCCCCTACTCTGTTCTGTATATATGTGAATGGACTGATAGCCAGTCTGGATGCAGTCCCTAACAACGATGCACCCAGGTTGGCAGGCAGGAAAGTAGCAGCTATAATGTTTGCTGATGACACCCTGCTCCTTTCCAAGACACCAATGGGTATCCAACGTATATTGGAGGGATTTAACAACTTCTGTAGAGAGCACGGACTACAGATCAATGTAGATAAGACCAAATACATGATTTTTAATCCCCCATTACACACTAGGCCACCACCTACCCTTGATTCAGTTGCACTTGAGAGAGTTCACACCTTTCAATATCTTGGTGTCACACTAAGCGAAAAACTTTCCTGGGGCCCACACCTTGCCAAATCTCAACTCAAACTGACTCAAATAGCTGGGGGAATTTTAAAAATGACAAATGCCTCCACTTATAAACCCATCAGCCCTAGTCTTGAAATTTACAAAAAGAGGGCCAGAGCGGCTGCATTATACGGAGGGGAACTTTGGGGGCACGTCACTAGACCGGGACTGATTAAAGCTGAGAACAACTTCCTGAGACAACTGCTCGCGCTCCCCCAAAGCACACCCTTATTACCGCTGAGGCTCGACTTGGGTATACTTTCCATTCAGGAGGAACTAGCTATCAAACCTCTCAGGTTTTGGAGGAGGATCTGGCTGACCCCCGAGCTTGAGCAGTACAAAACAGAGCTCCAAGAAATACTGAGATTAGGCAGGGCAGCACATATCCCTTGGCTTTCCTACATCAAAGACGAACTTACGAATTTGGTTCTTGCAGATATGTGGGCGAATCCAGCAACAGCTTGTAGTGAGATCTCAGGGAATACATTCACTGAGCTATACAGATCTCGATGTTCTAACGCATGGCTCCATGATTCAAAGAATGGTACCATGGTAAAAGCATTTATAGAGATCAAATCTGTTTACTCATTCAAAGATTTCTTGGATGTAATTTTCCCTGTTATGGCTAGGAAGCTATACATACAATGGAGGTTTGGTGCACTCCCCCTAGCGTGTTTAACAAGCAAATGGACCCAGACTAGGTCCTCACATTGTCTTGGCTGTGGTATGAATAAAGAGGACGAAAGCCACATTCTCTTTTTCTGTCCTCTCTACAGTAGAGCAAGGCAGAACTGGATTGTACCTATCTGTAGGAACCTTGGATTTAGGAAGTGCTCAGACGCACTAAGGGTTTTTAAGACTGAAACTGCAGGACACATTGTATTTGCTTTAGCTAAGTATCTGCATGCTTTCTGGATTAAAAGGAGTTTTATACTATCAAATATTGCCTAGTAGCCGGGCATATATTTTGCTTGTGTAATCCCAGTTACTGATACAATGATGTGTCCCAACATTGACTTCCATTCCTGATCTGTATTTGCCTATGTCATTTTAGATGTTGTTTTAATATTGTAATTTTAATGTGTATAATATGTTGTGTACTCTTTTATGGCTGAAATATTGCCGAAATAAAGATTGAAAGAAGAATAGATGAAGTGGTGTTTTTATAAGTGTATAGCTAAATAAAAGTAAGTATGATCCATTGTTTGCGTAAGTGAGTAGGATGACTTCATAAGTGATTAGGATGTGTGCTGGTGTGTAATGTCGATATAGGTGTATAAGTATATTTGTTAGTGTTCTATTGATCATTGACAGCATGTATGAGTGAATCTAGAGGTAAGTGATTAGATGTGTGTATAGATCTAGGAATCACTGAGTGGGTGTATTGGTGTGTCAATGGTTTTAAATCTGGCACTCTGCATTTTACAGTGAGTGATGAAAGGTTATACTAGTGTATGATGAGGTGTATCTGATTGTCACATGGATGATGTCATCAGTGATGTCATCAGTGATGTCATTTGAGATGTCATCAGTGATGTCACTGACCATGTCATGAATGATGTAATATGTGACATCATCAGCAGTGGATTGCAGGTGCGCGAAATGTAGTTAGTACAACTAACTATATTGGAGGAATTTCAATGGTTTTGTTCGAGTGAAATGTCCAACTAACTATAACACCCCTAAAACCTATTGTTTTTTCAGTGAATATCTAAGGTTTTGTAAATGCTAATTCCTAACTATATCAGGCCTGAAACCTATGGTTTTTTCGGTGAATATGTATATATTATCTACTGGCGGTCGCCAGTAGATAGTTATAGTTAGGACCGTGTTTCCATAGGAAATCTGAAAATTCTAGTTTGAATAACTAACTTTGGCGCCGGTTGACGAATCCTCGCGAAATTTTCAAAACTAATGGGGCGCTCCGCTCAGCTCCTACCCTGAAAGTCTCGGGGTGATTCGTCAAGCGGGGGCTGAGAAAAAAGGGGGTCCCAAAACGCGTTTTCCCCTTGCATTTTCCCATAGGACCTTTAGTCGAAGGTACAGCCCGAACGGCTGAACAGAATTACTTGAAATTTGGCAAAGAGGTAGTCCTCAGGTCAGGCATGTGCCTTTTGCATATATGGAGTCAATCTGTTCAGTATTTCCTGAGAAAATTGCAGTTAAAAGTACATAAATATCTATAACCGCGCACCGTGCGCGCACCCTAACGTGCGCGAGCGTAATTCTGATTGGTGGTTACATGTCAGTCAACGTTCGAATCGGTCGAAATCAGGAAGTGTCGTCCGCCATTTTGTTTGTTTTGGGTGTGACAGTGAAAAAAAGAGGTGGCGAACGTGAAAAGGGGGCAGGGTAGAGAGTTCCTGACCCCCTAGCCTTTGCCAGGGGGTCCCTAAAGGACCCCGAAGGGTGAAAAAAACATTTTTTTTTTTTGTTTTTTAAATCGCGGTGTGCGCGCACCGTGAAAAACCTTAAAAAAAATATATAATAATACATACATAACTTAGCATTTAAAAAAACGTGCAAATTCACTTAAAAACCATAGGTTTCACACACGTTATAGTTAGGAATTAGCATTTAAAAAACCTTGCAAATTCACTTAAAAAACCATAGGTTTCACACATGTTATAGATAGGTGGACATTTCACTCGTAAAAAAACAATGAAATTCCCCCGTTATAGTTAGTTGAGATAACTATAACTCGCGTGACCGCCACTCTATCACAAGTATGATGTCATCAGTGATGTCATGAGTGATGCCACTGACCATGTCATGAGTGATGTAATATCTGACCTCATGAGCAGAGGATTGCGGGCGCGCGAGTTATAGTTATCTCAACTAACTATAATGGGGGAATTTCATTTATTTATTTATAAGTTTATACCGCGCTAGAATCGACTCTTGTGTAAGAGTATCTGCGCACAGAAAAAGAAAAAGGGGAAAAGGTTGGCGGTTGCAGGAGACGGGAGAGATCATGGGTCTCAACACACTAAGTATTTAGTACTGAGGAGGTGGAATTTACTAGAATAAAAATGTTTTGAGTTTTTTCCGAAAAACCAAGAATTCGGAGCATTGCCTTAATGCAAGAGGAAGTTTGTTCCATAGGGTCGGGCCCACCACAGACAGGGCCTTTCCACCTTGTCTGTTCCTCTTGATAGTTGGTACTTTAAGGCGAAGTTGGCCACTAGACCTGAGGGTTCGAATGGGATTATAGGGAATTAATTTGTCTTTCCAATAAGGAGGGCCAGAGCCATGTATGGTTCTATGGATAAGACAGCATGTCTTAAACGTGATCCTTTTATACACTGGGAGCCAATGTAATTCATCAAGAAGTGGTTTGGAAGGAGTTCTTGGGGGGGCATTCATCACAAGTCTTGCCGCTGTGTTCTGAATCACCTGGAGTCTTGCTAGGACTCCCTGATTGGCCGACAACAGGAGTCCATTGCAATAATCCAAGCGACTCAGTACTAGAGCCTGGACCAATGTTTTTCTAGTGGAATCAGGCAATAGTGGGAACACTTTCCGTAGGAGCCCAATAGTATGAAAGCATTGGCCGAAAACCCAGTTGCCATGTTGCTTATAAGTGAGCTCCTGATCCAGACGGACTCCAAGGTTTTTTACGACCAATTTGGGTTCAGGTACTTGGCCCAGTTCACATGGACACCACTCTGAAGTCCACAGATTTCTGACCTCCCCGAAGAGCATTACTTCGGTCTTGCTAACGTTGCATTGGAGATAGTTCACTTTCATCCAATTTGCAACAGCTTTCATGCCATCTGCGAAGGCCTCCCTTACTTCATTGGTCAGGTGTTTAAAAGGGAATAGGAGCTTTGTATCATCAGCGTATGAGACCGGTACAAACCCAAAGTCTCTCAGTATGTTGGCCAGGGGTGCCACATAGATGTTAAACAAGGTTGGGCTTAGACAAGAGCCCTGTGGCACCCCCTTGGTGATCTGGGTTTCTGTCGACCTAAATGTACCCATGCTGACAGTTTGGGTGCGGTCAGACAGAAAACTCTTTAGCCAGGTTAACGCTGTGCTTTCTATTCCAATTGCGGTCAGACGTTCGATTAGGATATTGTGAGATATAGTATCGAACGCTGCCGATAGGTCCAACAGTACCAGGATCGCCGAATATCCTCGATCCTGGTACATGAGAAGGTCATCTGTCACCGACAGCAGAGCGGATTCAGTACTGTGTCGGGGTCTAAAACCAAACTGAGAACTGTCAAGTTTGTCATGTAGTTCTATGTACTGAGAGACCTGCTTATTAACATGTTTCTCTATGACCTTCCCTAGAAAAGGGAGTAGCGAGATGGGCCTCAGATTGGATAGGTCGGTCCGGGGATGGAGGAGTTTTTCCTAATGGGCTTTATCAATGCTTTTTTCCATTCCCTAGGCACTTGCCCCTCGGTTAAGGAGAGGTTAATGAGACTTTGAATCTGAGGGCTCAGGCTTTTTCCTACAATCGGAAAAATTCTAGCTGGAATGATATCAGAAGGGCTACCGCTTTTGATCTGCCCTAGATAACATTCTGTCTCACTCAGGGAGATAGGCAAAAAGGATTGCAAGTGTGTGCCTTCTATCTCTTTGTCCAGTTCCACAGGTGGTAGAATATCATCCATGATAGATGGATAAGAATTTAGAATATTATCATGAATTTTGTTTATTTTGTCTGTGAAGAACTGAGCTACTTCATTGCAGAGTTGTTGTGAAGCCAGTTCCAGAGTTTCACAAGCTGCTGGCTTCACAAATGAATGTAAAGTTTGGTATAAAATTCTGGGGGTACTTCCTGCAGCTAGAAGAAGTGCCTGTAGGTGGGATTTCCGGGCATTGCGAATTTCCTTATGGTATTTAGAGAGCACTGCCCAGAAATGAATTTTATCCATGTTGTCATGGGTTAATCTCCACACCTTTTCTAATTTCCTCGCTTGCTGTTTAAGAGATCTCAGATGTTCCGTAAACCATACCTCATGTTTACGGGCTGGGCGAGGTTTATAGGTTTTCATGGGAGCAGTCTTATTTACCACCTGGAGTATCGCCTGATTATAATGGTCTAATGCTGTATCAACGTTCTCTCCAAGAGGAGTAGGGCATCTAGAAAAAGTTTCCTGAAAAGTTTCAGGCGTAATCTTATGCCATGGTCTACGCCTAGTGGAAAGAGCTTGTGCCTGGGTGGGGGCTTTACCAAAATACGAAGTAAAGAATTCTAAAACAAAATGATCTGTCCAATTGACTTGTGTGGAAGAGCCATATATCAGGGTATTAGGTTTGTTTGAGAAAATAAGATCTAAGGTATGCCCTGCCAAGTGAGTGGAACCAGTATTCATTAGGGTCAGACCTAGCATGGACATGTCAGTAAGTAAAGATTGTGCCTCAGCATTATCCTTGAGGTCACAATGCATGTTAAAGTCTCCTAAAAGTAGGAACTCCTTGTCAGGGTCAATGTGCCTGGCCAGTAGCTCCATCAACAGGATGTTAAAGCTGGTATGGGGTCCAGGAGGACGATAAACCAGCGCCCCTTTAAAACCAATATTCTTTATAGAGTTGATTTTAAATACAAGAATTTCACATTGAGGGGTACTCATTTCCTCTAAGATGGTTATGATTAATTTACTTTTCTACACAATAGCAATGCCTCCTCCTACTTTAGTGGGCCGGTCAAGTCTGGCTATTTTGTAGCCATCTGGAATCCCTAATGTAATCGCTGGGACAGAGTGTGGTTTTAACCATGTCTCTGTCAGATAACAGAGTTCAGGTTAAGATGAAGCAATCATATCCCACACTTCACTGTGATGTATAGACAATGATCTAATATTACAGAGAAGATTACGACTCTTACGTGAGTCATCTGGTAAAGTGTTTATAGATGGTACTGCATGTGGTATAGATTGCAGGTGATCAGCCGAGGCTTGATATTGGCAATTCCGGCATGAGAAGGGACCCTCCAATTGGCATCCTTCTCCTCCCGTGCAGCCCTGAAGTACAGGCTTAGGGATACGCAACAGCTCTACTGAGGAGTATTTCACCAAAGGTTTCACGCAAGCAGTCAGCTGGGCAACACTCGCGGCCATGACCTCTAGCCCCTAGCCTCGTCCAGTCGCGGACGGGCGCAGACGGGCTTCTCTTTGGCTTGTCTTAGGCGTGTTCTTAGGCACCCCCCTGCGCGCAACCGCTGCGCGCTTGGAGTGACGAGCACTCTTTGTATTCCTGAGAGGGCGAAGCTAGAGCGCTAACCGCTCCTAAACCGGAAGTGACAGGGTCTGCCTGTCCGCCCTCCGCTCAACGGTGATAGTCACCGAGTCGGACCGAGGCGTGCAGGCTGTCAGCTGACCCAGCTTCCTATCGGCAATATGAGTGAGTTGGGGGGGGGGATTGACAAAGTTGCGCTGCCCTGTGGCCAATTTAAAATGAGTTAGTGCTATTAAAAGTTTAGCATGTAAAATGTACAATTATTCAGCAGCTATAAGCGTGTGTCGCCCAAAATTTACTCACGCCTCCTATACCGTTTCCAATCAGCCTGTGCAGACGCTGCCACCGTCCACACTAACCGTCGGGATCAGTCGTTCCTCGCTCTCTTTGTATTCCTGAGAGGGCGAAGCTAGAGCGCTAACCGCTCCTAAACCGTAAGTGACAGGGTCTGCCTGTCCGCCCTCCGCTCAACGGTGATAGTCACCGAGTCGGACCGAGGCGTGCAGGCTGTCAGCTGACCCAGCTTCCTATCGGCAATATGAGTGAGTTGGGGGGGGGGATTGACAAAGTTGCACTGCCCTGTGGCCAATTTAAAATGAGTTAGTGCTGTTAAAAGTTTAGCATGTAAAATGTACAATTATTCAGCAGCTATAAGCGTGTGTCGCCCAAAATTTACTCACGCCTCCTATAACGTTTCCAATCAGCCTGTGCAGACGCTGCCACCGTCCACACTAACCGTCGGGACCAGTCGTTCCTCGCTCTCTTTGTATTCCTGAGAGGGCGAAGCTAGAGCGCTAACCGCTCCTAAACCGTAAGTGACAGGGTCTGCCTGTCCGCCCTCCGCTCAACGGTGATAGTCACCGAGTCGGACTGAGGCGTGCAGGCTGTCAGCTGACCCAGCTTCCTATCGGCAATATGAGTGAGTTGGGGGGGGGATTGACAAAGTTGCGCTGCCCTGTGGCCAATTTAAAATGAGTTAGTGCTATTAAAAGTTTAGCATGTAAAATGTACAATTATTCAGCAGCTATAAGAGTGTGTCGCCCAAAATATACTCACGCCTCCTATAACGTTTCCAATCAGCCTGTGCAGACGCTGCCACCGTCCACACTAACCCATTGGTTTTTTACGAGTGAAATGTCCACCTAACTATAACATGTGTGAAACCTATGGTTTTTTAAGTGAATATATATATATATATTAGAGAAGGACTAATGTGTTGTGTTTAGCTGTAGTAGGTTGAACAGGGTCCCTTTTGTGCAAAATTCATTGCATATTATAAGCAGAATTGTAGGGTCCTTTGTATTATACAGCTGAAGTCATTAGAGTATTTAATGGTATAATCTGATTAGCACTGTCCTATTTAGGATGGTATCTTATAGGATTTGTGATATTGGTACTATACTTGTGCACTTGCACTTTCGACATCTTGTATACTGCTATGAATTCTGTACCGTATAATGAAATCTGTATCTGTTAGGCCTCTGCATGTATTTTGTACAGGGTCCCCTTTGGACAAAATGTATTTCATATTTTAAGCAGAATCTTTTATAGGATCTGTGAAAATGGTATTATACTTGTGCACTTGCACTTTCAACATTTTCTATGCTGTAATGGACAATGAAATCTGCAACTGTTAGGTCTCTGCATGTATTTTGCATACAGTCCCCCTTGGGTAAAATTAATTTCATATCATAAAAAGAATCTTAGGTCTTTGCATCATACAGTTAAAGTTGCTGGAGTATTAAATTGTACAATTCGAGTTGCACTGACCTAGTTAGCTTTGTATTTTAAAGGATTTGTGGAATTGGTTTTATATTTGCATACTTACACTTTTGTCTTTTTGTATGCTACTATGAATTTTGTATGTTCCATGAAATCTGTAATTGTTAAGTCTTTGCATGTATTTTATCTAGTTATTGAGCGCTGGATGATTTTGTTGCAGGTATTCTGCACATACAGAGAACTATGCGCAGGATTATAGGACCTCGGTGGATAGGGACTGTGCCTTCCTACCACCTCAGTGCCCACAAGCCCAAGACCAACTAGCTATAGTGTCTCACTCGCTCTCCTACACACTCACGAAGAAGTAAATTATTAGACTCCCCAGAACACAAGACTCCCGGATCTCTCAGGAATCACGGTAACAAGACACACCTTTTCACTCACACTCTCGCACCTGTCCACAATAAGATCTGACTGAGACACGAATATAGTTTAAAATGTTTATTTTAACTATTGTGCTCTAGCATGCAGTATACCAGCCACAACAAGCAGAAAAATGTATAACACGAATATAGTTTGCATTGCAGCTAGGCCATCCATCATTAAGGGAGATTTCATCATATACAGACAATGGAGAAAGGACCATAGTGCCTAACCTCCCTCCCTTTGGTAAGAAGAAGAATTATAACATAGTAGATAATCGCAGGGCTTTGTCTGCAGACCCCATACCTTAGACTATAGGTACTCGTAGGTGCGTGTTGCTCTTCTCTCTGGAAAGGTACCTCTCCAAGTCCAGGAACAGGCAGAGAATGAACACAGCAGACAGTTCTCATGTGAAAGGCATAAACAGAGTCGTGCAAAAATAAAACCATGTAGTAAGATGCGCAAAAGCGGCATCATGGCAGCAGGGCTCATGCTAACTTAGTGATGTTGACATCGTCCCCATCCGCCACATGACAATTTGGTATTTGAGTTCTTTGTGTACATTTTATGGGGAACTCTTTGGAGCTCCAAATCCCAATAAATAATTGAATTGATTGTGATAAAGACGTGGAGATGGCCGAAACGCATCACCCCAAGTCACAATAAACTGTTATATATGTGAACCCAAGCGTGTTTGGACCTGTTTTGATTTAAAACGGGCGTGCTGAAATATATATATATTCACTGAAAAAACCATGGGTTTCACACACGTTATAGTTAGGAATTAGCATTTAAAAAACCTTGCAAATTCTCTGAAAAAACCATAGGTTTCACACACGTTATAGTTAGGAATTAGCATTTAAAAAACATTAGAAATTCAATGAAAAAACCAAAGGTTTCACACATGTTATAGTTAGCTGGACATTTCACTCGTAAAAAACCATTGAAATTCCCCCGTTATAGTTAGTTCAGCTAACTATAACTCGCGCGCCCGCAATGCACTGCTGATGACGTCACATATTACATCACTCATGACATGGTCAGTGACATCACTCATGACATCACCCCATGTTTTTTTCAGTGAATTTGCAAGGTTTTTTAAATGCTAATTTTTTTTTTCTTCTATTTTTTTTAACATATTTTTATTTTAATTTTCTATCCTTTTTTAAAGACTATGGTTAAATTTTTAAAATTCTATAATATGTTTTTTTAATATATTTTATAAAATAAACAGGTAAAATTTATTAGCAATAAATTTTTTCCTTTTTTTTTATTTTTTTTTTAGTACGCGTACCGTAAGCTTACGGTAAGCGTACGGTTTACGCAATGTCCGTAATTTATCTACGCTGTTTGCGTATAGTTACGCAATTTGCGTAGCCGCGCGTACTCCGCGTGGGACGCGTACGCGTGTACGCTACACGCGCACGTTACGCGGAAGTGTCGTGTAGTGACTGTTATGCGCATGCGCGCAAGCGCGTGTCTTTTTTACGCGCATGCGCACTTTTGCCGTAAGCGCACCGTAAGCGTACCGTAAGCGTACGGTAGGTCATGTGATCATGAAACACAACTTTTGATTGGTTGAAACTACTTTCAGTTCTAGAACTCTCCTACACCACACCCATTCCCCTCATTTCTGCTTGTGATCCCTTAGGAGAAGGAGCTGGGTTGTCTTTGTGATACGATGGCAGAACAGCAGAGCTCTTCTGAGAGTGAGGCTAGCACTAGCAGCACTACCTTGAGGCAGAGAGCGAGGAAACAAAAGACTTCTTATGTATGGGATTTTTTTACTTTTCCTGAAGGCCAGCAAAAGGTAAATGCACCCTTAGTAACTTGTAAGCTGTGTAAGCGTGTACTTTCAAGAGGTAATCCTGACAGGAAGTATTCCTTTGGGAATCATACCATGATGAGGCACCTCAGGGATGTACACAGAAGGACACATGCTCGACTTTTTGGAGGTAACCCTTCAGAAAGTCAACCAAGCACATCCACAGCAGCTCAGCCTGGACCATCATCTGCAGGGCTGACTCCTTCTTCTGCAGGTCAGGTGAGCCCTTCATCTGTGGGGGGAGCATCTCCTTTTGCTGGCCCTCTGGAAATTAACCCTCGATTTCTGAGGGTTGATATTCGATGTGCCTCTTGTCATGATCTAATTTGTCATAGGGAGACCAGTGTTTCCCTAGTGGACCTCAAAATAGATCAGCACACTTGTCACAGAGACTAATTTTCCCATTCTTTCTTTCCTCTCTCCCTGCATGAACACAACGGCTCTTTTAAGAGCCAACCTTATCTTTCATCTTTTTTTTATAGATGTTTTTAAAAACTATTTTTTTTTTTTTTACCGTACGCGTACGGTGCGCGTAATTTTTTTTTTTTTTTTTTTAAAAACACTAAAAATCAATAATCACATTACAAGGACTTTGAAACACTACAATTATTATTATTGACTTACCATACCCACTCAAAAAAATATTTATTCATTTGTTTTTTTTTAAAAAAATTGCTTTAAAAATGGTTCTAGTTTTCGAAAATTTTCTATATCAATCTGAAAAAAAAGAAAAAAGTATTAATATTTTTTAAACATTTTAAAATACAGTACTCGTATTTACATATTTACCAAAAAATATTTTTGCCTTATTTTTGCTGTTTTCAGAATCTATTGCATTTCACTTTAAATTGTGAAAGCAATTGCATTCATCATTTAACAGCGGGCAAAAAAAAAATAACAATCTCAAAGATTGTATTAAAAAAGCCCAGAATCTCTTCTCACTTAAACTTAACATTACAGAAATGCATAATATTCTAAAAAAATATCAAAAAACAATACTTATTTCTTTAAAATACCGTCTGATATTTTTGTTTCAGAAGTATAATCACAATATTATATCTCAAATAACTCCACAATACATCTGATTCCATTTCCTTTAGGCCAAATAGTAATTTTAAAAATTTTTTGGGATTAAATTTCCAACGGTAATCCAATAAAATTCTAAAGTTTAATTTGTCCAGATCTCACCGATTCTCTGTAACATTTTGGTTCAAGAATTTTTTTTTAATAATTTAATAAGTCCACAATAGAATTGGTTACTTTTCCGCATGGCCAAATAGTAATTTTTAAAATCATTTTTGAAAAAATTTCCAATGGCACTCCAATAACATTCCAAAATTTAAATTGTGCAGATGTTACCGATTATCTCTAAATTATTGGTTTTTGAAAGTTTCATTAAAAATTAAAAAAGTCCACATTACAATTGGTTATCTTTCCATTAGGCCAAATGATAATTTAAAAAATCTTTTTTTTAGAAAATTCCAATGGTAATCCAGTAAAATGGTAAAATTATTTTGTCCAGATCTTGCCAAGTCTCTCTAAAATTTAGGTTTCAGGAAGATTAGATAGGAATTTGCTAAATCAAAAGGCAAACGTTGTTTGAAAATCAATTGGGAATCATTACACAGTGTCCAGCCTTTTTCACATTTAAGATAAACTGTGTAATGTCCAGAAGTAACAGTAGGTCCATCATGGAAAATTATTGCAACAGTTACAAAAGTTTTTCCTGAAATTGATAATTGCTGTCCTATAAACTTCTTTATTAAAGTATCCAATTTTGAACCATCAGCTCTACATCGTTGCATCATTAAAATTACATACTGTCCGTATTCTTTTAAAATTAATGTTGAAAACATGTCAGATTTACACTCACCGCATTTCATGCTATGATTAGCATCTGGCAATGTCAAATAAATAAACCTTTCATTATCAACATTAGAGCCACATATATTATAACAGTTTTCACAACTATGTTCCCATTTATAAGAGAGACCAAATACATTTTCAATGGGAACCCCTTCTTCTTCCAGTACCTGAAGAAAATACATCAAGAATTCCCGTGCATCTTGCTGTACATTTTGAGAAAACTGTGTTCGTCCTGAACATATATCTAAAAGTTTTCTAATTTCAGTAGCACTTTCTATTTGAGTTTTATCTTTACTCAGCTTTTGAAAAAGGAGACTCAGCTCAGAACAGAATCTTTTTCCCTGATTTACTATTATCTGCTCTTGCAAACTTTCCAGATAAAATGCAACATTCAGCACTACATTTGCGTAGCAGTTGACACCAGAGCTATTTTCAAAATGACATCCTACAACCTGTTCTTCATTTTCCTTTTTCTTTTTGCTTGCAATTACATCACTCCTCTTTTTTTTCCTCTTCTCTACATCTTCATTACAGATATTCTCATTTTTTCTTTTACGAGAAACTACACGTTTCTCCAACACAGGATACTGACCTAAATGAGGAGCATAGCTTCTTCTTAATCTATTATACTCCTTTACACAGTTTGTATCAGCACTAACTTTTGAATCATCAAAGTCTATCATGAATAAACCTGATAATGTTTTCACTCGTGACAAAGCAACATATGCCATACCTTCTTTGAACACAGTTGAACCAATGTTCACAAATGCACAATCTACAGTCAATCCTTGAGACTTGTGAATAGTTACAGCATATGCTAGAGAAAACGGAAACTGCTTCCTACGTACATATAAGTCTTTCACAAGCATGAAACGAACTGTACAACGACAAATATCTTTAACTTCTTCTATCTGATCAAATTTTATTTTTAAACATTAAATTCCATCTTTTTTCTGATAATTAATAAAACCCACAACTCTTCCCATAGCTCCATTAACTAAACCTTTTTCAACATCCAAATTTCTTCTTAAAAATACTCTACAGTTCATGCAAACATATAGATTTTTTTCTAATCCAGCTGTTTTGGAGATGTTCTTCTCTAGTGAGTCCAATTTATTTTTCAGTTTGCCTGTTACTGTGACAGTAATTCTTCCATCCTCAATTTTGTCCACTGCTTCCAATTTCCTGATCTCTTCCTTTTCCAATTTCAAAAGCTCCTCATTAAATATTGAGCATTCACGTAGAGTTGGCATTAAGCAGATGACACTTTTGTTTTCTGCAATGTTCTTGTATATTTTCTCTGCAACTATTTCTTCCTTTGGAAATAAATTATGTAGCAGCCGACTCTGTAATGCTTTTTTGCCAACTTCTGTGAGTAGTCCAATTCTGATATCTTTCAGAATACTTCCATATTCTTCATCGCTTGCTTGCCTCATATTAGTAGTAAGTTCCTTGTACTCAAAGAAGGACCAAATATTTGTATTTCCGATGCTTCCCAATGACTTCTTCGTGTCTTCATGTGTGACAGTACTAAACACTGGTTGTCCTTTAACTGGAGTAAGTTGCAAAAGATCTCCAAAAACTATGACGTGTTTTCCACCAAATAACATGTCATAGTCTGTCTTCAAAATTTGCTGCATTCTTAAATGCACAAAGGCAAGCATTAAGTTTGATACCATGCTCACCTCATCAATAATGAGAACTTGCATCTTCTTCATTACTCTTGAAACTTCCAAGGATGCTTCTCCAGTTAGCTTGTTGTATTGTATTTTGTTCTCATGCTCCACTGGTAACATTAGCAAACGATGTAAAGTGATTCCTTTTATGTTATATGCTGCTAACCCAGTTGGAGCAGTAACCACACAAGACAAAGTAGAATCTGTTTTTTGCTGTAGGTAGCTTCTGATGACTTTTATAACAAAACTTTTTCCAGTTCCAGCTTGTCCGCTTACATACATCCTGATTGGATGAAATGATGTGCATGAGCACTCTTTTTTTTCATGTAGAAATCCGTGATCAATTTTGTTTCTGATCTCTTCATAAATTTGTTGCTGCTCTTGATTCAGTTGTCTTTCCAAATTTTCTAAGTCTATAAATTCTTCTTGAGCTTGATTCATAGCCGTTTCCACTTCATTCATGGCTATTGATGCTTCATTTTCAACGATTGGTTGTCCTAGGGGATCTTGACTGAGTGTTCCTGAACTTTGGCTGTCCTGAGAACTGTCTCTAGCTATTTCTGCTGCAATTGTAGTTTCCTGTTCAATTTCTTCATTTAACATTTGCAGATAACTTGAGAATGTACTGCATTGTATGCTGTCTTTGCAAGCATTAAAAGAATCTTCATAGCTTTGAAATTCTCCCAGTAGTTCATCCTCTGTACACCATGGTTTAAACAACTGTAAAAGAGCCAAGTAGTAAAATTCCTTCTTGTCAGTAGTGTTGCAACTCAGCTTCCTGTGATTTATCAAACTTCCTTTTGTTTGCTTCACCAAACATCCTTCCTCACCAACGACTTTATATTTTCCATTGTTGATGTCTTCTGCGGCTTTCCGTGAATAAATGTAGTTCTGCAGCACTTCATAGAGACACATGTTCTCCAGATGTTGACTTCTCTTGGGATAATATGTGTCCAACATGTTTGATTTCAAAATATCTGTACTTTCTGGGTCATTCTCGGCCAAATATTCAATTTCTCCAACAGATTTCAGTACCCGATTTCTCATTGCTGCAAGGCCTAAACTTGCCCAAATTATTCTTCTTGACTTCGAGTAGAGACTTGCAGAAGATAACCTATCTGAACATTAGTAGCATCCAATTTCTTGATGCGATAACATCTTCAAACTGAAACTGTACAGCTTCTTACTGACAGTCTTCTCGTGAGAAATCTCTTCCCACATTTCCTTCAATTCTGTTTTTTCTGATTTCGTAATGTAAGACGTTACATATCGAGCAACAGCAATGGAATTGTCAGCTACATACTGTATATCCATGTTAGCGTTCCACATGGATAAAATGACTGGGTTATAGTTATTTATATTTTTGGATTCTTCTTTTCTTTTTAGGTTGTAGGTATTCTTAGGTGATTTCCTTGTGATAGTATGTCTCACAGCTGACATAAAACTGTTGACTCTTCCATTTGAAAGAACAGGTCTAGGAAATCCAAATCGACACTTAGTGTAGTATTTATCTTTGCTCTTGTATTTCCGTCGACAGTATTTTCCACACCGATGACTTTGGAAACGTAAAACTTGCTCCTTTAACTTTTTCTCTTCTGTGCTTTTTGGTATAGCACATGTTGCATATTCTTCAATGAAAGATAACACTGCTTCATCAGTATCTGTTCCAAACTTTGGGGCATCCTTGATCCACAACAGCATATGAAAATGAGGAGCACCTCTTGCCTGGTACTCTTTTCTCCAAAAGAAATCTACTACTTCTCCAAGAGGTGGATTTTTTTTATTGCAGATGAAGGACATCATAGCCTCAAATCTATGATTGAAATATCTGCAAACATTAACCGGATCCAATGAGCACAGTTCTCCTGCTGTCTTGTATTCAATGTTTTTAATGTTTGAATTTGCCTCTCGTAGAAAATCCAGTAAATCATCCCAAGCGTACTCCGCACAGCTTAGGGTAACGAACCAAGTTGGTGTTCCTAAATTCCGTAACATGCATTTTAGTTCACCATGGCGTCGGTACCAATATTCATTTGTCCCACGCTGACAAGCCATCAGATTGATCAGTTGTGTTTCCAAATGATCATCTCGGTGCTGCACTTTCTCCATAAAATCCTTAGCAGACACATTTTGTAAATGTACTCCACTTTTTAAAATGTGATTTACTGCATAAGACAGTGCAGACAAGTCGCTTTCAAATAAAAGATGGAACAAATAAGCAATACTTTGTCGAAATCTGGGATCTTCAGCATATAGTCTTGTAGTCCGATACTCAGAAGCTGGAATCTGTTCTGGACGTTCATCGTATCGTCCTCCTTTTCCTTTAGGAAACAGCTGGGGAAAACATCGAGCTTCCAAGCTCTCCTCCCATACACTCACGGGAGTTCCTTTTGCTTTCTTCATCTGAAAGAGATCAATATTATCTCCCATAACTTCTTTTGAATGAAGAGGATGTATGCTAAAATGTTCATAAATTTCTTCTTCCTTTGACTTGTCCACTTTTTCAATTTGTCCAGTTGGTGTTTCTGTGTCTTCTTGTAAATCTTCTTCTTCTTCTTCTTCTATATAAATTGATTCATACCATTTGTTATTCCTTTTCAAATACAAATTTGCTCTTTGTACTTTCCGCACATCTACCAGCTCCTGCCAAATCTTCTTATTCTTTGTAGGTACACCATTAACCAGAATAATTAATGGTTCAGTTTCCAAAGTATCCGCATCAATAGTTTCCATATTTTTTTTCAAATCCAAGGGCAAATACACCACTCTTCCTTTTAAACCTCTCAGTAAATCAGAAGGAGGTAATTTACCAGTTTTCGGCTCCATACGTACTATGGTCTGGAACCGATGAACACATTGAATGAGTATAGACTCATATGTATTTAATTCAGAAAGTTCAGCAGGAATAGCATCCAATTCTAAATTATTATGTACAGCTCTGGTCGGCATTCTATTTTCCTCTAACTTGTTGTAACAGTATTTACAAATACGCTGATCTTCACCCAAATCAAAACAATTTTCTAGAAATATATATGTGGCAAAATCCTTCCACTTATAATTATCTTCATTTTCACTCTTTCTGTAGAGATCAACATTCCTAGTTTGTTTTCTATAATGAGTTCTGCGGCAACAAATACAAGTAAAATTTGGTCTTTCATTAGAGACTATTGCAAATTTTGTTATATGATCATTAAATGTGTTACTTACAGAGGGTTCTACATTCTCTTCCACTTCTTCCTCATTTACTGTGTCCTTCTCTGCACTGTTTTGTTCAGGACCAAAGTAACAAAACTGAATTTCATCAACAACCTTCTCTACATCTGATACCGTTCCTCGGAACAGAGCCCTATTCAATTCATTTAACTTTATTGCTGGACTTTTGGCAAAATACAACCGTCTCACAAACTTTCTCATTTCAGTATGATGAACAGCCAGCATCCTAAAATGATGGAAAACACTATTGCACACTTTTCTAGATAGACAAGCCAGAGAATGACCCTGCAAACCAGTATTCTCTCTCACTCTGCATGGATCCAGACTTTGAAGCACCTTAATCTTCTGTTTTATACTTTTTTTACCATATTCTCTTAGAAACTCTCGAAATTTGTCAATAGATTCCTGACGCACAGTGCAAATACTACTACAATTCCAAGTGTACACTGGGGCTTTAGGACGTCTCCCCATAGCCTCATCTGCCATCACTTGTACCTCATCTCTTGGAACCATTATCTCCTTCTCCATTATGCAACCATTTTTTACTTCGTAAGAACGACCTCTGGTGTCAACTGCATGCAGCAAACTATTACTTTGAAAATAGCTCTCTTCATTAAAAAAAGGTTCACTACTTGAACTATGCATCCACTTTCCTAAAAACACTTTACAAAAGTTTGTTCTGTTCACTACTCTTTTCCTTTTGCTATGTGATTTCAGTACATTAACCATTTTGTCTAATGTACGCATCCTATTCAAAATTAAAATGAATAGTTTCCTTTTTAATTCTAATGCCTTTGCTGCAATGGCTTCTATTTCTTTTTTTCTTTTATAAAACTTTGTCTTTTTCTTATATTTCTTCACATCCTTCATCAAATTGGACATAACTCTTCTCTGAAACATTTTTCTACGTATCTCTTTAAACGCTGTTTTTCTATTTATATAAATCTTTTCAGTTGCTGAAGGTATATTTGCATTAACTAAATTGTCAATTTTTTCCTCTCCTTTTTTGTTCAAAACATCCTTTCGAGTACAGACATTTTGTACATTTTTCATTCTTTTGAATATATTTTTTAGAAATTGTTTTTTCTGCTTACCAGAAGATTTTTTCTTTTTCCCAACATGAGCATCTTCTACTAACTTTGGTCCTCTACTTGTCTTCAAATATAGGTTTTTTTTGTGCGTTTTTTGAACTCTGGATTTTGTAGGCATCTTAAATTTTGTCCACTGCTCTTCAGCAATACCTGAAAAAAACTAAAAAAAAAATCCTTTATTTTATTTAAATATATTACTACATTTCTTTTCACAATAGTCACAAAACGTAATTTCTTTGCCAATTTGAATGCACACTTACTGCTCTTTTTTTTTGGCAAGTTAAAATCACTTTTACAGACTGACACATTATGAAACCACTTTTCAGTTTTTTAAAAAAGCCCATGTCCAGACTGCTTTTTCAGACCACCACCATGTGTATCCTCGGTGACTACCTACACTCCAGCAAGGGCAACCAGCCTTAGTGATGCTGAATGTATTTGCATTACAGACTGAAACCTGAAAACCCCACTCGCTTCTAAATACTGTGCATGATTATACATGGAAAGGAGCTGGGTGTGTGCTAAGAGTCTGCTTCTTCCCCCAAAAAATCGCTCCCCCTTTTTCCTACTAATGCAACTGTGAAATCACCAGAGCAAAACGCAATAAATCTCTGCCTGTAATTCCTATTTCCACACAGAGTCATGTTTTCACATTAGTCCCAAAACGAAATTTCTTTGCCAATTTGAAAACACACTTACTGCTCTTTTTTTTTGGCAAGTGAAAATCACTTTTACAGACTGACACATTATGAAACCACTTTTCAGATTTTTTTTTAAAAAGCCCATGTCCAGACTGCTTTTTCAGACCACCACCATGTGTATCCTCGGTGACTGCCTACACTCCAGCAAGGGCAACCAGCCTTAGTGATGCTGAATGTATTTGCATTACAGACTGAAACCTGAAAACCCCACTCGCTTGTAAATACTGTGCATGATTATACATGGAAAGGAGCTGGGTGTGTGCTAAGAGTCTGCTTCTGCACCAAAAAAATCGCTCCCCCTTTTTCCTACTAATGCAACTGTGAAATCACCAGAGCAAAACGCAATAAATCTCTGCCTGTAATTCCTATTTCCACACAGAGTCATGTTTTCACATTAGTCCCAAAACGAAATTTCTTTGCCAATTTGAATGCACACTTACTGCTCTTTTTTTTTGGCAAGTGAAAATCACTTTTACAGACTGGCACATTATGAAACCACTTTTCAGATTTTTTTAAAAAAGCCCATGTCCAGACTGCTTTTTCAGACCACCACCATGTGTATCCTCGGTGACTGCCTACACTCCAGCAAGGGCAACCAGCCTTAGTGATGCTGAATGTATTTGCATTACAGACTGAAACCTGAAAACCCCACTCGCTTGTAAATACTGTGCATGATTATACATGGAAAGGAGCTGGGTGTCTGCTAAGAGTCTGCTTCTTCCCCCAAAAAATCGCTCATCTTTTTCCTACTAATGCAACTGTGAAATCACCAGAGCAAAACGCAATAAATCTCTGCCTGTAATTCCTATTTCCACACAGAGTCATGTTTTCACATTAGTCCCAAAACGAAATTTCTTTGCCAATTTGAATGCACACTTACTGCTCTTTTTTTTTGGCAAGTGAAAATCACTTTTACAGACTGACACATTATGAAACCACTTTTCAGATTTTTTTAAAAAAGCCCATGTCCAGACTGCTTTTTCAGACCACCACCATGTGTATCCTCGGTGACTGCCTACACTCCAGCAAGGGCAACCAGCCTTAGTGATGCTGAATGTATTTGCATTACAGACTGAAACCTGAAAACCCCACTCGCTTCTAAATACTGTGCATGATTATACATGGAAAGGAGCTGGGTGTGTGCTAAGAGTCTGCTTCTTCCCCCCAAAAATCGCTCCCCCTTTTTCCTACTAATGCAACTGTGAAATCACCAGGGCAAAACGCAATAAATCTCTGCCTGTAATTCCTATTTGCACACAGAGTCATGTTTTCACATTAGTCCCAAAACGAAATTTCTTTGCCAATTTAAATGCACACTTACTGCTCTTTTTTTTTGGCAAGTGAAAATCACTTTTACAGACTGACACATTATGAAACCACTTTTCAGATTTTTTTAAAAAAGCCCATGTCCAGACTGCTTTTTCAGACCACCACCATGTGTATCCTCGGTGACTGCCTACACTCCAGCAAGGGCAACCAGCCTTAGTGATGCTGAATGTATTTGCATTACAGACTGAAACCTGAAAACCCCACTCGCTTGTAAATACTGTGCATGATTATACATGGAAAGGAGCTGGGTGTGTGCTAAGAGTCTGCTTCTTCCCCCAAAAAATCGCTCCCCCTTTTTCCTACTAATGCAACTGTGAAATCACCAGAACAAAACGCAATAAATCTCTGCCTGTAAATCCTATTTGCACACAGAGTCATGTTTTCACATTAGTCCCAAAACGAAATTTCTTTGCCAATTTGAATGCACACTTACTGCTCTTTTTTTTTGGCAAGTGAAAATCACTTTTACAGACTGACACATTATGAAACCACTTTTCAGATTTTTTAAAAAAAGCCCATGTCCAGACTGCTTTTTCAGACCACCACCATGTGTATCCTCGGTGACTGCCTACACTCCAGCAAGGGCAACCAGCCTTAGTGATGCTGAATGTATTTGCATTACAGACTGAAACCTGAAAACCCCACTCGCTTCTAAATACTGTGCATGATTCCACATGGTAAGCAGCTGGGTGTGTGCTAAGAGTCTGCTTCTTCCCCCAAAAAATCGCTCCCCCTTTTTCCTACTAATGCAACTGTGAAATCACCAGAGCAAAACGCAATAAATCTCTGCCTGTAATTCCTATTTGCACACAGAGTCATGTTTTCACATTAGTCCCAAAACGAAATTTCTTTGCCAATTTGAATGCACACTTACTGCTCTTTTTTTTTGGCAAGTGAAAATCACTTTTACAGACTGACACATTATGAAACCACTTTTCAGATTTTTTAAAAAAAGCCCATGTCCAGACTGCTTTTTCAGACCACCACCATGTGTATCCTCGGTGACTGCCTACACTCCAGCAAGGGCAACCAGCCTTAGTGATGCTGAATGTATTTGCATTACAGACTGAAACCTCAAAACCCCACTCGCTTGTAAATACTGTGCATGATTATACATGGAAAGGAGCTGGGTGTGTGCTAAGAGTCTGCTTCTGCACCAAAAAAATCGCTCCCCCTTTTTCCTACTAATGCAACTGTGAAATCACCAGAGCAAAACGCAATAAATCTCTGCCTGTAATTCCTATTTGCACACAGAGTCATGTTTTCACATTAGTCCCAAAACGAAATTTCTTTGCCAATTTAAATGCACACTTACTGCTCTTTTTTTTTGGCAAGTGAAAATCACTTTTACAGACTGACACATTATGAATCCACTTTTTAGATTTTTTTAAAAAGCCCATGTCCAAACTGCTTTTTCAGACCACCACCATGTGTATCCTCGGTGACTGCCTACACTCCAGCAAGGGCAACCAGCCTTAGTGATGCTGAATGTATTTGCATTACAGACTGAAACCTGAAAACCCCACTCGCTTCTAAATACTGTGCATGATTATACATGGAAAGGAGCTGGGTGTGTGCTAAGAGTCTGCTTCTTCCCCCAAAAAATCGCTCCCCCTTTTTCCTACTAATGCAACTGTGAAATCACCAGAGCAAAACGCAATAAATCTCTGCCTGTAATTCCTATTTGCACACAGAGTCATGTTTTCACATTAGTCACAAAACGAAATTTCTTTGCCAATTTAAATGCACACTTACTGCTCTTTTTTTTTGGCAAGTGAAAATCACTTTTACAGACTGACACATTATGAATCCACTTTTTAGATTTTTTTAAAAAGCCCATGTCCAAACTGCTTTTTCAGACCACCACCATGTGTATCCTCGGTGACTGCCTGCACTCCAGCAAGGGCAACCAGCCTTAGTGATGCTGAATGTATTTGCATTACAGACTGAAACCTCAAAACCCCACTCGCTTGTAAATACTGTGCATGATTATACATGGAAAGGAGCTGGGTGTGTGCTAAGAGTCTGCTTCTGCACCAAAAAAATCGCTCCCCCTTTTTCCTACTAATGCAACTGTGAAATCACCAGAGCAAAACGCAATAAATCTCTGTCTGTAATTCCTATTTGCACACAGAGTCATGTTTTCACATTACTCCCAAAACGAAATTTCTTTGCCAATTTGAAAACACACTTACTGCTCTTTTTTTTTGGCAAGTGAAAATCACTTTTACAGACTGACACATTATGAAACCACTTTTCAGATTTTTTTTAAAAAAGCCCATGTCCAGACTGCTTTTTCAGACCACCACCATGTGTATCCTCGGTGACTGCCTACACTCCAGCAAGGGCAACCAGCCTTAGTGATGCTGAATGTATTTGCATTACAGACTGAAACCTGAAAACCCCACTCGCTTGTAAATACTGTGCATGATTATACATGGAAAGGAGCTGGGTGTGTGCTAAGAGTCTGCTTCTGCACCAAAAAAATCGCTCCCCCTTTTTCCTACTAATGCAACTGTGAAATCACCAGAGCAAAACGCAATAAATCTCTGCCTGTAATTCCTATTTCCACACAGAGTCATGTTTTCACATTAGTCCCAAAACGAAATTTCTTTGCCAATTTGAATGCACACTTACTGCTCTTTTTTTTTGGCAAGTGAAAATCACTTTTACAGACTGGCACATTATGAAACCACTTTTCAGATTTTTTTAAAAAAGCCCATGTCCAGACTGCTTTTTCAGACCACCACCATGTGTATCCTCGGTGACTGCCTACACTCCAGCAAGGGCAACCAGCCTTAGTGATGCTGAATGTATTTGCATTACAGACTGAAACCTGAAAACCCCACTCGCTTGTAAATACTGTGCATGATTATACATGGAAAGGAGCTGGGTGTCTGCTAAGAGTCTGCTTCTTCCCCCAAAAAATCGCTCATCTTTTTCCTACTAATGCAACTGTGAAATCACCAGAGCAAAACGCAATAAATCTCTGCCTGTAATTCCTATTTCCACACAGAGTCATGTTTTCACATTAGTCCCAAAACGAAATTTCTTTGCCAATTTGAATGCACACTTACTGCTCTTTTTTTTTGGCAAGTGAAAATCACTTTTACAGACTGACACATTATGAATCCACTTTTTAGATTTTTTTAAAAAGCCCATGTCCAAACTGCTTTTTCAGACCACCACCATGTGTATCCTCGGTGACTGCCTACACTCCAGCAAGGGCAACCAGCCTTAGTGATGCTGAATGTATTTGCATTACAGACTGAAACCTGAAAACCCCACTCGCTTCTAAATACTGTGCATGATTATACATGGAAAGGAGCTGGGTGTGTGCTAAGAGTCTGCTTCTTCCCCCAAAAAATCGCTCCCCCTTTTTCCTACTAATGCAACTGTGAAATCACCAGAGCAAAACGCAATAAATCTCTGCCTGTAATTCCTATTTGCACACAGAGTCATGTTTTCACATTAGTCACAAAACGAAATTTCTTTGCCAATTTAAATGCACACTTACTGCTCTTTTTTTTTGGCAAGTGAAAATCACTTTTACAGACTGACACATTATGAATCCACTTTTTAGATTTTTTTAAAAAGCCCATGTCCAAACTGCTTTTTCAGACCACCACCATGTGTATCCTCGGTGACTGCCTGCACTCCAGCAAGGGCAACCAGCCTTAGTGATGCTGAATGTATTTGCATTACAGACTGAAACCTCAAAACCCCACTCGCTTGTAAATACTGTGCCTGATTATACATGGAAAGGAGCTGGGTGTGTGCTAAGAGTCTGCTTCTGCACCAAAAAAATCGCTCCCCCTTTTTCCTACTAATGCAACTGTGAAATCACCAGAGCAAAACGCAATAAATCTCTGTCTGTAATTCCTATTTGCACACAGAGTCATGTTTTCACATTACTCCCAAAACGAAATTTCTTTGCCAATTTGAAAACACACTTACTGCTCTTTTTTTTTGGCAAGTGAAAATCACTTTTACAGACTGACACATTATGAAACCACTTTTCAGATTTTTTTTAAAAAAGCCCATGTCCAGACTGCTTTTTCAGACCACCACCATGTGTATCCTCGGTGACTGCCTACACTCCAGCAAGGGCAACCAGCCTTAGTGATGCTGAATGTATTTGCATTACAGACTGAAACCTGAAAACCCCACTCGCTTGTAAATACTGTGCATGATTATACATGGAAAGGAGCTGGGTGTGTGCTAAGAGTCTGCTTCTGCACCAAAAAAATCGCTCCCCCTTTTTCCTACTAATGCAACTGTGAAATCACCAGAGCAAAACGCAATAAATCTCTGCCTGTAATTCCTATTTCCACACAGAGTCATGTTTTCACATTAGTCCCAAAACGAAATTTCTTTGCCAATTTGAATGCACACTTACTGCTCTTTTTTTTTGGCAAGTGAAAATCACTTTTACAGACTGGCACATTATGAAACCACTTTTCAGATTTTTTTAAAAAAGCCCATGTCCAGACTGCTTTTTCAGACCACCACCATGTGTATCCTCGGTGACTGCCTACACTCCAGCAAGGGCAACCAGCCTTAGTGATGCTGAATGTATTTGCATTACAGACTGAAACCTGAAAACCCCACTCGCTTGTAAATACTGTGCATGATTATACATGGAAAGGAGCTGGGTGTCTGCTAAGAGTCTGCTTCTTCCCCCAAAAAATCGCTCATCTTTTTCCTACTAATGCAACTGTGAAATCACCAGAGCAAAACGCAATAAATCTCTGCCTGTAATTCCTATTTCCACACAGAGTCATGTTTTCACATTAGTCCCAAAACGAAATTTCTTTGCCAATTTGAATGCACACTTACTGCTCTTTTTTTTTGGCAAGTGAAAATCACTTTTACAGACTGACACATTATGAAACCACTTTTCAGATTTTTTTAAAAAAGCCCATGTCCAGACTGCTTTTTCAGACCACCACCATGTGTATCCTCGGTGACTGCCTACACTCCAGCAAGGGCAACCAGCCTTAGTGATGCTGAATGTATTTGCATTACAGACTGAAACCTGAAAACCCCACTCGCTTCTAAATACTGTGCATGATTATACATGGAAAGGAGCTGGGTGTGTGCTAAGAGTCTGCTTCTTCCCCCCAAAAATCGCTCCCCCTTTTTCCTACTAATGCAACTGTGAAATCACCAGGGCAAAACGCAATAAATCTCTGCCTGTAATTCCTATTTGCACACAGAGTCATGTTTTCACATTAGTCCCAAAACGAAATTTCTTTGCCAATTTAAATGCACACTTACTGCTCTTTTTTTTTGGCAAGTGAAAATCACTTTTACAGACTGACACATTATGAAACCACTTTTCAGATTTTTTTAAAAAAGCCCATGTCCAGACTGCTTTTTCAGACCACCACCATGTGTATCCTCGGTGACTGCCTACACTCCAGCAAGGGCAACCAGCCTTAGTGATGCTGAATGTATTTGCATTACAGACTGAAACCTGAAAACCCCACTCGCTTGTAAATACTGTGCATGATTATACATGGAAAGGAGCTGGGTGTGTGCTAAGAGTCTGCTTCTTCCCCCAAAAAATCGCTCCCCCTTTTTCCTACTAATGCAACTGTGAAATCACCAGAACAAAACGCAATAAATCTCTGCCTGTAAATCCTATTTGCACACAGAGTCATGTTTTCACATTAGTCCCAAAACGAAATTTCTTTGCCAATTTGAATGCACACTTACTGCTCTTTTTTTTTGGCAAGTGAAAATCACTTTTACAGACTGACACATTATGAAACCACTTTTCAGATTTTTTAAAAAAAGCCCATGTCCAGACTGCTTTTTCAGACCACCACCATGTGTATCCTCGGTGACTGCCTACACTCCAGCAAGGGCAACCAGCCTTAGTGATGCTGAATGTATTTGCATTACAGACTGAAACCTGAAAACCCCACTCGCTTCTAAATACTGTGCATGATTCCACATGGTAAGCAGCTGGGTGTGTGCTAAGAGTCTGCTTCTTCCCCCAAAAAATCGCTCCCCCTTTTTCCTACTAATGCAACTGTGAAATCACCAGAGCAAAACGCAATAAATCTCTGCCTGTAATTCCTATTTGCACACAGAGTCATGTTTTCACATTAGTCCCAAAACGAAATTTCTTTGCCAATTTGAATGCACACTTACTGCTCTTTTTTTTTGGCAAGTGAAAATCACTTTTACAGACTGACACATTATGAAACCACTTTTCAGATTTTTTAAAAAAAGCCCATGTCCAGACTGCTTTTTCAGACCACCACCATGTGTATCCTCGGTGACTGCCTACACTCCAGCAAGGGCAACCAGCCTTAGTGATGCTGAATGTATTTGCATTACAGACTGAAACCTCAAAACCCCACTCGCTTGTAAATACTGTGCATGATTATACATGGAAAGGAGCTGGGTGTGTGCTAAGAGTCTGCTTCTGCACCAAAAAAATCGCTCCCCCTTTTTCCTACTAATGCAACTGTGAAATCACCAGAGCAAAACGCAATAAATCTCTGCCTGTAATTCCTATTTGCACACAGAGTCATGTTTTCACATTAGTCCCAAAACGAAATTTCTTTGCCAATTTAAATGCACACTTACTGCTCTTTTTTTTTGGCAAGTGAAAATCACTTTTACAGACTGACACATTATGAATCCACTTTTTAGATTTTTTTAAAAAGCCCATGTCCAAACTGCTTTTTCAGACCACCACCATGTGTATCCTCGGTGACTGCCTACACTCCAGCAAGGGCAACCAGCCTTAGTGATGCTGAATGTATTTGCATTACAGACTGAAACCTGAAAACCCCACTCGCTTCTAAATACTGTGCATGATTATACATGGAAAGGAGCTGGGTGTGTGCTAAGAGTCTGCTTCTTCCCCCAAAAAATCGCTCCCCCTTTTTCCTACTAATGCAACTGTGAAATCACCAGAGCAAAACGCAATAAATCTCTGCCTGTAATTCCTATTTGCACACAGAGTCATGTTTTCACATTAGTCACAAAACGAAATTTCTTTGCCAATTTAAATGCACACTTACTGCTCTTTTTTTTTGGCAAGTGAAAATCACTTTTACAGACTGACACATTATGAATCCACTTTTTAGATTTTTTTAAAAAGCCCATGTCCAAACTGCTTTTTCAGACCACCACCATGTGTATCCTCGGTGACTGCCTGCACTCCAGCAAGGGCAACCAGCCTTAGTGATGCTGAATGTATTTGCATTACAGACTGAAACCTCAAAACCCCACTCGCTTGTAAATACTGTGCATGATTATACATGGAAAGGAGCTGGGTGTGTGCTAAGAGTCTGCTTCTGCACCAAAAAAATCGCTCCCCCTTTTTCCTACTAATGCAACTGTGAAATCACCAGAGCAAAACGCAATAAATCTCTGTCTGTAATTCCTATTTGCACACAGAGTCATGTTTTCACATTACTCCCAAAACGAAATTTCTTTGCCAATTTGAAAACACACTTACTGCTCTTTTTTTTTGGCAAGTGAAAATCACTTTTACAGACTGACACATTATGAAACCACTTTTCAGATTTTTTTTAAAAAAGCCCATGTCCAGACTGCTTTTTCAGACCACCACCATGTGTATCCTCGGTGACTGCCTACACTCCAGCAAGGGCAACCAGCCTTAGTGATGCTGAATGTATTTGCATTACAGACTGAAACCTGAAAACCCCACTCGCTTGTAAATACTGTGCATGATTATACATGGAAAGGAGCTGGGTGTGTGCTAAGAGTCTGCTTCTGCACCAAAAAAATCGCTCCCCCTTTTTCCTACTAATGCAACTGTGAAATCACCAGAGCAAAACGCAATAAATCTCTGCCTGTAATTCCTATTTCCACACAGAGTCATGTTTTCACATTAGTCCCAAAACGAAATTTCTTTGCCAATTTGAATGCACACTTACTGCTCTTTTTTTTTGGCAAGTGAAAATCACTTTTACAGACTGGCACATTATGAAACCACTTTTCAGATTTTTTTAAAAAAGCCCATGTCCAGACTGCTTTTTCAGACCACCACCATGTGTATCCTCGGTGACTGCCTACACTCCAGCAAGGGCAACCAGCCTTAGTGATGCTGAATGTATTTGCATTACAGACTGAAACCTGAAAACCCCACTCGCTTGTAAATACTGTGCATGATTATACATGGAAAGGAGCTGGGTGTCTGCTAAGAGTCTGCTTCTTCCCCCAAAAAATCGCTCATCTTTTTCCTACTAATGCAACTGTGAAATCACCAGAGCAAAACGCAATAAATCTCTGCCTGTAATTCCTATTTCCACACAGAGTCATGTTTTCACATTAGTCCCAAAACGAAATTTCTTTGCCAATTTGAATGCACACTTACTGCTCTTTTTTTTTGGCAAGTGAAAATCACTTTTACAGACTGACACATTATGAATCCACTTTTTAGATTTTTTTAAAAAGCCCATGTCCAAACTGCTTTTTCAGACCACCACCATGTGTATCCTCGGTGACTGCCTACACTCCAGCAAGGGCAACCAGCCTTAGTGATGCTGAATGTATTTGCATTACAGACTGAAACCTGAAAACCCCACTCGCTTCTAAATACTGTGCATGATTATACATGGAAAGGAGCTGGGTGTGTGCTAAGAGTCTGCTTCTTCCCCCAAAAAATCGCTCCCCCTTTTTCCTACTAATGCAACTGTGAAATCACCAGAGCAAAACGCAATAAATCTCTGCCTGTAATTCCTATTTGCACACAGAGTCATGTTTTCACATTAGTCACAAAACGAAATTTCTTTGCCAATTTAAATGCACACTTACTGCTCTTTTTTTTTGGCAAGTGAAAATCACTTTTACAGACTGACACATTATGAATCCACTTTTTAGATTTTTTTAAAAAGCCCATGTCCAAACTGCTTTTTCAGACCACCACCATGTGTATCCTCGGTGACTGCCTGCACTCCAGCAAGGGCAACCAGCCTTAGTGATGCTGAATGTATTTGCATTACAGACTGAAACCTCAAAACCCCACTCGCTTGTAAATACTGTGCATGATTATACATGGAAAGGAGCTGGGTGTGTGCTAAGAGTCTGCTTCTGCACCAAAAAAATCGCTCCCCCTTTTTCCTACTAATGCAACTGTGAAATCACCAGAGCAAAACGCAATAAATCTCTGTCTGTAATTCCTATTTGCACACAGAGTCATGTTTTCACATTACTCCCAAAACGAAATTTCTTTGCCAATTTGAAAACACACTTACTGCTCTTTTTTTTTGGCAAGTGAAAATCACTTTTACAGACTGACACATTATGAAACCACTTTTCAGATTTTTTTTAAAAAAGCCCATGTCCAGACTGCTTTTTCAGACCACCACCATGTGTATCCTCGGTGACTGCCTACACTCCAGCAAGGGCAACCAGCCTTAGTGATGCTGAATGTATTTGCATTACAGACTGAAACCTGAAAACCCCACTCGCTTGTAAATACTGTGCATGATTATACATGGAAAGGAGCTGGGTGTGTGCTAAGAGTCTGCTTCTGCACCAAAAAAATCGCTCCCCCTTTTTCCTACTAATGCAACTGTGAAATCACCAGAGCAAAACGCAATAAATCTCTGCCTGTAATTCCTATTTCCACACAGAGTCATGTTTTCACATTAGTCCCAAAACGAAATTTCTTTGCCAATTTGAATGCACACTTACTGCTCTTTTTTTTTGGCAAGTGAAAATCACTTTTACAGACTGGCACATTATGAAACCACTTTTCAGATTTTTTTAAAAAAGCCCATGTCCAGACTGCTTTTTCAGACCACCACCATGTGTATCCTCGGTGACTGCCTACACTCCAGCAAGGGCAACCAGCCTTAGTGATGCTGAATGTATTTGCATTACAGACTGAAACCTGAAAACCCCACTCGCTTGTAAATACTGTGCATGATTATACATGGAAAGGAGCTGGGTGTCTGCTAAGAGTCTGCTTCTTCCCCCAAAAAATCGCTCATCTTTTTCCTACTAATGCAACTGTGAAATCACCAGAGCAAAACGCAATAAATCTCTGCCTGTAATTCCTATTTCCACACAGAGTCATGTTTTCACATTAGTCCCAAAACGAAATTTCTTTGCCAATTTGAATGCACACTTACTGCTCTTTTTTTTTGGCAAGTGAAAATCACTTTTACAGACTGACACATTATGAAACCACTTTTCAGATTTTTTTAAAAAAGCCCATGTCCAGACTGCTTTTTCAGACCACCACCATGTGTATCCTCGGTGACTGCCTACACTCCAGCAAGGGCAACCAGCCTTAGTGATGCTGAATGTATTTGCATTACAGACTGAAACCTGAAAACCCCACTCGCTTCTAAATACTGTGCATGATTATACATGGAAAGGAGCTGGGTGTGTGCTAAGAGTCTGCTTCTTCCCCCCAAAAATCGCTCCCCCTTTTTCCTACTAATGCAACTGTGAAATCACCAGGGCAAAACGCAATAAATCTCTGCCTGTAATTCCTATTTGCACACAGAGTCATGTTTTCACATTAGTCCCAAAACGAAATTTCTTTGCCAATTTAAATGCACACTTACTGCTCTTTTTTTTTGGCAAGTGAAAATCACTTTTACAGACTGACACATTATGAAACCACTTTTCAGATTTTTTAAAAAAAGCCCATGTCCAGACTGCTTTTTCAGACCACCACCATGTGTATCCTCGGTGACTGCCTACACTCCAGCAAGGGCAACCAGCCTTAGTGATGCTGAATGTATTTGCATTACAGACTGAAACCTGAAAACCCCACTCGCTTGTAAATACTGTGCATGATTATACATGGAAAGGAGCTGGGTGTGTGCTAAGAGTCTGCTTCTTCCCCCAAAAAATCGCTCCCCCTTTTTCCTACTAATGCAACTGTGAAATCACCAGAACAAAACGCAATACATCTCTGCCTGTAAATCCTATTTGCACACAGAGTCATGTTTTCACATTAGTCCCAAAACGAAATTTCTTTGCCAATTTGAATGCACACTTACTGCTCTTTTTTTTTGGCAAGTGAAAATCACTTTTACAGACTGACACATTATGAAACCACTTTTCAGATTTTTTTAAAAAAGCCCATGTCCAGACTGCTTTTTCAGACCACCACCATGTGTATCCTCGGTGACTGCCTACACTCCAGCAAGGGCAACCAGCCTTAGTGATGCTGAATGTATTTGCATTACAGACTGAAACCTGAAAACCCCACTCGCTTCTAAATACTGTGCATGATTCCACATGGTAAGCAGCTGGGTGTGTGCTAAGAGTCTGCTTCTTCCCCCAAAAAATCGCTCCCCCTTTTTCCTACTAATGCAACTGTGAAATCACCAGAGCAAAACGCAATAAATCTCTGCCTGTAATTCCTATTTGCACACAGAGTCATGTTTTCACATTAGTCCCAAAACGAAATTTCTTTGCCAATTTGAATGCACACTTACTGCTCTTTTTTTTTGGCAAGTGAAAATCACTTTTACAGACTGACACATTATGAAACCACTTTTCAGATTTTTTTAAAAAAGCCCATGTCCAGACTGCTTTTTCAGACCACCACCATGTGTATCCTCGGTGACTGCCTACACTCCAGCAAGGGCAACCAGCCTTAGTGATGCTGAATGTATTTGCATTACAGACTGAAACCTCAAAACCCCACTCGCTTGTAAATACTGTGCATGATTATACATGGAAAGGAGCTGGGTGTGTGCTAAGAGTCTGCTTCTGCACCAAAAAAATCGCTCCCCCTTTTTCCTACTAATGCAACTGTGAAATCACCAGAGCAAAACGCAATAAATCTCTGCCTGTAATTCCTATTTGCACACAGAGTCATGTTTTCACATTAGTCCCAAAACGAAATTTCTTTGCCAATTTAAATGCACACTTACTGCTCTTTTTTTTTGGCAAGTGAAAATCACTTTTACAGACTGACACATTATGAATCCACTTTTTAGATTTTTTTAAAAAGCCCATGTCCAAACTGCTTTTTCAGACCACCACCATGTGTATCCTCGGTGACTGCCTACACTCCAGCAAGGGCAACCAGCCTTAGTGATGCTGAATGTATTTGCATTACAGACTGAAACCTGAAAACCCCACTCGCTTCTAAATACTGTGCATGATTATACATGGAAAGGAGCTGGGTGTGTGCTAAGAGTCTGCTTCTTCCCCCAAAAAATCGCTCCCCCTTTTTCCTACTAATGCAACTGTGAAATCACCAGAGCAAAACGCAATAAATCTCTGCCTGTAATTCCTATTTGCACACAGAGTCATGTTTTCACATTAGTCACAAAACGAAATTTCTTTGCCAATTTAAATGCACACTTACTGCTCTTTTTTTTTGGCAAGTGAAAATCACTTTTACAGACTGACACATTATGAATCCACTTTTTAGATGTTTTTAAAAAGCCCATGTCCAAACTGCTTTTTCAGACCACCACCATGTGTATCCTCGGTGACTGCCTGCACTCCAGCAAGGGCAACCAGCCTTAGTGATGCTGAATGTATTTGCATTACAGACTGAAACCTCAAAACCCCACTCGCTTGTAAATACTGTGCATGATTATACATGGAAAGGAGCTGGGTGTGTGCTAAGAGTCTGCTTCTGCACCAAAAAAATCGCTCCCCCTTTTTCCTACTAATGCAACTGTGAAATCACCAGAGCAAAACGCAATAAATCTCTGTCTGTAATTCCTATTTGCACACAGAGTCATGTTTTCACATTACTCCCAAAACTAAATTTCTTTGCCAATTTGAATGCACACTTACTGCTCTTTTTTTTTGGCAAGTGAAAATCACTTTTACAGACTGACACATTATGAAACCACTTTTCAGATTTTTTTAAAAGCCCATGTCCAGACTGCTTTTTCAGACCACCACCATGTGTATCCTCGGTGACTGCCTACACTCCAGCAAGGGCAACCAGCCTTATTGATGCTGAATGTATTTGCATTACAGACTGAAACCTCAAAACCCCACTCGCTTCTAAATACTGTGCATGATTATACATGGAAAGGAGCTGGGTGTGTGCTATGAGTCTGCTTCTTCCCCCAAAAAATCGCTCCCCCTTTTTCCTACTAATGCAACTGTGAAATCACCAGAGCAAAACGCAATAAATCTCTGCCTGTAATTCCTATTTGCACACAGAGTCATGTTTTCACATTAGTCCCAAAACGAAATTTCTTTGCCAATTTAAATGCACACTTACTGCTCTTTTTTTTTGGCAAGTGAAAATCACTTTTACAGACTGACACATTATGAATCCACTTTTTAGATTTTTTAAATTGCACATGTCCAGACTGCTTTTTCAGACCACCACCATGTGTATCCTCGTTGACTGCCTACACTCCAGCAAGGGCAACCAGCCTTAGTGATGCTGAATGTATTTACATTACAGACTGAAACCTGAAAACCCCACTCGCTTCTAAATACTGTGCATGATTATACATGGAAAGGAGCTGGGTGTGTGCTAAGAGTCTGCTTCTTCCCCCAAAAAATCGCTCCCCCTTTTTCCTACTAATGCAACTGTGAAATCACCAGAGCAAAACGCAATAAATCTCTGCCTGTAATTCCTATTTGCACACAGAGTCATGTTTTCACATTAGTCCCAAAACGAAATTTCTTTGCCAATTTAAATGCACACTTACTGCTCTTTTTTTTTGGCAAGTGAAAATCACTTTTACAGACTGACACATTATGAATCCACTTTTTAGATTTTTTTAAAAAGCCCATGTCCAAACTGCTTTTTCAGACCACCACCATGTGTATCCTCGGTGACTGCCTACACTCCAGCAAGGGCAACCAGCCTTAGTGATGCTGAATGTATTTGCATTACAGACTGAAACCTGAAAACCCCACTCGCTTCTAAATACTGTGCATGATTATACATGGAAAGGAGCTGGGTGTGTGCTAAGAGTCTGCTTCTTCCCCCCAAAAATCGCTCCCCCTTTTTCCTACTAATGCAACTGTGAAATCACCAGAGCAAAACGCAATAAATCTCTGCCTGTAATTCCTATTTGCACACAGAGTCATGTTTTCACATTAGTCACAAAACGAAATTTCTTTGCCAATTTAAATGCACACTTACTGCTCTTTTTTTTTGGCAAGTGAAAATCACTTTTACAGACTGACACATTATGAATCCACTTTTTAGATTTTTTTAAAAAGCCCATGTCCAAACTGCTTTTTCAGACCACCACCATGTGTATCCTCGGTGACTGCCTGCACTCCAGCAAGGGCAACCAGCCTTAGTGATGCTGAATGTATTTGCATTACTGACTGCAACCTCAAACCCTTAAAGTATTCCTTATTTTTACCAGTACACCTTAATTTATCATGAAAAAATTGTCCATATTATTTTACATGTTCCTCACATTTAAATTTCTCCCAAAACAGAAAATAATAAACACAACTTCTACAAAAGGAATTCCAATTCTATTATTCATTTCTTAATTTACCATATACATCCCCTCTCAAACGCTAAACTCACCTTTAAAATTAGTTAGTTGTGAAAGAAATGTGGCACTCAAACAGCAGATTATCAGAGCCAGGATCTCTGTTCTCTACACCTCTCTCCTCTCAGCAGAACCAGATAATGGCAAACTTTCCCTCTATTTTTCCACACATATACATGTAAGTTTCAAATCGCAGTGCTTCCCCCTTTTTTTCAAATGTAATCACACATTTCTATTGGTTGAAAACCAACCCTTTTCCAAAAGTACCCTGCCCCCAACTTGACTTCTGCCTGCTACCATAGCAACAGCTCATGGAACACTGCTGTGTGGAGTTAGGTCAGAAGTTCGCCACACAATGTTTCAATTCCACAGAGCAAGAGTGCTTGACTTTTCAAACCTATAGTACTGTTCTTTGGTAACACATTTTTTTGTACCAATACAAAACATGCTTCTATTAATTTACACATACAGCCTAGTTTTTATTCTAGAATGGTATGAAACAGCCAATCAGTTCTTTTTGTTTTGAAAAAAAAATGTATGCCTCCATTTCCAAACTGTCTTTCTTTTCATATTGCCATTCTACTGAAAGACACCTCCTGAGTGCATCCAGTTCTCCTTTGAAGATGTTCACAGTGTGGATTGTAGGGCACAGCTATGTCTTCTGGAGTGAAAAGTTTGCAGAGAAAACAGGTATGGTGAGAGACCTTGCTTGGCCAAATGTAGACATTAAATGGATTGGTCAGAGAGGGTTAAAGTGGCACCAATTGATGCCATTGGTGAAATCCTTCATGCAAATCCAACACCCTGACCTCATAATAGTGCACTGTGGTGGCAATGACCTAGGCACTTTGACTGGGGTAGGTCTGGAAATGCTTATGAAGGACACCTTTGCACAACTGTTTTCACTTTTCCCTAAAACTGCCTTTCTGTTTTCCAACATATGCCAAAGGCAAAAATGGAACTGGTCCAATCATTTCTGTCCGCAAATTGACAAAGCAAGAAAGCACGTCAACAAATCTGTTTCTGCTTTCCTCCATGACTATGGTATGGGTGCCATTTACCACAACAACTTGCGTTATGACATGCAAGACATTTATAGAGGAGATGGTGTGCACTTCAATGATGAAGGGAACAGAGTCTTCCTCTTGAACCTTAGACTCTGCATCGGTACTTACTTGTAGGTACCACTTAAAAAATCACTTCATAAACACAACGGCTCTTTTTAGAGCCCCCTAATATCTAAACTCTTAAATCTGCATTTCATTTCTTTTTTAATTTTTTTTTTCTTCCGTACGCTTACCGTAAGCTTACCGTACGCGTACCCCGTGATTTTTTTTAAAATCAATAAATGTTTTCTTTGTACTTTTCTGTCCTTCTTTGACCCCCTCACAAATGTAAGGGGGTCTGTAACTCTCATCCTTGCCCCCTTTTCTTGTTTTCACTCTTTTTTTTCTGAGTGAAACACACAAAATGGCGGCCGCCGCTTCCTGGTTTCGGCCGATTCGAATGTTTACTAAGATCTAACAGCCAATCAGAATCGCGCTCGCGCACGCCACCGTACGCGTACGGTAAGCTTACGGTAAGCGTACCGTAAGCTGGCTCAGATATATATATTGATTTAAATGCTATTTTCTCAGGACCTACTGAACAGATTTACACCAAACCTACAAAAGGCACTTCCTTGACCTAGGGACTACCTCTCTGCCAAATTTCTAGTAATTCTGTTCAGCCGTTCGGGCTGTAGCCCTGTCTAAAGGTCCTATGGAAAAATGCATGGGAAAAACGTGTTTTGGGACCCCCCTTTTATCTCAGCCCCCGCTTGACGAATCCCCCCGAGACTTTCAGGGTAGGAGCGGAGCGTAGCGCCCCACCTATTTTGAGAAATTCGCGAGGATTCGTCAACCGGCGCCAAAGTTATTCCAAATAGAATGTTGCGGATTTCCTATGGAAAAGGGGTCCTAACTATAACTACCTACTGGCGACCGCCAGTAGGTAATATATATATATATATATGGAAACAGCGTTTATAACGCTGCCATTACAGCGCGTTTCTCTTACAACACGGTTGTTACAACGACCGCATTGTTAAAACGCCTTACTTTTACATCACAAGTCATTAGATCAACTTGCTGTAGGGGGTGCTCCTACCTAAGGAATAGTATAATTTACTATTCCAACACCTTCCCTACTGTTGTGCACGCTGGAGTTGGAATAGTAAATGATACTATTCCTAAGTCCAGTGCGCCCCCTACAGCAAGTCAATCTAATGACTTGCGATGTAAAGGTATTGCGTTCTAACCACGCGGTTGTTGTAATGACCGCACTGTAATAGAACGCGATGTATATATATATATATTACCTACTGGCGGTCGCCAGTAGGTAGTTACAGTTAGGACCTATTATACATAGGAAATTTGTAACATTCTTTTCCCAATAACTTTGGCGCCGGATGACAAATCTTTGTGAAATTTTCAAAACTGGTGGGGCGCTCCGATCAGCTCCTATCCTGAAAGGTTGGGGGGGGGGGGATTTGTCAAGTGGGGGCCGTGAAAATAGGGGGGTCCCAAAACGTGTTTTTTCTCCATGTTATTTTCCGTAGGAAATTGTGGAACAGGCTACAGCCCGAACTGCTGAACGGAATTACACCAAATTTTGCAAAAAGGTAGCCCTTGGCTCAGAAAGAGACATTTTTTTAAATGGTGTAAATCCGTTCAGTAGTTCCCGAGAAAGTAAATAAATAGAGGTCAAAAAATAAATTACCCATAGGAAAGTATAGACACAGTTATGGTAAACACTGCTGAACGGAATTACACCAAAATTGGCAAAAAGGTACTGCTTGGCTCAGAAAGCGTCCTTTTCAAAAATGGTGTAAATCCGTTTAGTAGTTTTTGAGAAATTAAGAAATAAAGATAGTGATATCTATGGCTGCGAAGGATCCGCGCACCCTCCCGATCACGATCTACATTGTAATTGGCTGTCAACACTCCAAACCAGGAAGTGTTGGCAGCCATCTTGTGCCTCGGTAGAGCGGCGCTCAGCGTGGCCCCCTAGTGTACACGCGAGGGGTACGTGACTCACCGCGAAAAGCTATGCGGGGAGCCGGCGGGACCGTGGGGACATTAGGGCTTCCCCCACAGTCCCCAACGAATCAGATAGGCCCCAGGGGCGAATAGAAATTAATGGTAGGAGCTGTTTTTTTTTTACGGAAAAATAAGGAGTCGTGTACCTAGCGCGGCGCTCAGCGCTGTGCCTCTAGTGTGCATGCGAGGGGTACGCGACTCCAATTCGCAATGTTTTAATTTAAACCTAGGTTATATGTTAGGATATTGCGTGACTCTAAAAAGAGCCCTTGTGTTTATTGGGAAATTTTTGTAACTACATGTAAGTTCCAATGCAGAGTCGTAAGTTGTTGAGAAGGACTCTGTTTCCCTTATCTGTGAAATGTACACCTTCAGTCCTGTAGATGCCATTCATATTAAAACACAGATTGTTGTTGTATCTGGACCCCATACTATGGTTTCTGAGATAAGCAGAAACAGCTTTATTGACATTTTTTCTAGCTTTCTCAATCTGTGGACAAAATTGATTGGACCTGTTCCATTTCTGTCTTTGGCATATGTTAGAGTACACAAAGGCAGTTTGGGGGGGAAAGCAACATCAGTTCTGCAAAGGTGTCCTTCATTAGCTTTTGCCACCACAATGCACAATCATGAGGTCAGGTGGCTGGAGATGCAAAAAGGATTTAACCAATGGCATCAATTGGTGCCACTTTAATCCTCTCTGTCCAATCCATTTAATGTCTACATTTTGCAAAGCTAGGTCTTTGTCAATACCTCTGCTTTCAGGATACCTTTTGCACCAGAAAATATAGCTCTGTCCAATAATCCACACAGATTAGCATCTTGTAGGTAATCAGAAAATGTCTGCAGCTGAGATAGGCAGGTGGAAAAATAAAATCTATCTAAAATGGTGAACAAAATGCAGTTTTTAAGAAAGTAGAGATTTGATTGGCTGTTTAACAACACTCTACATTCAAAAATAGGGTGCATTTTACTTTGTTTAGAAAGCATGTTTCTTATTGGTTGTTAACAAATGTTGGAAAAGTACAGCAGAAAGGATAAGGGCAAGCATTGCAAAGCCAACCACACCTGCTGTTGTCATTTGTAACATTGTGTGGTGAACTTGTGACCTGGCAGCTAAGTTGAATGTTGCATGACCTGTTGCTATGGAAAATGACATAAGGACAAGGGGTGAAGATGTCAGTTGAAAAGCATTATTCTCTATGACCAATGGAAATTTGTTTTTCAATTTGAAAAACACTGGGAAGCAATGCCATTTGTTGTTTATGTCTATATGTATGGAAAAATAGAGGGAAATTTTGCCAATACTGGTTCACCCTAGCAGAGTGTGTTGATCTACATTCTCTGTGTGAAAAAGAAAATCCTGAGTGAGTGTGTGAGATTTTTCATTCAACAGATTTATTTACAGGTGAGTTACATATTTTTAGGTTAATTTAAAAAAACATTCGACATTTTTATGAAACTGGGTTGTTTGAAATATATTATAAAATGCACAGATGTATATTGGGATTATTTTATTGTACTTGAAGTTTGCTTGAAAAACAGGATGTACAGTAATATATTTATTTAAGTGTGTTGGAAGATATAGTTGAATGAAGGCTCTTATTTACTATTAATTGGTTAAATATGTACTAAGAAGGTGTATTTTCTAAAATATTCATATAAGGTGTAGTTTATTAGGCATGATTATTTATTTTGTGCAAAAAAGTATAGTTTAAAAATATTGCATTATTATCGAAAGTGTGGTAAAATAAGGTACAATTGTGCTGTTTGCAAGATGATCATATAAGGTGTTAATAATTATGAATCTTTTTATTAGTTGGTACAGTTTTTGCAGTTTTAAAAATCCTTATAAAAAAAGTGTTCTTTATTACTGTTCTTCATTAAGTCTGTTGAGAGGTACAGTTTGATGAAGTTGCATATTTGTAGATGTAAAGGACAATATGTAGCTGCAAAGAAAGTCAGTACATTTTATTCTTTCTGGTATGTAGTAGTTAGTATGTCATGAGTCAGGTATTTGTTTACATTATATTTATATTTGTATGAATTAATGAGAGGTATATGATATATTAGAGGACTGCAAAGGTGAGGAAAATGTGATTTTATAAATATATGAGAAGTGATTTTGTGGTTCTATAATTTCGTAGTTAGTATGTAAGTTAATATGCACAATCTATGCGGTGCCTTAACCCCCTGCACACTACTGATTCACTCCTGCAAAAATCCATACAGTAGCCATGCAGATAAGCAATCACACTGTCATTCCTTGTCCAATCCTCCTATCATCCTGACAGCACCATGTCTGTATCTACTCTCTGTGCTGAAACACAAGCACTTAAAAACTCACCCTTCTGTTAACTACCATCACTCTAACTATCTAGTCACTGTGCATACACCTATAGAATGCTTCAGGCATTAAGACACATAGTGTACAGTGAAATATGCGCAATGTATGCAGGCCTGTAACCGCCAGCAGACTACTGATTCACCCTTGCAATAAGCCAGGTAGTATTCATTAGGCCTGGGTGGTAAAATTCCGTTCTGTTCGCGGAATTTGGGTAATTTGGGTAATTTCGCGTTCCGTGGAGAACGCGAAATTGCCCAAAATTCTGCATTTCGCGGCTTTGCGGAATTCTTTGCTTGTTCGCGTTCTCAAAATGCGTGTTCGCGAGATATTTTTCTCCAAGCACGCAAACGGTGATCGCGAACACGAAAACAGCATCGCGAACAAGCAATTCCGCATGTTCGCAGAATTTCTGCATGTTCGCGGAGATTTATTACCGTTTCGCAGAGCTTTGCGTAGCGCAACTACGCAAATTCCGCCCACCCCTAGTATTGCCCCAATCAGCCTATCAGACTCTGTTCACTCCTGCAATTATCTTGATAGAAGCATGTCCTTATCTAATCGCTGTGCCAACACACACGCACTTATAAACTCTCCCTGCTGTCAACTACCCCCACTCTCACTATCTAGTCACTGTCCATATACCTGTAGAATGCCTCAGGCATTAAGACACATAGTGCTACAGTGAAATGTGTGCAATGTATGCAGGCTCCTAACCCCCTGCAGACTACTGATTCACCCTTGCAATAAGCCAGGTAGTATTCATGCAGTGCCCCAATCAGCCTATCAGACTCTGTCCACTCCTGCAATTATCCTAAGAGTAGCATGTCCTTATCTAATCGGTGTGCCAACACACAAGCACTTATAAACTCTCCCTGCTGTCAACTACCACCACTTAAACTACCCTCTCCGTATTCATGCACTTGTAGAACGACTCGAGCATTAAGACAAGGAGTGGTACAGTGAAATGTGCTCAACCTATGCAGGCCTCTAACCCCCAGCAGACTACTGATTCACCCTTGGAATAAGCCAGGTAGTATTCATGCTGTGCCCCAATCAGACTGTCACTCTCTGCCCACTCCTGCAGTTATCCTGACAGAAGCATGTCCTTATCTAATTTCTGTGCCAACACACAAGCACTTAAAAACGTACCCTCCTGTCAACTACCAGCACTCTCACTATCTAGTCACTGTGCATACACCTATAGATGCCTCAGGCATAAAGACACATAGTGCTACTGTGAAATGTGCGTAATGTATGCAGGCCTGTAACCCCCAGCAGACTACTAATTCACCCTTGCAATAAGCTAGGTAGTATTCATGCAGTGCCCCAATCAGCCTGTCAGACTCTGTCCACTCCTGCAATAATGATGACAGAACCATATCCTTATCTAATGTCTGTGCCAACATAGAAGCACTTATAAACTCTCCCTGCAGTAAATGACAAGCCGTGTAACTTTCCAGTCACTATCCATGCACTTGTAGAGCGACTCAGGCATTAAGACAAGCAGTGCTACAGTCAAATGTGCGTGATCTATGCAGGCCTTTAACCACCAGCAGACTACTGATTCACCCTTGGAATAAGTCAGGTAGTATTCATGCAGTGCCCCAATAAGACTGTCACTTTCTGTGCACTCCTGCAATCATCCTGACAGAAGCATGTCCTCGTCTCATTTATATCCCAACACACACACACGTATAAACTCACCCTCCTGTCAACTACCAGCACTCTCAATATCTAGTCACTGTCCATACTCCTGTAGAATGCCTGTCATTATGAGACATAGTGCTACAGTAAAATGTGCGCAATGTATGCAGGCCTGTAACCCCCAGCAGACTACTGATTCACCCTTGCAATAAGCCAGGTAGTATTTAGGTAGTGCCCTAATCAGGCTGTCACTCTTTGTCCACTCCTGCAATCATGCTGACAGAACCATATCTTTATCTAATATCTGTTCCAACATACAAGCACTTATAAACTCTCCATGTAGTCAATGACAAGCAGTTTAATTTTCCAGTCACTATCCATGCACTTGTAGAGCGACTCAGGCATTAAGACACATAGTGCTACAGTGAAATGTGTAAAATCTATGCAGCCCTCTAACCCCCTGCAGACTACTGATTCACCCTTGCAATAAGCCAGGTAGTATTCATGTAGTGCCCCAATCAGCCTGTCACTCTTTGTCCACTCCTGCAATCATGCTGACAGGACCATATCCTTATCTAATGTAGATGCCAACATAAAAGCACTTATAAACTCTCCCTGCAGTCAATGACAAGCAGTGTAACTTTCCAGTCACTATCCATGCAATTGTAGAGCGACTCAGGCATTAAGACAAGCAGTGCTATAGTCAAATGTGCGCAATCTATGCAGGCCTCTAAACACCAGCAGACTACTGATTCACCCTTGGAATAAGCCACGTAGTATTCATGCAGTGCCCCAATAAGACTGTCACTTTCTGTGCACTCCTGCAATCATCCTGACAGAAGCATGTCCTCATCTCATTTCTATCCCAACACACACACACTTATAAACTCACCCTCCTGTCAACTACCAGCACTCTCACTATCTAGTCACTGTCCATACTCCTGTAGAATGCCTGTCATTAAGACACATAGTGCTACAGTAAAATGTGCGCAATGTATGCAGGCCTGTAACCCCCAGCAGACTACTGATTCACCCTTGCAATAAGCCAGGTAGTATTCATGTAGTGCCCCAATCAGCCTGTCACTCTTTGTCCACTCCTTTAATCATGCTGACAGAACCATATCCTTATCTAATGTGTGTGTCAACATACAAGCACTTATAAACTCTCCCTGCAGTCAATGACAAGCAGTGTAACTTTCCAGTCACTATCCATGCACTTGTAGAGCAACTCAAGCATTAAGACAAGCAGTGCTTCAATCAAATGTGCGCAATCTATGCAGGCCTCTAACCACCAGCAGACTACTGATTCACCCTTGGAATAAGCCAGGTAGTATTCACGCAGTGCCCCAATCAGACTGTCACTCTTTGTCCACTCCTGCAATCATCCAGACACAAGCATGTCCTTATCTAATTTCTGTGCCAACACACAAGCACTTAAAACTCACCCTCCTGTCAACTACCAGCACTCTCACTATCTAGTCACTGTCTATACACCTGTAGAATGCCTCAGGCATTAGGAGACATAGTGCTACAGTGAAATGTGCCTAATGTATGCAGGCCTCTAATGCCCAGCAGACTACTGATTCACCCTTACAATAAGCCAGGTAGTATTAATTTACTGCCCCAATCAGACTGTCGCTCTGTGTCCACTCCTGCAATCATCCACTCAGAATCATGTCCTTATCTAATCACTGTGCAGAAACACAAAGATTTAAAAATTTGCCATTCTCTTTGTTTGCAGAACTCAAATGATCCAGTCAGTACCTATGTACTCATATAATGACCCAGAAACTAATACATGTAGTATTACAATCATCTATACACTATTGATCCACTTCTCTAAACACGTAAGTACTAGTTATTCAGTTCTGCAATTACCCAGTTAGTGTCTTGCAATTTTAATAAAATATATATATATATTTTTAAACAGATATTGCTCATCTTCAATAAAAAAAAACTTACAATGACTAGTATAACAAAAAAGAAGAAACAACAAAGAAAGGAATATTATATGAAGGAAGCAGTGTAAGTATCCAGCCACTATGCATGCACTTGTAGAATGACTCAGGTATTAAGACACGCAGTGCTACAATCAAATGTGCGCAATCTATGCAGGCCTCTAAACCCTAGCAGAGTACTGATTCACCCTTGCTATAAGCCAGGTAGTATTCATTTGGTGCCCCAATCAGACTGTCAGTCTCTGTCCACTCCTGCAATCATACTGTCGGAAGGATGTCCTTATCTAATCTCTGTGCCAACACACAAGCACTTAAAAAGTCTCTTTCCAGTGAAGTACCAGCAGTGTAAGTATCCAGTCACTATCCATGCACTTGTACTGCGACTCAGGCATTAAGACAAGCAGTGCTACAGTCAAATGTGCGCAAACTATGCAGGCCGGTAACCTCCAGCAGACTACTGAATCACTCTTTCAATAAGCCAGGTAGTATTCATGTAGTGCCCCAATCAACCTGTCATTCTTTGTCCACTCCTCCAATCATCCTCATACAAGCATGTTCTTATCTAATTTATGTGGCAACACACAAGCACTTATAAAGTTTCTCTGCTGTCAACTACCACCACTCTAACTATCCCCTCAGTATTCATGCACTTGTAGAACGACTCAGGCCTTAAGACAAGTGGTGCTACAATGAAACGTGCACAATCTATGCAGGCCTCTAACCCCCAGCAGACTACTGATTCACCCTTGGAATAAGCTAGGCAGTATTTATGCAGTGCCCCAATAAGACTGTCACTCTCTGTCCACTCCTGCAATCATCCTGATAGAACCATGTCCTTTTCTAATTTCTGTGCCAACACACAAGCACTTAAAAAGTTACCCTCCTGTCAACTACCAGCACTCTCACTATCTAGTCACTGTGCATACACCTATAGATGCCTCAGGCATAAAGACACATAGTGCTACTGTGAAATGTGCGTAATGTATGCAGGCCTGTAACCCCCAGCAGACTACTAATTCACCCTTGCAATAAGCTAGGTAGTATTCATGCAGTTCCCCAATCAGCCTGTCAGACTCTGTCCACTCCTGCAATTATCCTGACAGAAGCATGTCCTTATCTAATCGCTGTGCCAACATACAAGCACTTATAAACTCTCCTTGCTGTCAACTACCACCACTTAAAGTATCCTCTCCGTATTCATGCACTTGTAGAACGACTCGAGCATTAAGACAAGGAGTGGTACAGTGAAATGTGCACAACCTATGCAGGCCTCTAACCGCCAGCAGACTACTGGTTCACCCTTGGAATAAGCCAGGTAGTATTCATGCTGTGCCCCAATCAGACTGTCACTCTCTGCCCACTCCTGCAGTTATCCTGACAGAAGCATGTCCTTATCTGATTTCTGTGCCAACACACAAGCACTTAAAAACTTACCCTCCTGTCAACTACCAGCACTCTCACTATCTAGTCACTGTGCATACACCTATAGATACCTCAGGCATAAAGACACATAGTGCTACTGTGAAATGTGCGTAATGTATGCAGGCCTGTAACCCCCAGCAGACTACTAATTCACCCTTGCAATAAGCTAGGTAGTATTCATGCAGTGCCCCAATCAGCCTGTCAGACTCTGTCCACTCCTGCAATTATCCTGACAGAAGCATGTCCTTATCTAATTGCTGTGCCAAGATACAAGCACTTATAAACTCTCCTTGCTGTCAACTACCACCACTTTAACTATCCTCTCTGTATTCATGCACTTGTAGAACGACTCAGGCATTACGACAAGCAGTGGTACAGTGAAATGTGCACAATCTATGCAGGCCTCTAACTCCTAGCAGACTACTGATTCACCCTTGGAATAAGCCGGGTAGTATTCATTCAGTGCCCCAATCAGACTGTCACTCTCTGTCCACTCCTGCAATAATGATGACAGAACCATATCCTTATCTAATGTCTGTGCCAACATAGAAGCACTTATAAACTCTCCCTGCAGTAAATGACAAGCCGTGTAACTTTCCAGTCACTATCCATGCACTTGTAGAGCGACTCAGGCATTAAGACAAGCAGTGCTACAGTCAAATGTGCGCGATCTATGCAGGCCTTTAACCACCAGCAGACTACTGATTCACCCTTGGAATAAGTCAGGTAGTATTCATGTAGTGCCCCAATTAGACTGTCACTCTCTGTGCCCTCGTGCAATAATCCTGACATAAGAAGCATGTCATTATCTAATTTCTGTGCCAACACACAAGCACTTAAAAACTCACCCTCCTGTCAACTACCAGCACTCTCACTATCTAGTCACTGTCCATACTCCTGTAGAATGCCTGTCATTAAGACACATAGTGCTACAGTGAAATGTGCGCAATGTATGCAGGCCTGTAACCTCAGCAGACTACTGATTCACCCTTGCAATAAGCCAGGTAGTATTTATGTAGTGCCCTAATCAGGCTGTCACTCTTAGTCCACTCCTGCAATCATGCTGACAGAACTATATCTTTATCTAATATCTGTGCCAACATACAAGCACTTATAATCTCTCCCTGTAGTCAATGACAAGCAGTGTAATTTTCCAGTCACTATCCATGCACTTGTAGAGCGACTCAGGCATTAAGACACATAGTGCTACAGTGAAATGTGTAAAATCTATGCAGCCCTCTAACCCCCTCCAGACTACTGATTCACCCTTGCAATAAGCCAGGTAGTATTCATGTAGTGCCCCAATCAGCCTGTCACTCTTTGTCCACTCCTGCAATCATGCTGACAGGACCATATCCTTATCTAATGTCGGTGCCAACATACAAGCACTTATAAACTCTCCCTGCAGTCAATGACAAGCAGTGTAACTTTCCAGTCACTATCCATGCAATTGTAGAGCGACTCAGGCATTAAGACAAGCAGTGCTATAGTCAAATGTGCGCAATCTATGCAGGCCTCTAACCACCAGCAGACTACTGATTCACCCTTGGAATAAGCCAGGCAGTATTCACGCAGTGCCCCAATCAGACTGTCACTCTTTGTCCACTCCTGCAATCATCCAGACACAAGCATGTCCTTATCTAATTTCTGTGCCAACACACAAGCACTTAAAAACTCACCCTCCTGTCAACTACCAGCACTCTCACTATCTAGTCACTGTCTATACACCTGTAGAATGCCTCAGGCATTAGGAGACATAGTGCTACAGTGAAATGTGCCTAATGTATGCAGGCCTCTAATGCCCAGCAGACTACTGATTCACCCTTACAATAAGCCAGGTAGTATTAATTTACTGCCCCAATCAGACTGTCGCTCTGTGTCCACTCCTGCAATCATCCACTCAGAATGATGTCCTTATCTAATCACTGTGCAGAAACACAAAGATTTAAAAATTTGCCATTCTCTTTGTTTGCAGAACTCAAATGATCCAGTCAGTACCTATGCACTCATATAATGACCCAGAAACTAATACATGTAGTATTACAATCATCTATACACTATTGATCCACTTCTCTAAACACGTAAGTACTAGTTATTCAGTTCTGCAATTACCCAGTTAGTGTCTTGCAATTTTAATAAAATATATATATATATTTTTAAACAGATATTGCTCATCTTCAATAAAAAAAAAACTTACAATGACTAGTATAACAAAAAAGAAGAAACAACAAAGAAAGGAATATTATATGAAGGAAGCAGTGTAAGTATCCAGCCACTATGCATGCACTTGTAGAATGACTCAGGTATTAAGACACGCAGTGCTACAATCAAATGTGCGCAATCTATGCAGGCCTCTAAACCCTAGCAGAGTACTGATTCACCCTTGCTATAAGCCAGGTAGTATTCATTTGGTGCCCCAATCAGACTGTCAGTCTCTGTCCACTCCTGCAATCATACTGTCGGAAGGATGTCCTTATCTAATCTCTGTGCCAACACACAAGCACTTAAAAAGTCTCTTTCCAGTGAAGTACCAGCAGTGTAAGTATCCAGTCACTATCCATGCACTTGTACTGCGACTCAGGCATTAAGACAAGCAGTGCTACAGTCAAATGTGCGCAAACTATGCAGGCCGGTAACCTCCAGCAGACTACTGAATCACTCTTTCAATAAGCCAGGTAGTATTCATGTAGTGCCCCAATCAACCTGTCATTCTTTGTCCACTCCTCCAATCATCCTCATACAAGCATGTTTTTATCTAATTTATGTGGCAACACACAAGCACTTATAAAGTTTCTCTGCTGTCAACTACCACCACTCTAACTATCCCCTCAGTATTCATGCACTTGTAGAACGACTCAGGCCTTAAGACAAGTGGTGCTACAATGAAACGTGCACAATCTATGCAGGCCTCTAACCCCCAGCAGACTACTGATTCACCCTTGGAATAAGCTAGGCAGTATTTATGCAGTGCCCCAATAAGACTGTCACTCTCTGTCCACTCCTGCAATCATCCTGATAGAACCATGTCCTTATCTAATCTCTGTCCCAACACAGAAGCACTTATAAAGTTTCCCTGCAGTCAACTACCAGCAGTGTAAGTGCCCAGTCCCTGTACATGCACTTGTAGAATGACTCAGGCATTAAGACATGCAGTGCTACAGTCAAATCTGTGTAATGTATGCAGGCCTCTAATGCCCAGCAGACTACTGATTCACCCTTACAATAAGCCAGGTAGTATTAATTTACTGCCCCAATCAGACTGTCGCTCTGTGTCCACTCCTGCAATCATCCACTCAGAATGATGTCCTTATCTAATCACTGTGCAGAAACACAAAGATTTAAAAATTTGCCATTCTCTTTGTTTGCAGAACTCAAATGATCCAGTCAGTACCTATGCACTCATATAATGACCCAGAAACTAATACATGTAGTATTACAATCATCTATACACTATTGATCCACTTCTCTAAACACGTAAGTACTAGTTATTCAGTTCTGCAATTACCCAGTTAGTGTCTTGCAATTTTAATAAAATATATATATATATTTTTAAACAGATATTGCTCATCTTCAATAAAAAAAAAACTTACAATGACTAGTATAACAAAAAAGAAGAAACAACAAAGAAAGGAATATTATATGAAGGAAGCAGTGTAAGTATCCAGCCACTATGCATGCACTTGTAGAATGACTCAGGTATTAAGACACGCAGTGCTACAATCAAATGTGCGCAATCTATGCAGGCCTCTAAACCCTAGCAGAGTACTGATTCACCCTTGCTATAAGCCAGGTAGTATTCATTTGGTGCCCCAATCAGACTGTCAGTCTCTGTCCACTCCTGCAATCATACTGTCGGAAGGATGTCCTTATCTAATCTCTGTGCCAACACACAAGCACTTAAAAAGTCTCTTTCCAGTGAAGTACCAGCAGTGTAAGTATCCAGTCACTATCCATGCACTTGTACTGCGACTCAGGCATTAAGACAAGCAGTGCTACAGTCAAATGTGCGCAAACTATGCAGGCCGGTAACCTCCAGCAGACTACTGAATCACTCTTTCAATAAGCCAGGTAGTATTCATGTAGTGCCCCAATCAACCTGTCATTCTTTGTCCACTCCTCCAATCATCCTCATACAAGCATGTTCTTATCTAATTTATGTGGCAACACACAAGCACTTATAAAGTTTCTCTGCTGTCAACTACCACCACTCTAACTATCCCCTCAGTATTCATGCACTTGTAGAACGACTCAGGCCTTAAGACAAGTGGTGCTACAATGAAACGTGCACAATCTATGCAGGCCTCTAACCCCCAGCAGACTACTGATTCACCCTTGGAATAAGCTAGGCAGTATTTATGCAGTGCCCCAATAAGACTGTCACTCTCTGTCCACTCCTGCAATCATCCTGATAGAACCATGTCCTTTTCTAATTTCTGTGCCAACACACAAGCACTTAAAAAGTTACCCTCCTGTCAACTACCAGCACTCTCACTATCTAGTCACTGTGCATACACCTATAGATGCCTCAGGCATAAAGACACATAGTGCTACTGTGAAATGTGCGTAATGTATGCAGGCCTGTAACCCCCAGCAGACTACTAATTCACCCTTGCAATAAGCTAGGTAGTATTCATGCAGTTCCCCAATCAGCCTGTCAGACTCTGTCCACTCCTGCAATTATCCTGACAGAAGCATGTCCTTATCTAATCGCTGTGCCAACATACAAGCACTTATAAACTCTCCTTGCTGTCAACTACCACCACTTAAAGTATCCTCTCCGTATTCATGCACTTGTAGAACGACTCGAGCATTAAGACAAGGAGTGGTACAGTGAAATGTGCACAACCTATGCAGGCCTCTAACCGCCAGCAGACTACTGGTTCACCCTTGGAATAAGCCAGGTAGTATTCATGCTGTGCCCCAATCAGACTGTCACTCTCTGCCCACTCCTGCAGTTATCCTGACAGAAGCATGTCCTTATCTGATTTCTGTGCCAACACACAAGCACTTAAAAACTTACCCTCCTGTCAACTACCAGCACTCTCACTATCTAGTCACTGTGCATACACCTATAGATACCTCAGGCATAAAGACACATAGTGCTACTGTGAAATGTGCGTAATGTATGCAGGCCTGTAACCCCCAGCAGACTACTAATTCACCCTTGCAATAAGCTAGGTAGTATTCATGCAGTGCCCCAATCAGCCTGTCAGACTCTGTCCACTCCTGCAATTATCCTGACAGAAGCATGTCCTTATCTAATTGCTGTGCCAAGATACAAGCACTTATAAACTCTCCTTGCTGTCAACTACCACCACTTTAACTATCCTCTCTGTATTCATGCACTTGTAGAACGACTCAGGCATTACGACAAGCAGTGGTACAGTGAAATGTGCACAATCTATGCAGGCCTCTAACTCCTAGCAGACTACTGATTCACCCTTGGAATAAGCCGGGTAGTATTCATTCAGTGCCCCAATCAGACTGTCACTCTCTGTCCACTCCTGCAATAATGATGACAGAACCATATCCTTATCTAATGTCTGTGCCAACATAGAAGCACTTATAAACTCTCCCTGCAGTAAATGACAAGCCGTGTAACTTTCCAGTCACTATCCATGCACTTGTAGAGCGACTCAGGCATTAAGACAAGCAGTGCTACAGTCAAATGTGCGCGATCTATGCAGGCCTTTAACCACCAGCAGACTACTGATTCACCCTTGGAATAAGTCAGGTAGTATTCATGTAGTGCCCCAATTAGACTGTCACTCTCTGTGCCCTCGTGCAATAATCCTGACATAAGAAGCATGTCATTATCTAATTTCTGTGCCAACACACAAGCACTTAAAAACTCACCCTCCTGTCAACTACCAGCACTCTCACTATCTAGTCACTGTCCATACTCCTGTAGAATGCCTGTCATTAAGACACATAGTGCTACAGTGAAATGTGCGCAATGTATGCAGGCCTGTAACCTCAGCAGACTACTGATTCACCCTTGCAATAAGCCAGGTAGTATTTATGTAGTGCCCTAATCAGGCTGTCACTCTTAGTCCACTCCTGCAATCATGCTGACAGAACTATATCTTTATCTAATATCTGTGCCAACATACAAGCACTTATAATCTCTCCCTGTAGTCAATGACAAGCAGTGTAATTTTCCAGTCACTATCCATGCACTTGTAGAGCGACTCAGGCATTAAGACACATAGTGCTACAGTGAAATGTGTAAAATCTATGCAGCCCTCTAACCCCCTCCAGACTACTGATTCACCCTTGCAATAAGCCAGGTAGTATTCATGTAGTGCCCCAATCAGCCTGTCACTCTTTGTCCACTCCTGCAATCATGCTGACAGGACCATATCCTTATCTAATGTCGGTGCCAACATACAAGCACTTATAAACTCTCCCTGCAGTCAATGACAAGCAGTGTAACTTTCCAGTCACTATCCATGCAATTGTAGAGCGACTCAGGCATTAAGACAAGCAGTGCTATAGTCAAATGTGCGCAATCTATGCAGGCCTCTAACCACCAGCAGACTACTGATTCACCCTTGGAATAAGCCAGGCAGTATTCACGCAGTGCCCCAATCAGACTGTCACTCTTTGTCCACTCCTGCAATCATCCAGACACAAGCATGTCCTTATCTAATTTCTGTGCCAACACACAAGCACTTAAAAACTCACCCTCCTGTCAACTACCAGCACTCTCACTATCTAGTCACTGTCTATACACCTGTAGAATGCCTCAGGCATTAGGAGACATAGTGCTACAGTGAAATGTGCCTAATGTATGCAGGCCTCTAATGCCCAGCAGACTACTGATTCACCCTTACAATAAGCCAGGTAGTATTAATTTACTGCCCCAATCAGACTGTCGCTCTGTGTCCACTCCTGCAATCATCCACTCAGAATGATGTCCTTATCTAATCACTGTGCAGAAACACAAAGATTTAAAAATTTGCCATTCTCTTTGTTTGCAGAACTCAAATGATCCAGTCAGTACCTATGCACTCATATAATGACCCAGAAACTAATACATGTAGTATTACAATCATCTATACACTATTGATCCACTTCTCTAAACACGTAAGTACTAGTTATTCAGTTCTGCAATTACCCAGTTAGTGTCTTGCAATTTTAATAAAATATATATATATATTTTTAAACAGATATTGCTCATCTTCAATAAAAAAAAAACTTACAATGACTAGTATAACAAAAAAGAAGAAACAACAAAGAAAGGAATATTATATGAAGGAAGCAGTGTAAGTATCCAGCCACTATGCATGCACTTGTAGAATGACTCAGGTATTAAGACACGCAGTGCTACAATCAAATGTGCGCAATCTATGCAGGCCTCTAAACCCTAGCAGAGTACTGATTCACCCTTGCTATAAGCCAGGTAGTATTCATTTGGTGCCCCAATCAGACTGTCAGTCTCTGTCCACTCCTGCAATCATACTGTCGGAAGGATGTCCTTATCTAATCTCTGTGCCAACACACAAGCACTTAAAAAGTCTCTTTCCAGTGAAGTACCAGCAGTGTAAGTATCCAGTCACTATCCATGCACTTGTACTGCGACTCAGGCATTAAGACAAGCAGTGCTACAGTCAAATGTGCGCAAACTATGCAGGCCGGTAACCTCCAGCAGACTACTGAATCACTCTTTCAATAAGCCAGGTAGTATTCATGTAGTGCCCCAATCAACCTGTCATTCTTTGTCCACTCCTCCAATCATCCTCATACAAGCATGTTTTTATCTAATTTATGTGGCAACACACAAGCACTTATAAAGTTTCTCTGCTGTCAACTACCACCACTCTAACTATCCCCTCAGTATTCATGCACTTGTAGAACGACTCAGGCCTTAAGACAAGTGGTGCTACAATGAAACGTGCACAATCTATGCAGGCCTCTAACCCCCAGCAGACTACTGATTCACCCTTGGAATAAGCTAGGCAGTATTTATGCAGTGCCCCAATAAGACTGTCACTCTCTGTCCACTCCTGCAATCATCCTGATAGAACCATGTCCTTATCTAATCTCTGTCCCAACACAGAAGCACTTATAAAGTTTCCCTGCAGTCAACTACCAGCAGTGTAAGTGCCCAGTCCCTGTACATGCACTTGTAGAATGACTCAGGCATTAAGACATGCAGTGCTACAGTCAAATCTGTGTAATGTATGCAGGCCTCTAACCCCCAGAAGAGTACTGATTCACCCTTGCTATAAGCCAGGTACTATTCAAGTAGTGGCCCAATCAGACTGTCAGTCTCTATCCACTCCTGAAATCATACTGACAGAAGCATGTCCTTATCTAATCTCTGTTCCAACACACAAGCACTTATAAACTCTCCCTGCAGTCAAGTACCAGCAGTGTAAGTATGCAGTCACTATACATGCACTTCTAGAATGACTCAGGTATTAAGACACGCAGTGCTGCAATCAAATGTGCGCAATCTATGCAGGTCTCTAACCCCCAGCAGAGTACTGATTCACCCTTTCTATAAACCAGGTAGTATTCATTTGGTGCCCCAATCAGACTGTCAGTCTCTGTCCACTCCTGCAATCATACTGTCAGAAGGATGTCCTTATCTAATCTCTGTGCCAAGACACAAACGCTTAAAAAATCTCTCTGCACTGAAGTACCAGCAGTGTAAGTATCCAGGCACTATCCATGCACTTGTACAGCGACGCAGGCATTAAGACAAGAAGTGCTACAGTCTAATGTGCACAATGTATACAGACCCGTAATCTCCAGCACAGAACTGATTCATCCTTGCAATAAGCCAGGTAGTATTCATGCAGTGCTACTATCAGACTATCACTCTCTGTCCACTCTTGCAATCATCCTGACTGAACCATATCCTTCTCTAATCTCTGTGCTAACACACAAGCACTTATAAACTTACCCTACTGTTAACTACCAGCACTCTAACTATACAGTCTAGGTATCCTCATGTCTATCCCATATACTTCTCCAATCACGTATCCACCGCTATACTTAACCTTTTACTCTGCCAATACCAGCAGTATCTTCTTATCCAATCACTCCGCCAATACCTCAGCACTCATAAATTGATCATGTATTCGACTTGCAGCACTGTAATCATTCCAATTACTAGTAATATATTTATAGAGTGGTTAAGCCACTAACAGAAGTACACCTCCAATATTCTGTACAGTACGCTGCAAACTTCCAACCAGGTACATACTAATTATACATTCATGCAAATTCCCACTTACTACCCTTGCAGCCTAGGAATCCTCTTGTTACTTGCATGCACTTCCTCAATCACCCATCCAGCACTATGTACTTATCGTATTACTCTGTCAATACGTAAGTACTTGTGAAGCAGAGTCACAAGCCCCCTGCGCAACTACTACATCACGTTTTGTGACGTAGTGGTGGTGCTGGGCGCACCTCCATTTTTACTAAGAGAGGAAAAGCCACCCTGCATAGGTTTTCCTCTCCTTGTAAATACAGCCTTTTCATACGCAGCACTTTCTGTTGAAGGGGCATTCCATGGGTGTTGCTGTGTATGTTTCCACACAACACCCATAGAACCAGACACATGTCTAGATTTAGAAGAAATCATAAATCTGGACATGTGTGTGAATGCTATACCACCCTAGAGGTGGCATATCAAGGCGCAACAAGGAGAAATATTTTCATTTCTCCTCATTTTTTCCTGTTTCAATGCATACTGCATTCTACACCACACATTGAAGGAGGAATATGACTTCCATGATTGTTTTTGTACAGGAAGGTGTTCCTTCCTGCACAAAAACAATCTGCCCACGATGCAGGCATCCTTGCACCATGGTGCAAGTGTGCCTATGCTAGCACATGGCTACAGTTTGTGCGCCAGTGCAGAGGGAAGCACAGAGATGCGACATATTCATGTAAATATGTTGCATGCCTGTGTTTCAGAAGTGCTGCAGCGTAGTGCAGCAAAAGGGCTTGCGGTGCTACACTACAGCACTTCATCATACATCTGCCCCAAAAAATTCATCATGCACTACTAAAGCATTCTTTCAGTCAATCATGCTGTAGACATATATTCAAGCAAACTTTCAGACATTGCTATACAATTATAGTTATTTTTTTAACCAGATAAGGTAGAACTTTTGTTCTTCTTTTTTGTTTTGTATTTTTTTTGTATTTTTTTTATAATTTTGTATTTGTTTAGTATTTTTTGAACAATTTTGTATGATTTTTGGTGTTTTTTCAGAAACAACAAAAAAAGGTACAAAGTAAACAGAAAACGTTTGGAATTAGATGACATTCTAAAAATAAAGCAAAATAAATAAATTAGCAATGGTGATTCCGTTGAGCAGCACAAACTGCATCTACTGACTGCTCTCCGTAGCAGATAATTTTCTTGCACTTGCAACAGTGCTGTTCCACATAATGCAGGTCGTCTTGGTAGCATTTTTTTCACCTGCTGGGTAAGTGAAAAACTTCCACACCAACAGTTCTTCATCCGAAGATTCTTCCACCTGCTGGTTCTGCTGTGATTCCATTTTCTTTTGAGTTCTAAAAGAACACCAAAAAAAATGCAAAACTTGTTCTTGTTGAAGAAGAGATGCTCCTCTGAAAATCCTCTAACAATCCTCTAACAAGAATGAATAAAATGGGTGGGGTCCTTCAATACTTCAATACTTACAGTGGGAAATGTTATAAACCAATCAAATCTTTTATTTTGAGGTCACATGGGATTCGCGCACCCTACGCTCAGGAAGCGCGCACCTGACGCGACTTCGCGAAAATATATTTAAAATAATATAAGTTAATTCCAAGTAGAAATATATTATTTCTATGAATACCTTAGATAATCTCTTGCCCTAATATATACATTAAACACACATCCATATCATTTTAGAATATAAAAACTTTTGTGGGGTTCGCGCACCCAACGCGCCCCAGCACGCATATGATGTCACGTGGGGCCCGCCACCGCGCAAGTGTTGTGTACCGTAATGCACATGTGTCGCGAATACGCCAGAGCAGGAGTCGCATGCCAATCGCGCACACCACGTAATATTATACGTATTTGACATAACTGGAAAACATGCACCCGTTGCACACCATACGCGGATCCTTCGCGACTTTTTTAAAATGGTGGCTTAAACGCGCACTCGCCGCGTTGGGTACGCAGTGGGTGTGCGACTCCAAAAAATTACAAAAAAATAATATAAATGAATTAAAATAAAAAATAATTATACTATATTTCAGATTTAATCTTCTTTTAATTTTTTTAAATAATTTTCAGAAAAATATATAATATTGCTTAATAAATATTATATATACAAATAAACAGTTAAAAAAAATCTAGAAATTCAATAAAAAAAATATAGGCATAACTACTATGATACTTACAAATTTTCATTTAAAAACCTTTGAAATTCACTGAAAAAACTAAAGGTTTCAGGCACGTTATAGTTAGAAATTGGCATCTAAAAAACCTTCCAAATTCACTGAAAAAACCATAGGTTTTTGGGTAAGTTATAGTTAGTTGGACATTTCACACATACAAAACCATAGAAATTCCCCCGTAACCATAGGTTGCATGGACGTTATAGTTAGTTGGACATTTCATTAGTACAAAACCAGAGAAATGTGCCCGTTATAGTTAGTTCAGCTAACTATAACTCGCGCCCCCACAATGCACTGCTGATGACATCACATATTACATCGCTCATGACATGGTCAGTGACATCACTGATGACATCACTGATGAAATCTCAAATGACGTCACTAATGACAAAAATTATCATGAAACTTAAAACATTCAAAGGCAATAAGAATAAATGTATTCTTTTCTTCTTATTTCTTTAAAACACTAATCAAAGCAAAAATCCAAATGATCTCAGGTTCTTTTCAACAGTTAATATTTAGTCAAAAGTTGATTTTAATTCTGCATTTCAGGTTTTCTCTTTGTTCTACAGCTGCCGCTAGATCGTTTTTATATAAAAAAGTCTCTCTTTACTATTTCATGGTGGTTCTTGATCTGTTTCAACTTCATTCTCAGATTCACTTTCAAACTTTTACTGATTTGTAGATTTCCAGCTCTGTTCATTCCACTTCTTCTTTCACTTTTGAGACTGTAGCTAGATGAATCCACCCAGGTGAGGCATATCATCTATTTGGGATTCTTCTTCTAGTTGATTTTTTGGCAACAGCTGAGTCACACCCACTAGTTTCATAATCGATTGGTATCTCAAACGTTTCTGGTTTACACTGCTTCCTTTTACAAGTTCTTTTTCTTGTGGCATCTTCCGCAACTTGATTTTGTTCACCATCAGTTTTTGTCAGAGATTCTTTGCTCTCTGTAGAACTTTAACTTGAGTTCGAACAAGCACTTGAACTTGAGCTATGATCAAACTTGTCAGCACGATTTAATGTAAACTTCATTATTCCTCTGGGGGTTCGGGTAACTTGAACTGTCACCTGCCATTTTTCATGATGTGGATCAGAGACTACTTCTTCTTGCTGTCACTCATGCTTTTGCTCGGCAACAGCCGTTCCCTCTGATCACTGTAAAAAAACTGGACGTCAGGTTTTTCAGGTTCTTCATCAGAGCTTTCATTGACTTCAAACTTTATGGTTCCACATTTTTCTTTGATATTGGTGCATCCCCATGCATGTGGGGTATGTCCCCCGGGCACTGAATAATAGGTCCTCTGAGAGGTTTCACAGTTGTGTTTCAACGTTGTGAGAAAAAGTTACTTGGCTTGTTTCAATGAAAGCTTTATTGATTCTTGTTGTTTCACAAAAATTGTAAACTTAATTTCCCAGAATTCATTGTGAGTAACATGCAATCCAGAGTAATCATTATATTATACGATCCCAATGCATTTCGGCGGTGTTGCCTTCATCAGGGGGTGGTCTGAAAATAATGATTTTATAATGAATGTAATGTATGTAATACACGGGGAAACATTCTGACCCAAATATTGTGAATCATGCTAATATTGACGATGTGAGTTCAGGTGCTTTAACATGGTGTCAGGGTAGAAAACATATAAGTAGTGGGTAGGATGAATAACTATCCGTGAGAAAACAAGGTGGATTGATGTTAAGTGCAAGTAAACGACGTGTCTAGCGGTGTGATTTTGTTAGTAAACACTATCTTAGGCTAAGTAAGCTTTTAAAAGAAGCTATAAGGAGTATATTCATTTGTGATACCGAGTTGATGTTGTACGGTGTTAGAGCGTGAGGATAGTGTTAGTCAGAATGCAACGTTAATCGAGGTAACGTGACTAGGTCTATTGATGCTATACGAGCTAAGAAAATGAATGAAGATGAGACATCATGCTCTTATAGATGTGTTCGGTTAGTTTTACATGATGCTAAACCAAAAAACCCAGTGGGAAACGCGGAGTGGTATAGATAAAATAACGCTTACCGAACGCTGATAGTGAGGGCAACTTGCAGTGTCTGCCGTACGCGGAGCGTAATCTCGCGATACTGTGGATAACGTAGCTGGCTCAGCACTTTTTATCAATCCAATCTTTTTTCCAGAGGAATCCCATGCCTCAAGCTTGAGCATACATCTTAAATTCAGAAGTAGGTAATCTTTTTTTAGGGCTAGGAATAACTGGACTCTAGTCTCTTGCAATTTAATTTTACACACTAAGCCTTCATCATAGGTTTTGAATCACACAAAATTAATTGGTATTTATTTTCCATTTGACCAGTTCTATCTTGGACAGATGCAGTACCCTGGTTGGTTAACAATTTGTTTATTACTAGTCCCTACAACTTGTATTTATTTTCCCAAGAAGGGTAGGTTTGAGACTTTCACACCATAAACTGTAGAACAGGTAACTCCTGTATCAATTAAAAATTAAATGTGATGGCGGTTGACTTCTCCGTCAACATATGGCCCACTTTGCAGTACCTATAGGACTGCTCCAAGGAAGCAATTTTCCTCTCCCATGCACCGTCATTGTGAGTGGTTTCCTGCTGAATCATCATTAAGAATCATTGGATTCTGTTGGTATGCTGCACGTTATGACATTTTGTTTCTGATGTTTTTCTGCATCACTGGAACTGAAGGCATCAGCATTCAAAATTATTTCTGATTCTGCATACTCTGCTCAGACTTTTTGACCATCATGTTTCTCTGCATTTGGGGAACTTTGAATTCTATTTGAATTCTGGTAACACTTGCAATTCCTCGCCCACCACCTTGGCTTTGCACCTTCCATTGTGCATTGCTGAAACTGCATTTGATTTGTCCCATTCATTCCAGACTGATCAAAATTCACATTTACACCCAATTGGTTCCAAAATCCCTTTTCAAATTGCTTTATCTGAGCAATCATTAGCATCCCCTTGATCTTTTTCTACTTTGCATCAAAGTAAGTATTGCTATATTTAGCCTGCTCCAGTAGAGCATTAAATATATTATCCTCATTCGAACCATCATTCTGTTTTCCTTCCTCTTTCATCTTGATTTGATCATTTTTCTCCCTTAACAATAGCAGGATAAGCGATCCCCCCTTCCATCGTATCCTCCCTCCAGCATTTTCCATTTGATCCCATTTCTTTTCTAGCCATCTTATCAATCCCAGCATGGCTCCTTGTTTGACTAATAAATCACAGTACAACTTCTCTGTGAACATGGAAAACAATTGCCAAACCTTCTAAATCAACTTTAAAAGTATTAAACTCTTGTCTACTTACCCTAAATAGGACGAAAGTCAACAGGTAACAGTAGAGTAAGTCAAATAACACAATTAATGGCCAACGAGCAGCAGAAACCACACCTTTCAAAATACTGTTCTAAAACCACAATTAATACTACGTAGGCCCCTATCTAGCAACAATCCATCCTGGTTAATGCTCTTACTTCCATGCATTTTGAAGCAAAGATACACCAACCTAGATTAGGCACACAACCCTACAAAATAAATTTGTTTTACTTCAGAAACCGCTTACTATGTACATGTGGTGTCTCACTCTACAAAATACCTTATGCAGACAAGTTGAACTGCAATATCTGGAGATCTTGGATTTCAATGAATCTGATAACCAAACCAATCAATAATCTAACAATGTAATTCACAAATATAAATAATATATTAAAAATACAGTGAATAATCCAGAAAAAGTGAACCAACAACTAGCATTACATATCCAAATTTCTTACAAAGTTCCCAGCAATCCATATCACAAACTCATGCCTCAACATACCTCACAAATACACACCATACATCAATCAGTTCACTCTATTCATACTAACACTCAAAATAACTCAGGAATGCACTGCAAATCAGATTCATTGGGAAATATCAGCGTCTGGAACCTCCACTGTTCAGCAAAAGTCCACTAATCTCCCACGCTGGTCATTAAGGAGCGGGAAACATTTTAGGGACCCCTTACAAAAAAGAGATGCTCTTATAATGCAACCATCCTCTCTTAACAAGATTTGTGGGAGCCAAACTGTACCCCAATATTTGACACCCCAATTTTTGTAAAACCGGCAATTGTACCTCACATGATTCTACCATTGGAAGTTAATCTCTAAAAAGGCACCACGCCCAAAATCAGTTTAGCAGATTACCAAAAATAAGAAACTGGGGCCACTCAATAACTGAGTTCTAGATTTAGGAAGAGGTTAAAGGGATTGATTACTAAGATCGAAAAAATCAAATGATACATAATGAATGCCTTATAAGCTAATACAGAGTAGTCAAAATCAAAAATCCTTCCAAGTTCCAAATGAGCTGCAAAATAGGACAAGAAGAAAATCTAAAAAATATGGCTCACTGCCAGATTCAATGGGTCGTTATACACAATTCTTGCATAGAAATTTAGCTAAAAGCACATATTCAGCATGGCATGATCCTATGTAACAATTCTCAGTCCAATAAGAATAATTTGTCTTAGCAGCGTTATACGTTAGCACTATCCCATTTCTAAGAAAGCATCCTGGTTTTCTGTGTCACTGTCATCCGGAGATGTTTCAAATAGAATATGCAGCATTTAACAAAGGTGAATCACAAATGAGCAAGACTGAGCTGAACTACAGAAACATAGTGGGAGGGTCTGTGAGAGCCCATCCCCATATTTTAATGCACCCCAAAATTGAGCTCACCCCATAATTTAACTTAGGTGGTTCTACTGCAATACGAATTACCACTTTCTTCAACATCAGGCCAAACTAATTTAGCAGAATAATATGATAACTGGGACCATTCAATCACTGAGTTTAGGATCAGTGAAAAGTTAAAAGGCTTTATGACAAAATCTCAAAAGTCAAGTGGTACACAAAAGTAATTTGCCATGAAGACACAAATGCAGAGTACATAATCATAAATCAGAATATTTCTGAATCCCAATTGAAAAGCAAAATTAGGAGCAAAATGGACAGCATCTCTACAGGAAATTCAAAAATTGCTAAATATAATAGCCTGTAACACAACATTTCTAGTAGCAAGGGCAGAGTCTTGTGAATAACAAAAAAACTATCTTGCTTGCACATTTCTAGCATTATTAATTAACACAAACTGCAATCTCACAGTGGTATGACCAGTGCTAACACATTTTTGGCAAATCAGAGAAAGCCACGTAATTATGAGAAATATAGCACTAACCCACCCTTACAGAAGTCTCCAGCAGCTTCTACACTGTTGCTGTCCCGAGATGCACAACATTTGGGAACAAATTATTAAACAATAGCTCATACACACAAAATACTATGCTACTTATCTGTGATTGAATGAACAGTAACTCAAATGAAACTCTGAAAAGGTAGAGATTTTCTAACCAGAAGCAAGCATGAGCTGTGGAACTCTACATTCTGGCCAGCCACAATGGGTACCCCCCCACCACATAAGCACTCAGTTAAGAGCCTCCGAGATCTGATTGACAGGAACCGGTCTATGAGACCCCAAATAGGGGCAGTAACTTCATCCTGCTTTTTGCAACTTCGCAGAATAAGAAAAATTGGGGAATTTCTTACCTTTGAAGCTCTTACTCAGGTCATCATCGCGTTAGTCATCTCGAGTATGCAGACTCTCTCTACCTGAGCCTACACAAGGGCTTCAACAGTAGCCCAAAACCAGGCAGCCAGGCTAATCTACCAACAGCACAGAAACTAACACTTCACCCCCCTGATGTGGAAACTATACTGACTGCCAGTAGAACAGTGAACCGCATTCAAGGCTGGCTGCATTATCTTCAAATCCCTGTATGGAAGCAGCCCAGCCCTTATCTCAGCCCGTATCCAAAAATATACACATCCGCAACTTCAGATCAATCCACCTGAACCTTTCCTCTATTCCCCCATTTAAATAGAAGAAACAGGGTGGCTCCAGATTTTTGGTACTCACCCCCGCATCTGGAACTCTTTCCCACTCAAGATCAGGACCACGCCCTGCTATACAAGATTCAGGATGCTCCTGAAGATGTGGCTCTTTAGACAACATTATAATTGAAACTGTGGTCAGTGTGTAATGTTTTTATCACCCAAGTGAAAAAGAAGCCAATCGAGCTATACAAATGCTTGAACATAACATAACATACACCAATGTTCTCGACTAGGCCCACATCAGGAATCTACAGTGGAAGGATCTTGGATTTCTTGCATTCAGATCATGAAGAACAGTTTTATTCACAGTACAGTGCAGTCGAAAGAAAATAACTAGTTATGTCATTGTATCCTGTGCTCTGCCAAGACTGGAAGGGAGTTTGAGCAGCAGCTGTTTGAGCAGAACATCTGAAACAACATATATTTTATTAAAAGGGTGAAATCATGAAAATACAACACAGCTTTAACACATTGACAAAAACACTTCTAAATGTTTCAGTAAAATAATTTCAAGTGAAATATCATTAATTAATCAGTTATGACTAGAATAATTTATAAGAATTATCAGTACTCAAGATTTGTCTTTTCCACCCAATTTGCACATCAAAAAAAATCCACATTACCTTGAACATTGCAATCTATCTAGTACACTCAATGTTTCATTAATACGTCTATGTATTTTTAACTGTTACGAAACCATTACATCAGCTGTCTTCACTTTCACAGAGCCTGTGGGGAGAGAAGGTTTGCAGGGGAAACTGATTACAGAGTGTGAAAGCAGGAGAGGAAAACAGAGGCAGTAACAGCATCAATTTTATCCATCATGGACTTTTCACAAAAATGTGGCACAACTAAATCATTTTAATAAACATATTTCTAAACCTCATATTAAACTCATTTTAACTTCATACATATGAATTCAATGTTTGCATATAGGGCCCGGGAAATAATCCTAAATACTCAACATTATTTGTTGCATAAAAATAGGAACTTTGAAAACTCTCTAACAATTGTCATACCACGACACTGAACAGAGAAGGTCAATGTGACAACCACCATAAAATTCGAACTACTAATAATTGTCAAAAGTATGTTCACATCCCTTGCAATAAACTTCTCATGCACTTTATGTGAAGGCCAGAACCATAAATAAAATGTGTATGCATGCTCATTTCATGGGAGCAAGGTTTTACTTAGCTGAGTGACATGGGGACTCCTGGACCTCCAGCAAAATATCTGACAAAACATTCTAAGCTCAGGTAGGTATACCCTCACCCAGCAATGCAAATGTACTCAACGGTTCAGTTCTCATTCATGACAAACAGATGTGCATTTATTTTATATGTACCAACTTCTTCTTGGTACATTGCTAACATTTGTTAAACAGTGCTGTCTTCCCTCTGCATCTGCAACCTTGGGAGACTCTAGCAAAGGCCAAAACGAGAACGCCATATCTCACTTCCTCGTCTTCGCATGCCATCTGGAGCTGAGCACTGCAAATACCCTTAATTATTTGCTTTGAAAGCCCATGTGCGTATTAGTGCTGTAGCGATGAGATCATGTGACACCAGCAAGATTAAGTCAGTTTAGTTTTTGCATTTGCATCCCAGGCGCCCACACTTGCTCTTTGATTAAGTAGAAAATATACCACCCGCAGTCAAGATCCAAGTAGTTGACAGAAGGTGACACATCATGACTGTACAATAAACCTTAATAAATAAGTACATGTAAAAATAAATAACTAAACAGTGACATTTGGATGGCATTAATGTTGTATGGCGTATGTATTGTCCTATTATAATTAGACATTGTATGGTTTATATAGCAACATTTACAGCATGGGTGTTGATTCATCGAAATGCCTGCTGTAGCAGAAGCGAGATTACATACCATTTGACCTTAAGAACATCACAGGATGTACCGCCATTTGACCCTTGACTTTGATTTTATCTGGAAAGGCATGCCACATGACCCTAACAGCACATTCACACTCTCTTACACCCCTTTACATGCATTCTTATTCATTTTCACTCACTCACTTGCATTCACTCTTAATCTCACTCATACTTACTGACCCGCAGGCCCAGGTTTACTAATGCTTTGCACTGTGCTTGCATTACTTTTGTGGCAAAAAAGTGTTAGGATAGGATTTACCATCCAACGCAGTTATCCCAAAGTTACACAAAATTGGACTTTTTGCTGCCCTGTGTTATTTTGCGTCAAGGGGGCATTCCATGGGTGGACTTCTCAAGGCGTAGTGAGGAGGAATGTTTTAATTTCTCCTCATATTTCCAATTTTTCATGTGCCTTGCATTGTACAGAACACATACAAATTGGGAAAAGCCTTAAAGCACAGATTTTGTACTAAAAGGGACCCCATGTACTACGGCGCAAGGGTGTGTGAGTTTTGACATGTAGCTGCCAGAGGGAGAGAATAAATGCACCATATCTTAATAGATATGGTGCGTATTTTCTCTCTTTCTTTGACATGAGTCAGCGCAGCAACTTTGGTGCAGCGTAGCCTTGCATCAAAGAATAGTAAATTGGGGCCTCAACTTCACACAGTCTCACGCACTACCTGTTACTGATTTTCATTCACTTTCACAAACACACACATATGCTTACACATACAGACCACATACAGACATATGCTCACACAAAGACATGATCTCTCGCATAAACACATACTCACATACGTTTAAAGCCAATTTTACTTTCCACAGCTGCAACCAAATGTCCTGTTCCAGCCATGCGTGTTGATTTTTTATTACCCTAATAGAGATTAATAGAATAATATTCACTATTAGTATAATGAAAAGAGGGCAGAAAATAAGGAAAGCGGAGCTGGACTGCTGTTCTTGGCACTGATTTTGCCACCTCTTAGGCCAGGTTTCGCAAAGACAGTGCCAGGGATTGCCAGGGGCCACTAAATGGCGTTCATGCTTTACAACAGTAGCACAGTACACCTTAGTGGGCCTGGGGTAGAAATCCTAAAATCCTAAAAAAAAAACGTTAAAAAGGAATTTTGATGAAATGGCTGCCTTGCTAATTTTGATAACAAAAAGTATTTTTTCGGTTTGGGTATCCCAGATTTATATAATTTCCTCAGATCATTCAGGGCATTATGAGGCTGTTATTTGGATGGCTGTGCCAATGCATTTTCACTCTCCGTACCAAACTTCACAAAGCTTTCAGCTGAAGGATAAACCTGTCATTATGTTTATTACTCTTAGGAGCCGATTCCGATCTCGCTGGGAGAAGGCTCTGTCCGACTCGGATCCGGAGGGCTTTCCGACCGACTCGTGCTCCAGGGCTCCGAACGCCAGAGTACGATGCGAACAAGCGCTGACGGACACGGGTTGCTCGGAGCCCCAGTGAAGTCAATGGGAGAATGTTGTACGACACGTACATAGGCTCCCATTCATGGAAAAAGGTATGTTGCGCACAAGTGCGCCCCCTGTAGCGGGGCCGCATCTGTGCCACCCGCACCATACATGCATGTGTAGGGGGGATCCTTGGGTTCCCCCCTGTGATTGACTCGGAAGGCTATGGGTGAAGGGGGGTCCGGCGCGTTTACGTGTCGGATGCTCCGACTCGATCCGGCTGTCCACATCGTGCATCGTGTTGGCTCGGTCGGAAATCGCCCCCATTGCACGGCACGGTTTAGTTATGGATGAGACGTAAGGAGCTGTTCGGACTCGGAAACGATTCGGTTGGCGATTTCGCGTTTCTCGCATCGTACTTGCTCGCTTGTACAGCTGTACGAGTCCGTCGGAAAACGCGCGTACGGCTGTGCTTTTTCCAGCCGGATCCCGTTTGGAGCCCTTATGAGCGAGATCGGAATCGGCCCCTTAGTGTCAGTTAGTAGGATTGCATATTCATGGAAGGAGTCACGCAACATAATATGTCAGTTGTCCAATTTATCCATGTTCCTATTCTTGCTCCTTCAAAGGTAATAATATTCATTAGATTTGTTGAAATCAAAGCTTGCAGATTTGTGTATGTACTCAAAATAGTTGTGATATTAATTTGCTATTTGGTGAGCAGGACAATATTGAATAATCAATCCAGTCCGCCTACTTGACTATGACCTCACTAATAACCATACCTGATGAAAGGATCCAATCCTAATATGAGTGGGTTCTCAAATTCTTTGAACAAACGTCAGTACCTCTAATGGCTGCCTAATAGTGGAGGTGCTGCTGGTCTAAGTCTTTAATCAGTTAAAATAAACCATAAAAACATACATATAACTAATAAAACATAAATTCCATGAACATATTACTTTAACCAATGCATCCACCATGTCACAATTCATCTGAATTTAAGCATGAGCTACAACAATTATGCTTAATACAAAACATACTGCTGATACAGTGACCGGATATAAGGGGACACAGCCAAATAAAACCTGTACCACAGTACTTTTACTTGCTAGTTGCTTGGTAGCACATTTTTTGCTACCAGTATTGGTAAAGATATAATCGCATGAATGGTATTGGTACAGCGGGTGGGCAGAAAAGAGGCAGAATTTAAAAAGTGCTTGTGCATAAAGTGTCAGCAATCTCAAATTTAGTGATAGCAACATGGTTTGATACCAATATAAATAAAAAATATATGCAGGCTCGTTTTAATGCAGTGGGCAGGCGAATTGAGACTAAGGGCCTGATTTAGATCTTGGCAGGTGGGTAACTCCATCACAACGTGATGGATATCCCACCTGACAAAATATTAATCCCATTATGTCCTATGATATTTATATTTCGGTGGATGGGATTTCCATCACTGTTGAGACAGAGTAACCCGTCCACCAAGATCTAAATCATGCCCTTAATCTAAAAGTGCTTGAGCATTAAAGTGCCGTCAATCCAATTAGTTACTAACTATCTTAAGTCACCCAAATTGAGAGTCTTGGGCACAGTCTTCTAAATCATCAACATTGGTAGATTAAAATTAAGGTTGATAAAATTACATTCGAAAAGGTGTGGTGATCACTTAATGGGATGGCATGCTTATAAAAGATCAAAATCTTACATCCTGCTTCATTGTGTTACATCTCAAGCCCGGGGCGTAACACAGGCCCCCGCAGTGCGGGGGGACCCCAAGCTCCAAGAGGCCCCCTCAGGACAGCACTCTGGCTGCAGAGCTCCTGTTCGAGCCCGGAGGGGGCCCCTCCACCTGCATTGCAGTGAGGCCCCCTCCAGTTTCGTTCCGCCAGTGTCTCAACTGCTAAGCATACAGTAAATATCTGGAAAGTGCCAACACTAGCCATTCCGTTTTATCACTTTTTAGTATCCTATTTGTTTCCTCCAAAGGGGATTAAATAAAATGCAGCATTATTTATGCCTTCCTGAGTAAGGAATAAGCAGGGCAGAAGAAGATAAAATGTTCCTGTTTCAACCCTTGCCTCACAAGAGGTGCAGGATGGTTGGATGTGAAAAAGTTATTTACTGGATGAATTCCCTACATAAAAACAAACAAGATAGATTTAGCATGGGGTGGTTCTATTCTTTTCAGGGATGATTCAAACAACATTATCCTTAAAATCTAAAAAACATAATTTTTACACAAACATTCTTCACTTATATAATTCCAGAACCTTTTTTTAAACATACAGAGGTATGCTTTTTGATTTTCTCAGGATTATCCCAGTACTCACTCATCCCTAGTATAGATAACCAGGTTTTAACATTTGAAATAGGGTATCCGTACCGTTTTATTTAGCGTTCTTACCTCACTAAATGATTGCCCTAGATGTAGTGGACATTTGTTGATCCAGACCCTGAACCAGTAAGCCAATGGTCTAAAGGCTTCCACAAGCACTATATTCTTTAGACATAGGTCTAGTCGCATTGGGGTTAGTGGGGTGCTCTGGGGCATTCAAGTACTAATCGATTTCTTCAGTGCCCCTGTGTGATTCAGGCCCCAGATCTATGCTGCATAGAGGACAGCTGCAAGCCCTCTAGCACAATATATTTCTAATGCCAGTGTAACTGGCTTATAACTTGAATCTTTTAGCCTTTTTACTATGATGGAGCCTGCATGGTCAGTTGACTTTTAGTTAACTGAGGTGCCCACGTAAGCATATGTGCTAACCATACCCCTAGGTAGGCAAAATGATTTACTTGTTCCAAATAAGATGCCCCTAACTTTACCCTGTCTCTAAAGGTCTTGTGTGGGTTAAAAGTCATGAATTTTGTTTTGGACACATTGACTTGCAGACCACATCTTTCACACTAAAGTATAAAATAATTAAGTACATTTTGCAACCCCATGGGAGTCTTTGATACCTTAGCTTATCATCTGCAAATAGCAGAGCTGTCACTATATGGTGTGCCAATTTTGGTGGTTGCCATTACAGTCAAACAACGTCTTTATCAGCCCATTAATGTATTAGGTAAACAGAGTTAGAGCTGAAACGCATCCTTGTCGAACTCCTCTGTTTACACTAATACGCTTCACCATTCCTTCCACATCTCACTTGTGCATAGTTATTGATATGAAGCCACTTTATAATATACAGTAGATTGATCAGCATCCCCATCTCTTCAAGTCCTGCCCACAATTTTCCCCTATGTATGAGATCAAAGGCTGCACGAAGGTCTATAAAACACTACATATATATGTTCTTTCCTTATACCCACATTTTTCCACATTATTAATAAAAATCCAAAAACTTGATCCACTGTGCTTGTATCAGCTCTAAAGTCTGCCTGTAACGGGTATAAGACCTGCTCCTCTTCGATCCATGTTTGGGCCCTCACTAGCAGCTGTCTACAGAATGGCTTCTGGGAAATATCAATCAGGCTAATTGGCTTGAGGTGCGCAGGGTCCCCCTCATCTCCCTTCTTGTGAACTGGCACCACTTCTCCACCCTTCCAACTGAGATTTCTGCCCCTTTTGTTATTGCGCTAAGGATTTGATTTAAAATGTATCTCCAGGTAATTGGCTCAGAGGCGAAGAGGATATACTATCCTGCAGAACTGTCAGTCTCAAATTGAAATCAACTTGAAGGGGAATTCTGGACTCAGGTATTATTAGTGAGATACTCGGAGCCTGATTCACAAAGGAAAACTCCCACTTTGGTGTAAGTTTACTACTTTTATAAATTCACAAACCACATGCAGAGTTTTGTGACTCCCTACTCTCTATGCTCATGTGTGTGGAGGCCTTTACACCTGGAGTGCAGCTTTGTAAAACTCCACACATAGTTAGTTTGTGAATACCAAAAAACAGTAAACTTAAACAAAAGTAGAAGCTCACCTTTGTGAATCAGGCACTCTGTTCTGATAGGAATCTATCAAATTTGCAATGTTTTCTATGAAGGGAGCTGTAAAATAAAATATTAGTGACTGATTCTATGTCAGAGACTCATGTGGCAGACCGGATGCTAGCAGGTAGTTATTGAATTTATTATCACAGGCAGAATTTAAACTTCCTGGTGCGCCCAGTCTCGATAGAACCAAAGATGGAAATGGATAGATTCGGACCAAACAATCTCGACAGAGGTTAATTCACCAGCTTCCAATCTTTGACCATTATGAGAGCAATCGGTGACAAACTATATTTATTAATATCAGCTACACTTATTGTCTCTTTAATTGCTCTCTTCGAATGCTGAGTCAATATATGCATTTGTCACCTGCATTACTGTTCTGAATTTTATAAAGAAATCCTTTTTTCTGGATCATGCAGCTGTGTTCTTAGTAAATGCAGTTTAGATTGCTTGGGTGACATAGGCCAGTGCTAACCTTTTTGTGAATCAGTATAAGCAGTTACCAAATCGTTTCCAGAAAGCATGTTTTTTTCTTCCTTTATGGGTGGAGTTTTTTGGGCAACAACCAAAACACACCCAGGTCTCTTCTCCCTGCTCGCTGCTATAGATGCTGTTCTACATAGTAATCCCTGGGAGTCCACAACATGATTTCAACAAGGAATTCCCTTGCCCGGAAACAGAGACTAGCGATTGGCAGACCTAGCTAATAATTAGCTACAAAGATAGCTTGACTTTGGCCACTCCGAGGCTAAGGGCAGGGTAACCTCTGGAGATAATCAGATGAATAATATCTGGGTTGTGAAGCAGACACGTTTTGTTTGCGGTTCCAAGAACCTTGGCATGCTGCGCCGGATGATTGACATTTTATGGGCTCTTCCACTTTAAAACGGAATATATGGCCAACCCACCACATCGGAAAAGGTCATGTCTGCTATTTAAAAATCCATAGGGACATTACTCACTGTAAAGTATACACCCATTTAATTAACAGTACAAAGTCCTAGTGAACACAGACGAACAGAATAGGGTTTATGCGATGCACACACCTCTTGTCTGGGACTGTCAGCAAGGGAAGATGCTTGTGGGTTACTCGAAGTCCAGCAGAGAGCTACAGACTGTAGCTCAGTGCATGTCAGCACTGTGGGAGGCCATCCTCATTTATGCATATCACACAAACAGTAAATGATGTAGCACTTTAACCTGAAGGCACCCAACGAGATGCTATAATTTACAATGTTTTTAAATGCATTGAGACAAGTGTACAAGGAATACAATATGGAGGAAATGCCCCTGCTGCAGATCAGAGCATACAAATTCTCCCTACTTCCACGGACAGAGTAATTCCACAGTCATACGCACACACACTCATCATACGCTAGGGCCCATCACACTAATATTCGTACTATTACTCTATCCACACTGGATATACGAGAGAACTCCTAAACCAATCTGCATCTAAACTGAGGTCAATGCGACCTAATTGTTATGTCTTGAGTCATGATTTAAACAATAAGAACAAATACGATAATTCAATAATTGACAAAGAAATAACCACCCGACACTGTAATTCAAACAAAGGTTATTTTTATGTAAATTAGTTCAAATGAAAAAGTCAATCAATAGCAAATCATTATTCTCATAATTACCTATTCTAGCTAAGTGTTATTTAGGTCAGGACAGGTCTCTCAGTAAAGTCTCCCGAGTCGCCGTCCTCTCAATCAGCGTCGATCCTCTCGAGCATAGGTTCGGGAAGAAGTGGCCTTAGACCCTCTCTAGTCTAACAATATTTATAGGGAAACTAACATTTTTAAAGTTACAAACAAACTCTAGACATCCGTTGAGCCGTTGAGCAGAGCGAGCAGGAAAGGATGTTGACTCTCAACATTTAGAAAAACCTCCGCTCTCGAAAATCACAAAAATAAAAACACGGAAGAAGGAAGCTCAAACTAAAAGTAACATCCATGAATGCTCTTCCTCGGAATCACAGTGAAGCCACCGCAAGTTTATCAAAGTTCATTGTGGCTTTCTTTCTTTTCCAAGGATAACTGGTGACATCTAGCAACAAGCCCAGAGCTGCTGTCCTCACGGAAACTTTCAATACAGACAGAGGCTGAAGTCAGGATTTCATCCATATTCAGCGAGTCCTCTCTTCGTATTTCAGCTACTCAAATGCAGGCTGTAAATATCGGCCATCTTTGACTAGGCCAGAATGGACAATCTTAATTAAAAGAAACACAAAACAACGTTACCACATCTTAATGATTATACAGTGTTATTTACCACTAATACCCTTATGTGTATGTAATTATCTAGCCATCTGCGACATAAAGAAGCATTAAAGCACGTTATTTGGAAGCGCAAACACGAAACAAATAGCACTTTAGCAACACTTATTTATTAATTTGCTCACCAACTTAGTTCACGTATTAATAAAAGCAACATAAATGCATTCCCACGTGTAATTCTTTCATTAGTAAGGTTGATTAGTCAGAAACTTCAACAAAATTAATATCTAAAATTATCTATTAGTGATTTTAATTATGACATATGCCGATGTTCGGATTTTGCCAGAAAACCCTGCTCCAGCAATCCCCCCTTTGGTGATATATTATCACCACAAAAAACCAATCCAAAAAAAAAATGTGGTTCCCATTTTAGGAGAAATTGAAATGTCTTTCATAAACACCATTACACACCGGACTCTCTTTCATCATCCCCCTTCGAATCCAGGTACACACTCTCCCTAAATTCTTCTAATTCTATTTCTTGTGGGTCTCTCTTTGACCTCTTTTGTTTCTTTACAGAATTTTCTCTCATAATTTTCTTTTTCCCTCCCCTGTTTTTACAACACAAACACCCTAATCTAAGTATCAACAAAGCAACAATTACACATGTCAAAGGAAATAATATCTTACCAAATATGGTACTACCTATTTTAGCTATAAAGTTCTTAACAGCAATTATCTTATTAGCCATTTTAGTCCAGATACTTTCAGCTTCCAGTGGTACTAATTCTTCATGCAAATCAGTAATATTTTTTATATAAATCTTCAGATCTTTGCTTTCGTCAGGAATGTAAGTGCAACAATGTTGAACCTTCAGCATTCCACAGACTCCACCCTCTTTAGCAAATAGAATATCAAGGGCAAGTCGATTTTACATAGACATGGCGCGTAAGGCAACCATCTCCGTATTCACCAATAGAAACCCTCCAGCGGTGCTTGTCGATAAGCGATCCACCACTGTTGACAGCTTCCGAATTCCATATGCATTTAATGAAATTCCCACTGCTGGAATCAAAGCCCCAAAAATATCTCCTACAATTTCTGACCAAGTTTCTCTCTTAAAGCGTGTTAGTAAATTAATTTGTTCTACATCTTCTATCTTATCTATATGAAAAATCTTTGGAAAGACCAGGCCAACATAACATTTGCCATACCAATGGTCAGGCAACCTGTAATAAGCCTTATTCCCACAAATATAATACACCCCCGGGAAAACTGGATCTTCTCCACCTTTAAAACCCCATCCTGTTGCAATAAAGTATGTATCATGACACTCACTAGTCCCAACGAAATAATTATCATATTGGGATTTCCTTCTGGTAATGCATAGTTTACCCTTCCGTGGTGCATCTAAAGCCAAAGTTGGACTGGCCCCATTCTTCAACTCCTTTCCCATCTCAATGTCCCACACTGTCTCACTCATCTTATAGTCTCCTACCTTTTCATGCATGCTCACTCACCTTTTCTCTACCATATCCAGGAAAGCTTTTTCTTCTTCCCTCAAACTACAAGTTAAATTGTTTCTAAAAATATAATCTAATGTTAATTCTTCTGTTTCAATAAAAATCTCACCAAAAAATGTTAGCTTCTTTTGCAGGGTTTAGTTTCTTATTCATAGGCAATTGCCCAAAAATGTTATCTTTATTAGACATCTCATAATCTATTTTCCCTAGTAGATAAAAAACACTACTTAGCACACTGCATGAAATCCCATACGTAGCTGGAAGATGATGATAAGTAACTCCCTCTGAAACGGATGCAGGCAATTGCATACAGACGTAGCAATCCCTTACTTCCATTGTCTTTACGTATTCGTACAACAACTTCGAAAAAACATTGCTAGAAAAATCATTAATCGATCTATCTTTATGTATGTAAATGTTACTAATTCTAGTTGGCACTACTTTCTGTGAACTCTTGCCTATGTTAGTCATATTCTCAGTATGTATTCCAAAAGTGTCTATTGTCACTCTAAAAGTAACTAATAAAGCAAGTACACTCCATAATAGCATTATTAATCCTGTACAGCAGCAGCACATTCTACACCATCTTTTCAAGAAGGTACATCTACTTTGATTATTTTCTGTGTTAGCCATTTTACTACTTTGGCAGTGTCTTTTGACTTAGCCTCTACTACTCCACTACTGAACCACTAGAGCACTAGATTATTTCAATCTGCTAAATTTAGATTTCTTCTTTTTCACTCTTCTCCAAGTGACTCCTTCTATTCACTCAATTTGGATTTTCATCACTTTTCACTTCTTCAGCAACATCAAATTGTATCAGATCTTCAATATCCTGAGCATCTGACTCCTCTCCAATGTCAGTCAAGATAACCTTCAGGACTCCGACAGTTTTCTCCTCCTCAACCACTTCTCGTAAGGTCCCCTCTGGATTTCCTTGACTTTCTGCCTCTTCTTCTTCAGACAGTGCCACATACGTCCATTCCGGTGACCTATACTTCTGGTTAGGCTTTCTGATTCTCTTGATCTCCTCTGGTTCTTTTGATTCCTTTTGTTTTTCACCTTTTGCTTGATTCTGACTCGACACCTTGTTCACCTGTTCAGCTTTCGATGAACTTGAACTTGCTTGTGTCAGTCTGTACCTCAGCCTCTTTATCTTGTTAGGCCAAAGATCTCCTTTTACACTCCTTTTTGGTCTTACTTCTCTATTATTTCTTTCTCCGATCCAAGTTCTCTTTCTCAAAACTCGACCCTCTGATTTTCCATTCTCACTCTCATCCGATTCTGTCTCATTTGCCTCCTGTTCATCAACAATTTTCTTTTGCTCCACAGACTTCTTCTCCACCAATTGAGATTTCCCTACTACTGTCCCTCCTCGGGTCTCCCTTCACCTAGCTTATCAGGAATGTTCCCTACACCTCCTCGGGGGTCTTCCGCAATCTGTCCCTTTCTATCTTCTTCTGACCCTACTTCTTCAGAAATAATCTCAGGTGGATCTTCAACCTCTTCATCTGATTCAGGTGTAGTCTCTGTGGAATTGCTCTTTTCTTTCCTTTTTGATCCTTTATTTTCTCCACTGCTTGTTGGAACAACTTCAGGCACTCTTACAGAATCTGAACTCTCCTCTGAAGCTCTCAATGTTTCCCTTGAAGCTTCTCTTGGTAAGAAAAAAGAATCACCTGACTCTCTTTCCAACTCTTCTTCCCCCCTTTCAGGATTCTTTTTTCTTCTCACTGTTTCAGTGTCTGGATCATCACTGGAATCTGACTCTTCAAAATACTCCTTCCCAGTCCCATCTTTTGGATTTGGAACTCTCAGAGTATGACTTGCATGAACCCAGTTCTTCACACCAGCACACTTCACAGCAGTTGTTGTAGTCAGAATGACTTGTCTTGGCCTTTCCCACCTTGGAACCAAGCAATTTCTTCTTCTGTGCACCTTTATCCTCACCCAGTCCCCTGGACTCAGATTATGGGCTTGCTTCTTTTCAAGTGTGGTGGTGTCTCCTCCAACCTGGTGAAACACAGAATGAACTGCGTCAGCCAGGCCTTTACAGTAATCCAAAATCATGTCATCAGTTATTGTCATCAATTTGTTGACAGGCACGAATGCATGCCTCATTGCTCGTCCCATCAATATTTCATGTGGACTCAACCCTGTAGTTCTATCTGGAGTAGACCTAATAGTCATTAGCACTAGAGGCAAGACATCAGGCCATTTCATTCCAGTGGCTAAACACATCTTACCAATTCTGTTTTTGATTGTGCCGTTCATCTGTTCAACAACACCAGAAGCCTCTGGCCTGTATGCACAATGTAGCTTCTGCTGTATGCTCAATGCTTCACAAATCAAACCCATGAGCTCATTGTAGAAGTGTCCCCCTCTGTCTGACTCAATTGTCACTGGGAACCCGTACCTAGGAATCAACTCTCTTAGCAGCAACTTTGCCACTGTTATACCATCATTTCTCCTAGTCGGATAGGCTTCTACCCATCTTGAGAGCAAACAGACTACTACTAGAACATACCTCAATCTATTGACCTGAGGCATTTCAATGAAATCTATTTGCATTCTGGTAAAAGGACCTCCTTCTCTGCCTATTGTTCCTAGGCTCACCACTGTCTTTTTCCCAGTATTAAACTGCTGACAAATCAAACATCTCTGACAGATGCTCTCTGCAATCAGCCTGAACTTTGAATTGTACCAGGTTTGTTTAAAGGACCTAATCATAGCGTCCCTCCCCAGATGTCCCTGGCCATGATACATTCTTGCCATTGTTGACAGCATTGAATTTAGGCATAACTGGTCTTCCATCTCTATAGATCCAAACATGATCTTTCTCTCTTGGAGCACAACCTGCCTTGATCCAATCCCTCATTTCCTCATCTCCTGCTTCATCCTGCAACTGTTTCACTTCATCCCATGTTTCCAGGACATTAGTAAACATCACAGAACAGAAAGACATTTCCCTTTCTCTTCCCTTGTTAATCGAATGATCGTTCTTTGCACAATACTGTGCTATGTCATTTGCAAAAGGATTACCAAGAGTAACAAAATCATCTCCTTGTCCATGAGCAGCACATTTTACAACTGCTAGTTCTTTAGGCAGCTGTATCGCCTCAAGCAACTTTCCAATCACTTCAGCATTCTTTATAGGAGTCCCACTCGACGTCAAGAAACCTCTCTGTAGCCAAAGTTGGCCAAAATCATGAACCACTCCAAAACCATACTATCAGTCATTACAGTCACTCTCAAATTTTTCCCAATCTTGCAAGCTTTCGTCAATGCCACCAATTCAGCCACTTGAGCAGATCTTACTCCTTTCAAAGACGAAGCTTCCATAACCTTTGAAACTTTACACACCGCATATGCTGCACTCAGCACACCATCATCAGTTCTCAGACATGATCCATCCACAAACAACACATGATCACTCTCAGGTAGTGGCAGATCTCTTATGTCTGGTCTCGGTTTTGTGCAGTAATCAAGCACATCCAAGCAATCATGATCAACATCATCTCTCACACTCACATTTTCAGCATCTGGCAAGAGTGTTGCTGGATTCACATTCACACATCTCTCAAGAATCACATTTGATGCTCCCAGAATGATTTTCTCATATTTAGTCAGCCGACTATGTGACATATATTGAGTCCTGCTCCTTGTCAAAAGAATTGCCACATCATGAGGTACGAATACCTGTACAGGATATCCCATTATTATACCCTCACTCTGTTCCAAGCTTCTGCATGTAGCAGCTACTGCTTTCAAGCAACCTGGCAAACCCACAGCCACTGGGTCAAGTGTTGATGAAAAGTATGCAATTGGCCTTCTCAGTCGTCCATGTTTCTGAATCAACACTGAAAGTGCACATCCATTTCTCTCACTGCAGTACAACTCAAACTCCTTCTCATAGTCTGGCATTCCCAAAGCAGGAGCTTCACACATTCTGCTCTTCAACTCTTCAAATGCTGCCATTTGTTCTGCATTTAGTTCCAATGGGTCTTTCACTTCACTTTTGGTCAATTTAATCAGTGGCTTTGCTATCAGGGAGAAATTACTTATCCACTGACGACAATAACCCACCATTCCCAGAAACATGCTCACCTCTCTCTGGGTCATTGGGGCTCTCATTCCTCTGATAATTTTGATCCTGTCATTGGTCACTTTTCTCAGACCCTTTTCAATATTGTGTCCAAGATAATGTACTTCTTTCTTGCAAAACTGCAATTTGGCTGGAGATACCTTTAACCCTCCATCTGCCAGATGATTCAGTAAAGCTATGGTATCTACTTCACAAGCTTCACGTGTCTTTGATGCCACAAGTAGGTCATCGATATACTGTACTAGTACTGAACTCTCAGGCATGATCAAACTTTCCAAAGACTTCTTTAACAACTGATTGAATATTGATGGACTCTCTGTATACCCCTGTGGCATACGGCACCATGCCAAAATACGCTGTCCAAACCAAAATGCAAAAATCGGCTGGCTGTCATGATGCAATGGAATTGAAAAGAAAGCATGACACAAATCAATCACCGTGTACCATGCAGCATCATGAGGAATCTGATACAAAATCACTGACGGATTTGGCACAATGGGACAGCATGCTACCACAATTTTGTTAATTTTCTCAAATCTTGTACAATCCTGAACTTCCCATTAGGTTTCTTCAGCCCCCATTATCGGTGAATTACATGGGCTACTCAGTAACTCTCTCAAAACACCCTGTTGAATCATCTTGTCAATTATAGGGGTTATTCCCTCAATTATCTCTGGTGTCAATCTGTACTGTGGGATATTAGGGTAAGTGATTCCCTCTTTCACTGAAATCTTGACTGGATCTACATTATTCATCAATCCCACATCTTCTCCAGTAAAATCCCAAACTGCTGTTTTTACTGTATTCCTTAACTCCTGAGGCAAGTCATCTGGATTAAATACAGCATATGTCCCATCAATCTCACTTTCTCTATTATCTAGAGTCATCCTGTACAAGACATCCTCATCTGGTGTCTCAAAAGCTATTCCATCCGGAGTACAAAAAATTGTGCAGTTCATTTTACACAATAAGTCCCTACCTAACAAGTTCACTGGACTAGTGTCACAGACTACAAACCTGTGCATGTCTGAACATTTCCCTATTCTTACCCTTACTGGTTCAGTAAGACGAGTCTTAATCTGTGTATTAGCTACACCAACCACTTGGATTGCTTCGTCCGAGAGAGGAAGATTTCTTATATCTGCTGACCTGACAGTTGATCTTGTCGCTCCTGTGTCTACCAAAAAAGTAACACTTTCCCCATTTATTTTCCCATCTACAAATGGTCCTGCCTGGTCTATTTCTAGAGTTGCACCAAGTATGCACTCTTCCTCCTCTCTTCGGCACCGTCAGTAGTCCCCTTCAGACTCACTCCCCTCATTCTTTAGCCAGTACTGCTGTATCGGGTTTGAACGTCTCGGTTTGTTTACCTGCTCATCATTGTAGAATCCTGAGTCCTGGTTATACTTCTGGGACCCTCTATTCTGCGGCAAGGGCGGTTTTGGCTCTTGACTCTGCTGTCTGACAACCTTCTGTTGTTGCTGCTGATGATTACACCCCTCGTTCTGCACCTGTTGATTCAATGATTTATTCTCATTACTCACTAATGGTGGATTGGTACACTCGGATCTCCAATGCCCCAATTGTCCACAGTTGTGACATGGGAACTTCTTCTTGGCCTCTTCTAAATTCCCCTTTCCTTTTCCTGCACCATATCTGGGCCTATTTCCCGGATTATTTGCTTGTTCCACCATCTGTGCTTCTTGTCTTTCAGCAACTTTCACCTGTGCCCACATTGCTTTCTCTTTCAGCTTTCTTTGTTTTGCCTCAATCTCATCACTGAAGTACTTCGCATGTCTCAAGATTTCATCAATCGTTTTACTCTGCCAATCAACTGTGTGCTCTCGAATCCTTTCACTGATTTCAGGTCTCAAGCCATATACAAATCTGTATACAAGATGACTCAAATCCTTATCACCCAGGTGTTCATCTCCACTAAACTGTTTAAATGCCAGTATCAGCCTTTCATAAAAAGCATGAACTGATTCTTTTGCTTCCTGATGTGTCCGATCTATCTTAACCCAGTCTGTTTCTTTAGGGGGTACCTTATTCTTCAGGAACACAATAACCTGCTCATACTTCTTCATGACCTCCGGGTCTGGTGCTCCTGTTTTCTGATCTCTTGGGTACTTCTTAGCAGGCAAATCTACAACTATTTTGCACTCTGCCCACAAGTCTGCTGGAACAATTATATCAAACAGACTATTCAAGTCAATCCACAGCAATTTTGACAATTTCACAAACCTGTCTACCTGCCTATACCACTCGACGGGCTTTTCTCTCAATCGAGGGAAATCATTCGTAAATGACAAAATATCCTGTCTAGTCCATGGGACATGTACATATCCTCCTCCAGGAATCTCTCTCATAGGATAAGCATCCACTGTTTTTTCCTTTTCTCTCATGGGAAATGCTGAATAAGTCCTGTCCACTGAATCTTCCCTTTTCTTGTACCACCTATCCTTCCATTTTTCCACATCACCCCATTTTCGCAATAAGGAAATCATTTCCTTAATCTGCCCTGTTCTGCCAATATCATTTAGATTCTCAATGTCCTTGTCAGAGAAATCCACCCTGTAAGGCTTCTGCAAAGCTTTCACCTTATCCATATCAACTCCCATTTCACTCGCTATTCCTCTCAACCTGTCATGTGTACTCTTAGCCCTCCAGGTAATACTCTTGCACATGAATAACAACTCTCCATCATGATGATTTTTCAACATCTCTGTAGGAATTGTCCCTGCTATGAGTTCCTCCAGTTCTATGCGTAACCTGGCTACATCCACTGCCTGTGAATCTTTATCCTTCTTTTGGAGAACTTTCAACCAATCATTCAAATCCTCAGCTGTTATTTCCGTAGATCTTTTCACTGTAGTCACTCGTTCTGCCATCCTCTGTGGCTCTAAAATTGATCTTTCTAAACAACCAGTATTCAATCCTGAATTAGGCTGTACATCTGACCCTCCACCACATGTGTCATGTCTCAGCTGTCTCAAATGATTTTCTTCCATCCTCATTCCTGACTCTCCCAAAGAATTAACCAAACCATTTCCTACATATGGAACTGTCAAACCATTTTCACCCATTCTTTGTTTATCAAAAATAGGCATAACCGGACCTATGGTTACAGGCACTGTAACAGCTTCTAGATTCTTCGTTAATTCTCTGATCTTTTCTGTCAACTCAGATGTTGTTTTTGCTAACTCTCTTGTTTTCTCATCCCCGATTGCACTCTCTCTCTCTCGCTCTCTCTCTCTCTCTCTTTCCGTGAAAGAGCTACCACTTTTCAAATCAGGTGTCACAACTTCTGTTTTAATGATCTGCAAAGTATCTCTTATTGGAGTAGCAACTGGTGTTCTCACTTCTGGTTCTGGTCTATATGGAGGTGGTCTTTTGTAAATCATGTCATCCATGACTTCATCCTCATAATCATTAGCCCCATACCTCCTCAATTCTGCATCAGGTACCTTTTCCGCACCTTTCCTCCCTTCTGCTTCCTCAACAGTTCTCATAGGCTACAATCCCTCTGACATACTAGCATCTCGCCATCTCCTCATTCGATCATGATGAGTTTCACGATCATATTTCCTCCCAAAAATATACCTATAATTACCTCCACTCCTCTGCTTTTCTCGCTCATGCACCTCATCTTCCCATTCCACCAATGCCTCAAACTGTGTCGGCCTTGGTCTAGGCTCTAGACACATCATCTTTTCCCGTAAATTTCTCAACACGGCCAGATTAAATGAACCATGTTCCGGGAACGCTAAAACACCATCCTCCTTAGTGTACTTAGCCCAGTTGTCTAACCAAATACAGGTATGATACCCATATTTCGCAACCATGGAGGATGCACGAGTTCTTGTCGGAGGTAGCAATTTGCCTTCTCTAGTTATTATGTCCTTATCCTTGTCGAACCACCTTTTAATTTTACCGAACAAGGATTTGTTTTTCTTTTCCTCCGTTTGATAATACATTTTCGCGTTTACTACAACCCTCTAGTCCTTTCCGCAACTGTACGATCTTTTGTCCAATAACAGCGCGACTCACACCAACGCACCAATCCTGGAGCGTCTACGTCACCCTGTACTCCTACCAATCCCTGCGCGGCTCACACCAACGCACCAACCACAGCGCGAGCACTGTTCTAATCCACTGCCCAATCACAGCGCGGTCTGTCTGACGTCAGTAGTCGCTGCAGTCGCTTCTACTCTGTCTTCTGTCACTTGTCTACCCCTCCTTTACAAAGCCTTCTCAGTAGACTTCGTTTCAGATTCTACAAAATTTATTAGTTACAACATATAAACATCTCCATTGTCTGCTTCGCTAATCATAGAATAGTAAAGAAAAGTCTTTTTCACAAGAATCCCGCTTCTCTCTAGAACAGCGCTTACCTCTGCTCTACCACGGAATTATTACTTTCGTTGACACAGTAGCACATCCCTCTACTCTGCCCTTATAACATGCATCCAATAACTGTTTCCTCTAGGAATGCTCCAAAGAGTCTCACAATTAACTAAATGCTCATACATTCACGCACTTTCACACCAGAAAATGTAGTACATCCACACAGAATCCTGCCTTTCCCGAGAACAGCAAACAGTCTGTCCTACTACAGAATTATAACACACGTTAACCAAGCAGCGCTTACCTCTGCCCAGTCCTTCAAACAAGCTTAGAGAATACCTATTACTTCTCCAGCGATAAGCTTTAACGGCAAACCTTCCGGATCCCTGGGACTTAAGACCAGAGTTTCACAGATAACCTTCGCTACCATACACACTCCTCTTATACAGAAAATATGTCTCTAATAGTAACACACGGCGATGTCACTGATTCCGAACCCAGACAATGCGACGCGCAACTTCAATTGTCACACGCTTTTCCCTGCATACGTACAGGGCCAACAATCCCGTCTTTCCCGAGAGCAGCACTCACTTCCCTCTGCCCTACTACGGAACCGTCACCAGCTCCCCACGTTCCAGAAGCCGTACACACTACATAGAACTCAATACGACGACTTCAACATATACTGTTAGTTCATGAATCAACATCAATCAATAAATCAATAAATCCAAAAGCCTATGTACAAGCAATCTATCAGATCAAGACAATAATCAAAACCATCATACTGCTACCAGGATACTGCTGCAGAACAGAGCATACAAATTCTCCCTACTTCCACGGACAGAGTAATTCCACAGTCATACTCACACACACTCAGCATACGCTAGGGCCCATCACACTAATATTCGTACTATTACTCTATCCACACTGGATATACGAGAGAACTCCTAAACCAATCTGCATCTAAACTGAGGTCAATGTGACCTAATTGTTATGTCTTGAGTCATGATTTAAACAAAATGAACAAATTCGATAATTCAATAATTGACAAAGAAATAACCACCCGACACTGTAATTCAAACAAAGGTTATTTTTATCTAAATTAGTTCAAATGAAAAAGTCAATCAATAGCAAATCATTATTCTCATAATTACCTATTCTAGCTAAGTGTTATTTAGGTCAGGACAGGTCTCTCAGTAAAGTCTCCCGAGTCGCCGTCCTCTCAATCAGCGTCGATCCTCTCGAGCATAGGTTCGGGAAGAAGTGGCCTTAGACCCCCTCTAGTCTAACAATATTTATAGGGAAACTAACATTTTTAAAGTTACAAACAAACTCTAGACGTCCGTTGAGCCGTTGAGCAGAGCGAGCAGGAAAGGATGTTGACTCGCAACATTTAGAAAAACCTCCGCTCTCGAAAATCACAAAAATAAAAACACGGAAGAAGGAACCTCATACTAAAAGTAACATCCATGAATGCTCTTCCTCGGAATCACAGTGAAGCCACCGCAAGTTTATCAAAGTTCATTGTGGCTTTCTTTCTTTTCCAAGGATAACTGGTGACATCTGGCAACAAGCCCAGAGCTGCTGTCCTCACAGAAACTTTCAATACAGACAGAGGCCGAAGTCAGGATTTCATCCATATTCAGCGAGGCCTCTCTTCGTATTTCAGCTACTCAAATGCAGGCTGTAAATATCGGCCATCTTTGACTAGGCCAGAATGGACAATCTTAATTAAAAGAAACACAAAACAATGTTACCACATCGTAATGATTATACAGTGTTATTTCCCACTAATACCCTTATGTGTATGTAATTATCTAGCCATCTGCGACATAAAGAAGCATTAAAGCACGTTATTTGGAAGCGCAAACACGACACAAATAGCACTTTAGCAACACTTATTTATTAATTTGCTCACCAACTTAGTTCAAGTATTAATAAAAGCAACATAAATGCATTCCCACGTGTAATTCTTTCATTAGTAAGGTTGATTAGTCAGAAACTTCAACAAAATTTATATCTAAAATTATCTATTAGTGATTTTAATTATGACATATGCCGATGTTCGGATTTTGACAGAAAACCCTGCTCCAGCACCCCATCATCAATTATTTTGAAAAACATGACATAGAAGAAAATCCAGTGCCTGAAAAATTAAACTACACCACAGATCTTGGCCATTATGGGTTATGAAGGCACTGTGGGTGCAGTACCATGAGATGGAAATCAGATTTATTGATGGTGGTGATTTAGTGATAATTTTAACAATTTTAGTTGGATAGCCACCATAGCTTCTGCGGTACATTTGAGCACTTGTAGAAAGGCCATGGCCGCCAATTACCAACCATATATATGTGATCCAAGAAGCTCTGTCCCTGAATCAGAACCAGTCTGGCTGCCTTGGCACTGTGGTCATATTTCTACTCAGTATTCCATTGTGCTAGTGGGTGGTCACGGCATATGCAGGCAGTGATGGGCAAACAGCCTGACCTACCTTCAACCAGGCATTCTTTACACCTCTGCATGGTGCATGGCAGTGGCAGGCATAAGCAGAAAGAAGTGGAAGCACACCAGTCACATGTTTTCCAAGCACATGTGTCTACGACTACTTGGTGGCCACTGGTGCATTCTGCTTTGGAACTAGGGCTCTCCCACAGCTCCAAGGCAGGGCCCCTTAGGCACTCTGGAGTGTACAAATGCTCTTGCATTCATTTAATCCACCTTACATTCACCATATGATGATATCCTACAGTGGCGAAACACCTGCCTAGAGTCGACAGCCATCTGTAGCTGTCTGGAACCGAGCAGCAGATAACAGAGGCCGAGGACAATAATATCCACAGTGGAGGCAAGCAGAACAGCAACCTAACCACAAGCAGTAGTTACTAGAGGGCAAGTGATGGAATACAATGCGTTAATGATGCTCTGAATGGTTCCGATGAACCTGGCACCCATGAATGGTTGATTGAGCTGAGGGGTGCAAGAGCCTCAGCCATTGAAACTATGTAGACCTAAGTAAAATCCAATGGACAATACCCTTGCCACCCAGCCTTGCCGATCTCATCTTCCACCATCCACTAAATAATCATAATGGACATTACAATTAACCTAGAGAGATTACACCTGTCCGTTATGATTTCTTGCTAGGTGGTAGGAGAATGGGGTGAGCAAGCGCTTGATGAGAAGCGTAATGTCCTTTTGATTTAACTGAGGTCCATGTACAGCAGAGTGATAAGAAACAAGAGTCCCTAAGTGTGGCAAAATCAGACATCCTCGCTAGGTCGGAAGAGGCAGCAAGGCTTAGCAAGGAGGGTTCCCTTCAAGAGAGTTTGAAGGGCAACATTAGGCTCTACTTTAGAATCCAAAACACATAGTTTATTGGACTAAAGACTATTTTTCGCACCCTATAAATACAATAAACTGGATGATGTTATTTATCAGGTGCGATAAACAGCACCTGTTATGAGTTTATTGGGAATAATGTGTGGATTTTGATGCTCACTGTACCAGAATCTGCAGGGTAGGCCCTTTTCCTCTGTTAATGTCCTGAAGGGTAGACCTGCTTAAATTGAACAAAGGGATAGATATTTAATGCTCCTGGTAATTACTGAATGTGGTAAATACCACACAAATTGGAATTCCGATACCTGTGCAAACAGAGGGTTATAGAGGGGTCTGAAAATCTGAGCAACTCAGAATCAGGGCCTTTGCTGAGAGAACCCTAGTCCATTGTAGAGATAGACGTGCTTACAGAGCAAACAACTATGTGAAAAAGAGCATTCCAAACAAGTTGAATAAAAGAAACAGATAGGATGCGGGTAAAACAACCCCACCCAATATGCAACACCCACAAGCTTGTGAGCATGCCAAGAAGGAAGTGGCAGAATATCAAAGGGGGTGCATGGTCACCTGGATCAGACCCATACGGATCAGACCCACATTCATTAACACACATGCATGCAGGACCAGTTGCAGCATACACACACCCATGTGGCTGTGAGAAGATATGGACAAAATGCAAATGATACTGACTAATAGGTGGTTCCAGATGGAGAATGAGGAGGTGTAGCAAATAGGGTTTTTGGTTGAGGGTACTGTGAACTCTTCTCCAGTAACAACCACAATCCCTGTCAAGGTGAATCACAAAAGTCATTAGATTAACCTGTGCTTAAATCCCTGGCACAAAAACAGTATGGCTCAATTTAAAGGTACTGTGTTAAGTATTTATGCAGCACACAACCAGCTAAAAAGTGAAAAAACAACACAAGAAAATCCCATGCCGATTTAGACCATTAGAGTAAACTTTAATACATTATTTGACAAAACAATAAAACACCATTCAGTAGAGTTATACATTTTAAAAGTTTTTAGTAAAGATGAGTGCCTACAAAATCAAAGCACCGGCCACATGCATCTATTTGAGTGAGACTGAACAAAGTTGAAAGTCATGGCCGGCCACAATGGTGCATGTCTCAGATAAAAAAGGTGGATTGGGCCTGGTCTTAGTGTGTGTCAGATACAGAAGGTGGATTGGGCCCGGACTTGGCTTACCTTTAGACTTAAAAGAAATTTTGAAGAAAAATTACTGAGAAGGTAAAGTTTTACAGGGAAAAGCAGAAGAGGGGGTCATTGTTGGGGAGTCGCTGGACGAAGTTGGGATAAAAATATCTATGTTCGAACTTGGTCTCTTTTTTGGAAGTTGAAAATCTCCAGCAGGATAAAGCTGCAGGCTGTAGCAGATGAGGGCTCCAGGATGCTAGATAACTTTTCTGATAGGAGCCATCGGACAGAATTTGCTATTGTGGAGAAAAACACAGCGGGAGCTAACATGAAGTCAGGCCGACTGGCAATGCATCTTGGGTGGATCAGTGGGCAAGTAGGTCCCAGTCTCCAGTTGGTTCTCTGGTTCTCAGAGCACTCTACGGCTGAAAGTTTTCTAAGTCCTAAGTTTTTGATTTTGGGCTATCTGGGCACCACTTCCAAAGGTCCAGGACAGGGTGGGAGCCACCTGGAGGGTCGGACTCACTTCCGGCAGGGACCAGGTGCAAGGTAAAAGGTGGAGCTTTTTATATCCCTGTAGCTCAGATCACGAGGCCAGCCAACGAGCCCTTGGAGCAACTCTAGTAGTCCTGGGTCAAGCAGTAAGGCAGGCCTCAAGCAGCAGGGCAGTGTTCTGGTAGCAGCAGGACAGCCCACTAAGTTATAAACCAGGCCTCAAGCAGCAGGACAGGCAACTAGCCCTCAAAATCACTTAAGTAGTTCTGGTTTCAAGCAGCAAGGCAGGTCTCAAGCAGAAGGGCAGACCTCTGACAGCAGCAGGGCAGCCCTCTGAGGCACAAATCAGGCAGGCCTCTGAAATACAAGGCAGGCCTCCTGTGTGTCCTCTGCAGGTCAAGGAGTGAATTAAAGAGTGGGTCTGAGGGCCCTATTTTTATACCTGGTACCAGCTTTGAAGTCAAAGAAACTTCTAGATTTCACAACCACAGATGGTTCTGGAAATTCCTTTCTCAGGGCCCAGGCTCCAAGATGTCTAGGGTGGCAAAGGCTAGTGTGAAGTTCTTTGTGAGTGTGCTGTGGCAGATCCTTTGAAATGTAATTGGAGCAGAGAACAGCTCTTCCCCACACAGAACAGCTCACCCCCACACATCCTGGTAGGATGGCCCATCAGCTAACACCTAATCCTCTTTTTTGTCGTTGTCTGGTAGGAATACACAAAGGCCAGCTGCCATGTGAAACACCGTCATGTTACTCAAAGCACAGGCTGCAGGCACCAACTAGTTAGGACAAGAACATGCCAAATTTCTAAAAGTGGCATATTCAAAATTGTGACTTAAAGTCTGACATTACCATTAAAGAGGATTTTAAATTACAATTTATTAGGAACCAAACACAAAATGTTTACCTGTTCACAAACAAAAGTTATCGCGTAATAAATATAATAGTTTTTTAAATACACTGCACCCTACCCTAAGGGCTGTTTAGGGCCTACCTTTGGCAAAGGGTTTATTTTGCAATGTCAAACTGACATTTAAAAAAAGCACACAGGCTGCAATGGCAGGCCTGAGACATGTTTCAAAGAGCTACTTAAGTGGGTGGCACACTAAGTGCTACAGGCCCTCTGAGTACATGTAGTATCACTCTACTAGGGTCATATAAGTAAATTAAATGTACTAATTGGATGCATGTCAATTTTATCATGTTTAGGGGAGTGAGCACAAGCAATCAATTTAGCAGTGGTTAGCAGCGCTAAAGTGCACAGAGTCCTAAGGAAATACATTTGGGAAAATGGGAGGAGTGAAGTCAAAAGGTTTGGCGGTGACCCTGCAGAGAGGGCCTACTCCAGCAAGAGCCAAATATAATGCGCGAAGGGCTGACCAAGCAACCTGCCTTGTTCACTAGACTATGTAGATGGAGGGAAACAAAATCAAGAGGATTCACAGAAGAATGAGAAAGCTGTGCCACAGACAAAAGATTTGAAATAACACGTGGACTACCCACCCATCAATTACAGTGTAAGGGGACATATCACATGGCAGCTTACAGAAAATTGTGGTCTGTTAGAAATGGGATTTCTGGTTGGCTAGGGCTTACGCCAAAGCCAGGCAGAAACCACCACTCTAGTCAGGGCAAGGGAGTTGCACGCTGCAGATAACCCCTGCTCACCCCCTTGGTAGCTTGGCACGAACAGTCAGGCTTATCCCAGAGGCAATGTGTAAAGCGTTTGCGCAACACACACACACAGCAGCAACACACTAGGCACACCACAAAAGGAACTCCACACAAGGTTATATAAAAAATAGCCCTTGTATTATCATAAACACATTAGAAACATAATCACACATTTACACTGTGCCAACTGGCACTGGCAATATTCACAGGGGATTATATACAAGACAGGGTCAATCGGGCCACTGTCAGAACCATTAGGAAATACAAGTAATGAAACAACCAGTAACTACTGGCGAGGGCACACTTATTACGAAGGCATTAGACATAAGATATCATTGACAGCACATCATACCCATAACACATCATGCCCTTCCTAGGCATAATCATAACTGCACCTAGCATAAATTATTGGGCATGTACCTCACCACATGACACCGTATAGCATACTATGTCAATACATCTGGGTGCCAATGCACCATCACTGCACCGCATCAGTAGACCCCACCATTACTGTAAGTGCGCCTAGCTCAAGCATTAGGTATGAATCCTAATCATTGGCATAGCACATCAGGAGTAGCTATAGGGCCCCCAAAGGACCCACTTCCAAAGGGCACCACATGTCCGCAGGGGACCACTTTCAGGGCTCACATTAGGCAAAAGCTTTACAGTGGAGAACAGGTACCCACAAGTGGCGTGCACATACTACCAGCCTAATAACCATTACACATGAAGGCAGGGTGCCTATGCACCTACCCTGAGCATGCTCGACAGTTCACCATTGTTCCCCTCTTACAGGGTGTGCCCGTCCTGGAAGGCAGCTTCCAAGGTACTGCACGAGGACCCATCCTGGGCTGGCCCCGAAATGCTCTTGTCCCCTAAAAGGTCCCCACCGGGACCGTGGCCCGCCGAAGGGGGCTCCACTATGGCGGCAGGGGCAGTGAAAAACAGGAGGGGGGAGTTGTTCCCTGCCCACCTCTATAGGCCAAAACTCACCTGCCTTCCTGCTCGCCAATTCATCGGGGGGGCTGCACACAGCACACACTGCAGCTCCAGTCTCCTCTCTCTCACCTAGAGAGCCATAGAGGGGCGCGAGCACACCGTCCCTGGGTGCCCGCACTAATCAGGACAACGGGGCTTCCGGCTTGCAATTCCCAGATAATGCTGCCATGTAGAAATGGAGCCCAGCACCGGTCCTGAAATCACTGCGTCTTCCGGGGAAACCCTCAAAGTCTGGCCTCACTCTTGGGCAGCATACGGGGCTCTCACTGCCTCATGGGAGCCCTGCCCCCGACCAGGCATCCTCCGCCTGACTCCTTACGCTGCTTCTCAACAATATGCGGGGCTTCCCTTTACTCCCGGAAGCCCCGCCCATAGACAGGCACAGCATTGCCTGACTTCCTGGCCGCAGGGAGCGAAGTCTCCCGTGGCTCCACACTTCTCCTCTGGTCCCACGGGACACAATAACGTGAGGTGGGCTCCCGCCAGCAGCTGGGCAAGGGTACGGAGCGCAGTCTCCGAGGTCTCCGCTTTCTTTGCTGGGCACCACACGAGGTTCCCACAGGCAACACGGGGACCCCGCCCTCTTCCAGGCACAAGGTTGCCTGACTTCCGGTTTCGTGGGCCGATCCCTGCAGGTTCAGCACTAGTGAGCGTGCATATGAAGAGATATCAGGGGCTCTAAATACTCCTTCTCCTGCTCCTCAACCATAGGGGAGATGGGCACAGCACCTCCCAGGCCAGTAATGAGCCAGCAGCGCTTCACCTCAGTGCAGGTTCAGCACTAGTGAGCGTGCATATGAAGAGATATCAGGGGCTCTAAATGCTCCTTCTCCTGCTCCTCAACCATAGGGGAGATGGGCACAGCACCTCCCAGGCCAGTAATGAGCCAGCAGCGCTTCACCTCAGGACAAACACAGGCAGGCCAGCACACCGGGTATGCTGTGCAAAACAGCAGTTCCTCCAGCAGGGCAGCAGAGCCCTCTCCTTGGGGCCCAGATTTCAGTAATAAAAAAGGTAAAATCCCCAAAGGTCCAAGGGGCTCAGTTGGGCCCAGGGAGGCCAGCACACAGGGTCCTTCAGCAGGGAGGCAAGCCCCCATAGCAGTTCCTCCTGGGCCCCCAGCAGCAGCACGCCCCAGTAGCACAGGAACAGCATAACTTTCATGGGGTCATAGCCCTTATATTTATATCACCTTTTCCTGTGTCTGCAGGACAGGGCTTTGGGGGAACCAGATGCAACTGGTTCAGAGGGGATTTGGAGCAATCTGTTGACAGGGCTCCTCTTCTCCATTGTTAGGTGGGGGCTCGTCATCAGACACACCACAGGGGGCATAGCCAGCATTCACTAGGACAGACACAATCCTATTTAGGTACCAGGGACTTCTTCTCCCAGTACTCCAAATGCAGATGTCCCATTCAGCCTTGTGCTGACTCACCCTGCCCCTCCTGGAGCCACACACACCTCACCAGCCCCTGTCACTCAATAGCCAGACATGCAATCCACATCAGGCAGGCAGACACATAGCACACAGAAATGCTAACTTCTAAAAGTGGCATTTCTAAAATAGTCATAATAAATCTGCGCACACCATTGCGTAGCATTTATTATTACTATTTCAAACATACCAAACTTGAAGACGCTGCACTTCTCATATGAGGAATTACCACTGAAACACTTATCAGGGAACCCCCAATGCATTCCTATGGGAGGGCAGCCCCACAGTAGTGAGAAACCAAAATGGCTGTTTGTCGCTACCAGGACATGTCACACACTTAAGGTACATGTCCTATCTTTTACCTACAATGCACCCTGTCCATAGGGCTAGCTAGGGCCTACCTTAGGGGTGACTGACATGCAGTAAAAGGGGGTCACCGACATGGCACACACTTTAGGTGCCACGTCACAGCGGCAGTAACAGTGTGTTCACAGGCCATGCAATGGCAGAGGCCTGGGATAGGTTTGAAAGGCTACTTTGGTGGGTGGCGCAATCAGCAATAGGCAAAACAGGTGTAGACCAATCTTACCATATTTAACACAGAGAGCACACGCACTTTACACTGGACAGCAGTGCTAAAGTGCCCAGAGTCCTAAAACCACCAACACAATGTCAGAAAAAAGGCTAGGAGAAAGGCAAAAAGTTTAGGGATGAGCCTGCAAAAAGGGCGAAGTCCAACATGGGCCATTAGGAGGAGGAAGGCAAAAATGAATAGACATCAATATTGATGATGGCTAAACCAGCCTAATTAACAATGCTGTGTTAATAATGAAACACAAGGCAACACCGAAGTGGGCACAGCAAGGGGTATCAACTCTTCAAGGCCCCACAGACTCAGAGAAATTCAGGAAATAAATATAAAACTGCTCATGCCAATCATTTGAAAAGCTACATTGTAACAAATTCCAAGAAATGCCCAACTAGCCCTTTTACACTTCTAAAAAGTCTGACTGGGTATATAAGGAACAGTCACTAAAAGAGGACAACATAGTCAACCTATTACTGCATTGGATAATTATCACACTAACCCTATTTTTGAATTGTATGTTGAATGTACACTCGCCATTAGGACCACCTACAGAAATAGAACAAACTTGCTGTCTTAAGAACATGTTTTCATTAATTAAAATCTCTGTGTAAGACACACTGATCCTTTTGCTCATTAGTTTTAGATTGTTTCAATTTACAATTTTATGTGTGGGAACCTCTTTAGGTCTTGCTAAAGTCACTGGGAAATCTTGAGTTACTAATAATTTGTGTATACATATAAGATATAAGGTTGGCTTGTAGTTAGCTCCTTTCAGCCACTGGCTCTCTTCTGGAGGTTTCAAGATTTGCCATTGGTTGAGTCCCACTACTGTCCCCATTAGGTTTTTGTGATAAAGGGATTCATGTAGTCCTTATTCCCCATGTATCCCATGCCACGTGCTTGCTTCCCCCATTTATGTCCTGTCCTCACTCACTTTCACTTCCTTTCATCCAGCTCCAACCTCTCACATTCCATCACATTCAAATAGTCCCATTTCCTCTCCTTTCCCAGACATCATCCTTGCCTCCCGCTCATCCCATACCATAATCTTTGTTGCCACTTTGCCCTGTCTCCCAGTCCCTTCCTCTTCATCCTTGTCCCCACCTTGCTGTGAGAAGGTGCCCATCTCCCGTTATCTGACCCATTATCCCTGTCCCATCTGCTCATTACTGCTTTGTACTTTCTACTTTCACATTCTAGAAAAACTTTTAGGATCTGTTCCTTATGGTGTGTGTACAGCTGGTTGGTACGTACAAGTTACTGGTACTATCCATCAATAACAAGGAGGAGCTGACAGCATTCATATCACAATTGCTATTTTTTTTTTTTTAAACTTATTTTTATTGCCATTTTCACATTTCTTATATTGTACATCATACATATTCGTCAAGTGGTCATATCCGATCATGCATCCTGTAGGATTACTCAACAATTATATTTCTTGATAATTCGTTATCATGAGGCCTAAACTGGGTATGCAATCATCGTGACGTTCACAGCCTACAATCTCGGGTTCCATACATGGCAAAGGAACTGGGGGTCAACAAATCGGGTAGATGTTTTGACCCACAGAAAACAAAAACAAAAATCATCAGATTTGTGAAAGTGAATATTCAAGTGCGGATACTTAAGTCGCACCCTTTGTAAGATTTGCAGACCTCAAACAGAAAGCTCTGGGAAATCCTTTCCATTAAAAAAACTAAGAGAATTTGTGTATTCTGGTGTGTTCATAATTCTCTGGTATTCTGATGATGAAGGAGCAGTGGTGGAAGAAGATAACACTTCTAGTAATAGCTTATGGCACTGCAGCCTGCTACTGCAAGCATTTGTGTCTGGCGCAAGGGACCTTATGTAATGACCTCAGCTTTGGAACCCTTCTACAGCGAGTACTTTTGTCTGATTCATGGGACCTCTGGTAAGGCTGAAGTTACTGCGGGCTGCCACAGCATGCATTTGTGTCTGACTCAAGAAACCTCCAGTAGTTGCCTACGGTACTTCAGCCTCCTTTAGACAAGTGAGATTGAAGCTTTTGAAGGGTGCTCTTTGTAGAAAAAATTAGATCAATTGGCATTACATTAAATGATAGTTTAGGATTGAACACGTTTAGATATAACCACGTTGGTGAAGTTTTGCTGAAATAGGCTTTTTAGCGGGGCCCTTCCCTGTTAAAACTGTTTCAAATTAATCAGTTCAAATATTCTTTTTGCTAGAGCACCTACAAAATGAATCTGAGGATTTCTTTGTGCATCCTGCAGTGGAGGGAATGTTACTAATCGCTTTATGTTTCCCTACTTTCTTCACTCTCGAGGGAGGTAAAAACAACTTTTACAGCTAAGACATGAATTTGAATTAAAAACATTTACGCACTTTTTTCCACATACAACTAGTGCCAATAATTCCTTAATTCAAATTGTGCAGTTTTTTCCAGTGATGTTCAAGCTACTGTAAAAGAAAGCCCCAATGAATCACTCCTGCAGTTCTGTGGTGATAACACAAAGCCCTCCCTATGTCCTTTGGTAAGCCTCCACATGGAGCAGGTGTCAAGCCTCACAATGCAGTAGAATAGCCGCAGCTGTACATTTTATTTTCAAATGAGTGAAAGCTTTTCAGTTGCCAGGAATGATACAAATGGTTTTCGTTTTTATAAACAGAGGGTAATGGTAATGGGTACTTGAGAAAAACTGTACCTGAATTGCCAGCATGCAAATGCGCTGATTGTAATATTTCAGTTATTATCATTGCTGAGTATTTGGAAGGACCGTAACTCTCTAGAGGTGAATACAACAGTGTAAGAAAATGGTTTATTAGCTGAGGAGGAAGTAAGTCCTTCTCAAGTAAAAACTTCAAAATCTAGTTTGGTCCAGAACATAAATTTATAATAAATAAATATGGGTTCAACTCCTGGTAGCTATGGCACAGAGCATAAAGACTCAACTTAAGGCAAAGTGAGTGAAGTATTCTCCAATACCAAAACAAATAAAAAAGGAAAACACAACACAGTAAAAATCCCTCGAAGTTGGATAGCTATTGGGCGAGGGCCCCTGAAACCGTTAGTTGTGGCAGGAAAATCTCTCAGCAGAAGTATTCAGATTTTGCGGTCACCCATACCCTCTCATCAGGTGGATACTTTTTGCCCTTTCGATTTGTTCCAAATTTCTGCCTTCACAGTTAGCACCTTATTATTATGGCACACCACCAAGCCTGTGGTTAAACCGCCTGCCAGATAAGGAGTTTTCTCCTGTCTGGTGGACGGGTCTTTGGCATTCCCACAATGGTGCCTATGAAATAGGCACCTCAATGCGACTATCAAAATCAGTACCTGCACGGCATGGGCTGACGCAGTCAATGACCTGCAGGTACTGGGCTGCATGCACACAGGGGGGCAGAAAATGAGACCACCTGCATGCAACCCATGGCGGAGAGGCACAAGGAGGCCCTGTAAGGCACCCTTTGTTTCCTCACCCCAACACTTTTCATGGCAGTCGCACTGCAATGAAAAGTGTGGTGGTAAGGAAACTTGTAATATGCTTAGCGGGACCGCAGTGGTCCAGCCAAGCATATTGCGACCTCAAGACCATTGCAACACTGGGAAGGATCTCTGATCCCTGTCTATTGTGGTGGTCCCGGGGATGCCCAACCGCCCTGGTCGTAATAGGGCCGTCGGAAGACCGCCACCTCCATGCTCCCGTGAGTCTTGCAGTCCGTGGACCGCCAGACTCGTAATAAGACCCTCAGTCTCTTTGTTGGAGCTCAAAATCATCCAGCAGGGCCAGCCTGAAGCTGTATTCAACAAAGTCATCTCAAAATTGCACATCCTTGTCTTAACGTCTTGTTGAAGTCTTGGAAGTGCAAATATTTTCCAAGTCCCAACTTCTTAGACTTTCTGGCACAACTCTTCTTGGTCACATCAAAGGCTTTCAGGACCACAGGGACAGCACTTAGGGCCCAGGGCTTACTTAGCAGAATCCAGTCACGGTCCAGTTGTAACTAGTCAGCTTTACACTTCAGGATAAAGGCCTTTTCCAACGTATTGTGCTCCTGTAGCCACATAGGTCAGCCAAGTGAATATTGGAGTCCACTTATAAGTTCTTGGTGCGGATGTATGTCGTTACAACGCACACTTTTACAACGCATGCACTTACAACGCATTTTTTACAACGCAACATCCACTACAAAGCATTCCATTACATAGCATGACACTACAACGCATTTTTAAAAACTACCTTTACAACGCATTCCATTACATCGCATACTACCTTTACAACGCATACCAAAAGCACGGTGTTAGACAGCAAACACATTACAATTGGGTTATTCCATAATGGAGGTGGCTATCTAGAGTTTTCTTGGTAGCCAGCCCATGTTACTCTATGGACTGCCGGGAACTTACAGTAAAACCTTGCTTTACAGGGTTACTGTAGGGATATATATGTATAAACAGATATATCCACACCGTTATTATAATGCACTCTACCTCCTGGGCTTAGCAGACAACCGTAAGAGTTACTTACTTACATTAACGCAGTGGTGTGGCTCTGCAGCACATGGTGTGTGCAGAGTTACTCTCAAGCAAACAGGCTGCTTGTGCAGGGCTGCAATGGCAGACCTGTAGACATACTTTTACTTGGGTCACACAGGGTAGCACAAAAGAGAGCTGCAGCCCTTGTGACCCCTTTACCACCCTTGCCCTGGGTACCACTGGTACCATATACTAGGGACTTAAAAGGGGGAAAAGTCCCTTGCTAATTTGGTGCACTAAATAACATCACTTTTGGGGGAAAGAGCCTGGGCACTGGGGTCTGGTTATCAGGTTCCAGGGCACTATCAGAGTCAAAAACCAGCATTTAGCAGTTTTAATCGGGGGTAAAAAGTGAGGGGGCATCTGCATAGAAGCCCAGTTTCTAACACGACCACCACCCAGCCAACATGCCCGGGTGACTCAACCCACCCCTGGGAGAGTATACCTGGCTTGTTAGGTGAGGAAGCAGGAAGGAAACTGGCTATCTTATTGTAGGGCCTACTCTTGCATCACATCCTCTCTGCAAGGTCGCCTCTTCTGCAAGGCTGACCCATCTCAACAGTAATAGGATCCATTTTAAAACTAACCTTTGAAATAGCTGTTTTATTTTCAGTTTCCCCTTTTACCTTTTACCTTTTACCTTGGATAGTGGCCCACCTCACTTATCCCTATCTTAGCTTATCCACTGAGGTTATCCAAAACTTGAGCAACCCCACTGTGACCAGCAGGGTCAGGGGGCCTAATTTGCTTTTGGCTTTGGAGTCTACCTCCAATGCCAGAGATAGTGCTGCCATGAAGCCTAGCACCCAGCAGAGGCTACTGATAGCTGTCAGTATCCAAAACCACACCTTAGGTTCTCCACCGACAAGTGACTGAGCTGCCCCAGGGGCAACTATGGGTACTTCAACTATTTCTTGCTGTTCTAAGTGGGGGGCTACCCAGTCCTGTGGCAGGCACCCTTCTTCCACTCTCCCTTATGTCAGAGCAGGAACAACACCCTTTTCTGCACAGGTGGCTGACTTCTTAGGACTTTTCCAAGAACAGAAGAAGCCTCACCAGTGCCAACTTTGGGCTCTACTCCTACTGGGTAAGAAGACCCTTGGCTCACTGCTTCCTACTTTACCAGTGGCTTCCTTTTCCTTCTCTTTTTCCCTTTCTTATGGGATACCTATCTTTCAACTGCAGGTACTGGATCTCCAGGAACTTTGGTTTGGGGAGTTCTGACCAACCTCTGATAAGTTATTATCTAGGAGGCAATCCAAGGAGAGGTAAGAACTGACCACCACCTTGTGCCAACTAAGGGTACCTTCTCTCTCCAGGGACACTAGGGCCACAGTCCTAACTGAGACCTTCTCAGAGGCTACCATTATCTTCTTGTTTTCTCCCTTTACATACTGATCTAGGGTCACTAACCGGTCCACCACTGTGGTGTGACTGGCGCATGTGTCTTGCAGGCCAATGACAGGGATCCCATTCACCAGAATGAGGTGAATGTATTTCCTGTTTATGCGATTTATGTCTTTTAGATGTGTGGTTTGTATTTCCAAATTGGTATGAGAGCTAATCAATAAAATATACTAAATACAGTTAGGGGTTTTTCCAGTCAAAAAGGATTATTTTTATAGCGTTGCCTGCAGGTCTAAAAACTGCAGCAGACAGGCTGCAAGTTAGGTTTCTTTTCTTAGTCAACTAAGTGGATGACACAACATGGCCCTGACTCCCAAACTGCACTTTTGAGTAAGTTTAAACTTTAGAGTAAATTTACAACTTCTCGGTATTCATTTTTTTAGCAAGTCCAGGATTACACATGGCCATCTACTGATACTGTAACCACCATTATTTTCTATGGGCGGGTGTTGAACTTTTAGTGAATGGCCATGTGTAGTATGGACTTACTACAAAATTTTAAGTTATTGCAAAAGTGTAGATTGTGAATGTCAAAAGAGTAAACTTGCTCAAAAGTGTATATTTATTCAAAAGTGTAAGTTACCTTTGTGAATCAGGTCCCATGTTCTGCAGAATACATGCGACTGAACGTCTATGCCACTGGTGTATCTTCCTGCATCATATACTTTGGCCTTACTGGAAAGTCACATATTTCAACTGGGGATTAGCCAAATTTACCATGCTTTAGAGATCAAAGCACATACCCTGGACAGCCCCACTGTGCAGAGTTCAAAGCAAGCAAGTTAGCTACAAAAAGGGGGCACTCACACAAAAAGAGGATTCTTTTGCATAACCACCATTCAATGGGATAAGAGCAAGTAAGCATTCATTGAGGGCCAGGTCCATACATATTCCCTATCACACTGATATAATTCTAACTATGATGGAATGGTCTCTAAATGAGAATATCTTTTTTTACACTTGTGTGTAAAGGCAACTGCAAGGAACAGCCATGGGTACTCTTTTCAGTCCCAGCTATGAACATTAATTCATAGGCTGGTGGGTGGAGCAGGCAATCTGGTGACCTGCACCATCAAAATATACCTATCATGTGATTATGTGGCTATGGCACATAGATGAATATTTACTTTTATGAAAAACATCAGAAGATAGAGCCACAAAACTCATCAGGAGGCTACATCACAATGGTTTAATTAGAACCTTGACTAGTTCTACCAATGACTAATCCATAGATTGCTTGGATGTGAGAATAACTGCATTTGACAATGAACTACATGCATCGTTATTTAGTAAGTAAGCAGCATAAAGGAGTACACTACATTACTACAGTTTTCACCCCTTATCATTGAAAAACTGTAAACGGTATGTTGAGCTCCTAGGGGGAAAATACAATTGAAGTGAACTCAAGTGCATAGTGATTCCTAAAAGTTCCCATGCTTACCCTACCCACTTTTTAAGTAGTTTCTGTCTGCCCTACTGCAATGATGCAGGCCACCTCACTCCTAAAATCCAAGATAGGAATCCCTTCCTCCCTTGTGTAGAGCTCTTTGTGTCCACCCAGAAGTGTGACCAGGGAAATGCACAGTCCCCTCTCCAAGTCCATTTCAAACATGTCTTTGGGGAAGCTCCCCTCCCACTGAGTTTGAAGCCAGCCTCGCTAGTGTGGGTTGCAGGGAGTGTGCCCTCCACATAGGTTTTAATTTTAATTTGAGGCATGTTGCACCTTACTCCTTTAGAAGTTAATGACATTCCTGGATATACCCAAGCTACCCTTCTTGCAAGGATAGAAAAACACCTCCTTTTATCCAGGCTATTGTCCCTGCTCTTGAGCCAGTTTTCGCACCTCATTAAGGTCAAGCACTTGCAGACCTGCTGACAGAAGGGTAATGCAAATTAGCCTACTGGAGATTCAAGCAGGTAAAAGGTAACTTCCAAAAAGTTACTTTACCTTAATTATTAGTACAAATCTGGTTCTAGAATTAAAAGTGATTTTTAGAAATTATTTTATATAGTCTTTGAATGGCTTTTGTAGTTGGTTTCTGTCAAACATTATAGATTAATGTATATAATCAATATCTTGACATTCTCTAAGGTCCAACCACAGCCCGTCAGTGAAAATTGCTTTCAGGTCCTGGTCACTGGAGGAACATGCTAAGTTTAAAGTTGTACATGTTCCACCTATAAATATCAGGTACCCTACCTTGTTGGCAAAAATATGTATTTATGGGTGACATATTAATATTTAAAGGTATGGTTTCCCACCATGTCAAAAAGTGTTATTTTGACAGGTTGTGTAGCAGGTTGTAGGCTATTGCAGTCAGGCTACACATAGTAGGTCAAAGCCATGTTTTCTCTGTCACTTTAGTGGATGCCACAATATGTGCTGAAGTCCACAAGGGGTACTTTGCTTTCCATGCCATTGGTGCATCACCATATACTATGGCTAACAGGAAAGTTAAATATGCCACTTAGGGAGCACGTGCAATTGACTCCTGTTTAGTTCGGTAAAATGCATAGAATTCTAGATCCATGCAAAAGATGGGCATTTCCTACAGTAGAACGTGGTTGTGAGGTTAACCACATTTGACGATGAGATACATACATCTAGATTTTGTAAGGAAATAACAGCATACCTCATTACCAGGGAAGAGGTGTGGCGCCATGGCCAGGGCGACTGACTCCGGAATCTGGGGATCACGGTTTGATCCCCGGCGCCGGCAGCAGATTAGCCCAGCACCATATGACTCTGGGCAATAGCTTGCTTAATCTTCCCGACGGCCCCCAGCGCCTAGAGACCCTTAAGGGTGATTGTTCGCGCTTTACAAATGTGGATTATTATTATTACCATGGTTTTCATCCTTTACCATCGCAAAACATTAGAACGTATGGTGAACTTCTGAAGGCCAGACGCAATTATATTGCACCACAAGTGTTCGAAAGGGAACAAATAATGACCAGGTTTAAGAGGAGAGGATATAACGAAAGAACACTTAATAAAGCTAAGATTAAATAGGATTCTGTAGAAAAGAAATGGCCTTGTGTTTGATTCACTAAAGAAAAGATAATAAAAGTAATGCTGCCTGCGTTATTACAACTCACAATATGGAACATAATGACATTTGCAAAATGCTGTCAGAGCACTAAACTGTACTACAATTGGATCCTGCAATACATGCCAGATTGAGCAATAGACTCTGTAACACTTATCGCAGCTAAAGTATCCTTCTTGATGAGCTGATTTCTGGTTACTTTTCAAGTAACTTGATAAAGTTGGCATGGTCCCTACTACCAGGGGGTTTTGTTAAATGATTCACAAAAGAAAAGTTAACATTGTCAATTATCATTTCTCGTTTTAATGGTATAGCTGATAGCTACAGAACAAAATGAATGAACAGAATGACTTCAAGTTTGGCATGAAAGTAGAACTTTACTGAAGGAAATGCCATGCAAACCATAAATCGCTTGTCAAATGCATGTTATTTATACAGTACAATGGTGGCAATAGTGCCAGTATAGCTATAGTTAGGTGAGAGTTATTACAGAAAAGATATATTTGTTTTCTTATTACTTTTGCGCTGTTCAATGAATCTGCACAAAACTTTCTAAAATAAAAGCTTAGCTACTTTAGTTCCTTCAAAGAAGATGTCATGCCAATTCATCTAACAAGGTAAAAAAAAGTGGAGGTTTCTACAAGTGTGATTTCTCATTTTAATTCCCATAGAACATTTTGCTCTCTGATACAGAACAAAATGCCTAAAAAGAATTACACCAAACTTGGCATGAAGAGTTTATGGTTTAATTAGAGACTTTGGTTGGGGCTGTCCTAATGTAGGCATGCCAGATGGGCAATAGCTTGATGGTTCAACCATATACTGCACCTCCAGGGTGATTACAGCCATGGGACTTGCACCAAGTTGTGGTAACGGATGGACAGATGTAGCCCGTACAAAGGCTTACCCATTGAGTCTTTGAAGCTTGCAACTAGTGATGGTGTAATGGGTGGTTAATACTTGCCCCTTTGCATCCAGACCCCTTGAAGCTTGCACCTAAGGTGGTGTATGCACAAGGCCGTGCTAACAACTCCACAGCCGGGCCCCTTGAGTTTATAAAGCTTGCATCCAGTTGTGATGTACCAGGAGAGTGCTTTATGGCCAACCCCACTGTGTATGGCCTGCCTAATGGCAATTGAATGCAAGTTCAGGTTTATGAACAGATCCCTCTGTCTTTTTGAAGAACGTTTGGGGGTCTGTGGATCCAAAACAGGATTCTTTATTCCACACATGAGGGCCTTGCTAGCACCCACATATCCAGGTCCTGGATCTCACAACAAAATCCGATACAGTGCTTTTTGTAAACTGTTGCAGTGTAAGGCCATTGAAAGTATCAGTAATATTCAGTAAAGGATGACAGATTTGGAATATTTGCCTTCAGTAGTGCAGCATAAAATAATAAAAGTACCCTTAACCTAACACAGGGTGAAGTAAGCGGTAATACAATACCTGCAAACATGTAGGCTAACATATACATTTTACGGGCATTTCCCAAATTACTATTCCAATACACTCTGGAAATGGTCGGAGATTTACTCCAAGTGAGGACTGGAGTAACTCCTCCACTATGAAGGGAAGCGGAATGGGTCCCCTACAAATGTGTTGGGGGTAATGGTGAGCAGCTTCCTTCGTGGGTATTTTGTTTTAGAGACAAAAAAAAAGAGGAAAAAACATGCATTTGAAGAGGTGTCTACATTCCACCAGTGTATAACTCCATGCTGCTTAAAACTCTGCATCATGGAAATATGAGCCCAAAGGAACACGGTGTTCGTGTGGAACACATGGAAATATGAATCTGGTGCTGCTTTCCATACATACTACTGTGAATGTTTGAAAAATTAAAAGAAAATAAAAAAATATGTTCAGACACAGAGCTAAATCTCCTCCCTTACTTTTTTTATTAGTGAATTGGACCCTAGAAATCTGAGAGAGCATGAATAAGCATGAATAAGTAAGTAAGTTGGATGCTGTCAAGCCATATATTTAACACGTGCCTTTCTCCAAGTGGAAAATACGTGGAGTAGCTAGGTCGGTTGCTGGGTCAGCCAACGTGGGGGGAATGTGGCCTAATGGCCAGAGCTGCCGCTTTTTAAACTGGGGAACAAGGATCGAGCCTCTGCCTTGGCTCAATATTCTGTTATTCATCATGTAATCTCCTCTCCCTCCAAGAAATTAATGTGTCCTTGTGTAATGCAACTGGTGCCCGTGTAAAGCGCTCCAATACCCTGGGCTCGTGTTTGTGCTATTTAAAACTACAAAATAAGATGTGGATGCATCTAAAAATGTGCATAAATGCAGACAGGGCTAATACTTGAGGTTGTGCTTGTGGACTAACAAAACTTGTGTATGGTCCATGTTGGGTTGAAGAAGTAGTAAGAGGGAATCCACCCAGAGTCAGGGACACCGTGAGCTTTATTACCAATGTTATGGTTGGCTGCATTTTATTGTTTTGTTTTGGTATTTAAATAGCACTTTCGATATGCCTTGCAAGTACTAAAGCGCTTTCTGGGGTATCCAACAGCATATACTGCACTTCGTACCCCTGACAAGTTTGTGAAGTGCTCCAATTTGTATTGGGGCCCTACGAACAATTCGAAATGTCTGACTGAAATTGTTTATTTTTAGGTTGACCTATTTGAGACATGAAGGTAGAGGTGCGTGCGGTTTAAATTATGAGGTGGTAACACAGTCACCCTTATGCATCAAGCCAAAATCCAGTCGGTAAAATACCGATTCCTTATTAGCTCCCGGTATTAAGTAAAAAATACCCAATCCCAATGCATCAACCCAAAAGCAGAAATCGGTATTTAAGGAATCCTTAAATAGCGATTCTTTAAATAGGGATTCCTTAAATACCGATTCCTTAAATAGCTCTTGCATTTAAGGAATCCCAAAGTGAGATTCCTTAAATGCAATGCATCAAAGTTAAAAAATTAGCGATTTCGCTAATAAGGGGAGCAAATTACCATGAAGATGAACTGCATGGTAATTTGCAAAAACTTTGAAAAATGCACTTTTGTGCATTTTTCAAAGTGTCATGTTGCGCACACACATGCCCTTAGAGCATGTGTGTGTGCAACATATGTGCACATATCATTTTCAGGGGTGCAACAGGGTGTCCTTTTGACACCCTGGCACCCTTGAAAGTGCTCCAGCTATTAGCGATTCGGTAATACCGAATCGCTAATACAGAATGGCTTTACATTCATTCCTATGGGCCTCCAAGCCCATAGGAATGAATGGGTAGGTATTCCTTATTACCGATTCGGTATTACCGATTCGGTAATAAGGAATGTTAAGGAATCGCTATTTGAATAGCGATTCCTACATGCATAGCCTTTTGCTATTCCTTATTAGCGATTCCTTATTTTTCGCTAATAAGGAATCGCAAATGCTAATGTTGATGCATATGCCCCAGTGTGAATAATGTTGCTGTGCATAAGCATAATGTGTAGGGGAGATAAAATAGATACTTTTACGCATGCAGGTACTTGAAGTGCTTAACTCGAGTTGGTGGTCTTCGGTGCTTGTTATCTGCACTTAATTATCGACACTGGCGCTTGTGACAGTCTGCCACAAGGTGGAGCTGTCTGGCTAATTTAGAGATTACCATGACAACAATGAATTATTAATTAACTATACATTAAAAACGAGTATTACCTGCAGCCCAAGCCATTCTGACAGCTTTGGGGGCCTGGAATAGCCAGAATTGTCACACTTGTAGGAGTGGGATGGCTGGTTGTTGTGTTGTTACTATCACTGTCAGCATGGCAGGGGCAATGTGAGGTGCAAGTTGCAGTGTCCTCCTGATGAGAGCCCTAGCACTTCTTTTTTTTCTTTTCTTTTTCTTACCAATTAAGCACTGGGTACTTGCTTGCCATTGATGTACATCAGTTGGGTTCACTCAGTACATCAAAAAGAATGCTAATTTGAGTCCACAGAGGAGTGACAGGGACCATTCCTTTCAAACCTCTTTTAATCCACCACTTAAGATTTATTTGGAATCCATTCGATTCGAGAGCAAAGGGTGCTTATTGGAGGCACTGTTAAGTAGATGAAGAAATGCTTTATTATTGTGTCCACCTGGGCGCTATGGAAGACCAACCTTTTGGAGACACTGATAAGCCACCATATTAGTACGACAGAAAATCTGCGAAAAATTACAGAAACCCTTCTGGTTGAAGGCTCTGTTAAGCTACTAAGGGAACGCTAAATTGTGTATACCCATGAGCGATATAGGACAGCTCAACTGGAGACGAGGTTGGAGCACCACTGAAATATTTGAGGGAATCCGCCAACAGGCGATAGATGACTCATTCTTTGGAGACATGTTTAAGCAACAAATGGAATTCTATATTGGGCGGAATTTGCGAAATTCGCTTTCGCAAACTATCGCGAAAATTTTGAAAATCGCTGCAAACACACCGGAAATATCACGAAGACGCGGAAGTTTTTTTCCCACCTGTTTGCGGTATTTTTTGCGTGATCGCGGCTTGCCAACTTACCCATGTGGTTGCTCACGGGCGCGGCCATCTTGTCCTGCCCTCCCGCGATGCTTACTTCCTGTTCCGGGTCACGCAATGCATGCTCGCGCCCGTTCGCGGTACGTATTTCCTGTTCGCGAACGCTTTTACGTGTTCGCGTTGCTTTTTGCTTGCTCGCCGAGAAAACTTGCGCACGTGGTCGCAATGGGCGCGGCCATCTTGTTTTTCACTCTATTGCGTGGTTCCGGGGCCTGATTTTCAATCCTCCCTATATCTTTTCAATACTTTGCTTCTGAAAACTTTTTTTTGATCTTTTTTATTTATTATCTCTCGCTCTATTTTCCTGACTCTATATTTTTTGTTTTTGTCTACTTTTTTTTTGTTTTTTAGCTACTTTTTCACTCTTTCTATTGCCTGCTATTTATTTCCTATACTTTCTTTTAAAATTTTATTACCTTTTCTTTCTCACCCCATCCCAGAACCATGTCAAAGGATAGGGCTCGTTGCAGCCAGAGCCGCGACCGCCTTCCTTATGGAAGGCGGCACCCACAAGGGGTGCAGGCACGGGCCTTATTTGGGGAGGTGGAGTTGGTTGCACTCATTTTCTGTGTGCAGCGCCACCTCCCCTCAACCCTGGCAGCAGGTGGCAGGCCTGGGTCCGAGTACGGCCTCCGGGAGCATCGACAGCGGTGGGGGAAGGTGCGCCGGGCAGTGTTGCGCGGCTCTGGGGTCCGGCGCACCCAGGAGCAGTTGACGCACCGGTGATCCGACATCCTGGACCGTGAGCAGGACCTGCTGGACATGCTAGGAGTGGGGGTCCCGGGTCTTGGTGAGTAACTATTTAATTATTACTACTTTGTGTCTGTTCTTCTGCTCTGTGTTATATTGCGAATATATTTTTTTTCTTCCAACCAGCTAGAATGTTGCTGCTTACATTCCAGGTTAATTACGTTTAAAAGTCTTCTGTGATTGTTATGACACAGGTGCTCCTCTGCGCTACTACTAATCTTACTTGTTTGCAACTTTGCGTTTGCGCTTGCTTAGCGTGATTCTGTAAGAGTTTATTTTAGAGAAATTAAGTTACGTAATGCTACAGTGACTCTAATCCTTACTTTGTCCTGTCACTAAGAGATAGGGGTGGATTGATACTTAGGTTTAGGTACTTTGTATGAGTTTGTAATTTTTTAGTGGTATGCATGATGCCCCCTCAGTTGCGTCACGTGCTGCTAGTGCGCCAGTCTTTATTAGAACCTTTTCTAGTTTGTTCAATGAGTGGTGGTAATTGGCTTAGCACTAGCAGAACATCAGCATCAATCAATCAACCCAAAATTTGGTGTATACAAAAAATGTAGTCATGTGTCCTCCATTTGACCATATGCATTGTTGAGGACTAAAAGAAGTGGAAATGCATACTTAATGTACAATTGTCACGCCTGGATTAGGTTGGCTAGGTCGGGTGGTACATCGTACTTAGGCTTAGTTGTAACTTACTATTCTGGAATCAGAATGGAAGACTGGATTACTGTTGATAAATAGTAACTTAAGTAGTCGATCTGTGAATCCCCTGATACTGTTGACCAGATGAGATCGGTCAATTTAGTTATTGCAATTGTTGTTTACATAAGTGTTTTTTTAACGTTCTTTAAAAATATTGTATTTGTTTGACACCATCCATCAATGTTTATCTCTTTATCTTTCCTGTTCATCAGCACCCAGGGGCAGGCAGACAGGGAGTGGGCAGTCGGCAGGAGAACACCACCACCAGGAGGACATCAACAAGGGCTCCTCTGCTGGCCCCAGTAAGTCTTCTTGTTTTTAATAATATTTCTTATTCCATAACTTTTAATGCACCATATTTTTCACGAACTATTGTTTCAGTTTCCCAATGCTATTTTTTACCAACAATTATCCTTCGATCTGTACGGTTTCAAAAATCTTGTTATCCCTGCCTCTGCAATGATGACTCTCTGTACTAATACTACTATCAGTCTGTCTGTACTGTAGTAGCTAAGCTTGCCCAGTTGGCCACTCAGATTCACCAGTAGCTCTAGCAATTGAGTCCAGTCCTTTGGGTCGTCCTCTTGTACTACTTCTAGTCATATTGATCTTGAGTCTTTGTTAATCTTGAGGTTTTGACAATTCATACCAACAAATGCCCAAGCAGATTTATTACTATTTTGATATGATAGTCTATAGGACATACTACTACTGTTGTAGGGATCTTGCACATACAGACCTTTGCACAAGAAAATAGGATGTTGGTGATGGTAGGTTGGACCTTCCTCACACACCTCAATCAGAAATTCAGAACCCACAACAATCCCCTGCCCGACTATAGTAGTGTCTTGTCATAACTATTAGGTCTCCGAACCCTCCCTCCAAGATACCCAACAAGTAGACAACCCAGAACATAACACACCCAACCTCTCAGTCGTGGAAGCAATGCACATGCACACCCTTCCTTTAATTTGCTCACTCGTGTAAGTCCACACCAAATTCCACCAAGTCTATGTAAGTTCAAAATGTTTATTTTGAATTGAGAAGCTCTGTACATTGTTCTATTATATAATGCAGCACCAACCGGAAAATCAATAACATTAAAACAATAAACATTTTTACACTTACTTACAGTTGGGAATTAAATCATGATAACTGAACAGTGGTGGAAGGCAGCACCACCATCCCCTAGGAATTTAGTTTATATAAATGTATAAATGAAGATCTCTGAGTGAAGGGACCCCTCACCTTAGAAGAACCTAGTACTGGTAGTTGTTGCATCATTCATAAGCTGTGCAAAGCTCTGGTTCGTAGAAGGGAATCTTCCGTCTGTAATGCGAAAAATGAAATGGTGCGCGTTAGTATATTGTAACTTGCAAGCATTTCTCAGCCGTGCCAAAACGTGTAGCATTTATGGATAAGCAATATGGACTAACAGTACACCAGTACTTCATAAAAAAGTGGCTTGTTAATGTTTTTGTTGACCGCTTGTACACAGCGCGTAGACAGTAGCAGTGTGAGGCAGGTCATGTGGGCTCAAAGGTGTCTTATACAACAAGCTGCAAGGTAACGTCACATGTGCAAAAATAAAAGACACCAAGGTAAAATGGTTGCATGGCTCTGGCTAACTAAGCAAAGGCTAGAATGACCCTAGGGGGGACCATATATATCTATTAGTGTCTACTCTACTACGACCTGATTTGTACTAGTGATGTATGTTATACTATTAACTAATTTTTCAATCTTGCTACTGACCAATAGGGGGAGGTGTATATGACGCCTAATAAATGTGTAATGTTTTCTAGGCGCACTACCGACCACCATTGCCGGGGCCAGCGAAGGCGACGCGGAGGGAGAGGATGCGGCTGTTGCTGCCGATACCGACGATGGAGCGGTAGGGGGAGTGCCAGCACCAGTGGCAGGCGGTTGTAAATTAGATTCATAATCCTTAACTATTGTTGACAGTACACTCACTGCAAGGGTGTACTGTATTTATACTGTACTGTTGAGACTTAGGGGCCCCATTAGGATGGCGGGCGGATTGCCCCCGCCGGGCCAGCGGTGGTCACCGCCGACCCCGCAGGGGCAAACCTCCCGCCATCCCTGTAGAAAAGAGTCAGACCCCCACATGTCGACCAGGCGGAAAAGGGTTCAATATGGTGGTGGTGTCTCTCTGAACACACCGCCAGCCATATAATCTGCATTTTGGAATGCCTTTACATGGCGGCATTGCTGGCCACCACAGAAAGGCATGCAGAGTATGCTTGGTGGCCCCCATGGAAGGTACCTATGCTATGGTACCCCCCTGCCTTTCAAAGCAAAACGTGACAGGCTCCGCGCGGGGCCTGTCATGTTGTGCTTGGAAAAGCACAACATGTATTTTTAGCATTGCTTTCAGCACCGCCCACCAGAATGTAAAAAAAACAGGATGCGCCTGCCACTGTGGCGAGCGCATCCTAATTGTCCTCATGGGACCCCCACCCTTTTTAGCGTGAGGATGGCGGGCGGACAAAGTCCGCCCGCCATCCGATGTCCAAGTAAGTATGAGTTGTTGTGAACGTTTGAAGAGTGAACTAGACTAGACACCCTTTAATTGGCATAGGGGCGGGAGTATTGAGTAACCAATGGCCTCATCTATCTGATTTCAACTCCGCTTTGAAAGTTTTATGGAGAACACTAAAAGTCAGATTAGATCACCTGCTGCACTGTTCAACTAAAAAGTGAAACATGGGTGGAAGGAAGAAGGACGGGTGAGATTTAAAATGTTAAATACTGTGCTTTATAGTGCTACTCTACCATGCCACTATGTGTATAATTTACTTGTCTTACTGTTTTTCTAAGAGTATATTTTACAATTGTCTTGTTTTTTTCTTTTTTGATACACAGCTACTCCTTCCAAAGTCAATCGGAAGGAGTTGGCCGCCAAGGCATGGTGCCGGAAGCTGGAGGCAATCCAGCAGGAATATCGGCGGCTGGTGGTCTTGGCAGAGGAGGAGGAGGAGACTGCAGCAGCACTTCAAGCCTCCTTCAGTGCCCCGGGCCCCAGCCACCGACCTCCAGCGGCACGGCGCCACCGTCTGGCGGCTGCTTGCCGCCACCGCAATGCCATCTCTGGTGCCCCCCCCACTGTGGCTGCAACTGCCGTGTCCTCAGACGCAACGTCGCCCGTCTAGAGGAGCAGATGCGTGTCCTCCTGCAATCCCGCCCCACACCTTAGTCCCTGTCTTCTGCCCCTTTTTTAATTCTTGTTTGGGTGGGTGGGAACTGGTTTGGGCGTTGGGTTTTTGGACTATTTTCTGGACTTTCTTACAGACATTGGTTGGGGTTAGGGAGGGGGGTGGATAAGCTTTTGTGGGTTTTTAGTTTATTTTTGTTAGGGTCAATTAAACCTATTTTTCTATGTTACATGCAATGTTGTAATGTTTTGTAGGTGGGGTTACTGTTTTACATCACACTGTTTCCTTGCTGGTGCAGGCCCGCCCATAGCCAGTGTTTGATTTAAATAATTGGCTGACTGTGTAAGACACAAACAGATAGATGCGACACCCCTCACTGATTGACTTGTCCTACTAGTACTTTCAGTCTCTCCTCTAGTCTATGCATTCTTTATCTGGACTCAAAGCCAAAGGGGTGTGTGAAATTGAATTAATTGAAAACGTCCATTATTAATTCTGCCTCCCCCAAACTTCTCTCTTACCTGTGCTTGATGTTTAACTTAGGCACAGCAATGGCTGCATGGTGAAGATGGTTTCCTTTTTCTAACTTGCCATGATTGGGGTGGTGGTGGTAGTATAGTACTAGTAGTAGACACTGGCAGGGCAGCAGCATTTGCAAAAAAAGAAAATGAGACAGTCAATCGCCTTTGAGAGACTGTTCGAGGAGTAGTAGAATGGAGTACAGTACAGAACTTACCGAGCAACAATAATATGCTAAAATATTTTGCAACAAAACATAATGGTGGTTGGAATAGCCTACTAGACAGAGTTACAAACTATAGTTGTGTCGAGTCACTTGACTAGGCCTACAGCGTAATAGTTAGTGCTGTGTATGAGAAATGACAACAAATCCAATCAATGCCGGCAATTAATGCTGAGGTATATGTTCCTTTGTTAAATAAAATCACCTCTAAAATATACTACTCATGGGTGGGCAAGCAGAAGAAGATCATCGCTCTGCCTTGAAATTGAAGTACTGTTGCTTTCGCCACATCCGCCCCAGCAAGCGTGTGATTAAGTATTGGTGTACATTTAATTTAGTCACACCTCGACAATAAGTCACACAGCCTGGGGGAAGAGGGTTAGGGTTTGTTGAATGGATGGGAAGGGGGTTTGGGGAAAGGTTTGACAGTGAAAAACAGTATGCATGGACAAACGACAATCTTTGAAGACTACCATATCCATATGTTAAGGGAGAAAAAGAAAATGCATGCATGATGATGAGAGACCCGGATTACATACACTTCTTGTGCTGTTGTTCCGGCCTTAATACTTTTACAGATAGCAAATAGAAATTTTAAATATTGGTCGGGAAGAATCGTAAACAGAGAGCAAACCTAATGATGATAATAACAACAACAAGAACACACTGTTGTAAAGATTGTAGACAAAAAAATGAATCAAATTATTTAAAAGAAGATGAAAGTTGATACTGTTACTATGTTATCCTGGTCAAAAATGTGGACTGGATTTGCATCCCGGCATTCCTCTTGGTCCTCTCGTCCATCAGTCTTGGGTGTCGCCACTCGCCACTGCCCGGCTGGAAAAAAATGTCGATTTATTTGTAAGGTAAGTGTGCATTGTAATGTTTTCCCAAGTATAGGGCAAGGCCTGGCCTGTAATTGTAGATGGAAAAACAAAGGGGATATTGAGAAACAAAGTTGAAACAAATGCACAAGTTATGGTGTAGTGCAACAAGAACACTTTCCGAGGCGGCATGTATGCATCATCTCTACTCTAGTCTGTTTCCCGCATTGACCTTCAACAACAACAGGAGAGAGAGCAGGCCCACAGTGACAGTCCTGACGGCACGTTGCTTAGCAGTAGCACATCCTATGTTTAGAGTACTTTTTTTTTTTAAAGAGTTGGACAAAGGCAAAGCACATTATCCATTCCAAACATAGCATTTTAGAGTTTAAGTTAGTAAATCAATGCATTTGGGTCTGCTGTGGTTGTTGTGACGTGTTTACCTTTCAGCTTTTATGCCACTCATGAAACGTCCTCCTGACTTGTTATTATTCCATCAATCATCTCCGATACTTGTACTGACTGACTGTGAAGATTGGCCTGCAGTAGAAGTAAAATGTTGTTATTACACAACAAGAGTAGAAATATTATTGACTTGAGTCACTCTTTAGTGTGTACAGTAAGACTACTAGTACACTTTGACTTCACTTCGTGAACAACAAACAAACAACGAAAACACAAACACCAATCGCTCAGAGTCATATGGAATTAAAAGCAATGTATCAAGCTGCAGGAGAAGTACAAATTTCTTATTTGCAAGAAGGGGAAAATTCACCTTGAGTTACGTTTAGCGTGTACTGTAGAAAGATGATTAGTGCACAATGACATAACTTCATGCACAACAAACACAACAAAATCACTCAGTCTGCGACTCTGCGTCCAATGCATGGCATCAATCATTACCTGTTCCATCTTATTTTCAGTTAATGGGCAGTCTCTCTCTGCTCTGAAAGGAGGATAGCTATAGTAGTCATCTGATTCATGCTCCACTTCTTTTGGCGGGACTAGGAACGTTTTAATTTGTTCTTCTATTTTCCATCATCCAATCATCATCCATGAGGGCAATGGATTTAGGCGGGAGATTCGGTATGATGGAGCGGAGTAGCTGGATTCACAGGACTGTACTGTCAAATTGCAGACACCTGAAACTTGTATTAAATAAGAAGAGTAGAAGACGGTGGTAATGGATTTGTTGTGATTCACAAGTTTGTAACCGGAACGACACACACACAAATAAAGGGGAAAAAAAAAGGAGGAAGACAGTAAGTGCAAGCCTAATTGTCAGGGAAGTATAGCTCGTCCTCATACTCTGGGGGTTCAGCCAGTAGTAGATAATCATGTGACACACTACTTCCGTCACCTGAGCCGCTGTCCTCATCTTCCTCCATTGCTTCATGTATTGTGTAATTCGGTGGTATGAAGTGCTGATTCATTTTGATCATTGTTAACCTCTCCACGTTTTTGGGCGAGAGACTGGTCCTTCTCAATGTTACAATGGAACCAGCAGCACTGAAAACACGATCGGAATAGACACTTGCGACAGGGCAAGCCAGATAGCTTATCGCCAGCCTGCTGAGCAGTGGCCATTCAGACCTTTTTTCTATACCAATACTGCAATGGGTTTTGATCAATGTACACCTCTGTTGGGTCGTCCAGATAGGCCTGGACCATCCGCTCAATGTTCAGCGGTGCTGCTGGTAAGCTTTCGGGCTCTTTTCTCCGTGCATCAGCACTGTGCTCATTAATGCCTAACTGTACATACCAATCGTCTAACGATTTTACTGGGCCTAATGATCCAGTTATTGTTGCTGTTGTCGATAGTGATGGTGAGTGTTGTGATCCAAACGCACTGCCCTCAGCCGACGGAGTTGCACTTGATCCTGCATGCCCTGCTGCAGTACTTCTTGTGGGTTGATCTTACGGGCTTTTAATTAGCAGCCGTTCGCTTTCCAACTTACTGGCTGCTTCAGCTATACAACTTTTGTAGCGGGCAACATCAATCTCTGGAAAAGCAAAGAATGTCTTCAGTCCAAATTTTGCACGTGGATCCAGAATTGTGGCACAAATGTAATGTTCATGTGACAACATTTTATTTTCTATCCTTGTATTTTCAGCTAAGCGACGGGCTAAGCTCTCCACCAAGTCATAGCCTTCCCTTTTGTCCTCTACACCTTTGTATGATTTCAGACACCTTCTTCGGCTGATGCTCTAGCATTTGCAATAATGGGATAGCTTGGCCCATTGTACAGTCCTCCTTGCTGACTTCACGTGTGAAGACCTCAAAAGGACGAAGCATCTCAGTCAGGCATTTAATTAGGCTCCATTGCTCCATCTGAAGGTTCATGCCTTTAACAGTAGCATCCCCTCTTTTCCAAACATATTCATTGAGTGGCCTGTACTGCTCAAACAGACGATCAAGCATGTAATATGTTGAGTTCCAACGTGTTGCCACCTCCTGGATGAGTGCTTTGACTGGCATCCTATATTCACGTTGAATGATCCTCAGCTGCTTCCGAGCTTTAAAAGAATGGCTGAAATGAGTGCATATTCTTCGGCAGACGGCCAGTAAGTTGCTGACTATGGGTTCTTTTTTCAGAAAGTCTTGAACTATAATGTTTGTGCAGTGCGCCAAACACGGAATCCTGAAATAGAAACCAAGATCCATGGCCTTAAGTACATTACTGCCATTGTCTGTGGCAACAAAACCAATACTAAGCCCTCTTGGGCGCAGCCATTCAAGCAGTCCAACCAATCCCAGCACATCATGATGTAGAGCTGGAACAGAAAATTCTTGCGAATAGGACCGGCTGGGAACCTTCCATTTAGGGCAGATGGCTGACACAAATTCAAGGAAACCCACCCCTTCCACAAATGAAAAAGGGAGAAGGTCCAGCACTAACATTTTAGCCAGCTTTGCATTGTACAACCGTGCCGTTGGGTGGTTGCATTGGAACTGCCCCTCCAACCTAAGCATGCTCTCAGTGGTAGGCTGGATTACTTTCCTTTGTGGTGCTGTTGTTTTCATTAACCCACTTAGGCTCAACGACACAGTTTGTCTCATTGTGGTACTCGGTCGCCTTGGTGTCTCAGCCTGACTCCGAGTATGGCTCTCACTGCGGTGCCACTCAGATGTTACTGAGGAGGATGTGGGCGGTACCGCTGCACTACTGGGGACAGGGCTAGAAATGCCTCCCTCTTCTTCACCTTCCACCTCAATAATATCGCTCCCTGATTCTTCCAGACCAACTTCAATGGGTTGAGTTTTTCTACTTTCTTTTAACTGAAGTAGGTGATTCTCCCACACGATAGTGTGGTGTATTCTGAGATGACCTGCTTGGACTCCGGTACCATAGTTAGTACCATGCTTACCCCGCCGAACACCTTGTCGACAAATTGAGCATATAGCAACGTTCTCCTCCTTGGTGCTAACAGAAAAGAAGTCCCAAGCTAGGGAGGAGAACTTTCTGGCCCTGCTGGATGTACCACTTTTAATACCAGATGAACTGGAGGGTGTGCTTGGAATGTGACCCTGTGCAGCTACACTGTGACTTTCACTACCACTACCTACTGAGATGGTTGAGCTGGATGTAGGTCCCTGCCGGGCTTTGGAAAATATGGCAGCTGGAGGTAGTGGTGGTGTAATCTGTGTTGGTGATATCCGTGCTACATCCCGCTCAGTAGCGGCCTTTCTGGATAGGGTGAGAATGTTGGTCTCCAATCCCTTTGGGGCGGGAGTTATGTGCGTGATGACTGGCTCGTCTTCATCAACTTCACCCCCCTCTTCTACATCTACCTCCATAGCTCTAAGTTTTTCTGGGACCTTCCTTTTCAGAAGCATTATCTTGTGGCGTGCATCACTTACAGACTGAGCTGGTGGATGCCAAGTGGCATCACGATCATCAGAAGCGGGGCTTGAAGAAGAAGAAGATGGACTAAGCCTCCTTTTCCTTGATGGTGGTCTGGAAGACAATAGATCTTCTGAAACAGTGGTTTGCTCCACTTTGTCTGCAGGAAGCTCGATTTCCTGAAATGCCCCTACGTCAGGAGCAACAACTACTATGGTGGGCTCTTGTTGCGGCTGCTGCTGTTCTTGTTGCGGCTGCTGCTGTTCTTGTTGCGGCTGCTGCTATTCTTGTTGCGGCTGCACACTTATCTGCTGAGTTTCCGCCTGCGTTGATTGTGTACTACTTTGCGATAATGACATTTCAACATCGCTGCTCGTTAGTAGACTGGCTACCTCTGCGACACTAAAGCCCTTGGGCCTAGGTTGGTGGGGTTGGACCGCTGGCGCTGAGGTGCTGCTCCCAGCTTGGTTCCCGGACAACGCTGCTGCAGGCGTAACTTTTTTGGTGCCAAAAAAAACATTGGCCGGCACACCAGTTATGGTTATTGGCACTTCCTTTTTCTGTTCCTTCTTCTCTCCGGAAACTTTCTTGGTACTGGACCTGGTACCTTTCTTTGGGGCCATCTTCTTCAGATGTCAGGCAGGATGCAGATGCACAACAAGTTCTGGTCACACATGGACGTGAGGCGCAGCAGGACTTCTGTCTGGCTGGCAGTACAACGGGTAGCCGGGTGATGCTGATGACACCTCCTCCTCTGGCTTTTTGTGCACCTAAAAGCAAATAAGCCAGGAGAAGAACATCAGTGAAATGTTGCATTTGTTGTTGTGGTTCAGTTACTTACTTGCTACTGTACTAGTGCAAACAAAAGATATAGTCAAACCATTTATGACTTTTTTTCAACAATGGCTATGTTATACTACTGTGTACAGTCACACACTACACCCTCAGGAAGGATAGGAAAGTTAATAAGAACCACCAAAAGAAAAATGTAATGGAAGTGGGGTGGACCCTATTTGCCATTAAATTATTTGATCATCTCAGCATCCATGGAGCTGCTGCTGGCAAAGGGGGTGGATGGATGGAAGCACTAAGCCACTAGGAAAACCATGCAGGCCTATATGGCAAAAGCAGGACATTAATAACTCCCAACACAAAAAAAGGCCACCAGCCACATGGACACTCACAAATCACAAACAAGCAGGGGGCCTGAGAAAGACCAGGAGCTGACAAAGGGCCAATAAAAGCCAGGTAAAGGATGCATGCTAAAGCACACTGCTCTACCTTTTTAATGCAACAAAATGCAAATACGAACATTCACAGGCCCCAAAAAGGTCTGCAGGGTGCATGCATTGCACACAAACACACACCAGACACACACAACAAAAGCATGTCTTTAAGACAACCAACATCAGAAAGCCCATCCCAAAAAAACACACTTGCCAACTCAATCCAATGCCATCCATGCCCTAAATGATGTCTAAATTCAACAGACCACACAGAAACACTTGAGTAATACAGCTGTGGCTACCTGCTCTGATCCTACTGGATGAAAGCAGGCCTGTTGGCAGACAAGGCCAGGCAAGCTTGCAGGCCTAGGCTTCAAAATGGCCACCAACCACATGGCCAGGCCCAACAACATCAGAAAACCCACCCCAGAAAAACACACTTGCCAACTCAATCTAATACCATCCATGCCCTAAATGATGTCGAAAGTCAACAGACCACACAGAAACACTTGATTAATACAGCGGTGGCTACCTGCTCAGCCTCTGAGCCTACTGGATGAAAGCAGGCCTGTCGTTGGCAGACAAGGCCAGACAAGCTTGCAGGCCTAGGCTTCAAAATGGCCACCAGCCACATGACCAGGCCCAACAACATCAGAAAGCACACCCCAAAAAAACACACTTCCCAACTCAATCCAATGCCATCCATACCCTAAATGATGTCTAAATTCAACAGACCACACATAAACACTTGATTAATACAGCTGTGGCTAACTGCTCTGATCCTACTGGATGAAAGCAGGCCTGTTGGCAGACAAGGCCAGACAAGCTTGCAGGCCTAGGCTTCTAAATGGCCACCAGCCACAAGGCCAGGCCCAACAACAGAAAGCCCACCCCAAAAAACACATTTCCCAACTAAATCCAATGCCATCCAGGCCCTAAATGATGCTTGAAAATGAAATACATTCAAAAAACACCAAAGGAACAGTTGCTTCATCATGCACACACCCATGAGGCCATGACTAGCTCGGGCCTACTACTGACTACTACTACCCACAACATTTTTTAAAAAAAGGAATGATGATAGTTACCAAAAATTGTAGTTACAACAACTGCAATGCCCCCAATCAAACAGACACAACAACCACTGACTTGTAAAATATCCAATTAAAAAATCCTCAAATCCAATTGCAATGATGCAGCAGACAAAAAGAGTGATCTTTCCAGCTCAAAATCCAAAGGCAGAATGAGCAGGAGATGGACAAAGCACTGGGAGGAGCCTGCTGAACAGGAACAGGAAGTTGGAGATTCTGTGGCACTTCCTCCCTCTCCCCACCTTTTTAAAAAAGGACTCCTTGCACAAAAAAGGACAGCCAAATGTCAATCTGAGGAGTTGTTTTCATCCAAATCATCATTTGCAGAAGGTTTCATGCTGCTAGAGCTGATATTCTTCTCCAAATTGAAATTTTTACATGTTCGAGTTCTCGAGCTTCACATTACTTCCGCCGGATGGAGAATGACGTGTTCGAGATCTCAATCTTCTCATACTCTTGCGGTGCATGATCGTGAGAAGAAAGACGTGATCGTGCGACAAATGACGTGTTCGCGCGACAAATGACGTTAATGCGGGCCCGAACTGTCGCAAGACAGCGCAAAATGGCTACCAACATCCAACATCTCGTGGAGAACGCGACCGGGTCGAGAAAACTTGTCGGCGAACACGGGGATTCAGGTAAGGCGATCGCACGCACGCACGCGAGAATGTATTTTTTTACAGCGCGAGCAAGAAAGAAATTACCGGTGAGATGCGGATTGGGGAAATTTTGACATTTTTGCGCTTTGCGCGGAACGCGAAAATGCCAAATTATCGCAATTTCCGTGAGCGGAATGGAATTTTGGCCCAGGCCTGGTGCACAGAGGAGCCACGGAAGTCTAGTCTATTGGAGGTTCTGATAAACCATCAATCTGGGGAATGCTATATTGTGTTCACCCAGGAGTGACAGGTTCAGTCCATGGGAGGAGCTGTTAAACACCAAATAAATGCTGCATGAAATCCACCCAGGGAACAGCGGACCTGCTCACTGAAGGTACTATCAAGCTACCAAGGCAATACTATATTGTATCCACCCGGAAGTGACCGAACATCAGCTCTTATGAGGCACCCAGGAGCAAGAGAAGCAAGGGCTATATTGTGAGAGAGAGAAGGTGATAGTTGTGGTAAGAAAGTGGAGTAGCTGCCGGATTACTTTAGAGAAATGACTCCCTAATGTTTGACACGGGCGAAGGATGATAAGGCGTCCAGCAAGAAAGAACAGTGCTGCTCAATGAAAATCAGAGATGGAAAGCTCACATTAAAAACTGTGCAATAACAAGCGAAAGTCAAAATCGCACAGCACACAACCAAGTCAAGCATTTTTAACAACACTGTGTCTTGAAAGGCAGTGCTGCCCTTCTCAGTACAAATCAAATGGGCAATTACATAAATTATGGCAACATCAGCAGACAGGCAATGTCAAAACCAAGATAGTTGATGTTTCTATTGTAAACGGAAGAGATGCTTAGGAAGAAACAAAAGAGAACGAGAGCAGAGACGAGAGGAAAGAGGAGAGAAGAAGAAAGAATAAAAGAGGAAGAAAGAATAAAAGGGGAATGAAGTAAAAGAAAGAGAGGTAGAATAATAAATGAGTCCTCCTACGTGTTTATGTAGGTGGTGATTGTGTGATTGCATGCGTGTTGTCTGTGTGCACCTCTTGTTTTATCTATGTATATGGGTGCCTCGGTTTCTTGTCTCCAAGTGGATATTTACTTATTTGTCTGTAGGTTTATGTCAGTTGGGCCCCATTTTATTTGTTTGTATATATCTGGCAAAAGCTCTGACATTTCCAACAGAAATGCCCTTCATGTGGGTGGCAGCAGTACATAGCATGGTATGTAGTTGTGACAGGGATCACAAACCAGAGTAGATCATTGAAGCATTTGGACATCCATGCTGAGTTGTGAGAGATGATCAGTGAAACAAAAATATAGGCAGGCAATATAGCAGTCTCAAGCAAGACATCTTTACATTGTGGCTTTAATGTGCATCTTTGTGGGTGTTTCCTCTCCAGCCTCATGAGATGGCTCATTAGACTCTTTTTAAAGCTGTGCAGTGTGAGGCAGGGACATGTAGAGGTGGGACGTTTCAGTTAAGGGGGCCTAGCAGATGAAAGGGTTGGAAGTTCGAACCTGCACATAGTGGTTTTGGTGTGGCCACTAACGTCGATTGCAGCCTGGGCCCGTCATCTGTCTGGGTGGGGTTTAGCTTATGGGTGTACTGTACATGCTGTATATGAAATAACAGTATTATTTGCGACTACCTGGTAACGTTACCAGCAGAGTGTTTTATTTTGTGTTTTTCTCGATGAGTGCAGCGGTGAACTGCTGAAACAACAATAGGTCTCAGTCGACAGTGGTTGTTGATTTCCTTTGATTTGATTCGGAGTCCCGATTTTTGTTTTAGTACCGCTAGGCTCTGTGTCTACGGTGAGTTACATTTCTTATGGTAGCCCAAGAGACCTAACTATTGACTGTGGCTTACACTCAGTGTCTTGGGCGAGCAACTGTCCTGGTACTAGCCAATGTAAGCGTCTACTTTTCCTTTCCCAAATGATGAAACTTGGTACATGGGTTGTAGTCAAGTCAAGTGTGTTATTTTAGTTGATTAAACCCGAACAATTTTGCAAAATGATACAAAAAGATTACGTTTTATGGACATCTTTTCAAATGAGATAAAAGAGGGTGCATTATTCAGGTTGTGCAATCATTTCCTTCAAGGATAAAAAAAAATTATTTTAAAAGGAGCAGGATAAACTGTTCTTAGTTTAGATAGGTGGAAGCAACCATCTCCTGCCGTGGCAATAACTGCCCCACATTTTAAAATCTGTGATCAAGGAAATAGCTTTTATATATCCTATCAATAAACTTTATACGTTGCAAGGCCAAAGCGCATAAAAAGGAACATTTGTGGTACATGGGTAGTAGTTAAGGAATTGATTTAATACTAATTTGGCTATGCACCCAAGCCAGGAGGAACCCATCACTCTAGCCAAGGCAAGGAAGTTACACACGGAAGATAACCCCTGCTCACCCCCTTGGTAGCTTGGCAGAACAGTCAGGCTTATCCCAGAGGCAATGTGTGAAGCATTTGCGCAACACACTCACACAGCAGTGACACACTAGGCACACCACAAAAGAAACTCCACACAAGGTTATATAATACATTAGATCACAATCACATATATAACTGTGCCACTAAGCACTTGTCATGACTTCACAGGGATAACATAAATCACTTAGCCAACCGGGCCACTGTCATAAACATTACAGTTAGGGTAACCAGTAACTACTGGTAGGATTGCACTTAGCGTAAAATACTATGCATAAAGCACATCAGCAGGGTACTGTAGTATACACTTGTAAGCTGCAGACATTATAGCAATATCCTTACTGGCGATTTAACCTTACATCAGGGCACAACACATCCACTTTACCCATTATGCAGCAACTGTCTCCCCCTGCCCTCTACCGATGGCAGCCACCCCCGGACATGGGGGCTACCACAGAAACAAAACAAGAACCCAATACACAAATGGTGGGTCCCCTCGCACTGGCCTCCTCAGGCCATGATGACAACTGCAGCGCATCACCCACCAGTCAGCCTCGGGTCGTGCAGGCTCCTTCCTGCCTGGAGCGCATCTACTCGGGACAGGGATGCGTAGATCCTGCAGGCAATCACCTCCCTGCTGGACTCCCATGGGAGGTGCTGCTTCTCTTGGCCCTCCGTGGCCACCTCTGTCCTTTGCAGCTGGGGCGGCGGATGATGTTGACGCGTCCCCACTGGTTGCCTTGCGACGCCTTCCGGGCAGCTCCCTCCTGCTGGGCCTTGGATCTGCGGCGTCTCCTTGTGGCACGATTGCACTCCTCTGCGCCTCCTGCACTTTTAGAGAGTGAGCCCACGTCTTGGGCTACGGCAACAAATTGAGCTCCCACCATGCGCCTCTGTCGGGTAGGCACTGCGCCTCTGAGCGCAGAACAACAAAGCGCTCCATGGCAGTATTAGCCCACATCTGGGGGTCAGGCAAATAAACCCCAGTGCTTCACAAGCCCAGGTTCAGGGCCAATAGCCCAAAGAAACAAAGCACTCGAGTCTGCCCATGCCAGAGGCACAGCAGCACGCCTGGGAGAGCACTGGCGACATGCTAGCAGGACACTGCCAGGCAGGCCAGCACAAGGGTCTCAGAACAAAGTGGTAGTCCTTCTCTCAGCCCAATAGGCAGTAGATCAGCCCCCCCAGAATAGTTCAGTCCCAAGGCGGTTGCTCCTGGCAGTCCAGCAGCCTGCCAGTCACACGTCCCACGCAGTGTCTTCTCCTCACATTGGATCACAGCCCCTTTACTTATAGTTCTAGCGTCTTTGTTCTGGGGACACTTTAAAACACATTTACAAGTACACAACAACCCCTATTCCCATTTTAAGCCCTGGCCCCAGACACACCACCGGGGGCGGAGCCAGCATTGTGAAAGGCAGGCACAGCCCTATTCAGGTGCAAGTGCTACTCCTCCCACCACTCCAAATGCAGACCAAGCCCTATACAGGTGTAAGGGAAAACTCCTCTCACCACTCTAAATTCAGCCATGGCCTATTCAGCCTAGCGCTGAGTCACCCATACTCTCTGTATAAAAGTTTCTCATTAGCAACTTATTTAATAGTTGATGTAATGATTCTGTTTCCTAAAGTGAACCTCCATTGTGAGCCAATAACTATATGAAACCTCCTTTTATATACGAGGTTTTCACCAGGAGAAAGGTTTACATCAACACGCTCTTTTATAACTTCGATAAAAAAGGGTAGATATTTCTGGTATCGATCAAGAAAAAAACGCTATGAAACCCTCACGTAAGTTTCCTCACCTAATAGCAGTCTTTTCTAAACAGGATGCCAGTTTCTCGCAGAAGTTTAATCAAGCCGTAAACGGGAAGAAACTTTAATCAAAAACGACCACTCTCCTACTCCCGTCCCCTTCTGACCCCCGTCCCTCGCACTGAGGTCAGGTGACGGCTCTGAAAAGAAACTCGTCCTAACGAGGAAGGGAAGAGGTGGGCTCACTGCTTCCAGCAGACCTGCCTGTTCTCTGAATGTTAGTGCGAATGTTTGTGCCTACAGTATTCCTGACAGCAATTACCTTAGTAATATGAGTGATCGTGTAGCTTTCCGTTTACTCACTCACTGAGAAACTTAAAACAGGCTGAAAATCAGTACAGGATCGTGACACCCACAGGAACGGTGTCTTACATGTGCTTGCATGGTAGCTGCATTCAGGGGCGGATTGGCACTGCGGGCACTCGGGCATTGGCCAAAGAGCCGGTGTCTCAGTGCCCTCTGTGGTCTGTTTTTTAGGTCTCGCCTGACCCAGCGCATGCGCTGGTCTGGCGAGACTTATTGAGAGGGCTCCAAAAAGTGCTACCAGGTCAGCCTAGAGCTACAGTGCATGTGCGCGGGCGCGCGCGCCGCGCTTTACCGGGATTACTTTCACTTTCCCGCTTTGATGTTTGATCGTGATCACTTTCACTTTCGCGGCCGCAGGGCCGCTTGGCATAGCCAATAGGTCTCGCTTTTGGGACCTTATAAGTATTTAGTTATGCAAGTGTTGCATGGCTAAACACTTACAAGGTCCCAAAGGCGAGACCTATTGGCTATGCCAATGCTTGTTTTCTCCCCTTTCCCAGTCCACAGGGAGTGCTCTCTGTGGACTGGGAAAGGGGAGGAAAAGAAACGGCTCACAGAGGGCACTGAGACAGAAGACAGAGAAAGGAAAGCAGCTTCGCTGGGCAGCCGTACAGCGATTATCAGCTGGGGCCTCTCCTTCACCCCCTGCCCTGCAAAGCAATCACACTGAGGGCAGGCTGGGGAGGGGTGATTGTGTACAAGAATCGGCCTCCCTGGGGGCCATGTGTTGCTTAGGCCTTTGAGCCATTTTCACCCCGGCCCCCCTGGGGCCCACGCAGTCCAGAAACAGTGATTGTCTTAACACCTCGCCCACAGTCCTTCACATTCAGGGCACAGTGGGCGAGGAAGAATGGGTCTCGCTGTGGGGGCCAGGTGATGTTTGGAACTCGCACCATCTTCACCTCAGCCGCCCCCTGGCTACCATGGATGACCCAGCAGCTGTGTTTTGTGAGCCCCTGCCAGGACATTGCCCTGAGGCCCTGGAGGGCTGATTAATTTACTAATAGCAGGGGCCTCACTGCTGTTCATGTGCTCCTGCGTTGGAGGGCCGGGAGAAGGCTGAGTAGGTTAGTAATAGCAGGGGTCTCGCTGCTTTTCAAGTGCTCCTGTGCTGGAGGGCTGGAATCATTTTGTAACAGAAAGGGGCCTTGTTGTTTTTTTAGTTGCTCAGCTTGTAGGCCATTGTCACCATGGCCCTGTGTCCTTAGCAAGAACAGTATCCTTCCACATTCCTTCCTTGTGTGTGCATAGGCATATGTTGCCTGACGCCAGAGTTGCAGAGATGGGGAATCGGGTTTGAGTCCCAGCGTCTGCTCAACACCCTGTGATTCTGGGCAGATAACTTCATCGCCCAGGCCCTTAAATAAAAAATCGGACCTTGTGTACTATAATTGGTGCTCATGAATAGAACTCAAATAGCCTTTGTCTTGGGCTGAATTCACATTATATAAAACTGTCAAATGGAAAAACAACTATAAAAAATAACCATTAGTTCACGCTTTTTGATTTTGAAAAGGGAACATGATAATTAAAGAGGACACTTTATAAAAACATGTCCTTTTTTTTAACACAGCTTTTCTGATGCAAAATTTTAATTTAATTCCTCTTAGTGCCTCTCTGTCTGATTTTCTTATGTTGTGGAGGGTGCGCTTTGACACTTAAGTCATTCTGTACCTCTGCCCCTCGAAAGTGGGCCATGCCCCTTGAATGTGGGCCAAGGCCCTTGATTGTGGGTCACACCCCTTGAATGTGGACCACGCCCATTGAATATGGGCCACGCCCCTTGAATGTGGGCCACTTTTTTCGTCAGTGGCCCTGCCAAATTGTGATCCCAATCCGACCCTGGCTGCATTTATTTCTGCAAAGAGCTGCTGTTGTGATGGAAGATTGCTCTGCGGCCTGTCCTGTAACGCTCATGCATTTAATTGTAATTGATTGGTTTGACGTCAAAATATACCTGTTCTGTGTGCACCTTGCATGGCAACTACACAAGCCGTACCTGTTCCACATGACCGAAGTATACAAAAGGAAACTTCAGTTTGTGCTGCCTATGAAGTACACGTCGGTGTGTGAGGGTGGCATACACAACTTCTGCTCATGCATAGTTTAAGTGTCTCGTGTAGCATAAAAGCCTTTTTACGGAATAAAAAACACATCTATCGCCTTTATCTGTGCTTTAAAAAAAAAACATTTTAGCACGAAAGATCAAATTACCTTAACTCTAGAGCCATAAAGACCAGGACACACATTAGTGTTATGGTATATTGGGAAAACATCTTTGCAGTAACAGCTAAACTTTCGATGACCTGGTCATGATTCCCACTGGTGTGGTGAAAACTGAAAGATACTTCCATGCATTATGTATTCCTCAAACAAGTTATAGAAACGGTATGGGTGAAAGCCCGGTCACTGCGCTTGCACTGATGCACATTGGTGTGTATTTTTTAAAAAGTAGGTCAGGGCTCCGCTTAATAGGGCAAAGTGTAAGAAAAAGATGAGCAATTTTCTATGTGTTAATCCTACTGTATTTAAATTCTAGCATTTTGCTAGATGTATTTTCTTATTTTTTAACCACCAAAGCAATTATCACACGCATTATCCAAGATGAAGCAATCTCTACAAATTACATCAGGCTGTGTTTTGTAACCACAGACTTTAGAGTGCTAAATTGATAGAATAAATAATAACAAGATATATACAATTATAGATGGGTAACAATGAATTACCGTAATGTTTTTCATCGAGGGGTTCACTGGGAACTCTCTGGTGGAAACCATAGTCGTAATTCACTTTTTACTCATCTATAATTGTATGTTGTGTATGGCCTGTAAAACCATCTGCCCCTGATTTTATCTGCTTCGCAGAGGCAGAGAAGTAACGGGGGAGCTATACATGCCATAGTCTCTCATCCTTGTCCAAAATGTAGAAAACAACATGGCCTCCTGCCACCCACTCCACCACTCTCAATGCCTTCCCTCCCCTCTGCTCCAGAAGCTGTGCTCACTACTGTCCAGTGTTGCTCTAATAGGTTCTCAGAGAGCCCAGACAGATAGGAGGGACATTTATGGCAAGACAGGAGGTGATTAAATGGATTCGAAATACGCTATTTAATAATATTAATAACAGACTTCCTGTCTCTTTATCTCAGCCTTGCAGGTTCTTTTATCACTTTTCCTACCACTCCCTTCCACTTTCTGTCTCCCTGTGTTTCTCTCTTTTGCTCTGGGTCCAATGATGCAAAACAGGCCTGGGTCCCTCCCAAAAAATCCAATTGAAGCACTGCTTGGAAATATGAAAGCTGCATTGATCTTGTGGGATATATGCAATAGTATGTTTCTTCGGAAGTCTTTATCGGTTCGATTTATCTTCTGGCATCCATGTCCCTGCTACAGACCCTGTCCCTTATCTGGCAACACACCAGTCTATGTTCTACCACTTGGCTCTGGAGGCTATTCTGCAGGCAAGTGTCCTTTTATTAGCCTCTGCCAAGCAATGGGGAAATGTACTCATTACTAAGGGTCTGATTTGGAGTTTATTTGGAAGAGACCATGCTCTGACTTCCTGGAGGAAGTGTTATATCTGGAGGAGAATGGTGGAAAAAAATCTGTGGTTCTACTTTAAACATATTAGGGAACGACATCCGATTGAAGTGTTGTTGGACTTTGATATTGACTCTCAATTGATATTTTGCCTCTGCTCCATCACATTAGAAACAACTGTGAGAGATGATGAGAAATAGACTTTGCTTGAGTTGAAAAGGCTTACCAATATTTTGCTCAATTGAAGAAGGGAAACGTTTGGTATTAAATTGGTTAAAGTAATTTTCGTTTCAACAAACAGCAAAAAAAGCCACAAGCTATAGTGACAAATCTACATGCATCCTACCAGGCAGTGTTGTAATGGAACAACAAGCCTGGCTTGAAGAGGGTAACACCACTCTGTTGATAACAGAACATTTGATATAGTTGCCGTCCCCAAAGAGAAGCAACGTCATCATGTACTTGACTCCCAGACCAGGATATGAGATTTTGAAATCATGCCCCGATTACCCTTACACTGTAAGGGTAATCAGGCACCACTCAGGCGCCAAGGACGGATCCATGAACCTCCCATACTACCACAGTACGCTGACCCATTTCATAATGGAGCCAGTTTTTTTTCCAAGGCTCATCTGACTCATAAAACCCCTCCTTCCCACTTCATACATCGGTGGCTCACTGGGTATGACTAGACGAAGGTCTAATCTCAGACTTAGGTGTCAATGGCTAGCACAATAGAAATCTGTACAAATCAGAGCATCCTCTACTAAGAGACACCGAGGTCTATTGAGAGTATGGCGGATCCAGGACATCTGTCATAAATTAGCGGATGTCCCTACCACCCGATTTAGTTTATACCGACTGTGCATTATAAAATATGTCCGGCAGGATATTTGCAGGTATTTGGCATATGTTGAGCAATCCAGAGATTCTAAATAACTCCAAGGACCATAAATGTAAGACAGAGAGCAAGATAATATAGTCTGAAGAACAAAGCAAAACAACTTATCAGTTACAGTGTACATTAAACAGAAAGCTATAAACCTAAATCGATCAGGGAATATACTCTGAACAGAGAGTGGAAATTATAAGTGGACAGTCAATATACATATATTAGCTGTTGAAGGTATACATATTTAGCTGGTACATATCTGGTACAACAACAAATAAGTGGCTGGATTGTTGTGTAATGTCACTGGCCATCTTTATCACCCACAACGCTTGGTCAGACACAGGGTTAAGCAACAAAGGCATGACGATTGTTTCTCTTGCATAGCTGTGGAAGCAGCAGAGTTCAAGGCCACCCAATTTAAAATGATTGTTCTTGTTCACAACAAAAATAGCATAACTATATAGAAATAAACCTTCACAGATTATAAACCTGAGTAAACCCGAAGGTGACATCATTTTAGGAAAATTTCAAAGCACATTCGAAAAGTTATGGTGGCAGTGTTAGGAGATGCGCCTGCTGCATACTACTCAGTCCAGTAAACAACTCTGCATGGACAACGACCATGGACTCTCACTCAAAACTATCCTGAACAGACTCTAACGAGTTAGTTAGTGAACACAATTCTGCACAAGCGTCTGATGAACTAAATCAATTTACCTGCCTTTGCTAACATTTCACCTACGCTCTTCTTTCATTCCCTGAGACCAAAGTACTGCCAACGTAACATTCTCACTGTCATGAAAACAGCAGTTATCTGCATTTTATGAATGAGCTGAAAATACAAACGTCAATAATGGAAAAGAAGCTGAAGAAAGCCACTTCCTACAAAAGACCCGACCGCAGGGTGTATTGGACATTAGAGGTACAAACAATCAATTCTGAATGAAGGTGGTTTCTATTGGGAACTTTTCTTGACTTAATATTTGAACCGAAGAACTTGTGGAAAGAAACCTGGCCAAGTTACTACCCATGGGGGCCAATTGATTGTACATGTTGATCAGATTGCTGAAAACCGGTGGCTAGATGGTGATTATCTACTGCTCAATTTTATACCTTAAACTGCTTTCCACTCCTAATATTGCAGTGTGTTATTCTTTGTTATTAGCGTTAATGCAGTTTTTCAAAGTTTACCTTAAAAATGCTACTTATTGTCCTCTTGGTTACTCTGACCAGTTCATGTAGCCTTTTCAGATCCTATTCCTACTATTAGTCTCCATGTGAGCAATGTTTTCATTCTAGGTGATTTAATTTTTGAGATCGATGATCCCTCTGACACAGTTGTCTCTCTCCTCTTCATCAGCTGTGCTGCCCTTAACCTTCTACAAAGCCACTCTTTCTCCACCCATAATAAAAACACCATACCTCACATCTTGAATGCTGTAATACTTACTTGGTTTCTGATATTTATAGTATCCATCTTTCCTAGAATGGTCACAAGACAATTATATTCACTGTGACACTGCCAAAACTACTAAGAAGAACCACTGGCTCGAAATCATCCATAATAATTCAGGCTGGGACTCATTGCTTGGCGCATGCATGACTGACACATTGCATGTCTCCAATCCTGGGCTAATGGAAAACATGGAGCTGAGCATCACCAGCTTCTCTCATTGTATTATGGATGCTCTGAATAATAATATTTCTCTAAACCTCTCCATCTCCAGGCGATCCACCATATCCCAGCCTAACCTGCTTGTTAAAAACGCTGATCAATCAGTGTGCCTTGCCTCGGTTTTGAACTATGAATAGACTGTTACATCTACTTAAGCATTTTATTCCAAAAATTGATTTAAAAAGTCCTCCATCCAAATGTGTGAAGTCTTCAAAACCTTTAATGAACATGCCACACTTGCTGCGACTAAATCATCTTTCTATAAGAAATTGGGTAATTAGCAGTGCAGGATATGAAGCCTGTGCAAGTAAAAGCTCCCCATTTATTTCCTCTCACTGAGAACCAATCACCCCATTGTAGCACTTGTCTTTTTCAGGGTAGCAAAGCAGAGCAGTCTAAGGCCTACTCAGTGGAGGTGATGCGGGTTAGTAATCACCATTCGCAGGCATGCAATAATAACACTCAATAAATTATTGTTGTTTTCCTGAGGGGGTGCATGGAATCAGTCTAGCACCATTTCAATGATTATGTTGTCCAAATAAACATACAGATCCAACTGAGAAAGTGGGAACCTTACGACAGTACCACACCACAGCGGAGGGCAGCCCAGAGGCCCAGATGGAGGAGCAGGAGGTAGAAACAGTCCACAGTGGAACAACCAGTGGATCAGGGGATGCCAGCTCTGAGAACAGAGCACCCGAAGACTGACCCTGGTGATGCCACTTCTGGGGGGCTCCATGTACCGTCACAGGGACAGAGGCTTCCGAGCATGGGGTGTATGAAGTATGGAATGACTCCAAAGACTACCTGGAAGGTGCTAACCAAACAAGAGCCTATGCTTTTGAAAAAGTGTGCTGCTCCCGCAGTATTAGACATGTTAAAAATGCAGAGCACCTGCTCTCCAAAATGCAGTGAGAAGTTAGCGTGGAGTTGTGACTGTATCTCTGAAGAGGACCTTGCAACCTGAAGATCAAACTTCTCCTTTGCAGATGTTAAGGCCACATCTTTCGGAAACAGTTGGCTTTCAGTCTGCTCAAGGCATAAAAGTGCACGTTCAAAAGTTTATCAAAGGCTTAAAGCATCACCTCCCTAATTGGACAGGCAGATGGAAACAATACTAGTGTACAACAAGTCACAATGGAAGAAACCGTGAACAGATAGGCTTTGCCCGGTCTCATACCGCAGAAACCTTGTTCATTCAACATCAAATAACTCCCCACTTAAGTGCAGCTATGTTCTTCTTTTTTAATTGAGGCTTGGACGTTTTAGGTTTGTCTCCCCGTTAAATTATGAAGTCAGATGAGAGTTGTCAGTCTTTTTTCGGTTTCATATACTCTACTGCTCTGCGCTCTGACCATTCACCTCTCTTTGAACTTTTTTCAAATGACTCCTGAAAGGAACAAGACAAACATGTATCAGTATCCTGATACCTATCAGGCAGTCTAATTTTATCATGGTTACACAGGTTATAGCGCTTTTCTGTGGCTTCATGTTGAGGAGAGCCACCCCGTGATTTAATTTTGTCTTTTTTTAATTAATATCCCACTTCTTCTCTGTAAAAGACTTGGTTGCTTGCGTCGGGTTGTCCTTTTTAGAACTACTCTTTAGTTGTGGTTTACCTGGTTTGGCTCCCAAAGTATCTCAACCTAGTGTTACAGAATTCTCTACAATAATTTTAGGTAATTTGCGCTCCTGTTGTCCCGGAGCCAAATCCTGTAGACGCTGGTGTATAGTCAACACTGCTGCTTCCCCTTTAATGATACTTAGCATAATGGCAGATTCTGTGGCAAAATTGTCCATCATCAGTCTCATCCCCAAATGTAGGGCAGGTGAATCTGTTTAAGCACCTCTGACTAAACAGCTAATGAAGGGGTACCATGTGTTCTGGAATATACTGCAGCAAAAACTGTAGCCCACTTGGGGCAGTCTTCCAGAGGTAGAGCCATCCCCTTTGGCAAGCATATAGTTAAAATCCTAAGTTTTTCCTGGGGTACCATATGGGGAAAGATTGCTTCAAGTTGACTTGTTTTTGTGGGCAATCCGGAATAGAATCTCCTCCCATCTGATGGGAACCCTACCCATGACTGTATTTAGTGTTTGTGGGCTAACGCACCGTGTAGCCAATTGAGGTTGTACAGCTTGTGCAGTCTTCACAGGATTTAATTTCAACTTTTGCATACAGAACTGTGTCAAACATATGTATGTTGTTAACAGGTTTTTTAATAATCCACGCAACTGTACTGTTGTTAAATTATCGCCATCAGGATGTGGTGTGTATGCGGCTGAGACTGGCCGTGTTGCTCCCTCATTGCTAAGGTGCCATAGTCTAACACTCTCTCTTGTGTGTGGTAGGGTGCCTTTGAACTGATTTCTGTACCTTGGTCCGGGATGCATCAATAAAGATGCGAGGTGCAGCCAAAATGATGCTTAGGTGTCAAGCCTTGCAGTGTATGGGATGTGCATCGGTTTTCTCCATGCAACTGTGGTGATGCATCAGTTCCTAAGGCGATGCGCTGGGTCACTCCATACAATGGCAAGAGTGTGCTGGTTCCAACTTAGGCAAAGTTAAAGTTGCACCAGTTCCAATGAGAATGTGTGGGTTCAGGATGCTGAAGCACCTTATGCCTCAGATGCAAGGTTCCAGGACTTGGGTGGAACCACTTGGCAGGGCAGACTCACAGCTTAGAGAGTCTGGATGCAGATCCAGGAAGTTGAAGTCTTTGATATCCCTAAGACTTAGAACAGGAGGGGAACCAGCAAACCCTTGAAGTCACTCTGGGTTCAAGTGATGCAGGTCCTCTCCTTCTCACCCAGGTAGGAGAGTGGCACGTAGCAGGGTAGCTCAGGAAGGCAAGAACACAGGAAGGCAGAAGTCCAGCAAAGCAGTAGTCCAGCAGCGTGGCAGTTCCTTCAACATCCCAGCAACTCTTATTCCTGGCAGAGCAGTCACAGGCCTGGAAGTATACTGAAATTATGGTGCCAGAGGTCCAGTACTTATACCCAGTTGTGCCTTTGAAATGGGGGAGACTTCAAAAGAAGTTTTGAAGTGCAAAAAGATCCTCCCTTCCGGCCCTGGATCCAGACTCATTACAGGGGGTGGTATGCAGCCCTTTGTGTGCAGACATAGCCTATTTAGGTTTTAGTGTGAGGCTGGTCCCAGCTCCTCCCTCCCATCACCCAGGGCGGCCCATTAAGACACACCCAAGCTTCTTCTGTGTGTGGCTGTCTAGAGGAATACACAAAGCCCAGATGTCAGCCAACTGAGACTGAATAGAGACAGGCAGTGGGCACCAAATGGCTAAAGTAAGTAAGTGACAACTTTCTAGAAGTGGCATTTGCTAAACTGTAATTTAAAATCAAACTTTGCTACAGATTGTGATTTAAAATTGTGAGTCCAGTGAAACCACACTTGAAAAGTCCATCTCTTCACAATTAAGAATTACACTTAAAAGATGTAATAAGGTAATCCCAATGTTATCCTATAGGAGAGCTAGGCTTTGCAGCAGTGAGAAACGAACTTGGGAGTTTTTCACTACCAAGATATGTAAAACATACGGATACATGTCCTACTTTTTAAATACACTTAACCCTGCACTTGGGCTGTCCAGGGGATACCTTAGGGGTGACTTTTATATATTAAAAAGGAAGGTTTGAGCCTGGCAAGAGGTTTAACTTGCAAGGTCGACATGGCAGTTTAAAACTGCCCATGCAGGCTCTGCAGTAGCAGGCATGAGACATGGTTAAGGCGATACATAAGTGGGTGGCACAATCTGTGCAACATGCCCACCAGTAGCATTTAATTTACAGGCCATGGGTACATGTAGTGCACTTTACTAGGGACTTACAAGTAAATCAAATATGCCAGTCGGGTAGGAGCCAAAGTTACCATGTTTAGAGGAGAGAGCACAAGCCCTCTGGCACTGGTTAGCAGTGGTAAAGTGCTGTAAGTCCTAAAGCCAACAAAAGCAAGGTCAGAAAAGGAGGAGGATGAAGGCAAAAGGTTTGGGGTGAACCTTCAGAGAGGCCCATTTTCCAACAATTGTCCACTGAGTTCTTTTTCTTTAAAGAAGGAAAATTTCCTTTAATTGACGTACAAACACTACTAAATAGTACACACTAACATACAAATATATACACCAGGCTGATTAAACATACCTTAAATGACACTATGCAGTCACATTTGACCCCTAAATGGTCATGACCCCCAAAATCACACATCCCCCAAGTCAGAGTACCCCCCCACCTATACCAAATAAAACAGCACAATATAAGGGGAAGATAGACCTTTAAATAAAACATGCCAATTGGCTTTGCCCAGGGGTCAAAACATGTCTGACAAGACTACTGGTTTTGATTAAGATTCACCATATTAAAAAACACATAATCAACTTGATAAAAACATACCTTTATGTCACCATAATATTCTATAACCAGCTTCAATGCAAATCCTTAATACCAATAAAGCATGTCAATGGTCAACAAACACCACTGTCAGCCAGGTATTGGTAACAAAGCAGTTACAATGAACAAAGCATGTTATACACCTTACTACCATAGAAATGCAGTCATAGAAGCAACCATTAGAGATCATAGCATTCCCAGCTAAAGAGGAAAAACTCCAGCCTTAGCAATGACTGAAAAATAATGGTGAAAATCCTGGATGGGATGACCACAGAACCATTTGGTCACTTTTGAATATCAATTACTGGAGGTCTGGCTGCCCTCCAGCAGGCCGTAGGCAATTCCTTGATCATGGTGGTGGGAACCCTGCTTTCCTTGGGGCACCACAAAAGACAGAAAGGTATGAAAATAATAATCTTCTGAGGCATTATGAGGCGCTCGCAACCAGGAAGCAGTGAATATTTTAAAAGCGGGTCTCCCAATGTGTTCAAGAGCCAGCTCATCTTTTTCTTTCGTGTTTTTGTCCTTTTTTTAAGCAGGGGTGACAGGTCCCTCGCAGGATTATGCAGTAGGGGTTATGGGGGAATTGTAGAGGCTTCCTTGTGCGCAGCTCCATGCTAGATGGAGGATAGCAACACCCTTCCTCTTGCTCCTTCTTTGTCTCTACCCTTGTTTGACGTGGGCTGGTGCTACAACCCACCACCCCTTACACAGGCGCAGGGGACCGAGGCAACCACATCCTTTGTTGGGGGGCATGGCAGCGCTCCACCATCTACGCTCCTCAGTTCTGGGTCCAAGGGATGGGGTCCAGGGCCACAGGATTTCCATGTCAGCACTCGCTGCCTCGACATTTGTTGCGTTGGTCCCCTGGGGAGATGTGGCTGTCAGGGCAAGAATGAGTCGGGGGTGCACTCATGCCCACTTTCTGGGCCAAATTGAAAAAGGAAAATATATTGAATTGACCCCAAGGGGCTTGGCCCTCTCTGGGGGTAAATATCAGAAAGGCAGTGGTGCCCCAATCACTCCATCACTAAAATGGTTGAGTCAAAGATCATCAAGCGTAAAAGATGAATATCTTTCTCCCATTGGGTTGCTTTGCACAATCGTGGGCTAATTTTACTCCTGGTGGCAAGCTCTAGCCATCAGGAGCATTTTAATCAGATCTGCTGGCCTATAAAAGAGAGCACTTTGCAGGGAGCTGCTTTGACTGGCTCTCTGTGCCAAATTCCTCCTCTGAAGTGCCCTCCACAGACCCCATATCCTCCTGGCTGCCTTGCAGGGAATCGGGGGCGGGGGGCAGTGGAGTCGAAGTCTTCCAGCAACTGGGCCTTAAGGGATGTAAGATAACCAGCCTTTCTGGGCCTTGAGAGACTTACTGGTTTTGGGGTCCCTAGTCCTTCAGGGGGTTGCCCCTCCAGCCTTCCATGGTGTTGCTGCTGTCCCAGTCCAGGTCCAGAGTCCAACTCCAACAACTATCCTTTATGCAACACTCTCATTCTCATTATCTATGCTCTGGTCTGTCTATATATTTCCCTACCAAAATTAAGGAAATTCTGTAGACCTTTTGTAGCTCCATCTTTCTTCAAAATTCTGAGACCTCTGACATCACTTCTAATGAAATGTGTTAGATATGTCAGCCTTAGGGTGGTTTTCCACAAAAGTTTTGCCTTCTTGCCTCCAATTTTGCTGATCTTGTTTTGTTGGTTTTAGGACCCTGGCCACTTTACCAATGCTATCCAGTGGTAAAGAACATGTGCTCACCCCCTAAACATGGTTTGATAGACTTATCCACACTTGGCATATTTAATTTACTTATAGGTCCTTAGTAAAAATACACTACATTTGCCCAAGGTCTGTAAATGAAATGCTACTAGTGGGTCTGCAGCGCTGATTGTGCCTCCCACTTATGTAGCCCTGTAAAGCATGGCTCAGGCCAGCCACTAGAGAGCCAGTGTGTGCAGTTTACACTGTCATGTCAACTTGGCATTTAAAACCCCTTTCCAAGTCTTAAACTCCCCTTGTATTACATATAAGTCAGCCCTAAGGTAGTCCATGGGTAGGCAATAGGGCGGGGTGCTGTGTAATTTAAAGGTAGGACATGGACGTTTAAGTTTTAGATGTCCTGGTAGTGAAAAACTCTCAAATTTGTTTTTCACTAGTGTGAGGCCTACGCCTCCTATAGGTTACCATTGGAGATTCCTTGTTACATCCAATAAGTGTGATTCCCAATTGGAAGGTGTAGGACTTGGCCCTTTTTGGCTAAAGTCCCTAAACTTTTTGCTTTCCCCCTAGACCTTTTTTCTGACATGGTGTTGCCAACTTAGATATTTTGGACATTTTGCCACTGCTAAACAGTGTCAAAGTGTAAGTGTTCCCTGTATAAAGTAATGGTAATTGGTTGTCCATGATTGGTATGTTTGCCTTACTAGTAAAGTCCCTAGTACAGGTCACTATGTAGGCCAGGGCTGGTAATGCAAATGCTACTAGTGGGCCTGCAGCACTATTTGAGCCACCCACACAAGTAGTCTTTAAAAGGGAACTCAGGTCTGCCATTGCAGGGCCTGCGTGCAGCTTGTTAAACTGCCATTTTGTTCTGTCAAGTGCATTCACTTGCCAGACCTTACCATTCCCTTTCTAGGCACATCAGACACCCCTATGGTAGGCCTAGGGTATCCCCTGGGGGGTGCAGTGCATGTGAAAGGTAGGACATGCACTAAGGTGTGTGTCATGTCCTTACAGTGAAATAATCTCCATTTTGTTTTTTACTGTTGAAAGGCCATCTTGCCCATAGGACAGAATGGGAAGGCTGTGTAATATGTTTTCCAGCCTATCTTCCTAAAAGCTTAAGATGGAAATGTGAAGTTTAGTATGCCTGAACTCACAATGTAATAACACATCTTTTTGTGTATGTGGTTTTTGCATTGTGTGTTCAGAAGCCACTCTTTTAGAAGTGGCTGAGTTTTTGTGCTCTGACATTTCTGTGTGTCTCTGCCTGGCTGTGGATTGACTGTCTGGATTTGAAAGCGATTGGATCTGGGGAATGTCTTGACCCAGGGGAGGAGGTGAGACAGCAACAGGCTGACCTGCATCTGGAGTGTAGGGGGAGGAGAAGCCCCTAGAGGTGAAGAGGCCTGAATTGCTGCTATAAAACAAATGGCTCATATCCTGCTGAGTGATTGAGAATCCAGATCCCCACTAATCAAAGGAAGAAAGGTGTCACTGGCAGGTAGGCACCCAGAACTGGTTTGAGCAGGGTTCAGTGCCCCCTGAAGCACAACGACTTCAAAGCCATTGAGGGGTATAACTATGAGAGCTGAAGCCCTTGAACTTTGGAGAACGGCTTGATCAAGTGTGAACAACGTCTACATGGCTCCACTAGCACGCATCGCCCGACAACACAACCTCAACATAATCTCCTACGCCGACGACACTCAGCTGATCCTCTCCCTCACCAAGGACCCCCTCAACGCCAAATCCAACCTCCACCAGGGAATGAAGGCAGTCACAGACTAGATGGAGGACAGTCACCTCAAACTGAACACAGACAAGACAGAAATCCTCATCTTCGGGTCCAACCCCTCCGCTTGGGACGACTCTTGATGGCCCACGTCACTGGGGTCCCCCCCAGGCCCCACCGACCACGCACGCAACCTGGGAGCCATCCTCAACTCGAAACTCTCCATGGCCAAACAAGTCAACGCAGTCTCCTCCACCTGCTTCAACACCCTCCGCATGCTCCACAAGATCTACAGATGGATCCCGACAAACACGAGGAAAACAGTCACCCAGGCCCTAGTCAGCAGCAGGCTCGACTACGGAAACGCGCTCTACGCCGGAGCCTCGTCCAAGCTCATCAACAGACTACAAAGAATCCAGAACGCCTCTGCACGCCTGATCCTCGACGTCCCGCGCCGCGACCACATCACCCCCCACCTGAGGAACCTGCACTGGCTCCCAGTCGACAAAAGAATCTCCTTCAAGCTCCTGATCCACGCACACAAGGCACTCCACAAAACCGGCCCTGCCTATCTCTACAGTCGACTCTCCTTCTACCTGCCCAGCAGGAAACTCCGCTCCACTGACCACGCCCTGGCCACGGTCCCACGCATCCGGAGAACTACTTCCGGAGGCAGATCCTTCTCCCACCGCACCGCCAAGACCTGGAACTCCCTCCCCCTCTACCTGCGACAAACCGAAGACCTGCTGACCTTCAGGAGACAACTCAAGACCTGGCTCTTCGACCAATAGCAGCAGCTCCCCCTCCCCCAGCACCTTGAAACCCTCATGGGTATGTAGTGCGCTTTACAAATTATTGATTGATTGAACAAGACTGGAGCTACTTCGTGGTCAAGGGGACCTTGGCCAAGGAAGAAAAAACTGAAGAGAATGAAGGATAGGACTGACCCTTGCTGTGTGATCTGGGGTTGGCCTGCAGTTTGCTGTTTCAACCAGGGAAAGGCTAAAGGGACTTTGCTGTGTGCTGTGTTCCCCTGCTTGAAGGACTTTGCTGTGTGCTGTGTCCTGAAGTAAGTATCCCAAAGTGCCTGAGGTGAGCCGGCTCCCTTTTTTTATGAAACACAGGAACACAAATGTTTCCAGGAGAGTCTCAGCGGACTGAGAATCTCGTAAGAACTGCCCTGTCATCGTTGCTGCCTGGCGTCCAAATGAGTCTCATCAATGCTGTGTGCATGTACATTTTGCACTGTGAGACCTTCAGGAGGATCGGCCTGTGATCGGGGGCACTTGATGTCCAAGCAAGGATCAGCAACGCGGTGTGCGTGTGCTTTGTGTAGCCTGAACCCCTTTGTGAGGATTGTCCAGTGATCGGGTGCACTGGAATCCAAATGAATCTAATCGACTTTGTGTGCGTGTGTGTTGTGTACCGTGAGACCTTTGTGATGATTCGCCTTGTTATTGTGTGCACCAGAATACAAGTGAGTCTCATCGCTGCTATGTGCGGGTGCGTTGTGCACTGGGAGACCTTCGTGAGGATTTGCCTTGTTATCGTGTGCACCGGAGTAAAGTGAGTCTCGGCGACGCTGCGCGCGTGATCTTCATGCAGCCTGAGACTTGTGTGTGGAGTGCCCAGTGATCGTGCACCCAGAGTGAAGGAAGACTCAACGACACTGTGTGCGTGTGCTTTGTGGCAGCCTGAGATCTTCGTAATTGAAGCGGCCCGGACCGGCAGTCCCGAAGGAGCTGAGTTGCCAGCCCAAGCCACCATTGCCATTTCACAAAGCTGCATTGGAGGACCAGCCACTGGATGGAGAGAGGAGAGTGAGTTTGCGCCCCCCAGGTAACGTGTGTCGTCTCCTGGGGCGGGGTGCACGGCTAGGAGGGAGATGCTCTCGGCCTCTCTCTTGTGTTGGCAGTGCGAGCCTCTGCTTCAGCTGGTATCGTGGCCCGTATTGCCAAGGGAGTGGCGGTACAGGGGCCGGAGTGCGAAGCTGCACTTTGGGATTACATCATACTGTGTTGGGGGCAACTGTGAGAGATGGGGAGAAACCGCCTAAGGCCCGGTGATCGGGGCCTGAGTGTATTATGCATTATTCCATTTCTGCAGAACGGAGTACCTAACTGTTGTATTACACATTGCATCATTTCTGCATAACGGGGTACTTGATTAGAGTATTACGCATTGCATTTTTCCTGCATAACAAGCTACCTGATTAGTGTACGACGCATGGCATTTTATCTGAATAACAAACTACCTGATTGTCGTATGACGCATTGCCTTGTTTCTGCATAACGAACTACCTGATTAGCGTATTGCGCATTGCATTATTCCTGCATAATGAATTACCTGATTAGTATATACGCATTGCCTTATTTTTGCAGAACAACATATCTGGTGGTTGTATTACGCATTGCATTATTTTATCTTGCAAAGTGCTTGATTGCTACGTTACGCATTACAGTATTTTTACATTGCAAAAGCGCCTGATTCCAGCATTGCGAACTGTATAACATGATATTAGGAGTAAAGGAGACTGTTTAGAGGTGCTTCTTCGACAGAACTTATGAGGGCTGGCTGGCCTAACAACCGGCTATGAGAAATATTACACAACCTCATATGTTGGTTTTATATCGTGTGGTCTTATCGTATATCTTTTTACATAAAGTTTATACTCGTTTTATAAAACTCCTGTGAAGTCTATTTGTGGTGTCATCATTGGGTTATTGTGAGTGTGGTTGCAAATACTTTACACATTTGCATTGAAGATATGCCTGGCTGCTCGTGCCAAGCTACCGAGGGGGTGTGCGGGGCTATCTAAGAAGGTGACCTTCCTTTCCCTGACATTGGAACGCGGGTCCCTACATGGCCTAAGGTACCTACCTCAGCCAACCAGGGATCCTGGGTATAACAGAAGGAGTTAGAGCTGTCATGTTTACTACCTATGGAATTTTAATGATAAATCTTCTTTAATAGTAAAGATGAATGTATCATTACAATTTTTAAAAATCCACTTTTAGAAAGATGGCATTTCTCTGCTCTTAGCCATGTGTGCTTGCAGCTTGTCTCTAATACACATCTGGGATGGATGATAGTAGGACTTTGTGCATTCCCTAGAGACAATCACACACAAAGGGAGCTTAGGTGTGACAGAATGGTCATCCACATCCTGATGGGCCATCCTGGGCAGGATGGGAGGGAGGAGCTTGGCACAGCCTCACACTTACATCTGAATGGGCAGTGTCCTGTCCCCACACAAACTCTGGAGCCAGGGCTGAAAGGGAAGACCTCTGTGCACTTCAAACCCCCACTTTGACGTGTACCCCACTTCAAAGGCACCATTGGGTAGAAGAACTGGACTACTGACCATATCAACTCAGTACACTTCTGGACCTGTGGATACTCTGTCAGGAAGAAGTGCTATGCTGCTGGAGGGCTACTACTCTGCTGGACTGCTGCTCTAGAAGAACTGCTTTCTTGCTGACCTGCTGCCTGCTGCCCTCCTTGTTGGGTGAAAATGGCTGAACTGACTTCGCTTGAACCCAGAACTAGAGTGCTGGCTTGCCTCCTGATTGAAGTCACGGACAAAAAGATTTTCAACTCACCTGCTACAGCACTTAGACTTGCCATCTGCAAGTCTTGCCCTGCTAAGTGGTGACAATCCAGTCCCGGGCCCTTGGAACTGGGTATGAAGTGCTGTTCCGGCAACAATCCATGTTTTGATGCAGTTGCGCCTCTTGGAACCGGCGCATTGCCATCAATGCTGATGAGGACACATCAGCGCTGCTGCAAGGATCAAGAGCATATCAACGTCGACTTCATGGTGCATCGCCTCCATTTCCAACACATCTTTGACTTTAAGCAGCTCGACAATGAAGCATCGCCTTCAGCCTATGGATCTTCAATGACGCTTCACCTCTTTGCTCCTTGCATCTCATCTTTGACCCCAACACAAACAAGGTACTTTTCTGCAGACCAAGGCTGATCTCTGTATCCTACCTGTGCTCCGTCGAGGTCACCCTGAACTTTTGGATTTAACCTGGTCTAGCACGACCAGCTAGCCTTGCTTGGCTCTTTATGCTTTTAAGCACTATAATTCAGAACATTCTTTAAAAATTCATTACTACGGTTCTATTGATTGGATGTTTGTTGTTTGGTCTTGTTTTGTTCCTTAAATTAAGCTCTATTTTCTAACAAGTTTGATATCTTGTTCTTTGGTGTTTTCACTATTTTACTCTTTGAAGTGTTGCACAAAGACTTTACACATTGCCTCTTAAGTTGAGCCTGACAGCTCCATGATCAGCTACCAGGGTTTAGCACAGGTCAGTTTAGGGTGTGTTTGTGACTTACTCTGACTAGGATTGTGGTTCCTGCTTAGACAGGGTGCATAACTCTGTCAAACAGAAACCCAATTTCTAACAATAACAATACATGTTTCGGGATATGTTTATTTATTTATTTCCTGTTAGCAAGGCAAACAATGTCTTTATCCTCTGACTCTCCTTTGGACAGTATAAATACCAAAAATGTTTTTGCGTACTGTTACCCCTGCACTATTTCATTTATGTAACACTTCTCTCCCTACTACAGTAGTACCATGTGTATGGAAGATGACTTAAAAAATCCCTCTACCAATCCCAGAAATTTCACAAAATATATTTCAATCTCCCTTTCCCAGTGGAAAGCTTGTTAATTCACAACTCTCTGCTTTCTCTAGAATCTAGGGCCTACTTTAATGGCAGCAAAAGTAATTTGGTGTCACATTTAGTGAGTGAGATTTTTGGTTGTGGCTGCATGTGAGGTCAGAATGCACCTTAATAGTAGAGGTGAACTGCCTTGACTTTGCTGGATCTCACCTCAGCTTTTGAGATTGTCCCCCACACTGTTATTCTCAGTAGATTGTGAGGGATGAGTGCGTAGAATTTAGCCATTGATAGGGTAATGCTTTTGTTATGAACCATGCTCAGGCTTTCTTACTCTCTTCTCTTACAGTCAAGATTCAAATCTGTTATCGCCCACTGCTCGTCTCCAATTAAATGGCACACTTTCCACTCAATTTCAGCTAGCCTGAGGCACCAGGCAGGGTTGCCCATTTCACTGTTGCTTTTTTGTTTTTGCGTTAGACCCATTATTGAGGCACTTACAACAGCGGCATTTACATAGGGGACTACAATTCAAAACTGGTCCTCTTTTAATTTCCCTCTACGCGGACGATGTCGTGCTATATGTTCGACACCCACAAGAGAATTTAGTTCCACCGGTCCATGGGATCATTTGGTTTGGTGGGTACTCTGGACTGATTAACTGGGGATTAACTGGAGATTAACTTGAGTAAAGCAGAGATTTTCCCACTGACACCCGTCACCACTAGGGGGGAGCGTGAATTCAATTCCGCTAGGTACCTAGGGATCACCATTCACGTTGAAGCTGAACAGGTTGTACGGCTCAATTATGGCCCAGCCATGCTGGCACTAGATCAACAAATTGAGCAATGGATCAAACTTCCGCTATCGCTGGCCGGGAGGGTTGCAATTATTAAGATGGTGGTCCTGCCTAAATTCCTTTACTTGTTCCAAAACATACCCATTTTAAATATTGTTTTAATCAGATACTCTCCATTATTATTAAGAAAAACATATCATGACAAAAAAATGGAAAAGAGAACACAAGAAAAGAAACAATACTATTTAAAGAAAAGACAACAGCAGGAATTAGATGAACTACAACATGTGGGAAAAAGTAAAAGTCTTGGGGTAAGAGAACAAGATAATTTATTAAAAGACTTTCAAGGACTAGAAATGATTTTGACAATGTAGAAAATAGAAAGAATACCTCTAGAACAAAGAAGAATGGAATGAAAAAAGGACAACTTAATGGCAAATCATGTTCTGATAAAACAATCTATGCTAAAAGAAGGATGAATCAATTTTATGATATAAGGAAACATATGTTTAAAAGTAGAGTACTACAACATTTATTAAAAGATGGCAAGAAATATAAAAGAAGATCTGCATTTTATAAAAAGAAAAAAACAGATTGAAACTATAGTTGAAAAGGTGCTTGAAATAAAAAGAAAATTGTTTATTTTAGTTTTAAACAGAATGCGAACATTAGATAAACCAATGCATACTATGAAGGACAAAAGTAAAAAGAAGAGAATAATTAACAGAACTAACGTTTGTAAAAACGTTTTGGGTGAATGGAAGAACACTTCAAGTTCAGAGCCTTTTTTTAATGAAGAGAGCTATTTTCAGAACAGTACATTAGTTCACGCAGTTGATAACAATGGTCGCGCTTATGAAGTGAAGAACGGTGGTGCAATTGATAAAGAAAATATGGTTCCTAGAAATATAGAAGAAGTGATAGCTGATTAAGTTCTAGGGAGACTTACTGAAGCCTCAGTCTATACTTGGTATTGTATTAGTATTTGTAGTATACAACAGGAGTCTATTGATATTTTATGAAATTTCTTACAACTGAACAGTAAAAAAAGTATTAAACAAAAGATTAAGATGTTGCAAGGACTAGATCCTTGTAAAGTGAGAAAAATACTGATTTGCAAGCTCATTCTCTGGCTTGTCTTTCTAGAAAAGTGTGTAACAGTGTTTTTCATCATTTAAGAATGTTAACAGTACATCACTCTCAAATGCAGAAGTTAGTAAGAAGATTGTAATATGTAAAAAGTCCTGCAATAATTTTAAGTGACTTAAATACTGCTCTTTTGCATGGGTTCAGTATCAGATGTAAGAAAAGTTTGTGATGATATTGGGTTTCGTTTCTTTGGTCCAGAACAGGAGTGTAGAGAAAGTGAGAGTTTGATAGGGGTAGGTGTTGAAGAAGAGGTGGAAGATAGTAGTACTGAGAAGTTTCAAGAAGAAATGATGAAGTTTAAGGTAATTTGTTGTGAGAGACCAAACTATGTTTGTATTTGTTGTCGACGTGCTCACTATAGAAATCAAACTAGAAATGTTGATCTATATTTAAAAAGTGAAAAAGAAAACAGTGATAAGTGGAAGGAATTTGGAGCTTATTTGTTGGTGGAAGAATGCTTTGACTTGGGTATACTCTTCAAGCCTTGGCGTACTGAAATGGAATTACTTGAAGATTTTCTGTGCTACGAAGATTCTTTTAATGCATGTAAAGATAGCATTGAATGCACATTTTTTCCAAATTATCTACAAATGTTAAATGGAGAAAATGAACAAGAAGCTACTATTGCAGCTGAGATTACTAGAGACAGTTCTCAAGATAGTCAACTTTCTGCTCCACTGAGTTAAGATCCACTAGGAGAACCAATTCTTGAAAATGAAGCAGCAATAGCCATGACTGAAGTAGAAACAGCAATGCATCAAGCTCAACAGGATATTATGGAGTTGGGAAAGTTGGAAGAACAACTAAATATTGAACAAAAATAAATAGATCAGCATGTTACACAACAGCTAGACCATGGTTTACTTCATGAAAATAAAGAATGTAACTGCACATCATTTAAACCTATTCAAATGTATATCAGTGGTCAAGCTGGTACAGGAAAACGTTTCTTAATTAAAGTTTTGACCTGTTATCTACAGAAAACCACTGAATCACTTTTATCTTGTGTTGTAACCGCCCCAACTGGGTTAGCAGCACTCAGCATTAAAGGCATTATATTACATCGTTTACTGATGCTACCTGCTGAACAAGTTGGAATATCACAAGCTATCTGGAGAAGCTTGTTATGAAGTTTCAAGAATACTAATGAAAATGAAACTTTTGATAATTGATGAGGTGAGCATGGTCTCAAACTTAATGCTTGCCTTTGTACATTTAAGAATGCAGCAAATTTTAAAAACAGATTATGATGTGTTATTTGGAGAAAAACAGGTGATTGTTTTTGGCGATCTACTGCAACTTACTCCTGTAAAGGGGAACCAGTTTTTAAAGCACTTGTGCATGAAGACGCCAGGAAATCTTTGGGAAGTATTGGAAATATTTTGAATGCATAGAACTTATTAAACATATGTGACAGGCAAGTGATGACGATTATGGAAGCATTCTTCAAGATATAAGAATTGGTGTATTGACAGAACATGGTAAAGAGGCTTTGCAAAGTCGGATACTTACAAACTTAATTCCCAATGAAAATGTTGCTCCGGAAATAATATACAAAAACATTTGAGAAAAGAAATCTATAATGTGCCTAATGCCAACACTGAGAGAGTGTTCTACATTCTATCAAGAACTTTTGAAGTTGGAAAAACAACAAATAATAAATATGAAAGCCATTGATAAAATAGAACACAAAGGAATTACTATTATTTTGTCAGAAAAATTAAAAACAAAATTGGATTCTTTGGAAAAATCTATATCTAAGACTGCTGGTTTAGAAAACAATTTATATGTATGCGAAAACTGTTGGGTAATTTTACGGCGTACTTTGGATGTGGAACAAAGTTTAGTAAATGGAGCAATGGGGAAAGTTGTTGATTTTGTTCATTATCCAAATAGAGATGGAATTGAATTTTTGAAGATTAGATTTGATCAAATAGAAGAGGTAAAGATTGGACCTTGTGCTGTTCGTTTTTTGCTTGTTAAAGACATGTATGTTCGTAGAAAACAGTTTCCTCTTTCTTTAGCCTATGTGGTGATCATTTATAAATCTCAATGTTTAAGTGTAGACAGTGCTTTGGTAAACACTGGAAGTACCGTGTTTAAAGAGGGTATGGCATATGTTGTATTGTCTCGAGTAGGAACTTTATCTGGATTGTATTTGATTGATTTTGATGACAGAAAGATTAGTGCAGTTGCAAATTGTGTAAGAGAGTATAATCAGTTAAGAAGACTGTATGCTCCCAATTTAGGTGAATATCCTGTATCTGAAAAGCGTGTAGTATGTCGAATACGAACATATGAGAAACTCTGTAGTGAGGTTGGGAATAAGAAAAAAAATCAAGAGAATGTTGAGGCTCCAAAGAAAAAGAAAATGAACACTGTTGATGATATTGTAGGATGTCAGTTTGAAAATAGTTCAAGTATCAACTGCTATGCCAATGTAGTTGTGAACGTCATATTTTTTCTAGAAAATCTTCAACAACAAGTTATGGAGAATCGAGAAAAAAGGTTTTGTTCTTTGTTGCATTCTATTTTTGAAAACTTGACAACCGATAATAATAAAATCCAAAGTGCTTCTGGCATTCGGCATCTTCTGGATATATGTTCTGGTTCTTCACAATGTACACTTAATGTACAGCAAGATGCTCAAGAATTTCTTATGTTTGTGCTTGCAGTATTGGAAGATGAAGGAATGCAAATTGAAAATCTGCTTGTACTTCATTATAGATGGGATCGTAAATGTGAAGATTGTTCATTTTCTTCTACTACTGAAATAGACACTGAAAGATTCAGATATTTGACAATACCAGATTGCAAAACAGTGTCTTTTAACAAATTAGTAAAATCAGCTAATCTAAATATGGAATGTACTCACTGCAAATCTGAAATGTTATAAACATCATTTATAGAAAGATTTGGACAATATGTAATTCTAATGCTACAACATTTTAGAGCAGATGGAAGAAAATTGGAAACTAAAATTAAAGATTTTGTGGCAAGTCAACTGTCAATTTCAGGAAGAACTTACAAAGCAGTAGCAATTATTTTCCAGGATGGACCTTCTACAACATCTGGACACTATACTGTGTATTTAAAGTGCAATAAAGGATGGGCACATTGTAATGATGCCCATTTAAAATTCAAATGTCAGTTGCCTATGAATTACCAGATTTATATCTAATATTTTTGATTCCAAAGTTCTGAGAACATCATTTGGCCTATTGGGAAGATGTCAACATCAATTAAGAAGTTTATTTTGGATATTCTCAATGCAAATATGTTCGGAAACATCATTCGGCCTATAGGGAAGATGTCAACAATTACTGTTTCAATTATCGTTTCTGGTTATTGATATTGTATTTAGAAAATTCTTTTTGAATGAAGCAGTTCATATATTTTATCTTTGTATTATATGCAATGTTATTGAGGGTGTTTATTTTTGAAAATGTAAACAGATAGCTGAGTTTGTTGTAAATGTTTTGAATACAGATTTGTTTTTTTTAACAATCATATTGATTGTATTATTTTGGCCCCTGTCACATGATGATCAACATTGAAATCACTGTGTATGGTGAAATTCAATAGAATCTGAAAACAGCAAAAAAGCAAACTGAATATGTTTTGTAATTGTAAAATTATGTTGTGTTCTTAAAACTATATGTAATACCAGTATTTTTCTTCTCTTTTACAGACACTAATTCTAAAGTTTGAAAATATTTTACATTTAGATTATAATAAAACAAATGAAAAAATTGTTTCAATGAGTTCCATATCTACTTCAAAAAGGTAAGATTAAGTCACCCAAGCACAACCCATGCACTGCTACAATCACCTGTGCACTACACATGCAAAACTCTAATCACCTAGACACTACTCATTCACTCCTTCAATTACCCAGGTAGTACCCATGCACTGCTCTAATCACCCTGTCACTACCCATGCACTCCTCCAATCAACCATCATCCAATCTGCCACTACATTATCCAGAGTTCTATGGGGCTATTTGCTGGTATGACGAGCAGTGTTCGACCTATTTCGTATTTGCATTTAAGCTCTCTCGAGCGACTTGGGCTGACGAGCCTTGGTTCCGCACCTGCGCGCCGTGAGAGGTACTATACCTTTGATATTTTGGCAGTCTATTCGGCACCCCACATACTTACCTGCTCCCTGCTGACGAGAGGCAATTACCTCGAAACACGTGTCCAGGGATGGCATAATAGTGACATACTCGTGGCATAGGCGTACTCACCGCTGCCACTACATTATCCAGAGTTCTATGGGGCTATTTGCTGGTATGACGAGCAGTGTGCGACCTATTTCGTATTTGCATTTAAGCTCTCTCGAGCGACTTGGGCTGACGAGCCTTGGTTCCGCACCTGCGCGCCGTGAGAGGTACTATACCTTTGATATTTTGGCAGTCTATTCGGCACCCCACATACTTACCTGCTCCCTGCTGACGAGAGGCAATTACCTCGGAACACGTGTCCAGGGATGGCACAATAGTGACATACTCGTGGCATAGGCGTACTCACCGCTGCCACTACATTATCCAGAGTTCTATGGGGCTATTTGCTGGTATGACGAGCAGTGTGCGACCTATTTCGTATTTGCACTCATGAAAACACTCTGCCACTAACCAAGCACTCATTAAATTGCCCAGGCACTACTTATACAATCCTCAAATTACCCAGGGACTACCCATGTCCTCTTCAATTACCCAAGCACTACCCATGCACTCTTTCAATCAATCAGGCGCTACCCATGTACTCATACAAGCACCTATGTACTACTGATGCACTCATACAATCACCCTGGCCCTACCCATGCACTCTTTCAATCACTCAACCACTACCTATGTACTCATGCAATAACCCAGACACTACTGATGCACTTGTGCAATCACTCAATCACTACCGATACACTCTTCCAATCACCCAAGCACCACTTTTATACTAATGCAATCACCCAGACATTATCCATCCTCATGCAATAACTCAAGCATCACAGATACAATCATGCAGGCACTAGTTCTGCACTCATACAATCACCCATGCACTACCCATGCACTGTTTGAATCAATCAAGCTCTACACATATACTCATGCAATCACCCAGGCATTAGCATGCAGTTATTTCTCTTTTTTAACCGGATAAGGTAGTTCTGAAAATAACTCTTTTTTTCTTCTTTTTTGTTTTTTTGTGTGTTTTTAAGCTATTATGTAAATTTATTTGGTGTTTTTTGAAAAAAACAACAGAGAAAACGGTTAACTTTTGGAATTAAATAGTCATTCCAACACAAAAATCAAAATATTTGCAATGATGGTTTCTTGCTGCAGAACAAACAACATCAACCAACTGCTCCCCACAACACAATACAGTCTTGTATTTCATGCAATGTTGTTCAAGGGTTTCAAACTCAGGACGAATGTCCAGTCCTTGAGATGAGTAGCTTGAGGCTCCAGAAGTGCTAGGAGCAGCTCCCTGGTCATCTTCCTGCATGGCTTCTTGTGCACGTCGGAGCTGTTCACGTGACTGATGTCTTGGGTAGATTGTTTGAAGATGTTTAAACATACTTGATGTTCCACACGAATATTTCTTATCGCTTCCTCTTGATAAAATTCTTGGGCAAAGTGTACAGCTCACCTTTCTAGTGTTCAACTTTTTTTCACCATATGGAATGGTGAAAAACTTCCAGACATTAGGGGGCATATCAACAAGAGCTTTATCTCTGCTTTTTTGGCTTTAAAAGCCAAAAAAGCAGAGATAAAATTAGCGCCCTATCAACAACAGGGTGCTAACACGCAAATTTGCATGTTAGCACCCTTTTACTCTACGCTTCCCCTTGCATCTCTAATGAGATGCAAAGGGGGCGTTCCAGAGTAAAATAATAGGAGAAATGTCGCTAAGCGACATTTCTCCTATTATCAAGAATGTCGCTAGCCCTGTTAGAGACAAAAAAAGCAGCGCTAACCGCAGTTAACGCTGCTTTTTTACGTCTGCTAATTTTCAGACTTAGCCATGATATCCTATGGAAGGAGGATATCATGGCTAAGTTTGCCTGTCCCTATCAACAAGGTAACGTGTGATTATCGCTGGATTTCCAGCGATAATCTCACGTTAGCCTGTTAGCGTGTAGATTTTTATCGCTATTGAGATAAGCGTTGCTAATAGCACGCTATCTCAGCGATAAAAATTCACGCTAGCCGGCGATAATTATCCTCACGCTAAGAGCGCTGAGCGATAATTATCGCCGGTTGTTGTTGATATGCCCCTAGATTCCTTCCTTTTTTTAGAGGTTGATCAAACTCTTCATCATCAGAAGGAAGATCTGCAACAGGAGTTGAAGAAGCCATTGTACAATTTTCCAGCAAACGCTAAAAAAAATCACTCACTAGCTGAAAAAACACAGCAGGTGTGTCTCAAGTGATACTGCAGAGAGAATTACAAAAACAGGTGGGGTCTTCCAACTGCTAGAATGGAAAACCTTGTCAACTAATAAAATGCTTTGTTTTAAAGTCACATGGGGGTCGCGCACCCGGTGCGCAACCAGCAAGCATTCGTCGCGACTCCGCGAAAATATATTAAACAATAATATAACTTTATTGTAACTACAAATATATGACTTTTATAATTAGCTTAGATAATCTCTTGCTCTCATATACACACGAAAGTAATATAAATATGGTTTTAAAACATAAAACAATTTATGGGTGTCGCTCACCCAGTGCAACCCCATACGTATATGACGTTATGTGGGGACCGGCACTGCGCACCCGTCGCACACCAAATGTGCACACAACGCGACCCCATACGTATATGATGTGACGCGGGGCCAGGCACCACGCACCCATCGCAAACCAAATGCGCACACAACACGACTTACGCAAAATATATTTAAGAATATTATAACTTCAACGCAAATACAAATATATGATTTTTATAATTAGTTTAGATAATGTATTACTCTAATATACATATTACAATTAAATTCACATAGTTTTAACACATAACAAAAAATACAGTCACGCACCTACTAAATCCTCCATCCAGACACTTATATACCCACTTATTTTTCAATACACCTTCACATATGTATAAAACATATTTAAACTTTATAGAAACACACAGACACTGGATGATGTCATCAGTGATGTCATCAGTGATGTCATTTGAGATGTCATCAGTGATGTCACTGACCATGTCATGAATGATGTAATATGTGACGTCATCAGCAGTGCATTGCGGGGGCGCAAGTTATAGTTAGCTCAACTAACTATAACGGCCGAATTTCTTGGGTTTTGTACGAGTGAAAGATCCATCTAACTATATCATCCCTGAAACCTGTGTTTTATTCAGTGAATTTCTAAGGTTTTTTAAATGCTTATTTGTGAATATAACTTCCCTGAAACCTATGTTTTTTCAGTGAATTTCTAAGGTTTTATAAATGCTAATTTCTAACTATAACGTAGTAGTAGTGTTTGCAGAGCGGTGCAGAAAGGGAACGGGGACTCCGAACAGCGCTTAGGAATTCCGCTGCATAAGACTTACAGGAGGTACCAGGAGGGCTACTTGACCCTTAAAGTCCCTCAGGAGTAAAGTGGACTTCATCCCCCAACCAGTACTGTGCCAGGAGGCGCATTTGCAGAGTGGTGGAGAAGGGTGAGCATGGCCCCTGAAGACCTCTTAGCAATCCCACTGTGTGGGACTTACTGGAGGTAACAGGAGGGGTAGTTGGCCCCCAAGGACAACCTTGGGGGCCAACCTTCAGTAAGTCCCACACAGCAGGATTGGTGATTTTTCATAGCAGGCCACGCCCCCTTTGCCCACCACTCTGCAAACGCTCTCCCTGGCATGCTTTTGGATGGGGATTAAAATCCACTTTGCTGTCGGGGTCCTTAGGGGACAACTAGCCTACCTGATATCTCCAGTATGCCCCAGATAGTGGGATTGCTAAGAGGTAGACACAAGCCATTCCCCCTTTCTCCACCACTCTGCAAATGTGCCTCCTGGTGCACTCTTGGTTGGGAAATGAAGTCCCCTTGCCTCCTGAGGGTTCCTGGGGGCCAACTAGCCCTCTTGCTATCTCTACTAAGGCCCACACAGCTGGATTGCTGAGAGTGGTTGGAGGCCGCACCCCCTTTTTACACCACTCTGCAAACGCGCCTCCTGGCACACTGCTGCTCAGGAGATGAAGTCCACTTTAAACCTGAGGTTCTCAGGACACAAGAGGACCTCATCGCCCCACCAGCAATGCACCAAGAGGCGCGTTTGCAGAGTGTTGTAAAAAGGGGCCTGGCCTTGGGTTTACTGGAGGTACCTGGTAGGCTAGTTGGCCCCTAAGGACCCTTAACATTCTCGAGGACTTAATCCCCCAACCCAGAATGCGCCTGGAGGCGTGTTTGCAAAGTGGTGCAGGGAGGGGGCGGGGCCTTAGGCGAGATGCTGGCTTTTCTCTTTTTTTTTGTTAGAAGGGGGCTGGGTGCCCCTCTTCTCTTAATTTTTTGCAGGCTCTGGGGACCCTATCCCCCAGGGCCTGAGCTACTTTTTTTTTAACAGGAAGGGGACCACGTGGGCCCCTCCCAGGCTTATTTTGGCCCTGGGGACCCCATCCTCTAGGGACTGCCCACCTATTTTTTATTTTTCAAAAAATCCTTTTACAGGAGGGGAGCCACGCGGCCTCCTTCCTGAGGCCCCAGCGACCCCATCCTCCGGGGCTTTGCCTCTACATATATATATTTTTTAATTATTTGATTGCATGTGGGGTGCCGCATAGTCCCACTTCCCTGGGCCAATTTTGGCCCTGGGTACCCCATCCCCAAGGGCCTGGCCTCAGTGTTGGTGACAATTGGGGGAGGCTTAATGCTCCCGCGGTCCCTGCCGGCTCCCTGCATCCTGTGGGAGCCAGCATTGCTTTTGGGCAAAGGGAGCTGCTAACATTGGTAGTGCACAGGTGATTGTAGCAGTGCATGGTTACTGCCTGGGTCATTGCATGAGTAGATTAGTACTGACTGGATGATTACAGTCATGCAAGGAGAGTACATGGTGAATTTATGAGTGCTTGGGTTTTGGCGCAGTGATGAGATAAGTACATGGTACTGACTGGTAATTGGTGGAGTGCATGGGGAGTGTCAGGGAGATTGCTGGACTGCATGGGTACTACCTGGGTAATTAAAGGTCTGAATGAGTAGTGTCTAGGCAGTTAGAGGATTGTATTGTATGTGTACTCTACAGGTGATTGTAGCAGTGCATGGTTACTGCCTGGGTCATTGCATGAGTACATGAAAACAGTGGATGATTAGAGTACTGCAAGGCGAGTGCATGGTGAATTTATAAGTGCTTGGGTATTGGCGCAGTGATGAGATAAGTACATGGTACTGACTGGTACTTGGTGGAGTGCATGGGGAGTGTCAGGGGGATTGCTGGACTGCATGGGTACTACCTGGGTAATTGAAGGTCTGAATAAGTAGTTTGTAGACAGTTAGATGATTGTATGGGTACTGCACAGGTGATTCTAGTAGTGCATGGTTACTGCCTGGGTCATTGCATGAGTACATGGGTACTGACTGAATGATTAGAGTACTGCAAGGAGAGTGCATGGTGAATTTATAAGTGCTTGGGTATTGGCGCAGTGATTGGATAAGTACATGGTACTGGCTGGGTGATTGGAGGAGTGCATGGGTTGTGACAGGATGATTGCTGGAGTGCATGGGTACTACCTGGGCAATTGAAGGTGTGAATGAGCAGTGTCTAGGTGGTTAGAGAATTCTATGGGTAGTGCACATGTGTTTGTAGCAGTGTATGGTTAGTGCCTGGGTCATTGCATGAGTACATGGGTACTGACTGGATGATTAGAGTACTGCAAGGAGAGTGCTTGGTGATTTTATAAGTGCTTGGGCATTGGCGGAGTGGTTGGATAGGTACATGGTTCTCGCTGGGTGATTGGAGGACTGCATGGGTTGTGACAGGGTGATTGGAGCAGTGCATGTGCACTACCTGGGTAATTGAGGGTGTGAAGGAGCAGTGTGTAGGCTGTTAGAGGATTGTATGGGTAGTGCAGAGGTGATTGTAGCAGTGCATGGTTACTACCTGGGTCATTGCATGAGTACATGGGTACAGACTGGATGATTACAGTCATGCAAGGAGAGTGCATGGTGAATTTATAAGTGCTTGGGTATTGGCGCAGTGATTGGATACGTACATGGTTCTGACAGGGTAATTGGTGGAGTTCATAGGGAGAGTCAGGGGAATTGCTGGACTGCATGGGTACTACCTGGGTAATTGAAGGTCTGAATGAGTAGTGTCTAGGCAGTTAGAGGATTGTATGGGTACGTCACAGGTGATTGTAGCAGTGCATGGTTACTGCCTGGGTCATTGCATGAGTACATGGGTACTGACTGGATGGTTAGAGTACTGCAAGGAGAGTGGATGGTGAATTTATAAGTGCTTGGGTATTGGCACATTGATTGGATAAGTACATGGTACTGGCTGGGTGATTGGAGGAGTGCATGGGGAGTGACAGGGGGATTGCTGGAGTGCAAGGGTACTACCTGGGTAATTGAAGGTGGGTATGAGCAGTGTCTAGGAAGTTAGAGGATTGTATGTGTCGTGCACATGTGATTGTAGCAGTGCCTGGTTACTGCCTGGGTCATTGCATGCGTACATGGGTACTGACTGGATGGTTAGAGTACTGCAAGGAGAGTGGATGGTGAATTTATGAGTGCTTGGGTTTTGGCGCAGTGATGAGATAAGTACATGGTACTGACTGGTAATTGGTGGAGTGCATGTTGAGTGTCAGGGAGATTGCTGGACTGCATGGGTACTACCTGGGTAATTAAAGGTCTGAATGAGTAGTGTCTAGGCAGTTAGAGGATTGTATTGTATGTGTACTCTACAGGTGATTGTAGCAGTGCATGGTTACTGCCTGGGTCATTGCATGAGTACATGAAAACAGTGGATGATTAGAGTACTGCAAGGCGAGTGCATGGTGAATTTATAAGTGCTTGGGTATTGGCGCAGTGATGAGATAAGTACATGGTACTGACTGGTAATTGGTGGAGTGCATGGGGAGTGTCAGGGGGATTGCTGGACTGCATAGGTACTACCTGGGTAATTGAAGGTCTGAATAAGTAGTTTGTAGACAGTTAGATGATTGTATGGGTACTGCACAGGTGATTCTAGTAGTGCATGGTTACTGCCTGGGTCATTGCATGAGTACATGGGTACTGACTGAATGATTAGAGTACTGCAAGGAGAGTGCATGGTGAATTTATAAGTGCTTGGGTATTGGCGCAGTGATTGGATAAGTACATGGTACTGGCTGGGTGATTGGAGGAGTGCATGGGTTGTGACAGGATGATTGCTGGAGTGCATGGGTACTACCTGGGCAATTGAAGGTGTGAATGAGCAGTGTCTAGGTGGTTAGAGAATTCTATGGGTAGTGCACATGTGATTGTAGAAGTGTATGGTTAGTGCCTGGGTCATTGCATGAGTACATGGGTACTGACTAGATGATTAGAGTACTGCAAGGAGAGTGCTTGGTGATTTTATAAGTGCTTGGGCATTGGCGGAGTGGTTGGATAGGTACATGGTTCTCGCTGGGTGATTGGAGGACTGCATGGGTTGTGACAGGGTGATTGGAGCAGTGCATGTGCACTACCTGGGTAATTGAGGGTGTGAAGGAGCAGTGTGTAGGCTGTTAGAGGATTGTATGGGTAGTGCAGAGGTGATTGTAGCAGTGCATGGTTACTACCTGGGTCATTGCATGAGTACATGGGTACAGACTGGATGATTACAGTCATGCAAGGAGAGTGCATGGTGAATTTATAAGTGCTTGGGTATTGGCGCAGTGATTGGATACGTACATGGTTCTGACAGGGTAATTGGTGGAGTTCATAGGGAGAGTCAGGGGGATTGCTGGACTGCATGGGTACTACCTGGGTAATTGAAGGTCTGAATGAGTAGTGTCTAGGCAGTTAGAGGATTGTATGGGTACGTCACAGGTGATTGTAGCAGTGCATGGTTACTGCCTGGGTCATTGCATGAGTACATGGGTACTGACTGGATGGTTAGAGTACTGCAAGGAGAGTGGATGGTGAATTTATAAGTGCTTGGGTATTGGCACATTGATTGGATAAGTACATGGTACTGGCTGGGTGATTGGAGGAGTGCATGGGGAGTGACAGGGGGATTGCTGGAGTGCAAGGGTACTACCTGGGTAATTGAAGGTGGGTATGAGCAGTGTCTAGGAAGTTAGAGGATTGTATGTGTCGTGCACATGTGATTGTAGCAGTGCCTGGTTACTGCCTGGGTCATTGCATGCGTACATGGGTACTGACTGGATGATTACAGTCATGCAATGAGAGTACATGGTGAATTTATAAGTCCTTGGGTATTGGCGCAGTGAATGGATAAGTACATGGCACATGGGTAATTGGTAGAGTGCATGGGTAGTACCTGGGTAATTGAAGGAGTGAATGAATAGTGTCTAGGTGGTTAGCGAACTGCATTGGTAGTGTACAGGGGATTGTAGCAGTGCATGTGTTAGTGCCTGGGTCATTGCATGAGTACAAGGGTACTGACTGGATGATTAGAGTACTGCAAGGCGAGTGCATGGTGACGTGCTTGTTTATTGGCAGAGTGATTAGATTAGTACATGGTACTGGCTGGGTGATTAGAGGTGTGCATGGGTAGTGATATGGGGATTGGAGCAGTGCATGGGTACTACCTGGGTAATTGAAGGTGTGAATGAGTAGTGTCTATGTGATTAGAATTGTGCATGGCTAGTGCACATGTGATTGTAGCAGTGCATGGGTAGTGCTTGGGTGACTTAATCTTACCTTTTTTGAAGTTGATATGAAAGTCATTGAAACAATTTTTTCAGTTGTATTATGATAATCTAAATTTAAAATATCTTCAAACTTTAGAATTAGTTTCTGTAAAAGAGAAGAATAAATACTGTTATTACATATAATATTATAGTTTTAAAAACAAGCATAATTTTGCACTTACATAACATATTCAGTTTGCCTTTTTTGCTGTTTTCGGATTCTATTGAATTTCACCATACACAGTGATTTCAATGTTGATCATCAGGTAACATCGGGCAAAAAAATACAATCAATAAGATTGTTAAAAAAAAACAAATCTGTGTTCAAAATATTTACAGCAAACTTAACTATCTGTTTACATTTTCAAAAATAGACACCCTCAATAACATTGCATATAATACCAAGATCAAATATATGAACTGCTCCTTTCAAAAACTATTTTCTAAATACAATATCAAAGAATATAAACGATAATTGGAACAGTAATTCTTGACATCTTCCCTATAGGCCGAATGATGTTTCCGAAATCAATTCCATTGAAAATATCCAAAATAAACTTCTTAATTTATATTGACATCTTCCTAATAAGCCGAATGATGTTTCTGAAATCGTTAGTTTTGAAAATATCTAAACTAAATTCATTAATTCATGTTGACATCTTCCCAATTGGCCGAATGATGTTTCCGGAACTTTGGCATCAAAAATATGAGATATGAATTTGGTAATTCATAAGGCAACCAACATTTGAATTCCAAATAGGCATCATTACAATGTGTTCATCCTTTATTGCACTTTAAATACATAGTATAGTGTTCAGATGTTGTAGAAGGTTCATCGTGGAAAATAATTGCCATTGCTTTCAAAGTTCTTCCTGATATTGACAGTTGACTTGGCACAAAATGTTTAATTTTGGTTTCCAATTTTCTTCCATCTGCTTTACAACGTTGTAGCATTAAAATGATATAATGTCCAAATCTTTCTATAAGTAATGCTGATAACATTTCAGATTTGCAGTGACTACATTGCATATTTTGATTAGCTGATTTTACTAATTTGTTAAAAGACACTGTTTTGCAATCTGGTATTGTCAAATATATGAATCTTTCAGTGTAAATTTCAGTTGTAGAAGAAAATGAACAATCTTCACATTTATGATCCCATCTGTAATGAAGTCCAAACAGATTTTCAATTTGTATTCCTTCATCTTCCAATACTGCAAGCATAAACATAAGAAATTCTTGAGCATCTTGCTGTACATTAAGTGTAAATTGTGATGAACCAGAAGATATATCCGGAAGATGCCGAATTCCAGAAGAACTCTGGATTTTAGTTTTATCGGTTGTCAAGTTTTTATGAATAGAATGTAACAAAAAACAAAACCTTTTTTCTCGATTCTGCATAATTTGTTGTTGAAGATTTTCTAGAGAAAATATGACGTTCACAACTACATTAGCCTAGCAGTTGATACCTGAGCTATTTTCTAACTGATATCCTACAATATCTTCAACAGTGTCCTTTTTCTTTTTGTTTGGAACCTCAACATTCTCTTGATTTTTTTTCTTCTTCCCTACCTCATTACAGAATTTCTGATATGTTCGTTTTCGACATAATACACTCTTTTCATATACAGGATATTCACCTAAATTGGGAGCATACAGTCTTCTTAACTGATTATACTCTCTTACACAATTTGCAACTGCACTAATCTTTCTGTCATCAAAATCAATCAAATACAATCCAGATAAAGTTCTTACTCGAGACAATACAACATATGCCATACCCTCTTTAAACACGGTACTTCCAGTGTTTACCAAAGCACTGTCTACACTTAAACCTTGAGATTTGTGAAATGTCACCGCATATGCCAAAGAAAGAGGAAACTGTTTTCTACAAACATACAAGTCTTTAACAAGCAGAAAACGAAAAGCACAACGTCCAATCTGTTTTACCTCTTCAATCTGATCAAATGTAATCTTCAAAAATTCAATTCTATCTCTATTTGTATAATTAACAAAATCAACGTTTCCCATTGCTTCATTTACTAAAGCTTTTTCCACATCCAAAATATGCCGTAAAATTACTCGACAGTTTTCACATACATATAAATTCTTTTCTAAACCAGCAGTCTTAGATATAGATTTTTCCAAAGAATCCAATTTTGTTTTTTATTTTTATGACCAAATAATAGTATTTCCTGCTTGTTCTATTTCATCAATGGCTTCCATTTTTATTATTTGTTGTTTTTCCAGCTTTAAAAGTTCTTCATTGAATGTAGAACACTCTCGAAGGGTTAGCATTAAGCAGATTATAGATTTCATTTCTCTAATATTTTTGTATATTATGTCCGGAGCAACATTTTTTTTTGGAAACAACTTTGCAAAGCTTCTTTATCATGTTCTGTCAATACACCAATTCTTATATCTTGGAGAATGCTTCCATAATCTTCATCACTTGCCTGTCGCATATTTTTAATAAGTTCTTTGTATTCAAAATATGACCAAATGTTGACATTTCCAATACTTCCTAAAGATTTCCTGGTGTCTTCATGCATAAGTGTTTTAAAAACTGGTTGCCCTTTTACAGGTGTAAGTTGCAGTAGTTCGCCGAAAACAATCACATGTTTTCCTCCAAATAACGCATCATAATCTGTTTTTAAAATTTGCTGCATTCTTAAATGTACAAAGGCAAGCATTAAGTTTGAGACCATGCTCACCTCATCAATTATCAGAAGTTTCATTTTCTTTAGTACTCTTAAAACTTCAAAACAAGCATCTCCAGAAAGCTTGTGATATTCCAACTTGTTTTTATGTTCAACAGATAGCATTAGTAAACGATGTAATGTAATCCCTTTAATGTTGTGTGCTGCTAACCCAGTTGGAGTGATTACAACAGAAGATAAAAGTGATTCAGTGGTTTTCTGGAAATAACTGGTCAAAACTTTAATTAAGAAACTTTTTACTGTACCAGCTTGACCACTCATATGCATTCGAATAGGTTTAAATGATGTGCAGGTGCATTCTTTATTTTCATGAAGTAAACTATGATCGATCTGTTGTGTAACTTGCTGATATATTTCTTTTTGTTCAATATTTAGTTGCTCTTCCAAGTTCCCCAACTCCATAATATACTGTTGAGCTTGATGCATTGCCATTTCTACTTCACTCATAGCCATTGCTGCTTCATTTTCAAGAATTGGTTCTATTAGTGGATTTGACTCAATGGAGCAGAACTTTGACTGTCTTGAGAACTGTCTCTAGGAATCTCAGATGCAATAGTAGCTTCTTGTTGAATCTCTTCATTCAACATTTGTAGATAATTTTGAAAAACTGTGCATTCAATGCTATCTTTACATGCATTAAAAGATTCTTCATAGCACTGAAAATCTCCAAGTAATTCCATTTCAGTAAACCAAGGCTTGAAGAGTTGCATAAGTGCTAAATAGTAAAATTCACTTTTATCTGGAGTATCGCAACTCAATTTCCTCTGATTAAAGAGATTTCCTTTACTATGTTTCACCAAACATCCATCCGAACCAATCACTGCATATTTCTCTTCATTTATGTTCTCTGTAATATTTCTTTTAAAGCTGTAGTATTGTAGTACTTCATAGAGACATATGTTTTCAAGATAGGGACTTCTTTTAGGATAGTATGTATCCAACATTTTTGTTTTAACAACATCTGTGCTTTCTGGGTCCTTTAATGCTAAATATTCAATTTCTTGTACAGATTTCAAAACTTGATTTCATGTTGCAGCAAGACCTAGACTAACCCAAATGATTCCTCTTGACTTGCAGAGCTCAACCGATCCGAACATTCGTAGGATCTAATCTCTCGATGGGACAGCATCTTCAAACTAAAGCTGTACAATTTGTTACTAAGAGTCTTCTCTTTTGAAATTTCTTCCCTCATTTCTTTCAACTCTGTCTTTTCAGATTTTGTGATGTATGATGTAACATACCGAGCAAAAGACACACAATTGATGGACGGAATGCTGAACAAATCAAAACATTCACCCCCAGTCAAGAGATCTGGGTTAAATCCATCATTCTTGTGCTCACCATGCCACCCCAGTTTAGACCTGGCCAAATGCAAATCAGTCTTGACCCTGTGGCTCATGTGAACAGTCCAGCCCAAACTGCCAAGCCAGGTCCTCCCTGGACCGTAAACAAGCATCCTAGGACCGGTTTCGGGGTTTCACCCGTCCTTAGCCAGGATAGCTTGATTCCAGTGGCACAGTGAGCCCAGGATACCCTGGAATGGCATGGTGAGCAAAAAAACGATGGATTTAGACCCAGATCTCTGTACTGAGGTGAATGAATGACATTGTTCTGCATTCTGTCCATCATTTGTTGTTTTTGCATTTGTCACTCCGAGTGGGACGGGTATGCCCAGACGTGGGTCTCATGCTCTTCATGCCACTGGAGTCAAGCTATCCTGGCTGATGAGGGCTGAAAGCCCGATCCGGTCCTAGGATGCTGGTTTCCAGTCCAGGGAGGACCAGGCCTGGCAGTTCTGGCTGGACTGTTCCAATGGGGTGCAGGGTCAGGACTGATTTGCATATGGCTGGGTCCAAACTAGAATGGCATGGTGAGAAAAAAAACAATGGATTTAGGCCCAGATCTCTGTACTGGGGTGAATGTATGACATTGTTCTGCATTCTGTCCATCAATTGTTGCTTTTGCATTTGCCACCCCGAGTGGGACGGGTATGCCCAGACATGGGTCCCGTGCTCTCCATGCCATTGGAGTCAAGCTATCCTGGCTGATGAGGGCTGAAAGCTCAAAACCGGTTCTAGGATGCTTGTTTCCAGTCCAGGGAGGATCAGGCCTGGCAGTTCGGGCTGGACTGTTCCCATTGGGCGCAGGGTCATGACTGATTTGCATATGGCTGGGTCCAAACAGGAATGGCATGGTGAGCAAAAAAACTATTTTTTTAGGTCCAGATCTCTCTACTGGGGTGAATGTATGACATTGTTCTGCATTCTGTCCATCAATTGTTGTTTTTGTAACATGCCAAGCAACAGCAATGGAATTATCTGCAACATACTGGATGTCCATATTTGCATTCCACATCAACAAAATCACTAGATTGTAATAATAAATATACTTTGATTGTTCACTTCTTTTTAAATTGTAAGTATTTTTTGGAGATTTTCTAGTGATAGTATGCCTCACTGCTGACATGAAACTGTTGACTCTTCTTTGGAAATTACTGGACGGGGAAATCCAAAACGACATTTTGTATAAAACTTTTCCTTTGACTTGTATTTCCGTCAACAGTATTTGCCACATCGATGATTTTGAAACCGTAAAACTTGTTGTCTTTAGGTATTTTCTCATTCTGTTTTTGGAATAGCACATGTAGCATAGTCTTCAATAAAAGATAAAACAGTCTCATCAGAATCAGTTCCAAATTTAGGTGCATCCTTGATCAATAGAAGCATATGTATGTGAGGAGCACCTCTAGCTTGGTACTCCTTTCTCCAAAAGAAATCAATAAATTCTCCAAGAGGTGGGATGTTTTTATTACAGATAAAAGACATCATAGCTTAAAATCTATGATTAAAAGATCTGCACACATTTACAGGATCCAAGGAACACAGTTCTCCAGCTGTCTTGAATTCAATGCTTTTAATATTTGAATTTGCTTCTCGAAATAATTCAAGTAAATCGTCCCATGAGCATTCAGCACAGCTTAGCGTAACAAACCATGTAGGGGTTCCTGAGTTCCTTAACATACATTTAGGTTCTCCATGACGACAATGCCAATACTCATTAGTACTACGTTGACACGCCATCAAATTAATCAATTGAGATTCTAATTGATTGTCTCTCTGTTGTACTTTGTCCATGAATTCCTTTGCAGAAACATGTTGAAGATGAACTCCTGTTTTTATTATGTGGTTCACTGCATATGAACTTCCAGATAAGCCACTTTCAAACAAAAGATGAAATATATATGGAATACATTGACGAAATCTTGGCTCTTCTGAGTACAATCTTGTTGTACGATATTCTGATGCTGGAATCTGTACTGGTCGTTCGTCATATCGTCCACCTTTTCCAGTGGGGAATAGCTGTGGAAAACAACGAGCTTCCAAACTTTTTTCCCAAACACTCATGGGAGTTCCCTTCACTTTCTTCATTTGGAATAATTCAACAGTATTTCCAATTACTTCCTTTGAATGTAAAGGATGTACACTATAATGTTCATAAATTTCTTCACTTTTGGAGATGTCCACTTTTTCAATTTGGCCACTTGAAATTTCGCTATCATCTCCTAAAACTATTTCTTCTTCTTCCACATACACATTTTTGTAGTGAACATTGTTTTTGTGAGATAAAACATAGCCTTTTGTACTTTGCTGACATCTACTAATTCTTGCCATATTTTCCGACTCTTCGTAGGAACACCATTAACTAGAATAACTACAGGTTCAGTTTCCTCTCTGTCTACAACAATAGTTTCAATATTTTTCTTTCAATCTAAAGGTAAATACACAACTCTTCCTTTTAAGCCTCTTTGTAAATCTGATGGAGGCAACTTACCTGTTTAAGGCTCCATACGAACAATGGCCTGAAATGGGTGCACAGATTGAATCAGAATGGACTCATACGTGTTTAAATTTACCAGTTCTGGAGGAATAGCTACCAACTCTAGGTTATTATGTACAGCTCTAGCTGGCATTTTGTTTTCCTCTAATTTGGTATAACAATATATACAAATACGTTGATCTCTACCCAACTCAAAGCAATCTTCCACCAACAAATAAGCACCAAATTCCTTCCACTTATCATTGTTTTTTTTCACTTTTTAAATACAGATCAACATTCCTGGTTTGTTTTCTATATTGAGTACATCGACAACAAGTACACACATAGTTTGGTCTTTCACAACAAATTACCATAAACTTCATAATTTTGTCTTCAAACTTCTCAGAACTACTATCTTCCACCTCTTCTTCAACACCTACGCTTGTCAAACTCACACTTTCTCTACACTCCTGTTCACGACCAAAGTAACTAAACTCTATTTCATGCCAAGCTTTTTTTTACATCTTATACTGACGCATGCAAAAGAGAAGTGTTTAAGTCACTTAAAATTATTGTAGGTCTTTTTATATAGTACAATCTTCTTACTAACTTCCGCATTGCTGAGTGATGTACTGTTAACATTCTCAAATGATGAAAAACACTTTGACACAGTTTTCTAGAAAGATAAGCCAGAGAATGACTGCAAACCAGTATTTTTTCTCACTTTGCAAAGGATCTAGTCCTTGCAACATCTTAGGGCCATATGTAGGAAGCCCAATACCGGTCGGTAACGGCCGATTTTCGGTAAAAATCACGTTACCGACCAGTATTCAGGCTTTTGGTATGTAGGGGGGACATTTCAGGATTCGGTAATTTACCGAATCGGTAAAATTACCAAATCGGTAATTTTACCAATTCGGTAAATACCGAATCCTGAAATGAGATGTAGGGGGAGTGTGTGGGTGTAGTGTGGATTCGTTATTTACCACCAACTATAAGTTGGTGGTAAATGACGAATGTCTTAGTAAAAGCATTATTTGGCCCTTAGAAGTGTGCAATGTGGCAAACATACATGCCCTTAGGGCATGTATGTGTGCCACAAGTGCACACATGCAGGAATCAGGGGTGCAACAGGGTGTCAATGTGACACCCTGCCACCCATGACGATGCCTCCCCCATTACCGATTCGGTATTTACCGATTCGGTAATGGCAACTGGCTTCCCATTCATTCCTATGGGCCTCCATTCGGTAATATTTTACCTACATTACATTTACCGATTCATAAATACCGAATCGGTAAAATTCGGTATTTAAGAATCGGTAAATGTAATTTACCTATATATGGCCCTTAATCTTTTGTTTAATGCTTTTTTTAGTATAATGTCATACGAAATTTCTTAAAATATCAATAGACTCTTGTCATATACTACAAATACTACTACAATCCCATGTATACACTGGAGCTTGTGTAATGTCTCCCTTGAACTTCTTCAGCTATCACTTCTCCCACATTTCTAGCAACCATCTTTTCTTTGTCAATGCACAACCGCTCTTCACTTCATAAGCACGACCACTGGTATCAACTGCGTGAACTAATGTATTGTTTTGAAATTAGCTCTCTTCATTAAAAATATGTTCTGAACTAGAAGTTTTTTTCCATTAACCCCAAAATGTTTTACAAAAGTTAGTTCTGTTGATTAGTCTTTTCCATTTAGTTTTGTTCTACATAGAATGCATTGGTTTATCTAATGTTCGCATTCTCTTTAAAACTAAATTGAATAATCTTCTTTTCATTTCAAAAGCCTCTTCAATCTTTTTGTTTTTAAATAAAATGCAGATCTTTTTTTATATTTCCTGTCATGTTTCAATTTTTTTTGTTATACTCTACTTTTATACATGCGTTTCCTAATTTCATTACATTGTTTCTTTCTTCTTTCAACATAGATCTTTTTCTCATTTCCTGAATTTCAATTAATTTGTATTTTTTTCGTTTTATTCAGTTCATTCTACAAGTATTCTTTCTATTTTTATCATTTCCAAAATCCTTTCTTCCCTTTGAAATTATTTTAGTAAATTCCTTGGTTCTCTTACCACAAGACTTTTTCTTTTTTGCCACATGTTGTAGTTCATCTAATTTGTGCGTTTCTTTCTCCTTTAAATAGTACTGTTTTCTTTGTTGTTTTTTCCTTTGTGCTTTTCTTGTCGTGTTTATTCTTTCTTAATAATAATGCAGAATATCTGTAGAAAATAATTTTACAAATAATGTAAGACTATTAAAATAAATATATACATATATACTTATCCTATACTAAATAAACAATTTCTATTTTAAAAGCTACAAAGAAATGTATTTATGGTTTTCTGAATATGGTAACAATTACACCTGAGCTGCACAATATGTCAAAAGAGGTGCAGAAAAAAATTACAACAGTAATATCTGAATGATTAAAGCATTCCATATCTAGTGCATGCATTATTGTAAAACTTCATGGCGACTACTTTGGTCTTTTTATAACTGTATGAGAGGGGGTGCAGAAATTTGCGAGAGGTCATAGAAAGAAGCAACAGTAGTGCATAAGAATCAAAAGAGGTGCAAAAAGAGGCAAATAAGGTACACAAAGAGGAAACAGGTGAGCACAGTAAGGCAAGAGAGGTGCAGAAAGAGGGAAGAGGGGTGCAATAAAAGGCAAGAGAGATAAAGAAATTTGAAACAGAGGTGCAGGAAGAAGGCAGATTAGTGCAGAAAGAACCAACAGAGGTGCAGAAAGAGGGAAGATATTTGCAAAAGCAGGCAAAAGACGTACAGAAAGGAGGAACAGGTGGGCACAGTGAGAGAAGAGAGGTGCAGAAAGATACTGTGTAAATGATTGCATCAGTGCTGAAGTGATGCCTGAGTGATTACAGCACTGCATATGTAGCGTCTGCATCATTGTAAGACTGCATGGTGAGTATTTGTGTGTTTTTATAAGTGCATGACAGTTGGGCCTAGCCCAATACAAAGCAGCACACTATTACATAAGTCAACTCTGAGTCACTGGGTAAGTACAGGACAAGATGAAAAGTGGCCGGCTAATTTCATGAGTGCAAACATACACATCCAGTGCATGGATAACTGTATAAATAGCAGTTGGAGGCATTCATCAGTCATTGAGTACTGCCTAGGTGAATATCTGAATGCAGCAGAAACGCATATCTGATTTGAAGACTGCAAAAGTAGTGTGTAGGTAATGAGATGACTACACAGCAACTGCCTGCATCATTGCGTAACTGTAGAGGGTACTACGTAAGTAGAACCATGAGTGATTCTTAGCCTGCAAGGGTAATATTTGGGGGATTACAGAAGTAGATAGAAAGCGAGTGGGTGATTTCATAAGTTCTTCAGAACCGTCTGGGTGATTAACCAAACTAGTAAGATACTTCCTCAGTCCTTACTGGTGTGGAAAGGTAGTGACTGGATGAATTTAAAACTACATGACTTGTGGCTGAGTGATTACATAAGTACAAGAAAAGTGCGTTTGTGATTGTAACAGTTCCAGGTGAATTAAAGGAGTACATAGGTAACACATCAGCGACTGCATGATTGCAGGGATAATGTCTGGGAATTTACATGACCATCTACCAAGTGAACGAGGGATTTTATAAGTGCATGAGTACTTTTTGGGTGATTGCAGGGTTACTGAGGTAGAGCCTGAGTAAATAAAAGACTACAAATGTAGTTCAAGGGTGTTTGCATAACAGCATGACTACTGGCTGAGTGATTACAAGAGTACAAAAGTGGTGCCTCCGTGATTCAAGGACAGCAGCAGTAGTGTGTGGGTGAATATATAACTACATGAGGTATACCTTAGTGATTGCATAAGTGCACAGATAGTGCCTAAGTGATTGCATCAGTGCTGAAGTAATGCCTGAGTGAGAACAGCACTGCATATGTAGCAGCTACATCTTCACTTTTCAATCTAAAATTATGCGGGATCATTCAACTATACTTTTTTACTGGGTAGAAAAAGAAGCCTAATTAATAACACCTTATATAAGCATCTTTCAAAGCACACATTTGTGCTACATCTTCACCATTCTTTCTAAAATTAGGCGGCATCATTCAACTATACTTTTGTACAAACTACAAAAAAGAAGCCTAATTAATAGTACCTTATGTGTACATCCTTCAAAGCACAGTTTTGTGCTGCATCTACACCATTCTACTAGTACTCACACTCTTGACCCTACCACAAAAAAGCAACAAGAGCTCTTTCTTGTACACCATGCACCATATAATGTATAAGACATTTGAAAATACAAATACAAGTAGAAACATCCATGAGACAGAACTCCATGCACACCTTAATATTTATCTGAGTCCACCTCCAAACTTAAAGGGCCAGGTAAAATTATGCAGTATAGTACAAATATACATATCCACACACTAAATCAAACTACCATAATCAGTAATCCATATTCCAATATACATATAATACTATACAAAATCTACTTAAAATAAAAGTAACACATAATGCACCTTACAAATGTATAACCCACCTTCCAAATTGATTTGTAGAATATGAAATATCACAAACATAGAATGTTTTTTGTTGTTATGAACACAATCAATGTAATGCACTGCTCTCAGCAAGGGAAAACCAGTAATGGCAAAGTTTCCCTGTCTTTCACCACACATATACATGTAAGTAACAAATCACGTTGCTTCCAAGATTATTTCAAATTCTGAAACTCACTTCTATTGGTTAGACATATCAATCCTTACCAACCGACTTCTAAGAGTAACAAAACTTCTTTTTTTTTTTTTGGGGGATTCACGATTCCACCGTGCAGCAAAGCGATGGAACCGCGAATCAATATGGGAGTTCAAAAACATATCACACATAAATTTGCTACTATTTTTTAACTATACACCGCTTTTAAAGATAGCACTGACTTGGGAAATGTCACTGTAATAACATATTACTTTTATATAAATTACAAAATCACACTTTAATGCCACCATTAACTTTTAACCCTACCCCCATTCTGCTTGATCCCAGTTTCCTTAGTAATAGATCATGGAACACTCAACTGAACTGACAGACCACAAGTTTACTGTATTTTCAAGTACACCACACAATGTTGCAAATGCAAACAGCAGGTGTGGTTGACATTTCCAAAATATCTGCTTATCCTTGCAACTGTACATTTTTTACTAACCAATAAGAAGTATGCTGTTAAAAAAATGGTAAATGCACCCTACTTTGAATGTACAATCTTTTTAACACCCAATCAATTCTCTACTTTTTTTAAAACAGCATCTTGTCCACCATTTTAGATACCTCTCATTCTATCAACTGTGTACCTCAGGTACAGACATCTTTACATTACTTCCAGACATCCCTTCAAAATGCTTACAGTGTGGATTGTTGGGCACAGCTATGTTTTCTGGTGCAAAGGTATGCTAAACGCAGAGGTATTGGCAAAGACCTAGCTTTGCAAAACGTGGACATTAAATGGATTGCACAGAGAGGATTAAAGTGGCACCAATTGATGGGTTTGGTTAAAACCTCTTTGCATCTCCAACCCCCTGACCTCATGATTGGGCACTGTGGTGGCAATGACCTAGGCACATTGACTGGGGTAGGTCTGGAAATGCTAATGAAGGATACCTTTGCACAATTGATGTTGCTTTTACCTCAAACTCTCTTTGTCTACTCTAACATATTCCAAAGACAAAAATGGAAGAGGTCAAATCAATTCTGTCCACACATTGAGAAAGCTAGAAAAAATGTAAATAAAGCTGGTTCTGCTTATCTTAGAGACCATAGAATGAGCTCCATATATAACAACAATCTACGGTTTTATATGGAGGGCATCTACAGGAGTGACGGAGTAAACTTTACAGATGACAGACACAGAGTCTTTCTCAACAACCTAAAGCTCTGCATCCGCACTTAGATGTAGCTACAAGAAACTCAACAAGGGCTCTTTTTAGAGCCACCCTATACCTCAGAAGTTAAACTTACCTATTAAAAACATACATATTCTTTTTTCTACAATTTTGCATGGAGTCATGAACCCAACGCGTTTACACTGGGGGGCCGTGCTGGACGCGATGGAGTAGCGACTCCAAGTGCGTGAAATAACCCCCCCCCCCCCCGAGGCATACCCTTTGGGACCATGGGAGAAGGCCCAAAGCCCCCACAGTCCCAGGCGGCTCCCCCCCTCCTAAGGGAGCCGGCATTGCTTTTGGACAAGGGTAGCTGCTAATATGCAGCTCCCCTTGCCCAAAACCAATACTGCTTTGCTTCTTGGTAGCGAGAGCAGGTTTCCTGCTCTCGCTCCCAAAAAGCAAAGCAGTGTTTGCAATCACAGGGCGGGAGCCACACGGCTCCTGCCCTGTCATTGCAAACATAAATGTCCCGGGGGTGGGCACCCTGGAACATTACAGGAGCCGGCCCTGGGGGGTGGCGGCCCCCAGGGCCACGACAGCTCCACAAGGGGGGGCCACACGGTCCCCCTCATATTATTTATGAAGCCCTGGGGAGCTGGTGGTCTCCGGGGTTGGGAGGGCCCACGAGGCCCCCCTCATTATTTAATAAAGCCCCGGGAGGTGGTGGTCCCTGGTGCTTGGTGGGGAGTCAGCGAGCCTCCCCCCTTTCAATTATAATTGCCCCGGGGAGGTGGCGGCTCCCAGGGCAGCAGGGGCCCCCAGTGGGCCCCCGTAAATTATAAAACTGATTACCCCCGGAACCTGGCCAACACGGGGGCTTATAGAAAACAAAGCACCTTGTTTTTTTTTTTTCTCGTTTGGAGTCAAAGACCAAATGCGTTTACACTGGGGGCAGTGCTGGACGAGATGGAGTCGCAACTCCAAGAGCACGAAATTAAATAATAAAGAATGCCCTCTATTCTAAATTGTTTCATTCTGCCTCGGGGACCCCATTCCTAAAGGCATACCCCCAAAGCCCCCACAGTCCCAACCGGCTCCCCACCTCCTGCCGGAGCCGGCATTGCTTATGGACAGTGGGAGCTGCTAATATCCATCTCCCCTTGCCGAAAACCAATACTGCTTTGCTTCTTGGAAGCAAGAGCAGGTTTCCTGCTCTTGCTCCCAAAAAGCAAACCAGTGTTTGCAATCAAAGGGCGGTAGCCACGTGGCTCGAGCCCTGTCATTGCAAACATCGCAAATATGCAGCTCCCCTTGCCCAAAACCAAGGTTGCCTGCTCTCACTCCCAAAAAGCAAAGCAGTGTTTGCAATGACAGGGCGGGAGCCATACGGCTCCCATCCTGTCATTGCAAACATTAATGTCCCGGGGTGGGCACCCCGGGACATCACAGGAGCCGGCCCTGGGGGTGGCAGTCCCAAGAGTCACCGACAGCTCCACGAGGGAGGCCATGTGGCCCCCTCACTTTATTTACATAGCCCCGGGAGGTGGTGGTCCCCGGGGCGACCCGCGAGACCCCCCTCATTATTTAATAAAGCCCCGGGGAGGTGGTGGTCCCCGGGGCTACAGGCATTCAAAAACAAAGCACGGGAGGCATTTTTTTTTTCTCGGCCGGACACGCGACCCGAGCGTGATTTCGTCCAATTTTCTTCTTTCAAAAATATGCTTTTTTTGGTCCTGGGGGTCCTTGTGGGATCCCCTGAGCAGGCCTAGGGGGTCAGGGTGTTTCTGCCCTGCCCCCTTGTCTTTTTTTTCAACCTCTTTTTCACTGTTTTCTTGTGACTCGGTTCTACCGAGTAACAAGATGGCTGCCAACACTTCCTGATTGTTGGCAGCCAATCAGAATTGAGATTGTGCTCGGGAGGGTTCGCAAACCCTCCTCGGTGCTCAGATATCGATATTTTTCTTTTTTACATTTCTCCGGAACTACTGAACGTATTTACACCATTTTAAAAAAAGGCTCTTTCTGGACCAACGGCTACCTTTTGGCCAAATTTGGTGTAATTCCGTTCAGCAGATCAAATGGGGAACACGCATTTTGGGCCCCCCCTTTTTTCTCGGCCCCCGCTTGACGAATCACCCCGCAATTTTCAAGACAGGAGCTGACCTGAGCAGGCTAGTTTTGAAAAGTTCACGAAGATTCGTCAAACGATGCCAAAGATATTGGCAAAAGAAAAAACGCTTTTTGAATAGAAACAAGACCCTAACTATAACTACCTACTGGCGTCTGCCAGTAGGTACTATATATATATATTTATTACCTACTGGCAATCGCCAGTAGGTAGTTATAGTTAGGATCTCGTTTCGGGGTGATTCGTAAAGCGGGGCCCTAGAAAAAAGGGGGTCCCAAAACACGTTTTCCCCATGTTCATTTCCATAGGAAACCTTAGACAAAGCTACAGCCCGAACTGCTGAACACAATTACACCAAATTACACCTGCTATAGCAAACTCTGCTTTGTTTCCTTGACGCAAGAGCAGGGAAACCTGCTCTCGCTTCAATGAAGCAAAGCAGATGATTGCTTTGAGCAAGGGGAGCTGCATGTCAGCAGCTCCTCTTGCTCAAAAGCAATGCCAGCTTCCGCAGGAGGCGGGGAGCCGGCAGGACTGTGTGGGCATTGGGGCTCCCCCCACCGTCCCCAACAGAGAGACCAGTCCCCGGGGGTGGGGTTACCGGGGTCATAAGTGGCCTTGGAGGGGGCCACGCGGCCCCCCTCCCATGAAATTATAGTTTTGAAATGGGGAAAATGCATTTGGGACCCCCTTTTATCTCGGCCCCCGCTTGATGAATCACCCCAAAACTTTCAAGACAGGAGCTAACCTGAGAGGGCCATTAGTTTTGAAAATTTCATGAAGATTCGCCAAACTACGCTAATGATATTGGCAAAAGAAAAACGCTTTTTGAATAGAAATGAGATTCTAACTATAACTACCTACTGGTGACCGCCAGTAGGTAATATATATATATATATATATATATATATATATATATATATATATATTCACTGAAAAAACCATAGGTTTCAGGGGTGTTATAGTTAGCTGGACTTTTCACTTGTACAAAACCATTGAAATTCCCCCGTTATAGTTAGTTCAGCTAACTATAACTCGCGCGCCCGCAATGCACTGCTGATGACGTCACATATTACATCACTCATGACATGGTCAGTGAAATCACTCATGACATCACTGATGACATCTCAAATGACATCACTGATGACATCACTGATGACATCATCCAGTGAATGTGTGTTTTTCTGAAAATTAAATATGTTTTATATATGTATATCTCAAGGTCGATGGAAGAATAAATGGGTATATAAGTGTCTAAATGGATGATTTGTTTTTGAAAAATTGATTGTGTAACTGACTGATTAAGTGTATCATAGTGAATACATGGCTTAGTGAGTAATGTTTAAATATGTAAATATCTGTATCAGTCTCTCACTTTGTGTATAAGTGGCTGCATGGGTTGGTGAGTAGCTACATGGGTGTCTATATAGGTTATTAGTTGGTTTTTTGAGTATCAGTCTGAGTGTCTGCATGGTTCGGTGGGGGGTATTACGTAGTGCATAGGTGCATGAATGAGTGACTCACTGTTAGTATGTGTTGAACACAGCATGTGTGCAGGACTGTATGGGTGGATGAGTGTGTGTATGGGTGTGTTAGTGAGTGAATGACTGTCTCAATAGTGTCTTTATGAGTAACTACATATGTTTTAAACTAGTATATGTGACTATTGGTGTATATATGTGAGTATATGTGAGAGTGAGAGATTGAAAGAGTTCCTGTATGAATAAGTATGTGTTTCTATAAGTGATTGTTTAAAAGACTAAGTATGTGTAAGTTTCCGTAGAAGTAAGTATGGTGGTGTGTGTATAACTGTATATGCAAGTAAATGTATGTTTGATTCTTTATTAGCATGAGTGACTATGTGTGTGAGTAACTCTATGGATGAGTGGCATTGTGTAACAGGATGTATAGGTGTATGAGTACATATGATGAGTGAGTACATGTATGAGTGACTGTATAGGACTGTTGGTGAATGAGTGGATGTGTATGTGGATCTTAGAATTACTGAAGAGGTTGTTGTAACTGGTATTGGTATGTCCATTGTTTTGAAATTTTTAGTCTCTATTTTTGAATGTGTGTATCAAAGGTTATATTAGGGTGAGAGGAGGTCTGCCACTCTATCACAAGGATGATGTCATCAGTGATGTCATCAGTGATGTCATTTGAGATGTCATCAGTGATGTCATGAGTGATGTCACTGACCATGTCATGAGTGATGTAATATGTGACGTCATCAGCAGTGCATTGCGGGCGCGCGAGTTATAGTTAGCTGAACTAACTATAACGGGGGAATTTCAATGGTTTTGTACAAGTGAAAAGTCCAGCTAACTATAACACCCCTGAAACCTATGGTTTTTTCAGTGAATTTCTGAGGTTTTTTAAATGCTAATTCCTAACTATAACGTGCCTGAAACCTATGGTTTTTTCTGTGAATTTCAAAGGTTTTTTAAATGCTAATTTCTAACTATGCCTACAGAGATAGGACATGTGAAGAAAGAAGAAAAAATGCACAGAAAGAAACAAAAGAAGTGCAGAAAGAAGCAACAGAAGTCCTCAAATACGAAGATAAGTGCAGGAAGAAGGATAACGTGCAGAAAGAACAAAAAGAAGAGCAGAAAGAAGCCTTGTTGCAAAATCATCCTGTACCCTCAACTTTTTCAGACGGATACTGGTGGAAACTGAGTCTGACTAACCAGTCCTAGAGCCAGTGCTATGTTAAAAGACACTTAGAATATAGTGAAAACACCTACATACACTAGGGAACATTATGCGTTGGGGTCCCCCTGTGATTAGCATGACCTCCTCTGTAAGCCCCTAGTGTATAATAGGGCATGGGGATTAAGACTACCTCTTAAAACAGGCCACAGGGCGTTTTTGCACACGTTAACTCAGGCCCCGTCCCCTCCCTTCACCACTGTGTAAACACGCCCTGTGTCCATTTTTAGTTGGGAGATTAAGTTCATTTGAATCCTGAGGGTCCCTAGGGTCCAACTAGCCCACTAGGTACCTCCAGTAAGTGCCACAGAGCTGCGTTGCAGAGAGGTGTAAAAAGTGGCACGGCCTGGACCACCTCTCTGCAATGCAGCTCAGTGGCGCTTACTGGAAGCACTTGGTGGGCTAGTTATCCCCCAGGGGCCCTCAGTATTGAAGGTAAATTATATCCCCAATTTAAAATGTGCCATAGTGCGTGTTTGCACACGTCACCTCAGGCCCCGTCCCCTCCCTTCACCACTGTGTAAACGCGCCCTGTGGCTGTTCTAAGTTGAGAGATTAAGTCCCCCTGAATCCTAAGGGTCCCTAGGGTCAAACTAGACCATTAGGTACCTCCAGTAAGCGCCACAGAGCTGCGTTGCAGAGAGGTGTAAAAAGGGGCTTGGCCTCAGAACACCTGGCTGCAGCGCAGCTCCCTGGCGCATACTGGAGATGCCTGTTGGGGGCGCGTTTGCAGAGTGCTGCACGGAGGGGGCATGGCCTCCGGCACGATGCCAGTTTTTTATTTATTTTAGTTTTTTAAGAAGGGGGGCTGTTTGGTTCCCCTTCTTATTCTAATTTATTGGCCCTGATGACCCCATCCCCCAGGGCCAGTCTCCTAATTATATTTTTTTGACCCCAAACCCCAGGGCCGGCCACTGTTTTTTATTATTTTAAAAAAATATATATTTATAGACACACCTAGGACATGCTGGACAAACCGTACGTACCTATCACCATGACGATTTGCGTGATATTCATTAAAAGGCGACTATGCATGCAATGAATTCACGTGGAATGTATTTACACCACTAGTGAAGCTCTGACATGTCTGATGCCCTACCGTGCCTAATCCTGGTAGACACCCTTGTCGTTTATTTATACAAACATGGGTAGCTATTGACGGGCACATTTAATACACATGCACACCAAGCCATTCAAGGGGGATTCGACAAAAATTCGACCAAAACTATGCAAGAAACCCCCCTCACGGTTAATAAAACACACATCCACTGCCGGATGTGTAATACTTTTTATTTTACTCTCTGGAAAGGGGACGAACATCACTTGAGAGTCACAGCGTGCTCCTGACAGAGCCCAATGCTGTGTTACACCCACCATTGCCTGCCTAGTGCCACACACCTCTGTGTTGTATTCCACTAGCTAGTGCATATGCTATGACACTCTCTAGCCCATGTGCACTGTAACACCACCCCGTGAATATGTCATGCCACACTTGTCTTCGCACGGGTTATATTGCCCCATCTAACGTGCCTTTCTCGATGCCTATGTTATAACGCACAGTGCTATGCCATACATATTACAATCTGGGATCCATATCTTTGTCACAGTGCATATGCAACGTTACACTCCCCAGCACATATTTTATATTACAACTTTAGAGACTAGTTAGGTTACACAACACTGCCCTGTGCATATTACACTCCAAGGCGCATATCGCATAGCACGCGCTAGTGCCTGTGCTATCTCGCGCTCTCCCATGAATCTGTCACTGCGCACAATGTATTGCATATTATATTTCACGCCCGGTTCATCTTATATCACACTTTTTGGTGCATAGTTTATACCATACACTATATCTAGTTTTCATTTTCAATCGTGCTCTCAGGACTATGTTCTATATAACACTGTGTTCACCTACCCTTTTCACGGGCATTACATTTTGCGATAGGGGGTGGAGGGTCAGGGGGTGTTTCTGCCAAGTGAGCCCGGAGTCACAGTCACAAACGTCCTCTTCTTCCTGAATAAAAGTGAGATTATGCTGCATACTTGTTCATATTTTAAGTAGTTCGCACAGACACAATGTTTTAAAAACAATAAAGTTCCTAATACCCGCCTTCTCTGAACAGTTAGCTTGCTGCCCCATCCCCTTCCTCCCTATCCTCTGTTGTGTGAATCCATGGACTAGCCTCCTCCCTCCTGCCATGCATGGTCTGATGTGCTGCCACTGCCCACAATTTAGTATGATGTACCAGTCCACTCCTCCTGCCCTCCATTGCCCAATTCTATGCCCCATCATTGACCTCCTGCTTAAACTCTGTGCTTAGCTTGCTGCCCCTATTCTCCTTCCCCCTGCCCTCCGATGTCTTTGTGCATGCCCTTGCTCCATCCTTTTTGCCCACCATGTCCCATGGACCTGCCACTCCTATCTACTCTGAGTGTTCTGTTGAGCTGCCACTCCCCTCCCACCTGCCTAGCATTGTCAGATGACTGTAACCTGTCCCTGCCACCTCCACCCTGCCTGTCCACATGCCATGCCCCTATCCTCTTCCTCCTGTCCTACATGGTCCATTGTACTGCCACACCCTTCTGCCCTCCCTGGTCTGTTGTGCTGCAACTGCTCCTCCTGCCTGCCCCGTGTGGTCTGTTGTGAGGTCCCTTTCCCTGAACTTTCTTGTCTGTGCACAGGTCCCGACCCTTCCTTCTATCCTCCATCGTCCTTTGTGCATGCCCCTCCACCCTCCTTCTTGCCCATCATAGCCATTGTGCTGCCACTAACCCTCCCACTTGCCATGCATGGTCTTCTGTGCTGCCATGGCCCCTCCCACCTTCCCTGTGTGGTCAGTTAGCTGCCCCTGACCCCCTCCCACCTTCCCTCCATGGTCTGTGTGTATGCCATCACAGTCTCACTGTTGCTCTTCATGGTGTGTCTTGCTTCTAGTGCCCATCCTGCCTGACCTCCATGGCTATCTTGCTGCTCCTGCCCTGCCCCCTTGCCCCCAGCCCTACTCCCTCCCTCCTGGCTTGTCTGTTCCATTGCAATGCCCCTGATCCGTCCCTCCTGCCCTTTATGGTCTGTTATACTGCAGCTTTCTCTCCTGTCTGTCCATTATGGTCAGCTAGCTACCATTGCCTCTTGCCCCTCTGTTCTCTGTTGTCCATGTGCATGGTCCTGTCCCCTCCCTCTTGCTTTCTATGGATTGTTGTGCTGCACTCCCGTCCTGCATGCCCTGTGTGGTGTATTGTGCTGCTGCAAACCCTGATGCCTGCCCTGCAGGGTCAGTTTGGTGCACCTCTCCATGTCCCTCCTGTCCTCTGTTATCCAAGTCCATGTCCCTATCCCATTTCCTTCCATGATCCAATGTACCATACTTGCGAACATTTTGAACTTGGTAAGAGGGAGATTTTGAAAAAAAACTGGGGTATTGATTTTCCCCTTTGAGTTACATTGAAAAAGAAGATATTGTAGACAGGAGACAGATCAAATAAAGCCCATTTGAGCTTAAAAACATTGGACGTTTCCTGGCTGAATCGGGTCTGTTGGCATGTATGGTTGTACTACCATTGCCTCTTCCTTCTGCCCACAATGGTCTATTACATTGCCACAGCCTTGAAGGAGGGTAGATTTTGTATCACAGGGGGCCCCTGGCCCGTTCTGTCCACACCTGAAGTATGAGACCCTTGTCCTTGCCCTGCCAGCTGCATTTGTAGGCCGTATTAAATTGACCGGCGGGTCCTGTGTTGCTATATAATTATCCTGAGACATCCTTACCACTCAGCCAGCATAAAACCCCTGTGTAGGCCCTTCTGTTCAATAATATGTAGGCCTCTTTGTTAAATTGACCATAGCTCTACAATTTTAGTGTATAGCAGTCTGAAGGCAGGTCTGCGAGGCCTTCTGATCCAAACTAGTAGCCCCCACCCTACCCGAGTGCTCCGTGCTCGGTATCAAAGTTCAACATCCCCCTGAAGCTGTCGACATACAGTAGGCTGCATCCTGGACTGGTACTTGCTTCCTGGGCAGGTTTCCCGCTTTTAAGGAAGTGGCAACCGCAGAGCGTCAAGTTAGGAGAACTGAGGAGATTTTATACATGAATATATTGAATTCCCGTACAATACCCATTATTTTCTGCTTGCTCTATGGAACTTACGATAAGCGATTGGCCTGAGAGACTGACCTTTTCACCCAGTCCATTGTCAGCATTAAGTGGGTAAATGACGAAATGTCTGGTAAAATCTGCAGACGCAGCTTTTGGGTAGCATACGTAGGTAGATGTAGCGTGCAAAGGAGCCCACAAAATGATATAAAAAGGGAGCACCCACAGATATCGACGGACTACCTCGCCGTCTGTATGTAGGTTAACAGGCAGTGCAGGTTTTCCCCAAGAGCTGGGAGCTCTTGTCTTCCTTTGCTTAAAATGTCTTGCTCTGCTTTGCTTGAAGTATCTTATTCTATTTTACCTATATGAAATGTCATGTTATGTTTAACCATTGTTCTCTTTACTTTTGCATTTAAAAGTTTTTGTATTGTAATTGCAGGAATGCTTGCTCTAAGAGTAAACGTGAGTGTTCCTAGGTAACATTTTCCTTGGTGTAACTTGTTTCTCATGATGCATTTATAGATGTGTTTTCTCTCTCTCTCTGTCAGTACATTAATTGAGATACAGAGAATATTATGACAGCTGTATGATTATCTGGATTCTATATTTTGTACTTTATGTCTCTATTCTGCGGTTTCTTTGAAGTTGCATCTTCTCATTAAACTGCCATTGTATTCTGCCTCCAATTCCATGTCTCATATGTCTGTTTTCTTCATTTTTGGAGCAAGCGTTCCTAGGCACCCCGGCTCAAATTAAGGTGCCCCTTTTGTCCCTGACTCACACTCCTGCTCAGTTCTGTGGTGGCTCCCAGGGATCTGGGGACCGCCCCTAGCTTCCTTGACCCGTAATAGATCTTCCCTCCAACAGCCTCTCTTGCAAGTCCTGTATTGTTGGTTTGTTGCCCCTGCCCCCCTTTCCACTGCCCTCCATAGTCTGTTGTGCTTCCACGGCCCTTCCTGCCTGCTCAGTGTGGTTAAATTGTTGCCTTTGCACCCTCCTACCTGCCTTCAATTTTCAGAGTCCGTGCCCCTGGCCTCTGCCTCTCAACAGTATCCTAATGAACAACTAGATTGCTAACATTCTATATTTATTACAAAAGTGTGGAACGCCTGACATCATCTTGATGTAATCAAAACTGTAATACCTAGAGCATTTCCTTTAGAAATTACATATATGAGAGGGTCTTATTGGCATCAAAATTATGGTTAGTGCTCTAAAAGACTAAAATAAGGACATATTTTCTGAGTTTTCAAATAGCGACAAAGCACTTTTAAATTATTTGTTATCTTTATGTTTTTTTATCCAGTTGACCACTTGATTAAATGTTGCACTTAGGGGAGATGATGTGGTGTTACTTCCAGAACTGCAGACTTTGCAACTGGGGAACCAGGTTGAAGTTTCTGCTTCAGCTCGACATTCTGTGATTCTGGTCAAATCACTTAGTCTCCCCATGTCTACAACTAAAATGAATTTGTTCTTGTGTGATGTAACCAATGCTCATGTAAAGCACTCCAATACCTGACAAGTCTGCACTATATAACACTGCAAAAACACAAAATAATAAGTGTTTTGCACACTTCTGTCATTGGGCTATATTTGGGCTACATCTGGGTGATTTTGGGCTACATTTGGGCTCTTTTGTCTCCGGTGGCCTTCTTGGGAGATTTATTTGTTATGAAGTTTCCTAATTTCCTCATGTACTGCAGTCTCCTCAGTAGGAAATGCTTTCAGTTTTTTACTTTGATTCCATCATGAAGGTATTCAGATATGTCACACATTTGCCATAAATTCTGAATGTTAGCACTCTAGTTGCTCATTAGATCACTGTAGTAAAACTACTGCACCATGGAAGTCTGCTCCTGGTATTAAAAGTGCATGTTTCAGTCTGCATGTCAGAATTTTTTAATGAAATAGAAGAGGATTTGAGAAGTCACTCAAAATGTGCCCTCATTTTCTTTCTTCAGCATTAATCATAATTTCTATGGCAAAATGAACCTCCTCATTGTGTTTCTTTTTAAATTAAATTTTTTAAGTGTTACCAGTTTATTCCAATCAAGATGGCTTCAGGTGTGCCTTACTTTTGTCATAATGAAGACAGTAAGCGCTCTAGTTGTTTTTAAGAACATTCTGGGACATTCTGTCATTGGGCTATACTTGGGCTACATCTGGGTGATATTTGGGCTACATTTGGGCTCTTTTGTCTCTGGTGGCCATCTTGGGAGACTTATTTGTTATGAAGTTTCCTAATTTCCTCATTTACTGCAGTCTCCTCAGTAGGAAATACTTTCAGTTTTTTACTTTGATTCCATCAAGAAGGCATTCAGATGTGTCACACATTTGCCATAAATTCAGAATGTTAGCACTCTTTTTGCTCATTAGATCACTGTAGTAAAGCTACTGCTCACCAGGGAAAACTGCTGCTGGTATTGAAAGTGCATGTTTCAGTCTGCATGTCAGAATGTTTTAATGAAATAGAAGAGGATTTGAGAAGTCACTCAAAATGTGCCCTAATTTTTCTTTCTGCAGCACTAATCATACTTTTTATGGAAAAATGAACCCCCTCATTTTGTTCCTTTTTAAATTAAGTGTTTTAAGAGTTACCACTTTAATCCAAGCAAGATGGCTTCAGGTGTGCCATACGTTTATCATAAGTAGGACTGTTAGCGCTCTAGTAGTTCTTTGGAACACTCTGGGAAGCTGCAGTAGAACACAAAGGAATCAACTGACAGTCTCTGCCCTTGTTGGATGTACATGTTTTACTGAGAATGTCAGACTTCATTCTCACATGACTGAGAAAGATAATGTGAATTTACAGAAAATAAGCTCTCAGTTTAGCCTATAGATCACCTTCCAAACCTCTGTGGTAAAAGCATGAGAAAATATTTTTCTCTCAATCATGATATCCCAGCAGAAGGCTTTTTCACATGGTGAAATCACCTTAGAACATACCACAATTCCTAAAATGAGTATGGTACCATCAACAAATGATTTATAATGTAACTAAAGTCTTAAAACCTTCTATTAACTGCAATGCTTTTTAATGAGGTGCTATCATGTATATTGGTCCCAAGATGGCTGCCAACACTTCTTGGATGAAGTGCTGACAGCCAATCAGATCTCAGGATGAGATGTGTGGTTAGGCTCCGCCCACATATATATATGCTTTTAAATGCTATTTTCTCAGGAAATACTGAACAGATTTACACCAGACCTGCAAAAGGCACTTCCTTGACCTTATGGCTACCTCTCTGCCAAATTTCAAGTAATTCTGTTCAGCCGTTCGGGCTGTAGCCGTGTCTAAAGGTCCTATGGAAAAATGCATGGGGAAAACGCGTTTTGGGACCCCCCTTTTTTCTCGGCCCCTGCTTGACGAATCCCTCCGAGACTTTCAGGGTAGGAGCGGAGCGTAGCGCCCCACCTATTTTGAAAATTTCGCGAGGATTCGTCGACCGGCGCCAAAGTTATTCCAAATAGAATGTTGCGGATTTCCTATGGAAACAGGGTCCTAACTATAACTACCTACTGGCGACCGCCAGTAGGTAATATAGATATATATATATTTACTGAAAAAACCATAGGTTTCACACATGTTATAGTTAGCTGGACATTTCACTCGTAAAAAAACAATGAAATTCCCCTGTTATAGTTAGTTCAGCTAACTATAACTCGCACGCCCGCAATCCACTGCTGATGACGTCACATATTACATCACTCATGACATGGTCAGTGACATCCCTCATGACATCACTGATGACATCTCAAATGACATCATCCATTGAGTATGTGTTTCTGAACAATTTTAATATGTTTAATATATATAGGGAAAGGCCTGTTGAAGAATGAATGGGTGTACAAGTGTGTAAATGGATGATTTTCTGTGGTGCGTAACTAACTCTATAAGTGAGTCATTAAATGTATCTTACTGCAGACTAGTGACTAAACTGTGTAAATGTCTGTATGTTTCTGTATGTTGGTGTATAAGTGGCTGCATGGTTTTGCGAATACCTATATGAGTGTCTATATGAGTTATTGATTGCTTGTCTCAGTATCTGTATGGGTTCCTGAGTGTTTGTGTGGGTAGGGTGTGTGTGACTCTATGCATAGATGTGTGAGTGGGTGATTCTATGGGTGCATGGTTTTAAGAGTGCATCTGTGATGGACTGTATGGTTGAGTGAGTGTATGTATGGGTGTGTTAGGGATTGAATGTATATCTCAGTGGTACATGTGTGACTAACTACATATGTGAAAGGCAGTATATATGTGTGTAAGAGTATATAAGTGGGTAGATGTGAGAGTGTGTGATTGTGAGAGTGACTGTATGGATGAGTGTGTGCTTGTATCAATGATTCTATTAGAGCGTAAGAATGTGGTACTATTTTTATGATTAAGTGAACTTGAGTGTGTATAACCGCATAGGTGAGTAAATGGGAGTGTAATTATTTGCATGACTGACTAGGTGTGAGAGTACCTCTATGGATGATTGGTGGTGTGTGAGTGTCTATATAGGTGTATAAATGCATATGATAGTCTTCTATGGAGTGACTGTAAGTATGAGTGACTGTACAGGTGAATGAGTGGAGGTGTATGTAGACCTAACAGTTAATAAGTGGGTATGTAGTTATTGGTATTGGAGTATTTATGGTTTTGAGAATGGAACTCTGAAATTTTCATTCGGTGTATCAAAGGTTATATTAGGGTGTGAGAAGATGTGGTAATTTATCACATGGATGACGTCATCATTGATGTCATCAGTGATGTTATTTGAGATGTCATCAGTGATGTCATGAGTGATGTCACTGACCATGTATTGACCATGTATTGAGTGATGTAATATGTGACGTCATCAACAGTGGATTGCGGGCACGCGAGTTATAGTTCGCTGAACTTACTATAACGGGGGAATTTCATTGGTTTTTTACGAGTGAAATGTCCAGCTAACTATAACATGTGTGAAACCTATGGTTTTTTCAGTGAATTTGCAAGGTTTTTTAAATGCTTATTCCTAACTATAACATGTGTGAAACCTATGGTTTTTTCAGTGAATTTGCAAGGTTTTTTAAATGCTAATTCCTAACTATAACGTGTGTGAAACCTATAGTTTTTTAAGTGAATTTCAAATGTATTTAAAATGCTAATTCCTAACTATAACGTGTGTGAAACCTATGGTTTTTTAAGTGAATTTGCAAGGTTTTTTAAATGCTAATTTATGAATGTATTATTATATTTTTTAAATATTTATTTTACAATAAGCTACCTATATAAATAGTTATAGATTAACTTTATCCTGTAATATGGAATGGCTCAGTTTTTTTTATTTTTTATTTGGATAGAGTTGAACAGCATAGTTAATATCTTCTATAAACTTATAAACACTTTTAAAAATGTTTTTTTTTTTAAGGGTTTTTGTCCGTGCGCCCATGCGTACGTGCTCTGTGTGCGCATGTGTACGTGCTCCACGTGCGAATGCGTACATCGTGCGTGCTCCGTACGCGAATGCGTGCGTGCTCCGTGCGCGTACGTGCATGCGCGCGTGCTCCGTATGCGCATGCGTGCGTGCTCCGTGCGCGTATGTGCATGCGCGCGTGCTCCGTACGCACATGCGTGCATGCTCCGTGCACGCACCGTGCACGCACCGTGCGCGCACGGCAAGTCATGTGATTTAGAAACAACACTTTTCATTGGTTTATAGTAGTTTCAGGTCATGTGATTAAGAAACAACACTTTTCATTGGTTTATAGTAGTTTCAGTTCCAGAAACTTCCAACACCACACCCACTCCCCTCATTATTACTTCTGATTCCCTGGGAGAAGGAGCTGAGCAGCTTTTCCAGTACTCCAGTACTTGAGAATGGCAGAGCAGCAGTCATCTTCTGGGAGTGAGCAGGAGACCCTTGTGAGACAGAGACAGAGGAAACAGAAAGACTCTTTTATATGGCAATTTTTTACATTTCCACAGGGGCAGAAGAAGGTGAATGCTCCAAAAGTCACCTGCACTCTTTGTGATCATGTCTTATCAAGAGGAGATCCTAAAAAGAAATACTCTTTTAGTATCTTCACTATGATCAGGCACGTTAGAGATGTACATCCTGTGGCTTATGCTCGAGCTGCTAGAGGAAACCCTCCAGCAGCTCAGCCGAGCACATCCGCAGCAGCTCAGCCGAGCACATCATCGGCAGCTCAGCCGAGCACTTCATCTGCGGCGGCAGCTTCACCTGCTTCTGTTCCTCTGGATATACACCCTCTAAGAGGGTGCATATACGGTGCAATGCGTGCAATGCTCTTCTCTCTTATGGGGACACCAGCATTCCCCTAATAGAGAGCAAGATACAGCAGCACACGTGCGGCACCCTATAATGTTTGCCATTTTTCTGTTCCTCTGTCCCTCTATTAACACAACGGCTCTTTTTAGAGCCACCTAACATCTAAACACTTAAATTTGATTTTTAATTCTATTTCTTTAATTTTTTTTCCGCTGTGCTCTGAGCGCACCTCGCGATTTTTAAAAAAAAAAATTAAATGTTTTTTTCACCCTTCATGGTCCTTCAGGGACCCCCTGACAAAAGCTAGGGGGTCAGGAACTCTGTACCCTGCCCCCTTTTCACGTTCTCCACCTTTCTTTTTCACTGTCACACACAAAATGGCGGACAACACTTCCTGATTTCGACCGATTCGAATGTTGACATGTAACCACCAATCAGAATTACACTCGCGCACGGTGCTCGCACGGTGCGCGGCTATAGATATTTATGTACTTTTAACTGCAATTTTCTCAGGAACTACTGAACAGATTGACACCATATATGCAAAAGGCACATCCCTGACCTGAGGACTACCTCTTTGCCAAATTTCTAGTAATTCTGTTCAGCCGTTCGGGCTGTACCTTCGACTAAAGGTCCTATGGGAAAATGCATGGGGAAAATGCGTTTTGGGACCCCTTTTTTTCTCAGCCCCCGCTTGACGAATCACGCCCCATTAGTTTTGAAAATTTCGCGAGGATCCGTCAACCGGCGCCAAAGTTATTCAAAATAGAATTTTCAGATTTCCTATGGAAACACGGTCCTAACTATAACTATAACTATCTACTGGCGACCGCCAGTAGATAATATATATATTACCTACTGGCCGTTGCCAGTAGGTAGTTATAGTTAGGATCTCGTTTCGGGTGGTTCGTAAAGCGGGGGCCGAGAAAAAAGTGGGTCCCAAAACGCGTTTTCCCCATGTTCATTTCCATAGGAAACTTTAGACAAAGCTACAGCCTGAACTGCTGAACGGAATTACACCAAATTACACCTGCCATAGCAAACTTTGCTTTGTTTCCTTGAAGCAAGAGCAGGGAAACCTGCTCTCGCTTCAATGAAGCAAAGCAGATGATTGCTTTGAGCAAGGGGAGCTGCATGTCAGCAGGACCCCTTGCTCAAAAGCAATGCCGGCTCCTGCAGGAGGCGGGGAGCTGGCAGGACCGTGGGGGCATGGGGGCTCCCCCCACCATCCCCATGGAGAGGCCAGGCCCCAGGGGATGGGGTCCACGGGGCCAGAAGTGATGTTATTTGAGATGTCATCAGTGATGTCACTGACCAAGTCATGAATGATGTAATATGTGACGTCATCAGCAGTGCATTGCGGGGGCGCGAGTTATAGTTAGCTGAACTAACTATAACGGCGGAATTTCTCTGGTTTTGTACAAGTGAAATGTCCAACTAATTATAATGTCCCCGAAACCTATGGTTTTTTCAGTGAATATATATATAGTTCCAACACTCGAGAAAAAGAGAGAGAGTAACAGTTCCCCTTTTAATCTCGAGTGTTACTGCTAGTACCACATGATTTTCTGGATTTTTTTTTTAACTCACTATTGATGTTCGCAGGATTTAAACACTGCACCATGACGCCAGTGTTGCAGTACTTACACATATTTTGCAGTAGACTTGTGGGAGATCATATTGCAGTCTTCTTTTGCATTGCAGCATGATAGCTCTACTATAGCACACATCCTATTGAACTGAGATCCGTTCATAAGCCTTTTGCCAAGCAGTACCACCGTCCCTTCTACATTGGTTTGGATCCAGTTCACTTTTCCATGGTAGGTTACTGTGTTTTAGGCACTGTGTATGTAGAAATGGTTCTCAAGCACAACGAATAGTGTTTAAGCCCCCGTCATGGTCCTAGAAGGCGCTAGGACTTTCTGTTTTTTGTACTGTGCCTTATTTTGACTGTTGAACTAGCCCTATTTGTGAATGAAGATAATATTTTTTAAGTGAAAGCTGCGGCCGGATATTGATTTTATTTTGTAGAACTACTGTGTCTTACTGTATATAAGGCGTCATGTAGCAAACTGTGACTGCTCATGAACATTTCTTTTAGAGAGTCAGGATTACAAAAGGAGTTCTTGTTTGTCCTCGTTGACAACAATAGTATACAGGGCTATGAGACCTCAGTTGCAAAAAGCAATACCCACCATGGATATCGGTCATTAACTATTGACTGCCTTTGGTCCAAAAGTATATATTTCTTATGGTCCATACCCACCTCCATAAACTGTGGGGGCTTGTTTAATTGTGCAGGGTGGCCCCAGTTGCCACACTGAATGGTCCAGGACACTTTTAAAGGAATAGATGGAGCAAGAGCCCCATTTGTCAATTATTCTTCGCCTCTCCCACCCAAAATCTAGCCAAGTTGATTTATTCTGGAGTGACTTTCAGTAGGGTCAGAATTTGAGTAGCCAACACAAGAGCGAGCTCACTGGCGCTTGAAGGGTGGGTGGGCTGACAGAGCTCAGAGAACACTACACTTTCTAACACGAACATGCATGTTACAGAGGGGTATGTATCTGTTCATGTGCCCACACCCATACATTGGCTGAATAAATCCATCTATGAAATGATCCTGTATCTTACTTAGCTAGACTAAATGTGCTTATTTAAAAATACAGAGAGAATTATGGAGAAATTGACAATCCATCTTCTAAGTGGTCCATTACCCTTAATTCCTTCACGCTGGAAACATGTTTTTGTTGAAACCTGTAGCAGAATACAATAGTCAGTAGACTGTAGATTATGTGGCAAATATGGTAATCCACATTATCCTAAAAATTCTACAGCTGCAAAGTCACCAAATTTAAGTGGCCCACGATTTTTACATCCATTTTATCCACTCCTTGCAACCATGTTGAAACATGTTGAAACAGCAAAAATGAGGAAATATTGCCCTTTAGTTAAAACAACAATAAAGTAATAGTAGTGAAAATATATGTGTCCTCCCGAACTGTTTTAGGAAACTTAAATTGTAGTGATTCTAACACATAGGTAGATAAAAAGAGAGAGATAGCCCAAATAGTTCCAGGGAACAGGGAACAGGGCTCTTGTAACCATTAAGCAAAGGAAAGGATCCCTGGAGTTAGCTCGCATACACACTTATTCTAAGCACATTCACTCTATAGGCACTATATTTCCTACTTAGCTCAAAAAACTATCAAGCACTGTTAATCATTAGCATGTCAATTAGACCCACACTGAAATGTAATGCTTGCACAAATGTATTTATTAAAAAAATTATTTTCTCAAATATGTATCCGTTAAAAGATCTCGACAGTTATCAGTTGATATACACAAAAACAATAACACCAATATACCCCAGCGAGATACTCTAGATGTAATTAGGAACACCTTAGAAACAACAGAAATTGGAGGAGCAAATAAGGAGTTCATTTTAAAATGTGTCTCAATTTTGCTCCTAAACAATATTTGCCTGTTTAAACAAGTTCTATATATCCAACAGAAAGGGACTAGCATGGGCGCGACCTGTGCGCCGAGCCTGGCGTGTATATACGTTAGTAAGTTTGAGGAGAAGCACATATATAATGAAATGTGCCCCTTCTATGAAAATATACGTAACTGGGTCCGTTTTATAGATGATATTTTTTTAATCTGGACGGGCCCAGAGGAAGAACTGGCAGAGTGCCTGGAATGGATACATTTAGGAGACAGGAATTTGAGGTTTACAGCTCAATACAGCAATAGTAGGGTCAACTTTCTGGACATTAGCATCAAAAATGAGGAAGGACAGTTGGCGGTGGAACTATTTTCAAAAGAAACAGATCATAATACACTATTACATTATAATAGTTATCATCCAAAAAGTCAGAAAGACAGTATACCATTCAGTGAATTTCTTCGATTACGAAGAAACTGCACTTCATTAGAAGATTTATATAAGCATGCTGAAGAGACCAAGAATAAATTCAGGGAAAGAGGCTATCCCAAGAAATTGATCAACCATTCCCTCAAAAGGGCGAGGTTTTATGATAGAGAAAGCCTGCTCATAAGTAAGAAGAAAAATGACAGCTTGGAAAAAATTGTTATGATAAGTCAGTTCTCCAATGCAAGTAACAGAGTAAAGAACGTCATTAACCGTAACTGGAAAATCTTAAACGATGGTGAAGATGTAAATCTGCCAAAACCTATGTTTGCTTACAGAAAAAATAAAAACCTACGCAACACTCTAGTGCATACCTATAGAGAGGATAGGGTGGAGACTTAACAAACTATTTTGGGCAATAGAGCTATGGGAAACCACAAATGTGGAAGTTGTAGTATTTGCGACCTATACCTAGTGACCAAATGTATCAGTCTCAATTCAGTAAAACATGAGATTAAAACACTAAATAGCTGTAGAAGCAAAAATATTGTGTACCTCATTCTCTGTCCGTGTGGACAGGGATATATAGGTGAGACAGGAAGAGAGCAACGACTAAGAATATGTGAACATAGGTCAGCGATCAATACGAACAAAGAAAATGCATGCCTGGTGAATCATTGGAAAGAAAAGGGCCACAATGTAAATCACATCAGATGGGTAGTATTGGAAAAGATCAAAACACAAAGGAGAATAGGGAATTGCACACAACGTAGAAAACATCAGGCGAAATGGTTTATGATTAAATTTGACACGATAAAAAACGATTTAAATAGTAAGGAGGACTGGGAGACCATTATTTAGAAATACAATTGAGGGAAATCCTTGAGAAAAAAAATTAGGAGGATTAAAAAGAAAGTTTTAACTGTATTAGAGGATAAAGACTACTAAGGGTAAACACACGACACAGGAACATGCCACTTAGAGTGTGATAATATGTAACAAAGATAACACACCCCTAAAACAAACAAAATAAGTATTTAGATAGAAGCGTATGAAAATATCTCCAATATGGCGGCCAAAAAGCATATGGGGAGGGTAGAGATTCCAACTCTAGATATGAGCCAGGACACCTAAATATGGCCGCAGGACGGCACAAGCTGTGACTTTAGAACCAATGAAGATGACTGTGCTCTGGTATTCATAGGTAATACTAATTAGAATAGATATATATTTGTCTGCTTAAAATGTCCGCCAGAGTTATATGTGAGAGTAAATAAGCCCTTGTGGGAGACCTTATGAGTAATATACATAGGTCCCTCTAAAATGGCCGCCAGACATGCGTGGTAGGGCGGAAATCATATCGGGACGAGATGAGGTTTGGTAAGAGATACCTGGACATAAATGGAGCAACGAGGTAAGTCATAGCATATCCACAGAAGAATATTAGAAGGAAAGACGCCGTATCGTTAAGGTAAGGTCGGAGGCGGACCTTTAAGTTTACCCCATTTTTGGTAAATAACGTGGAGCCGTACTTAAATAAATAGGGAAGCACGATGTGCGTGGCATGTACCGCGGAGCTAGATTTACCATTTGTAGGATAACTACGGAGTATATACTAAATTAAGGGCGTATATGTGTTTATAGGTGCTGACATACACTTGAGATCTTCGCAGCGGTCTGTAGTCAGGGCGTAAACTTATATAGGAAGGTAACACCTATTACCAACTAAAAGATTTAGATATAATTGAAAGAATTAAACAGAAACACTTCCAACGAGAAACAAACACTCTTCTCTATCTCTTTTTTTCATGTGCGCCCTTCACAGACCGCGGTAACTGTATAATATCCGGATAGACATATCAAAAATCTACGGGTCAATGAAGAGGATGGGGGCAGAATAAAACTCCCATATCATTGCAAATCCTTTATATAACTATAAGGAGGAAACATATCTTTTAAGGTAAGCCCTTATGAAAATTGGGGGCAGAGCGCGTATGATAACTCATGCTAAGCAGAAACTAAAATAAATAAGCACTTTATTGGGCTCATGTCTATACCTTCTGTCAATATATAGGCTTTTAACGGTGGGATCCGATCCGGGGAGCCCTGTATAATTTTTTTTTAAAAGGAAAAACGGTGATAAGTGGAACGAAAACAGAAAGGATTTGACATTTGAATAACAAACCTCGAGGTAAAAATGAGTAAAGTTTACTATGGAACAGTAGCTAATTAGGGACAAATTAACCATTTCTTTCTGTATTTTTCAGAATAGATCAAGTGATCGTAACCAGGTACGATAGGACAACAAGTAATCCTATCGAATGATTCAGCCCTACATTCTTGATGGTCAGTACAAGCCACATACTTCTTAATAGTTTATAAGTGTGAATGGAGTGTGTGGAGAAGGTAGCCCTTGCTCGATTTTTCTTTTTAAAAATGGAGGAGACTACGAAAAGTAAAGGGATAGGCACACTTTTTTTGAAACCCAATCTGAAATGTAGTGCGTATATGAGAGATGTATCCTGGACTGTAATGTGGTAGTTTTGCCCGTTGGTTTTAAGTACACAGATTCATTAATAATGAATGTATTTTAATTGAGGATATTATGGTATGGTGATATTTGGGATGATATTTGTTTCTTTCTTATATAGATACAATTGCTACAAAGTAGAAAAAAAGTAACCCTTTATCAGTTCCCGTCCTGAAGAAGGTGGTTCTGTGTCCACATAGACGAAATACCACCGAAACGCGTCGACGCTTGTGCTAACAAAGAATCCAAAAAAACGAGAGACTTTTAGATAAGAAAGACATTTTCTCACTAAAGATTCCCTACAAATTATGTATTGCATTTGGATCAAATGAGATTTTTAAATAGAAGACTATGATTGTATTCTTCTTTGGGTCACTGCTCTTGTGTGTTTCAATATGTTTTGACTAAAAGAAATTGTATTGTATGAATTGCGAATTTTTATTTAGTGTTATTGTTTTTGTGTATATCAACTGATTACTGTCGAGATCTTTTAACGGATACCTATTTGAGAAAATAATTTTATTAATAAATACATTTGTGTAAGCATTACATTTCAGTGTGTGTCTAATTGACATGCTAATGATTAACAGTGCTTGATAGTTTTTTGAGCTAAGTAGGAAATATAGTGCCTATAGAGTGAATGTGCTTAGAATAAGTGTGTATGCGAGCTAACTCCAGGGATCCTTTCCTTTGCTTAGTGATTCTAACACATCAACACTCATTAATGGCATTTTCATGAAAACACACACACTTCCTTGCATACCAATATCTTCCCATCTGTTTGAAGAAACAACATGTTGCCAAATGTTGACTATTCATGGGACCTGTAAAGTAATTTAAAATTGCTGCATGGATTTACAGTCTTTACAAGATGCAAATTAGGCCTACATGTCATTTGTGAAATAAAAACTATGGCATCTTAAGTATAACCTGGACCAAATGTAAACAAGCACTAGCTAAGCCATTGGGTTTTGCGTTTAAAAATCTGTGATAACCTATTGGCTTTTGCACTGCTTGCTTATTTCATATTTGCCATTCTTTATAGTCGGACATGTTGAAATAGTAAAGTTAAACAGTAGAAAATAGCCACCAGTGTGTTGCAAAGCATGCGTGCGCATGCAGCCATCTCAAATGAATTTGGGAACCATGCACATGCATGCATGTGCCTCCACTGGCTGTTTTACTTTAACCTTCCAGCATAGTCGGCCTCCATTTTAGTACAATAAAGGAAAAACAAAACTAGCCAATATGTCTGGTTGCAATATACTAATGTATGCCAAGATACATTAAGTCCGTTAAATCCAGAGCTGTGGTATTTGCCAATGCTTGTCAGTTGTGAAATATCACTAAAATCGATCAGATTTCTATGTAAAAGTTGTTAAAGTCAAGCCAAGAATAAACAGCAAATTCCTTTTTAGTGCCAACTTACTGCTGTAAGACAACATTGGCACTTATAAGGAAACATTGACATTTACACGGAAACATTTCAGTTTTGCTTTTTTGGGAAAACCTATTCTAGAGTGTAGATCAAGGATAATCAGTAAACAGCGTGGCCTGTTGGTAAGCCACTGTTTGGCAACTATGTGAAACTAAGTTTGTGCAATAAAACATTCAGACAATTCTTGCCTTTTGTATACTATGTTGAGAAAAATCATAATTTACAGTGAAAAGGAAGCATGAGGTGCCAGGATGCTATGCAAAAATGTGGACCTATTCTATGCATGCATGATATATATATATATATATATATATATATATATATATATATATATATATATATATATATATATATATATATATATATATTCTATGACTGCGGAACACATAGGTTGTTTCACCTTGGTTAAGCAAAGTGGCATTGTTGGTTAAGCTTAGGGTTCCGAGAAGTGGCAGACAGTATGAGGTGCGAATAATGTGATGTGTGCTCTCCTAAGCAACTGTGTTTTGGGAACTTTCTTACCATTGTAATCAGGGATCGGAAGAAGGAAAGGAGCATAACACTATCTCAAAAAGGACTCCTTGCCTCGCAGATTCTAACTTTATTAATGCTATGATAATGCGGTATCTGGCTTCCCCAGAAACACTTTTACACCCCCTCCAACTAGTGCAATCCAATCCTGTTTGACTTATCTCCCACTTGCCTAAATATTCATACAGCTACCCTATCCTTTAACTGCTTGGTTTGTTACCTATTGTTAGATATTGGGACTCACATTCGTAGGCATATTCACCCTGTCCAAGTAGGGACTGGAATCCTTGTCAGGGTAAGTAAGTTACACACCTAAATTTACCTGTGCTGATCCTCTGGTAGCTTGGCACAGAGCAGTCGGGCTAAGCATTAGAGGCAATGTGTAAAGTATTTGTGCACATGCTGGAAACAGTAAAACAGGGAAAACACCTCAAAAAGAGTCTGATTGAAATGGACCAAAGCGACAAAATTCCAATCAGTAGTTTTCAAGTTATGAATGCTTGAAGTATGGGTGTATATACAGTACTGAAAAAACATTTGTGATTAGAAGGGTTATGCTAGGCCAGGATACATTGAAAAAATTACCTCAGGGAATCCCCAGTGAAGTTTTCTCATAAGTTAATGATGAAGCAATGTGCCCACAAAGTGACTAGTGATTCACTTTTTATTGCTGGTAACTGAGACCGGTATACTCACACAGGTCTTGCCGCCTGCAAGGGAGTGCAGGACAACCACCAGCTTCCCACACGCACTGCTGCACACAATCCCTCACTGGCAGGGGGTGCAGATAATGTAGAAAAGTCCTGGCGTCAGTGCAGATGCATGAAGATTGGCTGACAGGGGTTGACAGGCCTAGTAGGCAGGGCCTGTGTTGTAGATTCTTCAAGGGGAGGAGTGGACACTGATGTTGAAGTGCAGCGTTGGTTTCCGCTTTACAAAAACAGCTGATGCAGGATAGTCAATGCCCACAACTCCATGTCAGGCATCACCTAGGAAAGGAATGTGGTGGTTTTCATTGGCGTGCAGTTCTGACGCACTCCTCCTGGTCAACACCCCACTGCAGATCAAGAAGGAAGAGTGGATCTTTGAAAAACGGAGCGCTGGTCATTGCAGAGCTCAATCAATCAATCAATAAATTTATAAAGCGCGCTACTCACCCGCAGGGTCTCAAGGCGCTAGGGGGGGGGGGGGCGTCCGCTACTGCTCGAAGAGCCAGGTCTTGAGCTGTTTCCTGAAGGAGAGATGGTTCTGGGTCAGACGTAGGTGGGTGGGGAGGGAGTTCCATGTCTTCGCCACCAGGTAGGAGAAGGATCTTCCTCCAGCAGTGGTCTTGCGGATGCGTGGGACAGTGGCGAGGGCGAGGCTGGCGGAGCGGAGCTGGCGGGTGGGCGTGTAGAATGTGAGGCGGTTGTTGAGGTATGTGGGGCCCATGTCGTGGAGGGCCTTGTGTGCATGGGTGAGGAGCCTGAACGTGATCCTCTTGCTGATGGGGAGCCAGTGCAGGTCTCTCAGCTGGGGAGAGATGTGGCTGAGGCGGGGGGTGTCCAGGATGAGTCGTGCAGAGGCGTTCTGTATGCGCTGGAGTCTTTTCTGTAGTTTGGCTGTGGTTCCGGCGTAGAGGGTGTTGCCGTAGTCCAGTCGGCTGGTGACGAGGGCCTGGGTGACCGTCTTCCTGGTGTCGGCGGGGATCCACCGGAAGATCTTTCAGAGCATGCACAGGGTGTTGAAGCAGGATGATGAGATGGCGTTGACTTGCTTGGTCATCGTGAGGGAGGAGTCCAGGATGAAGCCCAGGTTGCGTGCATGGTCCGTGGGCTTTGGAGCGGGGCCCAGGGTGGGGGGCCACCAGGAGTCGTCCCAGGCGGAGGGGGATGTTACCAGGATAAGGACTTCCGTCTTATCGGAGTATAGTTTCAGCCGGCTGAGCTTCATCCATTCTGCGACGTCTTTCATTCCTTCCTGGAGGTTGGCTCTGGCGGTGGCGGGGTCTTTGGTGAGGGAGAGGATCAGCTGGGTGTCGTCGGCGTAGGAGATGATGTTAAGGCTGTGTTGGCGTGCGATGGCTGCGAGGGGGCTCATGTAGACGTTGAAGAGGGTGGGGCTGAGCGAGGATCCTTGTGGGATGCCGCAGATGACTTCGGTGGCCGAGGATCGGAACGGGGGAAGACGGACTTTCTGGGTTCTCCCGGCAGGGAACGAGGTGATCCACTCTAAGGCTTTACCTCGGATTCCGATGTTGCTGAGGCGCTGTATCAGGGTGCGATGACATACGGTGTCGAAGGCTGCCGAGAGGTCCAGGAGGATGAGGGCGGCTGTTTCCCCGTTGTCGAGCAGGGACCTGATGTCGTCGGTGGCTGCGATGAGGGCGGTCTCGGTGCTGTGCTGTGGTTGGCTCGGAAGCCGGATTGCGAGGGGTCGAGAGATCCGTTAGTCTCGAGGAAGGCGGAGAGTTGCTTGTTGACGATCTTCTCAATGACTTTAGCCGGAAATGGGAGGAGCGAGATGGGTCGGAAGTTCTTGAGGTCCGTGGGGTCTGCGGTGGGTTTCTTAAGGAGGGCGCTGAGCTCTGCGTGTTTCCAGCTCTCTGGGAAGGTGGCGGATGCGAAGGAGTTGTTGATGATGTCCCGGAGTTGGGGTGCGATGACGGAGTCGGCTTTGTTGAAGATGTGGTGTGGGCAGGGGTCAGTAGGGGAGCTGGAGTGGATGGTGTTCATCGTGCGGGTGGTATCTTCGGTGCGGACCGTCGTCCAGGTCCGCAGGGTGGCGGGGGGGGCGCCGGTTCGGTGGTAGGGTGCGCTGTCTGTGCACCGAAGCTGTTGTGTATGTCAGCAATCTTGCGGTGAAAGAACGAGGCGAGTGAGTCGCAGAGGTTCTGCGAGGGGGTGATGTCGTTGTTGCAGGCGCTGGGGCTGGAGAGCTCTTTGACGATGCTGAAGAGGTCCTTGCTGTTGTCCGAGTTGTTGTCCAGTCGTACTTTGAATGTGGTCCTTTTGGTGGTGCGGATCAGTTGGTGGTGTTTGCGGGTGGCGTTCTTGAGGGCTGTCATGTTTTCTGTTGTTTGGTCGTGGCGCCAGGCTTTCTCGAGGGTGCGGCAGGTTTTCTTGGAGTTTTTTAGATAGTTGGTGAACCAGGAGGCTTTCTTGCTGCCATGTCTGCTGGGAGGGTTCTTCAGTGGTGCGAGGTCGTCGGCGCAGTTAGTGAGCCATTGTGTGCGGTTGCGGGCTGCTTCATTGGGGTCCTTCGTGTTGTTGGGGGGGTTCTGGCTGAGGGAGGTGGTGAGCTGGTTGGCGGTGATCTTGCTCCAGCTTCTGCGGGGAACCTGTTGAGGGTGGTGGTGGGTTGTGGTTCTCATAAAGTTGAAGTGGACGCAGCTGTGGTCTGTCCAGTGTAGTCCGGTGGAGTGGCTGAAGGAGATGTGCTTGCTGGAGGAGAAGATGGGGTCGAGCGTGTGGCCGGCGTAGTGGGTCGGGGTATTCACCAGTTGCTTGAGTCCGAGGTTGGCGAGGTTGTCTAGCAGGGTGGAGGTGTTGCTGTCATTGTTGTTTTCCAGGTGGAAGTTGAGGTCTCCTAGCAGGATGCAGTCTTAGGAGATGAGGGCGTGCCGGCTGACGAAGTCTGCGATGGCTTCGCTGAATTGTGTGCATGGTCCCGGGGGTCTGTAGATGAGGGTACCTCTGAGGGTGGTCTTGGGGTCGGTGTGTATCTGGAAGTGAAGGTGTTCGGCGCCGGTGAGGGTGTCTTCGGCGTTGGTCGTGATCCGGATGGTGTTCCTGTGGATGATGGCGATGCCTCCTCCGGCTTGGTTGATGCGGTCCTTCCGGGCGATCTTGTAGCCATCCGGGATGGCTATGGCGATGTCAGGTGCTGAGGAGGCGTTCATCCATGTCTCTGTGAGGAAGGCGACGTCTGGTGAGGTTGTGTCGAGCAGGTTCCAGAGTTCGATGGCGTGCCTGTGGACGGAGCGGGTGTTGAGCAGGATGCACTTGAGGTGCACTTGAGCTCAGCGGCAAAGTCAGATACGAAGCACTGCCCTATTGTAATATGAGCGCTGATCTTTGCAGAGCTCAGTTGCAGGACTCCTGGAAGGCAGAATCCAGCAGCAGTGAAGTTAAAAAAGTATTTGATCATCCTGAGACTTCTTGAACAGGAAACAAGCCATCTCAGGATGACGCCAGAAACCCCTTGGAGTTACATACGTCTTGGTAGAGGTTATAGAGAGCAGATCCAGTCCTTCTCGCTGCTAGGCAAGAGGTAGCAGACCAACACAGCAGAGCTAGTATCAAAGTGACAGTCCCCCCTACAGCACAGCAATCAGCAGGCAGTTGGCCAACACAGCAGAGCAGTTAGTAAAGTGGCAGTCCCTCTTGCAGTGCAGCTCCTCTTCTTGGCAGAATCTTCACAGGTCCCTAAACTGAACTGAGTATATGGTGTCCGAGGTCCAGTATTTATACCCATTTTAGCCTTCAAAGTAGCAAGACTTCAAAGGGGTATTTGAACCTCACAAAGTCCCTGCCCTTCTTTCCCTAGTTACAGATGCACTACGGGGAGGGAGATTATGCAGTTCTTTGTCTGAGGACAGGTTCAAGTGTCAGCTCCCTACTCTGAATATAGCTCAGGAAAACACATCAGCTTGGTGATGGGCCATCAGGATGTGAGTGGCACACTTCACCTCCCTTTGTGTGTGACTATCTAAAGTGAATGCACAAAGCTCAGCTGTCACCTTACCCAGACGTGTATTCAGAGACAGGCAGAGCACCACAGGCATAGAATAATTAAAGTAAGAAAATGCAAATTAAAATCCAACTTCACCATAAATTGGGATTTTAAATTGTGAGTCCTGAGACAGCAAACTCAAAATGTCTATTGTGTCCAAATTGGAAGTTACACTTAAAACATGTTTTAAGGTAGTCCCAATACTACCCTATTGGAGAGAAAGGCCTTGCAGTAGTGAAAAATGAGTTAAGAGTGTTTCACTACCACAACATGTAAAACGTGAAAGTACCTGTCCTTTTTAGATAAGCTGCACCCTGCCATGAGGGCTGCGTAGGGCCTACCTTAGGGGTGACTTGTGAAAAAAGGAAAGTTTGGGCCTGGCAAATAGGTTAGCTTGCCAGGTCAAAATGGCAGTTTAAAACTGCACATACAGGATCTGCAGACTCAGGCCTGAGCCATGTTTAAGGCAGTGGATTGTACAATCAGTGCTGCAAGCCCACTAGTAGCATATAATTTACAGACCCTGGACGCGTGTGGTTCACTTTACCAGGGACTTATGAGCAAATCAAATAAGCCAATTGTGTATAAACCAATTTTAACATGTTTTGAGTACTCAGCATATCCACTTTAACTCTGGTTAGCAGTGGCAAAGTGCCAAGAATCTTACAGACAGCAAACACGCAGTCAACAAAACAGGAGGTTAAAAGACAAAAGGTCAGGGGAAACCACACCAAGGGTGCCAGGTCTAACACCTAAAAAAAGCAGAGTTACCTTCAAGGCTATGGTGGTGGTGCATTGAGCTATATATGGCTAAATACCCAAAATGTCCCGACTTTTTATCTAAGAAGTTCAAATGCTATCCCACTAACTGTACCCTCTGTTCAACCATTCAGTATCGTATTTTCATTGCACGAACCCCCATACAGTTATTTACAGGGACAGAGCTTTCCCAATTTACCACTGACACGACCTACAACTCCTTTTCTATTCACCTATGAGCAGAATCAAGTTCCCTACAATTTAAAAAACATCTGAAACCATTCCTATTCTAGGCTTCACAACAGTCTTCTTCAGTCAAGTTAATGAGTTACTCTTTCCTAGTTCTATGAAGCTTTGATGAAAGAGCGCTTTACAAATACCCCTTCGTAGACCATAGACCAGTATTTTTCGGCCTGATTGAAACACTACTATTAAGGACAAAATGGAAAACTGTAGAAAAAGAAGGAGAAACTGGGATTCTTTGAGGTAGGGTGACCATTTAGAGGAATGACCATCCATAGCCATGCTCAGTAATAGTGGAATCCCTGTAACTCCATGTGAAAATGGAGAGGACAATCGTCATACAAAATAGTTTCCAGAAATGTGAGAGCATACAGACATTAATTTTATACAGAATGAGTCAGATAGGTATTCCCTCCTCAATTCTTTGAATCAGAGCAGGTGTTATTTTTTAAGTACGAATGCTTTGTTGGACATATTAGTAATTAAAACCATTTTGAATAACTAGCAAAGCAAGATAATTAGAGGTCAAATAATCAGTAATAGTGTTTAGACAAATATATTATAAAGTCTAGAAGTGTGAATAAAGCCACAATCTTAAGAGTTAATATTAAGTGGAAAAGGGTTCTGAAAAAGGGGTGGAAAGAGAATGAAAGAGGGAAGAGAAGGGAATGGAGAGGCTTCCTAACAGAAAGTTATGAAAATAATGAACCATATCATATATGTGGTTGTGAACAATTATCAAAGAGTAGGCCAAAACCAGAGTAGGTAAATACAATAAATTTAAGGACATTTAAAAATGTCATTCAAATGCAACTGTTAACTCACAAATGCAGAACTTAAGTTATTTAGAAATACATTAATAGGTGACCATACCTCTTCTGTAATTAAGGCTAAAAGCATGGGTGTTACATACACTCTATCCCGCCTTTGATTGAAGCAAACCATATACCACCAAGCCTCTTTATTGTTCATAGAATAATTTAACCAATCTTCAGTTAAACATCCAAGGAATAAATTAGTAATGTTTAAAGAAATATTAATCGCAAAACATTATTTGTTTCAATACGTGCTGCAAAAAGTAACACATTTGAGGGAAGGAAAAGAACATATCCATAAGGTTGCTGCCAACACACCTGCAAGAGCAGCGGTTATTATTACTACTAATGATTTTTTCATATTTCAACTATATTTAACAGTTCATGATATACATATAGTTTCTGTAGTGTTGCCAGCATGCAAAGATTTGTGCAACTTCAGAATTGTTTTTCAGATAATTCTCTAGGCCAACATAGATTAAGGTCTACCTCCCAAAGCAATTCTTTATTTGTTGTGGTCTAATTGCAATTCTGTATTTGTTATGGTCTAATTGCCTACTTGCTAACAAAACACTTTTACAGAAGTGAAGTTTCAGCGTTAGAGGACTGTACATTAAATAAATTACTGTTATTGGAGAGCTATAGGGGAATACCTTTTATGAAAGGATATGGGACGTTGAACTAATTTGAAACTCAGAAAAAGAAGGAAGGGATATTATTTTTCAAAAACTATGTCAACCTACATCATCCCCATGACTTCCAGTAAATTCATTGCTGATTTAAGCAAGTCTTCACGATATGTTGTTTCAAAGACCAAAAAGTGATGCAATATTTTATTAGCATTCTTAAAAATGGTAAGAGAAACATTCAATGCTTTGTCCTGACAGAAATATGTTATTGGAATTACAATGGGTTTAGGAAGGATTTTCGCAGTATCCACACACAAAGAGCATAAAGGGTATTCAGCATCTGGCTGGCCAGTTTGTTAACTGTCTCAGTTTTAAAAGAGGGAAATTAACTTCTTCATCTTGCTTTCTTGCCTTCAATTTAGAAAGTGACAATCTTGAGTTTTGTTTTTGTTCCATACAAATTTAGTTAAAAGCAAATCAATGTTCAAAATTAAAAGAGGGAATATTTATTGGTATCATGGGTTATAGCAAAAATAGGACTTAAAATGCTTTTAATCGACTTTAAACAATCTCACCAAGAAATAAACCAAACGTGAATTAGATATCACAAATTCAGATTTCTGATTTCTGCAAAACTTTATTTATTTTAACTGTGCAGAGCTGACAAGCATAACTTAAATTGAATGTTTAAAGTATTTAAAGTATTTATGAGGTATCGAAAAAGTAATAAAGTCAAAACACAACACAACAAAAATCCCAAACCAATTTTAAAAAATAAAGTACATTTTAATAAATGAAACAACACCAAAGCAACAAAAATACAATAGGGGAAAACGTAGTTTCACATTTTAAAATTTAAATGTGAAAATAGCAGCAAAAAGTTAAGCGCCAATTGTGGTCATCTAGATGAGTTTTCCGGATGCCTAGGCGTGAGTTAAGGCTGACAGCCAAGGAGTGCATGTCAGATACAGGAAACAGGTTCAACCCTGTCAGAATGGACAAGGTGATTATACATGATTGTTGGACATGACCCACGTACTATGTATCATGTATTTTGTAAATGCGGGCAAAAGAATATTTAGAGATGTGGTAGGTTTGATGTAGTAAAACTGCTCGTAGGCTAGGCTAATAAAGTGGTAGTGAATGTTGAGGCCTTCTTGTGACATATTCCCCTTTCCATGCCCGCTTTCAAGGTCCCCTTTCCACCCAAGCCTATACCTCTGCTGTCCATTTACTCTCCGTGATTTACAAATATCTTCATATGCCTGCATGCCTTGTTTCTGCTCAGGATAAAAGAAGCAACATTTTATTTATTTATAACAAGAGTATGAATACTTTCTCTGAAAATGTAACACATAAACGCAATATGTTTCTGACTGTGAATGCTCATCCAACACATGGTGGAATGCAGGCCACCCATCACATTATTTGCAGTGATTCACAGCTGTGCCTATACTTGGCTGGTTTGTTTTGCTCACAGCTCACAAAAATTGTCTTGCGCACATTTATGCTCAGACTGTTTTTCCGTATATTTATAATTTCATGATACTTTACAGCCTTGAAAAGCTCCCAGACCCTAGCACCATGACGGAGTGAAACACATGCTGGCTGTTGGTTCTAAAGACCCCTTTGTATAGTAATCTACATTTTACAAAGGAAGATCTAGGCGCGATTAAAAATATTCATTTTTTATCTTCACCTGGGAAATTGCTAGCAAAGTTCTCCAAAGTTATTTACACTTAATTTAATGGTGAAATCAATTATTTGAGAACTTAAGTGGATATGTAACTATATAAAAATAGTCTTTAGGCTCCTTGAGTCTGTTCTGTCTCTTATCACCTCCACATCTCTAATATGTATTCTTTCCTGTGAGTAAGGTAACCACCTGACATGTAGGTAAATTATGGGCAGTGACTGTAAAAATTCAAGACAAAGTGTCACAATTCAGGCCAAAATGTCAAATTTATGAAAATATCTGAGTAGGTCAAGCAACAGCATAAAATAGGTAGACAGCTGACACAAGTACAACTCAAAGTAATTTTATTGTTCTATGAATTATATAACACAAACCAATATTCAGCATATATTCATATGTAACAGGACTTATTTAAGGTTTAAAAAACTGACAATGTAAAGTGGAAACAGATCAACCCCAAAGAAAACATGTCTAGGAAACTCCAAAAATGTCCTTCCTTTGCAAGAGCCAGGAAAACAAATCCATAGAAGAACACCAAGAAGATTTTTTTTTCCAATGTTTCATAAATCTTGAGAGTGCTCTGCTTCCTGGAAATCTGAATTGATAGGGTAATCCCTGAATCTCTGAAGAACAATCTAAATCCTATATGCTCCTCCTTTCAATCTGCAAACCCACAGGGAGAGTTGTTTGAGAGAATTTGAAGGGAGGAGAGCAAATCTTAGCACAGATGGGTTCAAGGGAGATATCCACGAAGGGCATATGGCGAGAGGGCGTAGCACTGAAAACCAGGGCAGACAGTCCATGCCTGAACCACCACCAATACATCAACCTGCTCCCTCCTGATCATGGCTAGAATTCTGCTGATTAGAGCAAAGAGAAGATATGTGAAAAGAAGACCTAGGGGCCAACTGAAGCTCCTCAGATCTACCTTCCATGTCTGTTGACATGGAAGGAGAGAGCAGAACTTGGGAAGAAGAACATCTCAGGGAGAGGCATAAACATCCTGCCCTGGAGCCCCAAATCTTAAGACAATCTTCTGAAAGACCTGAAGACAGACAGAAATCATGACCACAACAACCACTGCCCTTTCCTGGTAGATATATTGCAGCCAGAGCCAAAAGATTCCTCTCTGCCTAGGCTCTGATCTGATCTGCCAGGACGGCAAGAAGAAGGGAACTGATCCGTCCTAAATGAATCAGAAAGGTCTGGACACCTGACTGTGCTTTCTAATCTGTACAGACGCTTCCTTGATCAAATGGCAACAAAGCCTTATAACCTGCTGCTAGCTCCTTTCAGTTTCATGACGTGGTGAACTGCGCAGTTGTTTGAAATCCCTGAGTTGATAGTTAATCCAGAGTTGATCCCCAACCCCACAAACTATCATTGGTTGTTATGGTCAGCGATAGGGGATAGTCCAACAGTACTTTCTTTTTGTTGTTTGATGGATTGAGCCACCACTTCAACTTTTGGAACTGTACTGTCAGAATTCTGAGATCTTGGATTCCAGTATGAAATAAGATGAGAAAACAGAGTGGAGCAGATGTCTCTGATCCGAAGGTACCAGACAAAGGGATGCCACCATGTCCCATTGTACTCTCAACCATTCTCTCACCAGCACATACTGAGATTGCAAAGAGAGTCCTGGGGTAATTCATTAACTAGTGCTGATGCTTGAGGGGTACAAAAACCCTCTTCAACTTTGTGTTGATCAGGGGACCTATAAATTGACATTTTTGAGACAAGAGTAGATTACATTTGTTGATATTGAGAATTAACGCATGATCCTCTAGACAGCTGTGATCCATTCTGCTTCTTGATTCTTAAGAAGGCATCTAAGTATGGGAAGACCAACAACCCCACAGAATGGAGGATGCCTACTAGAGGAGCCACAGTTTTAGTGAACACCCTTCCAGCAGAAGCAATGCAAAAGGGAGGATACAGAACTGAAAGTGCCGACTCACAGCAAAGAGTCGTAATTATGTCTGAGAAAGCATATGAAAAGAGATCTGAAAGTATGCATCCAAGAACTTTATGAGTGCTAAAAGGAGCCAGAGGAGATGAGAAGTAATATATTTTGCTAACACATCATCTCGCACTTCTCATGAGGAATAGAGAGATTAACCATATTGAGATGTAACATAGGGCAATTCACGTCTGTGTTTTTGTGCTTTAAAACATGAAATAATTACACCCATCTCCTTCCTTTTCTTTCAGAACCATAGTTTCTTTTTGTAATAGGTTGACTATCCCTAGTTTGAGACCATGGAATTTCTGTGGCGTGTGAGGAGTCGGAGTAGAGAGGAAGATATCTGGGGAAGGGAGGAAAACTCAATTTCATAGCTGTCTCTCACCAAATGAACAACTGAGGCGTCAGAGACTTTGTCCTCCCAAACAGAGAGAATCTCTACTACTTCACATAGTCATACGGTATGGTTAGGTAGGGGGTGAAGGCAATTGAGGGTTGTTTCTGGGACTTACTAGAGGAAGTACCACAGCCTCATCCTCCTCCCACAAAAGGGCTGGTTCAAATCCTTAGAAGCATAGGGCTGACCAAAAGCTCGCTTGAACCCAAAACCTCTAACCCTGAAAGAAATTTGGATCGGGTTAGAAGCTTGCAATACTCAACCGATTTGTTTAAGAGTTCCTCAAGCTGAGGACCAAAAAGCTTTGATCATTAAATGGCAGATGACTTAAGAGAGTCTTCTGAGAATGTTCTACTCTCCATGAGTGCATACAAATATGGCACCCAGCTGATATGATAGACACAGACGCTGCAGCTGCTGCCAATAAAGAATCAAAGGTTACATTGGAAATAAAACAAACTTGTTCCATAATTGACAGCTGTATGTTCACATTTCTCTTTGCTGGTGCTCCTCTGACAAAGCATGAAAATCATAAAGAAAAGACTGGATGTTGTATGTCGCAGAGGTACTTGCCCTGATTGCAAAATTCGATGCAGAATATGCTCTCTCAACCACACTGTTCATCTTTGTTTCCACCTGGGCTGAAGGGAAAGCATCCTCTGAGATGATCGATCCACTAAATGCTAGGCCATTCATTAAAGAATCAACCTTGATATTGGAAGGCAACTCCTCTTGGAAGTTTCGAAGAGGATATTTTGTAGTAAGAAATCACGGAAATCCAGATTTGTTGACTTCCGGCCATTCCCTGAATATCAGACCTCTGACTGCCTTATGTATTGGTTGAGCTTCTGGCTTTTTCCTTCTATAGTGGGAGAAAAAGTCCTCTTCCTCTGGCGAGGGCACAGAAGCAGGGGATGCCAGGTTGTCTATAAAGTTGGTTAGTACCTCTTTTAACTCCGACCCTTTTATATATCTTCCCCTTCTATGACCCATCCGAGTTTGTATCTGGCTGAGGAATTTTAGCAGGAGGCTGGCCTATCCTTGTCGCAAATGCAGACTCCACTTCCTTATGAATCATCAGCAGGAGCATATCTAAATCTACCCCAGGATTTTCCATTGTGCTGGAATCAGTTCAGGAACATTTCTCTGTTTGGCAGATTGCTAATCCTCCATCACTCCTCACTTACTAAAGCCATGATGGAAGGGAAAGCCGATGTTTAAATATTACCAGAATCAGCAGTCTGCACTTCCTGTGCTCTGCAACAGAGAAGCACGAATGAAGCAATGGACGTGAGACCAGTGCCATCTTGAAACCAGATGGAGCAGTCTCACGGTTCACCGTTACACACCGTAGGAGAAATCACTGAAAATCAGTGGAATGAAGGCAGTGTCTAACTACAAATCGCTCTACAGATGAGGTAGTCTTCCAGTCACTAAAAATAGGTAATCAGCATGACCATTCACAAACTAAACACAGCGTCAGCCTCTAGAGCAGGCTGGCACTCAACCTAATGTAAACACAAACAGCATTCATTAGAACTCAAGAAATAAAAGAGCACTTAATTCATATCAGGACAATTAGTGATGTGTTTCACTCAAAAGAAAAAAAACCAGGAAGATCCATTGTTGAAGCCCAACTTATACATGTCATGTGGCAGGCATTTTCTGGTGGGGGCCATCTTTAGCTGGGAATTTTCTAATTTTACTTTTACGGATGAATTCTGGGATGGTACACAAAGTGCTCACTTGTTAGGATTGTGACGAGCACGACAGACAAGATAGATAATGAAGAATTTTAAGCCGACTTCCAATCTGCACTATTTGTAGGAATGGGCGGAACTCTCGTAATTTGACACTGAGGAATTCTGCTGAGTTCTGCCAACATGTGGAAATAGGCACACTGCTTGTGATGTGATTTACCGACGGTAGTGCATTCTGCGCTGAAACAATCAGCACGAACTGCACCACACACCGTGCGTCAGAGGGCACAGCTACTTTAGCTGATTTTGCTGCCGCTCGAGTAGATTTTCTACTCGAACTGCAGCCTTCTGATCATGAACACCTGTGAACGCCCGCTTAAAAAGAATCTCACCACATGTCCTTATAGTGACTGAAAATTGAGCTTGAGGATGACAAATACCACTCACGCTCACCAACTTACCATTCCGCCACACAACGATTTTCAGAATTTGGCCGCAGTTATGCATTAATCACCAACGTCCTCCAATTCTATGGGAGGAACGGAATATTCTTTTCACCCCTAGCTATTTGCTCTACTCCTTAATTAGCCAGCAGAGACTCTGTAGTAGATGGTAGCTTCAAGGTATTATACTAGAGGAAATGCCTGTGTAAGAATTTGGGTTTCTGGTTGAAGGGGAATGAAACCATTCTCAAACAGCAACCACAATTCTTCTCAGGGTGAAGTCACAACCAAATCCTAAATTAATCTCTGCCAACCCTTGGTTTGCTTGCCACAGAGCAGTCAGGATTAACTCAGAGGCAATGTGTAAAGTATTTGTACAACATTTCAAACAGAAACACAGTGACAGGATCTCAGACCGTAGTAATACATTTTATAAGGTTTTAGTGAAAATAGTACCAAAAAGCACAAAGTGTCAATTCACTATACCTGGTCATGATGGACCAGGTCAAAGTCACACTTTCAGGCCAATAGTGATTAAGGGCAGGTTAGGCCCATTGAAGTCTACGTTCTCAAGTCTGTGTCACAAGCCTCTTTTGCGTTGAAGGGGGCGCAAGGAGCCGGGAGAGAGTCACAGGAGGTTGTAAGTGTAGGAGGCGTTTCTGGAGCTTCACATTGGAGGTCCCTGCTAGTGGTCGATGCTGGAGCGAGAAACGTCCGGCTGATTGAGGTTCACGCTGAATCATGGTGCGATCGGTGAGGTCTCAGTGCAAACGTTCCTGTTTGTGGTCACGGAGAGCCCAGAAGCTTTAATTCAGCTCCCTTGTGCCACACTAAGAGTCCAGGACCTCAAGGTCAACACTTGGGGGTTAGGAACTCACTACAGCTGGGTCCATGAGCTGATACAGGATGTTGGGGAGTCTTTTATGTCCCCATGCCCCAGATCTTGAGGCCAGCAGGCTAGTCTTCAAGTCAATGTGGTGTCTTGGATTCAAAGATGAAGTTGCAGGTCCCGTTCTTCTCACCCAGGCAAAAGGGCAGCATGCAGCAGTCAGCACAGCAAGGATGTAGAACAGCAAGGCAGTACTCCAGCAGGGCAGAAGTCTAGCAGAGTGGTAGTCCTTCAGCAGCTTAGCAGTTGTTCTACCTGGCAGAGTATCAGCAGATCCAGAAGTGTACTGAAGTGGCGGTGTCTGAGGTCCAGTATTTATGCCCAGTTGTGCCTTTGAAGTGGGGGAGAAGCTTCTAGACATTTCCCTCTGAATTCCCTATGCTTTCTATCTTCCCTCTCTTGGCTGCAGACTAAGTACAGGGGGTAATGCTCCGCTTTGTGTGGAGGCAAGACTTAGCCTATTCAAGTGTAACTGGGGCTGTGCCCAGCTCCTTGTTCCAATCCTGCCAGTGATGGCCCATCTAGGCACATATGAGCTCTCTATTGTGTGGCTTTCCAGGAGGAATACACAAAGCCTAACTGTCAACTATACCCAGTCATGTGATCAGATACAGTCCACAGGCTCTAAATGGGTAAGGCAGGAAAATGCCAACTTTCTAAAAGTGTCATTTTCAAAATTGTAATTTAAAATCTGACTGCTAGAATTTTAAAATCCAATTCCAGAGACTTCAAACATTAACTGGTTACCTGTTCCCATCTGGAATAATACTTATAAAATATAATAAGGTAACTCCAATGTTACCCTACTTGAGAGGTAGGCCTTGCAGTAGTGAAAAACAAATGTAATAGGACATGTAAAACTTAAGAGCACATGTACAACTTTCTAAATATGTTTAACCCCACCCTTTGAGCTGTCCAGGGTCTACTCTATGGGTGAATTGTATGTATTAAAAAGGAAGGTTTGTCCCTGGCAAAAGGTTTATTTTGCCAGGTCATAATGGCAGTTTAAATCTGCATGCATATGCTGCAATGGGTGGCTACACATAGGTGGGTCACACAATCAGTGTTGCAGGCCCATTCGTAACATTCAATTTACAGGCACCAAGCAAATGTAGTGCCACTTTACTAGGGACTTATAGAAAATTAAATATGTCAATTGTGTATGAGCCACTGCTACCATGTTTTAAGGAGTGACCAAGAGCACTTGAGCACTGATTAGTAGTGATAAAGCATGCAGAGTCCTAAGGCCAGCACAAATGAGATCAACACAAATGGACGAGGTAGGCAAAGATTGGGGGAAGACCACTCTAAGGCTGACAGGTCTAACAGCCAGATTTCAGAATGATATAATATCATCTGTTTTGTTGAATCCTTATCCCTCCACTTGAGTACTTTCATTTAACTGCATGAGTGACTACTTTAAAATGTAGCCCTCACTGTCACTACTGCCTCTCTCTCATGTGACATTCTGTGTAATGTGGTAAGTCTCTATGGGTTGGCACCAGTCGCGGTTCCTGGAGGGAGTGCTGCGGGGCGGTGGGGCTGGCCGGGCGAGGGGCAGGATGGGGCTAGTAAACAGAGTTAAGTATATAAATAAATAAATAAAACAAATTACATTGAGCGAGCTGCAACGCCATTAAAAAAACTACTCCTCTCTGATCAGGAATTACTGCTTAAAAGTGTATTAAGGAATTCCCAATGCTGGCCTGGGGGTGGGGGTAGGCGTCACAGTGGTGAAAAGCAAAATTGGCTATTTGTCACGACCAGGACATGCAAAACGTATGAGTACACGTCCTACCTTTTAATTACACGGCACACTGCCATTAGGGTTAGATAGGGCCTATCTTAGGGGTGACTTATATGCAATAAAAGTGGAGTTTAATGCTAGGCAAGAAGTTTTAAAAGCCAAGTCGAAGTGGCAGGAAACTGCAAACACAGACACTGCAGTGGCAGACCTGAGAAGGGTTTAAAGGCTACTTCCGTGGGTAGTAGCATTTAAAATATAGGCCCTGGCAGAGGTATAACACAGGCCCCCGCAGCCCCCATACTCCAAGGGCCCCCTTAATGCAGTAACGTACACAGTACTGCTCGTACAACGCTTGCTGAAAGCAGGGTCCATGATGTCCGTCTGGACTCACCGGCATTGCTGTCTTGCCTAAATTGTGCTTGCATACCTGCTACAGGATGCGTGGAGCGCAGCTGCGTGAGTGGTCTTCGCGTCAGGGTGGGGCATAGGGTGGGCTGGGCAGGGCTCAGTGGTTTTAACTGCACGTGACTTGAGGCGGATGGTCAGGTCTGTCCTAGGCCTGACTGAGAGGGACTGTGAGGCCACAATTTAAACATTTCTGGTGGCTGCAGTCTTCTGCCGCCTGCCTGTGCCTCCCACCGATGCTGAGGGCATCAGGAGAGTCGGAGTTTGTCTTTGAGACATGGGCGCCAACATAGGCCTCCACAGCCCCACACTGCAGCCTCCAAGGCCCCCGTCAATCCAGTAGCGCACAGTCAAGGGCCCCCCTCACAACTACACTGAGCAGGTAATGACCACACTAGCTGACAGTGACAGCAGGGTCCGTGAGTGACATCTGTCTGGGGACCTGCTCGCTGCTTCACAATTTAAATGGTGAATGCGTACTTGCTACATGGTGCATGGCTGCGGTGCGCAGCTGCATGGTCTCACTCTTTCGCCTCAGTCAGGGTGGGGCAGCATAGGCTAGCATAGGTTGGGGCAGTGCTGGTACAGTGATGCAGAGCAGTGTGCAATTAAAACTGTATGTGAGCGAGGCAGCTGGGGGGTCCGTGAGGCCCTGAGAGGGATCGTGAGTTGAGGCCATAACAAGACATGGGTGCCAACATAGGGCTCCGGAGACCCTGCGCTTCAGCCTCCAGGGCCCCCCTCAGTGCAGTAGCGCACCTTCCAGGGCCCCCCTCACTACTACACTGTACAGGTAATGACTACACTCGCCAACAGTGACAGCAGGGTCCATGAGTGACATGCGTCTGAGGACCCGCTTGCAGCCTCGCAATTTAAATGGTGCATGCGTACTGGCTACATGGTGCCCAGCCGCAGTGTGCAGCTGCATGGCCTTACTCTTCAGCCTCAGTCAGGGTGGGGCAGTATAGGCTAGCAAAGGTTGGGGCAGGGCTGGTACAGTGATGCGGAGCAGTGTGCAATTAAAACTGCATGTGAGCGAGGCGGCCGGTGGGTCTGAGAGGCCCTGAGAGGGACCATGAGCTCAGTGCATAATTTAATAATTACTAGCCTCACCCCCATATGCCTACTTAAGTTGGAGTCTGTCTTGGAGATATGGGCACCAAAATAGGCCTCCACAGACCCCTGAGCTCCAGCCTCCAGGCCCCCCTCAGCGCAGTAGTGCACACTCCAGGGCCCCCTCACTATTACACTGAGCAGGTAATGACCACACTCGCTGACAGTGACAGGAGGGTCCGTGACTGACATCTGTCTTGGAAGCCGCTGACCCCTTGCAATTTAAATGGGGTGTGTGTACTGGCTACAATAGTGAGCGGGCGAGGTGCACATTTGCATGGTCTTACTCTTCAGCCTCAGTCAGGGTGGGGAGCACAGGCAAGCATAGGTTGGGGCAGGTATGGTACAGTGATGCGCAGCAGTGCGCAATTAAAACAGAATGTTAGAGAGGCGGCGGGTGGCTCCAAGAAGCCCTGAGAGGGACCGTGAGCTGAGGCCATCATTTAAAAATTGTTAGCCGTGTCCCTTATGTGCCTGCCAAAACTGCAGGCCTCAGCCCTCAGGTCAGGTGAGTCAGAGTCTCAGTCAGAGACAGAGTGAGACCGACGGACGAGACGAGTATTAGTCCCTCACTATTTATTTTGTGTCCCAGTTGGAATGTTCTCTACTTCTTTGTGGTGGGGCCGCTTTAATTTAGGGCCCCTGGCCTGCTTGCATACTGAGACTCGAGACACACAGCCACATTTTATAAACCTTATCCTTCCTTCTCGATATTGGGAATAAATACATTTATGAATCTGCATGCAGCCCTGCAAACGAGGGCATTGGTTTAATTGATAATGATTCTTTAAAGGAGGGTCCAGTTAGTGAGTGCGGTTGCTACAAGGGAGAGAGGGTGTGTTGTGTTGGCTGCACTGCTGCTTTTTTTTAGGGTTGCTGGCCAGACTGCTAGCTCAATCAGAAGGTCGCCATCCTCAGTATATGTCTTTTGTGCATTTGAGGGGTCGGGGGGCTTGCTTGGTTGCACAGGCCTGTTTTATGGGAATTGGGTGTATGGAAACAAATTGAAAGGGCCTTCTTTACTTCCCCCAGATCACGTTTGCTGCCTTAAGCTGCCATTACTGAATGGAAGATTGTTGCACCATTAAGGGCCGATGCCATCCAGAGACATTTTAAGGCATGGGCAAAGTGGGCTCTGGCCCAGGACCCCAGACTTTCAGGGGGCCCCCTGATAGAACCAGTTCTTTCTTACCCTGATGGTATTGAATGATTCTTCAACACATTATTTTAAATACCACTTTCCTTTGTTTTATTTTCAATATCAGTGATATGTGTGTCTATTACAAACATTTTGTAGAGAAATGTTGTGTTTATGTTTCATGCAACATCCATAAAATAGTTTATTTTAGATCAAATCAGAACCTCACATATCAGAAATGGGAGAGTGTCACAGAGATTATTTGCAATATTATTAGCGAGCAGCTGCTGTGTTTTAATATTGAAAACACACATCACTATCCCTGAATATTACATGGAAGCACATTTAGAATTTATACAAGTGTGTCTGTGCACTGTCAGTGATTCGGCCAGAGAGGGCATCAAAAGAATGAAATAGAATCGTAAATTCAAAACTGTTCCTCACAGGGACCCCCAAAATATGCCTGTACCTCAAAATCCTTAAGATGTCACTGGTACCATCTGTGAATGTGATGGCCCTAATCACCACATGTGCTGGCACGTCTAGGCCCATGGAAAATACATTATGTGTACAAAGTTCCGCAAAAAAATAAATTGCAGCAAAGGTACAGAATGTTTAAACTCTGCATAAAAGTTTCTGAGGTTATAGAAAATGCTACAGGCATGTCACTTTGTATTACAAGTGTTCTGTCATCACATTCCTTGTGAAGAATTACAGTAGTAAAAGAGTGTCATGATGCAGAAAAGAACACTACATCTAAATGTTCTTCATCCACACAGCTCTGGGTAAATAGAGGTTGACAAATTCTGAATTGCCTGAAATTCACAGAATTCAGAGTTGGTTGAGCCCACAGAGCCTTTTTCAGTTGTGAACTTGTGGTTGTGGGTGTGTGACATGGGGAGTGCAGTCTGGCATTTAATGTGTACTATAATACTCTGTGGATATGTACGCGCTACAACCTTTAGTTGAAAAAATCTGTTGATCAATAGTTGATGCTTAGTGTGCTCCTGGGGTAACGTATTCCATTCAAAACGTTATGTAATAGAATCTGGTGTCCGCACATCTAGTCAAGAGATGTGTCCCCCTGGGCACTACTTCTGTCCTGGTAACAGGCTCCTCAGGTTATGGATAAACAAAATTGAATAATGAAAAATTTTCAATGATGAAAAATGTTATAATACTCTAACATAACCATTTAAGAGAAATTAGTAGTAGTCAAAAGTACAAACACTATTGATTGCACTAACTTCCTCTTTCGTAGACTGCCTAATATCAAAATGGTAAATATTCTTCTGGCTTCATGTCATCAAGAATGGCACAACAAGATGAGTACTGAGCAGCATAACAAAGTTTAAATTATAATATAATGCATGTCTTTTTTTAAACGTATTAATCATTCACATGAGAGATAATCATTTCCCTCTCTCACGTTATTTACCAGAAAACATGTGAAAAATAAATGTTATGATCTTGGGTTCTCTTGCAGAGAGTAACAGAATTTAAATAATGTTAGCCCAGCACCGTGTCCTGGAATCCTGAAGTCAAGTGGGTGGTAATGATGGAACACAACACTGTCGGCTTCCTTAAATTTGAAATAAACACCAGGCATTTTTCTCAGCAGTTGGCATTAATGATGACAATCAGTTCCGTAGAGCTGCTGGTTGCTGCCAGTTATTTGGGGTTTTCAGAGCTCCCTCTGTCATAGTATCCTCCTAATAGCTAATACTTCTCGAGATTGAGAGGGTCAGAATGAATCATGCGGTGTGCTTCTCTCCTCCACTCGCCATTATCATTATGTTCACTTTCAAGGAGGCGTTAAAGAGCTTCTAATTCCATCGAAGTGTCTCCTGCCTGCAAACGCAGTAAAGATGGAGAGAGTTAAAAACATTATTTTGTGTAGGAAAGCCTGAGCCATCTTCATCTGTCTTCTACAGTTTGTAATCCAGATATTCCTTTAGGAGGCAGTGTTAAGAACAACTTGCACTTTGCACGACTTTGCCTCAAGGGGGTGACTATGGTTACTTTTTATTCTACTTGCTGTGTAATTTATGGTGTAGCTTGCACTTGCCTGTAATAGTATACCATAAATCTTGTAATAAGCATTTGCTTACACTACAGAAATGATCAATTCAAACAGATAAACATCTGCATCAATGTTCTGAAGCATTCAAACAGTTTTCATCCTCAGCCTTTTTTGCCTGCCTGTTTCGTCCTGTTTACTTTTAAAGACATAATGGTAGAAATTGAATTTGCTTCCTCAGTTCATATTTTCATCATGCACAATCCTCGCAAGTGTGTGCCATGCAAATAATTACCCTTTTGGATTTCGCAGGATACTGAGTTATATCATGTGTACTCCTCATGTATATTGTCAGTCGAGTCTATGAAATTGCAGGTTTTGTTTTGTCTTTCAAAGTTTCAAGTCATTTTCCATTAATGTAAGTTCTAATTCAGACTCGACATAGCTGTTCTTTATTCTTCAGCGATAGGTAGTTCCTAAGACAATAGAACCACTCCTTGGCATTGTTATGATTGCTGTCTCAGTTAAATAATCTGCTCTTGACAATAATGTTACAAATGGGGTAGTTTATATGTTTAGAGTGTTTCCCACTTTTGTATTAAATAGAACTTTGAGCATGACAATATAGAGGCATGTCATTAAATGTTGGAGGTTTCAAATCAAAATATACAAAGTGGTAGGTGGTGGATCAAGCTGCTAGGGGATGGAGACCCTCCATGTGCCTTACAGGGGGGCTCCTTCAAGTCTCATTACGCCACTGGGCCCTGGGTACATTGAATACCATTTTACAAAGGGCTTACCAGTACAACAAATATGCCAATCAGGTATACACCATTGTCATCATGTTTAGGGGAGAATCGCATGCACTTTAGCATTGGTTAGCAGAGGTAAAGTGCTCCAAGTCTTATGGCCAACAAAAGGAATCAGCAAAACGTGGAGGCAAAAGCCAAAAAGGTCCAGAGGAAGACCACCATAAGGATGCCAGGTTTAACAGAGTCTACATTTTATTCCTCCTTTTTTTAACAATTTTTTTTATCAAGCAGTTCATTAAGAACAGAAGCTCTACCCCCAGCCTGCTATGTGTTAGTAATCACCCCCTCTCCACCCCTTACTTGGCCGTTTGTGCTCTGTTACTGTTTCCATGGACCACCTATCTTTCCAAGTTTATGCTGGCAGCCTCGGGAGCAGTATGTTGCCTGTTCAGCTGCAGGCCCCAGTCCAGGTCCTCCTTTCAGTCTCTGGTCGCAGGGGGCCTGTCTGCACCTCATTGCCTGGCTACATTGTGTTTTGCCACCCCTGCAGCCATGTTGAGCCAAGTATTTACTTGACTGGGCCATTTCTCTTCCACCGACACTCCCAACAACAGGTATTTGGCCTCAAGCAGCACAGGTAGGCCTGTCACCTTCCTCATTGTTTCAATTATTTCAGTCCAAATTTTTGGATATGTGGACAGGTCCAATGTGTGTGATAGAACATGCCCACACCACTACAACCCCTGAGGCACACGGCTGAGTCAATACAAGCCATCTTGAACACTCTTCACCTAGAGAGGTAGGACCTATGCAGTATCTGTAGCTGCACCAGGTGAAACCGAGCCCTTGTAGCAATCTCTCTGGGGCTCTGCAATGCCATTGTTCCACTGCTCGTCGTCTAGGGGCCCCAAAACTACCATCCAGGTCTCTCTAAGCAAGGCAAGACAGTCCAACATATTATTTATAATCTTCCTGTACATCAGGGAAACTGCCTTGGTGGGCATATGGTCCAATATCAGTTAGTCTTCCATGGGGGAGTACTCTGGGAGAAGCTCCCCTCTGGTAGATGGCATTTCAGAGCATACTGTAGTTGTCTGTATCAGAATACCTCACCCTGTGGCAGCTCGCTATCTGCCTGCAGCACATCAAACGCTACTAAGGTACCCATTTTCCAGACATCTCCTAATTTTTCTATTCCTATTTTGTGCCTTCTTGTGTGTGCTCGCAATTGTTTAACCGCCGAGGCGGTCACCATCCCATTGTGGGAACTCTGCTGTTAGTTTCCCATCCCAACCCAGGTATCTGTTGGAAGCTTTCTATGCCTGCACTACCGTCTGCATGTGGGGCAGGAGCGAGTCCTTCACGACCGTGCTGGGTAGTCCCTACTTGCCATGGTCAGGCGATCTACCCTGTATGCTGGATCCGTGTGTTCGCCAAGCACGCAGTCGTTCACGACCATCAGCTAGGAGGCCCAGTAATAGGTTTGGAGGTTGGGGACTGCCAGGCCCCCATCGTACACACCACGCTGCAGCTCTGCCAGCAAGATTCGGGCTTCCCCCGTTCCGTATTAAAGACCTCAGTATTTTTGATTCTGCGAAAGTAGGAATCAGGAATCCTGAAAGGTGTGTTCTGGAGAATGTAAAGCATATGTGAGAGTGTCCTCATTTTAAAGAAGACCGCGCATCCCATCTGCAAAAGGGGCAGTGTACGCCAATAGCACACATCCACCTGAAAGCGGTCGACTTGGGGAAGAACGCTACAAGCCAGGAATAACTTCTCGTCTCTGGTGATACGGATCCCCAGGTATGTGAACCCGTCTGGTGGCAGGGATAGTGGACCTGAGGAGAGTGGAAACAACAGATATTTGTCCCAATTAATTTGGTAGCCGGAATAGCTCCTGAAAAGGTCAAAGATGTGCAGAATTTTCGGTATCGAGAAGCGGGGTTTTGTCACAAAAAGCAAGATATTGTCTGCATAGAGAGATAGCTTCTCCTCCCAGTTGTCTTCAACTGTAATTATCCCGATTAATGGATCTCCATGCACCCAAGCTGACAATGGGAGACAGTTGACAACCTTGTCGTGTGTCCCTCCGGAGTTCGAAAAACACGGGAGGTGCAGCCGTTTACCTGCACCCTGGCTGGCGGCACTTCACAGAGTAGACAAACCCAGGTGCAGAAATTGGGGTAGAGCCCAACCAAGGCAACATTACAAAGATGTAGGTCCACTCCACACTATCGAAGGCCATTCGGGCATTGAGGGAGGGGACTGCAGCATTGTCTACACTATACGCCTCCGTCAGGAGAAGTACTCCGTATAGCCATCTCAGATTCAGGTGGGTGCTACGCTTCACCATGAAGCCTAATTGGTCGGGATGTATCACCGATGTTATCATGACTGATAGCCTATTCATAAGGACTTTGCTAGGACTTTGGGCTCCACATTGAGCAGGGATATGGGAAGGTATGAGGCACATTCTGTTAGTGGTTTACCTTTTTGGGGTATTACCACTATGGTGGCAGTTATATGGTCATCTGGTAGCCTCCCAGCCTCCCTAGCCTCTAGGAACATATATAGGAGGTGGGGTGCTAATTTCTGAGCTGTTTTATTGAACAAGTCAAGGGGCAAACCATTTGGACAAGGGACTTTTTCGGGATTGGAGCCCCTGAAGAGCCCCCATGTAGCGGGGACACTGGCTTAGAGGTGCGACAAGGACCGATGTCCACACCAAGTCGGATTAAACTGGGCTTTATTTTCCTATCAACTCGTCTCTTAGGGGTCTCTAGAGTCCCCAAAAAAATAAGAACAGAGGAGTCCTCTTTAAGGGAGATAATCTTTCTTATCCGGTCCTTGGTCATAGGGGCTGGGGCTCCTTCCATCTTCTTCCTCGTCCGGAGTTTATGTGGCACTCGGGCAAAGAAGACAACAAGCAAGTGTGAGACGGTTTGCTACTATGTTTGTTTGGGGAGAGGGAGTGAGGGATCACCAGTGCTGTTCCTAATTACTGCGGGCCGTGAGCAAGTGCAAGAGTAACACCGAGTGAGATTAAACACAAGAGGGACGCATTATTCGCTGTCATTCTCCCATTTCCCTACTCACCCCGCCAAGCTTTCACATACCTGGTGAAGCCACGCTCCTCCAGGAACATGGCTGGGTGCAGCAGGATATCGTTGGCCTCCTGGCTTTCAGCTTACACTCTGTTCCGTGGTGTCTTCCAATAGCAGCGGCGTGGTGTCTCCCGGCATCTCCTTCTCCAGTCCTGAGGTGTCCACGAACCAAACACCTTCGCTGCTTCCGGGGTTTTGAGCCTTGCGCCGGTGGGGCTGTGTCCGTGGGATTGGTCGGGTGAGGGTGACGTCGTAGGGCTGGGTGCTGCATTCAACGGACGCCTTCTCCTTAAAGGATAGTTATCACCATAAGGCGTATCGGTGTCCCATATCAGGTCTCCCTCCGGCTCTCAGACAGCGGGCAGTAAGGGAAGGAGACAACGGATGTCAGGTGAGGCGGACAACCCCTCATCCATGGTTGTGTTTCCCTCTTCTCCCTCCTCTCAGTCGGATGGGATAGCGAAGTCGTGACACCCCACTATTTCTTCTACTGTCAAATCGCTATCCAGCGCCTCTCTGTCGTCACTCGTAAGGGTGTTCAAGTTCATTGTTTCTAGGTGTTCTTTGAAATCTGAGCTAGATCTGTCAGATTTGGAAACATGCATGTCCTCGTAGGAGGCTGCAAATGTCTCTGCAATTTCATCATCTTGCGTATGTACCTCCCTTTTAGGTCTAGGATTTCCGTCACCCATCCTCTATCACTGTCCCTTCTGTCAAGCCAGGCGATGAGCTTCGTGGCTATATCTCCTACCTCATAAAACCTCCTCTGGACTGATAAAGTATGGGCCCTTGCTGCGTTTCCAGCTATATCTCGCAGTTACTGTTGTGCCATGCGTAATTAGTGTGTCAAGTTCCTCTTCTGTTCTCCCCCTCTGCCTAACTCAGCCTCCAGGGTCACTAATTATTGTTTGAGCGCCTGATGTCTACACCTGTCCTCTTTCTTTTTAACCCCAACTAAGGCTTGATGTTTCCCACGTATCACTGGCTTGTAGGCTTCCCAGAGAATGCAGCTGGAGACCACAGAGCCCTCGTTATACTAAAAGTATCTCTTGGTGTCTTCGTGCAATTATTCCACAAGCTTTCTGTCTGTCAAGTGCCAGGCCGCCAATCAGGCTTGCAAGACTCTTCCCACTGTTAGTCCCTTAAACCAGATGGCCACTGGGGAATGGTCAGAGATTCCCTTTCCAAGTGGTGTGTTTCTCAGAAGCTCCCCACATTCTTCCTGTAGGTGAACAAGTAATCAATTTGGTACTAGCTCTCATTGTGTCTCGTACAACTGCACCAATAAATGCTAAAGAATAAACATAACCGTTAACTCCCCCTCCCTGTCACCCTGCACTGTGGGACTACAATTTCCTACAACCCCAATTAGCAGAGCGCCAGTCGCCCGGCACTGCATAATAACCATATCAGAGGGTTGGCTGCCACAACATGTCTTCTCTGTGTGCCTATTCAACCCGCAATTATCCCCCAGCACCTGGGAGGGTCCCACCCCTGCCCGGATCATTGCATTCACTTCCCCATGCTTCCGGCATAGTGATTAACGTTCTGGCAAAAGACCAAGATAATCAAAGAGCACCAATTAGTCCCATGCACCTTTCTGCATTTTCCTGCCCACCTACCTCCTGGTTTACTCCCCGTGTGCACCTCACCACTCGTCTTTTTTATGTTCCATGGATCTCCCTGCAGGCTTTGCTGATGGCGAGTTTCAAGGTCACTGGTGGCGTCCGTTTCCACGCAGAGAGCTATGAGGCAGACTGGGACTGTCCCAAGTACCGATGACTGGTTTCATCAGCTAAGGATTCTCTGTCATGCAAGTTACAAGGGTGAGATCTCTTTGGGCCCGTTGGGTATCAAGACTCCTGCGTGGGCCACCCCTCCAGCCAGTCCCATGCCTCTGAAGGGGTGTAGAAGAACCAGGATTTTCCTACTGCAAGTACTTTTAGCTTGGCAGGGAACAGCATCATATATTTTTAAATCTTTTTTCCTAAGGGTTTTTTTGACCTTATCAAAACTCCCCCTCTGTTACTGAACCTGGTAGGTAATGTCAGGAAAGAAGCAAATCGTGGAGTTTTCATACTTAAGGTCTCCTTGTGCCCTGGCTGCTTGCAGGATGATGTCTCGATCTCTAAAGTTCAACATGTGGGCTATGATGGTGCGCAGGGGTTCCGCTACGTGCGCAGGTGCCTCTTGACCCACTGGCACGGGAGAAAATGGAGGGGTGCGGCGGGTGCACTCACTTCTGTGCCACCGGCACACACGGGCCAAGGCCGCTATCACAGGCCCGCCCGCTTCTGGCCGACTCCGATCAGGGGCTCGTGCAGTGATTGCAGGACTTAGGACCAAGCCCAGTTTGGTCACGGTGAGTCCACTATGCGTGATGTCACCCCCAGGAACTTTGGGAATAAGATGGAGTGTCAGATGAGGTGCTGTGGGTCATCTGATGGGCCACGCCTCTTATTTCGCCTTTTTTTTTACAGTTTTGTTTATAGTGCTATGCCTAGAGAAGACATCAGTGGGAGCTCAACAAAGACATATCTAACTTCAAACGACTCTCCTCTGCCTTGGACCATGCCCACTGCAAGATTTTGACTTCCATTTCAAGGGTAAATGACCTGATATATATCTTGGCACTATGTATAGTCTGTTGCAGCAAGGGTTTGTCTGTCAAATTTAAAAGTGGGTGGACCATAGGTTTAATAAAGGTGGAGATTACGCCGTCTCTGCCGTGAATAAACCCCTCCAACGGCCCTGTGGAGTAGGGGACTTCAGGGAAAGACTTCTAATTCCACCCAGCTAATTTAGATGGGCAGAATTAGAGGTCAGTTGTTATTGGAGGCAAGGGCATTGAAAAAATGCTCCCCTTAGCATGGGAGAGGGGAGCAATTTCTTTTTTCTTAAAAAAAAAAGAAAATCCCACTTTGGGATCTTCTTTTCGTAAAGTAAAATGAAAACAGTTTGGTGAAGGGCATGTTGATGGAACCCTCCACCACGCTGTAAATAGCATTGTCAGGAACCACTGTGACTGTTGTCTGAGCCCATGCTTTAGAAATGACCCCCAGCTTGGCATTTATTTCTAAATTAGGAGGGCAGCACTTCTGTCAGCACACCAGAGTAATTTCCCCCATTTCCCTGGTGGAGAAATGGGCTATCCGCCTATAACTAAATTAGGCTGCAAGTCTCAACGTCAGTCTGAAATCCCACCGAGGTCGCAGCCAATTGCAATGACACTTTATCTACGCACTTTTTACCTTAAAACTGTCAAAAGAGTCATATCTGTGATTCCTATCAACCTATTTTCGTATTCTGGTATCTTTTTCTTCTCTAAGGGCCTGATTTACAAAGGGACTGAGGACACGTAAAGTTACAAGTGCAGAGACTCCACACTTGTGGCGGAATCTCCATATTTGGGGATGGCACCTTCACACAGCCCACTCTCTGCAGTGAGCCATGCAGAGATTTTTAGATGAATGCGGAGACTCCACACTTGTAACTTTATAAGTCGTAACTTCCTTTGTGAATCAGCCCTACAGTTTTGTCTTTATTTTTTATACATTTGTTTAGAATTGTATTTTGTTGTGTCCTTTTGTCTAAAATTGTTGTTACTGCTTGAACTTAACCTACACTTTTATGGGGATTGCCTGCTACTTGCTTCAGCAGGAATTCTCTCACACCTAACCACATTTGAAGAATATAGCAGGAGGGAGACACTCTAAACTTAACCTTATTTCTGACAGCAGCCAGTTTGATAACGTACTATACAAAAGTAACATCACGTTAATGTTCCATTCAACTGCCATAAATAGAAGCAGTCACCAATGTTGGTTCTGATGTTGAAAAGCAGTGGCATGAAACTGTGAACAAGAAATGACGGGCCTGATAGCAGGGGTGTCTGGCACGGCTCACAGGTGGGGGGGAGGGTGTGGGGGACCGCTTTAAGAAACATAAATAAATAAAATAAAACTTACCCCTGAGGCACACGGCTGAGTCAATACAAGCCATCTTGAACACTCTTCACCTAGAGAGGTAGGACCTATGCAGTATCTGTAGCTGCACCAGGTGAAACCGAGCCCTTGTAGCAATCTCTCTGGGGCTCTGCAATGCCATTGTTCCACTGCTCGTCGTCTAGGGGCCCCAAAACTACCATCCAGGTCTCTCTAAGCAAGGCAAGACAGTCCAACATATTATTTATAATCTTCCTGTACATCCGGGAAACTGCCTTGGTGGGCATATGGTCCAATATCAGTTAGTCTTCCATGGGGGAGTACTCTGGGAGAAGCTCCCCTCTGGTAGATGGCATTTCAGAGCATACTGTAGTTGTCTGTATCAGAATACCTCACCCTGTGGCAGCTCGCTATCTGCCTGCAGCACATCAAACGCTACTAAGGTACCTATTTTCCAGACATCTCCTAATTTTTCTATTCCTATTTTGTGCCTTCTTGTGTGTGCTCGCAATTGTTTAACCGCCGAGGCGGTCACCATCCCATTGTGGGAACTCTGCTGTTAGTTTCCCATCCCAACCCAGGTATCTGTTGGAAGCTTTCTATGCCTGCACTACCGTCTGCATGTGGGGCAGGAGCGAGTCCTTCACGACCGTGCTGGGTTAGTCCCCTCTTGCCATGGTCAGGCGATCTACCCTGTATGCTGGATCCGTGTGTTCGCCAAGCACGCAGTCGTTCACGACCATCAGCTAGGAGGCCCAGTAATAGGTTTGGAGGTTGGGGACTGCCAGGCCCCCATCGTACACACCACGCTGCAGCTCTGCCAGCAAGATTCGGGCTTCCCCCGTTCCGTATTAAAGACCTCAGTATTTTTGATTCTGCGAAAGTAGGAATCAGGAATCCTGAAAGGTGTGTTCTGGAGAATGTAAAGCATATGTGAGAGTGTCCTCATTTTAAAGAAGACCGCGCATCCCATCTGCAAAAGGGGCAGTGTACGCCAATAGCACACATCCACCTGAAAGCGGTCGACTTGGGGAAGAACGCTACAAGCCAGGAATAACTTCTCGTCTCTGGTGATACGGATCCCCAGGTATGTGAACCCGTCTGGTGGCAGGGATAGTGGACCTGAGGAGAGTGGAAACAACAGATATTTGTCCCAATTAATTTGGTAGCCGGAATAGCTCCTGAAAAGGTCAAAGATGTGCAGAATTTTCGGTATCGAGAAGCGGGGTTTTGTCACAAAAAGCAAGATATTGTCTGCATAGAGAGATAGCTTCTCCTCCCAGTTGTCTTCAACTGTAATTATCCCGATTAATGGATCTCCATGCACCCAAGCTGACAATGGGAGACAGTTGACAACATTGTCGTGTGTCCCTCCGGAGTTCGAAAAACACGGGAGGTGCAGCCGTTTACCTGCACCCTGGCTGGCGGCACTTCACAGAGTAGACAAACCCAGGTGCAGAAATTGGGGTAGAGCCCAACCAAGGCAACATTACAAAGATGTAGGTCCACTCCACACTATCGAAGGCCATTCGGGCATTGAGGGAGGGGACTGCAGCATTGTCTACACTATACGCCTCCGTCAGGAGAAGTACTCCGTATAGCCATCTCAGATTCAGGTGGGTGCTACGCTTCACCATGAAGCCTAATTGGTCGGGATGTATCACCGATGTTATCATGACTGATAGCCTATTCATAAGGACTTTGCTAGGACTTTGGGCTCCACATTGAGCAGGGATATGGGAAGGTATGAGGCACATTCTGTTAGTGGTTTACCTTTTTGGGGTATTACCACTATGGTGGCAGTTATATGGTCATCTGGTAGCCTCCCAGCCTCCCTAGCCTCTAGGAACATATATAGGAGGTGGGGTGCTAATTTCTGAGCTGTCTTATTGAACAAGTCAAGGGGCAAACCATTTGGACAAGGGACTTTTTCGGGATTGGAGCCCCTGAAGAGCCCCCATGTAGCGGGGACACTGGCTTAGAGGTGCGACAAGGACCGATGTCCACACCAAGTCGGATTAAACTGGGCTTTATTTTCCTATCAACTCGTCTCTTAGGGGTCTCTAGAGTCCCCAAAAAAATAAGAACAGAGGAGTCCTCTTTAAGGGAGATAATCTTTCTTATCCGGTCCTTGGTCCTAGGGGCTGGGGCTCCTTCCATCTTCTTCCTCCTCCGGAGTTTATGTGGCACTCGGGCAAAGAAGACAACAAGCAAGTGTGAGACGGTTTGCTACTATGTTTGTTTGGGGAGAGGGAGTGAGGGATCACCAGTGCTGTTCCTAATTACTGCGGGCCGTGAGCAAGTGCAAGAGTAACACCGAGTGAGATTAAACACAAGAGGGACGCATTATTCGCTGTCATTCTCCCATTTCCCTACTCACCCCGCCAAGCTTTCACATACCTGGTGAAGCCACGCTCCTCCAGGAACATGGCTGGGTGCAGCAGGATATCGTTGGCCTCCTGGCTTTCAGCTTACACTCTGTTCCGTGGTGTCTTCCAATAGCAGCGGCGTGGTGTCTCCCGGCATCTCCTTCTCCAGTCCTGAGGTGTCCACGAACCAAACACCTTCGCTGCTTCCGGGGTTTTGAGCCTTGCGCCGGTGGGGCTGTGTCCGTGGGATTGGTCGGGTGAGGGTGACGTCGTAGGGCTGGGTGCTGCATTCAACGGACGCCTTCTCCTTAAAGGATAGTTATCACCATAAGGCGTATCGGTGTCCCATATCAGGTCTCCCTCCGGCTCTCAGACAGCGGGCAGTAAGGGAAGGAGACAACGGATGTCAGGTGAGGCGGACAACCCCTCATCCATGGTTGTGTTTCCCTCTTCTCCCTCCTCTCAGTCGGATGGGATGGCGAAGTCGTGACACCCCACTATTTCTTCTACTGTCAAATCGCTATCCAGCGCCTCTCTGTCGTCACTCGTAAGGGTGTTCAAGTTCATTGTTTCTAGGTGTTCTTTGAAATCTGAGCTAGATCTGTCAGATTTGGAAACATGCATGTCCTCGTAGGAGGCTGCAAATGTCTCTGCAATTTCATCATCTTGCGTATGTACTTCCCTTTTAGGTCTAGGATTTCCGTCACCCATCCTCTATCACTGTCCCTTCTGTCAAGCCAGGCGATGAGCTTCGTGGCTATATCTCCTACCTCATAAAACCTCCTCTGGACTGATAAAGTATGGGCCCTTGCTGCGTTTCCAGCTATATCTCGCAGTTACTGTTGTGCCATGCGTAATTAGTGTGTCAAGTTCCTCTTCTGTTCTCCCCCTCTGCCTAACTCAGCCTCCAGGGTCACTAATTATTGTTTGAGCGCCTGATGTCTACACCTGTCCTCTTTCTTTTTAACCCCAACTAAGGCTTGATATTTCCCACGTATCACTGGCTTGTAGGCTTCCCAGAGAATGCAGCTGGAGACCACAGAGCCCTCGTTATACTAAAAGTATCTCTTGGTGTCTTCGTGCAATTATTCCACAAGCTTTCTGTCTGTCAAGTGCCAGGCCGCCAATCAGGCTTGCAAGACTCTTCCCACTGTTAGTCCCTTAAACCAGATGGCCACTGGGGAATGGTCAGAGATTCCCTTTCCAAGTGGTGTGTTTCTCAGAAGCTCCCCACATTCTTCCTGTAGGTGAACAAGTAATCAATTTGGTACTAGCTCTCATTGTGTCTCGTACAACTGCACCAATAAATGCTAAAGAATAAACATAACCGTTAACTCCCCCTCCCTGTCACCCTGCACTGTGGGACTACAATTTCCTACAACCCCAATTAGCAGAGCGCCAGTCGCCCGGCACTGCATAATAACCATATCAGAGGGTTGGCTGCCACAACATGTCTTCTCTGTGTGCCTATTCAACCCGCAATTATCCCCCAGCACCTGGGAGGGTCCCACCCCTGCCCGGATCATTGCATTCACTTCCCCATGCTTCCGGCATAGTGATTAACGTTCTGGCAAAAGACCAAGATAATCAAAGAGCACCAATTAGTCCCATGCACCTTTCTGCATTTTCCTGCCCACCTACCTCCTGGTTTACTCCCCGTGTGCACCTCACCACTCGTCTTTTTTATGTTCCATGGATCTCCCTGCAGGCTTTGCTGATGGCGAGTTTCAAGGTCACTGGTGGCGTCCGTTTCCACGCAGAGAGCTATGAGGCAGACTGGGACTGTCCCAAGTACCGATGACTGGTTTCATCAGCTAAGGATTCTCTGTCATGCAAGTTACAAGGGTGAGATCTCTTTGGGCCCGTTGGGTATCAAGACTCCTGCGTGGGCCACCCCTCCAGCCAGTCCCATGCCTCTGAAGGGGTGTAGAAGAACCAGGATTTTCCTACTGCAAGTACTTTTAGCTTGGCAGGGAACAGCATCATATATTTTTAAATCTTTTTTCCTAAGGGTTTTTTTGACCTTATCAAAACTCCCCCTCTGTTACTGAACCTGGTAGGTAATGTCAGGAAAGAAGCAAATCGTGGAGTTTTCATACTTAAGGTCTCCTTGTGCCCTGGCTGCTTGCAGGATGATGTCTCGATCTCTAAAGTTCAACATGTGGGCTATGATGGTGCGCAGGGGTTCCGCTACGTGCGCAGGTGCCTCTTGACCCACTGGCACGGGAGAAAATGGAGGGGTGCGGCGGGTGCACTCACTTCTGTGCCACCGGCACACACGGGCCAAGGCCGCTATCACAGGCCCGCCCGCTTCTGGCCGACTCCGATCAGGGGCTCGTGCAGTGATTGCAGGACTTAGGACCAAGCCCAGTTTGGTCACGGTGAGTCCACTATGCGTGATGTCACCCCCAGGAACTTTGGGAATAAGATGGAGTGTCAGATGAGGTGCTGTGGGTCATCTGATGGGCCACGCCTCTTATTTCGCCTTTTTTTTTACAGTTTTGTTTATAGTGCTATGCCTAGAGAAGACATCAGTGGGAGCTCAACAAAGACATATCTAACTTCAAACGACTCTCCTCTGCCTTGGACCATGCCCACTGCAAGATTTTGACTTCCATTTCAAGGGTAAATGACCTGATATATATCTTGGCACTATGTATAGTCTGTTGCAGCAAGGGTTTGTCTGTCAAATTTAAAAGTGGGTGGACCATAGGTTTAATAAAGGTGGAGATTACGCCGTCTCTGCCGTGAATAAACCCCTCCAACGGCCCTGTGGAGTAGGGGACTTCAGGGAAAGACTTCTAATTCCACCCAGCTAATTTAGATGGGCAGAATTAGAGGTCAGTTGTTATTGGAGGCAAGGGCATTGAAAAAATGCTCCCCTTAGCATGGGAGAGGGGAGCAATTTCTTTTTTCTTAAAAAAAAACGAAAATCCCACTTTGGGATCTTCTTTTCGTAAAGTAAAATGAAAACAGTTTGGTGAAGGGCATGTTGATGGAACCCTCCACCACGCTGTAAATAGCATTGTCAGGAACCACTGTGACTGTTGTCTGAGCCCATGCTTTAGAAATGACCCCCAGCTTGGCATTTATTTCTAAATTAGGAGGGCAGCACTTCTGTCAGCACACCAGAGTAATTTCCCCCATTTCCCTGGTGGAGAAATGGGCTATCCGCCTATAACTAAATTAGGCTGCAAGTCTCAACGTCAGTCTGAAATCCCACCGAGGTCGCAGCCAATTGCAATGACACTTTATCTACGCACTTTTTACCTTAAAACTGTCAAAAGAGTCATATCTGTGATTCCTATCAACCTATTTTCGTATTCTGGTATCTTTTTCTTCTCTAAGGGCCTGATTTACAAAGGGACTGAGGACACGTAAAGTTACAAGTGCAGAGACTCCACACTTGTGGCGGAATCTCCATATTTGGGGATGGAACCTTCACACAGCCCACTCTCTGCAGTGAGCCATGCAGAGATTTTTAGATGAATGCGGAGACTCCACACTTGTAACTTTATAAGTCGTAACTTCCTTTGTGAATCAGCCCTACAGTTTTGTCTTTATTTTTTATACATTTGTTTAGAATTGTATTTTGTTGTGTCCTTTTGTCTAAAATTGTTGTTACTGCTTGAACTTAACCTACACTTTTATGGGGATTGCCTGCTACTTGCTTCAGCAGGAATTCTCTCACACCTAACCACATTTGAAGAATATAGCAGGAGGGAGACACTCTAAACTTAACCTTATTTCTGACAGCAGCCAGTTTGATAACGTATTATACAAAAGTAACATCACGTTAAGGTTCCATTCAACTGCCATAAATAGAAGCAGTCACCAATGTTGGTTCTGATGTTGAAAAGCAGTGGCATGAAACTGTGAACAAGAAATGACGGGCCTGATAGCAGGGGTGTCTGGCACGGCTCACAGGTGGGGGGGAGGGTGTGGGGGACCGCTTTAAGAAACATAAATAAATAAAATAAAACTTACCCCTGAGGCACACGGCTGAGTCAATACAAACCATCTTGAACACTCAGGACCTATGCAGTATCTGTAGCTGCACCAGGTGAAACCGAGCCCTTGTAGCAATCTCTCTGGGGCTCTGCAATGCCATTGTTCCACTGCTCGTCGTCTAGGGGCCCCAAAACTACCATCCAGGTCTCTCTAAGCAAGGCAAGACAGTCCAACATATTATTTATAATCTTCCTGTACATCAGGGAAACTGCCTTGGTGGGCATATGGTCCAATATCAGTTAGTCTTCCATGGGGGAGTACTCTGGGAGAAGCTCCCCTCTGGTAGATGGCATTTCAGAGCATACTGTAGTTGTCTGTATCAGAATACCTCACCCTGTGGCAGCTCGCTATCTGCTTGCAGCACATCAAACGCTACTAAGGTACCTATTTTCCAGACATCTCCTAATTTTTCTATTCCTATTTTGTGCCTTCTTGTGTGTGCTCGCAATTGTTTAACCGCCGAGGTGGTCACCATCCCATTGTGGGAACTCTGCTGTTAGTTTCCCATCCCAACCCAGGTATCTGTTGGAAGCTTTCTATGCCTGCACTACCGTCTGCATGTGGGGCAGGAGCGAGTCCTTCACGACCGTGCTGGGTAGTCCCTACTTGCCATGGTCAGGCGATCTACCCTGTATGCTGGATCCGTGTGTTCGCCAAGCACGCAGTCGTTCACGACCATCAGCTAGGAGGCCCAGTATTAGGTTTGGAGGTTGGGGACTGCCAGGCCCCCATCGTACACACCACGCTGCAGCTCTGCCAGCAAGATTCGGGCTTCCCCCGTTCCGTATTAAAGACCTCAGTATTTTTGATTCTGCGAAAGTAGGAATCAGGAATCCTGAAAGGTGTGTTCTGGAGAATGTAAAGCATATGTGAGAGTGTCCTCATTTTAAAGAAGACCGCGCATCCCATCTGCAAAAGGGGCAGTGTACGCCAATAGCACACATCCACCTGAAAGCGGTCGACTTGGGGAAGAACGCTACAAGCCAGGAATAACTTCTCGTCTCTGGTGATTAAGGATCCCCAGGTATGTGAACCCGTCTGGTGGCAGGGATAGTGGACCTGAGGAGAGTGGAAACAACAGATATTTGTCCCAATTAATTTGGTAGCCGGAATAGCTCCTGAAAAGGTCAAAGATGTGCAGAATTTTCGGTATCGAGAAGCGGGGTTTTGTCACAAAAAGCAAGATATTGTCTGCATAGAGAGATAGCTTCTCCTCCCAGTTGTCTTCAACTGTAATTATCCCGATTAATGGATCTCCATGCACCCAAGCTGACAATGGGAGACAGTTGACAACATTGTCGTGTGTCCCTCCGGAGTTCGAAAAACACGGGAGGTGCAGCCGTTTACCTGCACCCTGGCTGGCGGCACTTCACAGAGTAGACAAACCCAGGTGCAGAAATTGGGGTAGAGCCCAACCAAGGCAACATTACAAAGATGTAGGTCCACTCCACACTATCGAAGGCCATTCGGGCATTGAGGGAGGGGACTGCAGCATTGTCTACACTATACGCCTCCGTCAGGAGAAGTACTCCGTATAGCCATCTCAGATTCAGGTGGGTGCTACGCTTCACCATGAAGCCTAATTGGTCGGGATGTATCACCGATGTTATCATGACTGATAGCCTATTCATAAGGACTTTGCTAGGACTTTGGGCTCCACATTGAGCAGGGATATGGGAAGGTATGAGGCACATTCTGTTAGTGGTTTACCTTTTTGGGGTATTACCACTATGGTGGCAGTTATATGGTCATCTGGTAGCCTCCCAGCCTCCCTAGCCTCTAGGAACATATATAGGAGGTGGGGTGCTAATTTCTGAGCTGTTTTATTGAACAAGTCAAGGGGCAAACCATTTGGACAAGGGACTTTTTCGGGATTGGAGCCCCTGAAGAGCCCCCATGTAGCGGGGACACTGGCTTAGAGGTGCGACAAGGACCGATGTCCACACCAAGTCGGATTAAACTGGGCTTTATTTTCCTATCAACTCGTCTCTTAGGGGTCTCTAGAGTCCCCAAAAAAATAAGAACAGAGGAGTCCTCTTTAAGGGAGATAATCTTTCTTATCCGGTCCTTGGTCCTAGGGGCTGGGGCTCCTTCCATCTTCTTCCTCCTCCGGAGTTCATGTGGCACTCGGGCAAAGAAGACAACAAGCAAGTGTGAGACGGTTTGCTACTATGTTTGTTTGGGGAGAGGGAGTGAGGGATCACCAGTGCTGTTCCTAATTACTGCGGGCCGTGAGCAAGTGCAAGAGTAACACCGAGTGAGATTAAACACAAGAGGGACGCATTATTCGCTGTCATTCTCCCATTTCCCTACTCACCCCGCCAAGCTTTCACATACCTGGTGAAGCCACGTTCCTCCAGGAACGTGGCTGGGTGCAGCAGGATATCGTTGGCCTCCTGGCTTTCAGCTTACACTCTGTTCCGTGGTGTCTTCCAATAGCAGCGGCGTGGTGTCTCCCGGCATCTCCTTCTCCAGTCCTGAGGTGTCCACGAACCAAACACCTTCGCTGCTTCCGGGGTTTTGAGCCTTGCGCCGGTGGGGCTGTGTCCGTGGGATTGGTCGGGTGAGGGTGACGTCGTAGGGCTGGGTGCTGCATTCAACGGACGCCTTCTCCTTAAAGGATAGTTATCACCATAAGGCGTATCGGTGTCCCATATCAGGTTTCCCTCCGGCTCTCAGACAGCGGGCAGTAAGGGAAGGAGACAACGGATGTCAGGTGAGGCGGACAACCCCTCATCCATGGTTGTGTTTCCCTCTTCTCCCTCCTCTCAGTCGGATGGGATGGCGAAGTCGTGACACCCCACTATTTCTTCTACTGTCAAATCGCTATCCAGCGCCTCTCTGTCGTCACTCGTAAGGGTGTTCAAGTTCATTGTTTCTAGGTGTTCTTTGAAATCTGAGCTAGATCTGTCAGATTTGGAAACATGCATGTCCTCGTAGGAGGCTGCAAATGTCTCTGCAATTTCATCATCTTGCGTATGTACCTCCCTTTTAGGTCTAGGATTTCCGTCACCCATCCTCTATCACTGTCCCTTCTGTCAAGCCAGGCGATGAGCTTCGTGGCTATATCTCCTACCTCATAAAACCTCCTCTGGACTGATAAAGTATGGGCCCTTGCTGCGTTTCCAGCTATATCTCGCAGTTACTGTTGTGCCATGCGTAATTAGTGTGTCAAGTTCCTCTTCTGTTCTCCCCCTCTGCCTAACTCAGCCTCCAGGGTCACTAATTATTGTTTGAGCGCCTGATGTCTACACCTGTCCTCTTTCTTTTTAACCCCAACTAAGGCTTGATATTTCCCACGTATCACTGGCTTGTAGGCTTCCCAGAGAATGCAGCTGGAGACCACAGAGCCCTCGTTATACTAAAAGTATCTCTTGGTGTCTTCGTGCAATTATTCCACAAGCTTTCTGTCTGTCAAGTGCCAGGCCGCCAATCAGGCTTGCAAGACTCTTCCCACTGTTAGTCCCTTAAACCAGATGGCCACTGGGGAATGGTCAGAGATTCCCTTTCCAAGTGGTGTGTTTCTCAGAAGCTCCCCACATTCTTCCTGTAGGTGAACAAGTAATCAATTTGGTACTAGCTCTCATTGTGTCTCGTACAACTGCACCAATAAATGCTAAAGAATAAACATAACCGTTAACTCCCCCTCCCTGTCACCCTGCACTGTGGGACTACAATTTCCTACAACCCCAATTAGCAGAGCGCCAGTCGCCCGGCACTGCATAATAACCATATCAGAGGGTTGGCTGCCACAACATGTCTTCTCTGTGTGCCTATTCAACCCGCAATTATCCCCCAGCACCTGGGAGGGTCCCACCCCTGCCCGGATCATTGCATTCACTTCCCCATGCTTCCGGCATAGTGATTAACGTTCTGGCAAAAGACCAAGATAATCAAAGAGCACCAATTAGTCCCATGCACCTTTCTGCATTTTCCTGCCCACCTACCTCCTGGTTTACTCCCCGTGTGCACCTCACCACTCGTCTTTTTTATGTTCCATGGATCTCCCTGCAGGCTTTGCTGATGGCGAGTTTCAAGGTCACTGGTGGCGTCCGTTTCCACGCAGAGAGCTATGAGGCAGACTGGGACTGTCCCAAGTACCGATGACTGGTTTCATCAGCTAAGGATTCTCTGTCATGCAAGTTACAAGGGTGAGATCTCTTTGGGCCCGTTGGGTATCAAGACTCCTGCGTGGGCCACCCCTCCAGCCAGTCCCATGCCTCTGAAGGGGTGTAGAAGAACCAGGATTTTCCTACTGCAAGTACTTTTAGCTTGGCAGGGAACAGCATCATATATTTTTAAATCTTTTTTCCTAAGGGTTTTTTTGACCTTATCAAAACTCCCCCTCTGTTACTGAACCTGGTAGGTAATGTCAGGAAAGAAGAAAATCGTGGAGTTTTCATACTTAAGGTCTCCTTGTGCCCTGGCTGCTTGCAGGATGATGTCTCGATCTCTAAAGTTCAACATGTGGGCTATGATGGTGCGCAGGGGTTCCGCTACGTGCGCAGGTGCCTCTTGACCCACTGGCACGGGAGAAAATGGAGGGGTGCGGCGGGTGCACTCACTTCTGTGCCACCGGCACACACGGGCCAAGGCCGCTATCACAGGCCCGCCCGCTTCTGGCCGACTCCGATCAGGGGCTCGTGCAGTGATTGCAGGACTTAGGACCAAGCCCAGTTTGGTCACGGTGAGTCCACTATGCGTGATGTCACCCCCAGGAACTTTGGGAATAAGATGGAGTGTCAGATGAGGTGCTGTGGGTCATCTGATGGGCCACGCCTCTTATTTCGCCTTTTTTTTTACAGTTTTGTTTATAGTGCTATGCCTAGAGAAGACATCAGTGGGAGCTCAACAAAGACATATCTAACTTCAAACGACTCTCCTCTGCCTTGGACCATGCCCACTGCAAGATTTTGACTTCCATTTCAAGGGTAAATGACCTGATATATATCTTGGCACTATGTATAGTCTGTTGCAGCAAGGGTTTGTCTGTCAAATTTAAAAGTGGGTGGACCATAGGTTTAATAAAGGTGGAGATTACGCCGTCTCTGCCGTGAATAAACCCCTCCAACGGCCCTGTGGAGTAGGGGACTTCAGGGAAAGACTTCTAATTCCACCCAGCTAATTTAGATGGGCAGAATTAGAGGTCAGTTGTTATTGGAGGCAAGGGCATTGAAAAAATGCTCCCCTTAGCATGGGAGAGGGGAGCAATTTCTTTTTTCTTAAAAAAAAACGAAAATCCCACTTTGGGATCTTCTTTTCGTAAAGTAAAATGAAAACAGTTTGGTGAAGGGCATGTTGATGGAACCCTCCACCACGCTGTAAATAGCATTGTCAGGAACCACTGTGACTGTTGTCTGAGCCCATGCTTTAGAAATGACCCCCAGCTTGGCATTTATTTCTAAATTAGGAGGGCAGCACTTCTGTCAGCACACCAGAGTAATTTCCCCCATTTCCCTGGTGGAGAAATGGGCTATCCGCCTATAACTAAATTAGGCTGCAAGTCTCAACGTCAGTCTGAAATCCCACCGAGGTCGCAGCCAATTGCAATGACACTTTATCTACGCACTTTTTACCTTAAAACTGTCAAAAGAGTCATATCTGTGATTCCTATCAACCTATTTTCGTATTCTGGTATCTTTTTCTTCTCTAAGGGCCTGATTTACAAAGGGACTGAGGACACGTAAAGTTACAAGTGCAGAGACTCCACACTTGTGGCGGAATCTCCATATTTGGGGATGGAACCTTCACACAGCCCACTCTCTGCAGTGAGCCATGCAGAGATTTTTAGATGAATGCGGAGACTCCACACTTGTAACTTTATAAGTCGTAACTTCCTTTGTGAATCAGCCCTACAGTTTTGTCTTTATTTTTTATACATTTGTTTAGAATTGTATTTTGTTGTGTCCTTTTGTCTAAAATTGTTGTTACTGCTTGAACTTAACCTACACTTTTATGGGGATTGCCTGCTACTTGCTTCAGCAGGAATTCTCTCACACCTAACCACATTTGAAGAATATAGCAGGAGGGAGACACTCTAAACTTAACCTTATTTCTGACAGCAGCCAGTTTGATAACGTATTATACAAAAGTAACATCACGTTAAGGTTCCATTCAACTGCCATAAATAGAAGCAGTCACCAATGTTGGTTCTGATGTTGAAAAGCAGTGGCATGAAACTGTGAACAAGAAATGACGGGCCTGATAGCAGGGGTGTCTGGCACGGCTCACAGGTGGGGGGGAGGGTGTGGGGGACCGCTTTAAGAAACATAAATAAATAAAATAAAACTTACCCCTGAGGCACACGGCTGAGTCAATACAAACCATCTTGAACACTCTTCACCTAGAGAGGTAGGACCTATGCAGTATCTGTAGCTGCACCAGGTGAAACCGAGCCCTTGTAGCAATCTCTCTGGGGCTCTGCAATGCCATTGTTCCACTGCTCGTCGTCTAGGGGCCCCAAAACTACCATCCAGGTCTCTCTAAGCAAGGCAAGACAGTCCAACATATTATTTATAATCTTCCTGTACATCAGGGAAACTGCCTTGGTGGGCATATGGTCCAATATCAGTTAGTCTTCCATGGGGGAGTACTCTGGGAGAAGCTCCCCTCTGGTAGATGGCATTTCAGAGCATACTGTAGTTGTCTGTATCAGAATACCTCACCCTGTGGCAGCTCGCTATCTGCCTGCAGCACATCAAACGCTACTAAGGTACCTATTTTCCAGACATCTCCTAATTTTTCTATTCCTATTTTGTGCCTTCTTGTGTGTGCTCGCAATTGTTTAACCGCCGAGGTGGTCACCATCCCATTGTGGGAACTCTGCTGTTAGTTTCCCATCCCAACCCAGGTATCTGTTGGAAGCTTTCTATGCCTGCACTACCGTCTGCATGTGGGGCAGGAGCGAGTCCTTCACGACCGTGCTGGGTAGTCCCTACTTGCCATGGTCAGGCGATCTACCCTGTATGCTGGATCCGTGTGTTCGCCAAGCACGCAGTCGTTCACGACCATCAGCTAGGAGGCCCAGTAATAGGTTTGGAGGTTGGGGACTGCCAGGCCCCCATCGTACACACCACGCTGCAGCTCTGCCAGCAAGATTCGGGCTTCCCCCGTTCCGTATTAAAGACCTCAGTATTTTTGATTCTGCGAAAGTAGGAATCAGGAATCCTGAAAGGTGTGTTCTGGAGAATGTAAAGCATATGTGAGAGTGTCCTCATTTTAAAGAAGACCGCGCATCCCATCTGCAAAAGGGGCAGTGTACGCCAATAGCACACATCCACCTGAAAGCGGTCGACTTGGGGAAGAACGCTACAAGCCAGGAATAACTTCTCGTCTCTGGTGATTAAGGATCCCCAGGTATGTGAACCCGTCTGGTGGCAGGGATAGTGGACCTGAGGAGAGTGGAAACAACAGATATTTGTCCCAATTAATTTGGTAGCCGGAATAGCTCCTGAAAAGGTCAAAGATGTGCAGAATTTTCGGTATCGAGAAGCGGGGTTTTGTCACAAAAAGCAAGATATTGTCTGCATAGAGAGATAGCTTCTCCTCCCAGTTGTCTTCAACTGTAATTATCCCGATTAATGGATCTCCATGCACCCAAGCTGACAATGGGAGACAGTTGACAACATTGTCGTGTGTCCCTCCGGAGTTCGAAAAACACGGGAGGTGCAGCCGTTTACCTGCACCCTGGCTGGCGGCACTTCACAGAGTAGACAAACCCAGGTGCAGAAATTGGGGTAGAGCCCAACCAAGGCAACATTACAAAGATGTAGGTCCACTCCACACTATCGAAGGCCATTCGGGCATTGAGGGAGGGGACTGCAGCATTGTCTACACTATACGCCTCCGTCAGGAGAAGTACTCCGTATAGCCATCTCAGATTCAGGTGGGTGCTACGCTTCACCATGAAGCCTAATTGGTCGGGATGTATCACCGATGTTATCATGACTGATAGCCTATTCATAAGGACTTTGCTAGGACTTTGGGCTCCACATTGAGCAGGGATATGGGAAGGTATGAGGCACATTCTGTTAGTGGTTTACCTTTTTGGGGTATTACCACTATGGTGGCAGTTATATGGTCATCTGGTAGCCTCCCAGCCTCCCTAGCCTCTAGGAACATATATAGGAGGTGGGGTGCTAATTTCTGAGCTGTTTTATTGAACAAGTCAAGGGGCAAACCATTTGGACAAGGGACTTTTTCGGGATTGGAGCCCCTGAAGAGCCCCCATGTAGCGGGGACACTGGCTTAGAGGTGCGACAAGGACCGATGTCCACACCAAGTCGGATTAAACTGGGCTTTATTTTCCTATCAACTCGTCTCTTAGGGGTCTCTAGAGTCCCCAAAAAAATAAGAACAGAGGAGTCCTCTTTAAGGGAGATAATCTTTCTTATCCGGTCCTTGGTCCTAGGGGCTGGGGCTCCTTCCATCTTCTTCCTCCTCCGGAGTTCATGTGGCACTCGGGCAAAGAAGACAACAAGCAAGTGTGAGACGGTTTGCTACTATGTTTGTTTGGGGAGAGGGAGTGAGGGATCACCAGTGCTGTTCCTAATTACTGCGGGCCGTGAGCAAGTGCAAGAGTAACACCGAGTGAGATTAAACACAAGAGGGACGCATTATTCGCTGTCATTCTCCCATTTCCCTACTCACCCCGCCAAGCTTTCACATACCTGGTGAAGCCACGCTCCTCCAGGAACGTGGCTGGGTGCAGCAGGATATCGTTGGCCTCCTGGCTTTCAGCTTACACTCTGTTCCGTGGTGTCTTCCAATAGCAGCGGCGTGGTGTCTCCCGGCATCTCCTTCTCCAGTCCTGAGGTGTCCACGAACCAAACACCTTCGCTGCTTCCGGGGTTTTGAGCCTTGCGCCGGTGGGGCTGTGTCCGTGGGATTGGTCGGGTGAGGGTGACGTCGTAGGGCTGGGTGCTGCATTCAACGGACGCCTTCTCCTTAAAGGATAGTTATCACCATAAGGCGTATCGGTGTCCCATATCAGGTTTCCCTCCGGCTCTCAGACAGCGGGCAGTAAGGGAAGGAGACAACGGATGTCAGGTGAGGCGGACAACCCCTCATCCATGGTTGTGTTTCCCTCTTCTCCCTCCTCTCAGTCGGATGGGATGGCGAAGTCGTGACACCCCACTATTTCTTCTACTGTCAAATCGCTATCCAGCGCCTCTCTGTCGTCACTCGTAAGGGTGTTCAAGTTCATTGTTTCTAGGTGTTCTTTGAAATCTGAGCTAGATCTGTCAGATTTGGAAACATGCATGTCCTCGTAGGAGGCTGCAAATGTCTCTGGAATTTCATCATCTTGCGTATGTACCTCCCTTTTAGGTCTAGGATTTCCGTCACCCATCCTCTATCACTGTCCCTTCTGTCAAGCCAGGCGATGAGCTTCGTGGCTATATCTCCTACCTCATAAAACCTCCTCTGGACTGATAAAGTATGGGCCCTTGCTGCGTTTCCAGCTATATCTCGCAGTTACTGTTGTGCCATGCGTAATTAGTGTGTCAAGTTCCTCTTCTGTTCTCCCCCTCTGCCTAACTCAGCCTCCAGGGTCACTAATTATTGTTTGAGCGCCTGATGTCTACACCTGTCCTCTTTCTTTTTAACCCCAACTAAGGCTTGATATTTCCCACGTATCACTGGCTTGTAGGCTTCCCAGAGAATGCAGCTGGAGACCACAGAGCCCTCGTTATACTAAAAGTATCTCTTGGTGTCTTCGTGCAATTATTCCACAAGCTTTCTGTCTGTCAAGTGCCAGGCCGCCAATCAGGCTTGCAAGACTCTTCCCACTGTTAGTCCCTTAAACCAGATGGCCACTGGGGAATGGTCAGAGATTCCCTTTCCAAGTGGTGTGTTTCTCAGAAGCTCCCCACATTCTTCCTGTAGGTGAACAAGTAATCAATTTGGTACTAGCTCTCATTGTGTCTCGTACAACTGCACCAATAAATGCTAAAGAATAAACATAACCGTTAACTCCCCCTCCCTGTCACCCTGCACTGTGGGACTACAATTTCCTACAACCCCAATTAGCAGAGCGCCAGTCGCCCGGCACTGCATAATAACCATATCAGAGGGTTGGCTGCCACAACATGTCTTCTCTGTGTGCCTATTCAACCCGCAATTATCCCCCAGCACCTGGGAGGGTCCCACCCCTGCCCGGATCATTGCATTCACTTCCCCATGCTTCCGGCATAGTGATTAACGTTCTGGCAAAAGACCAAGATAATCAAAGAGCACCAATTAGTCCCATGCACCTTTCTGCATTTTCCTGCCCACCTACCTCCTGGTTTACTCCCCGTGTGCACCTCACCACTCGTCTTTTTTATGTTCCATGGATCTCCCTGCAGGCTTTGCTGATGGCGAGTTTCAAGGTCACTGGTGGCGTCCGTTTCCACGCAGAGAGCTATGAGGCAGACTGGGACTGTCCCAAGTACCGATGACTGGTTTCATCAGCTAAGGATTCTCTGTCATGCAAGTTACAAGGGTGAGATCTCTTTGGGCCCGTTGGGTATCAAGACTCCTGCGTGGGCCACCCCTCCAGCCAGTCCCATGCCTCTGAAGGGGTGTAGAAGAACCAGGATTTTCCTACTGCAAGTACTTTTAGCTTGGCAGGGAACAGCATCATATATTTTTAAATCTTTTTTCCTAAGGGTTTTTTTGACCTTATCAAAACTCCCCCTCTGTTACTGAACCTGGTAGGTAATGTCAGGAAAGAAGCAAATCGTGGAGTTTTCATACTTAAGGTCTCCTTGTGCCCTGGCTGCTTGCAGGATGATGTCTCGATCTCTAAAGTTCAACATGTGGGCTATGATGGTGCGCAGGGGTTCCGCTACGTGCGCAGGTGCCTCTTGACCCACTGGCACGGGAGAAAATGGAGGGGTGCGGCGGGTGCACTCACTTCTGTGCCACCGGCACACACGGGCCAAGGCCGCTATCACAGGCCCGCCCGCTTCTGGCCGACTCCGATCAGGGGCTCGTGCAGTGATTGCAGGACTTAGGACCAAGCCCAGTTTGGTCACGGTGAGTCCACTATGCGTGATGTCACCCCCAGGAACTTTGGGAATAAGATGGAGTGTCAGATGAGGTGCTGTGGGTCATCTGATGGGCCACGCCTCTTATTTCGCCTTTTTTTTTACAGTTTTGTTTATAGTGCTATGCCTAGAGAAGACATCAGTGGGAGCTCAACAAAGACATATCTAACTTCAAACGACTCTCCTCTGCCTTGGACCATGCCCACTGCAAGATTTTGACTTCCATTTCAAGGGTAAATGACCTGATATATATCTTGGCACTATGTATAGTCTGTTGCAGCAAGGGTTTGTCTGTCAAATTTAAAAGTGGGTGGACCATAGGTTTAATAAAGGTGGAGATTACGCCGTCTCTGCCGTGAATAAACCCCTCCAACGGCCCTGTGGAGTAGGGGACTTCAGGGAAAGACTTCTAATTCCACCCAGCTAATTTAGATGGGCAGAATTAGAGGTCAGTTGTTATTGGAGGCAAGGGCATTGAAAAAATGCTCCCCTTAGCATGGGAGAGGGGAGCAATTTCTTTTTTCTTAAAAAAAAACGAAAATCCCACTTTGGGATCTTCTTTTCGTAAAGTAAAATGAAAACAGTTTGGTGAAGGGCATGTTGATGGAACCCTCCACCACGCTGTAAATAGCATTGTCAGGAACCACTGTGACTGTTGTCTGAGCCCATGCTTTAGAAATGACCCCCAGCTTGGCATTTATTTCTAAATTAGGAGGGCAGCACTTCTGTCAGCACACCAGAGTAATTTCCCCCATTTCCCTGGTGGAGAAATGGGCTATCCGCCTATAACTAAATTAGCCTGCAAGTCTCAACGTCAGTCTGAAATCCCACCGAGGTCGCAGCCAATTGCAATGACACTTTATCTACGCACTTTTTACCTTAAAACTGTCAAAAGAGTCATATCTGTGATTCCTATCAACCTATTTTCGTATTCTGGTATCTTTTTCTTCTCTAAGGGCCTGATTTACAAAGGGACTGAGGACACGTAAAGTTACAAGTGCAGAGACTCCACACTTGTGGCGGAATCTCCATATTTGGGGATGGAACCTTCACACAGCCCACTCTCTGCAGTGAGCCATGCAGAGATTTTTAGATGAATGCGGAGACTCCACACTTGTAACTTTATAAGTCGTAACTTCCTTTGTGAATCAGCCCTACAGTTTTGTCTTTATTTTTTATACATTTGTTTAGAATTGTATTTTGTTGTGTCCTTTTGTCTAAAATTGTTGTTACTGCTTGAACTTAACCTACACTTTTATGGGGATTGCCTGCTACTTGCTTCAGCAGGAATTCTCTCACACCTAACCACATTTGAAGAATATAGCAGGAGGGAGACACTCTAAACTTAACCTTATTTCTGACAGCAGCCAGTTTGATAACGTATTATACAAAAGTAACATCACGTTAATGTTCCATTCAACTGCCATAAATAGAAGCAGTCACCAATTTTGGTTCTGATGTTGAAAAGCAGTGGCATGAAACTGTGAACAAGAAATGACGGGCCTGATAGCAGGGGTGTCTGGCACGGCTCACAGGTGGGGGGGAGGGTGTGGGGGACCGCTTTAAGAAACATAAATAAATAAAATAAAACTTACCTTGCCATACCAGGCTACTGTAATGCAGCCTGCATGGAGAACAAGGAGGTACGCATGACTGTTTTTGGCACCCCAGTTGGCTGATCCAACAGTCATTGGTCTCAGGAGTGTTCTACCACTCCTCCCCTGCAGCTCCGCCCATCCCCTCACACACTGCTGCAGCATGAGGGAAAAATAAAACGATAATAACATTCCGTTATTATCATTTTAGATTTTCCTTTCTTTGCTGCTCCTGGCGGTGGGGCGACGCTCCTCTGCCTTAGTGGAGGAGCTGCGACTGCCTGGTAGGAATGGCAGACGTGCTGCTGGGGAATTCTGAGTTAGTGTAGCACTAAATAACTGTCTCTTGAAACCAGAGTTATTTGCCTCGTCGCTCCGCTACTTCTCAATGCAAACGAACAGAGGCAACATCACACAAGGAGAGTCAAGACAATGGCTGAAGTGGCTACTTCCCGCTAAATAAAAGCATATTTTATAGGCCTAAGAAAACAGCTTAAAGCACATGTACAAAGTTGGCACAGCGAAGTTGTGCCAAAGGCAAGTCAATGGGTGCCCATGTGGATGCAATTGGGCCCTTGCAGGCGCCAGGTTACAATTGTCTGCCACAACAATGTTTGGTACTTTAGTGTACATGTTTTAGTACACTTGTGTCCTTCAAGAAAAGCTACTGATTTACCAAAAGTGCAATTATAAAATGTGGTCATGCTTGAATCCACTGATAATGGAAACAACACATGAAATATGTTACTCAATACAATAATAAAAAGAAATGTCTGTTTCTTTTATGACAGACTCACTATAATTAATAGCAAGTGAGATAATTCTGAAGTATTTTAGATCAATAAATACATCATTAGCATGACGTAATGCAGTGCCAGATGTCATTAAACATTTATGTATGCGAATGAATTACTAAATTAATGCTCTTGAAACTCTACCAATCAGTAACTGAACGTGGAAGTTAAAACAGAAATATTCCTGTCGATACCCTGGCGAATAACTAATTATGCTAGCAGATTAGCAAGAAATGTTCTCTCTGACCTCTAAAGTTAAGTGCAGAATCCTAAATACATTTTTATAGTCTTGAAATTTTTTTATCGAATATATTACCAAATAAAAGTAAGTTGAAATTGCTCGCACTAAACAGCAAACAAGTTACTATCATTATGTTTGCATTTTTACATTGTATTGAGTAATTGAAAATACAGAGATTTGGTACAAAACATTCAGTCACTCTACATTAAGGAATTCATAAAAGAACTACAGTACCTAATGGATGCAACCACATTGTACTGTGTATGCATTGGAGAGATCTCTACTCTCTAATGCATCTCCAGAATTTCCTACTGTCTGAACCAATGTTTAGACCCTCACAGAGACTTTGTTCCTCTGTAGTGTTGCGTTATAACCATGTGTTTCATGCTGAAGATATTTTGGGGCATATTTATGAAAACTGTTGCATCGCTGCAACGAAACAGCGATGCGTCAGTTTTCACCGCGCTCTCCTTGCAACATGATGGATGCGTCGTATTCATTGTACGGTGCTCCATGCCTAAGGAGTTAGAGATACGTCCGTTTTTCTGACGTATCTGGAGGCTCCAGTAATGACGCATTGCTGGAGTGTGATGCAAAAGTGACACAACTCCAGCAATTGGGCATTACACATGGGCAAGCCCATGTGAAATGTGCCTGCATCAGTCTTTTGCTTATTGTGAGGCAGGCGTAAGATTTTGACGCAGTGGCATCCTAGAAGTGGCGCAGTGAAATCTGATAGATTTCACTGCGCCATTTGTACAAGGTTTTTTGCGTGGGAACGCCCACCCTGCATACATTATACCTGACGCAGGTATAATGTAGCGCAGGTCTTTACATCTGCTTAGATGTGTCATTTTGTAAATAGGACGCAACATAGCACATTTTTTAACGCAGGCAGTGCATCACAAAAAGTGACGGCTGTGCAAAAGTGTTGCAAGGCCTTATAAATAAGGCCCTTTGTTCCCTATAGAGAGGTGTAGCCACATTGGTAATACAATGCTAAAATGACTGATGACCTATATGAACAGCAAGCCTTTTTGTGCATTGAGCTGTATTGCACAATGATTGCATTTCACAAAAAGCACTGGCAAAACCAATAGGTTTCGCCTATGGCAGATTTGTTGGCCACCTTATGGGCCAGATGTACGACCATTAAGTTTAGCAAGTTGCAAATTGCATAAAATTGTGATTCACAATTTGTCACTCACTAAACTTAATGTACAACGTTTGCTATTCCCAATGGGGTCGAAAATTGCATGCCTCATGAATATTAATGAGGCTGTCGCAATTTGCAACCCCATTGGGAATGGCTAGCACTCCCAGGGATGGTGGCCAGCTGGGGTCAGCAGACCACCATGTCTGTGACTGCTTTTTTCATAAAGCAGCGTTTTTTTAATACAGCCCTTTTTCCTTAAAGGAAAACAGGATGCATTTAAAAAACTGAAAATGAAACTTTTAAGTTTCATTTTTATAAGGGTAGGCAGTGCTCCCTGGGACAACTACCTGCTCTTAAAAAATATTTGCAAAACCATTCACAAAGGGGAAGAGGTTCCCTGGGGACCCCTTCCCATTTGCAGTGGCTTACCACCCTTTTTTAAAGGGTGGTGAACTGCGAGTTTTTTGCGACCGCCCCTTCCTAATAGCGAGTCGCTAACCATATTTTTCAAGTTGCTAATAGGTTAGCAACTACAAAATAGGATTAGTACATTGGGCAGACGTTTTTTGCCGTCGCAAAGGAGCCGAATTCCCCTTTGCGACCGCAAAAAACGGTCATACATCTGCCCCTATATGTTTTATTTTACTTTCATCCATGCTATAAAGCAGCTGCGCTGCTGTACAGCATGGCTAAACAAATATTGACAAAGCCAATAGGTATTGCATAGGTGACACTGGTGGTGATGGGGTACTAGATCCCCAAATCCCCTCTCTTGATTTTTTTTCTATCAAGTAAGCACCTAATAAATAAATGTATTGTGGTGTTTACTTTGGTTTTTAACCTTTCACTTCATCACAGGCCCCCACTTAGCTTTTAGAAGTGCCTCCCTGTCTTTGGGTGTGGGCCCGCTCTCTATCAAACGCTGTTTTTAGAGAGCGAGAACTGCCAATGATGAAGCATGTCACCTGGTGGTGTGGGAGGACAGTCCTCCGTATTTTTTTTAGATCCCCAGCACCACAGTGAACTATGTGTAGAGTGCTTGCTCTAGTGTATAGAATCAGAGATTTATTCAGGGTAGCTTCTTTTCTGTGTGCATACTAGGCTTGGAGGCCAGCTCACCCTGAACACCCCATTGCCTCTAGTTCCCTCCCATAGCAAGCCGTAGGGTTCTGTGTGTGGATGAATTGCAAAGGCGAGACCAACTGACTTTGCCAATGCTTATGAGGGAAAATTGACTGAAAATGCTCCCTTTTCCCCACATTTCATTTTTATCAGTTTTTCTCCTGGAATAAGCGAATTAAGCTCCAAAGGGGCTTAACATCCCAATACACCTGGTAGGATCAGACTTGTTTGACCCAACATAAAAGTATTGGAATAGTTCATGAACGCCTCTTTGAAGTTGGCTTTAAAACATTTTTGGGTCAATATGTTTGAAAACGGTGCTCAAATTCCAGAATGTGATATTTGTTCTGAGTTTTCTTTGTAAGGTAGATGGGCTTTTGACATCCCAGCACCACCCCTCATTAAGAGTAGCTCAAATAGGCAGGTCCAGGTATCCTGGATGATATAATGAGTGCCTTGAGCAAATTGTCAGATAAACGTTAAGCTTTTCGGCTAGATTCTTTGAAATGTGCACTGTAAAATTACTCATGCAGTATTTGGAAGTTTTTAAAAAACCTTCCTAGAAATCGTTGGGATCCCTTGCTTTGCTCGCTCACTTAGTACCATCAATGGAATAGTAAAACCAGGGGTCTATCATTTTTCAGGCTATGCCCTTGTTTTCACACCTTCTTTTAAGGTGACAGAAACAGTACCTCACCAAGCAACACTACTTATTAGGCGAGAGTTCGAAAGACAAGTGAGATTAGAGTCCAAATGCCCAAAACAAGGGGGACAACTCACAGGTGACTATTTCCCACAGCTGTGAGGAAATGGCACATAAACTCTAAAGGTGACATATCTATGTTGCTCTTCATATTGGAGTTAGTAAATGTTAAGTACCCAGTCAGGGAATATTTAATTTATTTATTTTTGCAAATTTATATCTCACAAACTTGGCACAAAGGCACTGGGGCACTTTATATGAGGACACGTTACAGTGCACACGGTCACATTCATTTCTGGGCACAGGGACATTAATTGATATGCCCAGAATCACAAGATGTTGCGTTGGCGCCAGGATTCAAACCTGGCTTCCTGTTTCAAAGTCGGCAGCTCTGGCCATAAAGCCAAATCCTCTAGAAAGGTGCAGCAGTAAAGGGTAGGGAGAATGGAACACAAGGAGAGAGGAGGAGGTGCATTAAAGAGGAAAGGGTGTTTTCTCAAATTTACACAGCTTACACACAGAGAACTAAATCAAATAGTAGTGCCTTCTTCCTCCCCAGGCAAGAGGGGAATTACCCTTTGTGAAAATTGCAACTAGCTGACTGAGAAACCTTCACAGTAAAGGGGTTTTGGAACCGGCCCTCTATGTAGGGTTGCCCCAAACATTCTGCCTCCACTCATCCTGTTTTGCGGAATTTGTTTTGTCGGTTTAAGTTTCTGTGCACTTTGCCACTGCTAAAAAGTGCTAATGTACTTGTCCTCTCTCCTTCAAACATAGTAAATTGGCCCTCATTTAATTGGCACATTTAATTGACTTTAAGTCCCTAGGAAATGGTACTACATGTACTCCGAGCCTGTACATTCAAAGCTGCTAGTTGGCCTGCTGCATTTCAATCTGGCAAAATAAATCTGCCCCACTAGCACTTCAAAGTACTTGCCTCCAGCACACAGAAAGGACCTTGACACCGGCCTAATGTCACTCATGACAGTTTGGAGCCTTGACTGAGAAGGAAAGAGCTTTCCACAAATAGATGCCACCCTTCAGACCACACCTGTACCTGTGGACATTACAGAAGAAGGACTGCCCTGCAGCCAGAGGATGGCCCTGTTGCTTGAAGACTTCCTTGCTGTCTGAGAAGGAAGACTGGACATGCTTAGCTTTAGTGCAGGCTAACCTGAGTGACTCTAAGGGTTAGTTTACTGAACTCCTGTTTTTGCTACAGGGATGGAGCAAGCTCCAGAAGCCTCGATGTAACTGCCCAGCCGACCTGCTGAACTGGGCCTGCCTGGACCTGCCTGAGCCCTGCAGATCTCTGCTGGAGTGAGTTTCTGATCACCTATGTGTGTCCCCCAAGTCCTGGACCCTTGGTTGGCATCAGTTTGAGTTCATCCAAAGAAGAAAAGGCGAAATGTTGATTTTTGGGCTCTTTGAGAGTTCGAATGGGCCTGTTCATGCCAAGACTTTACAGGCCATGATGACCATTAATGCGTGGCTCTGGTGAGATCTGCTCTTCATGCTACAGCGATCACTAGTGATGACCAGCAATGCAAGATCGGCACTCCCTCTACAACAATGACAGCCAGCAGTGACCACTGCCGTAAATCTTCAACAGCGACCATCTGCAACACCCAACTAGATCTGCGTGCCACAGCGACGACCACCATGACATCATTTGCTCTTTGAGCTACGTCCACAACCAATCCGTGAATCTCTGCCTGCTCCTCGCGGCTTCCTCCATTGTGAATGGAAACCTTCACACCGGACTTTGAAGGTAACATTTAAGCGGTACTAAGCTGGTCCCTGTATCCAACCTGCAATTCATTCCAGTCAGCGTGAACCTGTGACTTTCCTCCGGCCTAGTGCAACCAGATGTGGGAGTGGAGCTTTGTGCCTTTAGGTGTGATTTTTACTGAAAACTTTAAAACCTAATATCTCTGGTTCTACTGATTGGATGTTTTGTCATTCAGATATCATTTTATTTTTTAGAATTTACTCTAAATTGGTTTGGGATTTTTCTTGTGCTGCGTTTTTCACTATATTTTGGCTTGTGTGCTGCATAACTACTTTTCTAATATCAATAGTACAAAACAAGGCTCCCTCAGAGAGAACTTACAGCCTATGCTCTCTTAACAATTTCTTAACAAGGAAAGATCACATACACAATCTTTTGTATGTTAAATTCATAGTTTTTACTATAAGTGCTCCAAAGGAAAATGGAGCGATGCAAGTGGTTCCTGAAAAAACGGAATCAACATGTGCACAAAAGATATTTCGAAGAGATTACCCACTGTTGACAACTGATACATTTCTAAGAGCACAGAACTCATATACATAAAGTTTGCTGTACAGCATAACACGCTAATAACAAACAACAGTTGAATTATTTTTTTATTTCGCCCCCTTATCTCAAGCATAATGTGGTCTTCATCAAGAGAAAGGAACAACGGTAGCAAACCTAAGAAGATTCTGTACATCAAAGTGTTGTGGTTGGAGAATAAATTACTCCTAACAGATTGTGTCATCTATGACCTGTCAAACAATCAGTTTTGCAGCTACAGCGCAGGACCTCCTCACTGCCGATGCTAAAAGCATAAATACTTTACGTAGTGCCTTTAACTTAAGCTTGACTGCTTTGTGCTAAGCTACTAGTGAGTAAAGTAGAGATACATTTATTGACTTTTGTGGTTCACCACGACAAGGTTTGTGGTTATTGACTGAGTGAGGCTTCCACCCCACTCAGCCAATAACCTAATTTTTTACCATAGGTAATCAAGGAGAAATGTGATCACTGTTGAATGTGGCCCTGGCCCCCTATAAAGGAAGGGAATCAATCAAGACTGAAATTTCAATCTTTTAAAAGCAATCTATATCTATTATAAACTTAAATTTGGTTAATTTAAAGTATGCTTGTTCACACCTCTGCTCCCCGTGAGAACCACTCTGCACAAAGAACAGAGAAATCAATAAAGAGCCAGCTAAGATAATCAATACAGAGTGTAACCTCTTCACCAAAAACAAGGGAAAGCAACTAGCAAAAAAATATTTAGCAAATATACAGCACATTCTGCCCCATTGCAAGGCTTCTTTGATTGCTCTCAATGCAATGGGTGGTTGTATAAAGCGGCAAGGACATGAAAGCAACAATAGAGCGCGGAACAGGTAAAGGGACAACCTAGGTCGGAAAGGACCAGCAACAATGGGTGAATGCGTGTTCAAGCAACAACAATGAGGAAGCAACGGCGGGAAGAGAAGCAAGAATAAAAAAGGTAATGACAATGGGTTCGGCTTTAAGGGAATGTTGTATGGTAATGTAATAGCACAGGAATAGACATGTATTTGTGTGGAAGTAAAGAACTGTAGAATAACATTGATATAGGTTGAAAGATCAAGTGACAGTTGCACTGTGAAGCCAGACCTAAACCTCTATGTAGGTTTATGACTGTCCTCCTCCAATCTGTTCTGCTGCCAGAGAGAAACATCATAAATTATCTAGCTATCTAAGACACTTTAATAGCATTCCAAAGTCAAGTGTCTACCCCTGAAACTTCCAACTTAGGCAGTTGCATAAATAAACAAAATAATCACAGTTGCATGGAGGGAAAGTACTTTTTTGAGGTAGCACACAACTTCTTCCTACTTAAATCATGTTCTTCTGGCTCCAGCATGTAGGTGGAGCCAAAGACCGGTTATGTTCCCTAACCTAGGCCTAAGTAGCAAAGTGACCTTTTACCCACACTTGTAAAACTTGTAAACTTGTAAACTTGGGGATTTATAGAGCGCAGTTGTTGCACGAAGGCGTCCAAGCGCTAGGATACCTGAGACCTACAGAGAGCAGGGAAGGGAAGAAAAAAGAAGAGACAGTGGTTTAGCAGGCAGATGTGAACAGGAGGGTCTTCAGTTGCTTGCGAAACATAGTAAGGTTCTGGGTGGCTCTAAGATGAAGCGGTAGAGCATTCCAAGCCTTAGCTGCATTGTACATGAACGTCCTTCCGCCGGTTCTAGATCTTTTTATTCTTGGAACTGCTGCTAAGCAAGTCTGGCTGGAGCGAAGACTGCGATTTGGGATGTAATGAGTGATCAGATCACGGGTAATGATGGGTCCCATATCCCAGAAGGCTTGGTGGGCTATACGTAGCGCCTTGAACAGAACTCTCTGCCGGACCGGTAGCCAATGGAGGCTAGTTAGTCCGGTCCTCACTGAGTGCCTGTGCGGGATTTTAAGTAGAAGGCGAGCTGCGCTGTTCTGTACAGTTTGCAGCCTCCGAAGAGTGTATTCTGGTGCACCCAAATAAAGTGCGTTGTTAAAATCAAGACGGGAATGGATGAGCCCTTGAATGGCAGCCTGTTTGGCTTCCAGGGGGAGGAGGGGGAAGATTTTATTTAGCACTCTCAGAATGCCAAAACATGTGGCTGACAGTTTTGTGGCTTGGACATTAAAAGACAGTGAGCTGTCCAGCCATACCCCAAGACTTTTGATGGTGCTTTTTGGGGTTGGAGGCGGTCCTAGGCATGGGGGCCATAGGGGAGGGGGAAGTGCCGGCTCTGAGGGTCCTAGGAGCATCAGCTCAGTTTTTTCTCCGTTCAGTTTCAGGGATGATGACGACATCCAGCTCCTCACTTCCTCCAGGCATTCTCTGAGCCCGCCTGGCGCAGTTCGAGATGCCTCTTGCGCCAGTGAGACCACCAGCTGCTTGTCGTCCGCATATGAGATGATTTTAATTCCAAATGGGCGGACGACACTGGCCAGTGGTCTCATATAAAGGTTGAATAGAGCAGGGCTCAGAGAGGAGCCCTGAGGAACTCCACAATTTAGAGGTCTACTGGAGGAAGCTGAATCGCCATCAAAAACCCTGAAGGATCTGTTCCCCAGAAAGGATTCAAACCATGCCCAAGCCTTATCCTTGATCCCCACACAGGACAGGCGGCTTAGTAGGGTGTCATGACACACTGTGTCAAAGGCCGCGCTTAGATCAAGGAGGATCACTGCCACTGATCCTCCCTGATCCAGGATTTTTCTCGCTTCCTCTACGACCATGAGGAGAGCGGTCTCTGTCCCGTGCTTAGGTCTGAAACCCGTCTGAGTGGGATCCAGTATGTCGTGGTCCTCTAGATAGTTCACTAACTGTTGGTTCACATATTTCTCCAAAACCTTGCTCAACCAAGGGAGCAGAGAAATAGGGCGGTAGTTAGCCAACTCAGACGGGTCTAGATTGGGTTTCTTGATCAGTGACCTAACCATGGCCAGCTTCCATACGGGTGGAACGGTGCCAGAGGAGATGGAAGAGTTTAATACCTCTCTGATGACGGGCAGGATGGTATGGGATGCTGCCATTAGGATGTCAGGAGGGGCAGGGTCGGCCGGAGAACCTGATTTGACACTGAGGGCTAGTGATTCTAAAGTGGGGAGGTCTAGTGGGGGAAAGTGAGTTAAGCTGTAAGGGGTGGAGGAATGTGACAGGCTAGGGGGGTTTTTAGGTTGAGTAGACCGGTCGGTGTTTGGGGAAGAAAAAGTTGAATAAATTTTATTAATTTTCTGATAGAAAAATTCGGCAATGTCATTACATTGAGTGACCGATTTCTCGACATGCACCATAGGGGATGGGTTCGTTAGCTTTTTAATGATCTGGAAGATCTCTTTGGGTTTGGATCTTGCATTCAGGATTTTTTCGGCGAAATACGACGACTGAGCTGCTTTTATTGGAGTTTTGTACTCGTTGATGGTTTCACGGTACCGGGTTTTGTTATCCGCCGATTTGTCTAAGCGCCAGCGTCTTTCTGCCCTTCTACAGAGACGCTTTTTTTCTCTGAGAGACTGGGTGTACCAAGGGGCGGTTTTTTGAGGCCGCTTCAGTACAGTCTTGCTCATTGGGAGAGTAGAGTCAAGAGTGTAGGAGATCCAGTTGGTATATGCCTGATTTGCTAGGGCGGGATCATCCTGAATTTCTGGTTGAGAGCTAGCCAGTTTAGTGCACCACTTATCAACCTCAAGGCGCGTCCAGGCTCGTCTTAGTTTGGTGGTGGGAGCCGGAGGAGAGAATTTGGGTGTGGTCCATTTGAAGGGGATTAAAAAGTGGTCAGTCCAGGGTAGGATAATGCCTGGGTCCACTGTGATCTCAGAACAATTTGAAAAAATAGGATCCAATAGATGGCCTTTTTCGTGGGTGGGGGAGGAGACACGTTGAGTAAGTTGTAGAGCCGCTAGATCATCTGATAGGCTAGCAGCTGAAAAGTCCGAGGGGGAGTCAAAGTGTAGATTCAAGTCGCCCAACACGGTAAAGCTAGAGGAGGTGCTGACTCTGCTGGCCACATTCGATGGCAGAGTTAGAAGAAACTGCTTAGGGGGGCCGGGCGGGCGATAGATTAAAGTGCCTGAGAAGCAGATGTTAGGAGAGAGGTTGATGTTAAAACCCGTGCTCTCGCAGTCCGAGATGGTCTCAGGAGAGAGTCGACAATGATATTGCTCCTTATGGATGATAGCAAGGCCTCCTCCTCTCCCTTTTGGCCGGTCTTGCCGTGTTATTTGATAGCCGGTGGGGAGGGCCCCTACTATCGCCGGGTTGGACTCACTGGTAAGCCAGGTTTCCGTAAGGAACAATATATCCGGGGTATGCTCTTCTATCAATAAGGCCATTTCGGCGCTATGCTTAGGCAGCGAGCGGCAGTTTAGTAGGAGCATTTGGAATTCCTGTGTGACTGTTGTGAGCAAGTTAGGTTTGAGAGACGCAGAACAGGAAGGACAGGTTGAAGGAAGGTCCATGGCATGAAGGGAGTGCCGAGGGCATGTGTTGACGGGAGGCCTTAACTTGTAGAGGGTTGCTAGCGAATAGCATCTTTGTGCTGATGGCTGGGGGGCAGGGGGGTGGCCCAAGGCCCTGACTCGGCGCGGACGAGCGCAGACGAGCTTGCCTTATGCGCGCCTTCGGCACGCAATCGTCGCGCCCGCTGCGCTCGTCCGCTGCGCTTCCGGTGGAGACACATGCTTTATGGTAGTGACGGGTGAGTAAAAGAGGGCGTGGCTGTAGTCGTGGGCGTGCCTCTGGCGAACCGGCCAATCACGCTACTGCAGCTGGGAATCCCTACCCACGTCAGCTGCTTTGGTCTGCTGAGCGAGGGAGAAGGGACAGAAACGCCGAGTAAAACAACAGAACAACAATGGTGGCAATACAAGTTAAAATGCTAACTGTTCCCTACTCCCGGCTGTGCCTCAGGAGTTTTAGCTCTAAAGACGCAGCGCTCGAGGTCAGCGTTTGTTATATTGCAAAGGGGGCGTGGCTGTAGTCGTGGGCGTGCCTCTGGCGAACCGGCCAATCACGCTACTGCAGCTGGGAATCCCTACCCACGTCAGCTGCTTTGGTCTGCTGAGCGAGGGAGAAGGGACAGAAACGCAGAGTAAAACAACAGAACAATAATGGTGGCAATACAAGTTAAAATGCTAACTGTTCCCTACTCCTGGCTGTGCCTCAGGAGTTTTAGCTCTAAAGACGCAGCGCTCGAGGTCAGCGTTTGTTATATTGCAAAGGGGGCGTGGCTGTAGTCGTGGGCGTGCCTCTGGCGAACCGGCCAATCACGCTACTGCAGCTGGGAATCCCTACCCACGTCAGCTGCTTTGGTCTGCTGAGCGAGGGAGAAGGGACAGAAACGCCGAGTAAAACAACAGAACAACAATGGTGGCAATACAAGTTAAAATGCTAACTGTTCCCTACTCCCGGCTGTGCCTCAGGAGTTTTAGCTCTAAAGACGCAGCGCTCGAGGTCAGCGTTTGTTATATTGCAAAGGGGGCGTGACTTGTCCTACCTTGCTCTGCATAACGGTTCTAGCACTGACCTTTTACCCAGTTATGTACTGAATAAATGTCAATTGGTTTCTTTGAAACTAGCTCCATTTATCATGTGTAAGGATTTTTAGTAAAATCCACTGCACACGACGTACATAACAGGATTAACATACTCTGTACAAATGTCTTTGATATCTTCATACTAGGGCGACAGGGCTCCTTTGCATAATTACAATTATTGATTTAGGCTCATCTACATAATCATACTCACAACATATCGATTGTGGTAGAGCCCCGAGGCTACTTCTTTGGTATAAAAGAACCACACATTTACTAGGTAACTAGAGGAGACACTTCCATGCTGACACAGACACTGAGGTCCCTGCATGGTGTAGCTTCAACATGCAGTGGTCTGACACCCCTTGCGGGTGTCCAACTCGTGAACCAACATGGGGTTCTTCATTCTCTCCCATCAGGTAATGGGGTTGGCTCTCTCCTAGGGGATTCCTGGTTTTGCACCCACATACATGCTAACTACACTTAGGTAGGGTCCACATTGTAGGAGTACGCTTGATTACTGTCATGTTTATATGGCTGCATATATTCACTGCTTTAGCACCATGGTAGAATTCTACCGTCCGTTCACTCTATTGGTGCTTGTAACCTCTTACATTAGCTTCTGGTTATTGATTGTCGCAGCAAACATGTTTTATACTAGAATGATGCTGTTTCAATAAATGCTTATTGAAAAAACACCCCCAATGTTTATTCTGTGTATCTCTCTGAGAATAAGTGAGCACGATTGACTAAGCAAAAAGTATTGTACTGTTTCCACGCTCCCTGAAGTGTCAAGGGTTGTCATGTTCAATGGTTGCAAGAAACTATTCGCTCATTGGTAAGGTTCGGGGGCTTATAGTGGGACTGTGAACTAGCTGGTCTATAGGCTGACACATCCTGTGGGGGTGTCTGGGATCAGTCTAGACACCAATTCCTAGTTTATGTTATCCAACAAACGTGCAGATCCTATGCATTTTTAGGAGCTACATGACAGACCCCTTCTAGTGATGCTCATATAATTGTTTGGCAACAACTGTGCTGAAACTGAATCCAAGCACAACTCAAGGACAATAATCATGTCAATAATCAGTACTTGGTCCATGCTCTATAGAAGTGACAAACACACAAAGAAGAAAGTGAAACCACCAAGCATTGTCCGGTGAGAAGCAAGGAAATGATTAAGATGATAAAGACAACCAGTGGTAAGTTATGCGCGTGTCCTAACCCCTTTTTTGGGGGGGAGAAACAAAAGATCTCACAAGTGACAGCACGTGCCCTGTCTCAGGCAAGATCTAAAGAGGAATCCCTCCAAAAGTACGGTAGCGTGCATGCAGTATGCCTGTCTGTTAGACCAACTCAGTCCCATACTGACAGCTACCTTACATGCCAATTCCACAGTAGTCACAGATACTGCATCCTGCTGACTCATCTTATATAACATATTTTACAAACATTCTTTGACCCAGCTTCATCTATCCAGGTAATCTGCAGCAGAGGCTTCTGGTATAATCTTGCCCTCTGGCACTTCAAAGAGAGCATAGAGAGAGGGCGCTCATTTTTCTCTATGATGGAGGAAAGTTTCTTACGTAACCCAGCAAGGTTAAAAATGGAGGGGCTGATATGGAACAATCAACCATTAGAGAAAATGAATTTAAGGTTCCTAAGCAATAAGCACATATATCTCTGAACAGTGCCATACTAAATAGAGAAATTCAGCACACTGCATCTAGCACATTGTGCACCAATGCCAAGGCCAAGCTAATCCAACATTCAGGGTAAATTACACATTGTGGAGAAATGTAAAGTGTTTTAATCTGAGTCTACATTTAGGCAATAGGGTACCTGTCTTTGTACAGCAAAATACCCACTGTTCATCAGTTAGATGTGGATGGGTTTTGACCTCTTATTTACTATTTGCTAAAGGCATACCGGGCTTTCTCTTGCATCACCCTATATATTTTTTACACTCATTTCATGGAGGATGGAGATGAGAGTACTTCCTCTAGTGATTGAAATGTTTTTAGAAGAGCTGGGAACACAGCATTTGCAGGACGGGATGCTTCTTTAAGTCTAAAATGACGGATCTCTCTCTCTCTAGAGAGAGACGATTCAACCACATCACTCCCACTTTCAAGATACTAAATTGGTTACAAATTCAAGCGAGGAGTATTGTCAAAACAGCCTGCATAACACACAAATCTCTCTATGCTGAAAACCATACCTACCTTGCTATCAAACACATAAAAGTGGCCCAAAATAGACCTATGAAGCTCCAATACCCTTTATGTATACCTCCCAAATTCAAGAAAACCAAATCCCTCACTTGATCCTTCTCAGATAACGGCACAAGAATTTAGAATGGCCTTCCTAAGGAACTGTGTGACATTCAATCCTACATTCACTTCAGGAAAAACTTTAAACTGTCTCTTCTCGAAATATATTCCTGAACTCATCCACCAAAATATTTTCCTTGACATACCAACTACCCCATCTGACCACTCTGTCCTCGACCCCAGTCTCTTCTGGATATCTGTTCCCCGCAATTTACTGTATCAATATTTACTCCCCATCTGTACCAATCTACTGTAAATGAGCCCTGCTTATCTGCATCCCACCCTGTACTGTATGACTTTTCCCTCCCACTTCTACTAAGCCTTCTGTAAATGATGTAAATTATGCTCATGTAATTCTTGTAGACCCATATCCTATGGTTATAGCTCCTGGAATCGATCTATATGTAATTCTTATAAACTATTCCTACCTCTGGCACTGCACTGTTTGACTTTTCTCTCCCAACAATGCTATGCCTATTGTAAATGATGTAAATTATACTAATATAACTCCTGTAAAGTCCTATTCTATGGTAAGAGTTCCTGTAATTGATCTATATAGACTCTTGTAGGGCGCTTTGATGCCCTCGGGTCTTGTTCGTGATATAAAAAACAAAAAATAAATAAATAAATACCTAAGTACTTTGCTGAATACTTGCACCACTCCAATGGGTATTCAAGAGTGCACCTACTAGAGAGTAGGGTCAATGGGAAGTTCACCGACTTAGCCCAGTTGATGGTGATGCCGGACAGGAGATCAAATTAGAGGAATTCTCTGTTCAAGAGTGATACATACATGTCAGGGTCCTGCACATGCAAAGTGAAATTGCCAGCTTATAACAAGCCTATAAGTAGTCTGGCAACAAAACTGATGCCCCTGTCAGGATGATGCTTCCAGAACCTGAAAACCAACAGTTCCCTAATGATTGCAAACATGGGAGTCAACAGGGGGCACCCTAGGCAAGTGCCTCCTGTGATAATAAATTGTGATGATAATAATCCATTTTGTTGTATATGCACCGAGGGTTCACAATGAAGAATCCCCTGCTAAAGCCCAGTCTGCCTAGTAAGCGGAAAGAATTTGATCGCTGTAAATAATCAAAAACATTTGCGGCATTGAAAAATACCATCACCCATTCACCTGGGGTTCTAATTGATATATGAGTGCAAACATTGTGCGAATGTTTATGCAGTGTATCCCTCCCTGGTATTAAGCCTGATTGGTCCTATTTAACTAATATAGGTGACATCGTCATATCGGCAAGGATCTTAGCTGGAATTTTCTTATCAACATTTTTTAGTCACAGAGATAGTAAGAGTTATGCTTTTCAGGAGGTTTGCCAGGTTTGAGGAGCATGGTGAATAGTGCTTCCCTGGGAGAGGCGGGGGAGGCTTCCCCACTCATTTGACTACGCATACACTTCCAAGAGCCATGGTACAAGCATTGGAGCATACTTTTTATAAACTGGATAGTCAGGTCATCAGATCCTGGTACCGTGACACTCGGTAGGTTCCTTATTACTTGCATGATTTCCTCAGTGTTTTCTGCATCTCAAGGTATTACAATTGGGCATCCTCTAGCCAGGCCAATGCATTGGTGTCAAAGTAGGTTGTTAGCTGTTCTTCTGTGGTATTTGTTTTGGATAAATAAAGGTGTGTGTAAGACTTGTCAGCCTTAGGGTGGCCTCTCCTCATTCTTTTTACCTTCAATCATCATATTTTTTCTGATCTCATGTTTGCTGGCCTTAGGACTCTGCACAATTTACTACTGCTAACCAGTACTAACATGCATGTGCCCACTCCTTAAAACATGGTAGAGTTGGCTAATACCCAATTGGCATATTTAATTTACTTGTAAGTCCCTAATAAAGAGGCACAACAAGTGCAGAGGGCCTGTAAATTAAATTCTATTAGTGGGCCTGCAACACTGATTGTGCCATATAATCTTAAATAGCCCTTTTAACATGTCTCAGGCCTACAATTGTAGCTTGACTATGCAGCTTTAAACTGCCAAGTTGACCTGCCAAAATAAGCCCTTTCCTAGGCTCAAACCGTCCCTTTTATTACATGTAAGCCACATGTAAGGTAGATCATGGCCAGTCCAGAGGGCAGGGTGCAGTGTATTTAAAAAGTAGGGCAGCTACCTTTAAGTTTTGCATTTCCTGGAAGCGAAAAATCCTTCATTTTTCAATACTGCAAGGCCTACCTCTCCCGTAGGATAACATTGGATTACCTTATTACATTTCATACATGTAATTTCCAAATTGGTAACCAGTTTGTGTTTGGTGTCTCTGGAATCACAATTTAAAATCCTTACTTATGGTGATGTTGGATTTTAAATTGTAATTCTGAAAATGCCACTTTAAAAAGTTTACATTTTCCTGTCTTAGCGGTTTAGTGCTTGTAGCCTGTCCCTAGTCACATGACTTGGTGTGGCTGACAGTTAAGCTTTATGTATTCCTTCTAGACAGCCACACACACAAGGGACCTTAAGAGTGCCAGGATGGTCCATCACTGGCACGATGGGAGGGAGGAGCTGGGCACATCCCTACTTACACTTCATTAGGCTGTGTCCTGCCTCCACTCAAAGGGCTACAAAACCACCCCTGTAGTTAGTCTAGAACCAGGACAGGGAAGAGAGGATGCCTGGGGGCTTCAAAGCGAAACCTTTAGAAGCTTTTTCCCCCACTTCAAAGGCACAACTGAGGGTAAATACTGGACCTCAGACACCAACATTAATCACAGTGGAGACTTCTCAATCTCCGCCATGATTAAATACCTTTGACGGCCCAGTGGAGTAAGGGGCATTGGAGGCAGACCTCTATTTTCACCAACATAATTTTGATGGGTGGAATTAGAGGTCAGTTTTCACTGCCCATCACCGCCAGGAAAACTGTAACTGCTAAATACTCGCCTCACCATGGGAGGGGACTCCCATAGTGAGAAATCATTTTATTTTTTATTTTCGAAAAGAAAATCCCACTTCGGGATCTTCTCTTTGAAAATAAAAACACTTTGGTGCAGGACTCTGTCATGTTGACGGAGCCCTGTACCAAACTGTAAACGGCATTGTGAGGACCTGCAGTGATGGTGGCTCCTGCCAATGCTTTAGAAACGACCGCCATACATATCATGAAACAAGGAGACCCCACAATTTTTGAGAACCTGGGGTAATGAGTTTTTTAGAAATACCAGTGGTTCACTCAAGCCAATAGGTCTCAAGAGTGTTTAGAAAAACACAGAATGTCCTGTGCAATTTTGAGGTCCCAACAGTACACAATATAACAGAGGTAAGTATAAGGCGGGGCACTAATTAGCATTATAATGCAATTCAATTTATTCATTCAAATTCCGGACGACTAGCCCCCACGGCAGCTATAATTGTAAAGATCTTCCTGTGCCTTCTCTTTATTGGAAATCCTGAGACATGGGAATCTCTGCCGTGCATTAAATACTAGGTGCTCACACTGATGATGATTTCAAATATCTTAGATCGAAACGCCGTCGACCACAGATAAATCTGACTCCTTATTTTATTATATAATTTAAAAAATACTAAAAGGAGTCTAGCATCTTGCTGTTTTGAATTGATGCAAGTTTTAATGTTTTTCACTCACCACAGCACATTTCTTCACATGTTTATGAGCACTAGATCATGATATATGAAAAAAAGTGATGCAATACTGCGCAATGAATAAATGAATTGCATTGTAATGCTAATTAGTGTCATTAGTGTCATGCCTCATACTTGTCTCTGTTATATTGTGTACTATTGGGTCCTCAAAATAACACACAACATTCTGTGTTTTCCTTAACACTCTTGAGACCTATTGACACTGTTTTCTCTAAACGAATTAGAAATTACCACCAGCTTGTCGATAATTTCTAATTTAGGAGCGCAGCACCTCCTCAGTGTAATGGAGTAATTTACTGTGTCTCCCTGAAGGAGAAACAGGCAATCAGCCTATAACTGAATTATGGCCTAACTCTGAAATCCCGTCTAGGTCGCAGGCAACTTCAAATTATTATTTTCAATGACACTTTTTCTATGCACTTATTACCTGAAAACTGTAAAAATAAAAAAAAATAAAACATATTTCTGATCCCATTAACCTATTTTTGTAGTCTGGTTACTTTTTGGTCAACAGGTTTTTTCTCTATTTTTATACATTTGTTTAGGAATCTTATTTTGTTGTGTCCTTTGTGTTTAAAATGGTTGGGTACTGCTTGAACTTGACCAACACTTCTTGTGAATTGCCTGTTGCATTTGCCATGCTCTTTGAGCAGGGATTCTCTCACACTTGAGAACATTTTATAAAGCTCGTGGAGGGGAGGGGGGACACAATTTTATTTCGAAATTTCGTAAAGTAGCCATCTTGAAAACATATGAAACAAAACATAACATCAGGTTACCGTTCCATACCAACTGCCATAAATAGAAGCAGCCACCACTTTTGGATCTGATGTGGATAGCAGTGGCATGGGAGCGGTGAATAGGAAAGGATTGGACTCGTAGTAATGGCAGAGGAGCTGCTGAGGGTATTCTGAGTTAGGGCAGCACTAAGCAAACTGTCTCCTGAGCGCAGACGTCTATGCTTCGCCACTCTACTACTTACTTGTCAATGCGGAGGAGCAGTCAACAGGCAACATCACACGGACAGTCAAGAGAATGGCTGAAGGGACAAATGCAACTTGTGACAGAAACTCCAGCTAAATAAAAGCGAGGGTGGCGGACCAAAGTCCCTCGATGTGTATGCATATTGTATAGGCCTAAGAAAACAGCTTAAAGCACATGTTAAAAGTTGGCACAGCGAAGTTGTGCCAAAGGCAAATCAATGTGTGCCCATGTGGATTGCAGGCGCCAGCTTGCAATTATCTGTCACAACAAGGTTTAATACTTTAGTTTACATGTTTTTGGAGACTTGTGTCCTTCAAGAAAAGCTACTAACTTACCAAAAGTGCAATAATAAAATGTAGGCATTCTTGAACCTACCATAATGGAAACACATGACGTATGTTACCCAATACAATAATGAAAAGAAAAGTATGTTTCTTTTATGACAGACTCACAGTAATTAGCAGTAAATGAGATGATTCTGAAGTAATCTAGATCAATAAATTCATCATTATCATGACTTAATGGGAATGAAAGATGTGATTAAACGTTTAATGTATGTGGGTGAATTATTATATTAATGTTCTAGAAGCTCTACCAACCAGTCACTGTAAGTTAAAACAGAAAAAATGCTTGTGAAAACCTTGGCGACTTAGTTATAATGCTAGCCGATTTGCAAGAAATGTTCCTTCTGACCTCTAAAGTTAACTGCACCCTCTTAAATAACATTTATTCTAGAGACTTTATTTATCTATCAAATATATTACCAACTAAAAGTATTTTTAAATTACTCGCGCTAAACTGCTAACAAGTCAAAATTATTTTGTATGCATTTTTACACTGCTTTGAGCAACTGAAAATATGCAGAGATTTGATACAAAACATTCAGTCACTATTAATAGGCAAATCATGAATAAAGTACAGTTTGTAATGGATGCAACCACATTGGAGCGTGTATCCGTTGGAGAGATCTCTTCTTCATCTCCAAATTTCGGCCTGTCTGAACCAGTGTTTAGACGATCAAAGTCTAAAGGGTCTAAAGCAACAGCCACAATCCCTTTCAGGGTGAACCACAAAAAGTCACTAAATCAGCCTGTGCTTAAACCTGGGTAGCTAGGCACAAAAAAAAGTCAGGTTTAACTTAGAAGCAATGTGTAAAGTGTTTATGAAGCACACAAACAGCAATACAGTCAAAACACAACACAAGAAAATTTCCAAACCAATAAACAAAATAGAGTACATTTTAAATAAATGATTTGACACCAAAGTGACTAACATCCAATTAGTTGAACCGGAGTTATGAATTTTTAAAGAAGAAAGTGATAAATAGCACCTAAAAGCAAAAAGCACCAACAACTGCTATTTAGTCACAATGGACTGGGTCAAAGTCAAAAGTTCAGTCCGACCGCAATGGATCGCAAATGGATACAGTCCCAGATTAGTCCAGCTGAAGGCTTAACTTCTCATGTTTTGTGCCAAGAGCCTCGCTTAAATTGGAGAGGGTCGCGAGGAGCAAGGAGAGTGTTGCGGGCAGCAATCGGCTCGGTGCAAAGAGCAGATCGGGTTTTGCGGATGGGCGGTCTAGAGCTTTGCGTTGGTGGTCCCCACAGGCTGTCAATGCTGCTGTGCAAAGAGACCGGCTGGCTGCTGCTCGTGCTGGTTTCGGTGCGAGCGACATGGTTGCAGTGCAAACAGACCCTGTAACTTTTGCACAGAGCTCAAAAGCTTGATTTCAAGTGCTCAGGAACCACGCCAAGGTTCCAGGAACTGAGAGGCACCACTTGGGGGTCAGAAACTTGCACAAGCTGGGACCCGTAGCTATGGGGGAGCCTATTATGTTCTGCGGATCATATCAGGAGGCCAGTAGACCAATCCTTTGAGTCAATCTGGGGTCCTGGGTTCAAGATGGAGTTACAGGTCCAGTTCTCCTTCTCCAGGCAAGAGGGCAGCAGGGCAGCAACTCTTACAGAGCAGCAGTCCAGCAGAGTGACAGTCCTTGTAGCAGCACAGCAGTCCTTCTTCCTGGAAAAGTAGCCACATGTCCAGAAGCGTACTGAAAAGGTAGGGTGGAGGTCCTATTTTTATACCCCAGTGCTCTTCTTCTGAAAGATGGGAGAAGCTTCTTTGAAGTGCATGGAATTTCCTGACACCCCTGAACTGGTTCCAAGTAGGCTGCAGTGACAATAAAAGGGTGGTCGGGTCCTTTGTGTTAAGGTAGATCACTGGCTATTCAAGTGTAAGTGAGGCAGTGTTAAGCTCTGCCTCCCCCCATCCTACCAACAGATGGCCCATTTGGGCACACTTAATCCCTCTATTGGTTGACTGTCTGGGAGGAATTCACAAAGACTGTCAGCTTCTGTCGGATGCACCACAAACCTTCCCTTCAAGTCTGCGGAGATGATAAGGGCGAACTCCTCAAACCCTACCTTATTACTTGTAATGTTGAGATCAACAAGAAGATAGTTGGCGTAAAGGAGAGAAGGTCTAGGGGTGGTGGGTGTCAGTGTTCCTTCATTTATGCAGCTGTCATACCTTAAAAATATTAAGCAGAAGATTTTGTTAGTCACCTTCTAATGTTGGACATAGTTCAATCCCACACTCTGTTCTTCCCTGTGAAGTCACTAATTACCTGTGATCAACAGGTTCTTGTGTGGAAGGCACACCTGATGCTTTTCTCAGCAACTGGGTTGTGGGGATTAACTGGTTTTACTGGGCTCTTCGTTTTTCTTTCCCGAGAACAACAGAACGCATAGTACACATTACCTTTTGGATGACATCGGACAATATCAAAGTATTAACCACCTTTCATAATTTACGAAAATTACCCTTACATGAGTTTTGCTGAGAACCCTTGTAGAAGAGGATGTTTTGTAACATGCTCTTCCAAAGGCACAGCAACCTTTTTTTAATGACCCAAAAGTCTCTTTTAAATTCACAAAGTCTCAAAATTACACCTACTACTACTAAAGTGCCCGATTCTTTAGAAGTGAGTATTTAAAGTATCACTGTCTTTTTCAGTGTAATGTGTTTTATTTAAGCTGTAGACACAACGGGCCCGATTCACAGAACTAACTTAAGACAAAATCCTAAACTTACTACCATTTTCGTATTCACAGAAGGCACTTACTCATTTTGGTATTCACAGAAGACACTTACTCACTTCGGTATTCACAGAAGTTAGGAGTCCTAACTTTAGGACTCCTAAATGCCTTCTGTGAATACCGAAAGTCTTAAAATTAGGATTTTTCTCAGTTTAGGAGTCCTAAAGTAAAGAGTCCTAACTTTACTACTACTAAACTGAGAAAAATCCTAATTTTAAGGCTTTCGGTATTCACAGAAGGTATTTAGGAGTCCTAAATTTAGGAGTCCTATCTTTACTACTACTAAATTGAGAAAAATCCTAATTTGAAGACTTTCGGTATTCACAGAAGGCATTTAGGAGTCCTAAAGTTAGGAGTCCTAACTATACTACTACTAAACTGAGAAAAATCCTAATTTTAAGACTTTCGGTATTCACAGAAGGCATTTAGGAGTCCTAAAGTTAGGACTCCTAACTTCTGTGAATACCGAAATGAGTAAGTGCCTTCTGTGAATATCAAAATGAGTAAGTGCCTTCTGTGAATACCAAAATGGTAGTAAGTTTAGGATTTTGTCTTAAGTTAGTTCTGTGAATCGGGCCCTTCGTGTTCCAAAAACGAGTTGTATGAATGTACATCAAATGTTACCTTGATTTCTAATGTTTCTCTTTTTTTCTTACTGGTTTTCAAGATCTGAGGTGAGGATTGCAGCTGCAACGGGCTTTCATACGGAGATTCCCATGATCCAGATATGGTGAGTATCAGGCCTCTGGAGCGTGTTTTTCACTACCAGGACATGTACGATTTAGAAGTACATGTCCTACTCTTTAACTACGTCATACTCTTTAAATATGGGCTGTTTAGGACCTACCCTAGGGGTGACTTATATGGGCTTAATTGGCAAGCTGGAAATGGCAGTTTAAAATTGCACTGCAGGCTGCACTGGCAGGCCTAAGACATGTTAAAGAAAGCTACTTCAGTGGGTGTTACAATGCGTGCTGCAGGCCCACTAGTAGCATTTGCTTTACCGGCCCTGGGTGCATGTATTAGGGATCTATTTTAAAATTATTTGTGGCAATCAGGTGCCAGACAATTGTACCAGGTTTTAGGGAGAGAGCAGAGTCCTAATGCCAACAAAAACCGAGTAAAAAAAATAGGAGGGGTTAGGCAAAGTGTTTGTAGGTGACCCTGCAGAGAAGGTCAAGCCAAACAGTAAGCTTGGTAGTTTCAGGAAGCTCCTGACTTAGTTCCTCATATTTGTCTCCCACGTCATCTACTTCATGTGGTAGCTATGTAGGGAAGGGATTAGGATATTTTTAAAGCTTGGTGAATGCACGATAGAAACTATGACCTTTTCTGTAATTGGAACAAAGATATTATCTCTGATATATTTTAACACTGATTTTTAGTATAAAGATTTTAAGTATTTAAAATATTTTATGGATGTTTATTGAATGCTATAATATAGATTTTAGGTTGATGATTTTACTCAATTGGTATTTGGATGTAAATATTTGTTATCTTACGTAAATTATGTGTTTTAATGTGCATATCTCTGGTTCACCATTAGATTATTATTGAATAATATGTGAAGTGTTTATTATGAATTGTTTTGTGAGTGCATTCACACTGTGGATGCAAGGGATTGCTATGTATGTACTCATGCTATGTTCCAATGGTCCTGACATTGTGTTGTACCCTCCCCTATCTTGGTGTTGCCATATCCTGTATTTTTCTCAACTATATTATTGATTCTATTTGTCTCTGCGATGAACAATTGTAAAGCACTCTGATACCCGCAAGGGTCATGTTTGCGCTATATAAAACTTTCTAAATGAATACATGAAACCAAATAAAAACTAAAGAAACCACAAATTCATATGAAAAAACACTAAAGTATGCACTTAAAGCTGGGAGCCACCCTTGCAGAGATTAGCTTCAGATAGAGAGGATAATGTGAATAATTCAGTTCCTTGCTCTAGCTCTTAGTCTGAAGCATAGTATTCAAATAACAGAATGAAATAGCCAAATGGAAGGAAACGCATTATGAACTTAATCAAGTTTCAAATACTGGTAGCAAAGCATTTGAATGTGCACAGGGCCCTGCCAATGGTTCCAAATACATGTTCTTGTTGCAGGCAGCTTATGTTATGTTTCCAGACAGCAGTACTTGGGTGCCGATTCCGATCCGGCAAAAATATTCCCCGTACGAATCGTATCTGGATTTTTTTCCGTACGAAACGTACAAGTCCCGTACAAACTGGCAAGTACGATTCGTACGTGAAAAAGACCATACGATTCGCGTTGGGAAAATTCCCCGACACGTCCTCGGGTCGGGAAAAGTGTCCGACACGTCCCCGGACAGCTTTACGTACGAATCGGACAACTGAAGTCCGAGCGCACAAGTACGAACCGTCCCGTCCGTCCGAAAATACAATCGTATGGTAAAAACACCGTACGGAGTAACGGTACGAGTCGTATGTATGAGTCGTACCCCCACCCGTGTATGTACACCTGTGTATGTACGAGTCGTACCCCCACCCGTGTATGTACACCTGTGTATGTACGAGTCGTACCCCCACCCGTGTATGTACACCCGTGTATGTACGAGTCGTACCCCCACCCATGTATATACGAGTCGTACCCCCACCTGTGTATGTACACCCGTGTATGTACGAGTCGTACCCCCACCCGTGTATGTACACCCATGTATGTACGAGTCGTACCCCCACCCGTGTATGTACGAGTCGTACCCCCACCCGTGTATGTACACCCGTGTATGTACGAGTCGTACCCCCACCCGGGTGTACATACACGGGTGGGGGTACGACTCGTACATATGGTGCAGATCGGAGCTTCTAAATCTCCTCTACTTCCACGGACGGAATGATTCCACAGTCACACACGCATACATACATTACACGCTGGTGGGGCCCATTACACCAACATTCATCCTAAATCACCCTATCCGTGCCTTGTAAAGGAGAAACACCTTTCACAAGAACCTCTTCCAATCTGCCTATACTTTGGGGTCAATGCGACCAGCTAGTTGTCAATAGATCTAACAAAATACATTTCAAAGAATTCACAATAAATTCAATAAACATGACAAGAAATAACCACCCGAGACAGGACTTCAAACAGATTGTTCATTTATCTAAAATTGTAAGAAAAGCCAATTAAATGCAAATTCATTTCTCTCATAATTACCTATTCTGTCTAAATGTCAGATCCTAAGTCAGAACCGGTCCTCAGTAGGAGAAACAGAGTTTCCTGCAGTCATGTAGAGTCTCCGTCCTCTTCGTCAGCATAGGGACCTCGCATTATCAGCTCGGGAAGAAGTGGTCAACCCCCAACCTCTCTAGCCTACTAATATTTATACTAAAATTTACATTCTAAAAGTTACATTTCTTTATTCAGAACGGATGATTTGGCGGAAATAATGTCATCTTGGTACTTTTTCGATATTCTGCGGGATCCTCTCACGCATAGACTGTCCCAAATAATGAATAGCAGAATTGAACGTCCATGACTAATTCGTTACTTTTACGGATGTCTCTACTAGGTGAATTTGTTTCAATAGTGGGTTCAGAATAAGTTCAAATAATCAATTTCTTCACTCTTGTAACTTTTCTGTCTTCCAGGGGCATTTGGCAGATGTCCCGGACTTGTCGTCATGCTTATGGCTTTTCAGTTCATCGGAGGTGCAAGGTCACAGGCAGAGCGAAGCCCTCTTTGTAAATTTCCAGCAACTCCAATGCAGGCTGCGGGTGGTGGCCATTTTATGACAGGCCACAATGGACAACTTAAGCAAGAAATAAAGACAAAACATAATTACTGCACGGAAATGATTATACAGTGTTATTCCCCTGCTAATACCCTTATGTGTATGTATTTATCTAGCCATTTGCGACATCAAAAGCCATTAATGCATATTAATTATAAGTGCAAAACACAGTAACATCACATAAGCAACATCCATTTCTGTCAGTTTGCTTACCAACTTATTTCACTTATTATTGTAGCCATGCAATAGCATTCCCACGTGTAGTTCTCTGGTTAATAGGGTTGATTAGTCAACATTCGACAAACTTTTAATACTTAATAATTAGTCAGTAGTACTTTTAGTTATAACATGCGAAAATGAAACAGGTATTCGGTTTTAAAAGTAAAACCCTGCTCCATCAATCCCCCTTTGGTGATATATAATCACCACAAAAATCAAAAACCCAAAAATCAAAAATCAATTTAGTTTCCCCTTTTGGAAGAATTCAAAATATGTTCTTGTTTATGATTGAGACCCTTGTTTCCATCTCATCTTCCTTTTTCGTTTCTATATACATGCTTTCTCTTAGCTCTTCTAATTCTATTTCTTGTTGATCTCTTTCTGGGTTCTTTTGTCTCTTCTTAACATTTTCTTTTGTGATTTTCTTTTTATTTCTTCTATATCTACAAAACATACATCCTAATCTAAGGATCAATAGTGTAACTATTACATAGGTTAATGGAAATAATATCTTACCAAATATGGTACTACCTATTTTAGCTATGAAATTCTTAATAGCAATCATTTTATTAGCCATTTTAGTCCAGATACTTCCAGCTTCCAGTGGTACTAGTTCTTCATGCAGGTCAGTAATATTTTTGATATAAACTTTTAGATCTTTACTTTCGTCAGGAATGTAAGTGCAACAATGTTGAACTTTCAGCATTCTACAGACTCCACCCTCTTTTGCCAAAAGAATGTCAAGGGCAAGTCGATTTTGCATTGTCATGGCGTGTAAAGCAACCATTTCAGTATTTACCACAAGAAAGCCTCCAGCGGTGCTTGCTGACAAGCGATCCACTACTGTTGACAGCTTCAGAATGCCATATGCATTCAAAGAAATTCCCACTGCTGGTATCAAAGCTCCAAAAATATCTCCTACAATTTCTGTCCATGTTTCTCTTCTATAGCGTGTTAATGTGTTAGAATGTTCAACATCATCTACTCTATCCATGTGGAAAATCTTTGGAAAGACCAGGCCAACATAACATGTAACAAACCAACGGTCAGGCAAACGGTAATAAGCCTTGTTCCCACAAATATAATACACTCCCGGGAAAACTGGATCTTCTCCTCCTCTAAATCCCCATCCGGTTGCAATAAAGTATGTATCATGGCACTCACTTGTCCCTATGAAATAATAATCATACTGGGATCTCTTCCTAGTAATGCACAGTTTGCCTTTCTGTGGGGCATCTATAGCCGTAGTTGGACTGGCTCCATTTTTCAGCTCCTTTTCTTTCTCAATATCCCACATCGTGTCACTCATTTTATGCCCTTCTGCTTTCTTGTGCATATTCAATCTTCTTCTCTCAACCATGTCTAGAAAATTCTTCTCTTCTCCTTTCAAACTGCAAGTTAAATTATTTCTAAAAACATATTCTAAGGTTAATTCTTTGGTTTCTAAAAAAATCTCTCCTAAAATGTTAGCTTCTTTTGCAGGATTCAGTGCTTTATTCATAGGCAACTGCCCAAGAATATTATCTATATTAGACATATTATAATCTAATTTCCCTAACTGATAAAATATACTAATCAACACACTACAGGAAATTCCATACGTAGCCGGAAGATGATGATAAGTCACTCCTTCCGAAACAGAGGCAGGTAATTGCATGCAGACGTAGCAATCCCTTACTTCCATTGTCTTTACGTACTCATACAATAATTTAGAAAAAACATTGCTCGAAAAATCATTAATTGACCTATCCTTATGTATATGTATATTGCTAATTCTAGTCGGTACTATTTTCTGTGAACCTTTCCCTATATTAGTTTTGTTCTCAATATGACCTTCTAAAGTGTCTATAGTGACTCTAAATGAAATCAATAGAGCAAGCACGCTCCAAAGCAGCATTAATAAACCTGTACAGCAGCAGCACATCTTGCACCATCTTTTCAGAAAGGTACATCTACTTTTATTCTCAGTGTTAGCCATTTTGTTAATTTGACCGTGTCTTTTGACTTAGCCTCTTCTACTCCACTACTGAACCTTTCAGGGCAGCAAGTACCCACCAGATTATTACAATCTATTAGTTCTTAAATTTTACTTCTTCACTTCTTCTTTTGAATCTATTCAATATGGATTTTCATCACTTTTCACTGTTTCTTCATCATCATCAAACTGTATCAGGTCCTGAACATCCGTTTCTTCTCCAATGTCGGACAAGATAACTCTCAGGATTCCCACAGCTTCTTCTTCAGCAACCTCCTTCAGTAAAGCCTCCTCTGGACTTCCTTGACTGTCTGCCTCTTCTCCTTGTTCAGGCAGTGCCACAAACGTCCATTCCGGTGACTTGTACCTCTGGTTTGGTTTTCTTATTCTTTTTGCTCTTTCAGATATCTTTGTTTCTTCTTCTTTGGTTGGATTTTGACTTGACACTTCGTTCACTTGTTCAGCTTTCGAAGAGTTAACTTGTGTCAGTCTATACCTCAGTCTCTTTATCTTATTCGGCCAAAGATCTCCATTTGCATTTCTCTTTTGTTTTCCTTCTTTATTGTTTCTTTCTCCAAGCCAAGTTCTCTTTCTCAGAACTCGTCCTCCATGTATCTCATTGTCACTTTCATCAGACTCTGTCTCAGTTGCTTCTGGTTCATTAACAGTGTTCTTCTCTCCAACAACTCCCTTTTCTCCAACAGTCTCTTTTTCCACCAATTGAGATTTCCCTACTTCTGTCCCTCCTCGGGTCTCCGACACGCAATCTTCTTGCTGTCTACTTGTCCCTTCACCTAGCTTGTTGGTGCTGTTCCCTACACCTCCTCGGGGTTTTTCCGCAACCTGTCCCTCACTGTCTTTGTCTGTCCCTTTTCCTTCAATATTTATATCAGGTGGAACTTGTTCAATTTCCTCATGTGATTCAGGTGTCTCTTCTGTTGGAATGTTCTTTTCTTTTCTTTCTTTCTTTTTGTGTTGGTCGCTGTCAGTTAGAACCTCAGGCACTTCTTCAACATCTGAACTTGCCTCTACAGTTTGCACTGTTCTTTTCAGAACCTCTTCTGGTGGGATGAAAATTTCCCTTGACTCACTTTCCCCACTTTCAGGATTCTTTTTCCTTCTTACTGCCTCAGTATCTGCATCATCACTGGAATCTGATTCTTCAAGGTATTCTTTTCCAGTACCATCTCTTGGATTTGGAACTCTCAGTGTGTGACTTGCATGTATCAAGTTTTTCACACCAGCACACTTCACAGCAGTCGTTGTGATCAAGATGACTTGTCTTGGCCTTCCCCACCTTGGAACCAGGCAATTCCTTCTTCTGTGGACTTTTATCCTTACCCAGTCCCCTGGGCTCAGATCATGGGCTGGTTTCTTTTCAAGTGTGGTGGCGTCTTCTCCAACCTGGTGAAACACAGAATGAACTGCGTCAGCCAGGCCTTTGCAATAATCCAAAATCATGTCATCAGTTATAGTCATCAGCTTGTTCACTGGTACATATGCATGCCTCATAGCACATCCCATGATAATTTCATGTGGACTTAAACCTGTTGTTCTGTCTGGAGTAGATCTAATGGTCATTAGAACTAGAGGCAAGACATCGGGCCATTTCATTCCTGTGGCTAAGCACATTTTGCCAATTCTGTTTTTGATGGTTCCATTCATCTGCTCAACTACCCCAGAAGCCTCTGGTCTATAAGCACAATGCAACTTCTGCTGTACACTCAATGCTTCACAAATTAGACTCATGATTTCATTATAAAAATGTCCTCCTCTGTCTGATTCAATGGTTACTGGGAACCCATACCTTGGGATGAACTCTCTTAACAGTAATTTGGCCACTGTTATCCCATCATTTCTTCTGGTTGGATATGCCTCCACCCACCTGGAGAACAAACAGACCACCACCAGGACATACCTCAATCTGTTGACTGGGGGCATTTCAATGAAGTCTATTTGCATTCTTGTGAAGGGTCCTCCCTCCCTGCCTATTGTTCCTAGGCTCACCACTGTTTTCTTTCCAGGATTGAATTGCTGACATATCAAACATCTCTGACAGAGACTTTCTGCTATCAATCTAAACTTTGGACTGTACCAGGTTTGTTTGAAAGCTCTTATCATAGCATCCCTCCCCAGGTGTCCTTGGCCATGATACATCCTTGCCATTGTTGACAACATGCTGTTTGGCATGACTGGTCTTCCATCCCTATAGACCCACACATGATCTTTTTCTCTAGGTGCACAACCTGCTTTCACCCAATCTCTCATTTCCTCGTCTCCTGCCTCATCCTGCAGCTGTTTCACCTCCTCCCATGTTCCCACCTCATTAGTGAACATTAAGGAACAAGAAGACATTTCTCGCTCTTTACTCCTGTTAATTGAATGATTGTTTCTTGCACAGTATTGTGCTATGTCATTGGCGAACTTATTTCCCACAGTTACAAAATCATTACCATGACCATGAGCAGCACATTTTACAACTGCTAGTTCTTTAGGCAGCTGTATCGCCTCTAGCAATTTTCCAACCACTTCAGCATTCTTTATGGGAGTTCCACTTGAGGTCAGGAAACCTCTTTGTAGCCATAGCTGGCCAAAATCATGGACAACTCCGAAGCCATACTGGCTGTCAGTCATCACAGTCACTCTCACACTCCTCCCAATCTTGCATGCTTTTGTCAGTACCACCAATTCTGCCACCTGAGCGGATTTAACTCCTTTCAAAGGTGATGCTTCCACAACTTCTGAGACTTTGCACACAGCATATGCAGCACTCAACACTCCTTCATCTGTTCTCAGACAAGATCCATCCACAAACAACACATGATCACTTTCAGGTAGTGGCAGATCTCTTATGTCTGGCCTTGGCTTTGTTCAGTAATCAAGTACATCCAGGCAATAATGATCAACATAATTTCTCACTCCCACACATTCTGCATCAGGCAACAGTGTCGCTGGATTCACATTCACACATCTCTCCAGGCTTACATTGGTTGCACCAAGAATGACTTTCTCATATTTAGTCAGCCGACTATGAGACATGAACTGTGTCCGGCTCCTTGTTAAAAGGATAGCCACATCATGAGGTACGAATACCCTTACAGGATATCCCATTATGATGCCTTCACTTTGTTCCAGACTTTTGCAGGTAGCAGCTACTGCTTTCAGACAACCTGGCAAACCCACAGCTACTGGGTCAAGAGTTGCTGAGAAATAGGCAATTGGCCTCCTCAGACGTCCATGTTTCTGGATTAACACTGAAAGTGCACATCCATTTCTCTCACTACAGTACAGCTCAAATTCCTTTTCATAATCCGGCATTCCTAGGGCAGGAGCTTCACAAAGTCTGTTTTTTAACTCTTTGAATGCAGCCATTTCTTCTGGGTTTAGTTCTAATGGATCTTTCACCTCACATTTGGTCAATTTAATCAATGGTTTGGCAATCAGGGAAAAATTACTTATCCACTGACAACAGTATCCCACCATTCCCAGGAACATTCTCACCTCTCTTTGGGTCATTGGAGCTCTCATTCCTCTAATGATTTTGATCCTGTCAATGGTCACTTTTCTCAGACCTTTCTCAATATTATGTCCCAAATACTGGACTTCTTTCTTACAGAACTGTAATTTGGCTGGCGATACCTTTAATCCTCCATCTGCCAAGTGATTCAGCAATGCAATGGTGTCTACTTCACAGGCTTCACGTGTTTTTGATGCCACAAGTAGGTCATCAATATATTGGACCAAGACCGAATTTTCAGGCATTGTCAGACTTTCCAGAGATTTCTTTAACAATTGATTAAATATTGAAGGGCTCTCTGTATACCCCTGTGGAATTCGGCACCATGCCAAAATCCGTTCTCCAAATCTAAAAGAAAATATTGGCTGGCTGTCATGATGCAATGGGATTGAAAAGAAAGCATGACACAAATCAATTACCGTATACCATTCTGCATCATGAGGAATCTGATACAAAATCACTGATGGATTTGGCACAATGGGACAACATGGCACAACAATCTTGTTAATTTTCCTCAAATCCTGTACTATTCTGAACTTTCCATTTGGTTTCTTCAGTCCCATTATTGGTGAATTGCATAGGCTGCTCAATATGTCTCTCAACACCCCTTGCTGGATCATCTTTTCAATTAAGGGTGTTATTCCTTCAATTATCTCAGGTGGCAATCTGTATTGCGGTATGTTTGGGTAAATCACTCCCTCTTTCACAGTAATCTTCACTGGATCTACATTTCTCATCTTCTCCAGTAAAATCCCAAACTGCTGCTTTCACTGTTTGTTTCAACTCTGGGGGTAATGCATCAGGATTAAATATCGCATATGTTCCCAAAGCCTCACATTCTCTGTTATCCATGGTCATTCTGTATAGAACATCCTCATCAGGTGTCTCAAAGGTTATTCCATTTGGAGTACAGAAAATAGTGCAATTCATTTTGCACAGCAGATCCCTGCCTAACAAGTTCACAGGACTCGTGTCACACACCACAAATCGGTGCATGTCTGAAAATGTCCCTATTCCAACCCTTACTGGTTCAGTAAGTAGAGTTTTAATCTGTGTGTTGGACACACCAACTACTTGGATAGCTTCGTCCGAGAGAGGAAGATTCTTTATATCAGCTGACCTGACAGTTGATCTCGTGGCCCCTGTGTCAACTAGGAAAGTGACACTTACACCATGTATTTTTCCATCTACAAAAGGCCCTGCCTGGTCTATTTCTAGAGTTGCGCCAAGTACGCACCCCTCTTCCTCTGTTCGGCAACGTCAGAAGTCTCCCTCGAAGTCACTTCCCTCATTCTTCAGCCAGTACTGAGAAACTGCGCTTGCACGTTTTGGTTTGATTACCTGTTCTTCATCGTAGAAACCCGACTCTTGGCTGTACTTCTGAGATCCTCTTCTCTGTGGCAAGGGTGGTTTTGGCATCTGATTCTGCTGCTTATTAGCCTTCTGCTGTTGCCGATGCTGACCACACCCCTCACTCTGCACCTGTGAACTCAATGATGGATTATCTTCGTTAGTAGAGGGTGGATTCTTACACTTGGATTTCCAGTGCCCTAATTTTCCACAGTTGTGACACGGGAACGTCTTTTTAGCCTCTTCTATGTTCCCTTTTCCTTTTCCTGGCCCAAACTTGGGTTTATTTCCTGGGTTATTTGCTTGTTCAATCAGCTGAGCTTCCTGTCTTTCTGCAACTTTCACCTGTGCCCACATTGCCTTTTCTTTTAGTTTCCTCTGCTTTGCCTCAATCTCATCACTGAAGTATTTTGCATGTCTCAGAATCTCATCAATCTTTTTGCTCTACCACTCAACTGTATGCTCCCTTATCATTTCACTGATTTCAGGTTGCAAGCCATATACAAATCTATATACAAAATGTCTCAAATCCTTGTCACCCAGGTGTTCATCTCCACTGAACTGCTTAAAATCTAGTATCAGTCTTTCATAGTAAGCATGGACTGATTCTTTCAATTCCTGATGTGTTCGATCTATTTTAACCCAATCTGTTTCCTTGGGGGGTACTTTATTTTTCAGGAAGGCCATAACCTGCTCATACTTCTTCATAACCTCCGGGTCTGGAGCTCCTGTTTTTGGATCTCTCGGGTATTCCTTAGTGGGCCAATCTATGACTATTTTACATTCTGCCCACAGGTCTGCTGGTACAATTATATCAAACAGACTATTCAGGTCAATCCACAGTACTTTTGACAGTTTTACAAATCTGTCGACCTGTCTGTACCGCTCAACGGGCTTTTCCCTTAATCGAGGGAAATCATTCGTAAATGATAAAATATCCTGTCTGGTCCATGGGACATGTACGTACCCACCTCCTGGAATCTCTCTCATGGGGTAAGCTGTCACTGCCTTCTCCTTTTCTTTCAGGGAAAATGCCGAGTAAGTTCTATCTGCCCCATCCTCTCGCTTTCGATACCATCTGTCTTTCCATCTTTCTACATCTCCCCATTTCTTCAACAAGGCAATCATTTCCTTAATCTGTCCTGTTCGTCCTGCATTGTTCAGATTCTCAATATCCTTGTATGAAAAATCCACTCGATAAGACTTTTGTAAAGCTTTCACCTTATCCATGTCAATTCCCAATTCACTGGCTATTCCTCTCAATCTGTTGTGTATGTTCTTTGCTCTCCATGTGACACTTTTACACAGGAAGAGGATCTCCCCTTCCTGGTAATCCTTCAGCGTTTCTGTAGGTATGGTTCCTACTATCAACTCTTCCATTTCCATACGTAACCTAACTACATCAATTCCCTGTGATTCTTTCTCCTTTTTCTGTAATGTTTTCAGCCAATCATTCAAATCCTCAGCAGTTATCACAGATTTTTCTGCACCCCCTGGCTCTGTCACTCTCTGCGGTTCTAAAATTGATCCTCTGTTCCCTTCCATACATCCAGAATTTAAAATTGAGTTAGTCTGCACACTCGATTCTCCTCCACATATGGTATGTCTCCACTGATTTTCTCCTGTTCTCCACTGGGTTTCTCCTGCTCTCATTTCTGCCTGCTCCGGAGGAACAATCAATCTATTGCCCACATATGGTACCGTCAATCCATTCTCACCCGTCCTCTGCTTGTCAAAAATCGGCATAACCGGGCCTATTGTCACAGGCACTGTAACTGCCTCAAGATTTTTAGTCAGTTCTCTGATTTTCTCTGTCAGTTCAAATGTAGTTCTTGCTAGTTCTCTGGTCTATTCATCCTCAAGTTCATTCTCTCTTTCTATCTCTCTCTCTCTTTCCCTCTCTCTCTCTCTCTGTCTTTCTCTCTCTCTCTCTCTTTCTCTCTCTCTTTCTCTTTCTCTCTCTTTCTCTCTCTCTCTCTCTCTCTCTCTCTCTCTCTCTCTCTCTCTCTATCTCTTTCTCTTTCTCTTTCCGCCAGAGAACAACTGCCTTTCAACTCAGGGGCTGTAGCCTCTGTCTTTATAATCCGCACGGTGTTTCTCATTGGGGTAACTGCTGTCTCTACCTCTGGTTCTCGTCTGTACGGGAGTGGTCTTTTATAGAGCATGTCCTCTAAGACATCATCATCAGACTCATTCGCCCCATATCTCCTGGGTTCTACATTATGTTCTTTCTCTGTACACTTTCTTCCTCCTGATTCCTCTACTGTTCTTACAGGATATAATCCTTCAGTCATACTGGCATCACGCCACCTTCTCATTCGGTCATGATGGGTTTCGCGATCATACTTTCGCCCAAACATGTACCTGTAGTTACCCCCACTCCTCTGCTTTTCTCGCTCATGTACTTCATCTTCCCATTCCACCAATGCCTCGAATTGCATCAGCCTAGGCCGAGGCTCTAGAGTCATCATCTTCTCCCGTAAATTTCTTAACACGGCCAGATTAAATGAGCCATGTTCTGGGAAAGCCAAAACCCCATCCTCTCTAGTATACTTCGCCCAGTTGTCTAACCAGATGCAGGTATGATACCCATATTTTGCAACCATAAAGGATGCCGGGGTTCTTATCAGAGGCAATAACTGTCCTTCCCTTGTCACTATGTCTTTATCCTTGTCAAACCAATTCTTCATTTTACTAAACAAGGATTTTTTCTTCTTTTCCTCAGCGTGCTAATACATCTTTCCTATTTTCCACTAGCTGTTTTCTCTTCCTGCGACTGTACGATCTCTTGTCCAATTGCAGCGCAACACACACCAACGCACCAATCTGGAACGTCCACGTCACCTAGTCAGTCCGCAAATCCCAGCGCGACTCACACCAACGCACCAATCCTGGAGCGTCTACGTCACCCTGTATGTCTCCCAATCCCAGCGCGGCGTACACCAACACACCAATCACCGTGCTTCCACTGCTCTAACCCACTGTCCAATCACAGCGCGGTCTCCCTGACGTCAGCAGTCGCTGCAGTCGCTTCTGCTCTTGTCTCCTGTTTCTTGTCTACCCCTCCTTTACAAGACCACTTAGTAGACTTTGTTTCAACTTCTACGAGTCCGTTAGTTACAACGTACAAACATCTCCATTGTCTGCTTCGCTAGCCACAGAATAGTAAAAGACCTTTCCCACGAGAATTCTGCCTTTCCCGAGAGCAGCGCTTACCTCTGCCCTACTACAGAATTGTTACTTCCGTTGATAAAGTAGCACATCCCTCTACTTTACCCTTCTAACAAGCAGTAATTAACTGTTTCTCTCCGGAATGCTCCTAAGAGTCTCACAATTAACCAGAATGCCTTATCATTCACGCACTTTCACACCAGAAAATGTAGTACATTCACACAGTTCTGTCTTTCCCGAGAACAGCGAACAGTCTGTCCTACTACAGAATTATATCACCCGTTAACAAAGCAGCGCTTACCTCTGCCCTGTCCTTCTAAAAAGCTCCGAGAATACCTATTACTTCTCCAGCGGTAAGCTTTAACGGAATCCCTTACGGACCCCTGGGACCTAAGACCAGAGTTTCACAGATAACCTTCGCTATCATACACACTTCTCTTGCACAGAAATATATTTCTAATGGTAACACACGACAATGCTACCTCATCGAACCCAGACAATGCGACGCGCAACTTCAATTGTCACACGTTTTCCCTGTGTGCATACAGGGCCAACAATCCCGCCTTTTCCGAGAGCAACACTCCCTCTGGTCTACTACGGAACTGTCACCGGCTTCCTACATCCCAGAAGCCGTTCACACTACATAAAAACTCAACACGACTTCAACATATAGTGTTAGTACAAATATCACTCAATAATCAATAAGCCTATATACACGCAATTTCGCTAGACCAAGACAATAGCTAACCATCATTCTGCTACCAAGAAACCGGTGCAGATCGGAGCTTCTAAATCTCCTCTACTTCCACGGACGGAATGATTCCACAGTCACACACGCATACATACATCACACGCTGGTGGGGCCCATTACACCAACATTCATCCTAAATCACCCTATCCGTGCCTTGTAAAGGAGAAACACCTTTCACAAGAACCTCTTCCAATCTGCCTATACTTTGGGGTCAATGCGACCAGCTAGTTGTCAATAGATCTAACAAAATACATTTCAAAGAATTCACAATAAATTCAATAAACATGACAAGAAATAACCACCCGAGACAGGAATTCAAACAGATTGTTCATTTATCTAAAATTGTAAGAAAAGCCAATTAAATGCAAATTCATTTCTCTCATAATTACCTATTCTGTCTAAATGTCAGATCCTAAGTCAGAACCGGTCCTCAGTAGGAGAAACAGAGTTTCCTGCAGTCATGTAGAGTCTCCGTCCTCTTCGTCAGCATAGGGACCTCGCATCATCAGCTCGGGAAGAAGTGGTCAACCCCCAACCTCTCTAGCCTACTAATATTTATACTAAAATTTACATTCTAAAAGTTACATTTCTTTATTCAGAACGGATGATTTGGCGGAAATAATGTCATCTTGGTACTTTTTCGATATTCTGCGGGATCCTCTCACGCATAGACTGTCCCAAATAATGAATAGCAGAATTGAACGTCCATGACTAATTCGTTACTTTTACGGATGTCTCTACTAGGTGAATTTGTTTCAATAGTGGGTTCAGAATAAGTTCAAATAATCAATTTCTTCACTCTTGTAACTTTTCTGTCTTCCAGGGGCATTTGGCAGATGTCCCGGACTTGTCGTCATGCTTATGGCTTTTCAGTTCATCGGAGGTGCAAGGTCATAGGCAGAGCGAAGCCCTCTTTGTAAATTTCCAGCAACTCCAATGCAGGCTGCGGGTGGTGGCCATTTTATGACAGGCCACAATGGACAACTTAAGCAAGAAATAAAGACAAAACATAATTACTGCACGGAAATGATTATACAGTGTTATTCCCCTGCTAATACCCTTATGTGTATGTATTTATCTAGCCATTTGCGACATCAAAAGCCATTAATGCATATTAATTATAAGTGCAAAACACAGTAACATCACATAAGCAACATCCATTTCTGTCAGTTTGCTTACCAACTTAGTTCACTTATTATTGTAGCCATGCAATAGCATTCCCACGTGTAGTTCTCTGGTTAATAGGGTTGATTAGTCAACATTCGACAAACTTTTAATACTTAATAATTAGTCAGTAGTACTTTTAGTTATAACATGCGAAAATGAAACAGGTATTCGGTTTTAAAAGTAAAACCCTGCTCCATCACATACACGGGTGGGGGTATGACTCGTACATACACAGGTGTACATACACGGGTGGGGGTACGACTCGTACATACACAGGTGTACATACACGGGTGGGGGTACGACTCGTACATAGGGGGGTCTGGGGGGGTGTTCGGGGCATACCGGGCCCCCTTTTCCTCACGCTGCGCGGCGTACTTAGCTTTTCCGGCACTTTTTGGGTGCCGTAAAAATATTGCCTTCCGGAGTGCTGTCGGTACGAATCGTACTTGCTGGTACGTAAACAGCTGTCTCACTCCGTACGAATGTTGCGTATGTACTGTCCCGGATCACATTCGTCTGTATTTTTCTGTCGGTCGGTGTTTTTTCCGATTCGTATGGAAATGGTATTTCCGTACGATTCGTACTTGCATGTTTGTACGGTCTTTTTCCCGGGTACGAGTCGGACGGAGAAAACGCTCCGTCCGACGATTCGTACCGGGTTTCTCCAGGATCGGAATCGGCCCCTAGGTGTCAAGATTGCATAATCCTTCCATACCCAGTGCGAGGATTTGGATACAGTGGCAATTTAGACATTTTATTTTTAATACTCTATTTATGATGAGTATTCCTATGTCTACATTAGAATTGTTTACCCATATATATACAATTGGACTATTTTGTGTTGGTTTTGATAATTACACATTACTGATTAGCAGCATTCAAATTTGATCACATTTTAGTGGCACTTATTTTGGAATAAATATGTAGCATTATTATATTGATCGTTGACTGGACATTTAGAGCCTTATTTAGGGTTTGGGGGAGCAGAAGGAAAACTGTAAACCAGTAAACCTCCTGGTCTGCCAAACCTATGGTTCACCTGCTCCATTTTGAAGTGTGGAAACCACTGTGTTACCACTGTTGGAGCATCCGCCAGTGACCGCTGATCCTAAGATCCATCTGCAATTGAACTACTGGGTTACAGTAACAGCAGTCCACCTGAGGGGCGGACTGCCATCGCTTATCTTCCCTGCTGTGTTCGCCATGTAAGGCATGTTGTTAACTCACAGAGAAAATGTTGAATTGACTTCACGTGTTGGAAAAAACATTTCTGCGCATCAGGACCAGTAACATTTTGTTCAAAGAAAACAAACCTGCTTTCAGTGTTTGTATTTTTGAATGAAGAAAGTTTGCTGAACAAGCCTTGGTGGCAGCTCCCATCCCAGCAGAGAAGTCCCCGCCAGGGAACTATAAATACAGTTGGTAGTCCCCACCAGGAAGACAGAGATTATGATCTTACATCTATGTGAAATAAGGCTAGAAGAGCCTGATTTCGAGTTTGTCAGACATGACACTTCATTACAAACATGATGAAGTGCCCTGTCTGCCATACACTGTGCCTGCCCACCTCATTTGGAGATGGATAGGCCCTAAGAGTTCCATTGATGGAGCCCTCGTTGGATCCATGTCAGAAAGTTTCCACCAATGGAGTAGAGACCTTGAAAGAAAGGGCATTACACTGTCTGCCTTATTTATGATGAACGGTGTGATGTCCTTTTTCAGGTACAACCTACCTAACAGTAAGGAGCAGAAAGAAAATTCTAAACCCCCTACATCCTAGGAGAAAATTCCCAAGGTATGGGGGTTACGTGTTTTTTGTTTTTCAAAAACAAAACTTCCACTTTGGGAGAAAAATGCTAAACGTTTGGCGTTTGACCATCCACCATACCAATTCTTTTCAATGTACAGAGATGACCACTAAAAGTGTTTTGACATGTGGGATAACCTATTATTATATATTATATAAGTCACCACTGATGTGTGCCTTGTAGGTCCACAGGACTAGGTGATTAATACATAAAACGTGGCATGGTGCATAATGGGACTAGCCAGCCCTCACAGTGAAGATATATCAAAAGATGGTTTCAATGTGTTGGCGGGTTTTCCATGAACAGATGTAGGTATAAATCCAATCCTTATTTTATATCATTGTTTTGGAGAATCGCTAGAAAAATGATTCAATGCATTTTCCACTTAGTTTCAAAAATCAGAATATGGGAACTTTTTGCAAACAGGTAGTGCTGAAAAAGGTGGTGGGGAATTTGTGAGAAAATAGTTATTATTGTGTGGTGAGAATACTCCTATTTCTGACTGGTTCACAGCATAAGATTGATATCACACCACTACCTCCTCAGAATACTCCAGGACCTAGGAAGACAACATCTGACGAAATAAGTCCCTGGAATAAGGAACTTAAGGACCCATTCCTCTTGTTTGCACCCATGGACTGGGACGTTTATTTAAGGTTCAAGTTGTTGGTCTGCTGTTTGCTTGCTCCAAGGACACATAGGATAGATGGAATCCTGACAATAACAAGGCCATAACAACCAGCCATGTCCCACTAGAAGGTTTTGAGAACCCACAAAGTGACCATGTTTGAAGGTAAAATATTGGACCAGATTCTGATATGGAGGTGGCAAATCTATCTCAGCAGCAAAGTGAGCTTGGTGGCTACAAAATCCACCTTTGTCATTCTGAAAGCTTTTAGTGCTGCACCAGCATCTTCAGATGGAGCTCAATGGTGACATATCTGACCCTGAGGGACCATTTCTGGCTTGCCTTGGACATTGCCCACCAGAAGAAGTGAGCTACAAAAAAGTGACTAAGTTCAGTAAACATTTTTACAAGGTTGATCCGCTTGGTATATTCAATCCCCTCCCCATTGGTGTTGGCCTAAAATCGAGCCTAGGTCTCGATCAATCCTGAACTGTTATTTTCAATGGTGCTTTACTCTTTTCTAGTTACTTTTTGCTTTACAACTTTGAGAATCCATACCTCTGTTTTCCCTTACACAATTTGTATCGTGTTGGTGTCTTGTTGCTAAGCAATTTTTTCTCTATTATTCAAAATTGGTTTGCAAATTGTATGGTTTTGTTCTCTTGACTTGAAAATTGTGTATCTGCTTGAGCTTAACGCACATTTCTCTGGGGAATCACCAGGGGGTTGAGCAGAGATTCTGGAATAATAGATTGTGAGCATCCATTCTCAAATTAATAGCTCAATTTTGATCAGTACAATTTAAACATTTTCCATGCATTTAGAGAAATGCACTTTCCAATTATTGATGAGGTATGAATTGTAGGTATGTTAACAGGAAGTTGTTATATATATGTAGTGTAATAATGGTTTGTCTCTTGGTTAATGTGAATCTTAAATGAGTTAAAACCTGCTAATGATATTTGCAGTGTGTTATTTGAAAGGATCTATGCGTCAAAGGATTTTAGTACTGTTCGTTGAGCTGGGCGGTAAATGTCCATTGTTTTGCCAATGGAGACTTATAGTAAATACTTGTTATTGTTTGATTATTTAAAATCATTACAATTAGAAAATTCTTTATATGTGTAAATAAAGATTTTTTAAAAATGAGCCTTTAAAACAAAAGTTAAAAACTGTGATGTTTCTAAATTTCAATGGAGCAAGGTGTCCCAGATATTAAATCTACACAAATTTCCCAGTGGCATAATTTATCTGATAAAGAGGGTCTGTGCCGACAGGAAAAAAAATGTAATTATTAAAAATGGGAACAATCCCGTTGAAGACAAAGGAAACAGAAGAAGAAAAGGAGGCAGACTTGGCACTTGTATCTAAAAGTTTGAGAGTCCTGTGTGGGCTCGGTTATTGCCAAGAGTGTACAGGCTGGAGTGGAGTTACTTGTGATAATGCTGCACTACGATTGTGTCTGCCCTTGAAACAAATTTGGTGAACCGGATGTTAAGCTTCGTATTTTTAGGATTCATAGCTGCTAATATGGATTGTCGACACGATCGGACACCAAGTTTGTTCCATTCGCCCTGTAGCAGAAAACGTCTGTCGTTAAGTAAGGCGGGACAGACACACAGACACATACCACGCGCTCGATCGACTCTGAGGTGCACCTGCACCTCCTGCACTCGGTGTTGGCACTTGGATGGCACCACTCTGGTAGGTGCTGCAGAAGAGGCCATTCACCCATCCTCAGTGCCAAAAATCTTTTTTTCCATAGTACTGCGTAAGTGCTTGATAAATAGGGTGCCTCTACTGTGGGCTTAAACCCTGAAAGGACTGTCCAGGAATGATGTATTTTGGCCCTGTCCGAGTGAAAAGACCACAGTTAGACTCTTTTTTTGAAACATATTTTTAGGGCCTGCTGGGGTGGGTTAGTTCCCCAATATTCGTTAACATCAAGCAATTGCAGTGAGTGTTCTAGGTAGCGTTGATGTTCTTGTCCTACTTGGGTGCCCGATATTTCTTGCCTCCAGAATTCCTTCCCATGAATTACGCAGTCTGTTACACAGCTTGGTGAAGGTGCTGGCCCCAGCCCCTCGGTGTTCTAAAAGGCCAAACTCAAGTCTTATCTGGGCTGGGGATGAGGATTCCAGCAAGTGCCTTACTCACTTAAAAATTCTTGTTGTTATTTTGTTTACCATGTTAAGATTACTACCCAGCATTATCTCCTGGCCATACAATAAGACATTTTTGAGACTTTTTTTCTATGCCACATGGCCGGCAAATAAATAGCAAAGGCATAAGGCAAAGGAAGAACACAGAGAGTCCGCCTACCACCGTACAAGTCTGAGGCCACCGGAGTCATCTGCGGCGTCCCTCAAGTATCCTCGCTGAGCCCCACCCTCTTCAATGTCTACATGAGCCCCCTCGCGGCCATCGCACGCCAACACAACCTCAACATAATCTCCTACGCCGACGACACCCAGCTGATCCTCTCCCTGACCAACGACCCCGCCGCCGCCAGAGCCAACCTGCACGAAGGGATGAAAGATGTAGCCGAGTGGATGACGACCAGCCGCCTGAAACTGAACTCAGACAAGACGGAGGTCCTCATCCTGGGCCCCTCGCCCTCTGCCTGGGACGACTCCTGGTGGCCCCCCGCCCTGGGCACCGCACCCAAACCGACGGACCACGCACGCAACCTGGGCTTCATCCTGGACTCCTCCCTCTCCATGACCAGACAAGTCAACGCCGTCTCCTCGTCGTGCTTCAACACCCTGCGCATGCTATGGAAGATCTTCTGGTGGATCCCCACCGAGACCAGGAAAACTGTCACCCAGGCCCTCGTCACCAGCCGACTGGACTACGGCAACGCCCTCTACGCCGGAACCACCGCCAAGCTCCAGAAGAGACTCCAGCGGATCCAGAACGCCTCAGCCAGACTCATCCTCGACATCCCACGAAACAGCCACATCTCCGGACATCTGAGAGACCTGCATTGGCTCCCCGTCAACAAAAGAATCACCTTCCGTCTCCTCACCCACGCACACAAAGCCCTACACGATCAAGGCCCGAGCTACCTCAACAACCGAATCAACTTCTACGCTCCCAAACGCCACCTCCGATCAGCCAGCCACGCCCTCGTAGGTTGTACTTTTCAGGTACAACCTACCTAACAGTAAGGAGCAGAAAGAAAATTCTAAACCCCCTACATCCTAGGAGAAAATTCCCAAGGTATGGGGGTTACGTGTTTTTTGTTTTTCAAAAACAAAACTTCCACTTTGGGAGAAAAATGCTAAACGTTTGGCGTTTGACCATCCACCATACCAATTCTTTTCAATGTACAGAGATGACCACTAAAAGTGTTTTGACATGTGGGATAACCTATTATTATATATTATATAAGTCACCACTGATGTGTGCCTTGTAGGTCCACAGGACTAGGTGATTAATACATAAAACGTGGCATGGTGCATAATGGGACTAGCCAGCCCTCACAGTGAAGATATATCAAAAGATGGTTTCAATGTGTTGGCGGGTTTTCCATGAACAGATGTAGGTATAAATCCAATCCTTATTTTATATCATTGTTTTGGAGAATCGCTAGAAAAATGATTCAATGCATTTTCCACTTAGTTTCAAAAATCAGAATATGGGAACTTTTTGCAAACAGGTAGTGCTGAAAAAGGTGGTGGGGAATTTGTGAGAAAATAGTTATTATTGTGTGGTGAGAATACTCCTATTTCTGACTGGTTCACAGCATAAGATTGATATCACACCACTACCTCCTCAGAATACTCCAGGACCTAGGAAGACAACATCTGACGAAATAAGTCCCTGGAATAAGGAACTTAAGGACCCATTCCTCTTGTTTGCACCCATGGACTGGGACGTTTATTTAAGGTTCAAGTTGTTGGTCTGCTGTTTGCTTGCTCCAAGGACACATAGGATAGATGGAATCCTGACAATAACAAGGCCATAACAACCAGCCATGTCCCACTAGAAGGTTTTGAGAACCCACAAAGTGACCATGTTTGAAGGTAAAATATTGGACCAGATTCTGATATGGAGGTGGCAAATCTATCTCAGCAGCAAAGTGAGCTTGGTGGCTACAAAATCCACCTTTGTCATTCTGAAAGCTTTTAGTGCTGCACCAGCATCTTCAGATGGAGCTCAATGGTGACATATCTGACCCTGAGGGACCATTTCTGGCTTGCCTTGGACATTGCCCACCAGAAGAAGTGAGCTACAAAAAAGTGACTAAGTTCAGTAAACATTTTTACAAGGTTGATCCGCTTGGTATATTCAATCCCCTCCCCATTGGTGTTGGCCTAAAATCGAGCCTAGGTCTCGATCAATCCTGAACTGTTATTGTCAATGGTGCTTTACTCTTTTCTAGTTACTTTTTGCTTTACAACTTTGAGAATCCATACCTCTGTTTTCCCTTACACAATTTGTATCGTGTTGGTGTCTTGTTGCTAAGCAATTTTTTCTCTATTATTCAAAATTGGTTTGCAAATTGTATGGTTTTGTTCTCTTGACTTGAAAATTGTGTATCTGCTTGAGCTTAACGCACATTTCTCTGGGGAATCACCAGGGGGTTGAGCAGAGATTCTGGAATAATAGATTGTGAGCATCCATTCTCAAATTAATAGCTCAATTTTGATCAGTACAATTTAAACATTTTCCATGCATTTAGAGAAATGCACTTTCCAATTATTGATGAGGTATGAATTGTAGGTATGTTAACAGGAAGTTGTTATATATATGTAGTGTAATAATGGTTTGTCTCTTGGTTAATGTGAATCTTAAATGAGTTAAAACCTGCTAATGATATTTGCAGTGTGTTATTTGAAAGGATCTATGCGTCAAAGGATTTTAGTACTGTTCGTTGAGCTGGGCGGTAAATGTCCATTGTTTTGCCAATGGAGACTTATGGTAAATACTTGTTATTGTTTGATTATTTAAAATCATTACAATTAGAAAATTCTTTATATGTGTAAATAAAGATTTTTTAAAAATGAGCCTTTAAAACAAAAGTTAAAAACTGTGATGTTTCTAAATTTCAATGGAGCAAGGTGTCCCAGATATTAAATCTACACAAATTTCCCAGTGGCATAATTTATCTGATAAAGAGGGTCTGTGCCGACAGGAAAAAAAATGTAATTATTAAAAATGGGAACAATCCCGTTGAAGACAAAGGAAACAGAAGAAGAAAGGGAGGCAGACTTGGCACTTGTATCTAAAAGTTTGAGAGTCCTGTGTGGGCTCGGGTATTGCCAAGAGTGTACAGGCTGGAGTGGAGTTACTTGTGATAATGCTGCACTACGATTGTGTCTGCCCTTGAAACAAATTTAGTGAACCGGATGTTAAGCTTCGTATTTTTAGGATTCATAGCTGCTAATATGGATTGTCGACACGATCGGACACCAAGTTTGTTCCATTCGCCCTGTAGCAGAAAACGTCTGTCGTTAAGTAAGGCGGGACAGACACACAGACACATACCACGCGCTCGATCGACTCTGAGGTGCACCTGCACCTCCTGCACTCGGTGTTGGCACTTGGATGGCACCACTCTGGTAGGTGCTGCAGAAGAGGCCATTCACCCATCCTCAGTGCCAAAAATCTTTTTTTCCATAGTACTGCGTAAGTGCTTGATAAATAGGGTGCCTCTACTGTGGGCTTAAACCCTGAAAGGACTGTCCAGGAATGATGTATTTTGGCCCTGTCCGAGTGAAAAGACCACAGTTAGACTCTTTTTTTGATACATATTTTTAGGGCCTGCTGGGGTGGGTTAGTTCCCCAATATTCGTTAACATCAAGCAATTGCAGTGAGTGTTCTAGGTAGCGTTGATGTTCTTGTCCTACTTGGGTGCCCGATATTTCTTGCCTCCAGAATTCCTTCCCATGAATTACGCAGTCTGTTACACAGCTTGGTGAAGGTGCTGGCCCCAGCCCCTCGGTGTTCTAAAAGGCCAAACTCAAGTCTTATCTGGGCTGGGGATGAGGATTCCAGCAAGTGCCTTACTCACTTAAAAATTCTTGTTGTTATTTTGTTTACCATGTTAAGATTACTACCCAGCATTATCTCCTGGCCATACAATAAGACATTTTTGAGACTTTTTTTCTATGCCACATGGCCGGCAAATAAATAGCAAAGGCATAAGGCAAAGGAAGAACACAGAGAGTCCGCCTACCACCGTACAAGTCTGAGGCCACCGGAGTCATCTGCGGCGTCCCTCAAGTATCCTCGCTGAGCCCCACCCTCTTCAATGTCTACATGAGCCCCCTCGCGGCCATCGCACGCCAACACAACCTCAACATAATCTCCTACGCCGACGACACCCAGCTGATCCTCTCCCTGACCAACGACCCCGCCGCCGCCAGAGCCAACCTGCACGAAGGGATGAAAGATGTAGCCGAGTGGATGACGACCAGCCGCCTGAAACTGAACTCAGACAAGACGGAGGTCCTCATCCTGGGCCCCTCGCCCTCTGCCTGGGACGACTCCTGGTGGCCCCCCGCCCTGGGCACCGCACCCAAACCGACGGACCACGCACGCAACCTGGGCTTCATCCTGGACTCCTCCCTCTCCATGACCAGACAAGTCAACGCCGTCTCCTCGTCGTGCTTCAACACCCTGCGCATGCTATGGAAGATCTTCTGGTGGATCCCCACCGAGACCAGGAAAACTGTCACCCAGGCCCTCGTCACCAGCCGACTGGACTACGGCAACGCCCTCTACGCCGGAACCACCGCCAAGCTCCAGAAGAGACTCCAGCGGATCCAGAACGCCTCAGCCAGACTCATCCTCGACATCCCACGAAACAGCCACATCTCCGGACATCTGAGAGACCTGCATTGGCTCCCCGTCAACAAAAGAATCACCTTCCGTCTCCTCACCCACGCACACAAAGCCCTACACGATCAAGGCCCGAGCTACCTCAACAACCGAATCAACTTCTACGCTCCCAAACGCCACCTCCGATCAGCCAGCCACGCCCTCGCCGCCGTTCCCCGCATCCGAAGAGCAACAACAGGAGGAAGGTCCTTCTCCTACCTGGCCGCCAAGACCTGGAACTCCCTCCCGACCGACCTGCGCCTGACCCAAGACCACCTCTCCTTCAGGAAGAAGCTCAAGACCTGGCTGTTCGAGCAGTAACGGCTGTTCGAGCAGTAATGGCACCCCCCCCCAAGCACCTTGAGACCCTACGGGTAAGTAGTGCGCTCTATAAATGTCTTGATTGATTGATTGATTGAATGTTTAAGCTAGCTTTATATGCATGGTTCTTTAATATATGTTAGTGTGGCGCAAAGGAGAGCGTGGTTAAGTTGGCAGTACTTTACCAGCTATGCGGTTTTGCAGCAATGTTGCTTGCATGAGGGTGTCACTCTTTCTATCTAGCATATTCTGTTTGAAAAATGCAGATTGCTAATGCAATTACAAGGTATTATGCAGTGCCTATGTTGGGGTATTAAGTGCCTTTTAATGTCCAATACTATCAGATTAGGGCATATTGTATGTTTTCTTGTTGAGATCTTTCTATGCTGTACTGCTTAAATGGTTCAGAGATGTGTTATTGATTTGTGCATCAAATCCCAGGCATTAGGGTGAATGGTCAGGAAGACAGAAGATATAGAGGTCTTTTTGGCTGGACAGGCACAATGAAGAGTATTAGAATGTAAGAGGCAATGAAGGGGGAGGCTGGTGGCATGAGAGAGAGAGAGAGAGAGAGAGAAAGAGAGCAAGAGATGGAATCAAGGTGTGTGTTTGCCTGTATTTGTCGAGTACAGAGGTAGCATTTCATAGTGTTCGATAAACACCCCTGATAAAAATTGGTCTAGTTATATTCAATAGGACTTTTTCTGGTTTACTACTCTCACCTACCAATCCCGTTTTTATATTGCTAATTTCAGTGGACCAGCAAACTAATAAGGAGGATTTTACTGACCAACATTCACTTGCTACATTTGTCCAATAAAGAGTGATGGGGTTATCATATTTGGTTCTGAAGTTGTATGCTTCTTTTATTGTAAAAAATTCCATTACTTGTTACATCATTCATCAATCCTTATCAAAACTTCTCTAGTACACGTAGCATTTATTTTTCATAATTCCATTAAGTTTTACATTCTGTGTCAGTCATTTTTAAAGCCTTTGTAGTTGGCATAGCCAAATTGTGTTTAAAGTCAGACTGTATTTGCTCTAACTTGTGGTCTCAATGCCATCTGGAAGTTACTCTGTACGCGGTCAAATTAAAGCGTGGAAAAGCCCGCAGCAATATATGCCAAGAGCAAAACACGTGTTGGCCACACAAACTACAAAGGTTAGGCGAATGACGGATGTGTTTTGTAACAACCAATGGAATTTAGGAAACTTAAATCTACGAGTACCACAGAGGTAGCGCAAATTACCTGTCCTTGGATTTGTGTGTCCGAGATGTCATAGAATTAAAGCTTAACAATAGTATGATAGGCCCAAGAGAATCCCATGAGGCTGACACGTGCTCCTCCTTTATTGCACTCAGACTACAGCCATCTGCTTCTCCCTAATTGAGGCATTTTTCTCCAGGGCATACAAGCTGAACAGGGATAGGGTGGGACTAAAGTTGGTTCTGAGAGGTAACACGCCCCCTCATTTCTGCAGATACTCTGATTTCTGATAGGGAGAGGTGTCAGAAATCAATGAAGATTGAATCTCAAGATACTTAAGACCATCTCCTGGGACTCACCTTGCTTAGGCCACCAGACTGTAGAAACTCACCCTATTTACACATCCACTTTTTGAGGTTTTACTATCTTCTAGTCTGAAACATGCCACAAATAGATTAATGGACTCAAAAGCTAATGCAAAGTAATTCAGATGGATATATATTCTTTCTATTTAGAATAGCATGTAAAATCTTGGCATTTAAAAATAGAAAGGTAACAACAAACAGACAAACTGAATAAGAAATGCATGGAGCAGTTGGAGGGATACATGAGAGAGTCACAAACATATGACAAAAAAAGCCACAGCTGTTAGACCCTGTTTGTGGGGCCCCAGGGCAGACAGACACTACTAGGGCCAAACCTTGGTAGATGAGGTTGTTTTCCCCGGGTATCCTTGGGCCTTTCTACTATGGCTCTGCATCATGGGCAAAGTACAAGAGGTAGTGTGGGGGGCACAAGCTGAGAACTCAGCAATCAACCAACAGACACAGTAACGTAAATATTCAAACAAGTGTAAAAGAAAGTATGTTTTAATTTCACAGCAGGGCTAAATAACACATAACTTAATCTAGCATAGAGGGAAATGATTCTGATCGTGATTTCGCCTTGTGGTGCTACACCTGCAGATCACCCCCTTGTGCTATCTTCTATACAAAGGACCCTTGGTGAGTTTATTCCCACAGTAGATTATAGAAGCAATGGTGTGGAATTCGTATAGCCCTATGCCCAGGACATATTGTTTGGGGTCAAGGACAATATGTTTTCATATTTATTTTGTCCTAGGGCCAAGTAGGCCAACCCCCTGAGGCACAAACCCTTTGGCTACCAGATTATACTACCACATTATGGATCAGGGAAGGGCATTGTCTGCTGTTAAGGTCATATTTGTGTCTGTTAGAAATAGGGGACTCTAGTTGGCAGAGGTAGATACCTTTGTCCAAATAGGGACCCTTGCTTCTAGTCAGGGTAAGGGGGATACACACTTTAGATAACCCCTGCTCACCCCCTTGGTAGCTTGGCACGAGCAGACAGACTGACCCCAAAGGCAACGTGAAAAGTATTTCTGCTCAAAACACACAGTATTGCAGTGATAACACCACAAATGGACACCACATAGGTTTAGAAAAATAAAGTATCTTTATCTAAACTCAACAAGACCAAAACAACAAAATCCAACATACATGTAATAGGAATATGACTTTTCAAATGTTTCAAGTAACTCGGTCCATAGAAAACTATGGATGCGTGATTTCTCACAAAGTACATGTAGATGCGTCAAAATTCACAAGGCCAAACAGCCAAAGAGATGGGAAGTGTCGAGAAACAAAAGAGATGCATCAGTTCCTGAGACCTTGAGGAGGCAATGCAACAGTTCTGCTGCACGCAGAAGTGGTGCGTCAAATCCGGTCTGCAGGGATTCAATGACGATTCTGGTCCATAGGTGAAGCGTCTGGAAAACTTGCTACACAGATGCGATTCGTGGAAATCCAGGATGCGTCGGTGATCAATGCGGCGGTGTCGAGTGGCGCTGCATCATTTTTCTCAGCTGTGATCCCTTGATGCATCGGTTATTGCAGCCTCGATAGGCGCTGCGTCGGTTTTGGCAGAGACGCAGCGATGCTTGGAGATTCTTCTAGCACAACGGCGCTGTGTCCGGAAAAACAGGCTTCAAGAAGAGCGATGCGTCCTCTTGCTCATTTCTTCTTTTCTTCTCAGCTCCCAACAGCAAAAACAACCTCCAGAGGCCCAGAACTAGAACAGGCACCTCCTGGCAGTTCAGAACTCTCGGCAGCAGAGTTCAGGAGAGCTGGGGGTGAAGTCTTTGTGTCCCTGAGACTTCAGAACAGGAGGCCAGCACACACAGGCCCTTGGAGATCTTCTTCAAGCAAGTTCACAGCAAAGTTCCAGTCTTTGTCCTTTCCTTGGCAGAAACAGCAACTGAAGGCCAACCCCACACAGCACACTGCAAAGGGGCAGTTCTCATCCTCACAGCTCTTCAGCTTTTCTCCTTGGCAAGGGGGTGAACGCAGCATTATGCAAGGGATACAGGCCTTATTCAGGTGCAAGGAAAACTCCTCCCACTACTCTGAACTCAGCCATGCAGCTCAGCGTCATCCAGGAAGGGCCAGTCACACCTCTACCCCCCCCCAGTGACTGTCTACAGTAAATGCACATTCCCAGGCCCTGCCACTCCAAAACCAGACAGTCAATACACAAACAGGCAGAGGCACACAGAATGGTTAAACAAAAGAATGCCTACTTTCTAAAAGTGGCGGTTTCAAACACTCAATTTCAAAACCATCTTTACTTAAAGATGTGTTATCAAATTCCGAGTTCAGAGAGCCCAAACTTAATTTCTCCATCTTGTCCCAATGGGAAGTTATACTTGTAAGATGTTACAAAGTATTTCCTATTCTATCCTATCGGACAGATAGCCTTTTAATAGTGAAAAACGAAATTGGCAGTATTTCCCTGTCAGGACATGTCCCACACACCAGTATGCTTTCACATACACAGCACCCTGCCCAGGGGGGTACCTAGGACCTAACATATGGGTGCCTTACATGTAAGAAAAGGGAAGGTTAAGGCCTGGCAAGTGGGTGCACTTGCCAGGTCAACACGGCAGTTAACAAACCATGCACAGACACTGCAGTGGTAGGTCTGCGATACCTTTTCAGGGCTACTCATGTGGGTGGCCCAATCAGTGCTGCAGGCCCACTAGCAGAATTTGATTTACAGGCCCTGGCACATTCAGTGCACTTTACTAGGGGCTACTAGGGGCTTACCAGTAAATAAAACATGCCAATCACGGAGAACCAATTGTAAACACAATTTACACAGGGAGCCCTTGCACTTTGACACTTATCAGCAGTGGCGAAGTGTCCAAAGCATCTAAGCCAGCATAAATGAAATCCAGCACAGCATAGAAAATACAGGATGTAGAGGCAAAAAGTCAGGGGAAACCACGCCAAAGATGACAAGTCTAACAGTATCCATAAGTTAATGCTATTCAAACTTGTATTTATGGTTCATTAATACTAAGCCTTTATTATTAGGGTGAGCGCGCTAAGGAAATGTAAGTGCAGACTGCCCTACTAACAGTGGTTCCAGTATAAAAATGTGTAAACTTGTTTGCAAATTGGAACAATATAGGGCTATGCATAATGCTTCCAGGATGCTCTCTAATTAGATGCAAATATATGCAAAGGCTTGAAAGAAAGATTGAAGATTCTTTGCTTTCAAAATAAAATGTTCATACAAAAAGCAACTAGGAAAAAAACGTTTTGCTAAACTACTATGAAATTGTATGTACCGTTTCTTTGAAGCATCCTTTAGCAAAATGTGTTGATGCATTCTAGTATTTTCCAAAAATATTCATAATGGAAAATCAGTGTAACCAGTTGCAACAAAATTACAGGAAATATGAAAATAAACAAGCACTGTCAAAGCCAACAGGTATTTTTTTTATTTTTATTTTAGCGATTTCTACAGCGCCTGGTGACCCAAGGGTATCCCCGCGCTATGTAACTTGAACCTATTGAGACGGGAGGTAGTCAAAGGGTGTTACTTGGGAAACAAGTGGGTCTTAAGTTTTTTTCGGAACGCAAGGTAATTGGGTTCCAATCTGAGGGCCAGGGGGAGTGCGTTCCAGCCTTTGGCCGCCTGAACGGAGAATTGGCGGCCTCCCGTGCGGACTTTTTTGAATCTGGGCATGTGGACTCGATTCTCATTTTGCGATCGTAGCACTCTGGTTGCTGTATAGGGTGTAATCATGTTGCTGAGGATCGCTGGGCCGGAACCGTTGTAGAGCTTGTGTGTGATACACATTGCTTTAAAGTGCACCCTTTGGCGCACCGGGAGCCAGTGCAGGGTTTTAAGGGCTGGCTTGGCAGATGTTCTGGAGGGGGTGTTGGTGATCATACGTGCTGCCGCGTTCTGTGTGCGCTGGAGTTTCGAGATGGTAGCCTCGGGGGCACCCAGATAGACTAGATTGCTGTAGTCTAAGCGGGACAGCACTAGGCCCTGGATAAGGAGCTTTCTGGACATAGGAGGGAGTAGGGGCAGGATTTTACGAGTCTTACACATGAGCCCAAAACATGTGCCCGAGGTTTTGGTAGCCTGGGTCTTCATCGTGAGTTGTGGCTCTAGCCACACCCCGAGTGTTTTGATTTCAGATTTAGGGGGGGGATTTCACCGAACACATCGGGCCATATCGTGGGAGGGATAGATGTCCATTGCTTACCGAGTAACATTACCTCTGTCTTTGTCCCATTCAATTTCAAAGATGATTCGTTCATCCAGTTGTGGATGTTTATGAGGCAGTTAGTCAGGTTTTCCGGATGGTCAATCAGCTGGGACAGGGAGACAACCAGTTGGGTGTCATCGGCGTAACTCACCATTTTGATGTTAAATGGTGTTACCACGTCCTCGAGGGGGGCCATATAGACATTAAAAAGCGTGGGGCTCAGGGAAGAGCCCTGAGGCACGCCGCTGGTGAGTGGGAGGGTGGATGAGTGGTGACTGTCATCCCAGACTTGAAAGGTGCGTCCTGTAAGATAGGATTCGATCCATCCGATAGCTGTCCCGGTAAGTCCTGCTTTCGCCAGTCTGCTCAGAAGGACACGGTGGTTGACCGTATCGAAGGCTGCACTTAGATCCAGGAGGATCACTGCCACTGATCCTCCTGAATCTAGTAAGCCCCTTGCCTCTTCAATCACCGCAAGACAATGACAATGTTAGTCAGCCTTTTGGTTCTGTCAATGCCTGTTTTGTTTTGACATGGGTTTTTTAAAACTTTATTGTTGTGGGTGCTGTTGGACCCTCCTGATTATGACCTCATATTGCCACAGTAGTTCCTGGCACTGAACAAAACGACTTTGCATGCCAATATGCTCCTTGTGAAAGAGCAGAATGCTGTGACTCACAGTGAAGCCAGCCGGTAGATAGAGAGACAGAATTGTAATAAAAATAAAGCTTCAGACTAGATAGGGGCCCAATTCTTAAAGAAAATCACAAATGTGCACCTATGGCATGTGCCCTTGCAGTAGGGCAGATTTATGGCTTTCATTAATTCACAAGAATTTACAGAAGTTGGTTGGGGAATCGTACTCCTAGAAATATTTTTGAACTACATTTTGGCACTGACAAATAATCATGTGAAGATTTCCTAATGCAAAAATCGGTTGCACGGTAACAAGTTTACTTCCCCGCCAACCACTTTTTTCCTCAACCCTGGAAGAATTTTTACTTTGTCCTTGTCAGGGGTAAATTTCCACCCTCTCTCAATATGGGACAATGTTAGAGACAAGCTGATGAAAACACATAAAACATGCCAGTTAGTAGGTTGCATTGACGCAAAAGGGCATTCCAACCATGAGAGCTATTACTTACTGCTACCTCCTGTCCCAAAATATAGATCTGTGGAGAGGTGATAAAATAAGGGAATTGCTAGTATTCAAACCCTACTACAGTATGAGCTCTGGCATAATCAGAGGTTATTTTTCAGAGCTCTTCTATAATAAGATTGCTGCTATGATTTGACGCTGCAATACAAGGCGCCAAAGGAAGAAGTGGATTTTGTTACAGGACATGTAGTTTTATGAAGAAATCTGTCCCATGGACAAGTAGATCTTTTATTAAATTCAACACCCCTGTAGACGATGCATGACTCAGGCTGAGGTGCAGATTCTGGTGCCCATAAGCCAAATGTGTAATCAGTTCATGCATAATTAGTTTCTTTCTTACCCATGGTGGTGTAGTGAGTTGGAAAGTAGTACCTTAGGGTCTAATTCGGACCCAGCAGCATAGTCTATCGGTAGGGGGAGGCCCACAGAACTTGGAGGCAGTCCATGGAAGCAGAGCAGGGTGTGCCCCATGCCTCTTTTAACACTGCCAAATGGTTTCAGTCCAGCCCTTATTGGCACCATGGCACTTTAGCACAGGTGAAGGTCTGGCTGTTGTGACCCCATCTAGCCAGTGAGATGGCTAGAGCCCTGCTTGAATGTTGGCTGATGTCAAAGCCAGGTCAAGTCAAGGAAAACTTTATTTCGGAGTATCTCCATAAAAGTACATAAAATGAATATAAAAACATTTAAGAACAATAGATAAAATGATTAAAAATGGTGCAGCCAGACGGCTAATACGTGCTAGTTACATACAAATGAATCATATTGACATTTTTAGATACCTTTTCCGTTTATACCAAAGAGCCCCCAGAAATTTTGCCACAGCAAACACTATGTGTACAGCCATTTCGCTCTTAAGAATTCTGAAGGCTTCGTGGCACCTGGTGAAGCCCAGATTCCTACAGACGGGAATGATCCATTTTCTGCGCGCCTCAGTATAGCCCGGACAGAAAAATATAAGATGCAGCTCAGTTTCGTCGCTTTCTCTGCATGCCGGGCAAATACTGGGTGTCGACACAGACCAGGAGCTAGTGAAAGCACAAATTGGCAAAGACCCGTGCCTCCATTGCAAATAAAGCTTCCTGATTATTGGAGGGTAAACATTGTCAAGGGCTAGTTCAAAGGTGTAAATGCTCTTCATGTAAAGGAATTGATTTGTTAAGGACCCTAGAGATTTAGAAGGTCGAAGTGAGGGAGCCTTGGAATCGTAATACAATTTAGTTAGAGCTTTTTTAGAAAGCTTGGAACAGGCGTTGCAAGGATCGTTCCATAGTGCATCTAGACCTAGGCTCACCAAACTATTCCTTACGAATTTAAGCCAGGCAATAGTCCCCGAGTTTGGGAAGCTAAGAACTTCCTGAAAACCCTGTCTGTAATGAATCAATTCAGGCACCGTCCACAATCTACGCCAATAGATCACGGGACGAAGTGCCAATTCTTCCTCCAGGGGTCTAATGCCTAGGTCGAGTCTTAGAGGCACTAGAGGTGTACTCGGAGGAAGAGCTACTAGGCACCTGAGGAATCTGTTCTCCTCCTTTGTCAAACTGTCCAGTACTTTGTGACCCCATAGTTCACTCCCATATGTGACTGCTCCTCTGGCTTGTACCCTATAAATATGAAGAGGTGGGCCTATGGGTTTGAGGGTCGACCTGTTCTTCCCCAGCATCCCTAGTATTCCACCGATATGTTGGACCAGTTTCATCCTAGCTTTCTCCTGGTGTGGACCCCACCCCAATTCCTCGTTGAGTGTAACACCGAGATATTCAAAGGTGTTTACTCGTTCGAGTATGTTATTCCCTATGCGAGGGATACGGTGGAGCCTGGGTGGCGGATTGAAGGCCATGAATTTAGTCTTTAAAGTGTTTATCTCCAATCCATGCTCTCTACAGAAGTCCCCAAATCCATCCAACACACGCTGGATTCCCATCGGTGACTTGGAGAGAAGGAGGGTATCATCCGCGAACATAATTGCCGGAACCCTCCTTCCCGCCAACTTCGGGGCATCCGAATTGGGGACCCCGTTGAGATGGTCAATAACACCGTTGACAAAGAGGCAAAACAGGGTTGGTGCAAGTACGCACCCCTGTCTTACCCCTCTCTAAACGGGAAACTTATTTGAGAGTGCACCCTGTCTACCACACCTCACACGAGCATAGGTGTTTGTGTGGAGGCGGATGATCATGGTCAGAAGATCAGCTGGCACCCCAACATTCGCCAGGACTTCCCAGAGCTTGCCGCGTGGAACCAGGTCAAAGGCTGCCCTTAAGTCCACAAATACAGTATAGAGACTGCCACCCTCCAACTGTATTGTTTTCCAGTGTAGAAGGGACAGCCTAAAGACCTGGTCTATGGTGGAGGTCTTCTGACGAAACCCGGCCTGAAAGGGGCTCAGGATGTCCCTCTCTTCGATCCAGTCCAAGAGTCGATCCAACAGAAGCCTCGCAAAAAGCTTCTGAGGGACGTCTATCAGACTGATCGGTCTGTAATTAGCAGGGAGCAGAGGTGAGCCCCTTTTGAAAATGGGCACAATCTCCGCCCCGAGCCAAGTTGGAGGGACTGCCATCCCATGGATGATGGCATTAAACAGAACCAGGAAGTATGGTGCCCAAATTCTCACCTCATGTTTTAAGAGGTCACCTGGGAGCTTGTCTAGGCCTGGCGCTTTTCCTGAGGAAAGGCAAGTAATTGCCGTTTCCAGTTCCTCCAAGTTAAAATCTTCCATCTCAGAGTGGATATCAGTGGTGGAGGCCACTGGGCTCCCGGCCTGAATTCCAATTTGGTCTAGCCCAGCCCTACTATAGAGCGATGAGAAGTGTTCTTCCCAAACTTCAGGTGCAATATTGCCCTCTATAGCCATAACAGGCTCGGCTGAGCCATGTTTGACTATATGCCAGAATTTCCTTGAATCTCTGATTTTGAGAGTAGTTGTTATTTCTGTCCAGTTCTCCCAATCCCAGTCTATTTTGGCAGATTCAAGGAGGAGCTTGTAAGCAACCCTTTTTTCCCTGATCACCGAGGAGGCTTCCTTGTTTTTAAGCGCTTGGAGAAGATCTTTCTTAGCTCCCCTGCAACTGGCATTGAACCATGAGGCTCTTTCTCTCCTCAGTTTCCTGCCCCGAACCACAGGGTTCAATACCTCGGCAAGGTTATCGCAGAGGGTCTGATGGATATCCTCGAGGGGAGAACAACCTTCTGGCGAGGACAATTGAGGGAGGAGACTTTCCACTCTTTCAAGGATTAATGCCACTTGCTCGTATATGGTCCTTATGCGGGTCGGTTTCTCTAGCAATTTGTCCCACCTTATTCTTCGCCTATTACTGGATAAGGTGAGACTGGGGGCAGATAGTCTATTTCCTGGAACTTCGCCCTTAAAAAATCCATCTGTGGCTAGTGAAAGGATTAGGGGGTTGTGATCGCTATCTAACCTTGGGTCTATCTTAAAATCTAAAGCCAGTTTCCAATCCTGGAGTTTGATCATTATGTAATCAATCCGGGACTCCTGGCCTGGTCTGTTAAAAGTTGGTTGGGGCGGGTTGTCCCCTTGGAACCTGCCATTGCATGCTCTGAGTGAATTTGCCAGAGTTAATGTTAAAACTTGCAGTAGGAGGGGTGATGATGACCTAACTGGCGGACCTACAATGCTTGGGATTCCCCAGAGATCATCCTCCTCACTACTGATCCCATCTAGGTAAGTCGGGAGTGGTTCAAACTGAATGTTAAGATCCCCTCCAACCAAGAGTGTATCTGAACCGGTAAGAGAGTCAAGGAAAGTCACCAAATCCTCCATTGTCCTTGAGGTGGCCGCAACTCCGACCGGTCTAGAATATATATTTACCAGGGTCAGACCCATCCCAGTGGGCCAACGCAAGACCACACACAGGATGTCAGATGAATTCGTTTCTACCACCTCAGCCATACAGCCTAGATGACAAGCGATCCATATTGATAGACCTCCAGACGGGCGTCCCTTCCCACCCCATCTAGCTGGGACATTGAAAGTTGCGAACCCAGGGTAACAATGGTTTTCTCTGGCCCACGTCTCTTGGAACATACATATATCATATTCTTTGATAAAGGTTTCCCAGTCAGTGTTATCCAACTTGTTAGGCAGCCCAGCCACGTTCCATGACAGTATTTCTAATGACCTCATAGCCCTACGTGAGGACATAGCAATCTCATGCAAAGTGCTTTCTACCGGCCTTGGAGGGGCACAGACCCCCGCATCATTCCGTACTTTAAATGAGGAACCCTGTGTCACATTGGTCTTTCTTGACAAACAACCGCCCTCCGCCTCTACCCTCTCCTCCCTGTGTGCAGAGCGGTAAGGATTTATAGCTGTTTCATCAGCGACCGCCGGAGCATATTCCTGGGGCGCTATATGAGTCTCGGATAAGGGCAGGGGTAACCCAGCAGTGATAGAAAATTGTGGACAAGAAATCTGGAGTTTGGGAATCGGATCCGTGTCCTCAGCCTGGTCTACCAAGGTACTGAGCCCGTGGTCAAGAGAAGTACTATGTCAGTCGCAATCATCGACTCCTGATAAGGCCCCGAATCTGTTTGCGACTTCAAGGGGAGTGAATGGTGGCCTATGGTTCACCCTCCATGGGCCGTGTCTGTGATTCCCAGGAAGTACCGTAGCCCATTCTGCTGCATTTCCGTGGGCCGCAGAGGTAGGTGCATACATATTACAATATTTAACAGGGGGAACAGAGGTTGCTAAAAATGTGTGGGGATGCGTCAACGTTTGTTCTGGAACCCTGGGATATACATTGTAAGAGACTGCAGGTCTTGGGTAGAAGTATGACAGTACACGGGGATTTATGGACCCCCAGGTATAACCCAAGGGGTAGTCTAAGATGTAATTGACTGCTCTGGGGTCTCTAAAGTTGATAATGATTACATCCCCTTCGAGGTCTTTGGTTCTACGCCCTAGCCAAGGAAGTCTCCGGACATGCAAAATCTCCCCATTGATGTTGAGAGGGAGGGGTCTATTTGACCTAAGCCAGTGCATGGTTTTGTTTTTGAGTTCGTAATAGCCTTCAGTTTTGCCCTTTTCCAAAGGCGGAACTTCTGTTAGCACTACTACATATGGAACCGCCTCTGGGGGTAGGTTGACTTGGTGACTATGTTGGTCTCTTGCCCTAGCTAAGTGTTGATTCCCACCCCTCTCATTTGAAGTAGTTACTAAGATGGGGTTTGTTATTTCCTTTCTCAATTCACCCACATCATTTTGTCCATGGCATTGGTGGGTTGTGGTGTGAGGAGGCTTGGCCCTATGCTGGCAATTAGAGCTACCTATCTCGTTAATCCTGGTGTAAGTAGGAGATAAAACTGATACCATAGGGGGGGGGTGGGACTGGGTGAGCAGGATCTTTCCGTGACCCCGGATGTTTTATGATTAAAGATTCTAGGTCCCCCAATCGTAGCTCTATATTTTTTAGTCGTTCAATAATGGGTAGAGTAAATGATCTTATCAATTGCTCGATGCCCTCAAGATATGGTGGCATCGGACCCGAATTAGGTAGGGGCAACGGAGAACGAGGCAGATCAGAAGGGGGGGATACCAAAGAGGTAGGAGATGTTATGGCCACGTCGTGTGTTATTAGTGGCGGCGATGGAACCTTAGTCAAAGATGTTATACCTGGAGTTTGCATAGGGCCTTTGCCAAAATCAGTGTGTTTAATCTTATCTTTTGGCAGATTGCCTTGCCTCTTTCTTCTTTTGGAGGGAGGGGGCCTTAGAGCTTTAGGCACCAACACCCTCCCCACCTTCTTAGTAGAGGCCTTAACCTTAGATTGAGAGGGAATGGTGACAGTATCGGTTTCCTTGTTAAAAATACTATTGCTGGGAGGGAGCAAATCGGTTGAACCAGGCGAATAGTTAAAGTTACTGGATGTAGGATCAATGGTTCTAAGCAGCTCAGGGACGTTATCAATAGCTAATGCCTCCTGCGTAAAGGTAGGAGAACTTAGCACAATGAGAGACGGAGTCAAAGTCAAAGGAGATGCATTGTCCAATGATATCCTATTTTTAATACACTCTATAGAGCGGCGTCGCTCAACCCTTCGTTCAGCGAGCATGGTCTCCTTATCCGTAGTCGCAACAACCTTTTTAAAATAGTCAACCAGTGTGCCTTTGGTTGGTGCACCGTTTGTTGTGGGAGCGTTAGTAGATACAGTCTCAGCCATAATAGTGCTAGAAATGTCGAGCGCATAACTCACGTTTACAGGAAGATGAAGGGGATTCCCCCGGTCCGGTCTCCTCGTGTCTCTGAGGGCCTCAGAGGGCCCGCTCTTTGCCCGGTCTTAGCCCCGGCTCTTATCCCACGCGCGTCCCGCTAGCGCGTGAGGAGAGGGCAGTCTTAATAGGTAGTGAGGGAGGGTGAAGGCGGGGCCGGGAAGAGGCAACAGGTGTGCTAGATGGATTCTGCCTGGAGCACCCTGGTCCTCGCAGTCCCGGCAGGCACAAACCCCCACAGCTTCCCCTCAGGACACAACACAGGCGTCCACACGGGTCCAGCAAGGCAAATGGAGCGCGATCCCAGCTCCGGTACAGAGGTCAGTCAATATCCACGAGCGGCTCCCGCGAAGCGGGGGCCGCGAGGCTTTTAAGTGGTTTTAAGGAGGCGGGGCCGGGAAGAGGCAACAGGTGTGCTAGATGGATTCTGCCTGGAGCACCCTGGTCCTCGCAGTCCCGGCAGGCACAAACCCCCACAGCTTCCCCTCAGGACACAACACAGGCGTCCACACGGGTCCAGCAAGGCAAATGGAGCGCGATCCCAGCTCCGGTACAGAGGTCAGTCAATATCCAAAGCAGGTACGGGCCAATGCTGAGCCAATACAATCACCAGGGTAGTTGCAGTCCATACCAGGTTGATAAGTTCAATGAGGGAGTTACAGCCCTGCCTGGACCAGCAAAATCACAAAGGTAGTTGCAGTCCATACCAGGTTGATAAGTTCAATGAGGGAGTTACTATTACCATTAGTCTTTATTCGATTTGACAAAATCATAAAAGACACAAACATAAATCAAAACGTTACATATAAAAACACATTAAAATTGTTGAGTTCATCAATAGATAAGTTAAAAAATTGATTCTAAAAAAAGCATTAAACTAATCGAACTAACAGCAAATATAACAATATATAATTAATAAACCCCCATAGACTACAGCATTGTAAAAACGTTTTACAGAGTTTCACACTAGGCAACGGCGATGTGGGTTGCATGAGGAGGAATTATCTGTGGTTTGCTAGAGGCTTTCGCCCTTAGATTCCATGCCCATCCCAGAAATTTTGCTAATGGGATAGAAATGGTTGGAGAAGTGCTGGTGCATAGAATTCTTAAAGCAATGGCACAGCTCGTGGTAACCAGGTTCCTACACAATGGTGACAACCACACTCGCCTAGGAACAGCAAATGCTGGACAGACGAACAGTAGATGGGCGATAGATTCTACATGCAGCCCACAAGCTGGACAGATCTCTTCATTTGCACTAGACCATCTGCCTGTAAGAGACTTAATTGGAAGAGAACCTGCTCGCAGCTGAAAATAAAGCTTCCTGTCTCTAGGCTTTGTGATCAGGTCCCAGTAGGGTTCAAAGGCGGGTGTAAACTTCGCCTCCAGATAACGACCAGCCATCCCATTAGGACTTACACAACTCCACACCTGGTGGTTAACCCGCTCCCAGTAAATAGCTTTCATAACTTTCTTTGGGGGAAACTGCGCAGTTGTAGGGTCACTCCATAGCCCTGCCATGCCCATGGCTGTTAAGGTCTGTCGGAGCTGCCTCAGCCATTCAATTTTATGAAAGACATCTAGTTCTATGACATCAATAATCCCTTTGGCGTACAAAGAGAGCTCGGGAGTAGTCCAGAGCCTTCGCCAGTATAAAATTGGGCGTAACCTGGCGATGTCTGCAACGGCATTCCTGCCAAGCTCATACCTTACAGGGACCATAGGTGAACTCTGCGGGAGGCTTGTTATGCTACGGAGAAAATAATTTTCTGCTGTTGTTAGGGGAACCAACCGACTAAACCCCCATAATTCTGCCCCGTACAAAGCTGAACCCAGGGCCTTTGCCTCGTAAACTTGGAGTACAGGTTTAACGGGCTTGGTAAAAGACTTTTTGTGTTCTCTTATCAGGGTTCCTGAGATTTGTCTAAGCTTCAGGGCAGCGACCTCAATGTGCTTATCCCACTTGCTGGTACTAGTTATGTGTATACCCAAGTAAACAAAGTTGGAGACCATTTCTATTTGTTGCCCATCCAGGAAAAACTTACTCACTCTACGATTTGGATGCGGATTGAAGGCCATGAGTTTAGTCTTGGCCACGTTTACCTCCAAACCATGGCCAAGACAAAACTCCTCAAAGACTTTTAATGCTCTCTGCAAGCCATTTGGAGTTTTTGATACAATTAACGTATCATCCGCAAACATTAATATCGGAGTAGTAACTCCAGCAAGTTTTGGGGCATCAATGGTGGCGTTGAGCATAGCTTGGGCAATCCCATTAATATACAAGGAAAAAAGGGTTGGAGCCATGGTGCAGCCTTGCCTCACACCCCGCTCGACCGGAAACTCTGGAGTGACTTCACCTGCTCCTCCCCACTGGATCCTAGCAAAATTAGACTCATGGAGCCTCCTTATCATTGTCAAAATTTCTACCGGGAGTCCTAATTTATTGAGCACAGCCCATAGCCGATGACGGGGGACAAGGTCAAAGGCAGCTCGCAGATCGACAAATGCTACGTAGAGACTGCCTTTCCCCAGAGTAACCACTTTCCAGTGGAGTTGCACAAATCTAAAGACCTGATCCAGTGTGCTGGTTGACTTACGAAAACCAGCTTGAAGGTGGGAAAAAATCATATTATCGTCAGCCCACACTAACACCTGGTTCAATAACATCCTCCCGATGACCTTCTGAATTGTGTCAATTAAACTGATTGGTCTATAATTTCCAGGGAGGGTTCTGTCACCCTTTTTGAACACGGGAATTATAACGGCCCCCCCCCCAGGATTTAGGAACTGGAGCACCAACAGCAATTGCATTTGCCAAGAGGGTAATGTATTCGCTCCAAGGTTTTTTGTTACCAAGGAAAAGATCGGATGGAATCCCATCAAGACCTGGAGCTCGCCCAGCTGCTACAGATCCCAGAGCCATTAGGGTGTCTTTAATGCAAAAAGGGCCACTAGAGAAGAAAACAAGGGATATTTCCCCTGTGGGGTTTGCCTGGGGGTCACATGCATATTGGGGCCTAAAATAGTTTACCCAGTCATCTTGTGAGACATGATTTGTTGGTCTATCTGGCGACCCTCCCCTGCCCCACTTGATGATGTTCCAAAATAATCGTGAGTCCCTGGCATCACTAGCATCTTTCAGGTCTATCCAATATTGCTCGTCCCAATTCTTTTTGGCCAAAGCTATGCATTTCTTATATAATTGGCGAGCTTCCCTCACTTGACCAATACTGCCACTGGAGAGGGCTGTGATTATTTCTGGCACTTTTGCAATCAGCGTCATACCACCGTAAGCGTTTAGAAGGTGGTCGACTACCTCTCCTAATTGGTTTAAGAAAAAACTGGCGTAGTTCCTCGAAGAAAGTTTCGTGGTGGCCAGTGGCTGCCATAACACCTTGGTCGAAGAGCCTGCAACTTTCAAGCTCCACAACAACTTCGGACAGCAATACATTGATGCTATCAATTGCCTTTTCGTTGGACCTAACAACACTCCACTTAAGCCTGCGCATGTCGTTAGAGGGAAATACCTCAGGTGGGGTAGTTGACGTCACTGCTGGTTCTGCATTGCTACTTTTCCACCAGCGATGCGTTACACATAAAGGGTTATGGTCACTTTCTGGTCTGGGAACTACAACCATGTCTTTTACAGATTGCCATAACCTCATGCTGCAGAGTACGTAATCGATTCTACTCCTATATCGGCCATTGTCAAAGGTGTAGGCCCCTTCCTTGTCCCCAGGGGTTCTTCCATTCAAAGCCCTCAAGCCTCTTTCATAACAGAGGGCGTTGACCTGCACTGCTGCCTCGGACCAACGTTTTATTGGGTTCATGTCAAGGTCGGGGATACCCCATAATTGTTCTTCTTCAGGGTCAAGTCCCCAACAGGAATCTGAGCTTAAAAGCGGTTCGAAAGTTACATTCAGATCCCCTGCAGCAAGCACTCCCCTCACACTTGAGTGCTGTGCGATGAGGGAATCCAGTGCAACCAGAGTCCTGGACTTCATCCCATTAGTCCCCCTCAGGTACAAGTTATAGATGTCCATGTCACCCGATGGGCCCGCAGATAGTCTGACCAATTGAATGTCAGGGGAGCCTGTGTTGATTTCATTGACCGCCAAGAATAATTCTTGACGAGCCCATATTGTTAACCCACCCATCGGACGCCCTTTGGGTCCCTTAGATGCAGGAACGTGGAAATTCAGAAAGCCTTGAAGAAACTGCGGCTCACAGGACCAAGTCTTCTGAAGGAGGCAAACATCAAAATTGCCCATAAATTGGACCCACTCAGGGGAATCCATTTTTGACTTTAGGCCAGCAACATTCTACGAGATCATTGAGCCCAACCCTATTCCCGACAGATTAGACTGACAGATATTATTGGGGCTACTGTCAAGATGGTTTGAATGCCCTAAATGAGTATGCAAAGGGGAGTGACTAGGAAGATTTGATATCCCGGAAAAAGGGAATTCAACTTCAACCCTATTATTCAAAGTGTCAGCACTCACTGCCGTAGCTTTCCTTTGGGGATGGGATTCTGGTCAATCAAAATAACCCAAATTACGATTAAAATTAGGAATGTAATGATCAGAATGGGAAATGATGGGCTCTGGGAGCGCTCTAGGCACGCCCCAATGATGGAAAGAACTTTCAGCGCTATAGGAGGGTACATTGTAAAAATATCCAAGATCACGCACCCCTATCCCCAACTGTCCCCCGGATAAGATATCGTCACAGATATGACGCACTATACGTCTATCTTGGAAATTTACAACAATGACGTCTCCCTCCACATCTTTAGGCCTTGTTCCAACCCAGTCAACCCTTCTGGCAAATAGGATCTTCCCATCCAATCCAGAGTGCATAGGTCTGTTTTTGTTTAGCCAGAAGGTCACTTTATTTTTAAGTTCGGGGTAGGATTCAGACTTGCCATCCTTTAATTCTGGAACTCCAGTTAATACTGCTACATAAGGAAGAGAGGCTGGGGGAAGATGAAGGTGAACATTTACAGGTTTCGCAAGATCTGTGCGAACAATACTGCTGGGTCCTGCCTTCGGGCCCCTGTTTATCCCATTAGAGTTCTTTTCTTCAGAGTTATTGCCCCCGTTATTACTTTTAATGGAGCTTATACGTGGCAAAATATGGTTAGTGTTATCCAAAGCAATAGGTGGATCAGTCCCTGACCTATCTCTAGGAGTGATCACAGGGCCAACAACAGGGGTAACTGTAGTATTTGTTGTAGGTACAGCCACAAGAATTTTGGTAGAATTAAGATTATCTCTCTCACTTGTTACGAGTTTGATAACATTTTTTAAGGAGCAGACATTATCAAGCATCGTCTGCTCCAGAGACTCGACTTTTGTATTGATCACTTTCACCCTCTCAACCAGAGGAAGTAGTAACGAGCGTACCACCTGTTCAATCTTGGTGACGAGCTCATCAGATTGCGACCGGTCAAGAGAGATCTTTTTGCCCACGCCATTAGTTTCACAATCCCCCTCTAATAGCGTACAAGTAACAGTATTTGAATTGGTAGTCTTTTTGGAGAGTTTCGACTGCCTCCCTCCTTGGGTATCATCAGCTCTTTATCTTTTGGGGTGAGACATACATTTGGATTTCTTACTAGCCCGTGTCTGGGGGGGTGTATCATCGGATCTTGAGAAATTTTCAGCTACCAAAACATCCTCAGCAGGGGACTCTAGAATCCTGATATTACTTTGATTCAAAGAGGGACGAATCTCAAGGTCCTCTACCTGAGAGGGGCTACCCACCACAGGCCCGACTAATCTTGAAGGGGATCTAGCTAGTGCAAGAGGCCCAATAGATGAGCGTCTTAACAGCGTTGGTTCAGTAGAGAGCCGTCGCTCAGTTATGGCGATTTCGTGCTCTAAAACGGAAACAGCGCGCGTTATAAACTGGTCCATGGTGCCAGTAACTGTCCCGCCCCCCCCGTGCGTTTACCCTTCCCTGCCATTACCCAACCTGAAAAACAGTACAAGGGGTCAAATTACTGCTTTAAAATATAAGACTTATGCTAGAAAAAGAAAAACATAAATTAAGAAAAAAATCTATAAAACACAGATGTTCACAAATTTGCGTGAGTAATTACATGCCAGTATGATGGTGTAGAGTCCAAAAATTGTTCACAGAATGTACTTAACATAGGAAATAGAACAGGTATACGTCCTCAGGGGGTGTAATGCTCCAGTAGCACACAATCCTAAAAGCACCACGTAGTAGTGATCACAATCTCAACTTAGCCACAGTACCTTAGGCGTTGGGAAGAGGATCTACGAGGGGTGGCCCAGCCCTGCCTCCTCCTGGCGAGGACGGGCAAGGACGGGCCCGCCCTTGGCCCGGGCTTCACCCGGGCGCTGCCCGCGCGCGTCCCGCGCTGCGTGAAGCCTGTGGGGCTTTTGAGGAGCCCGGGCGCTGCCTGATGACGTCAGCGGCAGGCGCCCGGTGCTCAGGATGCTGGGGCTTGTGGTCTCCAAGCCGTTCACCTCACGGCGGTGCAGATAGGCTCCTGGTCCCGGTGCACGGCAGGCAGGCAAGGCGACTCCCCCCAGTAGCCGTTCCCCTCACGGCGAGCCTTCCAAGGGTAAGTACAAAGTGCAAAGTGTTTGAAAAGCGCGTCCCGCGCTGCGTGAAGCCTGTGGGGCTTTTGAGGAGCCCGGGCGCTGCCTGATGACGTCAGCGGCAGGCGCCCGGTGCTCAGGATGCTGGGGCTTGTGGTCTCCAAGCCGTTCACCTCACGGCGGTGCAGATAGGCTCCTGGTCCCGGTGCACGGCAGGCAGGCAAGGCGACTCCCCCCAGTAGCCGTTCCCCTCACGGCGAGCCTTCCAAGGGTAAGTACAAAGTGCAAAGTGTTTGAAAAGCGCGAGGGAGTTACAGCCCTGCCTGGACCAGCAAAATCACCAAGGTAGCTGCAGTCCCAATCCGATTGAAACAATCACTAAGGCAGTTGCAGCCCTGACTGAGCAGACACAATCACTATGGCTGTTCCAGCCCCAACAAGACCAACATAATCACTATGGCAGTCGCAGCCCCCAGCTCCCAACCCCCAGCCAAAGTGTTCACATGTGGTTTTCCTGATTTCCTCCAGGAATTTTCTGAAAGACTGGACAACCCTCTTCAGCACAAGTCACTTCTGGCTTTCCTTCTTGGCTTAGCTCTCAGCTAGTAGGCTTTCTCTGGGTGCCCCTCTGTACAAGGAAATACTGGCCTTCTCCAGGACAGTCCCCTCTCCTGCAAGGCCAGGCACATTCCTTCCTTCTCTCAGCAGGCAGGCAGTATTCTAGGCACTAGTCACATCCCCCAGCAGAAAGTGCAGACTTCAGGTGATGTCCTCTCCCATCTGGGAGATTGGCTACTCGGGAGTTCTTCAAGTACTCCATAGATCCCTACCTATTTGGTTGTGAAGGACTTAAAACTGATACAAGTCAGGGGGTTTGGGTCTCACGTTTATGCATATTTGCTAGACAGGGGATGTGGAGCCATTGCCTCAAATTTCAGAACCAATTTAGTGTGGTTTTCTTTTGAGTGCCTTTTTTCATGCTGATCTCCAAGCACAGCGTTTGTGTAAAGTGCTGCTTCATACAACAGGAAGCAGTGGGGCTGTCTCCTAACTGCCACACCCACCATATGGGCAAAATGATATGTGAGTTGTCTGCACCAGGTTGTCATTTGCCTTTCTGAAGAGGTAAATAGGGAATAGCGCAGGCCTAGACCTAGAAACGGTCTCACCTTGCACAATAGAAACTGCAGTTTCACTTGTCCTCCCTGCCAATGTAATGAAAGTGTATGTGAAAAACTGATCAGTAGTTCCTTGTTAACAAAAGTTCTCATAGAATTTCTAAAGGAAGCTTTGTCTCCATCCACTGGCTTCGGTGTCTGGAGCTCCACTTTCAGCCACAAGATTGCAGACAGTACACTTCCATTGTATCGGGAAATGTCTTCATCCTCTATCTTGTACCATGCCCAACCCGGCGTCTGAAAAAATGGATCTCACTGGCTACATATCTCAGACTCACTCACACACAGAGACAAACTACTGCACATGTGCTACATACACATTAAAACATACAAGCATGCAACATACACACAAGATGTCAGAGCAAGGTCTAGGCATTCACATAACAGGAAAACTTCACACAATAGGGGCCCATAGTCCACACTCTCTGAAAAGACTAGTAGGGCTATTAATCTCAAAATATGGTATGTTGTGATCACTGTTCGATGTGCTATTCCGAGTAAAAGGACAATAGTTTTCTGTTTGTTATGAAGACAAGTTTGTTGCACCCCTCCAAGTCACAGGACAGGTCCAGGACTTCACATAGGCAGAACAGGCCTAGGCATATGCCCTTAGATTTAGATAAGCATAGATGCTAGGGCCATAATAAATGTCAGGGTACCAGAAACACATACAATTGGGCATTCAGGGGAAGAGACTTGCCCAGATACCATGCAGGACACATTCTTGTCCTACCAAGGATGAAGAAAAATTCGTTTTCAGTATTGTTAAAAAGATCTGCTAGTGTAGATGTATACATTTTTAGCTACTGTGGCTGAATTCTGATTTCTGGAAACAACTGTTTGTTAGTGGTCAAACACATCTCCACATCTTAAATGGACCCTGAAACATGAAAGGAAATGGTGGAATTGTTAATTTGCCAGTCTCAACTCTAACATCATTGTGCTTATTGTACTTTTGATCCCAATGAGTTTTACCCATCTCTTTAAACCACATAGGCTCCCAACACTGTTCATGTGAACATTTTGAGAGTTGACATAGGCTGCCAGTTACAAGAAAAGTCAGGGTTGGAATGTATGCAAAAGAAGACCCCGGAAGATATTACTTATGTTTCAAAGCTCTAGGAAATACATTAAGGGCCATATTTATGACCCGGTTTGCACCACGCAATGTGTTGCAAGAGTCACGCAAACTTTAAGTCATATTTTTGAGGCCATACAAAGCCACTTTGAGTGGCTCCAAAAATATCGAGTGACGCATTGCAGAGCAAATCACTGCGTTGCGTTACTCTGCCCTGGGTGTGCATTCCATTATAGTTGCATGGGTGTTCCCATGCGACTCCCATGATTTTTGACGCATTCCCAGATTTAAAAGTTGTTGGAAACCTGTGACTGTGCCAAAAAGATACACCTCTTTAAGAGAGGTGTAAGGAGGAGAAATATCTTTATTTCTCCTCGTTTTTTCCTTTTTCTATTGAAAGAGGGAAAAACCTCTCAGAATTGTTCTTGCGCAGGAAGGTGCCTCGTATTTCACAAAAACAATCCTGCCTGCAACACAAGCACCCTTGTAGCATGGGGCAAGGGTGCCTGCATTGGCGCTGGGCTGCCAAAACAGCGCAAGAGAAAAGGACAGGAATGCACGTATTGGATAAATATGGCACATTCCTGCCCTTTCGTTGTGACACAGGGCAGCGCAGCAAGGTGACTTGCTGCGCTGCGCCACAAAACTCATAATTATGATCGTTAGTCCTTGTCCATCTTGCACGCCATTCAGCCTCCTGACCCCTTAGTGGACTCACCATGCAGGTATATATTATGAAGGAGTTGCCCACTTGCAAAAGGAGTTGCCCTAGTCTACTCACTGTTGAAATCTGTTTCTTCCTATCCAGAGCTAGCTCCTCTGCAAGAATTGTACTTCTTTATTGTGTTTTAATTTACAGATTGTATGAAATCTTTCCAATGTGGTGGGACCCTCATATATATTAAGTTTTGTTATTTGCCCCCCCCCCCTTTTTCTTTTAGCTATTCTTTTCTGTGATTTCGCTCTCGTTTTACTTCAAAGCCATGTATTTTAGAATCTTCTGATGTATCGCAGCACCGAGGCCCCAGCTGTACTGCTTTAATGCCAGTGCGCCAAGAGCTTGAGGAGTTCTACCTCACTATGTGAAAGTATGAAAGAAGAACAGAAAACTGAGAGACAGTGTACTGGCACCGTCCTTTTCGAGATGCGTGCCAAGTGGGGATTGTAACAACGTCGGGTCCCTCTTAAATCTAGGGCTGCAAGCATCAGAAATTTAGTAACATCAATGCCCTGTTTTATGTCTTGACTCAAGACTGGTAAATAACTTTCTTTCTGCTCTACGACTTTAGTATATTTGGACCAGAGTTTAGACATCTTTTTTAGAAATAGAGATGGTGGATTTGCATTCCCATGCTGCTCTGCAGCTTTGCAGATGAGCTGGTGGCACCTGAACTCCAGCCATATAGAGTTGCCAACACTCCAAGAGTGACAGAAAGAATCCTGGAATCGCCACTGAGCTCTACATACAAATACTTACTAATGTTGCTAGAATCTAATGAACAGACCCCCAAATTTCTCATCGGGCACAGCATCCACACATTAAATAAACATTGTCAGTTTTAGAATCTATGTGAATGGCGAAAACCATAGCCCGCTCTGTCTCCAGATATATCTGAAAGAAACAAATCCAATAATTAAACTCTAAAAAGTTGCAACAAGAGGCTATCCAGTAGTAAATAGTCTTAACTATGTGCAACGAACTTAAAAAGCCTTAAATATGCACATGAAAGTTTATTAGTTTGCACCGGTGCAAAAAAAAAAAAACGACATTTCGAGACGAGCGCTCCTGAAATCCGTTTGTGAGGTCCATTTTCAGATGAACAAATGTTGATGCTTGTATTGGCTTGTACAAATTCTCAATGGAGGAAATTATTTTCCCAGTGGAGCAACCTTTTCCCAATACCCCCACTTTTCGGGGTCTTCACATTTCATTCCCACAGAGAAATGTGATTATTTTCTGTTCTGATCAGGTTAGAGGGCCTGATTTACAGTTTGTTCGAAGATTTACTCCATCACAACGCGACGAATATCCCATTAAGCCTTGTCACAGGTACATAGTATATAATGCACATGTGAGGCAGCGGAGGAGATATTCATCATGTTAACGGTGTAGCCCGCCTGCCAAATTCTAAATCTGGCCTCAAATCTCGAAAGCTTTTCCAAGGTTTGGATGGGTCAGGGAATAAAGATTGGGGCTACTCACGAAAAAGTTTATTTGAAGGTGTTGCACATGATAGAGCAGAGATTACATCAAAGAAATGATTTATGACAATTTTTGTGGCAAGTCACATGTTATGAGAAATGACATTATTATACGGAATATAGTTACTGTGTCGTGCAGAACAAAGATAGACTAGGTATATATTATCCATTTGAATAATATAGGTGTGATTTTATTAATAAAAGTATATCAACAATAATTTACATGTGTTAGAATTTTGCAGAATGATATATTCTCACGTACATGGGTTTATTGCTAATCTATTTGATATTCATATTTGAGTGTGAACATTTAATAAGACTAAGATAGAAGCAATATGAATTAGTTTGGTTTGAATGTGAAGATTAATGAAAAGTCATTTTATGTAATAACGTGTACACCCAAAATGACAAAAGAAAAGTAGGTGTTACACAATCATGCTTAACTGTATCTCCATGAAACTTATCTAGCATGTATTTTACATATGTATTAGTAGATTAACACATAAGCGAAATTGTTTAGGCAAATCATTATTTATATGAACACAGTGGTAATTACTAAATTTATGAGTACCCTATACTTACATGTATTAATTTCAACCATATTGAATTGATTTTTGATGCACCAATGATGTATTTGAACATACATGCTAAGTTTTCCCTTTTAATGTGTGATTCATAATTAACTTGATTTGTTTCGTATATTAGCTTTATTTCATGTAGGCCTTATTGTTTCAGTGAAATCATGGACTGATATCAAAGCGTGTGGGAATATTTCACTGTATTCCCAGTAGTACTGAAATAATAATTGTTTGCTTTAACATCTCCTGGACTGAGAAATGCACTCGGAATGATGTTTGCTACACTCTGGAACAGCTGCCTGGAAAAGTGCACTTTTTAACTGCTATTCTTTTTCTCTCAATATGTCATTGTTCAATGTGTCGCATGATTGAATAACGTAAGGAACTGCGTAATCGACCTACCTATTTTTCCATAATTGTATCTTCTTTATTGCCGCATCATGCTCATCCTATATGAACTGTCCAATGGACTGAGTGGTCTGATAATTTGAAGTGATGCCAGAAGGCGTCACCCTAGAAAGTGACTGAGTATAATTGCCTATTCTAAGGGAATCTGCCGGGGCTTCTGCTGTGGTGCTGTGACCCTTGCTGTTACGGTGACAGAGAAGACAGATTTCTGTTTTTACCGGACTGGACTGGCTACTTGGAACTTTGCTGAGCTTTCCTGAAAGTCTTTGCAGAAGGCTCATCTGACTACCTATCCACACTGACACATACGCTGTGTGCGCCTGGGGGTCTCGGCTAAGAGAGACAGCCCCCTCCCTCAAATCTTACCTTTCCTGAAACCCAAGCTTTGGTATTTCATGAAATTAACATAACTACATTTAAATCTGAATGCTACATTTATTTGAATGTAAATATTTCCAACTTTAATCTGATAAAATATATTAACTACTTGATCTGACTCTGATGTTCTGACTCGTCATTACTTGGAAGTGAGCATTATTTCTGGGCGACCCCATGACTAAAAGCAAATGATTTCGAGCTTGTAGAAGAAGTTATCCTATTCCTGGCCCTCATTGGGTACCTGCCCATCCCTGAATATCCAACCCCTTTCAGCACAGAGCAAGATTAATCTGAGGGCCAACTATTGGAGAGAGAGAGAGAGAGAGAGAGAGAGATAAAGTAAAGGGCCCTGTAAATGCTACAGCACGAAAACAAATGCATCCCCATCTTACTCAGACGAGGATCTATAGGTAAACTTTTTTATGAGTGTATAACAAAAGTTTTGTGAATTGAAAAAGAGGTTTCATGCTGTAAGAAAAGATTGTTGTGCTTGTCTAGCTAACACGTGTTAATAGACTTGTAACCCAGTCCCAAAATGTGTAAATATAATGAAAAAGGATTCGTTTGGGGCACTTTACTTGGTTGAAACACAATCTCTAGTGTATGATCAGTCAAGGCCTATTTGCTATGAGGCCATTGAATCACTGAAAAAATATCACCTACCACAATTTCGAGGTACAAAAATATCGGGACAAAAATATCGAAGTCAAGAATATCGACATCCATATCTATATCATCGTAACTACAAAAATATCGAGAAAAAAAACATTGTTGTAAAAAATATCGTTGTTAAAAATATTGTGTTTTTAATGTTACAAAAGTTATGTAAAATAAAGTAAATAATACATATAATTAAAAGAAACATAGTTAAAAATATTTTAAAATGTTCAAAAATGATAACTAATACATATAATGTAAACATAAATTAAACATATACATATAAAATATAATATATATACTAACTTAATATTATTTATAAATAATTATTTTAATAACTTATACATTGTTAAAAAACATTTGATACATTATAAATATATATATATATACACATACAACAATAATATAAATAAAAACATAAAAAATATATATAACAAATTAAAAAAAAATATATTTTTCAGCTTTTTAAAATAAATTATACACTACATTAACTAAAACAGTAGAGAAAATATTGGATAGCAGAGGGAATAAAATTCTCCAGAGAGTATTGGATAGCATAGGGTTAAAAATTACTATTCCCACTCCAGTGAGTGCAACAGTAGGGAAAGTGTTGGATAACGTAGGGGTAAAAATTACTATTCCCACTCCAGAGAGTGCAACATTAGGGAAAGTGTTGGATAGCGTAGGAGTTAAAATTACTATTCCAACTCCAGAGAGTGCAACAGTAGGGAAAGTTTTGGATAGCGAAGTGGTAAAAATGACTATTATCACTCCAGACAGTGCATAAGTAGGGAAAGTGTTGGACAGTGTAGGGGTAAAAATGACTATTCCCACTCCAGAGAGTACAACAGTAGGGAAAGTGTTGGATAGCGTAGGGGTAAAAATTACTATTCCAACTCCAGAGAGTGCAACAGTAGGGAAAGTGTTGGAAACCATAGGGGTACAAATTGCTCTTCCCACTCCAGAGAGAATAACTGTAGGGAAAGTGTTGGATAGCAGAGTGTTACAATTAACATGCTTATCAATTTTGTTTTTATTAACTAAATTAATAATTAACAATAAATTAATTATGAATACCAATAAATTAAAATTAATAATTATTGAATAACATTAAATTACTTCCCACCGTATTCCCCTATAAACCCACAACCCACTTAAAATAAATGAACGCAATGAATATAATAAACAATTAATCAATTAATAAAAATTAATGGCCAATTATTACTTAATTAACAATAAATTAATTATCAATACCAATAAATAAAAATTAATAATACTTTACTATAATAAATTTAATGCCCACCCTATTCCCTTATAAATGCACAACCCGCTCCACAACAAAATTAACACAATTATTATAATTATCAATTAATAAAAATGAATTACCAATTAATAATTAATTAACAATAAATTAATGATCAATACAAATAAAGAAAAAATAATATTACTTCATTATAATAAATTACTTCCCACCCTATTCCCCTATAAACCCACAACCTGCTCCTAAACTAAGTAAAAAATATATATATATTTATCAATTATTCAATTAATAAAAATTAATTACCAGTTAACAATTAATTAACAATAAATTAATTATCAGTACCAACAAAATAAAAATGAATAACTCATTGCTTATAATTAAATTACTTCCCACCCTATTCCCCTATAAACTCACAACCCGCTATGGAACTAAAAAGCAAAATGTGATTACAAATAATTAATCATTTCTAAAAAATAATATTTACTATAATTAAATTACTTCCCACCCTATTCCCCTATAAACCCACAACCCGCTACGGTACTAAAACACAAAATTTACTTTAAAAAAATTACTAACTTCTGAATATGTAATAACAAAAATATGGAACACAACATATAAAATACATACTAAAATACAGAACACTAATATAAACATCGATATTATTAACAATGATATTTTTGCAAACGATATTACTAACTTTGATATTAACAAAAACGATATTTCTTACCTTCAGGTCGATATTCTGGTCAACGATGTTCTTAATGTCGATATTCTGTCCCTCCGATATTTACAACTTGATATTTCTGTAGTTAAAAAAAAAACCTTGATATTATGTCTGTGCACCAAGACCATTACAATAAAAGAATGTCGGTAGACATAAATTTCAATTTGTGCTCAGAAAGTAGAGAAGACTGATACACAGAATTAGGGCTGGTGGAATATTACCTAGCCAAAGTTCATTTACAATTGATTACATTCTGTAAATGTGTTAGAATTCACAAATTTAGTCATAAGGGTGTGTTTGCTGACAGTCCTTTATTGGTTTACCTATAAAAGTTTGTCAAAACCATCACACATGTAACTTTGTGGTTATTTACCTTTGAAGGTAGTTTCTATCTCTGAGAATGCATGCAAATGTTCTCCTATCAGGAGCCATTCAAAGCATTCTGTAGTCAGAAAGGAGTGGGTACACCCTCATAGACAAAGGCTGGGGGAGAGCAGGTAAAGCGGTTTCTCGATAGGGTAGACATTTTCCCTTTGATGAAACACAAATATTTGAAGTGCTAATGTACTTTACATTGTACTTCTTCATACTGGAATTTTACCTGGTGTTAATACAATGTGGTTAAATGTTATGGATTTTAGTACTCCTGAAAAACTACAATTGTCATAGTTTTTCAGGATACACCACAAATCTTTAAGAATAAAAAAAAATGCAGACATGTACTTCAAATTTAGGAGTCATCCGGAGACACCACGTTTTCATACTTGTCCCTCGGCACTTGTGAGTCAGGCCCTCAGTGCCATAACATATCATAACATGATAATAATAAACCTCTCAGAAGTGTAAAAGAGGCACTTGTGATGATGCAGGATGAAAAAAAAGAAATGTCCCGATTCTGCTGTGAGTTATACTGCAAGAGCAAGTCACACCCACTCACAGCAAAGTCTTTGTGAATCGGGCACAATGTATGTAAATTAGTTGGCCTGCTGGATTGATGGAGATTATTAGGAGACCCTCTCTTATACCACTTTGACCATCATGCTGTTACCATGTAAGGTAAAGTACAATAACAGTCGTTCTTAAAGAGCAGCTGTTAAAGTCTTGATTGCTTCATATGTTCTTGGGTTTATCTTGACTATTCATGCTAGAAACCAAGACACTACATAAATGTCGAAAAGCTGCTTACCTGTGAAACAAATTGGTCACATCGGTGTAACTTTACACGAGACAGTACTTGGAGTGTCTTTAATTTCCGTGGTGGTTTTATCATAAGTAGATAAATGTTTCTCCCATTTAGAATCAAAGTATGCAAAATATCCCATCCTATAATATATTGTGATGAGGAACAATGCTAAAGTCACAGTGGCATTGGTTATAAAGATGTGTTAGGTTGGCCCGTGTTTCTGGCTAAGAAGGCTAGAAGATGGGCAGCGAGGCATAAGGCTACCAAAAACACAAAAGTGGTGTCTAGTTGGCAAAGGTTTGCACCCTGTCCAAGTAGGGACCCTCACTCTAGTCATGGTAGGGGAGCCACTCAGCTAATATAATCCATGCTCACCTCCATGGTAGCTTGCCACGAGCAGTCTGGCTTAGCTCAGAGGCAATGTGTAAAGCATTTGTACCTACATGCACAGTAACACAGTGAAAATGCTACAAAATGAGACCGCACCAGTTTAGAAAAATACTGAATATTTATCTGAATAAAATAAGACCTAAACAATGAAAATCAAACATGCACAGGTAAAGATAACACTTTTCAAAGATTAACTCAGTTCAGTCCATTGAAATCTATGGAAGCATCACTTTAAACACAAAGTACCTTGGATGCATCAAAATTCAACAATGAAACAGGCGCAGGGGAGGTGAGGTGCCAGAAAAGCAAAGTGACGCGTCGGTTCCTTACTCCCAAGGGAGGTGATGAAATGGTTTCTTACTGCAATGGAAGGTGGCGCGTTCGTTCCTTCCTGCCACCCAGGGTAAGTGATAAGACGGTTCCTTAGTGTCAAGGGAGGGGATATGTTGATCCCTTACTGGAAGGGAAGGTGATGCGTCAATCTCCAGACAAGCAGCCATGGTTCCTTATTGCTGGACAACGCCAATGAAGAAAGAGGTGCCCAGGGATAATGCATAGAAAATCCAGTTGCACTGTGTCGATTCCACAGCGATGAAGCAGGCACTGCATTGGAATTAGAGCAGTGCATCACGGACTTCAGTGATGCGGTGCTCGAAACTCATGCTGCAGAGGGTCTTCTAAAGCAAACACAAGGAGATAATGGACGGAGCGCTGAAACCGTTCAGACACTCACCCCCAGTCACAGATCTGGGTTGAATCCATCATCGTTCTTTAGCTCACTTTGCCACCCCAGTTCAGAAACAGCTATATGCAAATCAGTCTTGACCCTGTGCCTCATGGAAACAGTCCAGCCCGAACTGCCAAGCCATGTCTTCCCTGGACTGGAAACAAGCATCCTGGGACTGGTTTTGGGGTAACAGCCCTCATCAGCCAGGCTAGCTTGAATCCAGTTGCAAAGTGAGCAAGGATCCCACATCTGGGCATACCCTGCCAACTTAGGGTGAACAAAGCAAACACAAGGATATAATGGACGAAGCGCTGAAACTTTTCAGACACTCACCCCCAGTCACAGATTTGGGTTGAATCCATTATCGTTCTTTAGCTCACTTCGCCACCCCAGTTCAAAACAGCTATATGCAAATCAGTCTTGACCCTGTGCCTCATGGGAACAGTCCAATCCGAACTGCCATGCCATTTCTTCCCTGGACCGGAAACAAGCATCCTGGGACCGGTTTCAGGCTAACAGCCCTCATCCGCCAGGCTAGCTTGAATCCAGTGGCAAAGTGAGCAAGGGACCCATGTCTGGGCATACACTGCCAACTTAGGGCAAACACAAGGAGATAATGGACGGAGCGCTGAAACTTTTCAGACACTCACCCCCCAGTCACAGATCTGGGTTGAATCCATCATTGTTCTTTGAAGAAACAGGTGCCCAGGGATGATGCGTAGAAAATCCAGTTGCACTGTGTCGATTCTACAGCGATGAAGCAGGCGCTGCATTTGAATTGGAGCAGTGCGTCACGGACTTCAGTGATGCGGTGCTCGAAACTCATGCTGCAGAGGGTCTTCTGACATGCTGTGATGGAAAGCTGGGACCTGCGGTGAAAGCTGTGGTTGATGCGCTGACTGGGAACCATACTCCACTGCTGGCAGCAGTGATGCATTGGCGTTTGTAGCAATGCGTCGCTAAAAACAGACGCTGGGAGTTGATGCATGGATTTTCTACTTAAGTTCACCAGATTCCACTTCCAAGAGCCTAGGGACTGGATTTGGCAGCACTTGGCAAGTCAAGACTCTTAGCAGAAGAGCCCAGACACTGGTAGCTGAAGTCTTTGATGGTCCTGGGACTTCTTAATTGGAAGCAAGCACACACAAGCGCTTGGAGAACTTTGGAAAGCAGGATATAGAAAGCAAAGTCCAGTACTTTCACTCCCAGTATAGAACCAGCAAGCAGCAGGCTAGCACAATAAAACAACAGGCGGAATGGCAGTCCCTCCCACAGCATCCAGATCTTCTTCCTGGCAGAATGTGCTCAGCCCAGAAGTGTTCTGATTTGAGAGTGTGAGAGGCCCAATATGTATGCCCCTTTCTGCCTTTAAAATAGGCAAACTTCAAAGGAAAGTCTTTGAAGTGCACAAGACCCTGCCTTTCCCTGGCTCCAGACACACAACAGTGAGGTGGAGACAGCTTTGTGTGAGGACAGGCAAAGCCCTATTTAGGTGTCAGTGACAACTCCTCCCACCACTCTAGTTAAGGTAGGCCCATCAGCCTGGTGATGGCTCATCAGGATATGCAAGGCACACCTCTGCTCCTTTTGTGTGACTTTCTAGAGTGAATGCACAAGAGCCCAACTGTCATCCTAATCCAGACGTAGATTCTACAGGCAGGCAGAAACACAGAATGGTTAAGCAAGAAAATGCCCACTTTCTAATAGTGGCATTTTCAAACACGCAATTCAAAAACCAACTTCACCAAAGATGTACTTTTAAATTTGGAGTTCAGAGACCACAGACTCCAAATCACAATCAGCTCCCAATGGGAAATTACACCTAAAAGATATTTGAAGGCAATCCCCATGTTACCCTATGGGAGAGATAGTCCTTGCAATAGTGAAAAACGAAATTAACAGTATTCCACTATTAGGACATGTAAATCATAACTTTTTAAATTTCAAGTACCCTGCCCATGGGGCTGCCTTCGGCCAACCTTATTGGTGACCTACATGTAGTAAAACGGTAGGTTTGGGCCTGGCAAGTCGGTGCACTTGCCAAGTCGAAATGGCAGTTTAAAACTGCACACACAGACACGTCAGTGTCAGGTCTGAGGCATGTTTGCATGGCTACTTGAGTGGATGGCACAATCAGTACTGCAGGGCCATTAGTAGTATTTGGTTTACAGGCGCTGGGCACCCCGTGCACTTTACTAGGAACTCTGGTGCCGATTCCGATCCGGGTCGGAAAGCACTCCGACCGAGCCGGATCCGGAGTGTTTTCCGACCGAGCTGGAGTCCTGCAGTCCGACCGAGCGAGTACGATGTGGCCGTATGCTGCCAGACTCGGTTCGGTCAGACTCCCATAGAAGCCAATGGGAGCCGGTCGTACGACGCGTACATGGGCTCCCATTGACGGAATGGGTACGTCTCGTGCAAGGGCGCCCCCTACAGTGGGTACGCGTCGGTGCCATCTGCACCATACATGCCTGTGTTGGGGGGACACTTGGGTCTCCCCCTGTGTCCGAGTCGTTGGACTGTGGGTGACAGGGGGTCCGACGCGGACCCCCATAGGCAACCACCCGGACATTTTGCGAGCCGGACACTCCTGCTCGCACAGGCTGTCCGTCGCGTGCATCGTACTGGCTCGGTCGTAAATCGCATCCATTGCATGCCACGGTGAGCTTCCGACCGAGACGTACGGAGCGGTTCGGACCCGGGAACGACTCGGTCGGTGAATTTCACGTAGCTCGCATCGTACTTGCTCGCTCTTGCAGCTGTACGAGTCGGGCGGAAAACACGCGTACGGCTCATAGTTTTTCCGGCCGGATCGCGTTCGGTGCCCTTCCGACCCAGATCGGAATTGGCCCCTCTGTAGTAAATCAAATACACCAATCATGGATAAACTAATACAATTTACACAGGGAGCACTTGCACTTTAGCACTGTAAGTGGTGGTAAAGAGCCCGGAGTCCTAAAATCAGCAATAACAAAATGCAGCACATAGTCAAAAACAGGAGGTCAGAAGCAAAAAGAATGGGGAAATCACACCAAAAGATGCATAGTCTTACAAGTGATAAGACTGAATAGAGACTGCTAAGACAGGAGCTAAATATAATAAGGGACTCAACCAAAGGAGAAGGAAAATAAAAGACAGCAACATAGGCACAGACAGACTTGTGGCTGGTGTATGAAACATAAGACAATTTAATGACCCAACAAAAGCATGGAGTGCCCTATTACTGCTAGACGTGTGAGGGAAAAGTGATGGAAAAATACTTCACCTTCTTCATTGGCAAGTGAAAATATTGTGATGCTGATGAAGGAAATCACATCAGTCAAGACAACTATTGAAGCAGTGGAAAGAAGAAAGGCAGCAAAGGAACAAGAAAGTCAAACTGTTCAAAACATACATGAGAGGGCGTGGTGGTAGATTGGATGATGCACAGCGAAGTGTCTTAGTGGTGCATTATGAAGGCGTAAGGACCGCCACCGGCGGCGGTGGCAGTCCTTGTGCCATCACATAGTAATTTACCCACCGCCAAATTAGGATGGCGGTGGCTACCGCGTCAGACAAAAAGTCCATCCGCCGCTTTACCGCCATAGGCAATTGCACCGATTGCCTGGCGGACTGAGCAGGGCCACTAATAAGGTGGCCTGCCTAGTAGGCACCGTCCGCCAAATTATGATGTGGATTTGAAGAGGCCTTTCCATGGCGGGGATGCTGCCTTGGAAAGGCTGGTGGGGATTGGGTTTTGGGGCCCGTTGCTGGCCCCCCTTGTTCGGGTGGGTGTCACTGCACTGGGGGGTACCCATGGTACCCCCCTGTATTTCCATGCACTAAGTGGCAGGCACTGCGTGGTGCCTGCCATGTAGTGCAGGGAATTGCGGTGCAAACACTTTCAACATTGCGGATGGTGCTTCAGCCAGAAGCACAGCTTGCAATCTTAAAAGCCCAGGATGCACCCGCCATGGCGGGCGCATCCTAATTACAGTGATGGGACCGCCGCATGTCTGGCGGGTGGTCCCAAACTCCTCTACCCATCATAAGGAGTCCCTTAATATTAGAAGATAAAATAAACCAATGTCCACTCAGCAGTGAAAAATGAACGAGCAGCACATCCTCATTAGAATTGGTATGATCAGTGCACTCCTTACTCCTCTAGCTACACCAGGGAGCGGACCCACGAGTGTCAGCACTTTACAAACTGGATCGCCAGGTGACTTTCCTCTGTACAATAATAGGAAAGAAATTGATAGCAAGTTACGATCAAATTAAGCCAACAAATACCAGGTATATGAATGGACGTAACCAATGACTATGCTCCACATATAGATCAAAGACACAAATTTGATTTTGAAAAATATACATATAATTGAATTTGTATTCATCAACTGTTTTTCTATATAAATATATATCTTTTTGAATTCATCTATTAAGATCATTTCTTTGTTTTTTTTTCAAAAGATAGAAAAAATATATACAGTGCCAATAATTATTTACAAAAAGTAAATCATAAATATCAGAAATTGTGTGTAGAAAGAAATTCATAAATTAATATAACAATCTAATCTGATAAGATTAATAATACAGTCGATGTGTAGTCGATGAGAGCAATGCAGTAGAAGGAGACTACGCGCATCTCGGCAAAAGTGCCTTCATCAGGGGACCGTCTATTGCAATACAAATTAACGTATAGAGCTTCACTCGGTTTTGTTAAGGCTCTCAGGAATATGAGGCAGCTTGTAGAACAACTATAGGATATCTAGATTCCTATGATATACGTGATGTTAGAGGATTCACGATATAGCCACTCTTTTCATTCGGTAGAATTCCATATATAAAATGTATTATTTTCTGGGGATACACATGTGTACACCAACTGCCACTGTCTGCAAATTAAATCTCGATATGAAGGTGCCGCATAGATGGTAGATTCTTTTTTTAAAGAGCTTTATAAACGTGGCTCGAGAGAGTAATAACTTCTTTGTTTTAAATGATGCCTTGATGCATGTTTTAGGACTGGTTGCTGTTAGACGATACGGAAGCTTTGTTTGTGAGGTCTCCATCATCTACCGTTAAGAGACCAATACATGCATCAAGGCATCATGTAAAATAAAGAAGTTATTACTCTCTCGAGCCACGTTTATAAAGCTCTTTAAAAAAGAATCTACCATTCATGCGGCATCTTCATATCGAGATTTAATTTGCAGACAATGGCAGTTGGTGTACACATCTGTATCCCCAGAAAATAATACATTTTTATATATGGAATTCTACCGAATGAAAAGAGTGGCTATATCTTGAATCCTCTGACATCACGTATATCATAGGAATCTAGATATCCTATAGTTGTCCTACAAGCCGCCTAATATTCCTGAGAGCCTTAACAAAACCTAGTGAAGCTCTATACGTTAATTTGTATTGCAATAGACGGTCCCCTGATGAAGGCAGTTTTGCCGAAACGCGCGTAGCCTCCATCTACCGCATTGCTCTCATCGACTACACATCGACCGTATTATTAATCTTATCAGATTAGATTGTTATATTAATTTATGAATTTCTTTCTACATACAATTTCTGATATTTATGAATTACTTTTTGTAAATAATTATTGGCACTGTATATATTTTTTCTATCTTTTGAAAAGAAAACAAAGAAATGATCTTAATAGATGAATTCAAAAAGATATATATTTATATAGAAAAATAGTTGATGAATACAAATAAAATTATATGTATATTTTTCAAAATCACATTTGGGTCTTTGATCTATATGTGGAGCATAGTAATTGGTTACGTCCATTCATATAATTGGTATTTGTTGGCATAATTTGATCGTCGCTTGCTATCAATTTCTTTCCTATTATTGTTAAGTCCCTGCGTATAGCAAGCTCATTGGTTATGTAGGGGTCCCCTTCTTTCAAAAATGACTTTCCTCTGTATGCCATGCCATCGTGCAGCCTTTCTTTTCCACCGTCAGTGCAATGGATGAGCAAGCACCTGAGCTCTTGGCTCCATGGCTTTAGGGAAAGTGGGTCCCATTCCTTTCCTTGTACCTTTATTTGTGTTCGAGGGTGGTAAAGGACTGCACTTTTCATAGCGAACAGAACAGCTACATGGAAACCTTTCTACCACACTGTGGCCTGTTCTGCCTCTCGGCTGTTGCAAGGTGATGTTTGACACAGGCAGCACCTTGTCAGCAGAATATTAGGCAAGGGGGCATTCAGCATAGAGTGAGAGCGGCCGTGTTAATGGTGCCACCAGGATCACTTTCTTGCCCATCAGGTAAAGGGTAGGGTAAAAGTGTCAGGGACAGAATATTGCTGCAGGCCTCTAGCTCGATCACACTCAGCAGGGCCTGGGTCATTATCAACTGGAGTGTTCTGTGTGTGGGAGGGAATCTTACTCAGCTGATGACCATTGAGGTATTCAAGTCACTATGGTATGATTAGCGCAGTATATCTAATGATAGTCTGATTAGTTATGGTGTATTAAACGGTTCGAAATCCCCAATTATGTTTAGCACGACAAAAAGGGCCGAGAACCGAACCGCCTCCATCTTGGATTGCGGCTCTTTTGCTTGGGAATCACGTGGTCTCTTCCGCACACCCTCTGCTTCCCCCTTTTCTTACATTTATTAGGAGACAGGCTGAGTTGCTGAGAAGCAAGGTCACATCTGCTAAAAGGGAGTATCAAGCAAATTCCTCTAGACCTGGGACGAGAAGGGAGTCACCCTTTCGACCTTCTCTGTAAAGATAGTAACCCTTTGTATGTGTAACCGAAACTAGAAATAGGCATGAGCTCATTAGGGGCGCCAGGACTAACTGGTACTTTTCCACATATAAGGTTTTGTATGCTGTACTGATAATGTATAAAAGTGTGTTACTGTCAAGGAGCCAGCAGTCTTCCTCGGCGCACCTGATGGGTGAGGATCGACGAGGCTCCTCTATATAGAGTTCTGTGGTGGCTAATAAACGTTTGAACCTTCCACGTTGCCAACTGCTCCTTATTCTACTTAATATTGCGGGCCAGTGGTAAGTGTGGCCCTTGGAATAATTAATTGGACACAACAGTTGGCGACCACGAAGGAACCCCGTGAAAGGGTCTTTCCCCCCGTACTCGGGTGGTGGGATTGGGGGCGTCCTGACCGGTTGGCGGGAGAGGAGCCTGAGGATTTCTCCCACCCTGCACGACTTTTTGGTACGTCCCCTGGTGCTAGTCACCCTTCACCGGGGTCCTACGGGCTTAACCCAGAAAAATGGACTGATTTGGTCGGGAGGAGTTGGCAGCGGAGAATGAACATTCGTATCTGGGTGCACCCGGTGAGTATTGATTTGATTTGACGCACGCGTTGTAAACGGTGCATTATTGGTTAAAGCACGCGTTGAAGACGGTGTGCTGTTTGATTGATTTAAGAGCATTCGTTGAGAACGATGCATTTTTTTAACACGGATTGCATTTGTTTGAAGCTCGCGCTGGACAGCGGTGCATTAATTTGAAGGCACGCACCGGAGAGTGGTGTCTTGCTTGATCGGGTTAGCATTACCGTGGTTTGACTCGAAGTACGTACAGATTGTATTTGATTTGATTAAAAACAGCGCGCCGGAGGAATATAGACGGATTGCATGTGGAAGGACCTGCGACCTAGACTGGGTAGCCACAAGGCATACTCCTGACGGGGCAAGTCCTCGTTGGGGGCTGGTCTTAGTGGTGAGCCAGGAGGGTGGCCGGAATCCCGCGTGCAGTTTGGTGTCTGGACTGTGAACCAGAGTCGACGGGCTTGGTTCTCTGATATCGATTGTATGTTGTGTATGATTCGTGTTGATTGTTGTTCTGTGTATACATGTCTGAAAACTAACCAAAATGTCCTGTTTTAGTAAACTGAATTGTTTTGGCTGCTGCTGCCGAACAAGTGACTCCAGATTAGCTGAGAGCCAACCCGCCCTGCCGGAGGGCAGTCCTAGCCATTTTATGTATGTCAAACATGGGATCTCTCCTTTGTTGTTCTGCACTCTGTGGCATAAGTATACCAAGGGAAATGAGGAGTTACGATGGCCCAAGACGGGTTCGTTTGATGAGAAGAAAATTGCGTTCCTACAGGAACAACTGTTTTCTAGGCGAAGTAGGCAGGCCATGTTCGATGCTCTAATTGCATGGCAGAAGGAGGCCAAACAACGGCGAATAAGGGAAGAGAAAGTAGCTAGAGCCAAGGCAGGACAGAACGTTACTCAGAAAGCTATGGCCTATGACCGAGAAAGAGTAGAAAAGGGATTGGATTGCATGAATCGCGAATTTAGATTGAAGGTTGATAAGAGCTATGTGACCCGCCCGAATGCGGAAGATGAAATAGACGATTTATTGGACACCAGGCCACCGCCCCCTTATGTGCCGCAGAGGATATATCCGGAGGTGTCAGGGGCCTCGGCCCCGGCCCCAAATATGTCCCTGGGGGCCTCGGCTTCGGCTCCCCCGGCCACTACTACCCCTCCCTCCCTGCCGAACCTCTCCCGGTTGCCGACATCTGTGTGTGAAGTTATGGCCATGCTACCTAATTTATTGACGGCAGCTGCAGCCGGGACCCCTCAGCTGCTGCCGGGGTCAATGTCTTCCCCTTCTGTTCTGCCCTCCTCCTCTGCCAGTACAACGCCGGTAACAGCTGTGACTACTCCAATACATCCGGCCAGTCTAACGGAGGGTAGGAGGTTGTTCACTCGTTCTGCCTTGGGAACGGAAGCAAGGGAAATTATTGCCACACAAGCATCCCAGTGGATGCGACATCCTATTTATACTCTTGCTGATATTTGGAGTACCATGAGAGACTACGAACCGGTGATGCAACAGCATGCCCTGGAGCATATGGCCAACCGTCTTATTTCTGTATGGGAACAGGTACACCAGGGAGGGAGAGCTCCGGCTATATTATATGATATTCTTGATCAGGTTCACAAATCTCAGTTGACGCCGGAAGAGGTGTATGGGAAGGTGCAGACTTTGGTTTCTTATAGAACTCGTTTGCAGTCTGCCATTCCCGCCGGATTCTCCCAGTTCCCTATGCGAGAAGTGCACCCTATCTTCCATCCGGAAGTTGCTGAGGTGGTGGATGCCCGCCCGGGAATAGACGCCCGGTTCCAGGAACAATGGGTCTATACCCCCTGGAAGCGGAGTGAGGTATTATCCCTAAAAAGCCAGTTGCCAGATCCTAGAAAAAACCCCACTGCATATTACAAGGAACTGACCGAGGCCGCCTCGTCAGCAGTAATGACGTTGGCGGATATTGAATTATTCTTTGCCTTATTAGTACCGGTGGACATTTGGCGCCAGGTACATGACCAGGACCATGTTACGGAATTTGGTGGGACATGGGACCAACTGAGAAACTGGGATAGAGATCGTAAACCGGGGAACAAGCCCCGACCTGAGATACTGACCTTGCCTGAAAAAATAATAACCTATATGCATTCATTGATCCCACCCAGGAAAGTAGATTGGGACAAGCTGACGGCCTGTAAGCAAAAGAAGGATGAGAGTGTATCCGATTTTTTCACGAGGTTTGAGGGAGTATTCATTGATTTCAGCGGACAGGACTTGGCCACGGAGGGGGGTGTGCGTTTATTTGTTAATAGATTCGTAACCAATTTGCTACCTGAGGTATCGGCCCGGTTACAGGCAGCTGAGAGTACCTGGACGACCACCACGCCTTCCACGATACTAAGCATGGCTCAGTATTATGAGCATAGGGAAAATGAGAGCAAGGATAAGACAGAAAGAAAGTCGAAAGATTTGAAAACACGAGTGTTACTGCAGCAAGTGGAGAGGGGTAGAGGAAGAGGAAGAGGGTTGCAAAATTTCGTTCCAAGAGGGGCGGGACCCGCGCAAACGGCTGGGCGAACGGATCTAGGCATAAATCAATGTGCTTTCTGTAAGGAGGAGGGGCATTGGAGAGCGCAGTGCCCGTTGTTGTATGAGCAGAATACTGCTTCAAGGGGTCGTGGACGGGGAAGGATGAGTGGGCATCGAGGTGGATACACGAGACAAGAACAGGCAGCCCGAGGTGAGAACAGTCAGAATTATTTCGACCAAAGCCAAGGTAAACAGTACTACCATGACGGGCGTGTAACGGACGAAGGCATCGGGTATACTCAAGCATAGGACAGCCAAGGGCAGAGTAAGGGGCATGTGTCAATCCCGATAGATCAAGCTGGACCTTATGTCCATGCACAATTGCTGGATGCATCAGGTAAGTTTTTGATTGACACAGGGGCTATGAACAGTTCTGTTTCACGTGCCCTGGTCCCGGGGGCCGCTCTGTCTGGCCAGACTAATGTGTCCGTGGGGTTCTCTGGAACTCCGGTGGTGAGCCCCATTTCTAAGCCACTTTCCCTTACTCTGGGACCGGTTACGATAGAATCGCCTTTCCTCCTCACCTCCCAGTGTGGGGAAAATCTCCTGGGTATGGATATATTAAAAAGATTGCATGCCCGCATCTATTGCTCCCCTGATGGAGTTTACCTGACCATTCGGAATATCTCTATCCCCTCCATTCAATGTTTTTCAAAAACGGACTCCTTACCCCCTGAGCTTGCAAAACTCCCGAGGGATCTTTGGGCCCTGGGGGACACTGACGTAGGGTTCCTACAAATTCCCCCGGTGTCCATCACTCTGAAACAGAATGCTAAATTGCCGAGGATCCCACAGTACAAAATAGCCCCCGAGGGAGAACGCGCTTTACTGGCCATTATTTCTGATTTGATTAGAACAGGGGTGGTGGAGGAAACGACTTCCAATATCTGCAACAGTCCTATTCTTCCGATTCTTAAACGAGCCCCCGTACCCCAGTCCCCTGATTATGCTGATACCTACCGATTTGTGATTGATTTGCGAGAGATTAACAAGATTGTGGTACCCCAATATCCTGTGGTACCAGATATTAATTCCATTTTGACCATGATTCCTCCCACTGCAACCTTTTTCTCGGTGGTTGATTTGAAGAATGCTTTCTTTAGTATTCCCATTCATCCAGATAGTAGACATTTGTTCGGTTTCTCATTGGGAGGCCGCAGTTTTAGGTTCTGTCGCGCCCCCCAGGGGTATACCGAAAGTCCTAGTATCTACAGCCAAGCCCTAAAGAGAGTATTGGATTCTTTACAATTGCCGCCAGGTAATGTCCTATTGCAGTATGTCGACGACCTCCTTGTGGCCTCTGATACAGAACATGGTTGCCGCGATGCCACGGTTACCCTGCTACGGCATTTGGCCACTCATGGTAACAAGGTGTCGCTCTCTAAATTTCAATATTGTCGACCGGAGGTGACCTACCTCGGTCATCTCCTGTCGAAGGAGGGAAGACGGTTGACTTCTGAGCGCATCACAACCATAACTAACATGCCTGTTCCTCGCACGCAACGTGATGTCCGCGCTTTGCTTGGCATAACCTCCTACTGTCGCCAATGGATTGCTAACTATTCTCTCTTGACTAAACCTTTCCTGTATCTAACTACGAAGGATGTGCATGAATCTTTACCTTGGACTGATGAATGCCAGACTGCCTTTTCCGCTCTGAAAACTGCTCTTTGCTCTGCTCCTGTGCTTGGCACCCCGACTACCGGAAACCTTTTGTGCTCTACGTGCATGAGGTGGACGGTTGTTCTCTTTCAGTGTTGACACAGGACTTTGGTGGTAAGCAAAAGCCTTGTGCATATTTCTCGGCGGTTTTGGACAATGTCGCCAGAGCACTTCCCAGTTGTCTGAGGGCTGCAGCGGCAGTGGCCATAGCAATCAGACAATCGGAAGGGCTAGTCCTGAATACGGATCTGACAGTGATGGTGCCTCATGCTGTGGACGTATTATTAAACAGGACACAGACGCAGCACTTAACTAGTGCGCGTCTTACAGGGTACGAATTGACCCTGTTTGCACCTCATATAACGATCAAAAGATGTGTTAATTTGACCCCTGCCACGTTGTTACCCCTCCCTTTGGGAGACGGTGGACAAGACATACATGATTGTATCTTTCGAACTGAAGAAGAAACCAAGGGCCGGATAGATCTAACTGACACCCCACTATCTGATGCCCAAGGAGAATTGTATGTTGATGGGTCATGCTTCCGATTACCGGATGGTACGACAGCTGCGGCTTATGCGATCACTACCCTGCAAACGGTAGTTGAGGCAGCAAAGATACCATACCGGTCGGCCCAGGCGGCCGAATTGGTTGCATTATTCAGGGCCTGCAAGTTGGGGAAAGGCTTAAGGCTAAATGTCTACACCGACAGCCAGTATGCGTTCGGTGTAGCACATAGCTTCGGGAGGTTATGGGCGGAAAGAGGATTCTTGACATCCCATGGCGAGAAAATAAAGAATGGACCATTAGTTGAACGATTACTAGCCGCATTAACATTGCCCAAGACCCTGGCCATAGTCAAATGCAGTGCACACAAAGTTATAATTGATGATGTGGGGAGGGGAAATTTCTTTGCGGATCGAATCGCCAAGGAAACGGCCCAGTCTGACACCACTTCTATGTTTGTAGTAACAAGAATGATAGAAGCAGGGGTTTTTAACAACACCATAGATAGTGTGAAAGAGCTACAAAAGGAGGTGACCCCGGAAGAGCTGACATACTGGCAAGAACAGGTGGGGAGGCTTGATGAGAATGGATGTTGGACTGACTTGTCAGAGAGGTGTAGATGGTTACTGCCGAACGCATTTGTAAATGCGGTAGTAACCATGGCACACGGACCTTCGCATGTAGGAGTTCAGGGCATCTGTGCCACATTGGATCCTGTCTGGTATAATGTTAATATCCATAAGACAGCTAGGAACTTGGTCCAGCATTGCATGATTTGCCTCCAGCATAATCCTGGGGTTAGTATTCCCGTCCTGACGGGTAATATTGCGCCACCCACTCTGCCCTTTGAAGTACTCCAAATGGATTACATATAGCTAGAGCGAGTTAACAATCTGAAATACGTGCTGGTGGTGATTTGTACTTTTAGTAAATGGGTGGAGGCGTATCCCACAAAGGAAAATACTGCCCTGGCAACTGCGAAAGCTCTGGTAAAAGAGTTTTTTCCTCGATATGGGTTGCCACGGGTGATTTGGAGTGACAACGGGACACATTTTAATGCTAATTTAGTTAAGTATGTATGCAAGGGTCTGTCCATCCAGCAGAAGTTTCACGCAGCCCGACATCCTCAGTCAGCGGGCCTGGTTGAGAAATATAATGGGATTTTGAAGTTGAAACTGGCTAAACTTCAGGACACGACAGGATTAAAATGGCCTGATCTCCTGCCCCTGGCCCTGTTGTCCGTAAAAACTACTCCCCATTCCCGGAGCGGTATCTCCCCTTATGAAGTAATTTTTGGCAGACCTGCCAACGTGTGGGGAGTACCCCGGCCCAAATCCTTCAGGGACATTGACCATCCTATGCTGATTGACTATTTGTATGCTTTGCCTAAAGATCTCCATTCCATTCATCAACAGATATCTGCCGTACTGCAGCCCCTGCCGGAGGGTCCTGGACACAGCGTAGAACCTGGGCAGTGGGTCTTGGTTCGCAACTACCAACGAAAGTCGAGTTTGGATCCACGCTGGTCCCGGCCGTACCAGGTGCTCCTGGCCACGCGAACGGCGGTGAAAGTCGAGGGGAAGCAGCACTGGATCCATATCTCCCATCTTAAGCGACTTCCCCTCCCGTTGCCCAGGGAGCAGCTTGACCAGGAGGAAGGCCTGCCAACTCAGGGCGAACCCAGCACTAGAGAACCACTTTCCCTGGACACCCGCAGAGAGGTTGACGGGCGAGGGGAGAGTGCTGTGAGTTTGGAAACCCCTTTTTGTGGCCACCCAATTGCTCAAAGCGAGGCATCTGGTCGGGAGCCCAGCTCCTCGTCTGACCCCACTGTGCCCGTTTTGTTTGTGAATCCTGAAACCCCTGGTCGGGATCGATATCACCTGCGGCCCCGGAAATAGAGAATCCCAGGTCTAGCCTTGGCGAGTGAAGTTGGAGGCCTCGGCAAAGACCTGAGGGTTGGTAGAACACTGGACTGAACTCGTTGAGAGCATGGAACTTTCAGTAAAGCTCTGTTCAGAAAGAAGATAGAGACATTGATCGGTTGGTGGGGGCCCAGGTGGAGTTTCTTTTCAACAAGGGTTGCGTCAAGTGCGACCCCAACGCGAGAAGTTTTTATCTTTTTACCTTGTTGATTTCTCTGAACAATAGGAGTCTGCCTGTGAGGCTCTATACGGACACAGGAAAGAAGCACCCTCCGGCAGGTCGGACTGCTTGTAGCCCCCTTTTCCCGAGATTATATTGGACTTTTAGTGAGAAAATGTATCCTTTTGCTCGTTTTGTCCCGGAAGAAGGGCGCCCCATAGTACCCCGTACCATTCCCCCGCATTTGCCAATGTTCTCCTCATGGAGTTTGCGTGTTAAAATTGTTTTCATTTCTATACTGATTGTATCATTTGTACTATGCTTAGGTTTGTTTATATATCTAGAGTTCCGCCATCCTGTACACACCTTGATAGTGTCTACCCCTGCTCCTAAGGAACATCATTTCCAGACCTTTGCCCCTCATAAGGAAAGACACCGACAGACATATGTACATAATGCCTTCATTGAGATGCTGCACCAGACTCATAGTTCCACAAATGTTACTGATTGTTGGGTCTGTGGTCTTCTCCCGTCAGTGATGCATAAGCAAGATTTGTTTATATCAATGCCCTTATCTTATTTAGGTAGTTGCGAAGCCTGGTTCAAAATGTTATCCATGCTATATGAACACTACACTATAGATGAACGTCGATTCTCAGAGAAGGATTATGCCTTGATTCTAGCCTATATAGAGAAACACCAAGGTTTTACTCCTAATGCTGAGGGAACGGATGGTACCCTTGATCCTACCGCCTGCATGAACGTATACACTGATCATGAAAATGATACCTGGTTGAGGGATGAAGTATTGGATTTCATGACTTTTAACTTTACTGAGTATTTCAAGTATTTCCAGGAGCGAAATTTCTCAGATGAGAAAATCATTCCGGGCCCGGTACTGAATACATCCTCCTCCTTCTGCGTGCAGGGTACTGGACATTTATTCATAGGTTATAGTAGATGTAATTACACTTATAGACTGCAGACGTTCAGTAGTCCCCCAACACTCACCCCTCCCAATGTTTATTTTGTGTGCGGTGAAAACGCATACACTTGGCTACCCAGAGGATGGGCAGGTAGATGTTACTTATCTTTCCTTTACCCACCGGTCTACATAGCTCCTTCTGATTATCATAAGTCTCATTCCTTAAATCGGCGGAGCCTGAAAGCTGAAGCCGCCAGTAATGATGCCGCTGACCAGACTGACACTCAAGCCCAACACTTCGTTGAAATCATAAAAGGGGTGTTGCCCATATGGGGACCCATCCTCAATAGTAAAGAAGTTAGGAGGCTATCTAGAGTGGTGGAAGGGGTGGTTAATACTACTGCAGGAATATTAACTAACATCACAGTGGAGCTCCAGGCGACCCGGCTTATGACCCTTCAAAATCGTCTTGTTTTAGATGTTATCCTAGCTGATCGCGGAGGAGCTTGTAGAGTCATCGGCAGTTCCTGTTGTGTATATATACCTGACTCCGCCCCTTCTGTCCATTTAGCCATCCAGAAACTGCATCGGCTAGCCTCTGAAATTCACACCGAGACTGGTACTTGGTCTTTGTCCGGGTGGTTTTGGGATTTGGTGACCACCTGGGGATGGAAGTTATTTATGATTCTTTTGGGAGTAGTAGGGTTCATTTTCACCTGCTGCCTTTGTCTACAGTGCGGGCCTGCTTGCTGTGCATATTGCGCTACTCAGGTTCGCCGATCCATCCCTAGGCCCAAGCCCGTCCAAACTAGAATAGATACCCAGCGGGCTCAGAAGGAGATGCATGACTTTATGCAGATCGATGAGGGTATTTTTGAAGACTGACCCCGTTATTAGCTATGCTGCGCTAAAAGGGCCGTTCTGAGGTATTCAAGTCACTATGGTATGATTAGCGCAGTATATCTAATGATAGTCTGATTAGTTATGGTGTATTAAACGGTTCGAAATCCCCAATTATGTATAGCACAACAAAAAGGGCCGAGGACCGAACCGCCTCCATCTTGGATTGCGGCTCTTTCGCTTGGGAATCACGTGGTCTCTTCCGCACACCCTCTGCTTCCCCCTTTTCTTACATTTATTAGGAGACAGGCTGAGTTGCTGAGAAGCAAGGTCACATCTGCTAAAAGGGAGTATCAAGCAAATTCCTCTAGACCTGGGACGAGAAGGGAGTCACCCTTTCGACCTTCTCTGTAAAGATAGTAACCGTTTGTATGTGTAACCGAAACTAGAAATAGGCATGAGCTCATTAGGGGCGCCAGGACTAACTGGTACTTTTCCACATATAAGGTTTTGTATGCTGTACTGATAATGTATAAAAGTGTGTTACTGTCAAGGAGCCAGCAGTCTTCCTCGGCGCACCTGATGGGTGAGGATCGACGAGGCTCCTCTATATAGAGTTCTGTGGTGGCTAATAAACGTTTGAACCTTCCACGTTGCCAACTGCTCCTTATTCTACTTAATATTGCGGGCCAGTGGTAAGTGTGGCCCTTGGAATAATTATTTGGACACAACACCATGCTGTGCCCAGGTCGCTTGCACTGCTGATGCCACTGTGGTGCCAGTTCTCTCTGTATTGGCAACACTAGTGCAGGCAGCACGGTCAGTATGTGAGAAGTATATAGTGCTGTGTGCACTGGTGTTGCCCATACTCTACCTGTGTTGGAAGTCAGAAAAGCTTGATAGATACAATTTATCTATTCCAAAGTCAAACTGATTGGAACATTTGTGGGGCAGGGGTGAGAGTACAGGGACTGAGGCAACGTGAAAGTTGCAAGAGGCACATGGTCCAAGGAGAGATTTTGGCCCATGTGATACTGTTTCTCAAACCTACACATATCATTCCAACGTACAAACCCTAAAATGATTGTTTAGTTTGTCTGTGCCATTTCAGAAGTAGATAAACCTCTCACAAAGAACATTGTGATCTGAAATGCTAGGAACATCTCCTATGCAGATGAATAAAAGACAACCCATGCATATTTTCGCCTCACTGTGCCTAATCAGAGAAATATAGCACCTTACTTTCAGTGCGGAAACCAGACTAAGACTTGGGGTACTGAGGTTAGCTGTTACCTATAGGTTAGCATCGCACCTGAGTAACTGCTCTATGCCTGAAAAACACAGCACCCACGGTGCCCTGCCCAGGCAAGACTCTGTGGTTCTCTCACTGTCCAGCTGTGCGAAGATGATCCTGCATTCAGACAGTCAACCTATGCACCGCTTATTTTGAGCCTCAGCAGCGCACGACCCTGGCTTGGGCCACTTAACAAACAGCTACATCTCTAGGGATGGTGTACACTGCCGACGCTTGTTCAGCACGGATACAAACCTACCGACTTTCGTTTGTTTTTCACTCCGTGTTTTTTAACCCACATGTGTGCGTCTCTCGTGTAGTTTGTCTTTGATAAAAAAAATCACTCAGAGATGAAAAACACTAATATTATCTATTGTTTCAATATAGCTCTTTGTTACACTACCAGTACCCTGTTGCCAGGCGAATATCTTTAGTACCCTCCTCCCATATGATTTCAGAAAACCTGCTACCGCCACTTGATTCTCCCATGACAACCTGCAATGAAATGTAGGGCAGCATCATTCTAGGCTTTGCTGGCATAGTGGAGAGCTGACTGCCTGCTTTATTCACCTGCTGGGTGCGAAGTAAATCCATTTAACTCAATATTTCTCTGAGTTGCTGCTTTATTGCCAGAAAGCATAGACCGGACACAGTGAGCAAAGTTTGCCTCTTTTTGCATCTGAGCTCATGGAGTATGGCAAAGCTCAGAAAAATCTCGATTTTCCCCATCCTCTTCTTCAAGTTCTAAGTAAAATTATGAAGGGCATGAACTGGCTGTCCACGATGGGAATGCCCACACAATTTGTGCACACCCACATTATTTGTGGTTATTTGCAAACACGTACCCAATTTATTCTCATCCTGGAAACAGCTGGAACTGAAGTAATTCTGGAGCATAACCCAGCATTAGGCGCTATTTTCACAGCACAAAATGCACGCTTGTGTCCAAAATGGACCAAAAGATGCATTTTGCGATCAGAAAATAGCGATAGATGCAACAGGACAAGAACACCAGCAGCCAGCAGTCGCTCGCTAAATTCATTGTTCCTGTAATTAGGATTTTGTGGCAAATTACTCATTAACGCGAATGGGCATAATCGTATAAATTTCGGTAATTTCACAACAACAAGGTAATGCGAAATTACTCCAGCATAATTCAAATTTCGCCCTGGCCAATTTTTTTCTTTAATGATCACTTACCTGTAGGTATTGTACTTGAGGGCAACCCGCAGTGGAGTGGAAGCGAGGAATGAATTATTAGACAACTGGCTGGAAAGTTGGACCTGGATGAAGGAAGAGATAGATGACCAAGATCATTAACAATATGGAATGAGCTGCGCTGTGAGAAACTAAACTCTTTATTATTGACAATTCTTAAAGTACAGAAGGGAAAAGAGAACCGGAATAGATATTTAGTGGATGCAATTGTATACAATGTCCTGTGATTTTGGTGCACCTCAAACATCCACCCCAAACTCCCATTTTAGGCAGCTGGATATGCCTAATTGTGAAAATGTTAGGTCAAGTTCACTGCTTAATTTGGATATCCCAGTTAATGCGAAAACTGCTTTTAATGGTTTGGCGACTGTCAAACATTTAGTTCATCCTTCATAAGATATCATGGTAGTGAAAAACACTCAGTTTTTGTGGGATTAAGCTCGTCTATATAATGATAGTATAATCCATACAATCTTAGTTTTTTCGTATTCAGGAAAAGCCTTTGTTAGAATTATGCATCAATATTTAGAGATTATGCTTTTCATCTAGTTTTTTATTAGTGCTAGAAATCATCCATTAGTACATCATTCAGTTTCACATATCAAACATCTTATTACATTTGAAATCTAGAGTATGCAAAATATGCATGTATAGAAAGGCCCACAAAAGATGTATTTAATGTATTTGTTACAGTAATGAAGTAAATAAATAATATCACTTCACATGAGTATAGGGAAATCAAGATTAATTGAGACATCTCTACCAATAATCAGCGAAGTGACTGTTGATAAATCTTTAGAAGGGTCAGATGTAGCAAACGTCCCAGCATATTTGACAGTCTAGACCATTTTGGTTTTATAGAGTTAAGCTTGTAGCATTCCAACATTTCAGACTACCATTCACTAAAGGTAGGTGAAATTTCACATTGCCACCTCCCAGTGAAAATGAATCTGTTTGATCACATCATAGAACAATAAAAGAACAGTGGTGGCTCCTCCACTAAGATGGAGGAGCGTCGCCTCACCGCTCTTTGAGCAGTTCAAAAAAATTAAAATAAAATTATAATAAAATTATGTTATTATCATTTTATTTTTCAGTGAGGAATCAAAACCAGTTTATGGTGGCGTGAGGATGGGTTGGCCAGAGTGGAGGAAGGGGTGGTTTGCACTCACTAAGTGTGCATGAGGTTTGTCTGACCCTCTAGGGCTGGCCAAACAGTTATGTGCACTTTGCATGCTCTCCACTGGGCTTCTGTTCCATGCTGCATTGTGATTGGTCTGAGCATCATGGTTTAACCCACAGACAGGTAAATAGACCCCGAGCATGCTCTCCACCCAGGCTGTAACGCAGCCTAGGTGTAGAACATGCAAAATGTGCCTGAATGTTTGGCCGAATCAAGAGGGCTGGCCAAACATTTATGCACACTTAAGACTTAAGAGGGTGCCACCACTCCTCCCTCTAAACAGCCCAGCCCTGCCCCGCCCCCAAACAATGGAGCCAGTACCTGAAAAAAATATATAATAATGTTAAGTTATTATAATCTTTCCATTTTTAATTGCTCACTTATTGAGCAGTAGGGCGATGCCTCTGGCTGCACACATGTGTAATATGGTACAATACCTCATAATATCCACCAGGACGTATGGTTTGCACTTATCTTTGCATTAAGCAAATACAATACTTCAAACTTGCACATCCTGCATGCATTCAGATGAAGGAAAGGCTGATAGTGCAGGAGAAGTCTTGGTGTTACTTCTTTGCATCTGCAAAGAAACACTACACAAGGCACATGAGTGTATTCAGGAAACTACGGGTAGCAAGAATTCACAGAATTCCACAATGTTTGCAAGTGGCGATGGTCATTTTGAAGTTATTGAGCATGTTCCTCATGCCCAGAGCACCATTCGTCAGCAATTGACATACATTGTACCTGTAGCCAAAATCTTGTTGCTGGAATTCATAGAATGCCTTGCAGACAGCATGTTTTCGTTTTGTAGATGTATTTTGAGTACTAAGCTGAATACAGAGAAGTAGTCCTAGAAATTCAATCAAATAGCTTAAACAAAAGTCTATTATTAAAATAAAGTTTCAGAGATAAAGGAGCATAAACTAATTTTTTGCTCTATATTGGTGCTACTCTTTGTGAGGAATGGGAAGGACCCTCATCTATTTAAAAGACTTTGGGCCTGATTTAGATCTTGGGGAACATGTTACTCTGTCACAATGGTGATGGATATCCCATCCGCCGAAATATAAATCCCATAAAATATAATGGGATGTATATTTCAGCAGACGGGTTACCTGTCACTGTTGTGACAGAGTAACCAATCCCCTGAGATCTAAATCAGGCCTTTTGTTTTTGTCCAGGACACATATATTATATTAAAGTAGTGACATGCAATTAACAAAGGGCCACATGCATAAAATTTAGGAATTGTGATTCCTAAATTGCGAATCTTAATAAATCGCAATTTAGGAATCACAATTCCTTATGCATGTGGGAATCGCAAAAATAATTGCGATTCCTACACATTCCTTAATTGCCACTCGCAATTTGCGATTCACAATTAAGGAATAGTTTCCCATTCATTCCTATGGGCCTAGAGGCCCATAGGAATGAATTGGAATTGCATGCGCAAATTGCGAGTACCAAATAGGTACTCACAAATTGTGCATGCTATTTCAAGGGTGCAAGGGGGCTAAAAGGCCACCATGATGCACCCCCGAAATTGACATGTGTGCACATGTGGGGCACACACATGCCCCAAGGGCATGTGTGTGCACCACATGGCACTTTAAAAAATGCAAAAAAAATGTGCATTTTTAAAAGTTTTTGCAAATTACCATGAACTTGCAGTTGATGGTAATTAGCATTTCCTAAATGCGAAGTCGTATTTAGGAAAGTCTTGTTGCATCCCAAATAGGGAATCACAATTTGCAATTTCCTAAATGCATTCGCAATTAAGGCAATCGCAAATTTTGGGATTACCTATTTTGCGAATTTGCATTTGCGAATTGGCCTGTTTGCAACTTGTATCTTGGTTAATGCATGTGCCCCAAAGTGATTTATCATGTGCAATATGATTCCAATCAATGTTTATTATATTGTAGTTTAAGAAAACTGCCTTGAGTACATAGTTGAATCAAAATGCACATACTCACAAAACAGTAGGTAGTTGTGTTGGTCAAAGAAGGGAGTGAGATATGCAAACTCTTATGGCCTTGATTACATAGATTTCACTTATGTTCCAGTTCCAGGAATGTCTATGTTCTGCTAGAAAACCAGAGACCTAGATTTACTTATTGAACATGCAATGCAGTACAGCAACCAAATGTGCTTCTCTGTATTGCACTGTTCCTGGAAGCTAACACAATGCACAGTCATATCTACTAACATTCTCCTGCTTTTGCTGTCATCCCTTGCGCTTGCACGCTAACTAGGCTGCTTTGCACAGTGCACAGCATGAGGCCATGGTGAAGACAAGAGTGCATACAGTCGAGCATAGGATTTTTACTGGAAGCATACCCTTACAGTGCAAATTCATATGCCTTGATAAACACCCACCTACCTTTTTTCGAATATTTTGGGTAATTCATTTAAGTAGTGAATATGTGGGTCTTTGCATTTCTCTTGGTCTGATAAATATTTCTTGATTGTTTTAATAATCTCCTGAAGGAACCAGTGTCTTTCACCCAGGTTCTTAGGATTATTGGGCAAGCCCTATCTTCATAAACTCATCCAAAAATATTATGGTTAATAACAGTGACAGCTGCTTCTGATGCTATGAGGTAGGGCGGCAGCGCAGGGGGAATAAATAAAAACAAAAATAAAGAAAAATCATTTAAAAATAAATAAGTTACCACTTACCCCACCATTTTGCTCCTCTTCCGATCCCCGACTAGTGCACACTGCGCAGGCTCCCAGATGGCAATCCTGACGCTACTCTCATGCTGGGAATATTATTACCCAGTATGAGAGAAGCACTGGGATTTGTCTGAGTAGCCTGGTTTGCCACTCAAACGGGGCCATTCTCAGACGGCCGGCAAACCCACATGTACACTTAGCAGCGCCCACAACACCTCCTACTGAAGCCCAGGATGGCCCGGTCCGCCCAAGCCCTGTGACTCGGCTACCCAGCAGATGCAACAGTAAAAACTAAAATGATAATAAAATAATTTTATTTTTCACTGTTGCCTCTACTGGGTAACAGCTATAGGACAACACTCTTCCATCATAGCAAAGGAGGCGCCCCTGGTTAAAAAACATGAATTGCAAACATTGTGCAATATAATCTTTGGCATTCTTTTATTTCCAATGGCTCCTAGAATGTTTGCTTTCTTTTTAAATTTTATGCTCTCGACACTCGTTTATTTTCAATTTTGTTGTATTTTGGGAAGGGGAGACCTTTTTTTACCCTTTTGTCCCCCAGTGTTGATGGTGTATTTTCACCCTTACCCCCGATGCTGCTCTTTACCCAGTTCTGTTTGTGTTACACCACTGAAATCTTTCTTGTTATTCTCCCACGCATCTCCTCCTCCATGCCTTTATATTACCTTATTCCAATTGCTCTCTCATCGTCTCACTTGTCATCATGTTTTCTTTTAATCTCATTCTGCATGCCTTCCTGCTCATCTATTTCGGGTTGCTCCTACTAACTCTGCCTACTCTTCTGCCATCTTGAAATAATATTTTTTATTTGTTTTTGGTTATTTATGCCATTTCCCTTACATTTTATTTTGAAAATAATATTTTCTTTTTAAGTTTTTGTACCCTGCCACACCTTTTTCCTAACTACATTCTCTGTTTACAAATTCTTTGGAAGTCGACGTTGTTGCTGCAAACCAGATGGCAAACACTTTAAACAACCAATTGGTTTTATTCACACTTGGTTTTCAAAACAAGTATTTTATTATATCATATTTTATTTAACAAATGCTACAGTTTGATGCTCCATGGGCCCAAACCCTAGGGGCTACAGTGAAGCTTATAAAAAACAAGAATAAACCGACAAAAATGCATGTCACTTCCAATTAACAAATGTGTGAGAAAGTGGATTATTTTCTTGTTATGTCCAGTAAAGGTTTCAATAAATTACACCTGAGCTCAAGCTTAATTTAAGAAAATGTGCAAAGCATTTAGAAGTACCAAAACAGTTAAAAAAAATCAAAAACACAACGCAATACAAATCCTACTCCAATTTATACTAATAGAGAATAATTTAATGAACAAAATGACATCTAAACAACGAAAATTCACTAAGGTAAACCAGAGATGTGAATTTAAAATAAAAATAGTGTCAAAAAGCATTAAACGGCAAATACGGTCATCTGGTTGCGCTTGACAGAAACCTATGTTCGATTTTTTAAAATGGCCGCGATGGAGCATGGGTGGGGGACAGAAACCAGGTTTGACCTGGTTGGAAGTCTGGCCTTTTGACTTAGGGCCTGATTACAAGTTTGGCAGTTCTGGTGCGGACTGCCACACCAGCGACCTGCTTCAGGACCGCCAAATATGACTGCTGGTTTCCCACTAGATTACGAGTAAACTCTTGGCCTTGTGGGTGATCCTTGGTTGTTCCCACTGCGATGCCTATTAAAATGTCATGGCAATGGAAATTTAAAGGCTCTTCATGCATTGGCATGCACTGTAGATTGCATGCCCTGCATGAAAGGGGATGATTGCACACAGGGGGGCACGCACACCATGGCTCTGAGGCAACAGGGGGCCCTGTAGGACATCTTAGTTTCCTCACAGCCACAGGTTTTATGACAGCCTCACTACTATTAGAACTGTCGCAGTGAGAAAACCCCTAATATGCTCGGCAGTGCAACTGCCAGGATATTAGAGCCTCTCACCACCGTGCCACCACCACAGGATCCATGATAACCGGCAGTTGCGGCGAGCCTGTGGTGGTCCCACCGCCGTGACTCTGAAATGGAAGTAAAAAATACTAAGTTGAACAAGGCAGCAGGCTGCGGCTGAGAAGGGCTCTTTGAGGCTGGATAACTGTAGGATGAGGGCCTGGTAAGGCTGTTGACTTTTGGCAGAAAAGCACCAACTAGAAGAAATTCTATTTTTGTGCCCCAGGAAAGTCCATCTTCAGGCAAATACTTTTGGTGCCTTTGCCCGGTGGAACTTCTATTTCAGGCTTAGGGCATGATCCAGATGTTGGCGGGACTCCAGTCATCCATTCATGGTGGCTGTTACAAGTACTCTATCAAAATGACGGAGTTCCGCCCACGACATTTAGATGTAGGCTGGCTGAACGCATCAGCAGACTGTTTACCGTTACGTAAGCGGCGAACCTCCATCAAAGCAGAAGACTCCTCTGTTGGCTAACAATACTTCGTCGCCGTCAGGCCAGCAGGTTTTTGCCGAGTATAATTTGAGTTCCGTGTTGTGCTGGCATTGTCCTAGCAGCGGATTCCTGACAGAGTGGGTCCCTGGCGGAGTGGAGACTGGTAAGTGCTACTGATTAATGTATTAGTACACATATGTTTTGTTTGTTTCTACAATATATGTAGAGAATGTGTTAGCCCCTTTTTTACATATGACATTGCACACAAATGACACACACACACACACACTATTTAATGCACACACACAGGAACCACAAGCGCAACACCCACAACCACCAGAACAACATATATTCTTTTTAGTGTCAATACATGTGAGTTCATTTTACCTAGATAAGTTGTAAAATGAACACTAGTGCATTACACATAAAAAAATTGCATGTAAGACCAATTTAATAATACACGAGGCTAAAGTAACTGTCAACACACGATTCATAGTAAGACAAGTGTAAAAACAGCTTACCCTAGATCCCAACAACAACGGAAATGATCACCGTTGTGGTCAAGTAGACTCAGCGAAGTAAAGACCTGGACAATGGGGTTCAAGACAGAAGCTGAAGAGGGAGACATAAAAAAGGTATGTTTCTACCTCATTTCTTTCAATTCTGTCAGCTCAAAGCAGGAGGTATCCCCACCACAGTTTCTTCGATGGAAAGGCATATTGTGATTGGCATGGTGATAACCTTGACTGGCCTCCTGCCCCCAGCCACTTTTGACTCTGATGCCGTAAAGGAGGGGTGATAATTCCTGGCAGAGTCGGAAACACTCAGACAGTCTTTGGTCCATAGACCCCCCAATATGTACATAAAGCAGGTACACCAACAAGTAGGCGGGTGGTGAAACCGTCAAAAAAGTGATGGGGGACCAGATCTGCCAAGATCTAAATCAGGCCTTTAGTCACTATTTTGGAGCTCATATTCCTCCAGTGAGGGAAGGCTGCAAGCTGCAGCAGAACTGGGATATATGAGGCTGGATACACTCTCTGCAATACCTTGCTGAAACTGATTTGCTGCTGCAGAAAACATTCAATTGGAAGAAGCCTGAATCTCTGTCCCAGCAGCAATGGTTTTGTGTCAGTTAGACTCAGCAGGTTTTTCCTAGTCCTTTGGAGGTGCTTGGAGCCAAAAAGGTTCTAATTTGCAGGATTTTCAGGATGTTAGGTGTAGACTTTTACACAGCCAAGAGTCCCAGGAATAGAGCCTGGGGGTCAAGACTCACATCAACAGGTGCCATCACCAAGTTCCAGAGCAGGTCCAGTTGGAACTGGTTAGCTGGGCTCTTCAGGAAACGGGTCTCCTGGAGCTTGTTGTGTCCCTGCACCATAACAAGAGGTCACCCAACACAGTACAAGTGGGAGCAGGCTAAGCACTTCAGGCATCCTCATGAGTGTCAAACAACAGGTGCAGTCCTTTTTCCTGTTCTTCCTTAGGTCAAGAGATTTATGAGGAAGGTACCAGTGGATGCTTTCTTGGCAGTGCCTTTCTCTGGGGCCATCTTGAAGCTGTCATTTTGCAGCAGCACTTAGCTTCACAAGCTGAAGAGATGCATGTGTTGCATAGTCAGTCACGCTTCACGTTGTGCACAGCCCTTCTGTCTGGCAGTACTGTGGGTGATGTCTCTTTTCTTGGGCTCCTAAAAGCAAACAAGCAAGAAGAGCATCTGTGAAACGTGGCATTGTTTCAATTCAATTAATAGTACAAACAAACAATATCATGTAGTATGGTTACCTAAGTTATTTTAAATAATTAGCAACTCAATCTAACTATCCATTTGTAAAACCACACCAACATAAACTTTCATGGTGTACAGTACACTCAGAAAGGATCAGAAAAAGCAACAGCATCAACATACAGATGTGACTGTTTACTTTATGTGTGTCATGTTGGGATGTGGCACTCAGGGAGGTGCAGGTGACAATGGAATAATCCTTAGACAATGAATGTTGTTGTGCAGTACACCTATAGCAGACTTCGAGTTGAGGCCAGATGTTAGAAAATGGAGAGAAAAAACATTTAAATCAAAATTTAAAAATGTTATGTGATTTAAAAAAAAATATTAATAATAAACCTAAAAGATATTTAAAGTAAAAAAACAAAAAAATCAAAACATCGAAATAAATAAATTAAGGAAAAGTGACATTATCCGCAAGCATTTTAGTTTATAAACCTGCTATCATTCTCAACCATCCATGCAAGCCTATGGCAAAGGGGAACTCTGACTGGACCCACACAATTGACTCTACACTGTTTGCAGGAGAAAAAGAAAAACGTGAAATACCACTAAAACACATTTTGTATATTAATCCAATGCCATCCATGGCTGAAATTATGTTTAATTCAAGAGACACCACAGAAACAGTTGTTTCAAGCACCCATGAATAGTACAGGGCCTACTGGTTGGAAGGCCCTTGGCAGACTAGGCTACATATTGAATTAAATCAATTATGCAAATTTATTAAAAAACATGGAGCAAATTTTGTAAACTGTGTAACATTTTTCCTTTACAAAAGATGAAAAATGTAATGCAAAAAATACCTAGACCCCTACTGAAACTGCAGGCCACCCACCACAATAAATTCAAATAAAAGTTCAGATAAACCCAGGTGCATGCCCCCAATTAAACAAACAACACCCTTATACACCAATTTTTCAACTTACTTGTGAAATCTCAAATACAAAGTCCTTAAACATAATGGTATGTATGCATCGGACAAGGAGAGTAATCCATCCAGCTCCGAATCCCAATGAAAAATGACCAGGAGAGGGACAAAGCACTGGGAGGTGCCTGTTGGACAGGAAGAGAGTTGGAGCGTCTGGAGCACTTCCTTTCTGTTTGAAAAAAAGTTTTTAAAAATTGCTTATCACACAAAAAACTGACTCCAACTGCCAGCTTGAGAAGAAAATCCACTCCAAATGCCCCTCAGCTGCGTCTCCAGCAGAAAAGCTGCTTGACCGCTCCGTATGCGATCGCGATTGTCACTAAGAATACTAGATTGGCGCTGTTGCGGCCGAAAGCCATGCGAATGAGTGCGAAGTCTCACGGGAGCTAGCTAGTGGTGTGAGAAGTCTGGCGTGCCCTCGCAAGTGGCCTGAGACTATTGCTGCTCACAAACGGAAGAAAAAAACTCTGCTTCATGCCCGAATGGCGGAATTCAGGAAATTTACATTTCTGCATGGAGTGTCCGAATTCTGCAAACTCCATGAGCTGAGTGGAGTTTACCGCCAGGGCCTACCTAGCACTAGCCTTTGGGTAGGGATGGCTCCAGGCCCCTCCTTAATCAGAAAGTAAAAAGTTGCAAGGTGTACCCCTTTCCACGTTTCTGGTGGTTTCTGTCTGTCCTACTGCAAACAATCCCACAGTGCCTCTCTCTGTATAAGTCCAAGATTATGAAACCCTTCTCCCCTCACACAGAGCATGTATGCCCACCCCAGTGGTTTGACCAGGGAAAAGGGCAACCCCTCAACATTAGTCACTTCAAACCTGTTTTGGAGGCATCTCCTCTTCCGCAGGGAGTGGTGCTTGCTTGGCTGGGGGACAAATAAGGGCCCTGCCCAGGTGTCAGCTACTAACATGTGCCTGTGACAGTGTAGGCATCCCTGAAGTTAATCATGTTCCTGTGCACAGCCTAGATCATCACCCTGCCAGAGTAACAGAAACACCTCACCACATTCAAGGTCTTCATCCTGCTCAGGGAGCATTTTTCACATTCATAACGGGGGCTATTCAGCTGCCAGGTGACAGCTGGAGCTCATGCAAATGAGCATACAGAGGCTTTAATGCAGGATAAAGTTAACATTTCTAAAAGTACCTTTTCCATAATAGTTATTAAAAATGTAATTTTACCATTAAAATTGGATTTTGAAAAATTATTAAAAATAGTCTTTGAATTCTATTTCTAGCTGTTTCTTAATCAAAATTACAATTATTAGCTGTAACAGTGTAGCCTAGTGTTTTCCCATGGAACACCAGCCTTGGTACAGTAAAAATAGCTTCTGGGGCTTTTTCACTATAAGGACATATTTAATATAAAACGTTTACATGTACTACTTTTAAATACCATGCATCCTGTCATACAGGCAGTAAATCTTACTTAGAGATGACTTACTAATATTTAAAAGGAAGGTTTAGGCCTTAAAAGGGGTTATTATGACAGGTTGAATTTGCAGTTTAGAACTTCAACAGCCAGGCTACAATGGTGCACTTTCAATCATATTTGCACAGTCATTATAGTGGGTGGCAAACTGGATGTCTGAGTCCACTAGGGACATTTAGCTTGCAGGTCCAAGGTTTTTACTAAGCCCGGGCGGTAAACTCCGCTCCGCTCGCTGAGTTTGCAGAATTCGGGCACTCTGCACTCCACGGAGGAATGTGGAATTCCTGAGTTCCGCCATTCGGGTGTGAAAAGGAGGGTTTTTCCCCTTCACACGCTCAAGTTTTCTTTTGGTGCTCAAACCGCGAGCACCTAGACTCTTGGGATGCTTGCGAACCTGCACGAGACTTCTCACACAGCTAGCGTGCTCCAGCAAGACTTTGTGCTCACTCGCATGGTTTCCAGCTGCAACGGCACCATGCTAGCATTCCTAGAGCCGATCACGATCGCAAACGGAGCGGTTGAACAGCTTTTCTGTGAGAGAATGCAGCTGAGAGGCATATGGAGTGGATTTTCTTCCCAAACTGTCCGTGGGACTTGGGTTTTTTTGTGCAAGAAGCCATTTATTTAAAATTGTTTTTTTCATACCAGAAGGAAGTGGCCTAGGGATCCCAACTTCCCCTGGTCATTTTTCATTGGCAATTGGAGCTGGAAGGATCACTCTCCTTGTCTGCTACATATAGACCATTGGATTTAAGGACTTTGTTTTTGGGATATCACAAGTAAGTTGAACAACTGGTATATAACGGTGTTTGTTTGTTTGACTGGGGGCATGCACTTGGATTTATTTGTACTTTTATTCGATTTTTTTAAATTTATTGTGGTGGGTGGCTGTTAGAATATGATGAAGCCACTCACCTGAAATCCAGGCTGTTCCTTTGGGGAGATGATTGGCCCACACCCCCCTTAGACTCTTCCCCAATAACAACGCAAATGTAAATTGTGACTGGGAAGACTTCAAGGGAAGGGGATTGGGATGAGAAAGAAAGAAAAAGACATGACAAACCAGACTGATTCTGCCCTCTGAATGATAAGAATGCCTCTGGAGTCAGTGATTCCACCAAAACATTAGGATAGAAGGGTACCTCGACTTTCTATGGAGGAAAGAGCCAGTAATTAGTTCTGATGAAATGAAATATAGTTTTTTGTCCACATTAATTATGCACAACATAAATAAAATAATTTGCCTTTGTGATAATGGCATTACATGCTCTTCTTTTTGATTAACAACTTTGTAACAAAGTTCTTGGTGCTCACTGATAAATAATCTCACGTAAAGTCTTCTGAAACATCTAGAAAATAAACAAAAGGAAAGAAAGAATAATAACAATATGTGTCATGTTTCAAGCTTAATTAAGCTTTCATTCTATTCCATAGTTCTTTTAATCATAGGGTTGAACAGACTTACTTATTCACTTGTTTTTCTGTGAAGTCACAAAAAAAATTCTTCCTTATGTTCAAATAGTCACAGTTTTTGTGAAATCCTCAATTAATGCATTCCAAGTTTCCTTCTTTGTGTTTTATTTGGAATAAACTATATAAACGTATAGTTATCCACCTTAAAAAATATATCAATCTTTCTTTGGAGATTCCCTGCTTTGCAACTAAATTGCTGATAATACCTTACTTGTTAATCCTTTACTTTGTTTTCTCTCTAGGATTCAAAGTTCCTGCTCCGGAAGAGGCCTGGCAGACTGCCAAAACGGGAAGAAACGTCGATCAGTAAGCTCCATTGTCAGGGAAACAAGAAATCGGAAAGGAAGGGAACCACAAGCCACGGAGAGTCCCAGAAGGCTGCCAACTGGAGAGGGAATATTGAACCAAACCCCAGAAACTAGAAACCAAAAACCAGAAACCAAATCATGGAAACTAGGCCTAATCAGTAGTCGTTCCATTCCGAAACACAAATTAGAAATTCGACTTCTGCTTGAGGGGGAAAACCTAGGTACTCTGTTTATTACGGAGAGCTGGTTTAATACCAGTTCCACCCCGGATATTATAATGGCCCTTTCCCCCGGGTTCCAGATACATACACAGGACAGCATAGGAAAGGCGTTGGCTGCATTGCCACTTTAATAGGAGATGAATACGAATGCACTACTAACCCCCTCCCTATTCTAGATTTCAAAAGCTTTCAATTTGCTATTACGTTTACCCCAACATATCCTTTCTCAGGACAATTAATATATAGACCCCCAGGGCCTGGCGCAGATTTTCTGGACAGTCTGGTAGATGGCTTGGCCAGTTTAGCAGTTAGAAAAGCACATATCACCATTCTAGGGGGTTTAAATACTAACCAAGATTACCCAAATCTCCCTTGTGACAAGACATTGCTGCAGGAACTAGAGGGGTTGAATTTAACCCAATTTATAAACACTGCGACTCATGTTAAAGGGCACTTACTGGATCATTTAATCTCGAATGACCCTAAAATGTCAGTATCTGCCTCAGTACCTGTGCCGTGGTCAGATCATCACTTTATTCCTTTTTCACTGTTTAACAATGGAGTCATGAAAATAAACTAAATCATTACCAGCAATCAGATGAGGAACTGGGCAAAACTTAATCTGGAAGCTTGAGTGAACATTTTGGAAACCTCTGCCCCAAGCTCGAAGGGAAACATAGAAAAGGTGTAAACTAATTGGGAAAGCTGGATTACTCAATCGCCAGACAAGGTTATCCCAAAAACGGTACTTAAGTCTAAAATTGATATCAAAAAAGCTCCCTGGTTCAATGCCCACCATGTGTCCTTAAGAAAGATCTGTAAGAAGATGTAGAGAAAATGACAGAAGGACTATGATTTTCAGTCAAAAGCTATTTACAAGGCAGCCATTTGGCTCTACCACAATAACATTAAAGAAGCCCAGGTGAATTTTTTTGAAGATAAGATCAGGCCCAAAACTCCCCCAAAGAATTGTTTAAAGTGATGAAATCCTTAACAACCTTAAACCAAGACAATCCTTCAACCCATTTCTCTGAGGAAAAATGTAATGATGTAGTTACTTTATTCCACAAAAAAGTCATAGACATATATAGTTCTCTTTACAGAGGGACTGGGACAGTAACAAGTTATGAAATAGACCCTTTGCAGGCTCCTACCCTTCCTGCCCTTACTTATTTTCCACCTGTTAATAATAACATAGAGCGAACTCTGATGAGGAAGATCAGATCTGGCTCTCCCCTAGATCCCGCACCACCACACGTATTACATAAAGTCATGGAGGAGGTGCTACCATTGACAGTGGAAATTCTCAATCACTCCTTAATGGCAAGAGAAGTCCCAAAACCATGGAAACATGCAATCATCAGACCATTACTAAATAAAAAATACATTTAGATTCATCACAACCCATTAGTTATTGACCCACCTCACTCCTACCATTTGTAGGAAAGCTTGTGGAGAAACATGTAAATGGGGTACTGTCTGATTTCCTGGAAAAAAATCATTGATTCCACCCCACCAGATTGTTTTTTGTCAACAGCATAGTATGGAAACTGCTCTATTGGCAGTCTTAGAAGAACTAAAAAGCACTTTAGACCAAGGTAGCTCAGCCAATATACTGCTTTTAGATCTAAGCGCTGCAGTTGACACAGTGGATCAAATCATTCTACAAAGCAGACTCAGGGAAATTGGTATACAGGACAAAACCTTGGATTGGCTGTTATCCTACGTGGGGTGCCGCAGGGCTCCTCGCTCAGCCAAATATTGTTCAATATTTATATGAGTCCGCTGGCTAACATTGTTCAGGAGTTTGGCATATCCATGGTCTTGTATACCGATGATACGCAGCTGGTGGACTCATTTGATAATGGAAATAACATTGCTTCTGAACAACTAGCGCCATGTTTGGAAAAGGTGGCGGGGTGGATGACAAGCAGCTGTCTAAAGCTGAATGAGGACAAGACAGAGCTGATAGTTCTTGGAAATAAATCAGTCCCCAGGCCTCTCTCTAGCCAGCCAAGTTATAAGGGTATTCCGCCAGTTCTGAGCTCTTCTATTAAGAATCTCAAATTTTTGATGGGTAGGGAACTTACAATGGAGGTACAAGCAAAAAAACTAAAAGGCAGGTGCTTTGGAATACTCAGAATGCTCCAAAAGGTATTGGAGTTGATTCCAAAACACTTAAGAAAAACAGTACTACTGGTACGTGGTAACCTCACGTCTAGATTATGGAAACTACCTTTATTTAGGGGCCCCAAAATATGTTATCTAGTTGTGTAGAATGCTGCAGTTAGACTTCTGTGATTCTAATCCATGAACCAGTAGGGGAGCATTTGAAATCACCCCACTGGTTACCGATTGAGGCCAGAATCAAATTAAGGAACTTTGCTTAACACACAAAGCTATAAATAACAGGGGTCCCCGGAAAATCAGAGACATGATTGTGCCATTTGTACCAAACAGATGTTTAAGATCACACTACGAACATTTTCTAAGAACTGCTAGAATCAGAAGAGTAAGATGGGGAGGTATATCTTTCTCACACCTGGCAAGTTATGGAGCTCACTTCCCCGTGAACTAAGACTCTTGGAAGCTGATTCTAGTTTCAGGAAAAAGCTGAAGACATGGATCTTTCAGCAGTACCCCTGAAATTACTCCTATCCTCTTTGTTCCACACTCACTGAGCGCAAGGAAGCCGTTGAGCAGCTATGCATTTTATAAATCATTTTTTTAAATATTATAACGCAGAGTGACTGGATCGCAGGTAAGTGTGCTCTAAGATGAAACAAGACCAAGGGCTTCCTCTGTGTATCGGCTCCTTTTTATGCACCAATTTACACGAGGTGGGTTTGCTGATTTTAATCTGCACCTGCACAAGGATTTTGTTCAGTTAACCCTACATGCTGCCTCACGTGTAACAGCTGTTCTTTACAGCACAAGTCAGCGGTTGTAATTCACATTGTACTGCTACATACCGATCACATGGAGGAACATATTTGAAATGAGTTATTTTTGTTTTAAGCACATGAATGAAAATAAATGATGAAAACAAAATAGTTAACATTAGTAATTTCTTTGTTTTGTGACATAACATACAACAATTATTCCTACTTAATATTTGAAGTATTCTTAAATGTCATTCATTTTTGGGGACACTGTTTATATGCAGAATCTTTAATAGTGGCCTGCAGTTTTAGTAGGGGCATAGTTATTTTTTGCATGAAAGGTATCTTTTTTTGTAAAGGAAAAATGTTGCACAGTTCAGTACATTTTCTTCTCCATGTTCTTTTAATAAGTTTGCAATATTGATTGATTTAATTCACTATGTGGCCTAGTCTGCCAATGGGTCTTCCAGCCAGTAGGCCCTGTTCTATTCATGGGTGCATGAAACAACAGTTTATGTGGTGTTTGTAGAATTGAAACATTATTTAGGCCATGGATAGCATTGGATTAAAATACAACATTTGTTTTGTGTGGTATTTCATGTTTTTTGTCTCTGCAAACAGTGTTTAGGTGAGGAAATATCTTTGGAGGCTGTGTGTTGTTGTGAACATTTTTAGCACTGTTAATTTTCATTTTTGGCATTGTTGAATTAATGCTGTGTTCTCTGTGTTACCATGCCTCTTTTGTCTGGCCACTGTGTGATTGTGTGTGCCTATTCTCTGTGTTACCATGCCTCTTTTGTCTGGCCTGTGTGTGTGGGTGTGTGTGTGTATGTGTGTTTGGCATAGGCCACCATTTGCCTTTGCTGTTCATTATGACATGTGGCAGGGGCCATTTTGTATAGTAAGTGTCAACCCTAGGCCTGCATTTGTTCTTTGTTTTCCAGGTCTCCTGCTTCTTCTTGTTCTGACCAGACCATGTGACTGGTGGTCATTTTGTGTAGCCAGCCAGTATGCTTTCCCCATAGGCCTGCATTTCTTCTTTGTTTGTGGCCATGCCTCTTTGCTGGTTGTTGTTGCTGTGACCATGCGGCTGGCGGCCATTTTGTGTAGCCAGCCAGTGTGCTTTTGCCATAGGCCTGCATGTCTTCTCTATTGTGACCATGCCTCCTTGCTGGTTGGTGTTGTTTGACCATGTGGCTGGAGGCCATTTTCTATAGCCAGCCAGTGTGCTTTCACCATAGGCCTGCATGTCTTCTCTGTTTGTGGCCTTGCCTCCTTGCTAGTTGTTGTTGTTCTGACCATGTGGCTGGCAGCCATTTTGTGTAGCCAGCAAGTGTGTTTTTGCCATAGGCCTGCATGTCTTCTCTGTTTGTGTGTGACCATGCCTCCTTGCTGGTTGTTGTTGTTGTCTGACCATGTTGCTGGCAGCCATTTTGTGTAGCCAGCCAGTGTGCTTTCCCCATAGGCCTGCATGTCTTCTCTGTTTGTGGCCACGCCTCTTTGCTGATTGTTGTTGTTCCGACTATGTGGCTGGTGGTCATTTTGTGTAGCCAGCCAGTATGCTTTCCCCATAGGCCTGCATTTCTTCTTTGTTTGTGGCCATGCCTCTTTGCTGGTTGTTGTTGCTGTGACCATGCAGCTGGCGGCCATTTTGTGTAGCCAGCCAGTGTGCTTTTGCCATAGGCCTGCATGTCTTCTCTATTGTGACCATGCCTCCTTGCTGGTTGGTGTTGTTTGACCATGTGGCTGGAGGCCATTTTCTGTAGCCAGCAAGTGTGTTTTTGCCATAGGCCTGCATGTCTTCTCTGTTTGTGTGTGACCATGCCTCCTTGCTGGTTGTTGTTGTTGTCTGACCATGTGGCTGGCAGCCATTTTGTGTAGCCAGCCAGTGTGCTTTCCCCATAGGCCTGCATGTCTTCTCTGTTTGTGGCCACGCCTCTTTGCTGATTGTTTTTTTTTTTTTTTTTTTGAAACCGTTTATTGCAATCTCAAATATATACAGGTACGGGCCTACAACCTTCCGGCCGGCCGCTAAAATGACAGAAATAAATGACATATATACAATAACGCACTTGGCGTTACAGAGACGCTAAAGCAGGAGGTATCAGCAACGTGGGCCACATGACTCTGAGCCCACAATACGGTTTCGTTTTATACAACACAACAACATAAAACCACACCCGCAAGGCAACCCGAGAGCGAAAATGACAACATACGCTCCTCAAATGGGGGGACCACAACCATACACTAAAATCGAAGGAGGGGAAGGGGAATAGGTCTGGGACTGGGAAAACTCTGTGCCCGGGATTGAGGGAGGGGGTCATCTAGGGGGACGGAGCTGGTGAAGCGGGAGGCAACAATGGCGGCTCGCAAATACCCCCGCGGTAGGCGTTCCAGGGGCCCCACACCTTCAGCCACGCCCCAGGCTTACCCCGCGCCACATACACCACCTTCTCTCGGAACATGCACCAATCCATGTGTTCTTTCCAGGCCGACACTGCCGGGGGCCTCTGGGATCCCCACAGTTGAGCGATGTCACGTTTAGCAATCATATAACCCAGCGTCACCCATCGCGTCTGCGGAACCGAGTAGTCGGTCGGTTCCCACACATTCAGCAGGCATCTCCTCGCTTCAGGCACCAGCACGACATGCGTAACCGCTCGCAGGACCTCATGCACACCACGCCAGAATCGCTCCACCCTCGGACATTCCCACAGAATATGTAAAAAGGTCGCCAATGCACCGCACCCACGCTTACACAGTCCATCCTCGGCATAGCCCATACGCAGAAGCCCTGGCCCCGTCACGCACACCCGGTGAAGTATCTTAAGCTGGACGAAGCGAAGGCGAGCCGGGATGGCCACCTCCTTCGGGGAGGCCACCGCGGAAATCCAGTCCTCGTCGTCCAGCTCCAACCCATCGGCAACCCAAGCCTCGCGGAGCCCAGTCAGTAAGCCCGAGCGATCATTAATCAACTTCTTGTAGATGAGGGAGATCGTGCTGTCCGGAACGTGGCCATCTAGCACTCTATCCTCCAGTGGGGAGGACTCCGGAATGCCGGCCACGTCTGGGAAGACAGAGCCCAGTGCGTGACGGACCTGCAGGTATCGAAAGTATTCACTGCCCTGCAGCTGAAACTCCGCCTGCAGTGTCTCGAAAGTTTTGAATCCTCCCCTCGTCCAGAGGTCCCCCACTGTACTAATGCCTATCGTGTCCCACCTATCGAAGCCCTTCGAGGTCCATAGGGAGCCCAACCTCTCAGACGCATACAACGGTGACGCCCGGGTCAAACGGTCCTTCCATCCCATAGCTGCATTGGCCGCGTGCCATACTCGCACCATGACACGCGTGGGTCCCGTCAGGCGGGAGTCGGGCACGCTAGTGTAGAGCGCTCGATTGTAATCGCCACCGGGCAGGAGCATCTTGTCCATTTCAAATGCCGGGTTTAAGGCGGGCCCGTAGAGGCCGTGATTAATTGCAGCTAATTGGGAGGCCCAGTAATACCGCTTAATATCCGGGAGGGCAATCCCTCCGTCATACCACGGGAGCGTCAACTTTGCCAGGGCTATACGCGGCCTCCCGTCCCAGAACAGGCGGCGCTGCAAACTCTCCACCTCACGGAAGTAACGCGCCGGGACCAGGTCCATCGAGTTCTGGAGGGCGTACAGAAAGCGCGGTAACGACATCATCTTGAACAATGCCGCCCGGCCGAGCGGCGAAAGCGGCAAGCGCCGCCAGCGCGCGACGTCCTCCTTCAAGCGCTGGAGGGGGGGAAGCAAATTCCGCTCGTAGCGGGCCACTGGGTCCAGCGTAATATAGACGCCCAGGTAACGAAACCCCTGCGAGGCAATCTGGATCGAGCAGCCCCGCGGGAGAACAGGAGCCTCCCCGGAAAGCACATAGACACAGGATTTAGCCCAGTTGATGACAAGACCTGAGTTACGGCCGAAGGAGCGCAGAACATCGACCAGGACAATCAGTGATTTACGCGGGGAGGCTAAGTACAACAGGATGTCGTCGGCGTAGAGGGACACGCGGTCCTCATACTCAGGGGTCCAACGGAGACCACGGATAGAGGGGTGCCACCGCAGCCACTCCGCCAGGGGTTCCAAGGCCAGTGCAAACAGGAGCGGCGGCAGGGGGCAACCCTGTCGCGTGCCCCGTCCCAGCACGAATGGGGCCGAGACTCGACCATTCACCACCACCTGCGCCAATGGGTCAGAGTACAACAATTTGACCCAGCTGATGAATCCCGGGCCAAATCCAAATTTCGCCAACATCGCCCAGATGTACGGCCACTCGAGCGTGTCAAACGCCATGGTGGCGTCCAAGGACGCCAAGATGGCCGGCTCCCGCACGAATGGAACACGCGCGAGCACCCCGTGCAAGCGCCGCAGGTTAAGGGCCGTGTTGCGATGGGGAATAAAGCCGGACTGGTCTTGGTGGACCAGATCGCCCACCACGCCGACCAGCCGGTTGGCAAGCACCTTGGCGAGGATTTTAGGCTCCGCATTCAAGAGCGAGATCGGCCGATAGGATGTAACCCGGTCTCGCGGTCTCCCCTCCTTGTGGATAACCACGATGGTAGCTAGACGCTGGTCCGGCGGGAGGGAGCCCCGCGAGTGGGCCGCAAGGAACATCGCGCGGAGGTGAGGTGCCAGTACATCCGGTCGCAGCTTGTACAATTCGATAGGAAGGCCATTCGGGCCCATGGCCTTGCCCGAGGCGACCGAGCGTATGGCGAGGGCGATTTCATCCGAGGTGGGAGCGGCATCCAACGAATCCCTGTCCTCCACTGAAAGCGAGGGCAGCGCGATGTCCCGCAGCAGGGCATGGGAATCCTCCTCCGAGCAGGGAGAGACCGGAGAATATACCTCGCGGAAATAATCCGCGAAGCAAGAAACAATGCCTTCCGGCTCAGTAATTCGTACACCATCCATCCTCTCAATCAGCGGGACCACACGACTAGCTCTCTCCTTCTTATCCAACCACGCAATCAGTTTGCCAGCCTTATCACCCACATCGTACAGTCGCCCCTGTTGCTCTCTGCTAAGGCCCCTGGCCGCCTCCGTGACGAAGGCCCTATAGGCCGCCTGTTTAAGGTGTAGAACATGCAGTGCCGCGTCAGTCACCCCACTCCCCAGACCACCCTCCAATTCAGTAATTTCGGCCTCCACCCGGGTCACCTCCTCCTGTGCGCGTCTGCGGGCATGGGAGATAAAGGAGAGGGCCTCCCCTCTGAGAACTGTTTTAAAGGCTTCCCACAGGGAGATAGCCGACGGAACGGACCCCACATTCTCCTCAAAATACCGTTGCAATGATTTAATCAGGTCAGCACGAATAGTGGGGTCACGCAGGTACCAAGCATTGATTGGGGCTACCCTGCCCTCTCCCCTCGGGAAGACACCCAAGTGCAGTAGGAGCGGGGAATGATCCGAAATACCCCGCGCCAGATGGCGCACCTCTCCCACCCTCCCAGCATAAGCCGCAGGGACAAGGACATAATCAAGCCGCGAGAGGCTACCATGGGCACCCGAATGGAAGGTGTACTGCAGCTGGGCGGGATGCTTTAAACGCCAGCAGTCCACCAATCCCAGTGTGTCTAAAAGGCCCGCTAACCACGCCTGTGCCCGGGGGAGGTCCCTAGGGGGATGACGATCCATAGTCCCAGAAGCCACCGCATTGAAATCCCCCCCAACCACCAGAAGCCCCCCCGGGAGGTCAAGGAGGAGGCGCCCCAGATCTGCAAAGGTGGTGGACTGTAGCCCCGGTGGGACGTACACAGAGACAAAGACAACTACCTTGCCCTCCATCCTCCCCACCAAGACAGTTTAGCGTCCCCTCTCATCATGGCGCACCTCGTCTATTTCCAACGGGAGCGAGTTCTTCACCATGATGCCAACCCCCCGTGAGCCCGACGTGAAGCCCGAGTGGGCCACCAAGCGATAGCCACGCCGATTCATGGCACAAAAGGAATTACCAATAAGGTGTGTCTCCTGCAGAAAGACCACATCAGGCGAAATCCGTTTCAGATACTGCAGGACCACACCCCGCTTGATCCTATCACCCAATCCGTTAACATTCCAGGACAACAATGTCAAATCCCTACCCCCCATCACATAACGACGCCATCAGTTGTCCCCCCCAGAGCATCTCAAAAACAACAATACAATAACGGGTTTGCCTTGCGGTAAAAACGAACCACACCCCACCCCAACCCACCCAACCCAACAGAACTCCCCCCACCCTGCACCCCTGCATGAGCCCAAACAGCCCCCCCAAAGTGCAGTGTGCCTGTCGCCCCATAGATAAGAAAACTAACTAGTCCCCCAGAGGAGGAGGGAGATCCCCCAAGAGACCCCACACGACCTCCACAGGAGGGGAACTTACCCTAACAGTCAATAGTGACAACAACGCAGTCCAGAGCAAGGCCTACCATTAGTCCCTCAGTCCTGATCCGGCGGGCCCTCCCCACCAACCGCACCACCCCCACCCCCCCGGCCCCGATCTCCGGGCAAAGTGTCTAGCCAGTCCCCGGCCACCTCGGGTCGATCAAAAAAGTGCGTGTGGCCATCCACCTCCACTCTCAGCTTAGCTGGAAAAAGCATCGCATATTTGAGATTCAGGTCCCTTAGGTGACGTTTAACACCAAGAAAGCTCAGCCTCTGCTTTTGGACTGCCGGAGTGAAGTCAGGATAGAAATTGATGTCCATATTGTCAAGTTTGACCGGCCCTTGTAGCCTGGAAGTCTGTAGGATAGCGTCTCTATCCCGAAAATTGAAGATCCGGGCGATGAGAGGCCTCGGAGGGGCTCCAACCTTAGGCCTACCCCCGGGGACCCTGTGGGCACGCTCCACCGCAAAGAATTTACTCAGCCCCCGAGGCTGGAGATGGGTGAGAACCAGGTCCTCAACAAATAGATCCGCCGCCTCCGCCTCGCGTCCCTCCGGCACCCCGATAATGCGAACGTTGTTCCTCCGGGCCCGACCCTCGGAATCCTCCAGCCGACGATTCATCAGGGCGCTCGCCTGGCCAAGCCTGCGCACCTCCTGTTGGAGGGCCGCCACGTCCGTTGTGAGGCCCGTGGTAGAGTGGGCCAAAGAGTCGACCCGGTCGTTGGTTTTAGACAAATCAGCCCTCACGAGGCCCACATCCACGAGGACCGAGTCAATCTTCTGGGCCAGAGTGTCGAAGCGCTGGTCCACCGAGGCCTTCATCTCGGCGATGGCGCCCATGACGTCTCGGAGGGTCAGGTCCGTGGGCAGAGCGGAAGCATCAGTCGGGCCCGTAGGGGACCTACGCGGCGCCTCTGGGGATCCCTTCTGGAGGGTGTAGCGGTCCATACTGTTGGATTGCTGGGCCGCGCCACGGCGGGTCGATTTTATCTTAGCCCGATCGCCATCTTGTTTTGTGGACATGGTTTCAATCCCCAAGACGAGTCAGTCTCCTCAAGAAAGGGGGGGGCCGACAATCCAGTTCAAGGGGTCCAGGGGGGAGCGACCACCGCTCCGCAGGACGGACCGCAGCTGGCGGACCGGCAGGGCGCCCCAGCGAGACCACACCACCGCACACCGCCCCGCAACCCAACCTCGCCTGGCAGCAAGGAGGGCGCAAAAGCGAAAGTGAAAGTGCGGGGTACACGAGTCACCCAGCCTTGCCCGCCGCTGTTGTTCACTTTGTGTCCGGATCGCCCCACAACTCCAGTACGGGGGGCCCGTGTGGAGAAGGCCGCAAACCTCAATCGATACTCCTGCCGGTGTCCGAGGTCCGATTTAAAAACGGAAAACGGGCGTCACCTCTGCTCGGGCTCACAAATACAGTCCCCTCATCTGGGACAGGATTCTGTCAGGATTTATGCAGGAGGTCGCGGAGGTCCTCGGGAGCCTCGCACCTACGCGGCCATCTTGGTTGCGCGTCTTTGCTGATTGTTGTTGTTCCGACCATGTGGCTGGTGGTCATTTTGTGTAGCCAGCCAGTATGCTTTCCCCATAGGCCTGCATTTCTTCTTTGTTTGTGGCCATGCCTCTTTGCTGGTTGTTGTTGCTGTGACCATGCGGCTGGCGGCCATTTTGTGTAGCCAGCCAGTGTGCTTTTGCCATAGGCCTGCATGTCTTCTCTATTGTGACCATGCCTCCTTGCTGGTTGGTGTTGTTTGACCATGTGGCTGGAGGCCATTTTCTGTAGCCAGCAAGTGTGTTTTTGCCATAGGCCTGCATGTCTTCTCTGTTTGTGTGTGACCATGCCTCCTTGCTGGTTGTTGTTGTTGTCTGACCATATGGCTGGCAGCCATTTTGTGGAGCCAGCCAGTGTGCTTTCCCCATAGGCCTGCATGTCTTCTCTGTTTGTGGCCACGCCTCTTTGCTGATTGTTGTTGTTCTGACCAGGTGGCTGGCAGCCATTTTGTGTAGCCCTCCAGTGTGCTTTTGCCATAGGCCTGCATATCTTCTCTTTGTTCCCAATGCCTCCTTTCTTGCTGTTTGACCATGTGGCTGGTGACCATTTTGCGTAGGCATCCAGTGTGCTTTTGCCATAGGCTTGCATGTGTTGTTCTTCTATTATCATGTTGCGGCAATGCTTTCTTGCTTTCTGGTTCACTATGTGATCAGTCGGTGGCAATTTTGTGTAGTTAGCCAGTGTGCTTTAGCCATAGGCCTGCATGTCTTCTTCTCTCTGTTCCCAATGCCTTTTTGTTCTGTGTGGTTGTTGATGACCAATTGGTAATGGCAGACAGCCATTTTGTGTGTCCAGCCGGTGTGGCCCTTTGTCATATGCTTGCATGGATGGTTGAGCAATGAGATAGCAATTTAATAACTTAAAAGGAATGGTATGCTTGAGGGTAATTCACTTACTTATAATTTTTTATTTTATTTTTTTCAATTTTAGTTAAAAAAATATTTAGTAATTTTATTTATTTGTATATATATATATATATTCACTGAAAAAACCATAGGTTTCACACATGTTATAGTTAGCTGGTCATTTTTCTCGTAAAAAACCAATGAAATTCCCCCGTTATAGTTAGTTCAGCTAACTATAACTCGCGCGCCCGCAATCCACTGCTGATGACGTCACATATTACATCACTCATGGCATGGTCAGTGACATCACTCATGACATCACTGATGACATCTCAAATGACATCACCGATGACATCACTGATGACGTCATCCAGTGAGTATGTGTTTCTCAAGAATTTCAATATGTTTTATATATATAGGGAAAGACCTGTTGAAGAATGAGTGGGTGTACAAATGTGTAAATGGATGATTTTCTGTGGTGCAAAACATGATTCTTTAAGTAACTCATTAAATGTATCTTACTGCAGACTAGTGACTAAACTGTGTAAATGTGTGTATGTGTGTGTATGTTGGTGTATAAGTGGCTGCATGGTTTTGAGAACAGCTATATGAGTCTCTATATGGGTAATTAATTGGTTGTCTGAGTATCTGTATGGGTTCGTGAGTGAATGTGTGGGTAGGGTGTGTGTCACTCTATGCATAGATGTGTGAGTGGGTGATTCTATGGGTCAATGGTTTTAGGAGTGCATCTGTGATGGACTTTATGGTTGAGTGAGTGTATGTATGGGTGTGTTAGGGATTGAACATATATTTCTGTTGTACATTTGTGACTAACTACATATGTGAAAGGCAGTATAAGTGCGTGTAAGAGTATATAGGTGAGTAGATATGAGAGTGTGTGATTGTGAAAGTGACTGTATGGATGAGTGTGTGCTTTTATCAATGATTCTATAAGAGTGTAAGAATGTGATACTATTTTTATGAGTAAGTGAACTTGAGTGTGTTTTACTTCATAGGTAAGAAAATGGGAGTGTGATTATTTGCATGACTGAGTTGGTGTAACAGTAGCTCTATGGATACTTGTTTATGTGTGAGTGTATATATAAGTGTTTAAATGTATATTATAGTTTTGTACGGAGTGACTGTAAGTATGAGGGACTGTACAGGTGAGCAAGTGGAGGTATATGAAGACCAAAGTGTGGTAAATAATTTAATTACCGGGACTTAATTTGATACAGAACATAATAAAAATAGCTCAATAAATAAGAGGCAGAATCCGTGGTATTAGAGGTTCGGAATGGGCTTTATTCCAATGGACGATTCGAAATCGTGGCCTCCAGGTTCCATCACCACGGAGGCTCAGGAAGTGAAGTACATACATTATTGATAATTAATCACTTTTATACAATAGGCATTACAGTGAAGCAAATGCGAGAGGCGTAACAATTGATAAGGAAGATAACATTATACATGCGTAATGAAAAATGGGCGTGATTGGGCGTAACAAAGGAACGTCATCAGGTGTGATGTCATAATGGGGTGGTTCCATGAAAGAATTTCGCAATGTCAGCAGAAATACTTGGCAGAAATGCGCGCGCAGCAGCATGACGTGTGATTGACGTGCGACTAGGGGGTGAAGGGGACTTGACATTTAGCTCTACATGTGGCGACAGATGTCTGGAGGGTCAAGTCAACCTAATCCCAAATCATATCTAACATCCTATGTTTAAAGAACTACGTTATCCAAAAGAGAGGTCTCTTAGAGTAGAATCTTATTCTATACTGACTATACTGACTGTTAGTGCGTGTACAAGCGTCTAAGTGTCTACACTAGATGCGAGGGCAGAAGTCTTCCATGGTAACAGGGCTATGAATTACTTGCATAAAGACAGAGAAGCCGGGCCTTTGCTCGGTAGCTGGGAGAATGTTTACTTAAACTACTAGACAGGAATGCATTGGGCAGGGAGCGGAGCAGATAATCACAAGGTGAAATACAGTTCTTGGCAGGCAACAGGCTGATGGCAGGCATCGTGAGCCGCGCAAAGGATGAGACAAAGTTCATGGTCACAGATGCAGGCTCGGACTGGAGCTTCAGAGACAGAAAGAAAGAAAAGCTTGATGACAGAATCAGGGCCTACTTGCCTGGACTGTAAAATGGCATAAGTGAACTGTAGAAAGCCGGTGGCCTTTCATACTTAGGAATGGAATATCCAGCCTATTCATGGCGGATCTGAAAGAGGACATGTTAACGGTGGACGCACATGTATTTGCGTCTTCATAACTGGAACTGGAGGGAACATACATGTACTTGTAACATGCACATAGAACCGTTGGGGTCCAAGATAGGGGACATAACTGACCAGAAAAATCCATATTTCCACATTCCCTCCTTGTCCCCTACTTGCCCGTCAAGAGATATCAATCTTCATTAATCCATTGATCTGTTCATATAGCATCATTTGTTCTTCTTTCTTCTTCCGGGATCTTGAACGAAAATCTTGATGTGGAATACACGATGTGGCACACAGACCACAAATCGCTGGTCCACATTGCAGGCATAGACAGCAACTGAATAGTATGAGAAGGCCAATACCTAGGAAGGATAGAACTCTCCATCCCCAGGCTGATAACACGCTCCAAAACCAACCGGACCAAGTCCAGGTGCCTGGATTCTGGTGTATCTGGCTTACAATCTTATGAAGGCGCGTTATGGCTTTATATACAGATGGCGAATTTTCTGGTATGAAAATGCAACAGCTTGATCCGATGACCCTACAAGCTCCGCCCCTATCGGCCAGGATGACGTCAAGGACAAGACGATTTTGAAGCACAACAATCCGCATAGCAGACTGCTCTTCTGTTAAATTGCCTAAGGCGGAAATAGTTTCGTTCACTACTGCTTCAAGGGTTCTAGTTAATCTACGTATCAGCTTACTATTAGTAACGGTACCTATATAGGGAAAGAGACCTTTATTGAAATCTGTGTATTTTTCCCATGCTGTTTCAGTGTAATCGACTATTGGGAGATCTCTCCTTTCTCTATTGTGTACTAAATGAGTATTTCTGTGATAATCGGGAGGAGCTAGAAAAACAGGTGGCAAAAGGAATCCAAAGTAGCAGGTACCATCCCAATCTAGAGGCAAACGTACATATGCCGTCTGACCACATATAAAATAGGAATGGCGGGAAGCTCTAAATGTCGACTTGCCTTGATCACTGAATTCTATTACAGTGGTGCATCTACTATGGCCCATATTTATGGAACCATTCTTTCTTACACATAATTCACCTTTTACTGGAAATACTGACATGGCGGGCAAACTTGGAGTAGCTTCGGATTCGATATTTAGGATCATAAGATTAGGCGTAAAATTACCTAATCCATATACTTCATTTTCTAGATCAGTTCCTGTTCTTTTGGGAAGTCCCTCCTTGTTGGGGTGGCAGACTTTAAGTAAAACTAAGTTCAGATTTCCCCATACCCAGTTGTCTTGATAAACTGCAGAATTTGAATCTAAGGAGTTAATTAAACTAAACCATGCTCCACAGGAGCCGTTGTGTGTGAATGGGTATGGAAAAAGAGGTAGAATTCCTTTATAGTTCTGATAGGGAGGGAGTCGGCCACATATCCAACAATTTGTAGCATTGCTAACCTGATGGGAATGATGTAACATACTAATAAAAGTGTTATTGCGCAGCGCAAATCTATAAGACAATTCATGCGGAGGTAATTCACTAAAAGAATGTTCAGCAGTAACATTATAAATATGTCTAGAAATAGGATAACATATGTGCAACAATATACTTGCAGTAATTATTAAAAGACTTAAGAAAAACAAAATTAATAACGTCACTGTGCAATGACTACGCAGTGATTTACAGTATGCATGTCGTTTCATCATATTTCGGGTTTTTTCTCTATTCAGATCTAAGGGATACATGTCAGAGACAAATTCAACCGCTTCACCTTGGAGAGGACTTAAACAATCAAATTGCCCGACTGGTTAGATCTGAGTTTTAGTTTATATTGTTCGTGACTACTTGATTCAACCAAAGGAAGTTTTGAGTCAATGGGTGAAGACACATGAGGTGTGGTTTTTACATCCGATGGTAGTCCATAAAATTTCTTGATATGACTTGAATGTACCCAGCCTTTCCTGCCTTCGATCTTCACGGCTGTCCTTGTGGTGAGCAAGACCAATTGCGGCGACCTCCACCTAGGATCCAGCTGAGTCTTTCGATCAAAGTTCCTCACTAAAACGAGATCCCCCGGAATTACGTCATGGGGTTTCACCTCAGTGTTGTCAGGAAAAGCTGCAGCTACCTGTGAACGACAAGATTGTAGTGCAGACATCAAGGAAGCCAAATAATCTGTCAGCATATTACAGTCAATATCAGTTATTTTACGTGGTATAGGCGTCCCCCACATATTTGGTGGTCTGCCAAAGATCACCTCATACGGGGATAGCCCTGTTCGAGAGTGTGCTACCATTCTCATGTAAAAGAGTGCAACTGGTAATGCTACTACCCAGTCGACACCTTTCTCCCTGCATATTTTGGACAATCTAATTTTCAGGGTCTGATTATGTCTTTCCACGAGACCTGCTGCCTCGGGGTGTCGGACACAGTGGAATTTCCACTGATAGCCTAACAAAAGTGAAACGTGTTTCATTAGTTCGGATGAGAACGGCTGGCCGTTATCTGAGTAGACAGCACGTGGTAAACCGTATCGTGGGAAGAATTCTCGAACTAACTGTTTGGCAGTAGTCGGGGCAGTGTAATCTGAAACCGGGTATGCCTCTGTCCAACGGGAAAGAGCACAGACAACTACGAGAACATATTTGAATCCTCGACATCGTTCCATCTGGATATAATCCATCTGGAGGATTTCAAAAGGGTGATCAGGAGGCTGAAATCCACCCTGCTCTACGGGAATGCTTTTTCCTGGGTTGAACTGACAACAGATCATACAGGTACGGACTTTTTGTTTCGCTGCTGCTCGTAAATGCTTGTTGAACCAAATATGTTGAATGCTGTCTAGCATAGCTTTCTCTCCTAGATGCGCTGGACTATGGACAGTGTTAATAATGACTTGGACCATTGAATCAGGAAGGAACCACACAGATTTTTCCTTCGTCATCCATCCTTGATCCGTTTGGATCCCTCCTAATTCAGCCCATTTCCTTATTTCGTCTGGAGTAGCATGTGTCTGTATGTCAATTACATCAAGAGTGGGATCCTTAACCATCATGCAATGTGTTGGTGTCTGGACTATTGTCTTTGTCATGTCGGATGTTTGAGTTTGAGCAGTCTGTTTAGCTGTTCTGTCAGTTAGATCATTGCCTTGAGAAATGATATCAGTAACTTTCGTATGAGCTTTGCATTTCATAATCGATATTGCAATGGGTAGATGTATTGCATCTAATAAGGCATGAATGAGGGGTCCGTGCTGAATGTGGGCACCGTGAGAAGTTAAATAACCTCTCTCTCGCCACAGCACGCCGAAGTCATGTACAACTCCGAATGCAGAACGTGAATCAGTGTATATGTTGACTTTTTTATTTGTGGCTTGAATACAGGCCTGTGTCAGAGCGACGAGCTCTGCTGCTTGAGCGGACAAGGTATTTATACTCTTGGTTTCAATAATTTCAGTGTCTGTTGTGACTGCATAAGCGGCCACTAACTCTCCTGTACCTGTTCTCATACATGAACCATCTACATACAACGTCAGGTCTGGGTCTGACAATGGGACATCTGTCAAGTCTTGTCTGGGTTTCGTCGTTATTGTAATAACTTCAATACAGTCATGAGCTAGTGGGTCTGTTCCATTTACAGGTAACAGTGTGGCAGGATTCAATGTGTTACAACGTCTGATTTCTATATGTGGCTGAAACAATGTTAATTCGTAACCTGTAAGTCTTGCTATGGTCAAGTGTTGTGTTTGCGTTCGGTTCAAGAGAACCTCTACTGCATGTGGTACTTGTACTGTCAATGGATGTCCTGACACTATGGCATCGCTTTGTCTGATTGCTAAAGCTGTCGCTGCCACTGATTTCAGGCACGCAGGCAGAGCCTGAGCTACGGGATCTAATGTACTAGAGAAATAGGCACATGGTTTGTGTGATCCTGCTTGTTCCTGAGTGAGTACGGACAAGGCAGTACCTTCTCGTTCTGTAACAAAGAGTGTAAAACGTTTTCTGTAACATGGTGTTGCTAAAACAGGTGCTTGGCATAGAGCTTTCTTTAAGCTTTCAAAAGCTAGTGTGTGTTCCTGAGTCCAAGGGAGGACAGTCGATGTGGCTGCCTCCTGTGTTGTTAATTGAATGAGTGGTTTTGCTAGAAATGCATACTGAGGGATCCACTGCCTACAATACGAAGTGAGGCCTATGAAAGCCCGCACCTCCTTTTGTGTCCTGGGTATTGGCATATTTGCAATTAGCTGGATGCGATCTGGTGTAAGCTGCCTTCCCTCCTTGGACAGCGAGTGACCAAGGTAAATAACTCGCTGGACACAGAATTGCAGCTTAGAAGGGGACACCTTGTGTCCCTTTTCGGCTAGAAATTGTAAAACCGTCAGTGATGCTTTTTCACATTCAGGTTCGCTTCGGGCGGTGATCAGCAGATCATCGACATATTGAAGCAGAGCAGTGTTGACTGGCATGTGTATACTGTCAAGTTCTCGTTTCAGTGCTTGGCTATAGATGCTGGGGCTTTCTGTAAATCCTTGAGGTGCGCGTGTGAATTTAAAGCTACGTCCATTTAAACTAAATCCGAACAAGTATTGACTTTCTGGATCTATTGGGACGCTGAAAAAGGCATTCTTGAGATCAATTACAGTAAAGAATGTTGCTTCGGAATCAATAGCTGTCAGTAATGAAGAGATGTCTGGAACTACGGGGTATTGTGGTACAATACATTTATTTAATTCGCGCAGATCAATAACCAATCAATATACTGGGGGAGCCTTTGGATCAGTTCGTTTAAGAATCGGAATTATCGGTGAATTACATACATTGGAGTCGGTCTCCACAACCACTCCTTGGCCAATAAGCTCGTCAATGATTTGCAGTAAAGCCATTACAGCATCTGGGGGTAACTTGTATTGTCGCATTCGTGGTAGTACCACTCCTGCCTTTAGTGTGACTCGATATGGTGTAATGTTCATGCAACCAACATCTGTAGGGCCTTGTGCCCATAAATGTGTGGGTAAAGTCTGCAGTCGGGAATCCATGTCCCGAGACACATAGTGACCTTTGAAATCACGTAAAAACAATCTTACTCCTTCCGGAGAACAACATATTATAGCTCCTAGAGCTTTCAGTGTTTTTATACCTAACAAGTTTTCTGGACATGATTTAGTAAGCAATAAATCTGTAGTTCTGGTCAAGGGTCCTATCGTAAGTGGAAGAGGCTGTGATACTTCATTAACAATAGGTTTTCCTGAAAAACCAAGGGAAATATTCTGTGAGCCTGAGAGGGGTGCCCCTGGAACTTCACTACGTTTTATAGTTGTTCGACTTGCCCCTGTATCAAGTAAAAATTTTCTATCCTGGCCTAATAGTTCACTATGTACATAAGGTCCTTCTTGGTCTACAGGAATCTCGATAAGGGGTAAGTCAACTTCCCTCTCTAGGCTGGTTCATGCATATCGTTGATAATCAGGATAGTCATACTGTGCGGTCTGGTACAGCTGTCGTGTCGTGGTTTGTGTGGCAGCAGCAGGCAACGCTGGTGCGGCTGGCACAAACTGTATAGACTGTTGTGGAGCTGGCATGGACTGTGCATGCTGCGGTGCTCCTTGTTCATTCTGATCCTGTCTAGGTGGCCGTGGTCTTTCTTTTGTAATACCTGTGGCGATATTACGCTTCAGGACTGGGCAATCGTGTATGTAATGTCCTGGCTGTTTACAATAGTTGCATGTCCCTTTTACAGGTCCTGCTGACTCACCGGAATGTGTCGTACCCTTTTTATGTCCTTCAGCTGGAACTGTCTGAGAGACTAGCATTTTCATTTTCGTGTCTTTCATGCGTCTCTGTTCATGTTCTTGTTCTTTTCTAATTCTATTGTAATGGTACTGTAACATTTGTAACATTTGTGATGGGGTATTACCTTGCCAGGTACTCTCGAATTTTAATACTCTATTCTTCACTTGGGGCAAGGAATTTTCAACTAATTTTGTCACAAACAGATGTGGGTATGACTCGCTACTTGCTTTTATACCACTATTTATACCAAAACATTTTTCGAATCGGGCATAGAAATCACTAGTGTCTTCATCTTGCTTTTGTTTACAGGCTGAGATTGCACCCCAGTCTTCCTTTTTCGTGGTTAATAAACGTGGCAGTACCTGTACTAGTAAACCTGGTAGTGCTTTAGTTTTGTCCCCAAGCCCCGAACCTGGACTTCGGGCCTTTTCTTCATTTTCTAATGCTGTCCAATCTATCTTTTGGTCTCCCACCTCCCACTCTTTTTCCTTGAGTTTTTCATAAATGCCAGCAGGCATTAATACCTTTAATATTGTCATAATGTCGGGATAGGTATACTCTCCCATGAGTAACATGTCTTTAATTTCTCGGTGGAAACCCGCGGGGTCTTTGTCATGACTGGGCACCACTTTCTTCATTTCTAACAATTCTATTTTCGATATGGGCGTATATACATATACACGTTTAAACTGATTGTCCTCGCCCTTTATTGGGTGTACTTCTCGTAAGGGATTCTGTCTGTCCATGTAATACATCGGTCTTTCCTTGATGGGCAGTGAAACATGTTCTGGACATACAAAAAGAATGTACTGCTTTCTGGATTCTAGTATTTCCTTAATTAACTTAGTACCTGAACCTTTCCATCTATTCGTGAGTAATTCAGTCAATATATCAGGTAAGGGACCAGGATCGGAATGTTGGCTTTTATATAGTATAAGAAGTTGTTGAATCATATAAATCCCAGCTAAACGCTGTTCATCTGGGGTGAGGTTCAAAAATGTGTGTGCTACTGTATCATCACCATATTTTCCGGGACTGTCAACCCAATGAACGGCTGACCTGGCTAATTCTTGTTCATCCATAGAATCGAGTAAATGATAACCCCTTCGTTCTTGCAGTAATTTGTCAGCGGCTTGGAACGAATGCTCGGGGGACCTCATATTTATTATAGGTGTTTGGAAATTCCTGTTATTATCTGGACATATCGGACGTATCGGGTCAGTAAAACATCTAGTACTATTACAAGATCTTCCTCTACCTACATAGGCTATAGTTTCTGACTGTCCTGTGGGCAGTCCTGATCCTTCCTCCTCCTCGTTTTGTTCAAGCTGGTCTACCGCTAATCTCTCTTCGTGTAGGCGTTCTATTTCTTTACGGATCTTTCTGCACATGGCTATTATACATTTTTGCCTATCATGTCTCCCTTCTGATATATTCTGGCTCCATCTGGTAAGAGTTTCCATTGTTTCCGGGTCTACCCCCGGTCGGTCTTGATTTCTGATCACACAATTTATGAGGAAACGTAACAGTTCCCCCTGTATCTCCACTTTCTGGTATTCCATAGCTCTGTTAATACTTTCAGAATCTCGCCCTGTTTGGACAAAATGATATATATTATCTAGATGCATAGTCATTCCTGGTAACTTCCCTAAATACACCGCAGCTCGTCTGATACGTAATGATGCCATGATCATTTCGTCCTCTTTGCCGGGCACAGGGTCATATCTACAATCTATAAGAAGTTCCTTAAGCGTGCGGGAATTTATGAGTTTGGGGGTACGTGGATGTGCTGACTCTTGAAAGGTAAGTTTATTTACTCTGGGTGGCGTAGAAAAAATGTTGGTAGCACCCCTAGTAGCCCCGTCTGGAGTATCTGGCGTGAAAGGATTCGTAGAACGCGATACAGCAACTATAGGTGTGGACACAGCTATAGAAGTAGCTGTAGGAACAGATGTGGAAACGGACGTGCTTGCCGGAATTTGTGTCAGGTTTTGTTGTTGTAGAGATACAGATACAGGATCTTGGCGTTGAACCTCCCCGGTCGACGGTCTATGTGGGGCAGGGTTAGCATACTCGGGAGCTGCGTCATCTAAATATGAGGAAAGAAAAACATCTTCTGCGGTTCTAGGATGCCCCTTAGGATGTACTTTTATTGGAAATAATGGGGGTGGCAAGTCTTTTGGTATCCCCGGAGTAGCCTTAGGTAATCCCTCGGCCAGAAGGGGATACATACCCTTCATAAGGGCATTTCTTTGTCTGTCTACTTGTTCTGATTTCACTCGTGTACCTTCTTCAATTAATAGATTTTCTCGGACTTTATTTGAATTCTCTTTACTCTTCTCTTCCTGTCTACGTGCTTTTTCTGTACGTCTATACGATTCTTTACGCCATAATTCAATGGCGTCTTTCTGTGACTGTCTGGCTTTCCTTTTCCATAATTCTTCCTCTACTTTCACGATGCTATCTGCATCCCAGGTCCCAGCTGCGGGCCACCTCTGACTTTCTGGTAATTCCTTAGTCTAGTCTACCCATAGATCAAGAAATAATATAGCGTCTAAGCCGTGTTTATGATACATGAAGTACCCTGGAGTGTCCCTAGGAGGAATGGGAACAGCTTCTTCGAGTACCCCTTTTCTAGTTGTGATCTGTCTTAGTTTCGAAAAGAGTGGCATATTGAGAACTGGTCTGATATTTGGTTTTGAACAAACTTAATACAATAAAACACAATAATGAACAGTCATTCACACCACAATATGCAGGACGTATTAATACATTTAACATTTAACGTTTTAAATGAGCAGCGATGATGATGACGATCTAAGAAAACTTAATCACAAAACATAATTCTCGACATTAACGGAAATTATTCTGAATTTATATACTTGACATACTAGATATACTGCTAAACAGTACAGATACACTGCTAAAACAGTGCAGACCGGATTTGTGTACCCAAACCCGTCTGGACCGGCACAACTTATGTGCACGCCAGAACGCCTCCCCAGTAATGGTACTCACCGGGTAGCTCGGAACGGAAGGCCTCGGAACGGAACTGAACTGAACTGGACCGGACTGGACTCGACTCGAAAACTTCGGACACTTCAGGACATCGGAAACCTGGTGGGCCTCTGTATACCTCGGATCTTGCTCTCTCAGCTAGGCTCTGGTCGGGATACTTCGCACTTCTCACCGCCTCGTCTGGGTGTTGATCGCAGCCTTAGTCGCCCCCGCTTGACCGGAGGGAGATACAGGAAATCCTGCTGGTACGCGTTGTTGTCCGTCCAGCTGTGGCAGGAGACCGGGCCTGCAACGCACCGCCGGCGCGTGAGATGAGAAAGTGTCCCTATTCGGGCGCCATTTATGTGGTAAATAATTTAATTACCGGGACTTAATTTGATACAGAACATAATAAAAATAGCTCAATAAATAAGAGGCAGAATCCGTGGTATTAGAGGTTCGGAATGGGCTTTATTCCAATGGACGATTCGAAATCGTGGCCTCCAGGTTCCATCACCACGGAGGCTCAGGAAGTGAAGTACATACATTATTGATAATTAATCACTTTTATACAATAGGCATTACAGTGAAGCAAATGCGAGAGGCGTAACAATTGATAAGGAAGATAACATTATACATGCGTAATGAAAAATGGGCGTGATTGGGCGTAACAAAGGAACGTCATCAGGTGTGATGTCATAATGGGGTGGTTCCATGAAAGAATTTCGCAATGTCAGCAGAAATACTTGGCAGAAATGCGCGCGCAGCAGCATGACGTGTGATTGACGTGCGACTAGGGGGTGAAGGGGACTTGACATTTAGCTCTACATGTGGCGACAGATGTCTGGAGGGTCAAGTCAACCTAATCCCAAATCATATCTAACATCCTATGTTTAAAGAACTACGTTATCCAAAAGAGAGGTCTCTTAGAGTAGAATCTTATTCTATACTGACTATACTGACTGTTAGTGCGTGTACAAGCGTCTAAGTGTCTACACTAGATGCGAGGGCAGAAGTCTTCCATGGTAACAGGGCTATGAATTACTTGCATAAAGACAGAGAAGCCGGGCCTTTGCTCGGTAGCTGGGAGAATGTTTACTTAAACTACTAGACAGGAATGCATTGGGCAGGGAGCGGAGCAGATAATCACAAGGTGAAATACAGTTCTTGGCAGGCAACAGGCTGATGGCAGGCATCGTGAGCCGCGCAAAGGATGAGACAAAGTTCATGGTCACAGATGCAGGCTCGGACTGGAGCTTCAGAGACAGAAAGAAAGAAAAGCTTGATGACAGAATCAGGGCCTACTTGCCTGGACTGTAAAATGGCATAAGTGAACTGTAGAAAGCCGGTGGCCTTTCATACTTAGGAATGGAATATCCAGCCTATTCATGGCGGATCTGAAAGAGGACATGTTAACGGTGGACGCACATGTATTTGCGTCTTCATAACTGGAACTGGAGGGAACATACATGTACTTGTAACATGCACATAGAACCGTTGGGGTCCAAGATAGGGGACATAACTGACCAGAAAAATCCATATTTCCACAAAAGAGTTAATAAGTGGGTATGTAATGATTGGTATTGCAGTATATATGGTTTTGAGAATGAAACTCTTACATTTTTAGTCGGTGTATCAAAGGTTATATTAGGGTGTGAGAAGATGTGGTAATTTTTCTCATGGATGACATCATCAGTGATGTCATCAGTGATGTCATTTGAGATGTCATCAGTGATGTCATGAGTGATGTCACTGACCATGTCATGAGTGATGTAATATGTGACGTCATCAGCAGTGGATTGCGGGCGCGCAAGTTATAGTTAGCTGAACTAACTATAACGGGGGAATTTCATTGGTTTTTTACGAGAAAAATGACCAGCTAACTATAACATGTGTGAAACCTATGGTTTTTTCAGTGAATTTGCAAGGTTTTTTAAATGCTAATTCCTAACTATAACGTGTGTGAAACCTATGGTTTTTTCAGTAAATTTCAAAGGTTTTTTAAATGCTAATTTTTTTTTTTTAATTACATTTTTCATATATTTCTTTTTCAAAAATTTCCCTATGTATACATTTATAAATTATCTGTATCCTTTAATTTGGTGTGGCTCATTTTTTTTTTAGTTTGAATTTTGATAAAGTTGAACAGCATAGTTAATATCTTCTATTAAGTTATGTCCACTTTTTTTTTTCTTTAAATTCTTAGGGTGCGCGCTCAGAGCGTGCACCTAGTACGTTTGCGTACGTTTTTCATGTATGCAGGCGTACGTTATCTACGTACGCATATGTATGTTTTAGTACGCGCTCGCAGCGCGCACCCAGTACGCATGCGTACGTACGCATGCGTGCGTCGTACGTGCTCCACGCGCTACACTCGCGTATACATGTAGAGTATGCGCGCTGACGTTCGCGCATGCGCGCGTGCTGCGTATGCGCGTTACATACGCGCATAATACTTATGCGCATGCACGCGTTCGCGCATGCGTAATTGTACGGTGCGCGCTCTGAGCTTGCTCCGTGCGCGCACCTCGGGTTATGTGATTAATAAAACAACACTTCTAATTGGTTTTCATTACTTTCAGTTTCATATTGTTTGAACACCACACCCAATCCCCTCATGGCAAGTCATGTGATCAAGAAACATCACTTTTCATTGGTTCAAAGTACTTTCAGTTCCAGATTCTTCCAAAACCACACCCACTACCCTCATTATTAGTTCTGATTCCCTTGGAGAAGGAGCTACTCTGTTTTTTTGAGACAATGGCAGAGCACCAGCCACCTTCTGACAGTGAGCAGGACACTCTTGAGAGACAGAGGCAGAGGAAGCAGAAAGACTCCTTTATATGGCAGTTTTTCACTTTTCCTGAGGGACAAAAGAAGGTGAATGCACCAAAGGTCACCTGCACACTGTGTCAGCGCACTTTGTCACATGGGAATGCTAATAAGAAATACTCTTTTAGTATTCACACTATGATGAGGCACGTTGAGGCAATGCATCCTGTGACTTTTCGTCGAGCTTCTGGAGCAAACCCTCCACCTGCTCAGCCGACGACATCTGCAGCAGCTCAGCCGAGCACATCTTCGGCAGCTCAGGCGAGCACTTCTTCTGCAATGGTGCCTTCACCTTCTTCCACACCTCTGGATATTCGTCCTTGTTTTGGAAGGATGAGTACGCACTGCATAGATTGTGGTACTCTTATTACTTTGGGTGAGAGCAGTATTGATCTCGTTCAAAGAAAATTTGAGGAGCATCTTTGCGAAAGGCCATAATTTTTTTAATTTTTTTTTTCGTTTTTCTCTTCCTCTGTCCCTACATTAACTCAAGGGCTCTTTTTAGAGCCACCTAAAATCAAAACACAAGAACTTGTTTTTTAATCTATTTCTTTTTTTTTTTGGGGTGCGCGCACCCAATGGGGTTTTAAAAAAAACAAAAACATTTTTTTCACCTTTACTAAACCTTCAGGGACTCCCTAACAAAGAGAGGGGAGTGGCAAAGTAATTAAAAAAGAGATGGTGTACATTTCACAGATGAAGGGAAGAGAGTCATCGTATTAAACTTTAAACTCTGCATCAGTACTTTATGTTTAGGTACCCAAAAAAGATAATAGCTCATTTTAGTGCTGCATTTGAATTGGCTGTATTTACAAGGAGAGGAAAAGACACACAGAGAGGCTTATCCTCTCCGTGTAAATATAGAGGAGCACCCTGCGCCACTAGTACGTCAAGAAAAGTGACGTAGTGGTGGAGCAGGTGGTTTGTAAATGTGCCCAAGAGATCTTAAGGAAATTAAGGGTAAAACAGACAAACCGAGAGTGACAGATACAGAGACAGAGAGCAAACAACTGAGAAGGAGTAAGGCAGTTAAAAAGACTAAGACATATGGATACAGAGAAAGAAACATGGATGAAAAATTAGTGATGGAGGTAGTACAGGTAGGGGAGTAGTAGAGAAGGAGTGAGGGAGTTACAAAAGAGTAGTAAAGCAGGAAGAGAGAGTGAAAAGAGAAATGAGAAAAGCAGAGTAAGGAGAGGTGAAGAAAAGGAAGCATGAAACGAAAGCAGTGACACATACAGGTATGTTAAACTTACCTGACCATCAAAATAAACAATTTAGAATTAAATGTTTTTATTTAATTGCAAAGAAAACTGAATTACATCTTCTAAATTTTCTTTCTAGTTCTGAAAAAAAGAAAAAAAGTATTAATATTCAACAATACACTTTATTCAACAGTACATGTTTTTTCATATTTAGCAAAGCAATTTTTTGCCTTTTTTTTTTGCTGTTTTCAGAATGTTTTGATTTTCACTGAAAATAGTGAAATCAATTGTATTCATCATTTAACAGCGGGCAAAAAAAAAACAATCTGAAAGATTGTTTAAAAAAGCCCCAAATGTATCCTCACTAAAACATACCTTAATAGAAATGTCAAAAATACCTTTTAAGAATAGTAACAATATTCAAGAAATAACGTCTGTAAACCTTGTTGCAAAAGAACATTTTCCAAAATAATATCTGTCAAAGAAGTCCACAATTGTTTGTTTTACCTTTCCTTAAGGCGAAATGGTAAGTTTAAAAACCCTTTTGAGTGAAATATCCAATTTTAATCCTTTTAGATTTTAATAATGCTTTCTTCCGATGATGATGGTAGTATTTAAAATTTGGGTTTCAGAAAAATTAAGTAACAATTGGGTAACTCATAAGGCAAACGTTGCTTGAAAATCAATTGAGAATCATTACACAGTGTCCATCCTTTTTCACATTTAAGATAAACTGTGTAATGACCAGAAGTTATTGAAGGACCATCATGAAAAATTATTGCAACTGCTACAAAAGTTTTTCCAGATATAGATAATTGGTTGGCAACAAACTTCTTTAGTAAAGTTTCCAATTTTGTTCCATAAGCTCTACAACGTTGTACCATTAAAATTACATACTGTCCATATTTCTTTAAAAATAATGTTGACAACATTTCAGATTTACATTTAGAACATTCCATGTTGTGATTAGCATCTTTAACTAATTTACTAAAAGTCACTGTTTTACTCTCTGGCAATGGTAAATATATGAACCTTTCAGAATCAACATTAGTACTGCTTGTGTTCATACAGTTATCACAACAATGTTCCCATTTATAAGAGACACCAAATAAAATGTCTACTTCTACCCCTTCATCTTCCAGTACCATCAGGATATACATCAAGAATTCCTGTGCATCTTGCTGGACATTTTGTGTAAACTGTGTACGACCAGAACATACATCTAAAAGATTTCTAACATCAGAAGCACTTTCTATTTTAGTTTTATCATTACTCAGCTTCTCATAAAGGAGACTCAGCAAAGAATAGAATCTTTTTTCATGATTTAGTATTATCTGCTCTTGCAAAGTTTCAAGATAAAATACAACATTCAGAACTACATTTGCGTAGCAGTTGACACCAGAGCTATTTTCAAAATGACAACCAACAACCTCTTCCACACTGTCCTTTTTCTTTTTGCTTACAGTCACATCACTATCTTTTTGTTTTCTCTTCTGTACATCCTCATTACAGATATTCTCAAATCTCCTTTTCCGACAAACAACACGTTTTTCAAACACAGGATACTGACCTAAATGAGGAGCATAGCTTTTTCTTAATCTATTATACTCCTTTACACAGTTTGCATCAGCACTTACTTTTGAGTCATCAAAGTCTATCATGAATAAACCAGATAATTTTTTCACGCGTGACAAAGCAACATATGCCATACCTTGTTTGAACACAGTAGACCCAATGTTTACAAAAGCACTATCAACAGTTAATCCTTGAGACTTGTGAATAGTTACAGCAAATGCTAGAGAAATCGGAAACTGCTTCCTACGTACAGTCTTTCACTAGCAAAAAACGAACTGAACAACGACTAATCACTTTAACCTCTTCAATCTGATCAAATTTTATTTTTAAGAATTCAATTCCATCTTTTTTCTGGTACTTTACAAAACCCACAACTTTACCCATAGCTCCATTCACAAAACCTTTCTCTACATCCAAATTGCGCCTTAAAATTACTCTACAGTTCATACACACATAAAGATTCTTTTCCAAACCAGCTGTTTTTGAAATGTTTTTCTCCAGAGAATCCAATTTAGTAGCCAATTTCCTACACTAACGACTTTTTCGTGTCTTCATGTGTAAGAGTATGGAATACTGGTTGTCATTTAACTGAAGTAAGTTGCAAAAGATCCCCAAAAACTATGATGTGTTTTCCTCCAAATAACACGTCATACTCTGGTGCCGATCACGATCCTGTAAAAACCGGGTACGAACCGTCGGACGGAGCATATTCTCCGTCCGATGCGTACCCGGTCGTCAAAATATACAAACATGGAATTACGATTCGCACGGAAACACAATTTCCGTACGAATCGTACAAAACCCCGACCGACTAAAAAAAACATACAAATGCGAACCGGGAAAGCGCCGACGTGACGTCGGGACGCACGAACCAGGAATCACGATTCGCACCGACGTCATCCCGCACGGTGAATATTTTCCGGCTGCCAAAAACTGCCGGGAAATCAGGACGGCGCGAACAAGGAGTACCTGTACGCAACGGACAGACATGGACCCGAACCTACGTGTCATCCCGGCCCTCATAGCAGTCGACCTCATCTACAGGTTCGGACGCAGACGCCGCAGAAGGTCAGAACAGCAAAGGGAGGGGGGAAAGGGGGGGGTGGCAGGACCAGGGGCAGGCCACAAAACCCCCACCAAAGTCACACAGCACACATGCCCTGGACATACCTGACCCTCAGGCCCTGGTCACTATGAGGGGGTGGGGGCGTGTCCAGCTAAGCCAGCGACCGCCACTACGGAAGTGCTTGACGACGCGAACCGGCAACACAACAATACAGGTACGTCCCGTACCCACGCCTTAAGAGCGTGGGTACGAGTCGTACCACACCTACGTCACCCCAACAATGGCAGGACGGCTCGTACCCACGTGGCAAAGGCCTGGGTACGGCCCGCACAAGCATTCCACAGCGTGGGTACGGATATGTACGGACTGTAACCCCACCCGCATATGCATGGAGCGTACCCCCCACCCCAACAGTGTAAGTACGACCCGTACCCCCACCCGCGTATGCATGGAGCGTACCCCCCACCCCAACAGTGTAAGTACGACCCATACCCTCACCCGCGTATGCATGGAGCGTACCCCCCACCCCAACAGTGTAAGTACGACCCGTACCCCACCCGCGTATGCATGGAGCGTACCCCCCACCCCAACAGTGTAAGTACGACCCGTACCCTCACCCGCGTATGCATGGAGCGTACCCCCCACCCCAACAGTGTAAGTACGACCCGTACCCCCACCCGCGTATGCATGGAGCGTACCCCCCACCCCAACAGTGCACGTACGGAATGTACCCCCACCCGCATATGCATGGAGCGTACCCCCCACCCCAACAGTGTAAGTACGACCCATACCCCCACCCGCGTATGCATGGAGCGTACCCCCCACCCCAACAGTGTGAGTACGACCCGTACCCTCACCCGCGTATGCATGGAGCGTACCCCCCACCCCAACAGTGTAAGTACGACCCATACCCTCACCCGCGTATGCATGGAGCGTACCCCCCACCCCAACAGTGTAAGTACGACCTGTACCCTCACCCACGTATGCATGGAGCGCACCCCCCATGCCAACAGTGCACGTACGGAACGTACCCCCACCCGCGTATGCATGGAGCGTACCCCCCACCCCAACAGTGTAAGTACGACCTGTACCCCCATCCGTGTATGCATGGAGCGTACCCCCACCCCAACAGTGTAAGTACGACCCGTACCCTCACCCACGTATGCATGGAGCGTACCCCCCACCCCAACAGTATAAGTACGACCCGTACCCCCACCCGCGTATGCATGGAGCGTACCCCCCACCCCAACAGTGTAAGTACGACCCGTACCCGTACCCTCACCCGCGTATGCATGGAGCGTACCCCCCACCCCAACAGTGTAAGTACGACCCGTACCCCCACCCACGTATGCATGGAGCGTACCCCCACCCCAACAGTGTAAGTACGACCCGAACCCTCACCCGCGTATGCATGGAGCGTACCCCCCATGCCAACAGTGCACGTACGGAACGTACCCCCACCCGCGTATGCATGGAGCGTACCCCCCATGCCAACAGTGCACGTACGGAACGTACCCCCACCCGCGTATGCATGGAGCGTACCCCCCACCCCAACAGTGTAAGTACGACCCGTAGCCACACCTGAGAATGTATGGAGTGTACCCCCATGCCAACAGTGTACGTACGGACCGTAATCCCACCCGCATATGCATGGAGCGTACCCCCCACCCCAACAGTGTAAGTACGACCCATAGCCACACCCGCGTATGTATGGAGCGTACCCCCCATGCCAACAGTGTAAGTACAACACGTACCCCCACCTCGTATGCATGGAGTGAACCCACACACGTGTATGTTCTAAGCATACATATTGTGAAATAGGAGGGGTGTGTGCAGAGTCCCCCCAGCAGTGCCCAGAGACAGGAGGGATGTGTGCAGAGTCCCCCCAGCAGTGCCCAGAGACAGGAGGGGTGTGTGCAGAGTCCTCCCAGCAGTGCCCAGAGACAGGAGGGGTATGTGCCTAACACTCCCAGCAGTGCCCAGAGACAGGAGGGGTGTGTGCAGAGTCCTCCCAGCAGTGCCCAGAGACAGGAGGGGTGTGTGCAGAGTCCTCCCAGCAGTGCCCAGAGACAGGAGGGGTGTGTGCAGAGTCCTCCCAGCAGTGCCCAGAGACAGGAGGGGTGGGTGCCTAACACTCCCAGCAGTGCCCAGAGACAGGAGGGGTGTGTGCAGAGTCATCCCAGCAGTGCCCAGAGACAGGAGGGGTGGGTGCAGAGTCCTCCCAGCAGTGCCCAGAGACAGGAGGGGTGGGTGCAGAGTCCTCCCAGCAGTGCCCAGACACAGGAGGGGTGGGTGCCTAACACTCCCAGCAGTGCCCAGGGACAGGAGGGGTGTGTGCAGAGTCCTCCCAGCAGTGCCCAGAGACAGGAGGGGTGGGTGCAGAGTCCTCCCAGCAGTGCCCAGAGACAGGAGGGGTGGGTGCAGAGTCCTCCCAGCAGTGGCCAGAGACAGGAGGGGTGTGTGCAGAGTCCTCCCAGCAGTGCACAGAGACAGGAGGGGTGGGTGCAGAGTCCTCCCAGCAGTGCCCAGAGACAGGAGGGGTGGGTGCAGAGTCCTCCCAACAGTGCCCAGACACAGGAGGGGTGGGTGCCTAACACTCCCAGCAGTGCCCAGAGACAGGAGGGGTGTGTGCAGAGTCCTCCCAGCAGTGCCCAGAGACAGGAGGGGTGGGTGCAGAGTCCTCCCAGCAGTGCCCAGAGACAGGAGGGGTGTGTGCAGAGTCCTCCCAGCAGTGCCCAGAGACAGGAGGGGTGTGTGCAGAGTCCTCCCAGCAGTGCCCAGAGACAGGAGGGGTGTGTGCCTAACACTCCCAACAGTGCCCAGAGACAGGAGGGGTGTGTGCAGAGTCCCCCCAGCAGTGCCCAGAGACAGGAGGGGTGTGTGCAGAGTCCCCCCAGCAGTGCCCAGAGACAGGAGGGGTGTGCGCAGAGTCCTGCCAGCAGTGCCCAGAGACAGGAGGGGTACGTGCCTAACACTCCCAGCAGTGCCCAGAGACAGGAGGGGTGTGTGCAGAGTCCTCCCAGCAGTGCCCAGAGACAGGAGGGGTGTGTGCAGAGTCCTCCCAGCAGTGCCCAGAGACAGGAGGGGTGGGTGCCTAACACTCCCAGCAGTGCCCAGAGACAGGAGGGGTGTGTGCAGAGTCCTCCCAGCAGTGCCCAGAGACAGGAGGGGTGGGTGCAGAGTCCTCCCAGCAGTGCCCAGAGACAGGAGGGGTGGGTGCAGAGTCCTCCCAGCAGTGCCCAGACACAGGAGGGGTGGGTGCCTAACACTCCCAGCAGTGCCCAGAGACAGGAGGGGTGTGTGCAGAGTCCTCCTAGCAGTGCCCAGAGACAGGAGGGGTGGGTGCAGAGTCCTCCCAGCAGTGCCCAGAGACAGGAGGGGTGGGTGCAGAGTCCTCCCAGCAGTGCCCAGAGACAGGAGGGGTGTGTGCAGAGTCCCGCCAGCAGTGCCCAGAGACAGGAGGGGTGTGTGCAGAGTCCTCCCAGCAGTGCCCAGAGACAGAAGGGGTGGGTGCAGAGTCCTCCCAGCAGTGCCCAGAGACAGGAGGGGTGGGTGCAGAGTCCTCCCAGCAGTGCCCAGAGACAGGAGGGGTGTGTGCAGAGTCCTCCCAGCAGTGTCCAGAGACAGGAGGGGTGGGTGCAGAGTCCTCCCAGCAGTGCCCAGAGACAGGAGGGGTGGGTGCAGAGTCCTCCCAGCAGTGCCCAGACACAGGAGGGGTGGGTGGCTAACACTCCCAGCAGTGCCCAGAGACAGGAGGGGTGGGTGCAGAGTCCTCCCAGCAGTGCCCAGAGACAGGAGGGGTGGGTGCCTAACACTCCCAGCAGTGCCCATGGAACGCAAAGGGTGGAGTAGCCACAGATACCATGCCCACAAATGTCAGTCAGGTGCACAAAGACCCTGCAGTACATGTACCACATGTGTGCGAGTATACGCATGCATAGCGCAGAAAAGAAAACATGTCCACATGAAGTCATGTCAATAGTCCACATACACAAGTACAATGACTACCAAGGATGCCACGAATGATGCAGGTGGAGACATCGCTCAGCATGCATGTGCAAAGTTGAAGGAGTCCATCACACACCCAGCTAATGTACACACAGCTCAGCGCTAAATATTGGGAACACCCAGCAGGGAAGATGGCAGGGTACACAGAGGAAGGAATACACCTTGGGACAATTTCACCATGCAGTAACTGCTTACATGAACCGAGAAACCTAGCTAACACCGTGTGATGGCACACAGATACCAGGGCCCCCCTATGACCAGCACACTACTACATTTCCCACACACCCATCACATGATCACCACCCAAAATTATGTAGCAGCCCCACCAACAGTAATACCAGCAAAGCAATGGTGTTCCAACGGAAGAAAATAAATTGCTTTATTCAGCATGATCCAAAAAATCTTGTTCGTAGGAAGTTCAATATTTACAAAGCCCAGAGGGCAGTCCAGAAGTCACAGATGGATGGGGGACACAGTGGGATGCGTGTCCCCTAGCTTGCCTGCACAGTTAGATACCATCGTCTTCCACAGGGGTGAGGGAATCATGTGGGGGGGAAGGACCAGGCACCGCAGGGACATGAGGGCGAAGGGTAGGCGTCGTGGGTGCAGGGATGGAGGACTCCACCACAGGGGGTGGGGCAGGGTCAAAGGTGGAGGCCAGGATCTCGCTGCACACCTTAGCAAGGTCCTCCAGAGACTCCCCTGCACCCGAAGGAAACACAGGCCCCAAGGAGGGGGGGGGTCAGAGGGATGGGTCGCAGCGCCACTGGGGGAGGGTGTAGACAGGGGGGGGACTCAACCACCCTGACCGCGGACTCCCTTGACCGCTTGCGGGGTGGTGTCACTGTGGGGCTCAGGGACAGAGCGGCCATAAAGGAGTCTTTGTGTGATATGTGGCCAGGAGAGCTGAGGGGAGGGGATTTGGAGGGAGTGGATTTGGTGGAATGCGGACTCCCACTCTGGCTGCGTGTCTTACGTTTGCCCCCCAACCCAGTGGGTGTGCCTACTTCACCCTGTGTGTGCGTGCCAGGAGGTGTGCGGGTGATCTTCCCTGCTGGTGTGGTGCCTGTGTCCGTCGTGGTGGGTGCATGCTGATGTCTGGGTGTACGTGGGACAGGCATGGGAGTGGGAAGTGTGGATGGGGCAGGGTTAGGGGGTTGGATGAAGCGCTGCAGGAGACCCACTGCTGCAGTTAGTGTCGAGTCTATCGACCTCAGCAAGCTGCGTTGGTCAGCCTGCGATGAGTGAATGCCCTCCAAGTATGCCTCCATGTTGTTGAGGACCTGGCTGTGGCCATGGAGGACATTAAGGATCGCAGCCTGACCAATCTGCAACTGCCGCTGGATGTCCACAGACTCGGCATTGGCGGCAGCAGTGGAGACAGGGGCAGGGGGTGCGGCGGTGCCTGCCTGGCAGGAAGGAGACATGTGGTGACCGGGCACGTGGGGAAGGGACACGAGCAAGTGGGAGGCGGCTGATGGCAATGGAGGGGGCGGGGTGCAATGTTGTGCCGCTGTCAGCTGGTGGTGCAGCCTCCGCCCACTCGGAGAGATCATCCTCGGACCCCTCCGCTTCATATTCGGTGGTGCCAGTGGACAGGTCCTTGGCCTCACTCTCCTCCGCCTCTGTACCACTCAATGTGCCAGCCACGATGTCAACGCTGGCACTGGTGCTCGGTCCCTCCGCTCCGTCTGTGCTCATGTCTCCCTCCGTGTCCCCCGACGATGCTGTGGGCAAGGTGAAGAGACAGCAATTAATCACACACCTGTATACATATGTCACATGAATCCAATCTACATAGGTTACAGTGCATAGCCTGAAAAGAAAGATCAGCAACATCTACAAAACAAGGTACAGATGTAGGGCATGCAACACACAGTTGGTTGAGCCACCATGCCAATGAAAATCCATGGAGAGCATGACACAATAGCAAATGGCATGAAATGGAGTTTGACATAGAAGCCAGGCCCTGGGGACAATCCAGCACTGCATCTGCACCACACAGCGGTGCCGACAATAGGGATGAGGAGGGACCAAATCCATGAACTTGAGGCACATGCTGCATAGGTAATACTGAAAACATGCCCACCATGACTGGCTCACTGCACCTTGAGTGTATGTCCAGACAAACATCACACACTGGCCAGACCTAGCAAGGAGAATTCTGGTTCTGACATGTAGGCTTGGCCCGCACCAACCACCCCCTACATGAGACAATTTGTTGAGACACAGGTGGCACTTACATCTCTTAGTCTGGGTGAAATACACAGGGGCTACATGAATGCAAGATTGGACGCCAAATACCCAAGGTGCGCCTGTCCAAATAATCATGACCAAATGGCCATCATCAGATGATTGTAACAAGACACACAGGCACTGGCCACTGTGACTATGAACAAGGAAAATCAGGTCAGGCTGTACAGTGGACACTTGTACTACATTTCACGTCAATATACATGGTGCCAGGGGACAATGGCACAGAGCACAACCTATGCTGGACTCAGCATCAGTGCCAACTGACATGTAACCCACATGTACTGAACTGGACAGGGCACAGCCAAGGTCCCAAAACCTGTTACACACCACCCCCACACATGATGCTACAGGCATAGTTCACGTGGAGAAAGCGCCAGCCTACATTACCTTGTGTAGGAGTGACTACACACAGACCAGGGAACACATTGCAAGGAGGGGAAGGGAGGCAGGAGAGCACAGCTATACTGTGGGTAACTGGATCTGCACAGCACCTTTAAACCCTGGCAGTGTATCCATGCAACTGTGCACTTAAAAATGCTGGTGAAACACAACAAACACACATGTACCTACCCCCTTCCTGCTGCTGCATCTCCTGTAAGCGCCTCTCCAAGTCTGGAAATACCACCGGCAGCACACGCTTGTGGATGTGGGTCAGTCGGCGGCGCCCGCGGTTCTTATGGCTCTCAGGTGAGTCCCCCAGCAGGACCAGTGCGATCCTCCACGTCCAGCACCGGATATCCTGCCAGCGTTTCCTCACCTGGGACAGGCGCCGCTTCCGACCATCCGCACTCCTCACGGCGCTGACGGCGGTCAGCCATATCTGCTCCTTGGCAGAGGCGCCTACCTGTGAGGATGAACAAGTGACACTACATCAATACACCTGGCACATGTCACAGAGACACATATTAGAACACATTTGCTGTTTACAACAAGGCATAGTATGCATCCAACGCATTGCACCTTTGTCATAGGGACATGATCCTCTGGGGAAGGGCAAAAGCAGTACGTGCCATTGAAAGGACACAGGTGGAATGAGGGCAACTACACAATCAATGATCCAGGCTCACACTGTGCATCACAAGCTACACCAGGATAATGTGCAGCACCTCTAAGCAGTCACATGCCACAGGCCACTGACGCTACCGCTGCAGAGTACACAGACACACACAGGCACAGGACATTCACCTGCCAGGGTATATCCATCCCTCATGCAGCTGGGGTGCTGCACTCCACATATGCACCCACCCACATGACAGGGGACTTACACACACACCAATGTCCAGGGTACGAACACATCATGTGGACACTCTCAGCACAGGTACACAGAACGAACACACATCTGTGGGTACAGTCACCTGTCACACTGGGCTGACCACAGAATCACATGAGGACTGTAGAGGCTACATTCCCAGGAGGACAAGACAGGCAGAATGTGGCATGCACCATGCAGTGATTGTCACAGTAAACACCATGCTAGTGAGGACGGCAGACATGCACCACAGCATGCTCTGGCTGTGAGACATCAGGCATTCCCCCCCCTGGGACCCCCCCTACAGTACATAGCATGTGTGTCACACCTGGACACAATGGCAGAAGTCACAGTCACAAAAAGGGACACAGTCTGTGCTAGTGGACTCTGCACTCACCTGATAACCTGCTCGCCCATACAGCATGGGGTACTGTGGGAGGATCACATCCAGCAAAGCCAGGTTCTCCTCCAGGGTGAATGGCTGTGACCTCTCCACAGCCCTTGACATGGTTGCAGGCAATCAGTAGCAGCAGCTGGGTTGTGGAATACAAAGATGTGCAGGCAAGTGCTCCCTCATGGGACCTGGCTGCCTTATATCTGCCTTGCTGGCCTGTTTCATGCACAGGAGTACAGAGTGATTGGTCACTCACATTTGCATCCTATGTTTCCTCCAATCCCTTCAAACCTAGCAGTCTGTGGGTTCTTAATGTGTTTTTTCTTGAGCATGATGTCAACTCCAGAACCACATTGCAACAAAGTAGATTCATTCCAACTGACTTCTGCTGTGCACCTTCTGGAAAAAATTCAAACTTCAAACTTGGTCTCCATGACAACCAGCATGCATGTAGGCCTTTATACTTGTCCCTCATGTGTCCCCTATGTAATTGGGAGCTTCACACACAGGTACGGTGCGTTCCGGGGCCCTAGGGCACCCCAAATGCATAGCAACGGCCCGTACAGGCGTGTGTACGCTCCGTACCACTATGGGTGTTCTCGCGTATGCGTACTCATGGTGGTACAGACCGTACACACGCCTGTACGCTCACTATCACTATGAGTACGCATACGCGAGAACACCCATAGTGAGACGGAGCGTACACACGCGTGTACGGCCCATCTCACTATGGGTGATCTCGCGTATGCGTACTCATGGTGGTATGGACCGTACACACGCCTGTACGCTCACTATCACTATGAGTACGCATACGCGAGAACACCCATAGTGAGACGGAGCGTACACACGCGTGTACGGCCCGTCTCACTATGGGTGATCTCGCTTATGCGTACTCATGGTGGTACGGACCGTACACACGCCTGTACGCTCACTATCACTATGAGTACGCATACACGAGAACACCCATAGTGAGACGGAGCGTACACACGCGTGTACGGCCCGTCTCACTATGGGTGATCTCGCGTATGCGTACTCATGGTGGTACGGAGCGTACACACGCCTGTACGCACAGTACGGCCCGTCTCACTATGGGTGATCTCGCGTATGCGTACTCATGGTGGTACGGACCGTACACACGCCTGTACGCTCACTATCACTATGAGTACGAATACGGGAGAACACCCATAGTGAGACGGAGCGTACACGCGTGCGTACGCTCACCATCCCTAGGGGTACACATATGGCAGCACTCCCATAGTGATACGGGAACGTACACAGGCCCTTTTTGCGATAGTACGGTGCTTTTCACACATCACAGTGGTGACAGGCAGCACACAGGAAGGAATAGGGCTGACATACTTGTCCATGGATGGACATAAAGGCATTGTCTGGGCAGTACTACATGTGTGGGGCACAGGTGTGAAAGGCTGTGATGTGGCACATTACTCCTGAGTCGAGAACGCACCAGATGTATGATGAGATGTGTACACATGTAATGTGTGATGGTACAATGTGTGCCAGGCATGCCCTTGATTCCTTTGACATGTGTGCATGTCGTACTGCACACTTGGGATGAGCGTCACTGGCATGGCACGGACAACAACACATGCAAGTGTCCCCTGAGGCCCGGTACAGGGGTTACCACACCTGACATGTCACTACCCACGGTGCACGATGTGACTATGTCATGTATGTGTGGGGGGTTCCCATTAGGTTGATGTTGGAGCTCCCTCAAAAGCAGCAGCTGTTGCAGCAACCAACATGTGTCTGTGTGTCGATGGACATGGCACACTGTTCCGCACACCATGCCACATGTGGTATTGGATGTGAGGTGCGTATGTATGCATGGGACACGGAGTAGCGTAACAAGGACATGTCTGCATCCTCTCTATGAATGTGTGGTGAGTCATGACATGTACACCTTCATGGCAAGGTGTGTGGGCTGTCCTAGTGTAATGTCATGTGACCTGTGGCTCTAGTGTTCCACTACCAGTCTCTGCAATCGACATCCTACTTCTGCTGATGTGTGGATGTATGTCACTCCTGTGTTGCGTCTGGCTGTTCACTTACACTGGGACACAGCTAATCCCATGCCATGGCATGTGGAGGTTCACAATCTCCGTGTGTAGCTGGGTCTTGGTAGGGGTGTCACCTGGCAGCCATACGTGTCCAGGGCATGTGGCACATACCTGACTCCGTATGTAGCATATGTGTATTGACAGATTAACATGTGCTCAGTACAAATGAATTGTTGTTGTGGTGCACTCACTCTTCCTTGTCACTTCCAAATTACTGCAGAGCGCCGCCTCTTCCCCGAGCAATTCCGGACTTGGCTGACATGCGGGAGAATGACTGTATCCGGTGCTACCGCTTCCCCCAACGGTTGACTCTGGAGTTGATGGCGAGACTGGCACCACACCTGCAACCGCTGCACAGGTATCCTACGGCACTGACACCCAAGCTGAAGGTAATGGCAGCCCTACATTTTCTTGCCACGGGTACCTTTCAAAATACCATAGCTCATGTTGGTGGCATGTCCCAGAGCATGTTCTGTCGTGTGCTGCATGATTTCTTAGAGGCCATGTTGATTCACCTGGATGACTTCATCCATTTCCCAACCCCTGCAATGTTGACTGGGGTCAAGCGTGGATTCTATGCCCTGGGAGGGATGCCCCATGTCATTGGGTCCATAGATGGGACACATGTGGCTTTGGTACCACCACAGGCACAGGAGGTAGCGTACAGGAATCGCAAGCACTACCACTCCATCAATGCCCTTGTGGTGTGTCTGTCCAACATGGTGATTTCACATGTCTGTGCTCGTTTTCCAGGATCAGCACACAATGCCTACATCATGAGGCGTAGCAGGATGCCTGAAATGATGACGCAGCTGCGCAACAAACGTGCATGTGTTGTTGGTGGGTACGATCTGTCTGTCCTGTATTTTGCGTAGACTTCCAGCACGACCGCTTCTCCTGTCCTACTTATGTCCATGTGGTTTCCATGTAGGGGACGCTGGCTATCCCAACATGCCATGGCTGATCACACCTCTCCGCAACCCCATCACACCGGCCCAGCTCCGCTACAACACCGCCCATGGCCGGACAAGGCGAGTGATAGAGAGGACGTTTGGCCTCCTGAAGAGCCGATTCCGATGCCTCCACAAGACCGGCGGCACGCTCCCATATGCCCCGGCGAAGGTCTGCAAAATATTCATGGTCTGCTGCATGATGCACAACATGGCAGTTGAGAAAGCTGTGCCACTCATCCTGGATCAAGATGATCAGGACCATCCACCCGTGGAGGACGAAGGGCTTGGCAATGGGGCTAGTGATGTGGAGGATGTGGTTCCGCAAGAGGACATCCGGAGTCGGCTCATACGCGACTTCTTTGCTTAGTGGTGAGTACCAGTGTCTGTGTGTGCACGCATTGGTCCCCGTGTGGCATGTGTTGCGATGTGTGTGTCCATCTGCATGTATGCCACGTGAGTCAGAAGTGTGTGTTGGTGTGTCACTGGAGTGATGGTGGCAGTGATGTGCATTTCCCCAGTCATAATTGTGACCTGGCATGTTGTCATCCTTACATGTGTCGAGTACATGCACATGCAAGTGGCTGTGCTTTTTGTTGCTGACTTCTTGTGTGTCTCTCATCCCCAGGTACTTGCGCATGCCGTCTGCTGGTTGAATTGTTGTGGCACTGCTATTCCTCATGGACACGTCATTGTGTGCTGACTCAGCGTTACACCCTCGGACAAGTTTGGAAGTCTCCTTAGGGTAAGGGATGCATCAGGGGTGTATTGGGTGTGGCAGTTGTTTACGATGTGTGCACACTGCCCCTGTCGATGTTTGGTTCCTCTGCAGACATGTCGCATCACCATGGAACACATTACATGCAGCTGGGTACACCTGACTAGATGGTCAGACTTGTTGACAGTCATCAGTGATGGAATCGTGGAATGTGATGATGGCATCAATGTGTGTTACACTGCCCTCGGACACATACGGTTTGCCTTGGCTTGACATGCTGTGGGACTTCCACATCAGCGGATCAATGGTGTATGGCAGTCTCTCCGTGAGCAGCAGGGGGTGTTTAGCTGTTAGCCGACACTTGTGTGCCAGTTCCATGGCTATCAGGCATTTGTGCTGCAGAAGGGGGGTTCCAGTGTTGGACCCACATGTGACTCCACATGACCCGTTCATGTGTACTCCGAGTTGCCTCTGCAATCCCGAATACATGACTAATAAAGGTGTCCCTATGCCTCCAAGGTGCCTCTTCTCAGTCAATGCTGGTGTGTTGCCACGGTGCATCCGGCATGTCTGGCATGGTTTTCCGTGATAGTGGCTATGTGTCTATGTGTAGAGTAGCAAGATGCAAGCTGTTTGTGTGGGATTAGACTCTGTATTGTGCATGTAGTCAATGACTGTGTGGGTATTGTGGCATGTGCCATCCCCATGCATCCAACGTTGGCCAGGCCACCATTCACTGCATCCACCTGACTCAAGCTTGCAGGACATGGTTCTGCCACCTGTCCACACGTACCTGGGTGCCCCCCAGGACACTCCACATGATCCCTGACCTCTGCGCATGGCTGTCGCTGTACTCAATATGTCTGTTGGCACGGTTGTGCGGCCACCCCCTCAGCTGGTTGTGCCCATCACGGGTGTGTATGGTGCTCCATGTCTGTCTTGCCTAATACAATGTGACCCATGTGTGTCCTGTGCCAGACTCATGCCCCAGGGTGTGGATGGTTGAAGTCAAATGAGAACTCAGTCATAGTTAGACTTTACAAGACACATGCAAGGTAATAATGCAATCAGTAGGCATCTTCTCTTTATGGTGTGACTTTTTATTTTGGTTGGGGTAGGGGGGGCTTTGACATGAGGGGCTTTGCGGGTATGTGGAATCCAAAGTTTACTAGGGGACTTGGTGTCCTTGCCATTGTAAATCCTCAGAGTCCATGCCACAGTCTTTGTCAACATTGGTCAGACAGTGACCAGCAAGTCCATGTGGCAGAGAATGTCTTTTGCTGCTGTGCTGCTGTTGCTCCAGTGGGCCAGGTGCCACGCCAGGTGTCCTGGGAGATGGTGCTGTTGCGCCGACCCTCACGGTCTTTTCCGTGCACGACCCGCCCTCCTGCGGGGACCCTCAGAAGCAGGCTGTGACGATGTTTGGGATGCTCCGTCGGATGTCTCCTCCTCCTCCTCATCCCTCCCTGTGGGTGGTGATGTTCTACGCCTGCTGGCACAGGGAGGGTTGCCCATGTTGTCGGCCATCCGACAGAGTGTACTGTGAATTCCCGTGAACACCGTCACAAGCTCAGCCTGTCTGTCCTCCATCCTCCGTTGGTGTTGCAGTAGACAGGCATGTTGCTCCGCATGTTGCTGGGCCTGCTGGGTCTTGATCCCCTTGAGGATGGACACAACCTGGGCCATGCCGGTGGTGTCCTGCCGGTATGTGTCCAGGATGTTTCGGACATGGGAATATACCGTTTTCCGCAGCCAACTGGTCAGGCTCGCGCCTCCGCCGTCCTCCACTCCCACCACCCCTCCCCACTTGCACCTGGCCTGCCGTTGTTGGCACATCAGGTCTCCAGGAACCCTGAGGGGTGGCATTTGCGTTGCCGCCTGCCTCCTCCTGGGTGCCCGGGACACCGTGTCCCTCCTGGCCAGCCTGGCTGCATTGTGGTAGTGGGGCAGGGATCCTGGGTGTCTCCTGGGATGTGGCAGGAGTGGGGGTGGTTGTTGGCCCAGTTGTACCTGACGCAGGTGATGCAGGTCGTTGGACACCAGAGGGGCCAGGTTGGTCGGGGGCGGGTTCGTCCACAGAGTGGTGAGAGTCGTCACTGCCGGTGGCTCCGTCATCCCGCCGAGCCGGGTCCTGTGAGTCTTCCCCCCCAGTGTTGGGGGGTGATCCACGACGTTGACCTGTGTGTGAGAGAGACAATGTTAATTTTGTTCCATGCAACATCCATGTGTCATTGTTGTCAAAGTTGGCACATTTCCTCTGGGAAATTGGATTTGTCTTGCATTCCACTCACTGTGCACTTGTACATGGGTAGGTCCCTTGGCCACAGCTTTTGCGACTTTACCTATGTGTGGCACAGTCTTAGTTGCTGCGTCAATTGTGACTGCAGTCAGCAGTGGAGTGGGCAGGTGTGGCGAGCCATGCATTGGCGCCTTCCGTGTTGCACTGTACGTGGGCACATGGAGTGGTTCCACAGACTTAGATAATGCAGGTAGCTGTCGTTGTGCTCGTGCACAGGTTGTGACATGGCCCTGTGTTTTGCCATGGAGAAAAGGGGGGGTTCTGGCACTGGCCACCCTTGTCTACATGCACGCAGTCCACCTGCTGATGAGCAGACATTCCCACACCCCACTAGGCTGATTTGCTCTCCCTGTGTGTCCCTTTCTCGCTCCCTCTCTGTCCCCCTCTCCCTCCCTCCGTGTGTCAGCCTCCTCCCTCTGTCTGTCTCCCTCTGTCTCCCTTTCTCCCTCCCTCTGTCAACCTCCTCCCTCTGTCCGTCTCCCTCTGTCTCCCTTTCTCCCTCCCTCTGTCAGCCTCCTCCCTCTGTCCGTCTCCCTCTGTCAACCTCCTCCCTCTGTCCGTCTCCCTCTGTCTCCCTTTCTCCCTCCCTCTGTCACCCTCCTCCCTCCCTCTGTCTGTCTCCCTGTGTCCACCTCTGTCTCCCTCCCTCTCTGTCCCCCTCTCCCTCCCTCTGTGTGTCACCCTCTGTCACCTCAGACCAGCTTCCTGGGCACACACTGTTAGCAGATCTTTGAATGGGCCATGGATTGTTGATGTGAGTTTGTTTGTGATCTCCAGGCACCCATTGGGTGTAGTGTGTGTGTCTGCACTGCTGCTGTGGTGGTGTGTGCTGCCACTCTTTCACAGTGTTGGCTGTTCATTGGCTGCTGTCATGTGCAAGAACGTGCCGTCACCCCATGTGTCGATGCAAGGCGTCCGCCATTTGCTGGCGAGTCTTTCCTGTGTGGGGACACACGGTTTGTCTGGCTGTGACCTAGGCCATATGGCCAGAGGGCATTGTTGTCTGCTTCTGATTTGCACTATGTGATTTTTTGGGCCCACACTCCCGCCATCTGGCTTACCGTGTCATGTGTTGGTGTTTTCTGTGGCCTGTGACTTGACATTGTCCAGCTGGGTGCATGGGGCATGGTGGCCCCAGTGGCATGTGCGTGTTCATGGAGTGTTGTTGAGTCATGCGATAGCTTGGGGTGGTTGCGTGCCTGTTTGTGAGTTTTGTTGTGGATGACGTCCCCCCCATGTGAGGTGAGTTGTTTGTGTACTCACCCGGGTCTCGGAGTCCTTCTAATCCGTCCACTGCCACCACCACCACCGGCAGTATGGCCATCACCCTCTCCTCCCAGGGATGGTATTCTACGCGTCTGCGGGGCGGCCCTCCTCCAGTGACGTTGGCCTGGTTGTGTTCGTCCGTCATTTTGGCTCGGACCCTCCTCCGCAGATCGTACCACCTGGCTTGGCATTCATGCCTGGTCCTTCTGGTGTCCGCAACAGCATTCACAGCATCGACGATGGTCCGCCACATGGCTGTTTTTTCTGAAATGCTGGTCTGTCTGACCAATGTTCCAAAGAGGTGTGGCTCAACTCTGAGGATTTCATCGACAAGGACCTCCAACTCTCGGCTAGTGACCTTTGGATTCTTGTTAGTGGGCATGGTGAGGGGTCTGGGTGTGGATGGTGGGGGGGGTGGTGTGGATGGTTGTGGGTGTGGTTGTTTGGGTGTGAATGTGATGTGGGGGTGTTTGTGAAGGTGTGTGTGTGAAGGTGTGCAAGTGTAAGGTGTGGTAAAGCTTCTAGTATGGTGCTGTAGGTTGTCTGTGGGGTCTGGCAGCAGTGGGTCTGTTGCAAAGGCTCATGGTTTGTGTGTGTGGTCCCTTTTTATTGGTCCATTGGTGGGTGTGGCTGTGTTTGAACTTTGGGTGGGTGTGTTATAAGGAGAGGTTGTGTTTTGGGCCTCTGTTTTGGATTTTGGCAGTTGCAGGTCAGTGATTGTGTTGTTTTTGAGCTTGTTGGACATGTTTAGTGGCTTTGTGCCATTCGAATGTTGTATTCTTGTGTTGTTTTGCTTTGTCCTGGTTGTGTACGTGCGTTTTTAACGTGTGTACGGTGTGTACTTCGGGCATTTTGTTATACAGTGCTGTCCTTGTGTCTGGCTTGGTACGACTCGTACATGCGCGATGTTGTGTGAAGGTGCTGGTGTTGGGGCCTGGGGTACGCTCCATACGTCCGCGGGTGAGGGTACGGTTCGTACATACACGGGGGTACGACACGTACACGGGTGGGGGTACGACTCGAACGTACACGGGTGTACATACACGGGGGGTACGACTCGAACGTACATGGGTGTACATACATGGGGGTACGACTCGAACGTACATGGGTGTACATACACGGGGGGTACGACTCGAACGTACACGGGTATACATACACGGGGGTACGACTCGAACGTACACGGGTGTACATACACGGGGGGTACGACTCGAACGTACACGGGTGTACATACAGGGGGAGGTACGACACGTACACGGGTGTACATACACGGGTGGGGGTACGACTCGAACGTACATGGGTGTAGATACACGGGGGGTACGACTCGAACGTACACGGGTGTACATACACGGGGGGGTACGACACGTACACGGGTGTTCATACACGGGTGGGGGTACGACTCGAACGTACACGGGTGTACATACACGGGGGGTACGACTCGAACGTACACGGGTGTACATACACGGGGGGTACGACTCGAACGTACATGGGTGTACATACACGGGGGTACGACTCGAACGTACACGGGTGTACATACACGGGGGGTACGACACGTACACCGGTGTACATACACGGGTGGGGGTACGACTCGAACGTACACGGGTGTACATATACGGGGGGTACGACACGTACACGGGTGTTCATACAAGGGTGGGGGTACTACTCGAACGTACACGGGTGTACATACACGGGGGGTACGACTCGAACATACACGGGTGTACATACACGGGGGTACGACTCGAACGTACACGGGTGTACATACACGGGGGGTACGACACGTACACGGGTGTTCATACATGGGTGGGGGTACGACTCGAACGTACACGGGTGTACATACACGGGTGGGGGTACGACTCGAATGCACGGGGGCTGGGGGGGTGTTGGGCGCATATGCGGGCACATGTCGCCATGCTTGCTATGGGAGTTCGTTGCGGACGGTGTTTTTTCCATACGGTTGTAAGATCGGACGCACGGGATGGATCGTGATTCCGCGGTCGGACTTCACTTTTCACATTTGTACGGTAAATCGTCCGGGGACGTGTCGGACACGTTTTCCGACCCGAGGACGTGTGGGGAATTATTCCCATTGCGATTCGTATGGTCTTTTTCCCATGCAAATCGTAATTGGCAGTTTGTACGGCACTTGTTCGATTCTTACGGGAAAAAGACCGGATACGAGTCGGACGGGGACATTTTTTACCGGATCGTAATTGGCACCCAAGTCTTCAGAATTTGCTGCATTCTTAAATGCACAAACGCAAGCATTAAGTTTGATACCATGCTTACCTCATCAATAATGAGTACTTTCAATTTCTTCAATACTCTTGAAACTTCCAAGCATGCTTCTCCTGCTAGTTTGTGGTACTGTATTTTGTTCTCATGCTCTACTAGTAACATTAGCAAACGATGTAAGGTAACTCCTTTTATGTTATACGCTGCTAACCCAGTTGGAGCAGTAACAACACAAGACAAAATGGAATCCATTTTCTTCTGTAGGTAGCTTCTAATTACATTAATTAAGAAACTTTTTCCAGTTCCAGCTTGTCCACTTACATACATTCTCATTGGTTCAAAAGATGTGCATGAGCACTCTTTATTTTCATGTAGTAATCCGTGATCAATTTTTTTCCTGACTTCTTCATAAATTTGTTTTTGTTCTTCATTCAGTTGCTGCTCCAAATATGTTAAGTCTACTAAATCTTCCTGAGCTTGATTCATAGCTGTTTCTACTTCATTCATGGCTATTGCTGCTTCATTTTCTACGATCGGTTGTCCTAGAGGATCTTGACTGAACGTCCCAGAACTTTGACTGTCTTGAGAACTGTCTCTAGCTACTTCAGCTGCAATTGTTGCTTCTTGTTCAATTTCTTCATTTAACATTTGAACATAAGTTGTGAAAGTACTGCATTCTATGCTGTCTTTGCTAGCATTGAAGGAATCTTCATAACTCTGGAATTCTCCAAGTAGTTCGTCCTCTGAACGCCATGGTTTAAACAGCTGCAAAAGTGCCAAGTAGTAAAATTCCTTTTTGTCAGGAGTGTCGCAACTCAGCTTCCGGTGATTTATCAAACTTCCCTTTGTTTGCTTCACCAAACATCCTTCCTCACCACTAACTTTATATTTTCCATTGTTAATATCTTCTGTGGCATTCCGTTTAAAAATGAAGTTCTGCAGCACTTCATAGAGACACATGTTGTCAAGGTGATGACATCTTTGCGGGTAATATGTGTCCAACATGTTTGTTCTTAAAATGTCTGTACTTTCTGGTTCGAACTCTGCTAAATACTCAATTTCTCGAATAGATTTTAGTACCCGATTTTGCATTCCTGCAAGGCCTAAACTTACCCAAATTATTCTTCTTGATTTCGAGTACAGACTTGCAGATGATAACCTATCTGAGCATTCATAGGATCCAATTTCTCAATGCGATAACATCTTTAAACTGAAACTGTATAGCTTCTTACTGACAGTCTTCTCGTGAGAAATCTCTTCCCACATTTCCTTCAATTCCGTTTTCTCAGATTTAGTGATGTAAGACGTGACATACCGAGCAACAGCAATAGAATTGTCAGCCACATACTGTATATCCATGTTAGCATTCCACATGGATAAAATGACTGGGTTGTAGTCATTTATATATTTTGACTCTTCTTTTCTTCTTAGGTTGTAAGTATTCTTAGGCGATTTTCTTGTAATAGTATGTCGCACAGCTGATATAAAACTGTTTACTCTTCCTTTTGAAAGAACAGGTCGTGGAAATCCAAATTGACATTTTGTGTAGAATTTATCTTTACTCTTGTACTTTCGTCGACAGTATTTTCCACACCGATGACTTTGGAAACGTAAAACTTTCTCTTTTAAGTTTTTCTCTTCTGTGCTTTTAGGTATAGCACATGTTGCATATCCTTCAATGAAAGATAAAACTGCTTCATCAGCATCTGTTCCAAATTTTGAGGCATCCTTGATCCACAACAGCATATGAATATGTGGAGCACCTCTTGCTTGGTACTCTTTTCTCCAAAAGAAATCCACAACTTCTCCAAGAGGAGGATTTTTTTTATTGCAGATGAAGGACATCATAGCCTCAAATCTGTGATTGAAATATCTGCAAACATTACCCGGATCTAATGAGCACAATTCTCCTGCTGTCTTGTATTGGATGTTTTTAATGTTTGAATTTGCCTCTCGCAGAAAATCCAGTAAATCATCCCAAGCGTACTCAGCACAGCTCAGGGTAAGGAACCATGTAGGAGTTCCTAAATTCCGTAACATACACTTCAATTCTCCATGGCGTCGGTACCAATATTCATTAGTTCCACGCTGACAAGCCATCAAATTGATCAATTGAGATTCCAAATGATCATCTCGCTGTTGCACTTTGTTGATAAAGTCCTTTGCTGACACATTATGTAGATGTAAATGTGATTTACTGCATAAGATAGTGCAGACAAGTCACTTTCAAATAAAAGATGGAACAAATAAGGAATATTTTGACGAAATCTTGGATCTTCTGCATATAATCTTGTAGTCCGATACTCAGAAGCAGGAATCTGTACTGGACGTTCATTATATCGTCCACCTTCTCCTGTAGGAAACAGTTGGGGAAAACAACGAGCTTCCAAGCTCTCCTCCCATACACTCACAGGAGTTCCTTTTGCTTTCTTCATCTGAAACAGATCAATAGCGTTTCCCATAACTTCTTTAGAATGAAGAGGATGTATGCTGAAATGTTCATACATTTCTTCTTCTTTTGACTGATCCACTTTTTCAATTTGCCCAGCTTGTATTCCTGAGTCTTCTACTATTTCTTCTTCCTCTTCATCCATATAAATGGCTTCATACCATTTATTATTTTTTTTCAAATACAAATTTGCTCTTTGTACTTTTTTGTACATCCACCAGCTCCTGCCAAATTTTCTTATTCTTGGTAGGTACACCATTAACCAGAATAACTAATCGTTCAGTTTTCAAAGTATCTGCATCAATTGTTTCCATATTTTTTTTCAAATCCAATGGCAAATAGACAACTCTTCCTTTTAAACCTCTTTGTAAATCCGAAGGAGGTAATTTACCTGTTTTTGGCTCCATACGCACTATGGTCTGAAACGGATGGACACATTGAATGAGTATAGACTCATACGTATTTAAATCAGAAAGTTCTGGAGGAATATCAACCAATTCTAATTTATTATGTACAGCTCTTGCTGGCAGTCTATTTTCTTCTAACTTGTTATAACAGTATTTACAAATACGCTGATCTTCACCCAAATCAAAACAATTTTCCAGAAATATATATGTTGCAAAATCTTTCCACTTTTAATTATCTTCATTTTCACTTTTTTTATACAGATCAACATTCCTTGTTTGAATTTTGTAATGGCTTCTCCGGCAACAAATACAAGTAATATTTGGTCTTTCATTAGAGATGATAGCAAATTTTGTCATTTCATCTTCAAAATTATTACTAACAGTAAGTTCTACATTCTCTTCTACATTTTCATCAATATCTGTGTCATTTTCTGCACTTTCTTGTTCTGGACCAAAGTAACAAAACTGAATCTCATCAGTAACCTTCACTACATCTGATACAGATCCACGGAACAGAGCATTATTCAACTCATTCAACTTTAGTGCTGGACTTTTAGCAAAATACAATGTTCTCACACACTTTCTCATTTCAGTATGATGAACAGCCAGCATCCTAAAATGGTGAAAAACACTTTGACACACTTTCCTAGATAGACAAGCCAGAGAATGTCCTTGCAAACCAGTATTCTCTCTCACTCTGCATGGATCTAGTCTTTGAAGCACCTTAATTTTCTGTTTAACACTCTTTTTACTATATTCTCTTAGAAAGTCACGTAATTTATCAATAGATTCCTGACGCACAGTACAAATACTACTAAAATTCCAAGTATACACTGGGGCTTTAGGACGTCTCCCCATAACCTCATCAGCCATCACTTCTTCCTCATTTCTTGGAACCATTTTCTCCTTTTCCATTACACAACCATCCTTAACTTCATATGCTCTTCCATTCGTGTCAACTGCATGCAACAAACTATTACTTTGAAGATAACTTTCTTCATTAAAAAATGGCTCAGTACTTGAACTATGCTTCCATTCTCCTAAGAACACTTTACAAAAGTTTTTTTTTTGACTTCTCTTTTCCTTTTGCTTTGTGACTTCATTGCATTGACTAATTTATCTAATCTACGCATCCTGTTCAAAATTAAAATGAATAGTTTTTTTTTATATTTCTAATGCCTTGGTAACAATACTTTCAATTAATTTATTTTTCTTATAAAATTTGGTTTTTTTCCTATTATTTTTTCACATCCTTTAGCAAATTTAACATCACTCTTCTCTGAAACATTTTTCGACAAATGTTTTTAAAATCTATTTTTCGTGTTAAGTCCCTCTTTCTTACTTCTGAGTCTACATTAGCATTTTGTTTTTGCTGTCGACTCTGTTGTTGTTTTGTACTTGAAACACTGTTTGAATTTATCTTTCGATCATTTTTTTTTTTGGGAAGATATTTTTTAAAAATTCTTTAGTTTGCTTACCAGAAGACTTTTTCTGTTTTCCAACACACGCTTCGCCTCCTATTTTTTTTTACCAGTCGTCTTCAAATATAGTTGTTGTTTCTTTTCTTTTCATTTCATTTTGCCTTTATTTTCGATAAAATTTCATCATAAAAGACATTTGCAAACATTTAAAAATACAATCAAAATAGATATTAGAAACATAACCAGAAAAACACGATAGTGGTCAATCAAAGACACAACATCGCACAAGTAGTCTATTGCCTCCTATTCCTGATTATCCATACCCAGCCTAAAAATTTGGCCACAGCCACAACAACACATTCGCCAGTATCAAATCTCAAGATGCTAAGGGCTGCAAACCCCTGTCTAGTTCCCAAATTACGGCATATGGGTTTGAGCCATTTGGCCCTGGGGGCGGCATAAGCTGGGCAGGCAAAGAATATGTGCCCTACCGAGTCAACACAGTCCGGGCACCAGCTACAAAACTCACAAGACCCGCCCTTCCATTTTTTAGTGAATGATTTAGTTGGTAAAGTGCCGACCCTAAATTGATGATAAAGTTTCCTATCACTAGGCCTGGAGATAATGTCCCAGTAGGCTTCAAGGTAAGAAACTGTTTTATGTTCATAAAACCTGCCGGACAAAGACTCTACAGGAACTAGGGAGGATTGTTTTTGTAAAACCATTGACCAATAAAGATTTTTAAAGTCTTTTTTGGATGGGAAAGGGTTGGCACCTGGGTCAGTCCAAAGCAATCCCAAACCCATAGATTCCAATAGTAATCTAACTTGCCTGAACCATGTGATGTTATCAGAACCCAAAATATAGCGGACATCTAGAAATGCCTTGGCATAGGGACCTAATTCCGGTATCGTCCAAAGTCTCCTCCAAAAAGCCAAATGTTTGAGCCTTGCGATGTCATCGAAGGGATGGCATCCAAGGTCCAACAAGAGCGGTTTCAGTGGGGTAGAACAGGGGAGGCCCGTAAGCTTTCTAAAAAATTTGTATTGTGCTTTGACCAAGGAAGAAAGATCGGCAAAACCCCAGAGTTCGGCACCATAGAGAATGGCTGAGTTTATCCTAGCATTGTAAATTTTGATAGGAGGGCCTATCAATTTCATCTGGGATTGCCTCTGATCCTTAACCAAGCAACCAGAAAGTTGAGCAAATTTCAAAGAGAGAACGTCTATTTGTGGCCTCCAATTCAGCTTATTTTCAAACACTACCCCCAAATAGGTCATGATATTAGTTCGTTCAAGTGTATCATTGTTCATAAACACATGACCTTTCACATGTTTCCCTTTGTTAAAGACCATATATTTGGTTTTGGAAACATTAACTAGAAGGTCATAATCAGAACAAAAATTGGCAAACACATTCAAAGCCGTCTGCAACCCAGACAAAGTCTGGGACAAAAGTAGGGTGTCGTCAGCAAACACGAGGAGGGGTATTTTAGAACCACCCAACGTGGGTGCGTCCGTAGAGGTAGAAGAAAAATATTGCACAACTCTATTTATAAAAAGCAAAAATAGAGTGGGCGCAAGGACGCACCCTTGCCTGACACCCCTACTAACTTTGAATCTTTCTGTGACCTGGCCTTGATTTCCCCATCTAATTTGGGCAAAGTTGTTTTCGTGCAATCTAATAATGATGTTTAAAAGATCAACTGGCATCCCAAGCACCGCTAATGCTTCCCAGAGTTTGGTCCTGTTGACTAGGTCAAAAGCTGACCGAAGATCTACAAAAGCAGCATATATTGTTCCACCACAGAGATATACCGTTTTCCAGACGATCAGTTGGAATTTGAATGCCTGGTCTATGGTACTAGTGCGGGATCTAAAACCGGCCTGCAGGGGTGAGATAATATCGTCCTGCTCGATCCATAACTGGATCCTTGCCAGGATCATTCTTGCAATAGTTTTTTGGACTGAATCAATGAGACTGATTGGACGATAGTTCCCCGGACAGGAGCGATCGCCTTTTTTAAAAATAGGTAGAATCTCGGCGCCCTTCCAAGATTCCGGAATGGCAGCCCCCTTGACTATGGCATTAGCCAAGAAAGCAATATAGGGCACCCAATTGCCAAGGTCAGATTTAAAAAGATCCGCAGGGACACAATCAATTCCTGGAGCCTTGCCACCAGGCACCTTTGAAAGAGCAGTCTTGACCTCTTCATCCTCAAATTTGAAGTTCGAAGAAATGGTTAAATCCCTACTAAGTGGAAGAACGGGGGCCTCAGCCAGATTAATGTCCGAGAACTGAGATTCGTAGTGTAACACCCATATGTCCGGTGGTACATTGTTAGAGGGAACCTGCATACTCGGAGAGTTGCCCCACTTCAAAATGTGCCAAAACATTGTTAGATTCCTATGTTTGCTGGCCGCCAAAAGATCATTCCAGTGGTCATTGTCCCAATCTTGCTTGGCTTGTACTTTGGCCTTGTTATAGTCTTTCCTGGCAGATCTAATAATTGCCTGATTTTTAGTATTAATGGCAATTTTCAGTTTACTATATGACGCCCGACAAGCTTTGGTATACCAAGAACTTGGTTTTAGGGTGAAAGGTTTCTTGGCCTTGCAAGGTTTGGAAAAAAGGGACTTAAGGCCTGAAAATAGGGTTACATGAATGTTAGTAGATTCACCAACAACATCCTCCAGGTTCCGAAGGGACTGCAGATCTTCCAGCGCACAGGAAACTTTTTGACTGATCTCAGAAAGTACTGCACTATCAAGGGCGACTTTTTCCCAATGCACTCTCCGCTGGTTGTTGGTAAGGAGAACATTTGCTGTCACTAACTCAGATTGTGGGTTTCTGTGGTCAGGGCATAGCAGGAAAGTCAAGACTAGGGGATTATGGTCACTCTCCGGGAAGTCTGAGACCATCATATCGCATAGAGAGGACCAGAACTCCACTTTAATTAAGGCGTAGTCGATTCTACTACTACGACCACGACCATCAGAGAAAGTCACCTTGCCATTTTTATCAGATGGAGTGCGTCCATTAGCAGCCCGAAAACCACGTTCCATACAAAGACTCATCCACTGAACGGCGGACTCAGTCCACCGCTTAATGGGTGGGAGGTCAAGAAAGGGGATGTTCAAAATGGTATCCACATCCAAAGTGAGTGATTCCCAAGCAGGGTGCATTGGCTCAAAGCAACAATTCAGGTCACCCACTATTACCACATTTATGCTTGGATCGACAGTATCCAAAAACCCATCCAGTTGTAAAAAGGTGTTTGAGCCACACCCACCAGGAAGGCCCCTATTATATACATTTATAATCAAAATTTTGGGGTCATTATTGTGTTGCAAAGAGATGATCAGTAAATCGGGGGTATCAATGGCCGTTTCGGTGAGGCTATACCTAAGGGTTTGCCTAACCCATATGCAGAGTCCCCCCGAAGGACGGCCCCTTGAGCCACTAGATGCCCCCTTAAAAAAGTTCACATACCCAGGGAAGTAAATAGGGTCCACAGCCCACGTTTCCTGAAAAACGAGGATATCGTGGGTAATTACCCAAGCAGACCAGTCCTCCGTGGAGATTTTACTTCGGAGACCGGCAATGTTCCATGAGGCCAGGGTAAGGGGGGGGAGCTGGGGTTATCAGGTGACAATAAAGAGGGTGAGGACCGCAGGACTGCTGGGTAGGAAACACTAATATCAGGTGCCATACTTTCAGTCTCAAGAACACAGGAAACAGTGGGCGTGGTTGCTGGTTTAGCAATAAGCGACACACCAGCACAAGGTGTCCGCTCAATTCTTTGCGTGTTGCCAGTTATAAAACTGGGAGACAAATAATTATCATGGCACGCCAGGGCAGGTGGGAGAAGATCTAGAATGCTAGGGGGGGCTATAACGGGGTCACAAACAGGATCAGAAAGCAAAGCACCCGAACCCGAAAATACCCTCCTAGGCCCACCCCAACTAACAAACCCGGGATGAACAAAGTCATCTGAAACCTTAAACACACTACCCTGGTTATGACAGTTTATGAATGGTCAATCGACCCCGTCCAAATTATTCAGAGGGGCAAAGGAATTAAACAATGGAAGATGAAAATCCACATCACCAGATATAACACGCTGGCCAAGAGGATAAAAATATGACAAATCCAGGGTGATTATTCCAGTGACATTCGTAGTATTAGGAAGGGAGCATATATGGGTCACCACCATAGGATCCCGAAAATTAATAATCACACAATCACCCTCCACTCTTTTAACCCCTTTACCCAACCAACACACCCTACGGACAGTAAGAATTTCAGCACAAAGTCTAGCCGGTAGTGGCCTATAACGATTTAACCAATGAATTACTTTATTCTTCAACTCACTGTGAGATTCAGTCTTGACCTGCAGGAGCCTGGGAATGCCCGCCATAATGACTGTGTATGGATTCGACTCCGGGGGGAGATTAATACAGGGAAATTTGAGAAAGGGACTGTCGTCCTCAGTGTTAAATTGTCCAGTTGCAGAGTTGCTCAAATTAGTAACAACATTGCTAACTGGATCGACAGTCATGGTGAGAGTAGATGGAGTATGAGATACTTCCGCATCATGTACATTAGGAACAGGTAGATCGGAGGATGCGCTAACCTGGGGGGTGTTGCCACTAGAAACAACCCCTACTTCAAGAGCTGTATCAGGAGTTAATGAAATCTTGGGGACAGATTGTGTCACTATGATCTTCTCCATTAAGGACGAGTTAGACAACATCATACTCTCTAATTTCTCTAGAGAAGTAGAAAGACGATTAACTCTCTCGTAAAGGAGTAGAAAAAAAGATTTAAGTAGTTGCTCTAGGGATTCAAGATGTCCAAGGGGCAGGGGAGTATGGGATGGTGTGGAACACCCAACAGTGGTAAGGGTGCCATGAGACAAATTGGGGAGAGGGGGAAGACAAGGATTTACAGGTTTGGACAATTTGGACACTTTAGCACGTTTACCCCTAGGATGCGCTCCCCCGCATTTTCTCTTCTTATTGATAGACGGAGATTTACTAACCGGAATCGTAATATCGTCACCGGGCTGCTTATTAGTGAGCAGCGAGTGGTTATCACTCGTATTAGAAGGCTGACCACAGGGTGCAGAAGTATTGGTAATAGCAGGTGAGTTATCCAACGAACTCAAGGTTAGAGGGGCCACTGACCCAAGCTCGTTGTTACCTGGTTGATCGATGAGTGGTTGGGGCGACCTAGAATCAGGGGAAGTAGCTACCATAATATTACCAAGGGACGATCTCTTAGCAGAAATTTCTAAGGACAATCTTTTTTCTGTCAAGATAATTTCCTGTTCAAGAACCCTAGCTGCTCTCGTGATAAAGTTGTCCAGGGTCCCTGTAACACGACCTACAGTGCTGTCCTGCGTGAACTTCCTACCAGACCTTAAGGAAGACATTCTTAGAGAAGAAGAACACACAGAACCGGGGGCGGCCGGGGAAGAGGTGCACGGGAAAGAATCTAAAAACACTTAGTAGACAGTGAAGGTATTACAGCAACTGCTGCAACTGGCTAACAATCTACAAGTAATAGGAGGATAATTCACGCTAGCACAACAGTTCGTGTGACATAGGCAGTGACACCCCTATGAGTATAGACCCGTCCCGTCCACGGCTGTCCACGAACGGCCACAAACGGCCCGCTCTTTGCCCGGTCTTCGCCCCGTGCTACGTCCCGCGCGCGTACCGCTAGCGCGTTCAAGCGGGGTCTTGCAAAAGAACAGAAGGGCAAGAAGGGGCGGGGTCTGAAAGAGGAACCACGTGAGTCAAATCAGCTGGGCGCTGAGCACCGTGGTCCTCGCAGTCCCGCAGCAGCGCGATACAGCAGCCTTCCCCCTTCTAGCAGCAAAGCATCCTGGCAGGTCCTTAGGCAATGGGAGACACACACAGAATGAACACCAGCCGAGATTTTATGCAACCAAGCCCTACGAGCGGCTCCAGCAATGCGGGGGCCGCGAGGCGTTGCGTGGATGGTGGAGGCAGGAACGGGAAGAGGAACCAGGTGAGTCCAATCAGCTGTGAGCTGAGCACCGTGGTCCTCGCAGTCCCGCAGCAGCGCGATACAGCAGCCTTCCCCCTTCTAGCAGCAAAGCGTCCTGGCAGGTCCTTAGGCAATGGGAGACACACACAGAATGAACACCAGCCGAGATTTTATGCAACCAAGCCCTACGAGCGGCTCCCGCGAAGCGGGGGCCGCGAGGCGTTGCGTGGATGGTGGAGGCAGGAACGGGAAGAGGAACCAGGTGAGTCCAATCAGCTGGGCGCTGAGCACCGTGGTCCTCGCAGTCCCACAGCAGCGCGATACAGCAGCCTTCCCCCTTCTAGCAGCAAAGCGTCCTGGCAGGTCCTTAGGCAATGAGAGACTTTGTTTCTTGTCTTTATAGGCATCTTTATATTTTTTCAGTGTTGCTCAGCAATACCTGCAAAAAACTAAAAAAAAATACCTTTATGTAATTTTAATTCTTTACAATTTTTTTTTTCAACTTTTCAAATCCTATCACATGAGCTGATCCTTTCCTACGAGTCCAAGTCTTACAAAACAAGAGAAACCTGAATTAAATCTCTGACAACAATTCCTGTGTGCACACAGACTCATGGTGTGATTCTACGCAGAAAACGATATTTGATTGGCAATTTGAAAGCACATTTACTTCTGTTTAGCAGCAAGTGATACTTACTGAGACAGCCTGACACATTTCCCTTATATTTTAGAGAGTCAAAAAAGAGCACATGTCCTAATAGCTACTTGAGACCATCAGCACGTGTTACAGGGTGAGTGATTAGAGTAGAGCAAAGGAAATGAGCCTTGGTGACGTTGAATGTGTTTGCGTTACACACTGCTATCTGAAATACAACACAGAGCTGAGTATTATGCATGGGAGTGTAGGAGAAGCTGCTGCATGTGTGCAAACAGTGTGTTTCTGGAGACTGTGTATTGTCAGTTGCAAGAGAGACCTGCATGGAGACTTTTACAAGTGCATGAAGACTGCAGATATGTGTGTAAGAGTACATGTGTGGTAAGGGTTAATTGGAGTTTTGTACATGTAGGAACTACTTGACCCATTACAAGATTGGAAGGAAAATCTACCCTCTTGATTTCAAATGTGTTAGCATTTGCCTCTCATTTGTGAGATTCTGATTTCTGCTGAGTGCTAACCATCACATTTGAACAAAACAAGCTGGCCCTTTCCTGAAAGTGCAAGTTTTACAGAATAACAGCAACACAAATTAAATCTCTGACAACAATTCCTGTGTGCACACAGACTCATGCTGTGATTCTAGGCAGAAAACGCTATTTCCTTTGGCAATTTGAAAACACATTTAGTACTATGGATGGAGCAAGTGATAATTACTGAGACAGTCTGACACATTTCCCTTATATTTTAGCGAGGCAAAAAAGAGCACATGTCCTAATAGCTACTTGAGACCATCAGCACGTGTTACAGGGTGAGTGATTAGAGTAGAGCAAAGGAAATGAGCCTTGGTGACTTTGAATGTGTTTGCGTTACACACTGCTATCTGAAATACAACACAGAGCTGAGTATTATGCATGGGAGTGTAGGAGAAGCTGCTGCATGTGTGCAAACAGTGTGTTTCTGGAGACTGTGTATTGTCAGGTGCAAGAGAGACCTGCATGGAGACTTTTACAAGTGCATGAAGACTGCAGATATGTGTGTAAGAGTACATGTGTGGTAAGGGTTAATTGGAGTTTTGTACATGTAGGAACTACCTGACCCATTACAAGATTGGAAGGAAAATCTACCCTCTTGATTTCAAATGTGTTAGCATTTGCCTCTCATTTGTGAGATTCTGATTTCTGCTGAGTGCTAACCATCACATTTGAACAAAACAAGCTGGCCCTTTCCTGAAAGTGCAAGTTTTACAGAATAAAAGCAACACAAATTAAATCTCTGACAACAATTCCTGTGTGCACACAGACTCATGCTGTGATTCTAGGCACAAAGCGATATTTTCTTTGGCAATTTGAAAGCACATTTAGTACTCTGCTGGAGTAAGTGAAAATTACTGTGACAGCCTGACACTTTTGTCTTATATTTTAGACAAGCAGAAAAGAGCACATGTCCTAACACCTCCTTGACACCATGACCATGTATTACAAAAAACAAGCTGCCCCTTTCCTGCAAGTGCAAGGGTAATAGAGCAAGACCAACACGAATTAAATCTCTGATAACAATTCCTGTGTGCACACTGTGTCATGGTGTGATTCTAGGCAGAAAACAGTATTCCTCTGTGATACCAGTACACCTTAACTTACAGTGAAGACATACTCCATAATATCTTACTAGTTCAAGACTGTTAAATTTCTCCTAAATCACAAAATGTAAAACACAACTTTAAAACAAGAATGACAATTATATTATTTATATCAAAATACACCACATACTTCCCCTCTCAAACTCATAACTCACCTTTAAAATTAATTAGTTGAGAAAGAAATGTGGCACTCAAACAGCAGATTATCAGAGCCAGAATCTCAGAGCTGTACACCTCTCTCCTCTCTCCACAACCAGTAAATGGCAATTTTTCCCTCTCTTTTTTCCCACATATACATGTTAATGTAAAATCACAGTCCTTCCCACATTTTTTCAAATGGAATCACACATTTCTATTGGTTGCAACTTTCAACCCCTTTCCAAATCATCCATTCCCCCAACATGACTTCTGCCTGCTACCATAGCAACAGCTCATGGAACACAGGTGTGAGCAGAAAGGTCAGAAGTTCAGCACACAATGTTTAAAATCCAAAGAGCAAGAATGCTTGACTTTTCAAACCTAACAGCAAATCCATAGTAATGTTCAGTGGGAACACATTTTTCTCTACCAATCCAAATCATGCTTTTAAAAATGTAAACATACAGCCTAGTTTTAACTGTAAAATGTTTTGAATCAGCCAATGAGTTCTTTTTATTAAAAAAAGTATTTATGCCTCCATTTTTCAACTGTCTTTCTTTTCATATTGCCATTCTACTGTAAGACACCTCCTGAGTGCATCCTGTTCTCCTTGGAAGATGTTCACAGTGTGGAATGTAGGTCATAGCTATGTCTTCTGGAGTGAAAAGTATGCAGAAAAAAGAGGTATTTTCAAAGACCTTGCTTTGCCAAATGTAGACATTAAATGGATTGGTCAGAGAGGGTTAAAGTGGCACCAATTAATGCCTTTGGTGAAAACCTTTCTACATCTCCCACAGCCTAACCCTATTATTGTGCACTGTGGTGGTAATGAACTAGGCACTTTAACTGGGGTAGGTCTGGAAATGCTTATTAAGGACACCTTTCTGCAATTGATGTCATTTTTTCCACAAACTGCCTTTGAATATTCTAATATATGCCAAAGGCAAAAGTGGAACTGGTCCAACCAATTTTGTCCACAAATTGACAAAGCAAGAAAGCACGTCAATAAGTCTATTTCTGCTTTCCTCAGAGACTATGGTATGGGTTCTATATACCACAACAACTTGCATTACAACATGCAAGGCATTTATAGAGGAGACGGTGTAAATTTCAATGATGAAGGGAACAGAGTCTTCCTCTTGAACTTTAGACTCTGCATCAGTACTTACTTGTAGGTACAGAAAAACACTCAATAAACACAAGGGCTCTTTTAGAGCCACCTAATATCTAAACACTTAAACGTGATTTTTATTCTATTTTTTTTTAGTTTTTTCTTCGGGTGCGCGCTGGGTGCGCGCACCTCGCGATGTTTTTTTAAAATTTTTAAATCTTTTTTTTTGGCCCTTCGTGGTCCTACTGTGACCCCCTGACAATGGCTAGGGGGTCAAGAACTCCCTACTCTGCCCCCTATTCACGTTCTCCACCTTTCCTTTTCAGTGCGACAGACAAAATGGCGGCCGACACTTCCTGACTTCGACCGATTCGAATGTTTACTGACATCTAACAACCAATCAGAATTACGCTTGCGCACGTTAGGGTGCGCGCACAGGGCTTGCACAGTGCGCGCACCCTGCGCGCGTATAGATATTGATATGCTTTTAAATGCTATTTTCTCAGGAAATACTGAACAGATTTACACCAGACCTGCGAAAGGCACTTCCTTGACCTTATGGCTACCTCTCTGCAAAATTTCAAGTAATTCTGTTCAGCCGTTCGGGCTGTAGCTGTGTCTAAAGGTCCTATGGAAAAATGCATGGGGAAAACGTGTTTTGGGACCCCCTTTTTCTCAGCCCCCGCTTGACGAATCACCCCGAGACTTTCAGGGTAGGAGCTGAACGTAGCGCCCCATTAGTTTTGAAATATTTGCGAGGATTCGTCAACCGGCGCTAAAGTTATTCAAAATAGAATTTTGAGATTTCCTATGGAAACACGGTCCTAACTATAACTATCTACTGGCGACCGCCAGTAGATAATATATATATATTATTTTTTAAAATGTTTTTTTTAACCATTTTCATAACATTTCATCAATGAATCAACCCCATGTCTGCTATAGGTGCACAACAGCATTCATTGTGTAAGCATTATTCTATTGTCCTTTGTCAGCTGCACCTCCCTGAGTGTCACATCCCACGTGATGCATTGCACATAAAGCAAACAGTTACATCTGTATGTTTTCTTCTTGTCGCTGTTGCTCTTTCTAATCCTTCCTGAGTGTACACCATGAAAAGTTTATGGTGGTGTAGTTTTCCATTTTACGAATGAACATTGTATTGTTAATTATTTGAGAACTTGAGAACCACACTAAATGATATTGTTTGTTTGTACTACTACTTGAACTGCAACAGTGGCACATTCCACTGATGTTATTCTTGCTTGCTTGCTGTTAGGTTCACAAGAGAAGAGACATCACCCACAGTACTGCCAGACAGAAGGCCTGTGCACTACGTGACGCGTGACTGACTATGCAACATGGTCATCTCTTCAGCTTGTGGTGAAGCTAAGTGCCACTGCCAACTGACAGCTTCAAGATGGCCACAAAGAAAGGTGCTGCCAAGAAAGTGGCTAGTGGGGAGCAGAAGAAGCATATTTCCACCACTGGCGTGATGGCCGCAACACCCAACCTTTTTCAGGAAGAAGTTGAACCTCCTCTTTTAGAATCATTGGCTCCCAGAACTCCAGCAAGAAAAAAAGAAGAGTACTACAGCACCATATTCTCCAAGCACCCCTTATGATAATGATGAAGGAGACATGGAGTGGACCCCGACAGAGATCAAGAGACTATAGGAGAGGCTAGGGAAAAGAAATGTTCCAGAAAGACTTAGACTTATGGAGGGGGATAAAGAGGAGGATGAAGATGACAAGGTAGGCATGATGGAAGGTGACACAGAGGAATTTGACATTGCTATTCAAACCAGCTCTGAGGGACGTGGCACAGGTAACACTATAACCAGCTCCCAAATTTGCAAAGCCCCAGCTGAGACCTGCACCAACGACTGCCTCAGGAGAAGCAGAGAGGCAATTGAAGAAATGCCCACCTACCTCCAGTTCTTCTGCAGGCATTAGCAGTGGCCAGGTAAAAAAGTACTCCTCCCCAGTTTGGGACTTTTTTACAGTTAGGAAAGAGGGGGAGCACATTGCAGTATGCACCATTTGCCACACAAATATTCACCGAGGTAAGCCTGGTAGACATTATGGTACTGGAGGCCAGACGACCCATTTGAAAAAACACCACACAATCAAGCAGGAGGAGCACCTTAAATAAATTGCTGAACGTGGTAGTGGGGAGAGCCAGGGAACATCAGCTACAAGTCCAATCACAGGGGAAGGTGATGATGATGAGAAAGAAGAGGGTGCCATCTTCACAAAAAGCGCCCTGTCCCTGGCAGTGTGCCAGCAGATTCACCCATCTCAGCGACTTCACTATGCACAAGAAGACTCAGAGTGAAACAATGGAAACACTGCATCATACAGTGACTGTTCCACCACCACGACGCACATTGAGTCTACCACTAGTATCTACTCCTCAAAAGATGCTGGTGTCAGTGCCCCAAGAAAAGAAGAAAATACAGACTACTATTATGGGCGTGTTTAGGCAGGAGGGGCCCTACGAACAAAACCACCCACCCACACGTCTGTACAATAGGAAGCTGCTAAAAATGTTAGCGCTGGAACTCCTCTATTTTTTTTTTGTGGAAGGATTGGGATTCTCAGAATTTCTGGAAGCCATCTGCCCAAAATGGAAGGTACCAAGTAGGATATCTGTTCCAGCGCTGCATCACGATGCTGTTGACACCATTCACCTGATGACAAACATGTGGACCAGTTGTCAGGCGACTACTTATATGTGCTTCACTGCATACTAGATCTTTTTTGCCGGGGTAAAGCAAAAGATATCATCAGGTCTTGGCCCTTAAGAAAGTTTTAAGAGTGTTCAACGGCATATAGCAGTAGCCATGTTCGCAATAGAGAAATCACATATAGCTGTAAAAATCTTGGAGGAATTTAACAGCAAGATGCTTGAATGCCTGCGACCCAGAGGTCTTAGAATTGGATTTGTTGCCATGGACAATGGAAGAAACATAGTGACGGCCATGTCAGACGGAGGCTATTTCAGAGTCCTGTGTTTGGCCCATTGCATCAACCTGGTGGTGCAAGACTTCCTCAAAAACGAAGACATAGTCAGCAACATACTGACCACCTGCAAAATAATCTGCACCCATTTCAACCATTCTTTTAAAGCCCAGAAGCAGCTGTGGATTATTCAGTCTAGTAATAGAGCACCACTTAAAGCCCTGACACAAGAGGTGCCAGCACGTTGGAACTCCCCCTTTTCACAGCTGCAATGTCTGTTTGAGCAGCACAAACAAATCAATGACTAGGTCATTCAAAGAGGAGGGGATGCAGTTGAGAAAGCTATGACCATGGATGCGGACAAATGAGACCTTGTCAAATGCCTGACACAGATGCTACTCCCTTTTGAGGTTTTCAGATGGGAAGTTAGCAAGGAGGACAGTACAATAGGAAAGGCTATCCCATTGTTGTATCTCCTACAATACCAGGTAAAGAAGGCATCTGAAAGGTTCTCTCATGCAGGTGTGAATGAAAACACAGAAGCACATGCCTTGGTTGTAACCTTAGTACTGCGCTTGGCTTCTAATATAAGGCTGCAACAAGACATCATCGAGTCCAAAGAATACTTATGTGCCACACTACATGATTCACGGTACAAAATAATTCAGCCCACTTTCATCCCTTTTTCTGAAGGGGATGTTTTAAAATACAAGAGGTGGATTGTAGAGCAAGTCGGAGACTTGGAAGAAGAACGGCTGGAACTTCGAGTCCCACCCGGCAGTTCTGGGGTGCAGCCTTTAACTTCCAGAGAGGGCAGTCTTGTCTCACAGCAGCCAACAACATCATCAACCAGAACACCGTCAACAACAACAAAAGAAGGACCGGACCCAACCTCTCCATTGTATTGGTTTTGTTTCAATTGGCAGGGCTCAAGTCCGGTGCAAATACATGACAAAACAGGTTGAGCAAGTGGCATCAACAATGACCATACACTGGATGTTCCAAGAGTATCTGGATGATCCAAAAGAGGTCTAATGGCAACTGATGTGCTTGCCCAGATGAATGTTGTCCTTCTGTTGTAGTGTTTGGCTTTGCCAAACCTTTACCCAAATCCCATTACCCATCCATTCATCTAACCCCTAACCCTCTTCCCCTGAGCTGTGTGATTTATTGAGGTGTGGCATAAATTACACCATCAAAGGATCACACATTTGGTGGGGTGGATGTGGTGAAAGCAATATCAACTTACTGTAGAATCTTCTAAGCAGTGGCCCACACCAGCCAATTACCAATCTGTGTATTAAAAATAATGCATATTTTTTTAGATATAGAATGAAGAACATCAGTCGTCAGCATCATCATCACTAAGGCCTTGTGTTGCCTAACCGTAAACGCCTAACTTAAGCTTGTCGCCTGAAGACTTTGAGTCCATTTTTGATAACTTGAGGATTTCACAAATAATACTACTGGCTCCACATTAGCCAAACCTTACAAGTATTGCTATTTTATTTATTTTAGGACAATCAGGCATTCTCATTGTGTTATCACGTAATACTCAGGTGGTGTCAATTCTTTTTAAATCTTTGATAAATATATAACCCACTTAGTCTTTCTACTTCTATTTGGTTGCCTACAAATGACAATCAATCAATCATTCAGATCAATCCAACAGTTGTCATTCACCTGGGTGGAACTGGAAGTGGGACCTCGTTTGTGAAGTCTCTCCTGTTATTGCTGCATGTATATTCAGGTAAGGCATCTTGTATGGATGTAATTTGATTTAGTAAGAAATAAATTAACTGCTACTGTTTTTTATCTAGGTAGTTCAGAACTTCGATACAATATAGGTCAGCATGGCAGCATTCCTCATATTGGTCAAGGTACTTAGAGAAGTATAAGCCTAGACTTTACAACTAAGTGCCATGCTATCTCTTAAGTTACAGCACATAAACAGGCTGTGTAAAACCACTTGAAGGCAGCAGTGCAAAGTAAAAGTACAATAAACTACTTCAGGCATAAATTTAGATTAGCTAAAAATAGTTTACCCCTTTATTTATTTTCAAAGCAACCCACCCTTATCACCCAAAACAACATACCCACCCCTCTCCCAAACAAACTGACCAAATCCCCTAAACTCAAAATGTTCATGAAAGTCTCTTCAGTCCAAACTCCCTTCTCACCCCCTCCACCCAGCGCCAACAAACAACAAATCCCTCCCACCATAACAAAAAATTAAAAAACGGCTAAAAGAGGGCATTATGGATGTCGGTCTGGAGCTGGTCCATCGAGGTGAGCGGGCCCTCGATGGTGTCCAGCAATGGCCTGATGCCATTCTGGTGGGAGGTGGCAGCAGTTGGCTGGCAGCAGCACCAGTGATGGGATGACCGGGAAGATGGAGGCTAAGGGGGACCAGCTACACTGGGGCCTGGCTGCTGTGCGTTTATTTCCTTCTCCTCCTCTTCCAGGACCACCAACCGCTCGTATTCCTGCTGGATACGCTCCAGCCTATGTCGCTGCAAACTAGCTGCTCTCTCCCACCAGCTGGGAGGGGTGGTCAGCTAGACTGAGAAGAACAAAAAAGACAAATTGTAAATAATGCTCTGTGCAAACAATTGTTTTAAATAACTGTGTGGCACAGTTGCAGTACATTGCTGGTCCCCTAGGACTATTGGAATGTATTTGATGTGATTATGATTAGGAGAATCACAAGGCCAATTTCATGTTTTCGTTTACCCACACATGTTGTCAAACATAAAAAAGCACTGACTGTGTGGCAGAAAAGTAGCAGGCAGAGAATAACATCCCAGGATTAAAAAAACATTGATTGGATTCTTTTTTTTTTTTCTAAAGGCTTTTTAAGTAACTATAAACAGAGTGAGACGCTTTCAGTTGAAAAAGAAATTACTTCTCATTATGTACTATATGGAGTACAAGTTGCGTGTGGTGCTAAAATAATGAAGCCATGCTCATTTCTAGCCAGCACCTCTGCTAGTTTGCTACTAAGTGGGCGAAGGGGCAACCCACCTTGTGTGTTTGGTTTGCAATCCATTGAAAACATTATAAATGCTACATAAACTGAAGCAGATTGCTTCATACTGCACTTCTGTCATAGTTGGCAAAAAATGCCATTTTGATGAATGATAGGTAGGGTAGATCTGGCTCACTTAACATTTACAGCGAGTCAAGGAAGTAGAACAAAGAATAAAATAAAAGCCACTTAGAAGAACCATATCTTAGAATGATAGTGATAACCCTACATAAACCAAGTAAGCAGAGTAGTTGAGCAGCAGCACACTCCTTATGAGAACTGAAGGACAGCTGCCTTGCATATTCATCCAAACAATCCTTTCATTTTAATTCACTCATAGCTTTACTTTTTTCCATCCAGTCTTCCACCTCACAGTCATTTTTGATGACGACGAGTGACGCAGTGGCAATACCTAGTGAGCATATTATTTGCAAGAAATATATGACTTACCAGTGCCCATCCCTGCTGTGCTTCTTAACTTGCAACTGACCCATTTCTGTCTCTTCCTGCTGCGGCACTGGAGCCGGCATCACCAATGTGCTGAGTGGCTAGAATAAAACAGTAGACATAATTTAGTTCCCAGGTATGCAACCCTCAAATACAACAGCAATGCAGCACTACAGCTCAGTTAGTCAGACCCTCCAGGATATCGCGATTTCGCGATTTCGCGGTTTGCCGCGAAATCGGCACTTTTGCAAAAATGCCGCGATTTTTAATAAAGTGCCCGCGAAATCGGCACACTTTGGACAAAGAGGTTCTGCACTGCATTCAGACTGAGTTATTGGTGTCAGGCCCGCAACCCATTGGACTTGCAGGGCTTCAGCCCCCCCCCCCCCCCCCGTCGTGTGTGGCAGCCCGGGATGAGACACCTTCCCGGGCAAAAAAGCAGCCGCACCCGAGCACTTCACAGGTCTTTAAAAGACCATTTGCATGTTAATGGGGCCTTGCTGTTGTTTCACCCCTTCTACGAGCCCCTGCAGCTCCACTCTGCCTATTGCTCACCCCTTCTAAGAGGCCCTGCAGCTCCACTCTGCCTATTGCTTAAAGTTCAGCCCCCCCCCCCGAAATTTTTGCTCGGCACCCCCCGAAATTTGGCTCTAGTTGCGCCTTTGATTGGTGTGTTCCAGAAATGGTAAAGAGCCGTCCCGGGTTAACTCCTAATCCAGCCCTCTGGGCATAAATTCCTCCTCCAGTCTTTCAACCACATCTAAATTATTTGTTTCACCAAAGGAAAACACGTCTCCATTATCCTCTCACCTAATGAGCTATGCCACCTAAAATCTGATTTTCATCTTTTACCACCGACTTCTCTATTACAGCACCTAACTTGGAGCCCTCTTTACCCAAATAATATATGCACTTGTAACGCATTCCTCTGATACACACCCGTGTCAGCTTCTCTACTCGAATATCCAGGACTACCGGTGCACGGAGACATTCTACTCATATACATTTTGCCATCCTCAAACTTCACAGTTCTGCAGAGTAGTTCAGTCACCTACTTTGACTGCCCCTACTTAAGTAACATTCACATATTTCTGAAGTCCTAATATTGAATCTAATGAAGTTGCACACTCTTCCTTTTTTCATGATACTAATTGTATACATACTGAGTGTGTGCCATTTTGCTTTAAACATGCTTGGTAGACCAATTTACTTTCCACGACTGCCCCACCCAGCCCAACCCATTGCCACTGCTGGTGCGCCTGACACTTTCCCCAGCTCCCTGAGGTTAACTGCAGCAGGCCTGCGCTTCAAGACAGAGAGTGAGAGAGGGAGGGAGGAAGGTAGAAAAGAAAGGATCTGAGAGGAAGATAAGAGAGAACACATAAGAGAGAGAGAAAGAGTGTGGATGGATGAAATGGGAGACATTATTCAAGGACATGAAGGGAGACCATTAGTTTTAGGGCATTTTTGCCAAGGCTGCTTTTGGTTCTGCAGTCTGGCCCTGGGCGGCTCATGAACACACGCAATATCACATCACATGCAGTGGCATCCCAGGAAGAGGGTGCTGAGCCCCAATAATTTACTGAAACCCCAATAATCATGATACCCCCAATTTTACTCAGGTGGTCAGATTCCATGATTCCTTCCTTGATCTAGCAGTAAGAGACACCATCCTCTACAGACATCAATATTTAATGACTAGAGTACAAATCAGGTAACAACTAAGAACAAAAAATGAATGTGTGTCCTCATGTAACGTAACTGGTGCAATGTAAAGTGCTCTGATACCCGAGGTGATTCGGACGACAATGTAGAATTGATAATTTGAGTTTCTAAGCTTCTGAACATTTCTGATAAGCTATCATCATTTCGTTATTCGCATAGAGACATTGACTTTGAATTTGGACAAAGACACCATTTTAACTTAATCCGATCGCAGGATCGTGTCACCTGTAAGTGTGTAGGTTGCTTTCTTTTTGGGCACACGAGGCACGCGGCGGGCCCTGGGGGGTATAATTTTTTTTTTAATCACATATATGTAGCCTTGAAGCCAAACACAGTCTCTACATTGTAAATGAACCAAATATACATAGCTTCATGTTGTTAAATACTTCAAAAGACTAAGATATCTGTGTTTGTTGTAGGAAAAACTGCAAACTGAAATGCCGCAAAATTGCCGCTAAATTTCCATATTTGTGCCGCTAAATTTCCATATTTGTGCCGCTAAATTTGCTAATCCATGCCGCTATATCCTGGGGGGTCTGGTTAGTACATCAGTATCTTCCAAATATCACTCTGGGAATTTGATTGGTTGGTTCACAAAGTTAGACAAGCCATGCGTGAATAGTGGTCAATGAAAGACATATGTTATTGGTTGGCAAATGCAATGGGAGTGGGACCTCATACTTTTATTATAGCCTAGCTGCAGTGTCATGGGAAACTGCTAGTATACTGTTACTTTATAAAATTGAAATATGAAATTATAAATACACTGGGACTAAAACAGCAGACAGAGGTCTCTACACACTGTGCAGGACATACCCTTGATGGGATATGTACCAATGCCACCAACCTAAATATCGCCCCTTCAGTTACGATAACCTGATCAGACCATAACCTAATTCCCTTCAAGTTTGACTATAATAATGTCCAACTAGAAAAAAATCCCGGTCAATCGGGTTTTACACAGAAGTGGAATAGCATGCTCTCTAATCCCAATTTACAGAGCATGGCAGAAGCTGCAAAACCTATTCTTACAGGAAATCCTGTAATTCACAATGATCTTTTTAATGACTGGATGTTGTCACTGGCCAATACTTTAGCTCCGCTAAAGGAAAACACTATCAATAAAAAGTCAGCTCCCTGGTTTACCCCCCGTTTAAAAGCCTTACAGGGACAATGTAGACAATTGGAAAAGCAATGGCGGAAAAACTATAAAGTAGAAGACCTGGGGCTTTTCAAACTAGCACTCAGATCCTATCATCAGCAAATTAGAATAGAAAAAAAGACACACTAGTCTAATTTAATAAACAGGGCAGATAACCTGAAAACTATTTTTAATATCATGAAATCATTCACTAACCCAAAAAGTCTAGAACAAGAAATTCCTCCATCACAGGATCTATGTGATCAAATCGCTGAGTTCTTTAACAATAAAATCATAGACCTAAAGAGAGATTTTACGAATATATCCCCTTAGCCTAATAAAGTCCAAACCTTAGCAACAAAAAGGGAACTCACATGTTTTAAGGAGATTAACTTAGAACAATCCAGGCAAGTCATCCTCTCCTGTAAATCAGGTTCGCCTTTCGATCCTTGCCCCCCAAAAATCTTACATGCAGTGGTGGATACTGTAAATCCCATTATCAATCAGATTATCAATGCCACTTTTAGGCTACCAAAAATCCCTGATATTTGGAAAATTGCCGCTGATAAGTCACTTCAAAAAAAGAAACTCTCTGATCCCACCACTCTCTCCAACTTTAGACCCATTTCATTGCTGCATTGTCTGAGTAAAATTGCCGAGAAATTAGTTAACACCCAACTCAATGATTTCATGCAAGAAACAAACATCTTACACCCCAAGCAATCGGGTTTCAAACCTGGCCATTCAACAGAATCAGTGCTACTCCACACTACCAAGACCTTAAAGTTTACCCTGTATCAGGGTAAGGATGCGGTACTGGTTCTGTTGGACTTATCAGCAGCATTTGACACTGTCTTTCATGACAGCTTGAGAGACAGGCTTGCACACAGCGGAATCACGAACAAGGCATTGGCCTGGATCACATTTTTTTTTAGAAAACAGGCATCAGATTGTAACACTGGGAAGTTACAAATCGGGAGAAAAATGGTTGTCATCGGGGGTTCCCCAGGGCTCATCCATGAGCCCAACCCTTTTCAATATTTATATGACACCACTCCTCTCTTTGATGGCCACTTTTGATGTTGAATCCATTGCTTATGCAGATGACACTCAACTAATTCTCACTCTCGATAAAAACTCTACAGTGGCAGAAGAAAGGTTTCACCACTATCTAACAGCAGTGATGGATTGGATGAAACTGAATCATCTTAAGTGTAACAGCTCGAAAACAGAGATTATGCTGTTTGGAAAGTCCACCGCATTTAGGCCCAACCAATGGTGGCCTTCCAATTCGGCTCCACCTCCCAAAACAGTACACACAGTGAGAAATTTGGGAATACATTTTGATCCCACATTATCTTCCCACAAGCAAGCTCTCGCTAAGGAAGGAACTTGTTTCCGGACAATAAAAATTCTCAGAAAATTCTTCGACCTACTCCCGGTGCCAGCTAGGAAAACCGTTGCAGCAGCCCTAATTTTATCATGCTTGGACTACTGCAATAGTCTATACGCATAAACAATAAAGACGGTCCTGAAAAGATTGCAGGTGGTCCAGAATGCTGCAGTGAGGTTGGTACTCAAACTGCGCAGAGATTCCTCCTCAGCAATAGCACTTAAAACTCTTCACTGGCTGCCTGTCCATCAGAGGATCCTTTTTAAAATCCTAACCATCATTTACAAAGCCATAAGAACAACCGGACCAGAATACCTAAGATCCAGAATCAGGCCATACACCACCCAACACACTCTGTGGTCATCCTCAGAGAATTTTTTAACAGTCTCCAATTTCAAACTGAAATCCAGAGGTGGCAAGACAACGGCGGTCCTTGGGACCAAAGCCTGAAACTCCGTGCCCACTCAACTTAGACACACACAAACTGAACCTACTTTTAGGAAGCTTTTAAAAACCTGGATCTTTGCTATCACAGATAATACCGTGCTATCTCTTATCTAATTTCTGCTATTAAGTTTTCTTCCCCTCTGTGAATCTTTCAGATGTCCTTTCTCCGCTAAAGTGCCAAGATACTCCTTGGAGTGAACTTTGCACTATATAAAAACCACACATTCATTCATTCACTATAAATGAACGGGTCTGCAGCACACTACAGTGGGGGGGGGGTGTAGTCCATGATGATTGGGGCCACTGTCTTGTAAACTGAACTGTGTTCGAGCTAGGCATAAGGCAGGAAAAGGAAAGCCTTCTGAACAAACATACATTGCGATTTTTATTTAAAATACTTGCTTACTTGGGTCTGCTATCTGAATCTTCACAAATTACGATAGATAGCACCAACATTCCAATAGAGTCTAATACCCCAATATTCCATGGTTCTACCCTAAGAAGTCCTCAGCAATCATAAAATAATTTACTGGGACCAGCAGAGCCCTCGGCAGCGACACTGGTGGTCGGTGCCGGCTGAACAGCCTGTACCAGACCCTCCGAATCGTCCCTTTTCTTGCCCTTGGGTGCTGATGAAAGAAATTAAGAAGATATACCAAAATAGATTAGTGATTCTGTTAATAATCTCCACAAAATGTTTTATAAAAAGCAAACGCAGTCGCTAAAACAGATCACCTATAGTACTACTAGTTTCGAGTCAATCCTATACACTGTCATTAAATCCATATTCCAAATCTCCTTAACAAAAACTACATTTGGAACTAACGTATTGCAGTGAATGATCTTTGATTCTATCTATTCACATTTCTCGACACCCTTAATGAGCAAACTAAGTCTCCCTTTTTTGCAATGCATAGATGCATACTTCACAAAATCACTGTGAATTCAATTAAATAACCTGGAACTGTACGAGCTACATAAACAAAGTAACAGAGAGAACGGGCTACTCTGTGATTCACTGTAGTGGCAGGAGAACAGTCTGCAATGGCTTCTTAACTAATTATCCAAAGAGAGCGCCTGATGAATGCGATTAGGTAGTGGCACCTGCCTAGCAAAAACTAGAAACTAGATCGCACAATAACATACCAGCATACACTTTACTAAACATAATTTACCACTGAGAGTGAGGAACATGGTATTCGGAATTCATTTTTAGAATTGTATAACACAAACACAACAAATAATTAATGCTCACTGAGCCCTGGAATCTTGACACCTAGCAGGTCGAGCAAGTCCTGTTCACGGTCGAGAATGTCCGCCCAACGGTGCTTCATCTGCTGGGCTGTGCACTGAACATGGCTGGTGCATCGCACGCACTGGTGCACCATCCCACAGCATGGCTGATGCTCACGAAGGGTGTACCTGCTACCGGACCTGTCGCCTGCTGTCACTGTAGAGGGAAGGTGGTGGTGCACAAAAAAAAACTAGTAGACATCACTCCTCTGCCATGGCGCTGGGTGGAGAAATTATAACTAAGAAGGAAAAGGAAGGGAAAGTGAAGAAGAAAGAAAGAAGAAAGGAAAGAAGTGGAAATAAACCAAGTTAAAAAAGTCACAAAAACATAAAAAAATGTACACAAAAAATGTAAAATGCACAAAGACACACACTGTCATAAAAAATGCGAGCACACTTAAGGACCACGTAGTGCTGTTCCCGTGCGATTTTGGAGCACGCAGACACACTTCACGTTCCCAGCGCGAATGGGCACGCCAGCAAACTCCGCCCGAAAGCGGAATTCCATGTAGTAGGACTCCGCAAACTCCGCCTACCCCTAGTTTTCACCATATACTAGGGACTTAAAGGTAAGTTAAATATGCCAGTTTTGAGAATAACTCATTTCAACATGTTTAGAAGTCGGGGGCATGCACTCGGCTCTGGTTAGCAGAGTACCGGTACACAGTCAAAAAACTAGCATCACCAGTCCAGAAAAATGTGGGTGTTTAGGGAAAAGAGGCATTTTCCTACAAAACGTTACTTCCAAGACGACTCAAGTAGTACTACAGGCTAACCAGGCTGAAAGTAACACTCACACAGTCTTGAAGTAAGTCACACACCACACACAGGCCATCTGTTGGAATTGCAATGGAATTACACAGAAGCCAATGGAGGCACATCATAACACTACCTGGACAAAATAAATGTAATGTAACTGGTATAACAGTTGACAAACCCACAAGTAACACAAATATCACAAATAGACACAAGTGAAAAATAAAAAAACTGAAAAAAGTAAAATAAGCAAGTCAAATCGTTAACACTGTCACTAGAAGCTCATCCCTGTTGTCATGATCCCCTAATGTACGCATGTGAGGTGTCACATGTGCACATTAAGCAAAAAGGAGAAATTGGAGCCTTGACAAATAACAACTCAGCAAAATGTAAAAACAATAAACAGAAAAGAACCTTAAAAATCATGCCATGTCACTTACACATACTTGCCAAATTCAAATGTATTAGTCATAGCCCACACTTTCTGCCCAGGCTTAAATTTCAAAGGGGTAGACGTCTGGTCATAGCACTGCTTTGAAATCTTCTGGCTAGCCCCCAAGTTCTAAGAAGCTTTCTTCCAGAACTTGGCCATCTACTTTCTGAGGGCTAGCATGTAGCTAACTACATCCTGGAGGGGCGGGGTTTTTTGGAGCTTGCTCTGACCTCTCCTTAACCAGCCTGATACGTCCCCTAACAGGATGACCACACATTAGTTCAAAGGGACTGGATCCAATCCTCTTCTGTGGTACCTCCCTGTAGGCAAAGAACAAACATAGAAAGAGGATGCCCTTCAGACCTTTCAACAATCCCATTTGTTTGTGTGTGGTAGGGTGTGGAAAATTTGTAGGTAACTCCACACTCCTTACACTTTGAGTTTATGTTTACATCATGAAATTAGTGCCCTGTGTTAGACCTGTCATCCTTTGGATAGACATCCCCCAACTTTTTGACTGCTTACCTCCACTCTTTGCAATATGTTTTAGTTGGCCTTGGTACGCTGAGCACTTTACCACTTCTAATCAGTGCTAAAGTGCATATAGTTCTCAACTAAACATGGTGACATTGGTGTATACCTGATTGGCATATTTAGGTTACCTGTAAGTCCCTTGTAAAGTGGTATACCATATACTCAGGGCCTGTAATCTAAATGCTACTATTTTTTTTTAATTTATTGACCACTCGATTGAATTAAAATCTTTACAGTCTCATGAACATAATAGATATTTATCACCTCCCTCTACCTCACCTACACTCCTAGTTCCAAAGCAACTTGGCTCCTCAGTTTATTTATCTTCTAAAGCCCTTGTTGTTTAATTCACAGATAAAACAAACATCGATTGATATTGTGATACTTTTCATACATTAAAATTGTCTCACCATAAAAATAAGTTTCTTAAAAGGCCCTAATTTAACTTGTTACTAATTTTGATTGGCTATGCACTCACTCTGCCTGATTGAAAATCTTATTCTCAAGCCTTGAGGTGCAATGTGCTATCCCCTTAGACCTGTTGCAATTCCTTGACAGCCAACTGGAGCACACCAGTAAGATTTGGGGTTCAAGAGTTAATATTCATGTGCTTTTTTTGAGTTTCCCAATATAAATACTTCATTTACCTTTGCTATCGGTGCGTTCTACAGAAAACATGGAGCATAAAAATTGCATCATACTGTGGTAAATATTTCATTACCGGTACTATTTTTTATGCGGTAAAGTCTAGTAAGAATAACTCAGTAAATATAAGAGGCAGAATCCGTGGTATTAGAGGTTTTAAAAGGCTTTATTCCTATACAAAGGAATGCAATTCGAATTGCAGGCTTCTATTCCATCACCACGAAAGTTCAGGAAGGAAGGGCATACATTATTGACAGATAAGCAGTTTTATAGAAAATGCATTACAGTGAAACAGATGCAAGAGGCGTAACAGCTGATAATACAGATAAAATGTGCATACGTAACTAATAGAGGCGGACATATGGGCGTAATTTAATAAACGTCATTATACATGATGTCACAAGTGGGTGGATCCATAAAAGAATCCTGCAATGTCAGCAGAAATATTTGGCATAGATGCGTGCGCAGCCGCATGACGTGTGATTGACGTGCAACTAGAGGGTGAAGGGGACTTGACATTTAGCTCTACATGTGGAGACAGAAGTCTGGGGGTCATGTCAACCTAATCCCAAATCATATCTAATATCCTATGTTTAAAGAACTGTGTTATCCAAAAGGAAAGGTCTCTAGGATAGAATCTATTCTATACTGACTGTTAGTGCGTGTACAAGCGTCTAAATGTCTACATGAGATGCGAGGGGGTAGGAATATTTCATAGTAACGGGGGCTATGAATTACTTGCATGAGGACAGCGAGGCCTGGCCCTTTGCACGGTAGCTGGAGGAATGTTTACCTAAACTACTAGACAGGAATGCATCGGATGAGGAGCGGAGCAGATAATCTTGAAGGTGAAATACAGTTTTTGGCAGGCAACAGGCTGGATCAGGCACCGTTAGCCGCGCAGGGAGTAGGACAAAGTTCATGGATACAGATGCAGGCTCAGGCTGGAGCTTTCAGAGGCAGAAGGCAGGAAAAGGCTTGATGACAGAATTCAGGGCCTACTCGCCTGAATCTGTAAAATGTGGAAAGTGAACCACATAAAGTCGGTGGCCTTTCATACTTAGGAATGGAATATCTGACCCATTCATGGCGGATCTGAAAGAGGACATGTTGACGGTGGACGCACATGTATTTGCGTCTTCAAAACTGGAACTGGAGGGAACATACATGTACTTATAGCATGCACATGGAGCCGTTGGGGTCTACGATAGGGGACATAACTGAATAACTGATCACAAAATTCATATTTCCTCATTCCCTCCTTGTCCCCTACGGACCCTCAGGAGATATCGATCTTCATCAATCCATCGATCTGTTCATATAGCATCATTTGTTCTTCTTTCTTCTTCCGGGATCTTGAACGAAAACTCGGATGTGGGATTCACGATGTGGCACACAGACCACAAATCGCTGGCCCACATTGTAGACATAAGCAGCAACTGAATAGTATGAGAAAGCCAATACCTAGGAAGGATAGGATTCTCCATCCCCAGGCTGACAACACGCCCCAGAACCAACCGGACCAAGTCCAGGTGCCTGGACTCTGGTGTATCTGGCTTATAATCTTATGAAGGCGGGTTATGGCTTTATATACTGACGGCGAATTTTCTGGTATGAAAATGCAGCAACTTGATCCGATGACCCTACAAGCTCCGCCCCTATCGGCCAGGATGACGTCAAGGACAAGACGATTTTGAAGCACAACAATCCGCATAGCAGACTGCTCTTCTGTTAAATTGCCTAAGGCGGAAGTAGTCTCGTTCACTACTGCTTCAAGGGTTCTAGTTAATCTACGTATCAGCTTACTATTAGTGACTGTACCTATATAGGGAAAGAAACCTTTATTGAAATCTGTGTATTGCTCCCATGCTGTTTCAGTGTAATCGACAATTGGGAGATCTCTCTGCTGTCTATTGTGTACTAAATGGGTATTTCTGTGATAATCAGGAGGAGCTAGGAAAACAGGTGGCAGAAGGAATGCTATGTAACAGGTACCATCCCAGTCTAGAGGTAGACGTATATATGCGGTCTGGCCACATATGAAGTAGGAATGACGAGAAGCTCTAAATGTAGACTTGCCTTGATCACTGAATTTTATTACAGTGGTGCATTTACTATGGCCCATATGTATGGAACCATTCTTTCTTACACATAATTCCCCTTTTACTGGGAATACTGACATGGCGGGCAAGATTGGTGCAGCTTCAGATTCAACGTTCAGGATCATGAGGTTAAGTGTAAAATTACCTAATCCATATACTTCATTTTCTAGATCAGTTCCTGTTCTTTTGGGAAGTCCCTCCTTGTTAGGGTAGCAGACTTTAAGCAAAACTAGGTTCAGGTTTCCCCATACCCAGTTGTCTTGATAAACTGCGGAATTTGAATCTAGGGAATTAATCAAACTAAACCATGCTCCACAGGAGCCATTGTGTGTGAACGGATAGGGAAAGAGGGGCAAAACTCCCTTATAGTTCTGATAGGGAGGGAGTCGGCCACATATCCAACAATTTGTGGCATTGCTGGTCTGATGGGAATGATGTAACATACTAATGAATGTGTTGTTGCGCAGCGCAAATCTATAGGACAACTCATGCGGAGGTAATTCGCTAAAAGAATGTTCTGCAGTTACATTGTAAGCACGCTTAAGAATAGGGTAATACGTGTGCAATAGTATGCTGGAAATAATGATCAGAAGACTTAGAAAAAACAAAATTAATAATGTTACTATGCAGTGACTACGAAGTGATTTACAATACGCATGCTTTTTAAGCTGCATCTGTTGATTTCTTTCTCTATTCCGGTCTAGAGGATACATGTCAGAGACAAATTCAACCGATTCACCTTGGAGAGGACTTAAACAATCAAATTGTCTGACTTGCTAGACCTTAACTTCAGTTTATACAGTTCAGTGTTTGTTAATTCAGCCAAGGGGAGCTTTGAGTCTGTCTGTGAGGGAATGCAGGGCTGAGCGTTCACACTAGATGGTAGTCCATAAAATTTCTTGATATGACTCGAGTGCAACCACCCTTTACGTCCCTCAATCTTCACGGCTGTCCTTGTAGTTAGTAGAACCAATTTTGGCGATGTCCATCTAGGCTCCAGTTGGGTCTTCCGGTCAAAATTCCTGACCAGAACCAGGTCACCAGGAACCACGTCATGGGGCTTCACCTCAGTATTATCGGGAAAAGCTGCGGCTACCTGTGAACGACAAGATTGTAGTGCAGACATCAAGGAAGCCAGGTAATCTGTCAGCATATTACAGTCAACATCAGTGATTTTGCGAGGTATAGGCGTCCCCCACATATTTGGTGGTCTACCGAAGATCACCTCGTACGGGGATAGCCCTGTTCGAGAATGTGCTACCATTCTCATGTAAAAGAGCGCAACTGGTAAGGCTACTATCCAATCGACACCTTTTTCCCTACATATTTTGGACAATCTAATTTTCAGAGTTTGATTATGGCGTTCCACGAGACCTGCTGCCTCGGGATGTCGGACACAGTGGAATTTCCATTGGTAGCCTAACAAAAGGGAAACGTGTTTCATTAGTTCGGATGAGAACGGCTGGCCGTTATCTGAGTAGACAACACGTGGTAAACCGTATCGTGGGAAGAATTCTCGAACTAACTGTTTGGCAGTAGTCGGGGCAGTGTAATCTGAAACCGGGTAGGCTTCTGTCCAACGGGAAAGAGCACAGACAACTACGAGAACATATTTGAATCCTCGACATCGTTCCATCTGGATATAATCCATCTGGAGGACTTCAAAAGCATGATCGGGAGATTGAAATCCACCCTGCTCTACGGGGATGCTTTTACCTGGATTAAACTGATAACATATCATACAGGTACGAACTTTTTGTTTAGCTGCTGCTCGCAAGTGTTTGTTGAACCAAATGTGTTGAATGCTGTCTAGCATAGCTTTTTCTCCTAGGTGCGCTGGACTATGTATAGTGTTAATGATGACTTGAACCATGGAGTCGGGAAGAAACCATATAGATTTTTCCTTCGTCATCCATCCTTGATCTGTTTGGATCCCTCCTAATTCAGTCCATTTCTTTATTTCTTCTGGTGTAGCATGTGTCTGTATGTCAATTACATCAAGGGCGGGATCCTTAACTGTCATGCAATGTGTTGGTGTCGGAACTATTGTCTTTGTCGTGTCAGTTGTGTGAGTCTGATTCTGAGCAGTCTGTTTAGCTGTTCTGTCAGCTAGGTCATTACCCTGAGAAATGATATCGGTAACTTTTGTATGGGCTTTGCATTTCATAATCGATATTGCAGTAGGCAGATGAATCGCGTCTAATAGGGCTTGAATGAGGGGTCCGTGTTGGATGTGGGCACCGTGAGAAGTTAAATAACCTCTCTCTCGCCACAGTACGCCGAAGTCATGGACGACTCCGAATGCATAACGTGAATCTGTGTATATGTTGACTTTCTTATTTTTGGCTTGAATACAGGCTTGTGTCAGAGCGATGAGCTCTGCTGCTTGAGCTGACAAAGTGTTAATACAATTTGTTTCAATGACTTCAGTGTCTGTTGTGACTGCGTAAGCGGCCACTAACTCTCCTGTACTTGTTCTCATACATGACCCATCTACATACAATGTCAAGTCTGGATCTGATAAAGGGATATCTGTCAAGTCTTGTCTGGGTTTCGTCGTGATAGTAATGACTTCGACACAATCATGTGCCAATGGATCTGTTCCGCCCACTGGTAACAGTGTGGCAGGATTTAACGTATTACAACGTCTGATTTTTATGTGTGGCTGAAACAATGTCAATTCGTAACCGGTGAGTCTCGCTATAGTCAAGTGTTGTGTTTGTGTGCGGTTCAAGAGAACCTCTACTGCGTGTGGTACTTGTACTGTCAATTGATGTCCTAACACTATGGCATCGCTTTGTCTGATAGCTAAAGCTGTTGCTGCCACCGATTTCAGGCACGCAGGAAGAGCCTGAGCTACTGGATCTAATGTACTAGAGAAATAAGCACATGGTTTGTGTGATCCTGCTTGTTCCTGAGTGAGTACTGACAAGGCAGTACCTTCGCGTTCTGTAACAAAGAGTGTAAACTGTTTACTGTAACATGGTGTTGCTAGGACAGGTGCTTGGCATAAAGCTTTCTTTAAGCTTTCAAAGGCATGTGTATGTTCTTGAGTCCAAGGGAGGACAGTCGATGTGGCTGCCTCCTGTGTTGTCAACTGGATGAGTGGTTTTGCTAGAAATGCATATTGGGGGATCCACTGCCTACAGTATGAAGTGAGGCCTATAAAAGCCCGCACCTCCTTTTGTGTCTTGGGTGGTGACATGTTAGCGATTAACTGAATGCGGTCGGGTGTAAGCTGCCTTCCCTCCTTGGACAGCGAGTGCCCAAGGTAAACAACTCGCTGGACACAGAATTGCAGCTTAGAAGGGGACACCTTGTGCCCCTTGTCGGCCAGAAATTTTAAAACCGTCAGTGACGCTTTTTCACATTCAGGTTCGCTTCGGGCGGTGATCAGCAGATCATCGACATATTAAAGCATGGCAGTGTTAACTGGCATGTGGATACTGTCAAGTTCTCGTTTCAGTGCTTGGCTATAGATGCTGGGGCTTTCTGTAAATCCTTGAGGTGCGCGTGTGAATTTAAAACTTCGTCCATTTAAACTGAATCCGAACAGATATTGACTTTCCGGATCTATTGGGACGCTAAAGAAAGCATTCTTGAGATCAATTACAGTGAAGAACGTTGCTTCTGAGTCAATAGCTGTTAGTAATGAAGAGATATCTGGGACCACAGGGTATTGTGGTACAATACATTTATTTAATTCGCGCAGATCAATAACTAATCGATATACTGGTGGTGCTTTTAGATCCGTTCTTTTAAGAATCGGAATTATCGGGGAATTACATACATTGGAGTCGGTTTCGACAACCACTCCTTGTGCAATGAGCTCGTCAATGATTTGCAGTAAAGCCACAACAGCATCTGGTGGTAACTTGTATTGTCGCATTCGTGGTAGTACTACTCCTGTTTTCAGTGTGACTCGATATGGTGTAATGTTCATGCAACCAACATCAGTGGGGCCTTGTGCCCATAAATGTGTAGGTAAATTCTGTAACCGGTGATCCATGTCTCTTGACACGTAGTGACCTTTAAAGTCACGCAAAAATAATCGTACTCCTTCCGGAGAACAACATATTATAGCTCCTAGAGCTTTCAATGTTTTTATACCTAACAAGTTTTCTGGACATGATTTAGTAAGCAATAAATCTGTAGTACGTGTCAATGGACCGACCGTAAGTGGAAGAGGTTGTGTTACGTCATTGATTATAGGTTTTCCTGAGAATCCAAGGGAAATATTCTGTGAGCCTGAGAGGGGTGCCCCTGGAACTTCACTGCGTCTTATAGTTGTTCTGCTTGCCCCTGTATCAAGTAAAAACTTTCTGTCTTCCCCTAATAGTTCACTATGTACATAAGGTCCCTCTTGGTCTACAGGAACCTCAATAAGGGGTAAGCCAACTTCCCTCTCTAGGCTATTTCATGTGTATCGCTGATAATCGGGATAATCTGCTTGTGCATACTGATACATCTGTTGTGTTGTTGCTTGTGTGGCAGCAATAGGCTGCGCTTGTGGTGGTGCTACGGTCTGTTGTGGAGCTGCCTGTTGCGGAGCTAATTGTTGCGGAGCTAACCTAGGTTGTGTATGTTGAGGGATTTGTTGTTGATTCTGATCCTGTCTAGGTGGACGTGGTCTCTCCTGGGTTCTACCTGTGGCAATATTATGTTTCAGGACTGGACAATCGTGTATATAATGACCTTGTTGTTTACAATAGTTGCATGTCCCTTTCGTAGGACCTGCGGAATCACCCTTTAGATGACCATCAGCTGGGACTGACTGAGCAACAAGCATTTTCATTTTCGTATCTTTCATACGTCTTTGTTCGTGTTCTTGTTCTTCTCTAATTCTATTGTGGTGATATTGTAACATCTGTAACATCTGTGATGGGGTATTACCTTGCCAGGTACTTTCGAATTTCAATACTCTATTCTTGATTTGCAGCAGAGAATTTTCAACTAATTTTGTCACAAACAGATGTGGATATGATTCACTACTGGCTTTTATGCCACTATTTATACCAAAACATTTTTCAAATCGGGAATAGAAATCACTAGTGTCTTCATCTGGCTTTTGTTTACAGGCTGATATTGCACCCCAGTCTTCCTTTTTCGTAGTTAATAAACGTGGCAGTACCTGCACTAGTAGCCCTGCTAGTGCTGTAGTCTTTTCCCCAAGCCCTGCTCCTGCAGCTCGGGCCCTTTCTTCGTTTTCTAATGCTGTCCAATCTATCTTTTGGTCTCCCACCTCCCATTCCTTTTCTTTTAGTTTCTCATAAACACCGGCGGGTAATAGGACTTTTAATATTTTCATAATGTCGGGGTAGGTATACTCTCCCATGAGTAACATGTCTTTTATCTCACGGTGGAAACCTGCTGGGTCCTTGTCATGGCTGGGTACTACTTTCTTCATTTCTAATAATTCCAGTTTAGTTATAGGCGTGTACACAAACACGCGTGTAAAGTTATTACCGTCACCTCTGATTGGGTGTACTTCGCGTAACGGATTCTGTCTATCTATGTGATACATTTTTCTTCCCATAATGGGAATTGGAACGTGTTCTGGGCATACGAAAGTTAAATATTGGTTTCGAAATTCTAGAATTTCTTTAATCAAATCAGTACCTGACCCTCTCCATATATTCGTGAGTAGTTCTGTCAATATGTCAGGTAAGGGTCCTGGATCGGAGTGTTGGCTTTTATATAATATAAGGAGGTGTTGAATCATGTATATACTAGCTAACCGCTGTTCGTATGGGTCAAGATTCAGAAACGTGTGTGCAAGTACATCATCATTGTATTCGCTGGGACTGTCAGCCCATAGTACTGCTGACCTGGCTAATTCTTGTTCGTCCATGGAATCGAGCATGTGGTACCCCCTTCGATCTCGGAGTAATTTATCAGCGGCTTGGAATAGGTGTTCAGGGGATCTTGTATTTAACATAGGGGTTTGAAAATGTCGATTATATTCTGGACGTATCGGACGTATCGGGTCATTAAAGCCTCTAGTATTATTATGGGGTCTTCCTCTACCTACATAAGCTATCGTTTCTAATTGTTCTGATTCTTGCTCCTCCTCTTCTTCTGATTCTACTCTGTCTGTTTCTCGTCTTTCTTTATGTATTCGTTCTACTTCCTTGCGGATCTTTCGACACATGGCGATTATACACGCCTGTCTATCATGTTTCTCTTCTGATATGTTCTGACCCCATTTGGCAAGTCTTTGCATGGTATCGTGATCTGCCCCAGGCCTGTCTTGATTCCTAATTACGCAATTTATGAAAAAACGTAGTAGTTGTCTTTGGACATCCACTTTCTGGTATTCCATAGCTTCGTTAATACTTTCTGGACCTCGCCCTGTTTGGACAAAGCGATATATTTCGTCTAGGTGTTCAACCATTCCTGGTATCTTCATTAAATATAATGTAGCTCGTCGTATACGTAGTGATGATATGAGCAATTTGTCCTGTCTACCTGGCATTGGATCGTATCTACAATCCACAAGCTGTTCTTTAAACATGTCGGATGTCGCTAATTGGGGTGTACGTTGGAGTGCTAAATCTCTAAGGGTCTGTTTATTTCGCGGCGGTGTAGCAAACATGTCTGTCGTACCTCCTGTAGCACCATCTGAGGTGCTAGGCACGAAAGGATTCGTTGGACGTAGGATAGAGATTGTAGATGCGGGAAAAACTGTAGAAACGGACGGACCTGTGGGAACTTGTGTAGGAGTTTGTAGTTGCGGGGATACAGACGGATGCTCTTGGTGTTGAACACCATCGGCAAGCGGTGTGGGTGGCATGGCATTAGCATATTCGGGAGCTACGTCATCTAAATAGGAGGAAAGGAAAACGTCCTTTGCTGTTTTGGGATGTGTTTTGGGATGTGCTTTTATCGGGAGCAATGGAGGAGTTAAGTCTTTTGGTATTTCCGGGGTAGCCTTAGGTAACCCTTCGGCCAGAAGAGGATACATACCATTCATAAGAGTGTTTCTTTGTCTATCTACCTGTTCTGAGTTTACTCGGGTACCTTCCTCAAGTAATAGATTTTCTCGAGTTTTATTTGAATTCTCTCTACCTTTCTCTTCCTGTCTGAGTGCTTTTTCTGTACGTCTATATGATTCTTTACGCCATAATTCAATGGCATCCTTCTGTGACTGTCTGGCTTTCTTTTTCCATAATTCTTCTTCTACTCTCATGATGCAATCTGCATCCCAGGTCCGTCTCTGATTTTCTGGCAAATCCCTGGTGTAGTCCACCCATAAATCAAGAAATAATACGGCATCTAGGCCATGCTTATGATACATGAAGTACCCTGGAGTGTCCCTAGGTGGAATGGGAACAGCTTCTTCGAGTACCCCTTTTCTGGTTTTGATCTGTCTTAATTTCGAAAAGAGCGGCATTTTTAGACCTTATTACTAGAACACACTGTATACAATAAACACAATAATGAACAGTCATTCACACCACAATATATAGAACGTATTAAAACATTTAACACTTAACAGTTTTACGAACGATGATAACTAATAGAAAACTAGTTAATGACATAATACTGACACTAGATAATACTTATTTATATGCAAGACATACTATATATACTGCTAAACAGTACAGATACACTGCTGAAACAGTGCAGACCGGATTTGTGTACCCAAACCCGTCTTGACCGGCACAGACTATGTGCACGTAAAATGCCTCCCCGGTAATGGTACTCACCGGGTAGCTCGGAACGGAAGGCCTCGGAACGGAACTGAAACTGGACCGGACTGGACTCGACTCGACTGGACTCGGAACTTCGGAACCTGGTGGGCCTCTGTATACCTCGGATCTTGCTCTCTCAGCTAGGCTCTGGTCGGGATACTTCGCACTTCTCACCGCCTCGTCTGGGTGTTGATCGCAGCCTCAGTCGCCCCCGCTTGGCCGGAGGGAGATACAGGAAATCCTGCAGGTACGCGTTTTTGTCCGTTCAGCTGTGGCAGGAGACCGGGCCTGCAACGCACCGCCGGCGCGTGAGATGAGAAAGTGTCCCTGTTCGGGCGCCAATTTATGTGGTAAATATTTCATTACCGGTACTATTTTTTATGCGGTAAAGTCTAGTAAGAATAACTCAGTAAATATAAGAGGCAGAATCCGTGGTATTAGAGGTTTTAAAAGGCTTTATTCCTATACAAAGGAATGCAATTCGAATTGCAGGCTTCTATTCCATCACCACGAAAGTTCAGGAAGGAAGGGCATACATTATTGACAGATAAGCAGTTTTATAGAAAATGCATTACAGTGAAACAGATGCAAGAGGCGTAACAGCTGATAATACAGATAAAATGTGCATACGTAACTAATAGAGGCGGACATATGGGCGTAATTTAATAAACGTCATTATACATGATGTCACAAGTGGGTGGATCCATAAAAGAATCCTGCAATGTCAGCAGAAATATTTGGCATAGATGCGTGCGCAGCCGCATGACGTGTGATTGACGTGCAACTAGAGGGTGAAGGGGACTTGACATTTAGCTCTACATGTGGAGACAGAAGTCTGGGGGTCATGTCAACCTAATCCCAAATCATATCTAATATCCTATGTTTAAAGAACTGTGTTATCCAAAAGGAAAGGTCTCTAGGATAGAATCTATTCTATACTGACTGTTAGTGCGTGTACAAGCGTCTAAATGTCTACATGAGATGCGAGGGGGTAGGAATATTCCATAGTAACGGGGGCTATGAATTACTTGCATGAGGACAGCGAGGCCTGGCCCTTTGCACGGTAGCTGGAGGAATGTTTACCTAAACTACTAGACAGGAATGCATCGGATGAGGAGCGGAGCAGATAATCTTGAAGGTGAAATACAGTTTTTGGCAGGCAACAGGCTGGATCAGGCACCGTTAGCCGCGCAGGGAGTAGGACAAAGTTCATGGATACAGATGCAGGCTCAGACTGGAGCTTTCAGAGGCAGAAGGCAGGAAAAGGCTTGATGACAGAATTCAGGGCCTACTCGCCTGAATCTGTAAAATGTGGAAAGTGAACCACATAAAGTCGGTGGCCTTTCATACTTAGGAATGGAATATCTGACCCATTCATGGCGGATCTGAAAGAGGACATGTTGACGGTGGACGCACATGTATTTGCGTCTTCAAAACTGGAACTGGAGGGAACATACATGTACTTATAGCATGCACATGGAGCCGTTGGGGTCTACGATAGGGGACATAACTGATCACAAAATTCATATTTCCTCAATACAGGTAGACAAGTTATAAAGTGCGGTAGCCCCAATCTTTTAAATAACCGCCAGCTGTTCCTTTCCTATATAGTTGGGAATCCCAGACTTATTGTCCTTAGATTAGAGTTCAGTGGTGCTTGTTACTAAATGCTACTAGTTGGCCTGCAGCACTGATTGCGCCACCCACACAAGTAGCCTTTCAATCCTGTCTCAGGCTTGCCATCGCATGGCCTGGGTGTGCAGTTTATGCCACTTCAACTTGGATTTAAAACCATGTGCCAAGCCTTAAACTCCCCTTTCATTATACATAACTCACCCTAAGATAAGCCCTAGGTAGCCCCTAGAGCAGGGTGCTGTGTAAGTAAATGGTAGGACATGTACTTTTAGTTTTACAGGTCCTGTTAGTGCAAACAGCTAATTAGTTTTTCACTACTGTGAGGCCTACTCATCTCATAGGCTAGCATTGGCAATTCCTTAAAACACTTTTAAGCTAGAGTTCCTGATTAGAAACAAGTAGCTAAATCATGTTTCATATATTTGGGATGCTGATGATAAATCCTCTTAAGTGGCAAGTTGGATTTGACATTACTTTTTCAGAAATGCCACTTTTAGAAAGTGGACATTTCTCTGCTCTTAGCTTAGCTATGTGTGCCTGCAGCCTGTCTCCAATATGCGTCTGGGCTGGTTGAAAGCTTCACTTTGTGCATACAGCCACAAACACGGGAAGGGTGGGTGTGAGAGAGGACTCATCTGCATTCTGATAGCCTTCCTGGACAGGAAGGGGAAGAGGGAGCTAATGTTTACATCTGAATAGGTTGTGTCCCATCCCCACACAAGGACTGATTACCCCCCAGAGATAGCCTGGCAGACAGGGCTGGGATAATAAGGGACCTGTGCACTTGAAGGAGCTGCTTTGAAGTCACCCACACTTCACAGGCACATTTGGGTATAAGTACTGGGGGTCGAACCCTAGCAAATCAGTACACTAATGAACCCATGAAGAACTCTGGCAGGAGTAAGGACTGCTGTGCTACAAGGATTCTCAAACAACGGAAATCCTAGGGTCTGTATAGTTACCGGAAGTACCAGTAAGCCAAAGTACAAAAAACAAGGTACAAAAAACAACAACACCACCTCCAAGTTAACCTAAACCGGTGCGGTAGTGGTCAACCTATTTAGTAAAAATTGGCAAACAGAGTGCGTATAAGGGCAGATCCCTTTAAGGACGTACTCCCTCACTCACCAATGGTGACATGCTTCATCATAGGGACTCTCCTCCCAAAGGAAACTCCTAGTTCCTTTGGGGGCTACAACCCCCTCGCTGAGAGGGAGGAGCTCAGGGATGTTTTATTTATGGTTTAGGAGGATCGACTAAATCCACATATGATGAGCCAAGAAGTATGAGTGAGGATGCAGCGCAGAAAATAATGAAAGTTGGTGAATGTGTGAAAAAAAGGTGAGGATTAAGACTGGCTAGGAGGCATCAAAACTATACTTTAATCAAGAGATGCCTGCTGTCAGGATTAAAAAAGCAGTAAATGCACCTGCGGTATGGATTTAAACCGCTATGGTGTAGGTTTAGGTGGTCAACATGTTTCAGCCCTAGAAGACCCAAATTGAATCAGGCTTTCGTCAGGACCTTAACAAACAAGCTACTGCAAAAAGTGAAGGTTACCTGATATATGCCATTTCCTTTTTCATTACAGGTATCAGCAGTTGTTGGCAGAGGCCAATGACAGTGCTTTGGCCACATATCCTTTGCAGTTTCTTTTTCACTTCACTTTTTGCAGTAGCTTGTTTGTTAAGGTCCTGACGAAAGCCTGATTCAATTTGGGTCTTCTAGGGCTGAAACACCTTTTTTTCACACATTCACCAACTTTCATTATTTTCTGCGCTGCATCCTCACTCTTACTTCTTGGCTCATCATATGTGGATTTAGTCGATCCTCCTAAACCATAAATAAAACATCCCTGAGCTCCTCCCTCTCAGCGAGGGGGTTGTTGCCCCCAAAGGAACTAGGAGTTTCCTTTGGGAGGAGAGTCCCTATGATGAAGCATGTCACCATTGGTGAGTGAGGGATTACGTCCTTAAAGGGATCTGCCCTTATACGCACTCTGTTTGCCAATTTTTACTAAATCGGTTGACCACTACCGCACCGGTTTAGGTTAACTTGGAGGTGGTGTTGTTGTTTTTGTACCTTGTTTTTTGTACTTTGGCTTACTGGTACTTCCGGTAACTATACAGACCCTAGGATTTCCGTTGTTTGAGAATACTAGTTGTTTGGGGATACAATCCTTAGTGGTCTTTAAACTCTTTCCCTCGGACTCTCCCTTTGAACTGTGTTGTTTGTGCTACAAGGATTGCCACTCTTCTTGACTGACAGTTCCAAGGAACTATTTCCCTGCTATGCTGAGCTGCCCCTGCTGCCTGCTGATCTCTGCCCTGCTGAGGACAAACACTGTACCCATCTCAGTTGGACCCAGAGTGACTCCAAGGGCTTTCCGACTTACCTCCTGTTTTCTGAAGTCTGAGGGTCATAAAAGACTTCTTGCAACTCTGCTGGTGCTGCTGGAGTCTGCCATCTGTGAGTCCTATCCCTCCCTGAGGTGCCCCCTCAGGTCCTGGGCCTCGAAAGTGAGTTATTCAGCTATTTTGCTATAAAACTGATGCATCGTCACCACTGCGCTGATCAGAACTGATGCAGTGCCCTTCGATGGTGATGCGGTGGTGATCATTAGAAATCCCTGCATAGCTTGATGACGACGCAGTGCCAATTCGAGATTCTGACTGCGAGGTTTGACTTTGTGGCATCGACCTTGCAGTGTGAATCGGAACCAACATATCGGACTCTTGATGACAACAACACTTTGTTCCATCCAAGGTAATTTGTTATCGGCACCTGTCTGAATCCTGTAGCCGGCCTGCCCTCCATTGTGGTCAACCTGAACTTTGTATTTACCCCAGTTTAGTGCAACCTCGAGTAACCTTTGAGCGCTGTTAACTTCTAAGCGCTATTTTTGTTTTATTCTTTAAAAAATCATATCTTGACTTCTACTTATTGCATTTTTTTCGTTGTGGTTTTGTTTTACTCAAATAAATATTCTCTTTTTTTCTGAACCTGTTGTGGAGTTTTCTTTTATGGTTTATTCATTGTGTTACTGTATGTGTGTATTGCAAAAATACTGTACACATTGCTTCCTAAGTTTAGCCTGCCTGTTCTGTGCCAAGCTACTATAGGGTGACCACAGGTTAATTTAAAGTGTGCATCTAGCATCCCTTGACTTGGATTGTTGTCCCTATTTGGACAGGGTTCAAAACTCTGCCAACTAGAGACCCAATTTCGAACACACTGTCAGATGCCACTTCATTGGGGAAACCCACGCTGGTGAAAATCCCAATCAAGGCCCTAGCCATTGCAGGTGCAGCTGCATACCTGCAGAAGTATGGCTTCAGGGTATCTAATTACATGGGCCTAAAAGACTAGGATAAACCTGTTGCCTAAGGTTGTCTTGGGGTCCAAGGGTCCTACAATGTCATTGCCCACCCTTTCAAAAGGGGCGCCAATGACAGGTAAGGGATCAGGCATGCGTTCAGCTTTTCCCATGACTTCCCACTGGCCTGGTAGGTTAAGCAAGTTCTACCGAATGACCTGAGGAAATCCATCTGGTGACTGTAAAATTGGGACTCAAGGTCTTTTCCTACTCCAGATGTCCTGATAGGGGTATTTTGTGAGCTGGCCACAGTAGGAAGGCCCTGTAGCATTGGGGTACTACCAACACAACTGAAACCCCCTGCACAGGTGCCATAGTCTCACTATACAGGGGTCATTCTCCCAATATATGAGGTAATCTCCAGGGGTATTGCAATCTGCCTGGGCTTCAGATTGCTGCCTCGTGACCTCTAGGGTTGGGCACTCCCTCTGTCCCTTACAGAACTCCTCCCTGGTGGGTCCTCTATCTGCTTCCCATCAAGCAAGCTGAGGTAAGTCACCAAGGGAGGCAATGTCCACCCCAGTAGGCTCCAGGCAGCCTCTTCTGGTGCCCCATCCACTTCCACTATTGGACATTCAGGGGTTGGTTTCCCACCCATTTTGCCCTTCCCTCTCTTGGCAGCTGTCTAGGATATTTTTCCAGGCTCCAGACTTTCTTGACTGCCCTCCTGGGCAGCCATGGACCTGTCAGTCACACAGATCCACTCAGGCAACCCCAACATTTCCAGGTGTTATCCTAACTCCACCTTCTTCCAGGCAGTGTGCTCAAATCATTCCCTAACAGACAGTCCACAGGTATAGTAGGGCTCACAGCAACTTTCAGAAAACCTGAGATTCTCCCCCACACAAAGGGAACTAGAGCCAAAGGGCAGTGGCTCTCCTGGTTGTATGCTACTACAACATGTTGGAATGTATTGGGGACTAATCGCTCTGAGGACATCGGATAACACCTTACAGGATGCATACTGGCTCCTGTGTCCCACAGAGCCTTCACCTTTTGTCTATTGATGGCGATCCACTGCCTTTATGTAGAAATATTGGCAAGAATGTGGGCTTTGGACACCATCTTCTTACCACCTGGGGACACTAGGGTAACCTCACTGACTCCTCCCCCTCTCACTGGGGCCACTACACTAGCCAACCCCTGGGGTTTCCCTCCACTGGGAGGCTGTGGCTTCTAGGGGCTCTTGGGATCACCCTTGATGTGCCCATACTCATAACATTCATACCACTTTGGGACAGATTCGCTGTGATTCTTATCAGAGAAGCCTTTCTTCAGGTTGCCAGATTGGAACTGAGACCCGTCACCTTGCAAACTAATTTTGGGACCCTCCTATTTCTAGTGGGAACCCTGACCATCCTTTTGGGTGTCCCCCAAACACATTCTTGGATACTCTGGGGCTGACCCAGAGTTCCGCATCCTCAGCAATCTTTCTGTGGTCCGCCTGCTGTCTACCAGGTGTTGGGGCAGATCTGTAAAACATGAATTGAGTGTCAGGAACCGTAGTCTGGTAAACACTGACTACGCGATCCCTCCCGAAACTACACTTCCCAGTTTCCACAGTGGGAGCACGCTCCGCGTGACGCTGACGCTATTCGTAACCGGATATAGGAACGTCAATCACTCTGGACGCGGCCGATTATTTCCTGAAGTCCTGCGGCTGTGGTGATCATCCGAGACCGGATCTATCCAAGGCGGTAAGGGTGTGTCCCCGCACCTTGCTTCTCTTCTTGTTTCATAGCACTGTGTCCTCACGCGCTGGAATGCGGCTTTTACGGCTTTGTCAGGGCTTTTTGTTTCTCTGTTGGGGAAAACAGCATGCCGGCTGTTTGCAGAGAAGCCTTGTGAGCAGCATTGCGCAGAGTTCTTCTGAACCGGGCTGGGTCATTGCAGAACCTGCTTCCTTGCATTTAATCAGCCATTTCCTAAGCGGTGTGACGCTTGTGAGGTAACAGCGCCGCACTCCTTTTTGGTCTCTTCCCTGTTGGCGAGACCAGAGACGTCTGTGATCTCATGCAGGGAGTGAACCTGTTTCTGTTGACCATTAGGTCCTGCTTCATGTGATGAACTTCATTTTGACTCTCTGCATTAGAGGATCTCCAAACCTTGTTTTCCTCAGTTTTTACTCACCTTTGCTCATGTATCACGGCCATAAGATTACTGAACTCCTCCAGGGGAACGTCTTGTGACATTTAAGTGCAGATGGTTTCATGCACATCAGATTTGGTTTTGTTCATGTGTGGTCTGTTCTTATATACCATTTTCCTAGGAGAGAGAGAGAGATACAGGGCGTTTGGAGGTTCCTATGTTGCTTTGGGGGTATTCCACGCCTGATCAGGGAGCACAAAACAAAACGAGTTACTGTTATAACCGAGAGAACTGTGTGGGACATGTGTATATATATATATATATATATATATATATATATATATATATATATATATATATATCGCAACAGGCCTCTCACACAGAGAAGGGGTGAGCCGCACACATTAGGTGAGATGAAAGGGTTTTATTTCAATTGCAAAGCGCTGGCCTTGTTGTTCTCATTTCTGATGCATTTCGGTCGCCATTGACCTTTTTCAAAGAAAGCCAGAAGCATCAAAGAGGCTGAAGGCAAACTGTCCCGATTGCTCGTTTGTATTTTTAAATGTTTGCCCCCTGGTGGACGCCACGGTAGGCTAGATGGGTAAAGCATGCTGGTCTTTGTAGTTTACCTTCAGTCCCACAGTTCTTTCCCTTCAGTGGGTGATGCTTTTAAAATTTCGTGCTTGTTCGTGTAAGCGTAATCGGCGAAATTAAAAAAAAAAAAAAAATTGACTTTTTGGCCTTGGGGGATCTTTGGGGACACCTTCATCAAGGCTAGGTGGTTAGGAGCTGTCTAAACAGCCCCTTTACATGTTTTTTGCCTTTGTTTTACCACCCCCCCTCAGAGTGCGAGGGAGAAAATGGCGGCCGCCGCTTCCTGGTTTCGACCGATTCGAATGTTTACTAAGATCTAACAGCCAATCAGATTCGCGCTCGCGCACGGCACCGTACGCGTACGGTAAGCTTACCGTAAGCGCACGGTAAGCGCACCGTAAGCTGCCACAGATATATATATTGATTTAAATGCTATTTTCTCAGGAACTACTAAACAGATTTACACCAGACCTACAAAAGGCACTTCCTTGACCTGAGGACTACCTCTCTGCCAAATTTCAAGTAACTCTGTTCAGCCGTTCGGGCTGTAGCTGTGTCTAAAGGTCCTATGGAAAAATGCATGGGAAAAACGCGTTTTGGGACCCCCCTTTTTTCTCAGCCCCCGCTTGACGAATCCCCCTGAGACTTTCAGGGTAGGAGCGGAGCGTAGCACCCCACCTATTTTGAAAATTTTGCGAGGATTCGTCGACCGGCGCCAAAGTTATTCCAAATAGAATGTTGCGGTTTTCCTATGGAAACAGGGTCCTAACTATAACTACCTACTGGCGACCGCCAGTAGGTAATATATATATATATATAATATATATATATATATATATATATATATATATATATATATATACTGATGAATGTTTTGTCCTCTGTGCAGCGTTTCATGTTGGAAATCAGAAATCACCCTCTCCTATCTTCTGGTAGAACTCTCCCTTAAATTCCTTTACAGGTAGAGTGTTATTACAAGTTCCTCACGATAACCGCCTAGAGCGTTCTCCTGTTCCATTGTATTATTGCATCACGTACTGAGCGTTTACTCTGTTTCCTTTCGTGTTTCATCCATAGGTCTCCCTCCCTGCTGTTCCTACCCTTTCCTTCCCTCACTTAACTATCCTACTAGTCCGCGTAGATTTGTATTCCGGACTTGGGGCAGTTGAGAGGTGGACCCCTTTTGAGCATCAGCACAGCCCCGAGGATTCTGGAAGGCGGAACCTGACAGAATAATCGGCCCATGAATTGCTCGTCCTCTTGACTGTGCTGGTGTCAAATATGGCCACCTTGGAGGACGTCATGGCCGCTTTGGCGGTGGTTCAAACGGAACTCGCGGCCTCTCGTCGAGAGACCGCTGTTCTACAGGCTAGAGTGGAATCCATGCAGAGAAACCCTTTTGACATAGGGGGGTATTTTCATCCCGCACCCCCTTCAGTTGTGGTAGAGATGCCTACGCAGATCCCGTTGGCCCCTCCGGAACGGTTTTATGGGGATATAAATATGGTCCAAGTATTTATGACACAAGCACTACTACACTTCACATGTAAACCTAAGTTGTTCGCAACCAACCAGGCAAGGGTGGCTTTTGTGATTTCTAACATGGCAGGCGAGGCAGCACAGTGGTCCGTCCCCATTGTCAGGCGTGACGACCCGTTACTCTACGACTGGGATGCATTCAGGGAAGCCTTTGAGAAGACATTCGATCGTCAGGCGGAAACCTTCTCAGCAGATAAGGACTTACTGGAACTGAGGCAAGGGAAGTCGGATCTGATCAGTTATCTGAATAACTTTCGTCGGCTTGTGGCAGAAAAGGACTGGCCCAAGTCCAAACAGGCCGCCATTTATTATCAGGGGCTCAGAGACGAGCTAAAAGATGTTATCGCCCAAATTGACCCCCAACCTCAAACGTGCGCAGCACTCATCGAATTAACCCTATGGTTGGATCACCGACTGAAGGAACGAAGTGGGGACCTCAAACAAAGGGACCGGTTCCAACCACAAGGAGATCGTGCTTGTTCCTCCGACAATGGAAGCTCCAAGCCCGAACCCATGGACATTGGGGCCATCGTTAACGCTCAGTGAAAGAGACCACCGCCGGAAACAGGGCCTGTGATTATATTGTGGGAAAAAGGGGCATTATCTCCGGGAGTGCCCCGTCAAACCCAAGTATGGACGACCAAGACCCGGACAAGTGGCTACCATAGGGGCGGTGAATGAGGTGGAAAACTCCAGAGCTTGAGGGTATCAGAAGGGGTACCAACAAGCGGATGTATGATCCCTTCAATAAACCACCACGTCTCTACAAACTCCGTGCACTTCTTTATTCCATTCACCATTGAAATCAATCAGGAGAAGAAGCGAGTCCAGGTGATGTTAGATTCCGGAGCGACGGGATGTTTTATGGACAAAGAGGAAGCACTGAGGCTGGGGGTACAGTTCCTCCACAAAACCACCCCTGAACGAGTGTACGCAGTAGATGGCAAGGAGCTGGAATCCGGACCCATCCACTATATCACCCCCGAGTATATCATGGCGTATGACGGATACCACCAGGAGAAACTGGCGTTCAACATTATTCGGGCTCCACTATACGGAGTCATTCTGGGCCTCCCTTGGCTGCAAAAGCAGAAACCCACCATAGAGTGGACTAACAGAACGTTACACATGCAGTCCACTTATTGCCGAAACCAGTGTATCCAGCCACTCATGAGTCCGTCCCAGGCTTTGACCCTCCGACACCACATCGCCACAGCGGCCGAAAAAGATGTGGTCCTACCAGAGAGTTATGTAGAATATACAGACATATTCAGCAACGCCAAGTCGGAGGAACTCCCACCTCACCGGGTCTATGATTGCCGGATAGACCTGGTTCCAGGAGCGGCGGTTCCTTGCAGCAAGATTTACGCGCTCACAGCACCAGAAACCCAACACCTTCGACAATACCTGGATAAATACCTTGCTTTGGGTTTCATTCATGCTTCCCGCTCTCCGGCCGCGTCCCCCCTTTTCTTTATACCGAAAGCCAATGGTGAATTGAGGTGTTGTATTGACTTCAGAGCTCTGAACCTCATCACCATTAAAAACCGATATCCCTTACCCTTGATTCCAGTACTCCTAGAGCAAGTCACGTCAGCCAACATATACACCAAGCTGGATCTCCGGGGGGCATACCATCTGGTCCGGATGCGGGAAGGCGATGAATGAAAGATGGCCTTTAAGACACAGTTCGGATTGTTCGAGTATCTGGTTATGCTGTTTGGGCTGTGCAATGCCCCGGCGGCTTTCCAGTTCCTTCTCAATGATGTTTTGAGAGAGTTTTTGGACCACTTCGTCGTAGTATACATCGACGATATTCTGATCTTTTCTTCCACCGAAGAAGAACATGTCACCCATGTATGTCAAGTGATTCAGGCATTGCGAAACCATAAACTATTCTGTAAAATAAGCAAATGCGAATTCCACGTTACTACAGTAGAATTCCTGGGTGTCATGCTTACTCCTACGGGGCAAGAGATGGCAGAGAGGAAAATCAAGGCCATAACCGGATGGCCTCGCACTCAGAACATTAAGGACATACAGAGGTTCTTGGGATTCGCCAACTTCTACAGGCGGTTCATACAACAGTTCTCTGACATGGTGGCTCCACTGTCCAAATTAACGAGAAAAAAGTTTCCCTTCCTTTGGTCAGCAGAAACCCAGACTGCTTTTGAAAGCCTCAAAAGAGCCTTTACCTCCGCTCCGGTCCTCACTCATGCCAAACCAGAATTACCCTTCATCGTGGAAGCTGACGCTTCTGATATCGCGGTTGGGGCAGTGCTGTCTCAAAGACATGAAACAACAGGTTATTTACACCCAATCACTTACATGTCCAGGAAGCTTAACCCCGCCGAACAGAATTACACCATAGCCGAGAAAGAGCTGCTTGCCATAAGGGACGCTTTCCTGGAATGGAGACACTGGCTGTTGTTAGCAGCTCATCAAGTGACGGTGTATTCTGACCACCGCAACCTGCCGTTTATGCAAGCCGCAAGACATCTTACTCCGTGTCAGCTCCGGTGGATGCAGTTCTTCGCTGAATTCCACTTTATGGTGACGTTTCGACCTGGTAAAGATAACAAAAAAGCGGACGCTCTTACTCTGCAAGAAAGCCCGGTGCATCCGTCAATGGAGACAGAACGAGCGATTCTGAACTCCAATCAAGTCCTTGGTGTCACCTAAACAGAAGGGTTTCTGCAGAAAGTAAGACGAGGGATTCAATCCTTTGCGTGGAGGAGCTGGATGAAGCACCACCCTGAATGGCAGTGGCGACAGGACTTACCGTTAAAGAACCAACATCTACTGTCCCTACCAAAGAGCTAAGAAAAAAGTTCTTCAGTGGTGTCATGAGCTTCCCTGTGCAGGAGATGGAGGGAAAAAGAAAACGGTAGAGAGGGTACTACGCCAGTTCTGGTGGCCCACGGTTCAACCTGACTCTAGCATCATGGGTAAAAAGCTGTCCCACATGCACTCAAATGAAGTCCGACCACAACAAAACCCAAGGCCTTCTCCACCCCTTACCCACACCAGAGACTCCATGGGAGAGATTTTCTGTGGACTTCATCGTGGGACTGCCCAAGGATCAGGGTTGTACAGCTATAATAGTAGTGGTCGACTACCTAACAAAGATGGGTCATTTCATCGCCTGCAAACAGGTACCCTCCGCAAGCCTCTTGGCATGTTTGTTATTGACTAACATTGTAAGGCTACACGGACTTCCCAAGGTGATTGTTTCGGACAGAGGCGCCCAATTCACCGCCCTCTTTTGGAAAACCTGGTGCTCCGAACTAAAGATCACCTCCTCTTAGTCCACCAGTTTTCACCCTCAGACCGACGGCCAGACCGAGCGTCTGAATCAAACTCTAAAACAGTACCTCAGGTGTTATGTCAGCAGTCATACAGAAGCCTGGGTGGAATGGTTATGGGTGGCAGAAATAGCGTACAACAGTGCCACACATGCATCCACGCTACATTCACCCTTCTATAGCACATATGGTTTTCATCCACGCTTCACCCCGCTAACACTCCCCATACAAAACACCAAGGTACCAGAGGTGCAGAAACGGTTGCAGCAGCTCCGCTCAACCCTGCTTAAGACACGAAACAATCTGCTCCGTGCCAAGGTCCGGTATAAATCCCAGGCAGACAAACATAGGAGACCAGGTCCCACATACTCAAAAAGGGGAGCGGGTCTGGCTGTCTACCAGAAACATCAGGTTTAAGAAGTACAGCGCCTTCAGTCCAAAATACATAGGCCCATATCGAGTCATCAAACATGTTAATCCTGTGGCAGTAAAGCTTCAGCTGCCGTCTAGTCTTCGTATCCATCCCGTTTTCAATGTCTCCCTCCTAAAACCCTCTCATTGCCCGGTAAAGAAACAACACATACCCATTTGGGTTCAACAGGACCCAGAATACGAAGTAAAGGGTATATTGGACTCCAAAGTGGTTCGTCACAAACTATGGTATCTGGTGTCGTGGAAGGGTTATGGTCCCGATGAGGACTCGTGGGAACCAGCAGGGGCAGTGCATGCTGCTAGTTTGGTTGCAGCGTTCCACAGAAAGCACCCAGATAAACCTGCTGTTAGTCAGTGTGTAGCGTGAGGGGGATGTACTGTCAGGATCCGTAGTCCAGTAAACACTGACTACACGATCCCGAGGAGAATCAGGAAGTCCCTCCCAAAACTACACTTCCCAGCATCCATAGTGGGAGCACGCTCTGTGTGAAGCTGGCGCTATTCGTAACCGGATATAGGAACGTCAATCACTCTGGACGCGGCCGATTATTTCCTGAAGTCCTGCGGCTGTGGTGATCATCCGAGACCGGATCTATCCAAGGCGGTAAGGGTGTGTCCCCGCACCTTGCTTCTCTTCTTGCTTCATAGCACTGTGTCCTCACGCGCTGGAAAGCGGCTTTTACGGCTTTGTCAGGGCTTTTTGTTTCTCTGTTGGGGAAACAGCATGCCGGCTGTTTTCATGCAGAGAAGCCTTGTGAGCAGCATTGCGCAGAGTTCTTCCAGACGGGCTGGGTCATTGCAGAACCTGCTTCCTTGCATTTAATCAGCCATTTCCTAAGCGGTGTGACGCTTGTGAGGTAACAGCGCTGCACTCCCTGTTGGCGAGACCAGAGACGTCTGTGATCTCATGCAGGGAGTGAACCTGTTTCTGTTGACCATTAGGTCCTGCTTCATTTTGACGCTCTGCATTAGAGGATCTCCGAACCTTGTTTTCCTCAGTTTTTACTCACCTTTGCTCATGTATCACGGCCATAAGATTACTGGACTCCTCCAGGGGAACGTCTTGTGACATTTTAGTGCAGATGGTTTCATGCACATCAGATTTGGTTTTGTTCATGTGTGGTCTGGTCTTATATACCATTTTCCTAGGAGAGAGAGAGAGATACAGGGCGTTTGGAGGTTCCTATATTGCTTTGGGGGCTATTCCACGCATGATCAGGGTAGGTGGAGCACAAAACAAAACGTGTTACGGTTATAACCGAGAGAACTGTATGGGACATGTGTATATATATATATATATATATATAAATAGAAATAGTCCTTTCCGCTCTCCTTCCCACTCGGCGGAAATACAGGCACGGACCTCTCGCCTCCAAATCGAAAATTAAACAGTCCCACAAGCCAGGGCGGGTGAAGCAAATAGTTTAATACCCAATTTAAAATGCAAAAATTAACGGACCAGTGTCCTCCATGACGCGTTTCGCTCCACGCAGGGAGCTTGATCACATGATGCGTCTCCGTGAAATGAGCTCATAAATAGAGCGACACTGAACATCACCAGGAAGAAAATAGAAGACAGACTGCCAAATAGATCCTGACACACAATCTGTTCCCTATAGGCATGATCGGCAATGCAATCAATGTAATGTGCAAAATACGCAAACTGTAACAACAGGGCTCAATAAACAATAATATGATAAAATAGACAGTAATTGACAAAGATTGTATAAATATATAAATACATGAGATGTATAAAACATATATACACACAACACAAAAAGGAGGTGCCATACAAGGTGGTTTTAAAATAAGTGCATAGTGCATATAATCCACCTAAAAAGGCAACCTTAATGGGCCCTTTGTATAAAAAACGAACTGTCACATTTATGTACATGGACAAGTGTCCAATGACTGAAGGCCCAAGAAATTTGTTAGAAAACTCAATGTGTACAGCACAAGACATAAGTCAAAATTAGCAGCATATATGAATAAAACTAGTCAAAAGAGAAGCAAAATTTCATAAATATACTAAAAAAGCCATATAAAAAATTCATCTCATTAAACAAATCAAGAGCCCAGGGAAAATAGAGAATCTCAAAGAATCAGGCAGTCTGAAAATTAAAAACTATTCATAAAATGCCTAAAAGACATAAAAAAGTTTAAAAAACCATTACAGCAATAGAGTTAAGATAGACAAAGCAAGTAGCGACAGTAACTCTCAAAACCACTCATAAAAAATTGTGAAGATCCTCATTAATATTCAAGCCATTAGGAGCTCTTGTATCTAAGGCTAGAATAAAATGCGATTCACGCTGTCTAAGTAATTTATCACGGTTGCCACCTCGTCCGGGGTTGGCAACTGCTCCTATGACAGTGTATTCCAGATCTTTTAATTTATTGTCATGGATGGACTTAAAATGTCTTGCCACGGGATAATTGTGGTCTGAGTTTACTATCGCCCTAATATGTTGCAGGATTCGTTTATGCACAGGAAGTTTTGTGCTTCCTATATATTCAAGGTTGCAGGTGCATTTGAGTTTGTAAATTGCATAATCAGTGCGGCACGTCAAATGTCCCTGAATGGCTATCTCTTTACAATTAAAGGCTGTTCTATAGTGTGTACTGTTGGTGGCAAATGTACACGCCCGACAGGAATTACACTTAAAAAAACCACTTTTGTTAAGCCAAGTGCCTCTGATATTAGCTGGAGGCATGGTTCTCAGTAAAGCATCTCTCATAGAGGGCGCCTTCCTAAAAGTAATAGAAGGTAAACTCGGGAGGATAGGACCCAAAATATTGTCTGTTAAGACAATAGGCCATTCAGAATAAATAATTTTACGAATGGCTTTTTCTTGAGAGCTGAACGTGGTAATAATAAGACGAATAGACTGAAGATCTGATTCAGTGATCTTATTAATGCTAGGTTGTAAAAGAGTAACCCTGGGCACCGAATTAGCTTTATTAAGGGCACGTGTGAGGAGAGGTTCTTTATAGCCCCTGTCCAGGAACCTATAAAAAGCTGCCATCTGACATTCAATGGAGACAGTATCATGACTACAGATACGTCGTATGCGGATAAATTCGCCATACGGTATACTGTTAATAAGATGACGTGGATGTGCACTTTCAGCATGTAAAATCGAATTTCCTGCAGTTGTCTTCCTATGTAATTTGGTACAGAGTATGTTGTTGTCTACATAAACCAGAACATCAAGAAACTCGACAGAAGAAACATCAATGGAAGCAGTAAACCTAAGATTCAGATCATTCACATTAATATCATCAACAAAACTACTGGCATCTTCTTTTGAACCATTCCAAATTAAGAATATATCATCGATATACCTCCAATAATGAACCACATGGCTCCACCAGTGCTGGTGGGTGGTCCTGAGGACATGCTCCTCCCACCAACCCACATGTAGACATGAGTAGCTGGGGGAGAAACATGCCCCCATCGCCACACCACGCACTTGATGGTATATCACATTCTCAAATAGAAAAAAATTGGTAGATAAACAGAGTTCAATCATCTCCAAAATCATTTTGTTGTGGTCCTTCATATTGATATCCCTGTTGTCTAGAAAATATTTAGTAGCAATCATGCCATGACAATGCTTGATACTTGTATAGAGGGATTCAATATCCATAACTATCAGTAGGTAGTTGGAACACCATGTAAAATCTTTAATCTTATTCAAGAAATCAGTCGTGTCCCTGATATAGGATGGCAGTGAAGTCATATGTGGCTGTAGGAAAAAATCAACATACTTCGACAGATTCTCATTCATGCTATTTTGGGCAGAAATAATGGGACGCCCAGGTACTGGAGTTACTTTTTTGTGAACCTTCGGTAAAAAATATAAAATAGGAGTAACCGGATGTTCAATATTGAGAAAATTCATTTCATCTTTAGTTAACAATCCGTCTCTTTTCCAAAGGTAGATTTTTTTACGTGTTTTTTCCTCCGCAGATCTCATTTCAAATTTCGTTGTTTGTCTATAGCAAGAAACATCAGATAGGTGACGGGCAGCTTCTGTCAGATAATCTTTCCGAGACCACAGTACTGTATTGCCCCCTTTGTCTGATTTTCTGATAATAAGATTAGGATTATTCTGTAGTTTGGACATTAAGGTGTGATATTGTTTGTTGCGATAATCCCTCTGTCGTGAAGCAAATGGAACTGTTCTATTTAAAGTCTTTAGTTCTGTAATAACACGATCACTAAAAACATCCACTGCATCTTTTGGCATCAGTGGAAGAAAGGTAGAGGTGGGACGAAAAGGGCTGGGGGACGTCGTTTTAGAACATATGAATTGACTGGCCGAAGAAGGATCCCCATCTTCAGTCACTTGTGCCAAATCAAACATTAGTTGTAAATTCGAAATGTCTTTAACTTGTAAGGGGCCTCCAATGTCGGTGGCATTCGTAGTATTGGCTGGATTCTTAGCAGCTGATGTGTTAAGTTGAAAATATTTAATTAGTTTGATTTTCCTTATAAACTTGAACACGTCAATCCTAGAGAGATTGTAGGAAAAACGGTTTTTGGGACAAAAGGAAAGGCCTAGTGATAGTAATTGTATTTCGGTTGTCGTCAATATGGTATCAGTTAAATTGATAACTGTGTTTTCTTTTGTATTTAATGCTTTTTCCAGGCCCTTCTCGCATTGCCTCTTGATGTATTTTTGGCGGTGCCTGAGCCTCCTCTCCCTCCTGCGTTGGTTAACTGATCTCCTTGCATGAATTGAGGTTTGCGGGGGAGCAAGGCATACCTCCGGTCCTCGCTCACAAAATTTAGTTCCTCAACTAAGGAAAAGCTTGAAGCAGCAGTTGTTAAAGGTAGGGCAGAGTTTGATCGGCTATCATCAGAATCATCATTGGAGGTGAGGGACAGTATGTCTGAATCCCCTTCACTAGCTTGGACATCAGTATTCACAACCGTTTGTTTGCCACGTGTAATATCCCCAGTTAGTGCTTGTCTTTTATAATTATCGTACTTGCGTGCAAAGGTAAAGATTCTACCAGTAGCGTAATCATTCTGGTCTCTCGCAAATTTGAAAATCTTTCTCTCTTTAATTACATCCTCATATTTCTTTAGACGTATATCGATGTCATGTTTGCATTTATTGATACTTTCACTTTGACCAGATGCATCGAGTAGTCCATTTATGCGTTCTATTTCAATCAGAAGGGCATTGCGGTCGATTTCAGCGTACTTAATAAGGATATTGATCATATTCATCGAAGCCTGTAAATTGTTTTCTGCCCATTCTTGTAACATATGAGGATTCGGATTTTCAAAAGTAGGTGCAATAAGAACACGCAGTCCCCTAGGAACACGATTGGCATCTCTATACTTTTCAAGTGATTTTTTCTCCCACCATTTCGAAAGTTCATTTTTCAGTAATTTCTCTAAAGTCTTAAGCAGTGTTTTGACATCATCATTGGCTGAATCATTCTTAGAGTTTCTCTGTTCCTCTATTGCTGTAGGTACATTCAGGAATAGGGCATCCGCCGCTGATTCCCTGTCACGGATGGCATCACTGGAAAACATGATTAAATTGCAATGGGTGTTGCTTCAAGTGTATTGAAGATAATGGAGGAAATTCTGTAACCCGTTATTTACCCAATCAGAGAACCACACCAGAACCGAGGAACTCCTTATCCGAAATGAAGACTGCAGCTCTGCCGGTCCTCCGACCATGCGAACTCGGCAACTTCACGTCGTCGGGAGAAACAACGTGTTCAGTGGTAATCGTATCCAGGGGTCAAACGGGGGGCACAGCAACGGCGATTCTCTTCAGAGAAAAAACAGGAAATGCGCCGAAACGCAGATGGCTGTGTACACGCTGTGCCTCACAATCACAGAAGGGTCCGAGAAACCGGAAACAGCCTGCTCCGGTAGATTTGAAAATAGAAATAGTCCTTTCCGCTCTCCTTCCCACTCGGCGGAAATACAGGCACGGACCTCTCGCCTCCAAATCGAAAATTAAACAGTCCCACAAGCCAGGGCGGGTGAAGCAAATAGTTTAATACCCAATTTAAAATGCAAAAATTAACGGACCAGTGTCCTCCATGACGCGTTTCGCTCCACGCAGGGAGCTTGATCACATGATGCGTCTCCGTGAAATGAGCTCATAAATAGAGCGACACTGAACATCACCAGGAAGAAAATAGAAGACAGACTGCCAAATAGATCCTGACACACAATCTGTTCCCTATAGGCATGATCGGCAATGCAATCAATGTAATGTGCAAAATACGCAAACTGTAACAACAGGGCTCAATAAACAATAATATGATAAAATAGACAGTAATTGACAAAGATTGTATAAATATATAAATACATGAGATATATAAAACATATATACACACAACACAAAAAGGAGGTGCCATACAAGGTGGTTTTAAAATAAGTATATATATATATATATATATATATATATATATATATATATATATATATATATATATTCACTGAAAAAACCATAGGTTTCACACACGTTATAGTTAGGAATTAGCATTTAAAAAACCTTAGAAATTCAGTGAAAAAACCATAGGTTTCACACATGTTATAGTTAGCTGGACATTTTACTCGTAAAAAACCAATGAAATTGCCCCGTTATAGTTAGTTCAGCTAACTATAACTCGCGCGCCCGCAATGCACTGCTGATGACGTCACATATTACATCACTCATGACATGGTCAGTGACATCACTCATGACATCACTGATGACATCTCAAATGACATCACTGATGACCTCACTGATGACATCATCCTTGTGATAGAGTGGCAGACCTCCTCTCACCTTAATATAAGCTTTGATACACACATTCAAAAATAGAGACTAAAAATTTCAAAACAATGGACATACCAATACCAGTTACAACAACCTCTTCAGTAATTCTAAGATCCACATACACATCCACTCATTCACCAACAGTCCTATACAGTCACTCATACATGTACTCACTCATCATATGTACTCATACATCTATACATCCTGTTACACAATGCCACTCATCCATAGAGTTACTCACACACATAGTCACTCATGCTAATAAAGAATAAAACATACATTTACTTGCATATACAGTAATACACACACCACCATACTTACTTCTACGGAAACTTACACATACTTAGTCTTTTAAACAATCACTTATAGAAACACATACTTATTCATACAGGAACTCTTTCAATCTCTCCCTCTCACATATACTCACATATATACACCAATAGTCACATATACTAGTTAAAAACATATGTAGTTACTCCTGAAGACACTATTGAGACAGTCATTCACTCAATAACACACCCATACACACACTCATCCACACATACAGTCCTGCACACATGCTGTCTTCAACACATACAAACAGTGAGTCACTCATTCATACACCTATGCACTACGTAATACCCCCCACCGTACCATACAGACACTCAGACTGATACTCAAAAAAACAACTAATAACCTATATAGACACCCATGTAGCTACTCACCAACCCATGCAGCCACTTATACACAAAGTGAGAGATACACTTAATCAGTCAGTAACACAATCAATTTTTCAAAAACAAATCATCCATTTAGACACTTATATACCCATTTATTCTTCCATCGACCTTGAGATACACATATATAAAACATATTTAATTTTCAGAAAAACACACATTCACTGGATGATGTCATCAGTGATGTCATCAGTGATGTCATTTGAGATGTCATCAGTGATGTCATGAGTGATGTCACTGACCATGTCATGAGTGATGTAATATGTGACGTCATCAGCAGTGCATTGCGGGCGCGCGAGTTATAGTTAGCTGAACTAACTATAACGGGGCAATTTCATTGGTTTTTTACGAGTAAAATGTCCAGCTAACTATAACATGTGTGAAACCTATGGTTTTTTCACTGAATTTCTAAGGTTTTTTAAATGCTAATTCCTAACTATAACGTGTGTGAAACCTATGGTTTTTTCAGTGAATTTCTAAGGTTTTTTAAATGCTAATTCCTAACTATAACGTGTGTGAAACCCATGGTTTTTTCAGTGAATTTGCAAGGTTTTTTAAATGCTAATTCCTAACTATAACGTGTGTGAAACCCATGGTTTTTTCAGTGAATTTGCAAGGTTTTTTAAATGCTATTTTTTTTTTTTATTCTTCATTTTTTTCAAACATATTTTTAATTTAATTTTGTTATCTTTTATAAAGACTATGCTTAAATTTTTAAAATCCTTAAATATTTTTTTTATATATATATTTTAAAATAAACATGTAAAATTTATTTCCAGATTTTTTTTTTTTTTTTTTTTATAGTACGCGTACCGTAAGCTCACGGTAAGCGTACGGTTTACGCAACGTCCGTAATCTATCTACGCTGCTTACGCATAGTTACGTACTTTGCGTAGCCGCGCGTACTGCGCGTGGGACGCGTGCGCGCTTACGCCACACGCGCACGTTACGCGGAAGTGTCGGGTAGTGACTGTTATGCGCATGCGCGCAAGCGCGTGTCTTTTTTACGCGCATGCGCACTTTTGCCGTAAGCGTACCGTAAGCGTACCGTAAGCGTACGGTAGGTCATGTGATCATGAAACACAACTTTTGATTGGTGGAAACTACTTTCAGTTCTAGAACTCTCCTACACCACACCCATTCCCCTCATTTCTGCTTGTGATCCCTTGGAAGAAGGAGCTGGTTTGTCTTTGGGATACGATGGCAGAACAGCAGAGCCCTTCTGAGAGTGAGGCTAGCACCAGCAGCACTGTCTTGAGGCAGAGAGCGAGGAAAGTAAAGCCTTCTTATGTTTGGGATTATTTTACTTTTCCAGAAGGCCAGCAAAAGGTGAATGCACCCTTAGTTACTTGCAGGCTGTGTCAGCGTGTACTTTCTAGAGGTAATCCTGACAGGAAGTATTCCTTTGGGAATCATACCATGATCAGACACCTCAAGGATGTACACAAAAGGACACATGGTCATCTTTTTGGAGGTAACTCTTCAGAAAGACGAGCCAGTACATCCACAGCAGCTCAGCCTGGACCATCATCTGCAGGGCAGACTCCTTCTTCTGCAGGTCAGGTGAGCCCTTCATCTGTGGGGGGAGAATCTCCTTTTGCTGGCCCTCTGGAAATGAACCCTCGGTTTGCGAGGGTTGAAGTACGGTGCGCCACTTGTCACGATCTAATTACTTATAGGGAGACCAGTATTTCCCTAGTGAACAATAAAATAGATCAGCACACTTGTCGTACCGTCTAATATTCCCAATCTTTCTTTCCTCTGTCCCTGCATGAACACAACGGCTCTTTTAAGAGCCAACCTTATCTTTCATCTTTTTTTTACATATGTTTTTAAAATCTTTTTTTTATTTTTTTTAACCGTACGCGTACGGTAAGCGTACCTTTTTTATTTTTTTTTAAAAAAAACACTAAAAATCATTTATCACATTACATTGACTTACCATACTCACTCAAAAAAATATTTATTCATTTGTTTTTTTTAAAAATAGTTTTTAAAATGGTTGTAGTTTTCGAAAATTTTCTATATCGATCTGAAAAAAAAGAAAAAAGTATTAATATTTTTATAACAATTTATAATACAGTACACATATTTACATTTTTTTCCCAAAAATATTTTTGCCTCTTTTAACAATTGGAAATCACTTTTACAGACTGACACATTATGAAACCACTATTTTTGATTTATTTAATTGCACGTGTCCAAGCTGTTTTTTTTTCAGACCACCACCATGTGCATTCTCTGTGACTGCCTACACTCCACCAAGGGCAACCAGCCTTAGTGATGCTGAATGTATTTGCATTACAGACTTAAACCTGAAAACCCCACTGGCTTGTAAATACTGTGCATGACTATACACGGCAAGGACATGGGTGTGTGCTAACCCTCTGCTTATTCCCCCAAAAATTCGCTCCCCCTTTCCATCTAATGCAACTGTGAAATCACCAGAGCAAGACGCAATAAATCTCTGCCTATAATTCTTCTATGCACACAGAGTCATATTTTCACATTAGTCCCAAAACGAAATTTCTTTGCCAATTTGAAAGCACACTTACTGCTCTTTTTTTTTTCAGGGGCAAGTGTAAATCACTTTTACACACTGACACATTATGAAACCACCATGTGTAACTACAACAAAAACAATTCCCATTTCTATTATTCATTTCTTAAGTTACCACATACATCCCCTCTCAAACTGTAAACTCACCTTTTAAATTAGTTAGTTGTGAAAGAAATGTGGCACTCAAACAGCAGATTATCAGAGCCAGGATCTCTGTTGTGTTCACCTCTCTCCTCTCAGCAGAACCAGATAATGGCAAACTTTCCCTCTATTTTTCCACACATATACATGTAAGTTTCAAATCTCAGTGCTTCCCCCTTTTTTTTCACATGTAATCACACATTTCTATTGGTTGAAAACCAACCCTTTTCCAACAGTACCCTTCCCCCAACTTGACTTCTGCCTAGTACCCTTCCCCCAACTTGACTTCTGCCTGCTACCATAGCAACAGCTCATGGAACACTGCTGTGTGCAGTTAGGTCAGAAGTTCGACACCCAATGTTTCAATTCCACAGAGCAAGAGTGCTTGACTTTTCAAACCTAACAGCAAATCCAAAGTACTGTTCTTTGGTTACACATTTTTTTGTACCAATAAAAAACATGTTTCTATTAATTTTCACATACAGCCTAGTTTTTATTCTGGAATGGTATGAAACAGCCAATCAGTTCTTTTTGTTTTGAAAAAAATATGTATGCCTCCATTTCCAAACTGTCTTTCTTTTCATATTGCCATTCTACTGAAAGACACCTCCTGAGTGCATCCAGTTCTCCTTTGAAGATGTTCACAGTGTGGATTGTAGGGCACAGCTATGTCTTCTGGAGTGAAAAGTTTGCAGAGAAAACAGATATGGTGAGAGACCTTGCTTTGCCAAATGTAGACATTAAATGGATTGGTCAGAGAGGGTTAAAGTGGCACCAATTGATGCCATTGGTGAAATCCTTCATTCAAATCCAACACCCTGACCTCATAATAGTGCACTGTGGTGGCAATGACCTAGGCACTTTGACTGGGGTAGGTCTGGAAATGCTTATGAAGGACACCTTTGCACAACTGTTTACACTTTTCCCTAAAACTGCCTTTGTGTTTTCCAACATATGCCAAAGGCAAAAATGGAACTGGTCCAATCATTTCTGTCCACAGATTGACAAAGCAAGAAAGCACGTCAACAAATCTGTTTCTGCTTTCCTCCGTGACTATGGTATGGGTGCCATTTACCACAACAACTTGCGTTACGACATGCAAGACATTTATAGAGGAGATGGTGTGCACTTCAATGATGAAGGGAACAGAGTCTTCCTCTTGAACCTTAGACTCTGCATCGGTACTTACTTGTAGGTACCACTAAAAAAATGACTCCATAAACACAACAGCTCTTTTTAGAGCTCCCTAATTTCTAAACTCTTAAATCTGATTTTCATTTATTTTTTATTTTTTTTTTTTACCGTACGCTTACCGTAAGCGTACCCCGTGATTTTTTTTAAAATCAATTAATGTTTTTTTTGTACTTTTCTGTCCTTCTTTGACCCCCTTACAAATGTTAGGGGGTCTGTAACTCTCCTCATTGCCCCCTTTTCTTCTTTTCACTCTTTTTTTTTTCAGAGTGAAACAGAAAATGGCGGCCGCCGCTTCCTGGTTTCGGCTGATTCGAATGTTTACTAAGATCTAAGAGCCAATCAGAATCGCGCTCGCGCACGCCACCGTACGCTTACCGTAAGCGTACGGTAAGCGCACCGTAAGCTGGCTCAGATATATATATTGATTTAAAGGCTATTTTCTCAGAATCTACTGAACAGATTTACACCAAACCTACAAAAGGCACTTCCTTGACCTAGGGACTACCTCTCTGCCAAATTTTGAGTAATTCTGTTCAGCCGTTCGGGCTGTAGCTCGTTCTAAAGGTCCTATGGAAAAATGCATGGGAAAAACGCGTTTTGGGACCCCCCTTTTATCTCAGCCCCCGCTTGACGGATCCCCCCGAGACTTTCAGGGTAGGAGCGGAGCGTAGCGCCCCACCTATTTTGAGAAATTCGCGAGGATTCGTCGACCGGCGCCAAAGTTATTCAAAATAGAATGTTGAGGTTTTCCTATGGAAACGTGGTCCTAACTATAACTACCTACTGGCGACCGCCAGTAGGTAATATATATATATATATATATATATATATATATATATATATATATATATATATATACATATATACTGTTGAATGTTTTCTCCTCTGTGCAGCGTTTCATGTTGGAAATCAGCAATCACCCTCTCCTCTCTTCTGGTAGAACTCTGCCTTAAATTCCTTTACAGGTAGAGTGTTATTACAAGTTCCTCACGATAACCGCCTAGAGCGTTCTCCTGTTCCATTGTATTATTGCATCACGTACTGAGCGTTTACTCTTTTGTCATGCGCTGGGTCAGGCTAGACCTAAAAAGGAGGTAGCGCACTCAAATTTAGGAAAAGGGAGAAATTTGCCAATTGAAAAACTAAGGAAGAAGTTACAAAAGGGTCAATCTGATGTCAAATATTCATGTGGAATTTTTGTGTAAAACAAATCACTGTATGGTATTGCACAGACATAAGTCCTGATACACACTGCTGAACACCAATGTGAGAAATTGGGTTCTTGGTTGACTGGGGTGTGAACCCCGGTCATGAAACAGCCAAAATCCCTTGCAGAGTGAACTGCAAAAAGTCACTAATTTAGCCTGAGCGTAACGTGGCACAAAAGGGAGTCAGGCTTAACTTAGAGTCAATGTGTATAGTATTTATACAGTACACAAACAGTAATAAAGTGAAAACACAACACAAGAAAAATCCCACACCAATTTAAAAAAATTGAGTAAATTTTAATAAATTATTTGATGCCAAAATGACAAGAATCCAATCAGTGTGATTTTTTAAAGTTTTAAGTAAAAGCTAGCACCTAAAAGATGAAAGCAGCAATAGCGGACATCTAGTTGCACGAGACCAGATCAAATTGGAATGTTAAGGCTGACCTCAATGGAGCGTAGTTCGGATACAAGAAGTGGATTGGGCCCGGTTAGCTCTTACCTTTAGACTTGGAAAAATATTTGGAGAAAAATGTCTGAGAAGGTAAAGTTCAGCAAGGTAAGGCTGCAGGAGGCTTCCGAGAAGGAGAGTTATTGCATGATGGCCTTGGGTCAAAGATGCGGTGAAAATTATTATTTTCGGACTTAGTCACCCAAATGTAGGCCGAAAAACCCCAGCAGAACAGAGCAGAGGGCTGTAGCTGAAGATGGTTTCACAATGTCAGATACCCCTTTGGCGAAGGACCACTGAAATGGATTGGCTGCTTGGCTCAGATTTAGGTGAAGCTGTGGTACTGAGATCATATATGACCAAGCGCTGGCACCTTTACACCAGCCTATGATTCAGAAACAGATAAAGCGTAAAATATGTTGCCTACAACTTTAGCAGGACAGACTGCTTTTTTCTGCCACAAAAGGTAAGCAATTAACACTTGAGACAGAATTTGTGATCTTCTGACACCCATTTGACTATACGATCATATAAATAATCCTCACTGAGGGTATGATCATTCTGTCTCCAAGCCACATTGTTCTGGAATTCTCTCCCTGGCGAACCAAGGAATGTGCTCTGTTTATTGCAGTCTTCAAGTACTCATAAATGTATATATATGATGTTTATCTCTCTATCTCTGAAATTCTCCCCATTGATCTTTCTAAGTGCAGCAACACTGACAAGGAACCATAGCACACGTTCAGCTTTTAGGAATTTAAATCTGGACATCCACACAAGACACCACATTGACCCAATGAGGATTATATATGGCAGTAATGCCAAAGGAGAAGGCAGAAAAATATCACACAAATGTGAAAATGTTTCCTTTGGCCTGATGCAGATAGTAAAATGACTCAAACAGACATGTACAATGCTGACCTGCTGCTTTCTGCATAAACCAAGGGACTCAATTATCATAGTAAACCATTCTGTTTTTTGGTTCTAGTTTCAAGGATACAATCATTAAAAGGAAATTCAAATGGAGGGTAAATTTATGCACAATCCCTCCGATTCTCCTCCAAAAGTTGTTATTCTCACACCTTTTGATAAAATCCCAGTCAGCACTAAGGAAACTCTTTGAACTGTTACTCTTTAGTGCTCTCCTTTCTTTAGAAAGCCTATCAGTCTTATGGAATGTTATGGTAAATTACGACACTAAGGCTTATTCTTAAAGTGCTTTATTAAGTGAACAGATTTAAACTCTTAAACTCACATTGTGTTCCAAGAATCCCTACCAAATGCAGTTGAAGTCATTATCTCACATCTATGGTCACTGAAGAACAAGAGGATCATAGTTCTATGCTGGATTACAAAAATTCTCACTGGTTCAATTATTTGGGATTGTGAAGAACCATATCACACAGGTGCAGTGTCGCTCCATTTCTTCTTAAGCAGTTAGCGATATGCCAAGGGAGTATATAAAAGTCAATGGTCATGATGTATTTGGAATAGGCAAAACAAACTTGGATTTTTTATTGCATAAAACCGCATTAACAGTTTCAAAAACATTAGTCAAAAGAGAAATCAAACAGTTTCCAAACTCATAATATGGTACAAAATCACACATTGGTGCAAATTAGCATAATCTAGAAAGAACAACAGTTCATGCTATCCTGTTCATAGTTTGTCTAACAGTAAAAACATGTTTTCATCATCTTCCATTTCCTAACACTGTTATATATGTAAAGACAACCTGTTGTGGCACAAACCTAGGTTTTCTTTGGTTTGCCTCTTCCTTCTTTTTATATCCCACAAAAGAAATTGATTCTTCCCAGTCATATGAATAATCACTGTTTTCCTTGACAAAATCTCTGCATTATGCTTTGTTGATTAGCTATGGATATACAGTTTTGGAAAGACAGATGATGATCCTTGGTAAAGACCCTAAAGGGGCCACTGCCTCAGCCCTTTGCAGATCTTTCTTAATCTAATAATTTAAAGCCAAACATTAAATGACATTTTTTCTGGAATCACCTGAGATGACGGGCTGAAGGGTTCCCCAAACCACAGATGCATCACTTATGTTTGCAAGCTGTTCTTACTGTGGCTAAGTATGAAAAGTATGACAAATTCTTTCTAGCTAGAATGAATCCACTTTCCTGTATTTTTTTATTGTGTGTGTTAAGGATAAACATCAGGACAACACATATCAGAGAAAATATGCATTATAGAAAATAGCCAAAATCCAGAATTACATTTAGAGAGGCAGCGGGTCTTTCATGAATGCCAACATAGAAATAAAAATTCAGTTAAATAAATAGCGCATGGTCACCACCTAATATAACAAGCATTTGTGGAGGAGTGTGGCTCAATGGTTGGAGCGGCAGACCCTGAAGCAGAGTTCTGGCCAGGGACCAGGGTTTGATTCCCGCCTTGGCAGGGCTCGGGCTCAATTTCCTCGGACCTGTCTATTCTCGCCTCGGTGCCTATTCTAATCATGGGCCCCACGCTGCAACTCTGGGCAATAGCTTGCTTAGCCTCCACACCGGCCCCAACAGCACTAAGGATGCCTGGCTTCACCCTGGGGGTGCCCAGGAGTGGACACTTCACAGGGAAAGCCAGGAGGGGTTCCACAGCGGTATGAGTATCAGCGCCAGGAAACCGCAAAGGCGCACCGCAAGGGGGCCGTCTGGTGACAGTGCGCTCTATAAGTACCTTGACATTTACATTTACATTTGCAATGCAACTGTCTCGCCTTTAGGATCTTAAAAGTATTTAGCCATGCAGCACATTATCCTGGGTGTTATATTAACTCTTCTCATTTGGCCTTACACAACTGCTATAACCGGATGAAAAGAGCATTCGTTCTCAGTGGGGTGCCATGGAAAGGGGTTAAGGCAACTGTTAGTCCCAAACAATAAAGTTTTACAAAAACCAATATGCATTGACAAAGTCAAAAGGCTGGCAGCATAAGTCGGACCAGCTAGCTTTGCAAATGCTTGTGTTGCTTTGTCAGGGACGTGGAGCAGCAGAGGAATGTGGAGGTAAAGAACAGTGTTGTATGAAACAGAAACTGATCATGAGCAATAGCTAGACTGAAACAGAAGCGTGTTCTGTACTCGAGAAAGACACGAGCCGAACTTGAAATATGATCTGCAAAACAAATATAATGTGCAAAACTTGTTATGGTTTGAGATCAGGCTAACCTTCGCTGGAATGTCAAGGTTGAACAAGCACTGGCAACGACATTAGGTCTGGCTTTAACACCCCCAGAGTTTTCTGTTTGTATAGATTTAAGTCATCTATTTGCATGAGCGGCTTGAACTCCAAGCCATATGAGAAATTGCGCAGTTTAAATAATGTTCTAACCTGTAAACGCTCTTACATTTTGCACAGTGGGGTCATGGAACCCATTCTACAAACTTCAGAATTAAAACTTGCACTGGTAGCTCTGTACAGTAAAGCACCCCAAGCATTATGAAATCTAAGCAGCTTGTTATGAGTGATGCGGTAATTGTGAGCTTATACAGCTAAATATCGCACATGGAGGTCTTTGCTGAGTGTGTTATTAAGTCACAAAATAAGTGCTAACTCAAATATGCGTGTAAATCTTCTGCGGTCAATTCTGTGTTGGGTGCCACCACAGAGGAATAATGTGCAATGAACACAGCATGTATGCTGTTCCAAGTTACACCAATGCGTCAGTAGGGTAACAAAATCTTAGCCTCCACCCCTCCCCCAATGGACTGTAAGGGGGCCCTCTACAATCATCTGGCCTCACGCTGTTTTCAAACACCTTGCCCTTGCAAGGAAACCAATGTGTTTTGTAGGTAGGGAGACATCACCGTGTATGAAAAAACATTTCAGATGTTGTTGATTCACAAAATTGGGATTCCAGAAGTAAAAATGATTGGTGATATGGAGAGATCCCAGGGCACAGACATAGCATCATAAGTATATCAAAGATAACAGTGAGCAAAAATGCTGCCGATGTGCTATTGAAAAGTAAATTCGCAGCGCACCAATGGATGTTGTTACTGGTATTTTACCTTTCATATTTCGCAATTCCATCATATGCCTAGTCTATGTTTCAATTAATCAATCAACTTTACTCTGAGGCATAATATGCGGGACAAGATTGCGTCCAAGTGAATCCACCACTCTAACCCCTCCCTCAGCCAGTCCTCGAGTTACTAAACATGAGAGGATTTTCGGAGCAGGCGTTTTGGGTCAAGGCTGCCTCAGCGGACCGGCGGCACTGGCTGATTGTTCAGAGGTTGACTCTTTTGCCTCCGGGCTCTCAGCAGGGGCGTGGCACGGTGACAAAGGTGCTCAACAATGGGCTGCCCTCCCGGCTCCTTCTTTATCGACGATAACTGGCCAGCCTCCCCCACGGTTTGAAACAGCAACAGGGATTCAGAACAGTGGCATTGCACGCTAAACGTACACAAAGCACGTTGTGATGTACACGAGTCCAATTGCATTGAAGACACAAACAGCACCTGCTCGATTGTCTGGCTGCTTAGAAAGTGAAAGCATGCACGTTGCGCTAAACTTAAACAAAGCAGGTCGTGATTTACACGAGTCCTATTGCATTGAAGACACAAAAAGACTCAAACTAGAGTGGGGGGTGGGGGGTGAGAAGTCACAGACTGAGGGAGGGGGTGGGGAGGGGGCTGGGGGAGAAAGGGAAGAAAATAGTGTTAGGAGTAAAGGGGCCAGTAGCCGTCGAAGGATACAAATGATGACTGAGGAGGGACTAACAAGCCTCAAACCAATCGGAAGGCAGCATTTAAGACAAAAGCCAATGGGCAGAGAGTGGGCAGAGCTTCCACAAAGGTTCCACACTACAGTGTATACTGCATGCCTCGCAAAGCGATGGCAGTGCATTCGTGCTGCATCGCTAGGCAAGACCTAAAAGAAAATAGTGTTAGGAGTAAAGGGGCCAGTAGCCGTGGAAGGATACAAATGATGACTGAGGAGGGACTAACAAGCCTCAAACCAATCGGAAGGCAGCATTTAAGACAAAAGCCAAAGGGCAGAGAGTGGGCGGAACTTCCACAAAGCTTCCACACTACAGTGTATACTGCATGCCTCGCAAAGCGTTGGTAGCACATTTGTGCTGCATCGCTAGGCGAGACCTAAAAACAGGTAAGAAACAACAAAGTCAAAGGAACAACAGAAGGAATGTTCAGCTGAAATCCCCAGTAATCAACTTCTAGCACTGCTTTGTTGAAAGCAAATAGACTCAGTTGTGATGACACAAGGACTGCACTTGAATAATTCCGGAGCTAAGTGAGATCAATCAGGCCGCATGGAATGCTTGGCCTTTCATGGTGACCAACTGTAAAGAAATGCGTGCCCAGTCTCTTACAGATTCATGAATAAAGAGGTACACTACGGGAAACAAAAGTACAGTTTGAGTAACAGCAGAAAGGAAAGCCATGTGAGGACTGATCTCTGTGAAAACCAGGCTTTCCATCAGCCATTTACTGTCTGTAGTTGGAGTAGGAGAGCCAAGAATCAAAAGCAAAAGGATCATACAGGCTGGAGCTCAGGCCAACGCCAACGCAGCACCGCAGCAACTGGGCCAGAAATCCAGTGCCCTGGAACCCTTGGGGCAGCCAGCACGTCATTGTGAAGCGCCAGGAGGTGCTTATAACTGCGGCAGGGCACCTGCAGCGCAGGATGCCCGTTTTGTGTTTTTTCGTGCCACAGCCAACGCAGCACCGCAGGAAACGGGCCAGGACTCCTGTGCCCAGGAATCCTTGAGGCAGCCAGCACGTCACTGTAAAGCGCCAGGAGGCCCTTAAAACTGTGCCAGGGCTACCGCAGCGTGTGGTGCCTGTTTTGTGTTTTTTTCCTGCCACAGCCAATGCAGCACCGCAGCAACCGGGCCAGGACTCCAGTGCCCAGGAACCCTTGGGGCAGCCAGCACGTCACTGTAAAGCAACAGGAGGCGCTTAAAACTGCAGCGGGGCTCCCGCAGAATGGGAAATGCGCCTGCGTGCCCGGGCAAAGGGCGGGCCTGTCTTCGTCTGTCAAAGCCCGGAGGAGGTTGGGCTGGGCCCCCCCTCTTGGTTCCCCGGTCCGGCAATTTTACTAACTGCTGAGAAAACTTAGGCTCACCAAACCCAACTGAGACTATTGGGACTTGGATGTGTATTGATCTACGAATCTAAGGACATTGGCAGTGGGCTGGACATGTAAGTTATTATTAAGTACAGCATTATCCTAGAATGGGTTATTGTTGGGGTTATTGCTGGGACCTGTGGAGAGACAGAAGAGTAATAAGAGAGGACACTACACTGCAGCGAGACATATAGAAAGCCAATTGGTCCTTCGCTCTGATCCCATGAACTTTATCTTTATCTTAAAGATGGGCAAAAGAAAGGCAATGAACAATCAGTCTCCGCCATGGATAAAGTCTAAGGGGTCGTCACGTGCAACATTATTAAACTACCTCATTAGGTCAATGGGGGCTATCGAAAGGCAAATTACCACAGTGGAACAGACTCTCAACGTGGAAAAACAGGGGGCCTCACAAAAAGATAATGAGCCAAAGGATATAGTAGCTGTCACCATGGTTGAGGCGAGGAGCCTACAATTCCACAACGGTTGCGTCCAAATAGTGTCTGATGAAATAGTAGTCCGTGATCAGGAGTCTGACACACAACCCCCATCTAAATGCCAGAGAAATCCAGAGGTAACAAATAAACTAGCGGGAGAGCTGACCCAAAAGCAGTCAATCCCCTGTGAACCCAACCCCATACCCTCAAAAAAGGGCAAAAATGTGACAAGACAAACTAAGTAAACTAAAATATTAACTTGCCAAGATAAGGGGCAAAAAGGGAGGTCACACCCGAAGAGTCATGCTACTATTCATACTAATGACTTGGCTAACCTAACTACCCTAGTAGTAGATTTAGATACATTTTTAAGAGATGCCATAGCCAGTTTAACTGAAAGAGTCACCAGGATTGAAGAGACTCTGAATAATAAATTCAGTAAGGAGAGGACCGTTAATCATGTTAGAAGTCCTCACAGTCTAGCGGGCTGGGGCAGTTTAACTAAGGATGATAGAAAGGAAAGCACAAATAGACAGATGCACTCAGTATCAGATCGAGTAACCCCTGGGGCACAAGACTCTTCGCATTATGTAACAAAAGCAACAAGGCCATTAGGTGAACTCTTAAAAAAAAAAGTTCATCAATATAATGATAAACCATGCAATGAGAGGAATGTTATAACTATACTAGAGGATAACTCTACGCAGTCAACCAATCACGACTTGTATGTCCATCCTCCCCGGTTGAACTCCCAAGATAACCTAAATTATTTAGATCTATCCCCAGCGGTAATACCATTTACAGTAATACTAGCTAACGTTCCAAAACTGAGGGCCGATGAAAAGGAACCCTGGGTCTCATTGAGAAACAAAGCGCTGCACTGGCTCTGGGCCAAAACAAGGTTAACTGAGGAACTTTTCATGGAATTCAAAATGGCTATAAGAGTGAGTTAGAATCAACAAGGAGGGGAAGAAATGGCAGGGGCTTTTATAGTGAGGTCCAGCATGCATGCCCGATAGACTATGTGTAAACAATGAGTATGCAGTTCCTATCAGAAAGAAAGATGACGGGTCTAACTGTAAGGTTGAAACCAGTGAAACACAGGAGAGCAATCTCCTTGTTGGAAAAAGACCCTCACACACCTGACAAGTAGGTGTCTTGCTTCATCATCGGGTCTGCTCCTACTCGGGCCGGCGCTGCAATGCCCGATCAGGCGCCCGTGATGAGGCCTACTTCACGGAGATCTTTATTCCAAAGCCGACAGGTGAAGTGTGAGTAAGGGTCCTAGTGTAGGTGAATGTGGAGAGTAAAGTGAAGTTAAAATAGAGAAAAATAGTCCAATCAAAATAATTTTAATGAGGTTGGCTACATCACTAGTTAAAATAAGAAAATCGCGTATAGTCACACAATGATGTGCTTAAATACGCTTAAAAAGAGGTCGACATGTTTCTTGCCCTACTATCAAATTGATGGCAATTCCTCAAGACCTTATCGAGTACCACCTACACATTTTTTGGTGGTGGTCACCCAGCACAGCCAGTGAAAAGCGGCCACCTTTACAGCACCCTAAAAAATGTGGGGGTACCTTTGGTATCAACAAAGATTATCAAGTGTTAACCTATAATATTAAAAAACAGTTAGAACAGTCAGAAAACAAAGTAATACAATGTTATTTCAATAATAGCCAATACTATTGGTTTCAAAAACAGTGACAGTGCATCAAACGCATGCAAATGGCCCATGGGCAGTGACATGCTTGATGCATTCAAACTGTATTCAATCAGTCTAAGAGCACTAAGGTGATGAAGATTAAAATGGTGAATTTTCGCAGTAGAGATAAAAATGGAAGGTCTAGCTGATCCAAAATCAATGATTCACAAACCACAAAAAAGTCCTCACCCTCAATGAGTCTGTTCCGGGTCATAACAGTACCGGTAGCCGTCGACACTGAATTCTAGTGCCCTGATATATAGTAAAGTCATATTAGTTCTTAGGAAGATACTATAAAAGATCGGCAGCGGTGATAAGCCTCAGGATCGTGTTAGGTAAAGTGCCAAATGTATCAATCACCTTGGTAATGATCAAGGAAGTGAAATTCGCTATAAGGTTGAACAGACACACACATGGAGTTGGAGGGGCCATAAGAGTTACTCCCACTCCTGTGAATGGTAAAGAACGCGCAGCGTGTCGGAAGGTGCGAAACAGGCGAAATTGCCCGTGCGAACTAGTATGCTGCAAACAGCAAGCGGTATCATCATTACAAGTTAAAAAATGCTTACTGTTGAAGGGATCTCATGCCGTGTTAGTGGGGAGTGCCGCGGACCTCAAAGTACGGTAGTGCTGATGCGTATAGCAATGCCAAAGATCACACGGTATTTTAACTCACGGTTCCCTTAGTAGAATCACAGAGTTAATCCTACCCCAACGCATCGGCCGGTCCACACGGTCTGGTCACCAGAGTGTAACAAACTCAGTTAAAATGGGAAGGTAGGACGGGGAGGGCGTTTCCCCAGAACTTCCGGGTGGTTGTATGGAATGCTAGAGCGCCGAACATTAAACGGCGCCATGTTGAGAGGATAAACTCGTGACCCAAACAGAGTCACGTGACCAAAGGAAGGACCAATCGTGACCTAGCGATCAGGGTGGTGCGATCGCTATGTAGAATGGTTCGAAGGAGGTGAAACATGGCGGCCATGAGTTAGCGGTCGCGGCACCTGAACCCGTGTGATGCCTGGCACTCGACTTAGCTAAACTAACATGGAGCCTATGCGTTAATTGAGAGCTTGAGAGTCCGACGTGAATCTTGCCTTTTCTTCTCCCTAAGGGGATTACTGCTACTGGTGTCGTTGTTTATACTGTGGCGTCCAGCTCCCGCACTCCATCGATGTGCGGACTTTCCTCCGGGCTTTCATTGCAGCCTCTGATTCTCCCCGGTGTTCCTCACTGGATTCAGGCGTCACGGGAGCTTCGGAGAGCGAGGAGCGGACGGCGGTGTCTCACGCGAGGCTGGATGCGGGTTTGGACGTTTTACTCGGCTATAGTGAGAGGCATCATCCTGGAGGGAGATACAGAGAACAACTCAAAGGCAGCTGAGCAGCTGCTGGTCACCAAGGGTGAAGCGTGCGAGGTGGTGAGCCCATTAGGGGGAACGGTGAATCTTCGGCAAGGTCAGACTGCCTGCGCCACCCGTAGCTCTAAGCGCCAGGGGGGCAGGCGGTTACCCTTGAAAAGCAAGACCCTAAAAATAAAAAAAAGGTGGTCAAAAGGAGTGTAATTAAACCAGTTAAAAATATCGTCACCACTGTTGCCACTGCCAGGAAGCTACAGCAGAAGACATGTTCTACAAGTAAGTTATCTGGCCAGTTTAAGTCAGATAGCTTGGAAGTATCCTCAGATGTCATCTATTCTACGTAATTAGAACCTTCTGTACCTTCTGTACTTTCTGTGTCTTCTGTACTTGCTGCATCTCCTGCTTTAATTGCTGCCCCTGTGGCCTGTAAAGTACGAACCTTAAAACAGAAGCGAAAAAGCCAACTGGGGGGGGGGTCTCAAAATTACACCATCTTTGAGGTCCTATTTTAAGGTGCTACCTCAGATTTTGGCACTTCCTAAAAGTCCCACTTCCTGCACCAGCTTAATGCAAGACTCCTTAGACCTCCCTGCTCCATGCTCATCCGAACTATTAATCTGTTCTCCTCAGAATGATCTGGTTTTAGGGGAGCCCTCGCAACTTCAACAGGGGGTTAAGTCTCAGTGCGGGGACGCTATATCTGATTTGCAAAATGGTACAATCGAGTCTTATCCCAGTGGGGAGCCCCCTCTGTCTTCAATATATGAACTTCCAGAGTATTCTGTTGGGAAAATGTTAAGAGCACTCTCTCAAGACATCAAATTAGGGTTTCAGGCTTCGACCGCTAATCAGATGGAGAGTAGGAGTTTTTGTGAATCTTTGGAGACAAAAATCGATCTTCTAAATACTAGAACTGTCGCATTAGAAAGCAATGTCACAAATATTACTTCGAGGCTTCAACAAGCTGAGGATGAAATAAAGTCTTTAAAAACTAGTGAAGCTATCCTAGCTGAGAGAATGGAGACCCTGGAAAACAACAGTAGGAGGAACAACCTCCGACTTCTTAATGTTCCGGAGGATAGAGAAGGGGGCGATATTAAGCAGTTCATTGTTTCCCTTCTAAAAGAAGCTTTGGGTCCAGATGTATCGGAAGTGGAATTGCTGCAGGATATACAAAGGATCCATAGAGACCCATTTCGCAAATTCCCGCAAAGACAGAAGCCCAGGAAAATCTTAATTAACCTCATGACATACACCCTCAAGGAGAAATTGTTAACTCTGGCTCTCAAACAGAAGTCACTTTCAGCTAAAGGCTTCACTTTTCAGATTAGGTCAGACCTTTCAAAAGTTACTCTTGAAAGACAATGGGAGCTAGGTAAAAGATTGGAAGATTTCCGTAAGCTGGGTGCAGTTGCTCAGTTGAAGTTCCCCGCTGCCTTGAAAGTGATGTTTAACAACAAAATGCACAATTTAAGATCTGTGGAGGCAGCGGATGTGCTTCTTCAACAACTTAGGGAAAGATAACTCAAAAAAAGGGGGAAAAAAATGTTTATTCCTCTACCTCTTGGCTCTCTGGATGACAAAAATAACCAAACAAAAAAAAAATATATATATATATATATATATATAGTATAGTATAGGCATTTAGCTCAACATAGTCGAGTGCTTCGCACTATGCGGTTAAGGTGTCGAATTCTGGACTAGGTCCAGATTTTTGGGGCAAGGGTTTCCACGGGTGGGATAAAGGGTGGGTGCTCAGGGGAGGGAAGGAAGGGGTGGGGAATAGGGCACAGGGGGGTGATTGGGGCGGGTGTTGCATTGGGAAAAAAAAGGAAAGAAAAAGTCCTCATTCTCTTTTTTATAGCCCATTTTGTTTCTTTGTTTTTGGTGATAGATTTGCGATAAGTGCTGAGTGGGGTCTTCAGTCAAGAGTTTTTTTTTGTTTTTTTTTTGCATGATGAGGATAACTCGGCGTTATGAATAGTTTAGACATTCTCTCCTGGAACGTTAATGGCCTGCGCACTAACTCTAGGAGGCATTGGATCTTTCAATATTTACGAGACAGTAGTGCGCGGATCATTATATTGCAGGAGACGCATTTAACCGAGCCAGAATTATCTGTTTTGGTTAAGAGGTTGGGCTGGTTGGATTTTGCTGTTTGTACCACTCAATCTGTTAACACCAGGGGTGTGGCTATTTTGGTCAAAAAATCGGCCCATGCAATACTTCTTTCTTAAGTTGTGGACCCAGGGGGCAGATGGGCCATAGCAGAGTTTCAATTAAAGGATGTAAGGATAACAATTGTAGGTTATTATGGCCCAAATTAGGACGACCCTTTACCCCTCAACAGCATGATATCTGCTCTAATAGCGTTTTCAAGCCCAGTTATTTTGGCAGGGGATTTTAACATGATATTGAATCCCCTGTTAGATAAAACCTCACAGTATAGGGCACCTACATCCCATAAAACTAGAACATCTCTCATCGCTTTTATGAAACAACTGGGTTATCTAGATATATGGAGGATAAAGTCGGGCCCTAAACGAGAGTACTCATTTTGCAATTATAAATACAGACATAAATGTAGGATTGATTTTATTTTAGTGAATCAATCAATAAAAAGTTGGGTAGGGGATATTTCTTATCTTCCGTCCCACCTCTCGGACCATTCTGCGGTTAGCCTAATTATTAACAAACCGGCACCCCCTTTAGCGAGGACATGGTCAATGGACCGTGCTCTCCTTATGCTGGAAGAGGTAATAGTGGACCTTCAAGAAGAAACTGAACTATTTTTAGCTAGAAATGCCCAAACTGCTTCGACGGTATCTATATGGGAGGCTCTTAAAGCCTATTTGAGGGGACATATGACAAGTATCTCCTCCTATAGGTCAAAGAGGTATAAGGCAGATATTGCGGACATTGAGAGTAAGATCAAAGCTATTCAAGTAGAAATCGATTTGACAGCATTGAGGGTGCTCAAGAGACTCTACGGTCCCTGAAGGGGGACCTAGAGTCTGTTCTCAATTCTAGATTATTACAAAGATGGGAAGCTGGTAAGATCGCCCACTTTAAGTATGGGGAAGGTGCTGGGAAACTCCTTGCCTGGAAAATTAGATCGGACCGGGCAAGGAACTACATCAGCTCAGTTACTAAGTGCGGGGTATCGTATACCTCTGATGAGGATATAAAAACACAATTCTATTCTTTCTTCTCGGATCTATACAGGGAAGAGGGGAATTCTGACCCTTTCTAAAGCTCAGTCTTTGCTAAATAGTATAAATCTTCCTGAGTTAAACCCAGACCAACAAATGAAATTAGATATACCAATCACCTATGATGAAGTATTTAGGGCTATAATGAGCTCAAAAAAGGGGAAAGCAGTGGGGCTGGATGGCCTCCCTTCGGAAATATATAGATGCTTGGCTAAAGAGATTGCACCTTTTCTGACTATCTTGTTTAATGAAATCTTACAAGAAGGCATTCCTCTTCCGCCCTCTTGGAATAAAGCAACAATATCATTGATATTGAAGCCAGGGAAATCGGCCACAAGTTGCGAATCTTACAGGCCAATCTCAATTTTGAACGCCGATTATAAGATCTTCGTATCCATTATGGCTAGTAGGCTGGGAGTAGTCGCAGGTGAATTATTACATCTAGACCAAAAGGGTTTTGTTAAGGGCCGTCACCTGTCAGATCTAACCTATGATTTCATTGGAGCCATCGATATGGCTTCAACTTGGTCTCTCCCATTGGCAGGGATGACACTGGATGCGGAGAAGGCCTTCGACAGGGTTAATTGGCTGTTTATGTCGGAGGTCTTGGCCAAATTCAGAGTAGGTGACAAATTTAGACGAGCCATCTCTCTCATATACTGTAATCCATCGGCTAATATTCTGGTCAATGGCTCCCTCACAAAACCCCTTGTGATAACAAGGGGCACGCGTCAGGGTTGCCCTCTTTCTCCCTTACTATTTAACTTATATATTGAGCCTTTCGCACAGATGTTGCGGGATGATACCAGGGTGTCTCCATTTAAATATGGAGAGTGGGAAAGGAAAGTGGCATTATATGCCGATGACATTCTTATTTTTACAGCAAATTTGAATATGGCGTTTCCAGCTGTCATCGAGCTTGCCGAGAAATTTGGGTTGGTTTCAGGCTATAAGATCAATACATCGAAGACCGAAATTATGGCCTGGAATATGTATGTAGATTCTCACCTTCCTCCACTAAAAACTGTTATAAGATATCTTGGTATCCATATTCTCCATGAAATTGACAAGATCCCCTCCCACAACTTATCATTAATCATAAAAGAAAGTCGGAAATTATTGAAAAACTGGGCCAACCTACCTCTGTCTATGCTGGGCCGGGTCAATCTGATCATAATGTCAATTTTGCCAAGGTTCACTTTTCTTTTTGATTCCATCCCCTTATTTTTTGAGAGTTCTCTTCTAGCAAAAATACAGAGTGAACTCAATACTTTTATTTGGGCTTCTCGGGGCTCTAGGATCTCCTGGAAGAAAATAAGAAGACGTAGAGAGATGGGCGGCTTGGCAGCTCCAGACTTGCAAATATATGCTTGGGCCTTTCAACTTGCCCACTCGCGGATGCTATTAAAGAGGCCAATAAGTAGCAATATGGGACTGATGTTCCTGTCCATGCTAAGAGGGAGTGGCCTTCCCGAAGATGGCTTACTTCTTAAATATGGAGATCCCAAGTTTAAAAAAAAAGTTAGATTAAAGGTATTATGGGGCTTGCTGAAAACTTGGGTCAAAATGCGCGCCGCGATGAAGATGGGGTATTTTTCCAGCTTAACTCCAATCTGGGACTCTCCTGGGACACCAGAGTGCCTAAAAGACAGTTTGTCCTTACCATTGAGGGCAGCAGGCATAGCGAGGTGGGGTGAACTTTTTGTGGAAAGCTCATTGATTCCTTGGGAGGTCCTCCGGGAGAATACAGGTTCTTCTCTCTCTAGGTTCAAATATCTCCAACTTTCTAGCTGGGCCGCCTCAAATTACATTATTAGAAGTAAATACATCTTAGGTAAGGCTACACAGCTGGAGACACAGGCCATGCAGAAACCCCCATTTAGAAAAGAGGTTGGATTCTGGTATCGTACTATCTTAGATGAGATGGATGGAGACTTTAAACTTCCATCTTCATTGTGGAATAGCTGCATTCCACAGGTTGACCTTGAATTATTATGGCTTAATTCCTGTAAGACGCTCTGGGATATTGTAAAACCTGCTTGGTTAAGAAGGAACCACATCTTCACGATTCATAGAGCCTACTTTTCACCACAGAGGCTAACTAAATTTGCAGAAGGCTCTTCTGTATGCTGTCCAAGATGTGGAGAAGAGGCTGCTTCAGACGTCCATATGTTCTTGACTTGTCCACTCTTGTCGAGCTTCTGGCACCAAGTGGGGAAAATGTTGTCCAGTTCTTTAGGGATACCTATTGCTTTTGACTTACCTCTGATTTTCTTTGGGTTAATACCCAACTTGGTTGGTTCACCCAGGAATCTGCTATTTTATTCCATCCTAATAGCAAGAAGAGAGATTTGTATCAAATGGAAAGACCCTAAACCTCCGGAATTCCTAGACTGGCAGGCTTCTCTCCTAAGGATATCCAAGATGGACCTTATAAGACCAGGAAGTGAGAGGAAGCAAGAATTTTGGAATCTTATGAAATGGAGATAGGGTTTTTTTTTTTGTTTTTTTTTTCCCCCTGTCCAAGGATTACATTGCCCTTTCTCCTAGACAGATCTTGTCTTCCTAAATGTAGTTTATGGATGAGCTGCTACCGCCTCTAAGGCCGAGCAATGGGCCCCAGAGTGGATATTGCCTTTGGCTGTTGTCTGAGTAAAAGAAGCACCGGTAAGCTTGTCTTAAGATATAATGTCCTGTGATATTAATGTTCTACCCCTGGGCTACTTTTGCCAACCTCCTCTGAATATGGGAATCTACGAAAATAACTACCACACATATAACGTAGAATTGAAAAACCGGTTTGACCTTCTACCCACTCTAGACTAGATTGATTGACTGACTAGCATAGATACAGACAACTCCCTTAGCGAGACACATGATCAACTCACCGCAGTAGACGCGCTTAGGCTGAACCCAGAAACTGGTAGGAACCAGGCAAAGTGTGTAATGGTAATTCATGAAGATAGACCGCCTGGTAGTATAGCTATAAATTCAACCATCTTACCGCTCACCCACAACAAGTGATGGTACATCTTAACTGAGATGGGGGTAGAAACTCCTCTTATCCATTTTCTGGGACAGCTTTATGGAAACGCAAATACAAGAGTCCGGTTTGGAGTAAAGGGAGAATGCACTGCACCATTCAACGTGGAGAGGGGGGTTAGACAGGGTTGCGTCTTTGCACCTTTTCTATTTACATTATATACCAATGGTCCAAAACGCATAATGGTGGAGAAGGGCCTGGACGTGCTACATATAAACAAACGCCCCCTGCCCGTCCTTCTCTACGCTGACGATGCAGTGCACAATTGGGACTCCAAAGGGCCCTTACAGTTTACACTGAGTATATGGATAATCTGGGACTGAAAGTAAACACTACTAAAACGTTTACTATGAAGTGTGAATAAATAAATGAATGAATAGACTTTTATATAGCGCATGGCTACCCGGAGGCATCCCAGCGCTGTGGCAGGACTGAGGAGGAGGGGGGAGGCCCATAGGGAAAGAGCCAGGTCTTCAGTTGTTTCCGGAAAGCCAGGTGGTTGGGTTATTTCCGGAGGGAGAGAGGTAGGGAATTCCAAAGCTTGGCCGAGTTATATGAGAAGAGACGACCACCTGTGGGAAAGGTAGTGCCAAATGTAGGGACATGTTCATTGGTGCATTTCCCTACTTAGGTATTTTATTTAATCATAAGGGGACATGGTCCCAAGCAGTAAAAAATAGGAGCTTGCTTTTTATGAAATCAACGGCTGCTTTGGCCAATTTCTCTAGGACATTTGGAAGAAGGCCAGCTTTTGAGATGCCCAGGATCCATAGGGAGAAATGTTCTTCTCTATTTCTCACCACTCCTTCTAACAACCACACATGCAGAAAAATGAGGGCCGGTGGTAGTGGCTCGGAAAAGGGAAGGAAAGAGGGATGGGATTAAAAAGAAAACAGAAACACAGAACTCCATCATGTCTGCCTCATCACTTGGCTGATCAATGAAGTCTTCAGACTGTCTCAAGTTCCTACAAGGCAAAGACATATCTTTGGGACTACAATTCTGAAGTCTAGCTTTGAGTGAATAACTCTCTATATTTCAATGTGACATTGGTAACTCCTGAAAACTAAACTTATGACCAATATGTAGCTCACAAAATTATACTAGTATGTAAAGGTCTCACTATGCATGTTAAAGCTACCTCTTGTGAAGATGATTTACAATCTCTACTTAAATTCTGTAAACTGGAAAGATCATTGATTTTCATTAATATCCTCTTGTTCCTGGATCTAGCCACAACCCTGTCTTACAGTAACTCTAAAATGAGTCATGAAATTGTAGGCAGATGTGGAATCACTAAGTGTTCGTGCAAAATTCAAGTACATCATCACTAACAACATGACTTCAGATTAGTAACTATTATTCTTTGTAGTGTAAACCCCAGATGCAATAGTTCAGAATTTGTTCCCGTTCAAATTTGCTTTAATCAACAATGCAACTTTAAAGTGTTCACTGTAAAAGTTCATTTTCATCAAGAATACAGTTTCACAATACTCCTCTGTTATCGGTTAATACAAACAATCCTCAATAGGCAGTTAGTCTCTTGTAAAGGGAACACAGTTTCAACTAGCACATTTTGGCTGCTGCTAAAGTATACTTAACAACGGCACAGTCAACCACCAGGCAAGTTATGCCCAATATTCTAAGACGGCCACTGTCTCTCTGCCACACATAAGAGTTTGACCTGATGAGGAATTGTAGTTCACATCCTGTGGTGCCTGCCGTGCAGTACATTCTCTATGCAGGTACCACTTCAGTTCATACAGCATCAGCACTCTGCAATGACTGCTGACCTTCTATTGACTGCAAAACACCCCATCTCGAACTGGCTTGACACACACCTCCATGCACATGAATCACAGAAAGCAGGATGAAGCACATTCATGCTTCACATAGTGGTGGTTCCTGGGAGTCTGCGGGTGATGATATGAAGTCCTGCGCCAGCGCTACATCACGCAGCAGTCCTGATACAGAGTCTGATGAGGCGATGTGCCGTGCAGCGTCTCCGATGCAGAGTTTCTGGGAAACAATGCGTTGGTTCTACTGGCACCACAGTTGGGCTGGCAAAGCACCTTCAGCCAACTTCCAAAGTTCCTGGAATGGAGTGGCACCACTTGGGGGTCACAATCCTGGTCCTGGATTCAAGATGGAAGAAGCCTTTTCTGTCCCTGAGGGTTCTGATCAGATGGTTAGCCAACAAGCCCTTGAAGTCACTCTGGTGGTCCTGGGTTCAAGATGCATGTCCAGTCCTTCTCACTCAGGCAGGACAGCAGCAAGGCAGCAGGGCAGCACTGCAGAGTGGCAGTCCGTGTAGCAAAGCAGCACAGCAGGGTTTGAGGTCCAATATTTATACCTCGTGCCCACTTTGAAGTATAAGAAATCTTTAGAGGCTCAGCCCGAGCCATCAGGCATCACCATGATCCGGGCCCTGGCGCCAGCTTGTCTGGGGACGCAAAAGACTACTGACAAACCCCTTCTGAGAGCACTTAGGCAGACCCTTTGTGATGTGCAAGTGTGGTAGATGACATCTCCTCCCCCTCATTAAGCCAGAGCGGCCCGTCCTGCCAACACCTATCTTCCCTTTGTCTCACTGTCTGCGAGCAATACACAAAGACCAAGTGCCAGCTACACTTAGTCATGTGACGCAGGAAAAGGCTGTAGGGCCAAATGGTTAGGACAAGAGAATAAAGCAAACACAAGGAGATGATGGACGGAGTGCTGAAACTTTTCAGACACTCAACCCCAGTCACAGATCTGGGTTGAATCCATCATCATTCTTTAGCTCACTTCGCCACCTCAGTTCAGACCCAACTATATGCAAATCAGTCTAGGACAAGAGAATGCCATTTATCAGAATTATGACAAAATATACAACTTTACTATCAAAGAAGGCTTTTAATTTCAATTGTTTAGACACCAAACTTGAGCTGTCTACCTGATCTCAAATAAAAGTTATCACTTAGTAAATTTAGTACGGAAACCCAATGTTATCCTGTGGGAGAGGTAGGCCTTGCAATAGTGAAAAACAAATTTAGATGCTTTTCACTACCGGGCCATGCAAAACTTAAAAGTACAAGTCCAACTTTTTAAATACACTACACCCTGCCCTCTGGGCTTATCAGTGCCTACCTTAATGGTGACTTATATGTATTAAAACGGAAGGCTTAGGCCTAGCAAATGTTTATTTTGCCAAATTGAAATGCCAGTTTAAACCTACACACACAAAATCAGCAATGGAATGTATGAGACATGTTTAAAGGGCTTCGTAAGTGGGTGGCACAAAGAAGTGCTGCAGTTCACTAGCAGCATTTAATTTGCAGGCTCTGGGTAAAGCTAATACCACTTTACTAGGGGCTTGCAAGTAAATTAAATATGCCAATTGGGTGTTAGCCAATTCTACCTAATTTAAACAAGAGAGCATAAGCACATTAGGACTGGTTAGCAGTAGACAAGTGTAAATGGGAAGGGCTGAAAGCGGTAAGTTTGGGGGAAAACACCTTAAGGCTTACAGGTCTAATACGTGTCCCTCCAGCTGAAAGTGGGGTGAACCACGCAACCTCCTGGGAGTTCTCGTCACTAAGATGGAACAACCTAGAGAGACCATTAGCATTGACATGACTGACCAAGGATGGTGTACCACCATAAAGTCCATTCCCTGTAGTGAGATGGACCACCCCAACAATATTAAAGTGAAAATACAACACAATAAAACTCCCACACCAATTTAGACAGAGTAAAATGTAATAAATATTTTGACACCAACAGAACAAAAATCCAATTAGTGGAACCGGAGATATGCAGTTTCGTTGATCTAGTTGAAAATAGCGCCTAAAAGTACAAAGCGCCACACATGGTTATTTGGTTGTGCTAAACCAGGGGAAAGTCACAAATACAGGATACAGTGATGGGAGCACAGGCTGGATACAGGGACCAGGTTAGTCCCGCTGAAATGTACCTTCTCAATGTCTACCAAGAGGTGTCCGGTACAATGTGAATGAGGTGGCAAGGAGCAAGTAGAGCATTGCAGATGGTCGTCACAGGAGTGCAAATCACTGCAGCATGAAGATCATGTCAGGCGTTGCAGAGGGTCATTGCTAAGGGTTTAGTGTTGGTGTTTGCCACAGGCTGTCGATGCTGAAGCGTGAAATGTAGAAGTTTCTTTGCTAGTCGTCACTGATGGTTGCTGTATGAAGAAGAGTCGGGTTCACTGGCGCTTCATCTTGGCAGTCATTGCGGGCAGCAAGATCTTGGAAAGAACAGGCCCGTTTCTGGTTGCGAAGTGCCCAAAACTTTAGGATTTTTCCTTTTCTTCAGAGAATAGCACTCAGATGCCAGCCAATGTCCTGGCACCTCTAGGGGAATCAGGGACTCACTCTAGCAGAGGCCAGCAGGGTTCAGGAAGGAACAGATGGAGAACCAGGCAGGTCCAGTTGCAGCAGGTCAGCTCGGCAATTGCAGGGAGGCCTCTGGAGATTGTTGTGTCCCTGTAGCTCAGAACAGGAGGTCAGCCAGATGACTTCTGGAGTCACTCAGGGTAGCCTGAGATGAATAGAGCAGGTCTAGTCTTCCTTCTCAGAGAGCAGGGCAGTCCTTCTTCTGTAGTGTGCACAGGTCCAGGAGTGTACAGAAGAATTGGTCCGAGGATCCAACAGTTATTCTTGGTTCTAGCTTTGAAGCGGGAGAAACTTCGAGACATTTCCTTACATTTTGTTCTGGAATTTCCTTTCTCTCCTTGCTAGGTTCCAATAAAAATAGGGTGACAAAAGGCTAGTAGGAAGTTCTTTGTTAGTGTTTTGAGGTAGCTCCTGTGAAATGTAAGTGGAGTAGGCAACATCTCCATCCCACACATCCTGGCAGGATGAGCATCCCTACTAACACCTAGTTCCCCTTTTGTCTCACTATCTGGGAGGAATACAAAAAGGCCAACTGCTATGCTAATCACAGTCATATGACCCAGTGCACAGGATACAGGCATCAAATGATTAGGAGAAGAAAATGGCAACTTTTTAGAAGTGTGATTTTCAGAATTGTGACTTAAAAGCCAACTTCACCGTTGAAGAGGGTTTTAAATAAACATTCTTTGAGTGTGAAAATGACATTCCTGACTCTTCGCAAGAAAGGTTATCACTTATTAAATGTAATTAGGTAATCCAATGCTATCCAATGGGAGGGATAGGTCTTACAGTTGTGAATACTAATTTAGGAGTTTTTCACTACCAGGACATGTAAAACCTGGAAGCACATGTTCTACTTTTAAACTACTCTGCACCCTGCACTATGGGTTGTTTAGGGCCTGCCCTAGGGGTGACATGTGTATTTAAATGGAAGGTTTAGGCTTGTAAAGGATTTATTTTGTGAGGTGGAAATGGCAGTTTAAAACTGCTTAAGTGGTTGACACCATGCGTGCTGCTGGCCCACAAGTAGCATTTAATTTACAGGCCCTGGGTACATGTAGTACCTCTTTATTAGGGACTTATAAGAAGATTAAATATACCAATTGGGTGCAAGGCAATTCTACTCTGTGTAAACAAGAGAGCACAGGCACTTAGCACAGCTTAGCAGTGGTAAAGTGCACAGAGTCCTAGGGCCAAGAAAAACAGCATCAGCAAAAAAAGGAGGGAAAAAGGCAAAAGGTTTGGGGGGAGACCAACCTAAGGTTGACAAGTCTCACACTGGGAATCTGATGTTATAACATTGGTAAAGATTTGAGTAGAATATTTGTATAACAATGTGTAGCAAAATTAGTTTCCTTTAATTCCTCCCAAGAAAGAACTCAACATTCTAGTATAATGTTGTATAGACATGGCTTGTATTTACTAACACTCCTCTTTGTATTTGCATTGTGTAATTCATTGCTCTACTTGTAACCAAGACATTCAACTATAAAGAGCTCTAAAAAGGTTGATCCTTGTTCATAATATAGAAATTCACAAATAAATACAAGAAAAACACAGAACCCTTCTCCAGACTTCATAGTGATGAAGTCTTTGAACAATAGTCCCTCTGAACATTTGAATGCCTGATGTGTCTCTTTAAATATATATCTTTATGCTGTCAGGTAATATTGTAGCAATCTCTCAAACTGAGGAAGCCTCCTTGTTCTAAAGACACTAGATATTTAATACATGTTTACAAATGCTTGGCCAATAGTGTATTAAGTGTTATGTGAGAGTACAAAAATTATTGTAATGATTCTAATTGATAGTTAAGAGTGTTTCCTCACTTCTGTAGATATTTATGTGAATAGTGCATTGCTTGAGGAAGGAAACAGTTATCAATGTTATCAACAACAGCTTCACAGTAGGTGCTTTTAATGTTCTTAATACTATGTTTATTTGTGTGGATAGTCTACTGCTTTAAGTTGTTAACATTGCAGTTTACGTGCAGGGACCCCACCAAATCAGTGTTTTAAATTGTAGGTGTGTAATGATTTTGAAGGATCGAGATCGAGAATGTGCAGGGTTAAACGGGGTTTTATTTTTCTATACACTCTTCATTTATGGGAAGCCAGAGTCTTTGTCTTGATATGGGGATAATGCATCTCATCTGCTGTTCTCTTCAGGGAGCTTTGGGACCTTCACTCTTCGGGGTGTCAGATTCCGGTCTTCTCTGGTACAGGGCTCTCAGGCGAAAGTTAAAAAAAGGAAAGAAAGAAAGAAAGTAGATGGTCACTGCCTTGCTCAACCGTATAATCCAAAAGGGGAAAAGGAGTGAGGGAACACCCGTTTGTGCCGTACGTGTTAGGGATAGTGCTGGTGCTCAGATACCGGGTAGCTGCAGGTAGCAGAGAAAGAGAGAGACGCCCTACGCGTCGGATTTCTCCCTCCTCCCGACCTACCCCGCAACTCGTTTCGGTACCTGACTGAGCCACGCTCCTCCGGGAGCGTGGCTGGGTGCAGCGTGGAACCGGTGGCCTCCTGGCTTGTCGATCATCTCCTGTTCCTCCAGAGTCGTTCTCCAGGCAGGTCGTCCTTCAGCTGGTTTCTCCCGCGTCTCTCCGACGGCTTCCTCCAGCTGCTCGCTTCCGTGTCTTCCGGGGTTGTCCTGCCTTTCCTTCCACATTCTCTCTTCCCTTATTCATCCAGGCAAGATGACGTTTGTCAAGGGGGCGGCGTCATCAAAGGCTGTATCCCAGTTAAAGGGACCCTGCTGTACAACATAGGAGTCTGCTACATGCGAGGTGCTTGGATTAGTCGTCCAATCATCCTGCTGAGGGGAGAGAAAGAAACCATTGTGGGCCGGTGAAGTCCACCAGTCCTTCATACGTTCGTTCCCCTCCCAGGCAGGGCAGAAATCGTGACAAATCTCACCCCTTGGATTCTCCCACTCGGGGAGAGGGAACACTGTGGAGAGAAAGTCAGTGCTCCCGTTTTCAGAACCTTTCCGATGTTTCACGATGAAAGAAAAGGGCTGTAGAGACAAGAACCAATGCAGGACTCTTGGGTTGTTGCCCATGTTCCTGCTCATCCACTGCAGGGGAGCATGGTCTGTGTATAGGGTGAAGGAGTGTCCTTCTAGATAATATCTCAGCTTGTCAATAACCCACTTCACTGCGAGACATTCTTTCTCTATTGTGGGATATGTCATCTCCCGTGGGAATAGTTTTCTACTAATGAAGAGGATGGGAAGGTTGTGACAGTACCACTCCCATCACGTAGTTGGAGACATCCGTGTGCAATATGAAGGGCTTGGAGAAGTCAGGTGAGGACAGCACAGGGCTGGTTGTGATGGCCCTTTTCAGTTTACAGAAAGCATCTACCATGTGACTAGTAGGGTGTAGTAAATCCTGTTCTTTTATGTACTTGCGCAGTGTGTCGGTTAAGGGGCCCGCTATTTCTGAATACTGAGGGATAAAGCATCTGTGGTACCCCAATAACCCCAGAAAGGCTCTCATTTCCTTTTTTGTGGTGGGGAAGGGGGTTTCCACAATGGCTCTCACTTTCTCTTCTTGTGGTGCGATCACCCCATGGCCCAAGAGGAAGCCCAGGTATTTGACTTTCCTGAAACCCACCCAATATTTTTTTTAATTCATGTGAAGCCCAGCTCGTTGTAAGGCCTGAAGAATCAGCTGCAGATGTTCTCAGTGGGCCTCCCATGTGGGACTGAATACCACAATATCACCTTTCATAAGCAACAGAAAAAGGTTTCTCACGTCGTGAAAGTGGCATTGCAAGACTGTGCTAATTACTTGCCTGATCGGCCCGGAGGCCCACTGGGCTGTTTTATGGAAGGTAAATGCAACAGTAGTTCAATAGAAACCCACTGTGGTAATACTTTGCTGATTGTAAAGACTACAGGTACCAGCATGCCAAGTTAAGCAACACACCTGTGAAACATTAAGTGCATGCATTGAAATACCTGATCAGCACTCTCTGTTGTCTGAAGTTACTGTCCTCTGATGAAGAAACCAAGAGGTTTTGAAACGTGTAAGGACTGCAATAAATTTTACTTTGGACCTGAAAGGCAAGGTGTCATGTATTTATGTCTTGCTAGCGGCGAGTTTCCATGTCAGGGCAACCTTTGTTTGGATTAATGTGCGGCAGCCTGGCAGCAGGAAACTTACCACAGCGGAGTTAATTTGCGGGGCCAACAACGGAGAAAGGTTTCTCATGTCGTGAAAGTGGCATTGCAAGACTGTGCTAATTACTTGCCTGATCGGCCCAGAGGCGCACTGGGGTGTTTTATGAAAGGTAAATGTGCTGCAGATCAAAGCTTATAAATTCTCCCTACTTCCACGGACAAAGTAATTTCACAGTCATGCGCACATACACTTATCATACGCTGGTGGGGCCCATTACACCAACATTCATTCTATTACCCTATCCGTAATGAATATAAGAGAGAACTCTTTAATCAATCTGCACCTATTTTGAGGTCAATGCAACCAAATTGAATTATCTTGAGTCTTGATATAAACAATTAAACACATCTGAGATCTCAATAACATAACAAAGAAATAACCACCCGACACTGTAATTCAAACAAGAATGATTTATCTAAATCAGGGGTCTCCAACCTTTTCTGTAGTGAGAGCTACTTCTGATCAGTGAAAATCATCGTGAGCTACTAAAGGCCAAGCAACTCGCGCATTTTTTGGAGACACCTCCCACGCCCTGCTTCATTGTATTTAAGCCTAATTTCTTTGTGGCCCATACTATGGTTTGAATAAAATACATAGTAGACCTATAGAGCCGTTCAAAGCTATCAGCAAACTGAAAATCATAACATAGTAAACTGTATATCTGTCTCACGCCTCATTCACCACACTGCTACACACTGCTTCCCATAACATGATAATGATAACTGCACCTTGGTGTTCATCAGGCAAGACAAAGAAACACTTCCCACATAGGCTCAAAAACCAAAGACAAACTCTTCGAACCACCAACCCTACACTTGCCATAGCTTGCTAACCATGTAGATAAGTGCATCAGTTCCACACATAAGTAAGCGCTATAAAAATGCTGCAACAGAAGGCTTCCCCTTTCTTCATTATCAAAAAAAGTAAAACAAAGGGAGAAAAGTTATGTTACAAATGAATACATATGATTTTCATTCATATCGGGGCTTTTGCAGACTATTGGAACAACAAATGGCCGATACTTGGAAAGGCTGCTACCTTACTGTCATTATAAAGCACTTCACTCAGGTCTGTAACACATGCTTTAACTCTGCAAAATCCATTTTCAGAAAATGCATATCTCTCCAATGGTCAGCAACAGACTGTCTGCTAAGCCTTGCATTTGCTGCACAGTCCTCTTCTACTTCCAGTATTAATATAGTAGCATGAAACATATGGCAATGTCCCTCAGCCATACCTCAATAAACAGAAAGCTCCATTGTCAGATCAATAACAGGTTCAAGCCAGGAACGACCCTTGTAATGCATTAAAAAAGGAATACAATACATTCATCTAGTTCAGCCTTATCACACTTCTGTTGAGCAGGACTCACCTTCAAACAATACGAACACATGCAAAAACAGATAGTTGGATTAGTTTGATATAAAACATAACTTTCTGAAAATAAGCATTTAAAATAATTAGCACACTGGTAGAACCCTTTATTCTCATGGTATTTCCAATGGGCGCTCATCTCCCACCCAGACTATGGGGAAAGCCGATATTTCTACAGACATTTCTGTGACTATGCATAAAGAGGGCTGCATTATAGCTCCTATTTGCTTTAATTGAAAATGTCATTGAAGCAGAAGGCCCCTCGTGTAACCTTACATATTATTGAAATAATAGGAACAAAGCGTACTTATACATTAACAAATCTAATATACAGATCATAATTATTCAAACTCTTACACATCATGAAATACTGAAAATGCTTCAAACGAGTGAGCATGAATTTGTTCCTTAAAAACAAATGTTAAATCTGATCACACCTTGTTCACGAACACACACTCCTGATGTCTATTGCACTCACCAGCCTGCTTTCCTCCTACATAGGCCATGAGTTTCTAAATCAGTGTAAAGGAGTCCTTCATTCAACATTCTCCTATGTAACACCTCAAGAACCGTGCTATATAAAGACAGAACATCAATGGAATCAAAGTGCATGGGTAAAATCAGGACTAATGAGCCTTGCTCAGAAAAATCCCACACAAGAAGAAATTGCATCACCTCAGACTCAGCCACTAAAATTGTAAACAGAAGCTGCCTGTATTAAACGCATACTAGTATAGAAGTACTTAAGTTAACTAATCAAATTGTTTGCCGTAGCTGTGGTGCAGCAAAACTCTGTGTCACACAAGCAGAGCTGCCTTGGCACAAAGGAAGACTGTGGGAGACAGAGACTGGGAGTGACAGGACAGAGGTGAAGGGCCAGTTTTGGGAGGCTATGGTCAGTGCATGTAAAGCACTTTGATTTCAACATCGGCTGCCACCGCGCTTTAAAATTAAAAGAAGCTATAATAAGGCACAGTGACAACCGATGTTAAAATCGATGGGCCTTGCATGCACTGAGCTGCTTTCACTGACTACAACACGAAGGCAAATTTAAAACGTGCTGTGGTCAGTGAAAGCACTTCAGTGCAGGCAAGAATCTTTGACATCAACATTGCCTGTCACCGCGGCAGCTTCTCAGTGCCTGCAAGGACCTTGAATTTTAAGGTCAGCTGCCACTACTTTATTACCAAAAGCAGATATAAGGCACAGTGGCAGCTGATGTTAAAATCAAAGGGCCTTGCATGCACTGAGCCGCTTTCACTGACTTCCACACGAAGGCAAATTTAAAGCGTGTGGAAGTCAGTGAAAGCACTTCAGGGCAGGCAAGGTCTTTTGATTTTAACATTGGCCTCCACCGTGGTAGCAGCTCTGTGCCTGCAAGGACCTTGGATTTTAAGGTCGGCTGCCACCGCACTTTATTATCGAAGGCTGATGTAAAGCACGGAGGCAGCCGACCTTAAAATCAGAGGTCCTTGCATTCACTGAGCAGCTTTCACTGACTATCACGCATAGGCAAATTTAAAGCGTGCTGTAGTCAGTGAAAGCAGTTTATGCAGGCAAGGATTTTGGATTTTTACATTGGCTGCGACCGCGGTAGCAGCTCTGTGCCTGCAAGGAGCTTGGATTTTAATATCGGCTGCCACTGCGCTTTGTTACTGAGGGCAGATGTAAAGCGTGGTGGCAGCCGATGTTAAAATTAAACACCTTAAAATGAACTTAGCCAGTTTTACCAACTATGCTGATATGAATCCACGGGCACACTTACCAGTCCTGCGCAGCTTCCCAGGAGGATGAGCCTGCAATTATGAACTGCGGTGGCAGCCTGGAAAAGGCAGGTGGCGCGTGACTTACAGAAAAACGTCACGTTGTTTGACCCGCCCCAGCTAAGCTCATTTCAGGACAGCTGGTTGGTGTAAAGGCGGGCAAGGGCTTGTAGCTGACAAAGACAACGAACGGATACAAAATAAAATGCTGAAATTACGTCTCTATCATTAGAAAGCAGCACGAGCTACTCCCAGAGGGTCGGCGAGCTACCGGTAGCTCGCGATCGACCGGTTGGAGACCCCTGATCTAAATTAATTCATATGGAAAGCCATTCAATTTGCAGAATCATTTTTCTCATATTTACCTATTCTGGCTAAATGTCGTTTACTAAATCAGGACAGGTCTCTCGGCAAAGAATTAAAGTCTCTCAAGCCGTCATGTAGAGTCACTGTCCTCTCAGTCAGCATCGATCCTCTTGAGCATAAGTTCAGGAAGAAGTGGCCACAGACCCTCTCTAGTCTAGAAATATTTATACTAAAATTTATATACTAAAAGTTACAAACAAACTCTAAACGTCCGTTAGGCAGGAAAGGATGTCATCTTGCAACATTAGAAAAATTCTCCCTCTTGGATATCTCAAAATTCAAAACAAGGAAAAAGGAAGTCCAAACTTATTCGTAACATCCATGGTTGCCTTTCTCCGGAATTGTATCACTCGCAGTGAAGCCACCACAAGTTTATCAAAATGTTTATTTGTGACAAATGTTCTCTACCAAGGATAACTGGCGGTCATCCCAGAGTTGTCATCTTTCTTCATAATTTTAGTTCAGACAGAGGCCGAGGTCACAATCAGCGAGGCCTCTCTTCATATTTCATCTACTCAAATGCAGGCTGTAGATGTCGGCCATTTTCTTAGCAGGCCATAATGGACAACTTAATTAAAAAGAAACACAAAACAACGTTACTACATTGTATTGATTATACAGTGTTAATTCCCACTAATACCCTTTTGTGTGTGTATTTATCTAGCCATTTGCAACATAAAAAAGCATTAAAGCATATTAATTTAAAGCGCAAACACATAACAAACATCGCATAAGTCACACTTATCCAATTAATTTGCTCACCAACTTAGTTCACTTATTAATTTAGCCATGCAATTGCATTCCCACGTATAGTTCTTTTATTAATAAGGTTGATTAATAAAACTCAACAAACTTAGTACTTAATAATTAATCATTAGTAATTTTAATTATGACATACAAAAATATAAACTGATGTTTGGGTTTAAGTAGAAAACCCTGCTCCAGCAATCCCCCCTTTGGTGATATATCATCACCACAAAAATCCAACCCAAAAAATTGAGTTCCCCCTTTTTTTAGGAGAAATTCAAATGTCTTTTTGGTTTTACATTAAACTCCAGATTCTCTTTCATCATCTCTTTTTGTTTCTAAGTACATGCTCTCCCTAAATTCTTCTGATTCTATTTCTTGTAGGTCTCTTTTTGACCTTTTTCGTCTCTTTTCAACATTTTCTTTCATTATTTTCTTTTTATTCCTCCTATATCTACAACATAAACACTCTAATCTAAGAATCAATAAAGTAACAATCACACATGTCAATGGAAATAATATCTTACCAAAAATGGTACTACCTATCTTAGCTATAAAATTCTTAACAGCAATTATCTTATTAGCCATTTTAGTCCAGATACTTTCGGCTTCCAGTGGTACTAATTCATCATGCAACTCAGTAATATTTCTGATATAGACCTTTAGATCTTTGCTTTCATTAGGAATGTAAGTGCAACAATGTTGAACTTTCAGCATTCCACAAACTCCACCCTCTTTTGCCAATAAAATATCAAGGGCAAGTCGATTTTGCATAGACATAGCGCGTAAGGCAACCATCTCTGTATTTATCAAAAGAAACCCTCCAGCAGTGCTTGTCGATAAGCGATCCACCACTGTTGACAGTTTCCGAATTCCATATGCATTTAATGAAATTCCCACTGCTGGTATCAAAGCTCCAAAAATATCTCCTGCAATTTCTGTCCAAGTTTCTCTTTTGAAGCGAGTTAGTAAATTTAATTTGTTCTGCATCTTCTATTCTATCTATATGAAAAATCTTTGGAAAGACCAGGCCAACATAACATGTGCCATGCCAATGGTCAGGCAACCTGTAATAAGCCTTATTCCCACAAATATAATACACTCCCGGGAAAACCGGATCTTCTCCTCCCTTGAATCCCCATCCTGTGGCAATAAAGTATGTATCATGGCACTCACTAGTCAAAACAAAATAATAATCATATTGAGATTTTCTTCTGGTAATACATAGTTTACCCTTTTGTGATGCATCTAAAGCCAAAGTTGGACTGGCCCCATTCTTCAACTCCTTTCCCATCTCAATATCCCACATTGTCTCACTCATTTTATATCCTCCCGCCTTTTCATGCATACCCATTCTCCTTTTCTCTACCATGTCTAGAAAAGCTTCTTCCTCTTCCTTCAAACTACAAGTTAAATTGTTTCTAAAAATGTAATCTAATGTTAATTCTTCTGTTTCAATAAAAATCTCACCTAAAATGTTAGCTTCTTTTGCAGGATTCAGTTTTTTATTCATAGGCAATTGCCCAAAAATGTTATTCTTATTAGACATATCATAATCTATTTTCCCTAATAAATAAAAAATACTAATCAACACACTACATGAAATTCCATACGTAGCTGGGAGATGATGATAGGTAACTCCCTCTGAAACGGATGCAGGTAACTACATACAGACGTAGCAATCCCTTACCTCCATTGTCTTTACATACTCATACAATAATTTTGAAAAAACATTGCTAGAAAAATCATTAATTGATCTATCCTTGTGTATGTATATATTACTAATTCTAGTTGGCACTACTTTCTGCGAACTCTTCCCTATGTTAGTCATATTCTCAGTATGTATTCCCAAAGTCTCTACTGAAACTTTAAAAGCAACTAATAAAGCAAGCACACTCCATAGTATCATCAATAGTCCTGTACAGCAGCAGCACATTCTGCACCATCTTTTCAGAAAGGTACATCTACTTTGATTATTTTCTGTGTTAGCCATCTTATTACTTTGACTGTGTCTTTTGACTTAGCCTCTACTACTCCACTACTGAACCACTAGGACAGCAAACATCCACTAGATCGTCACAAGCTGTTAATTTTTCAGATTTCTTCTTCTTCACTCTTCTCCAAGTGACTCCTTTAGTTCACTCAATTTGGATTTTCATCACTTTTCACTTCTTCTTCATCAACTTCAAATTATATCAGATCCTGAACATCTGTCTCCTCTCCAATGTCAGACAAGATAACTTTCAGGATTCCAACAGTTTCCTCATCCTCAACCACTTTCAGTAAGGTCCCCTCTGGATTTCCATGACCCTCTGCCTCTTCTTCTTCTTCAGACAGTGCCACATACGTCCATTCTGGTGACCCATACTTCTGGTTGGGCTTTCTGATTCTCTTGATCTCCTCTGGTTCCTTTGGTTATTTCGTTCTTCTTCTTTCGCTTGATTTTGGCTTGACACCTCGTTCACCTGTTCAACTTTAGATGAATTAACTCGTGTTAGTCGATATCTCAGCCTCTTTATTTTGTTAGGCCAAAGATCTCCTCTTACATTTCTTTTCTGTTTTACTTCTTTATTCTTCCTTTCTCCAATCCAAGTCCTCTTTCTCAAAACTCGACCTTCTGGTATCTCATTCCCACTCTCATCTGATTCTGTCTCATTTGCCTCTTGTTCATCAACAATTCTCTCTTTTCCCACAATCTCCTTCTCCACCGATTGAGATTTCCCTACTACTGTCCCTCCTCGGGTCTCCGACACGCAATCTTCTTGCTGTCTACTTGTCCCTTCACCTAGCTCATCACGAATGTTCCCTACACCTCCTCGGGGTTCTTCCGCAATCTGTCCCTCTCTATTTCCTTCTGACCCTACTTCTTCAAGAATTATCTCAGATGGATTTCTCTCAACCTCCTCATTTGACTCAGGTATAGTCTCTGTGGAATCTCTCTTTTCTTTTCTTTTTTTCTCTTTATCTTCTCCACTGCTAGTTAGAATTTCAGGCAAATTTCCAGAATCTGAACTCTCTTCTGAGGTTCGCAATGTTCCTCTCGAAACTTCTCCTGGTAAGAAAAAAGAATCTCCTGACTCTCTTTCTGACTCCCTTTCCCCCCTTTCAGGATTCTTTTTTCTTCTCACTGTTTCAGTGTCTGCATCGTCACTGGAATCTGACTCTTCAAAATATTCTTTCCCAGTCCCATCCTTTGGATTTGGAACTCTCACTTGCATGAATCCAGTTCTTCACTCCAGCACACTTTACAGCAGTCGTCGTAGTCAGAATGACTTGTCTTGGCCTTCCCCACCTTGGAACCAAGCAATTTCTTCTTCTGTGCACTTTTATTCTCACCCAGTCCCCTGGGCTCAGATCATGTGCTGTCTTCTTTTCAAGTGTAGTGGCGTCTTCTCCAACCTGGTGAAACACAGAATGAACTGCGTCAGCCAGGCCTTTACAGTAATCCAAAATCATGTCATCAGTTATAGTCATCAGCTTGTTGACAGGCACGAATGCATGTCTCATTGCACGTCCCATTATTATTTCATGTGGACTCAACCCCGTGGTTCTGTCTGGAGTAGACCTAATAGTCATCAGCACTAGAGGCAAGACATCAGGCCATTTCATTCCAGTTGCTAAACACATCTTGCCAATTCTGTTTTTGATTGTACCATTCATCTGTTCAACAACGCCAGAAGCTTCTGGTCGGTATGCACAATGTAGCTTCTGCTGTATGCTCAATGCTTCACAAATTAAACTCATGAGTTCATTATAGAAGAGTCCTCCTCTATCTGACTCAATTGTCACTGGGAACCCGTACCTAGGAATCAACTCTCTTAACAGCAACTTGGCCACTGTTATTCCATCATTTCTCCTAGTTGGATATGCTTCCACCCACCTTGAGAACAAACAGACTACCACCAGAACATACCTCAATCTATTGACCTGGGGCATTTCAATGAAATCTATTTGCATTCTGGTAAATGGACCTCCCTCTCTGCCTATTGTTCCTAGGCTCACCACTGTTTTCTTTCCAGGATTGAATTGCTGACAAATCAAACATCTTTGACAAATGCTCTCTGCTATCAGCCTGAATTTTGCATTGTACCAGGTCTGTTTAAAGGATCTAATCATAGCATCCCTTCCCAGGTGTCCCTGGCCATGATACATTCTCGCCATTGTTGACAACATAGCATTTGGCATGACTGGTCTTCCATCCCTATAGATCCATACATGATCCTTTTCTCTTGGTGCACAACCTGCCTTGATCCAATCTTTCATTTCCTCATCTCCTGCTTCATCCTGTAACTGTCTCACCTCCTCCCATGTTTCCATCACATTAGTAAACATCACAGAACAAAAATACATTTCTTTCTCTTTTCCCCTGTTAATGGAATGACTGTTCCTGGCACAATACTGTGCTATGTCATTTGCAAACTTATTTCCAAGAGTAACAAAATCATTACCCTGTCCATGAGCAGCACATTTTACAACTGCTAACTCTTTAGGCAGCTGTATCGCCTCAAGCAATTTCCCAATCACTTCAGCATTCTTTATAGGAGTTCCACTTGAGGTCAGGAAACCTCTCTGTAGCCAAAGCTGGCCAAAATCATGAACAACTCCGAATCCGTACTGACTATCGGTCATTACAGTCACTCTCACATTTCTTCCAATCTTGCAAGCTTTTGTCAATGCCACCAATTCCGCTACCTGAGCAGATTTAACTCCTTTCAAAGGTGAAGCTTCCACAACTTCCGAAACTTTACACACCACATATGCAGCACTCAGCACACCTTCTTCTGTTCTCAGACATGATCCATCCACAAACAATACATGATCACTCTCAGGCAGTGGCAGATCTCTTATGTCTGGTCTCGGTTTTGTACAGTAATCAAGCACATCCAAGCAATCATGATCAACATCATCTCTCACACTCACATTTTCAGCATCTGAAAACAATGTCGCTGGATTCACATTCACACATCTCTCAAGAGTCACATTTGATGCTCCCAGAATGATTTTCTCATATTTAGTCAGCCGACTATGTGACATATATTGAGTTCTGCTTCTTGTCAAAAGAATTGCCACATCATGAGGTACGAACACCCGTACATGATATCCCATTATTATACCCTCACTCTGTTCCAAGCTTCTGCATGTAGCAGCTACTGCTTTCAGACAACCTGGTAAACCCACAGCTACTGGGTCAAGTGTTGAGGAGAAGTACGCAATTGGCCTCCTCAGACGTCCATGTTTCTGGATTAACACTGAAAGTGCACATCCATTCCTCTCACTACAGTACAATTCAAACTCCTTCTCATAGTCTGGCATTCCTAGAGCAGGGGCTTCACATAATCTGCTCTTTAATTCTTCAAATGCTGCCATTTGTTCTGCATTCAATTCCAATGGGTCTTTTACTTCACTTTTAGTCAATTTAATCAGTGGCTTTGCTATCAGGGAAAAGTTACTTATCCACTGACGACAATAACCTACCATTCCCAGAAACATTCTCACTTCTCTCTGGGTCATTGGGGCTCTCATTCCTTTGATAATTTTGATCCTGTCAATGGTCACTTTTCTTAGACCTTTTTCAATATTGTGTCCAAGATAATATACTTCTTTCTTGCAAAATTGCAATTTGGCTGGAGATACCTTTAACCCTCCATCAGCCAGATGATTCAATAAAGCTATGGTATCTACTTCACAGGCTTCACGTGTCTTCGATGCTACAAGTAGGTCATCGATATATTGTACTAGTACTGAGCTTTCAGGCATGGTCAGACTTTCCAAAGATTTCTTCAACAACTGATTGAATATTGAAGGACTCTCTGTATAACCCTGTGGAATTCGGCACCATGCCAAAATCCGCTGTCCAAACCGAAATGCAAAAATCGGCTGGCTGTCATGATGCAATGGAATTGAAAAGAAAGCATGGCACAAATCAATTACTGTGTACCATTCAGCATCATGGGGAATCTGATACAAAATCACTGATGGATTTGGCACAATAGGACAACATGATACCACAATTTTGTTAACTTTTCTCAAATCTTGTACTATTCTGAACTTCCCATTAGGCTTCTTCAGTCCCATTATAGGTGAATTACATGGACTACTGAGTAACTCTCTCAAGACTCCTTGCTGAATAATTTTTTCAATTATAGGTGTTATTCCTTCAATTATCTCTTGTGTCAACCTGTATTGTGGGATATTAGGATAAGAGATTCCCTCTTTCACTGTAATCTTTACTGGATCTACATTATTCATTAATCCCACATCCTCTCCAGTAAAATCCCAAACTGCTGCTTTTACTGTGTGTCTTAATTCTTGAGGTAAATCATCTGGATTAAATACAGCATATGTTCCAATAACCTCATCTTCTCTATTACCTAGAGTTACTCTGTATAAGACATCCTCATCCGGTGTCTCAAAGGCTATTCCATCCGGAGTACAAAAAATGGTGCAATTCATTTTACACAACAAATCCCTACCTAACAAGTTTACTGGACTAGTGTCACACACTACGAACCTGTGCATATCTGAAAATTTTCCTATCCTTACCCTTACTGGTTCAGTAAGTCGAGTCCTAATCTGTGTATTAGATACACCAACCACTTGGATTGCTTCGTCTGAGAGAGGAAGATTTCTTATATCTGCTGACCTGACAGTTGATCTCGTCGCTCCTGTGTCTACTAAAAAGGTAACACTTTCTCCATTTATTTTCCCATCTACAAATGGTCCTGCCTGGTCTATTTCTAGAGCTGCTCCAAGTATGCACTCTTCCTCCTCTCTTCGGCACCGTCAGAAGTCCCCTTCAGACTCACTTCCCTCATTCTTTAGCCAGAATTGTTGTACTGGATTTGTACGTCTTGGCCTATTTACCTGTTCTTCATTGTAGAATCCCGAGTCTTGATTGTATTTCTGGGATCCTCTGTTCTGCGGTAAAGGCGGTTTTGGCTCTTGATTCTGCTGCTTGACAACCTTCTGCTGTTGCTGCGGATGATTACACCCCTCGTTCTGCACCTGTTGATTCAAGGATTGATTGTCATTATTCACTAATGGTGGATTCGTACACTCGGTTCTCCAGTGCCCTAATTTTCCGCAGTTGTGGCACGGAAATTTTTTCTTCGCCTCCTCAATGTTTCCCTTTCCTTTTCCTGTACTATATCTGGGCCTATTTCCTGGATTATTCGCTTGTTCAACCAGCTGTGCTTCTTGTCTTTCTGCAACTTTCACCTGTGCCCACATTGCTTTTTCCTTCAGTTTTCTTTGTTTCTCCTCAATTTCATCACTGAAGTACTTCGCATGTCTCAAGATCTCATCAATCTTCTTACTCTGCCAATCAACTGTGTGCTCACGTATAATTTCACTTATTTCAGGTCGCAAACCATATACAAATCTGGATACAAAGTGACTCAAATCCTTATCACCCAGATGTTCATCCCCACTAAGCTGTTTAAAAGCCAGTTTTAACCTTTCATAAAAAGCATGAACTGATTCTTTTACTTCCTGATGTGTTCGATCTATCTTAACCCAGTCTGTCTCTTTAGGAGGTACTTTATTCTTCAAGAACACTATGACCTGTTCATATTTTTTCATAACCTCCGGGTCTGGAGCTCCTGTCTTTTGATCTCTCGGGTATTCTTTAGTGGGCCAATCTATGACTATTTTACACTCTGCCCACAAGTCTGCTGGAACAATTATATCGAACAGACTATTCAGGTCAATCCACAGCACTTTTGACAATTTCACAAACCTATCAACCTGCCTATACCACTCGACAGGCTTCTCTCTCAGTCGAGGGAAATCATTTGTAAATGACAACATATCCTGCCTAGTCCATGGGACATGTACATATCCTCCTCCAGGAATCTCTCTCATAGGATAAGCATCCACTGTTTTTTCCTTTTCTCTCATAGGGAATGCTGAGTAAGTCCTGTCCACTGCATCTTCTCTTTTCTTATACCATCTATCCTTCCACTTTTCCACATCACCCCATTTTCGCAATAATCCAATCATTTCCTTAATCTGTCCTGTTCGGCCAATGTCATTTAGATTCTCAATATCCTTATCAGTAAAATCTACTCGGTTAGGTTTCTGTAAAGCTTCCACCTTATCCATGTCAATTCCCATTTCACTCGCTATTCCTATTAACCTGTCATGTGTATTCTTAGCCCTCCATGTGATGCTTTTGCACATGAATAACAACTCTCCATCATGATGATTTTTTAACGTTTCTGTAGGAATTGTTCCTACTATAAGCTCCTCCAATTCCATACGTAACCTGGCTACATCAATTGCCTGAAAATCTTTGTCCTTCCTTTGGAGAGCTTTCAACCAATCATTCAAATCCTCAGCTGTTATTCCCGTAGATTTTTCTGTACTCACTTGTTCCGCCATCCTTTGTGGTTCCAAAATTGATCCTCCCATTATAACATTTCCTTCCATACAACCAGTATTCAATCCTGAGTTAGGCTGTACATTTAACTCTCCACCACATATGGTATGTCTCCACTGATTCTCTCCCGTCCTCATTCCTGACTGTTCTAGAGAACTAGCTAGTCCATTTCCCACATATGGAACTGTTAAACCACTTTCACCCATTCTTTGCTTATCAAAAATAGGCATAACCAGACCTATCGTTACAGGCACTGTAACAGCTTCTAGATTCTTGGTCAATTCCCTGATTTTCTCTGTCAGTTCAAAGGTTGTTCTTGCTAGTTCTCTGGTCTTTTCATCCTCAAGTTCATTCTCTCTTTCTATCTCTCTCTCTCTTTCCCTTTCTCTTTCCACCAGAGAACAACTGTCTTTCAACTCAGGGGCTGTAACCTCTGTCTTTATAATTCGCAGGGTGTTTCTCATTGGGGTACCTGCTGTTCCTACCTCCGGTTCTTGTCTATACGGGGGTGATCTTTTGTAGAGCATGTCCTCTAAGACGTCATCATCAGACTCATTTGCCCCATATCTTCTGGTCTCTACATTATGTTCTTTCTCTGTACACTTTCTACCTCTCGATTCCTCTACTGTTCTTACAGGATATAACCCTTCAGTCATACTGGCATCTCACCACCTTCTCATTCGGTCATGATGGGTTTCGCGATCATACTTGCGCCCAAACATGTACCTGTAGTTATTCCCACTCCTCTGCTTCTCTCGCTCATGAACTTCATCTTCCCATTCTACTAATGCCTCGAATTGCGTCGGCCTTGGTCTGGGCTCTAGACCCATCATCTTCTCCCGTAAATTTCTCAACACGGCCAGATTAAATGAACCATGTTCCGGGAACGCTAAAACACCATCTTCTCTAGTGTACTTAGCCCAATTGTCTAACCAAATACAGGTATGATATCCATATTTTGCAACCATGAAGGATACAGGTGTTCTTGTCGGAGGTAGTAACTCACCTTCTCTAGTTACTATATCCTTATCCTTGTCAAACCATTTTTTAATTTTACTTAACAATGATTTCTTCTTCTTTTCCTCTGTTTGGTAATACATTTTTGCGTTTACCACAACCCTCTAGTCCTTACTACAACTGTACGATCTTTTGTCCAATAACAACGCGACTCACACTAACGCACCAATCTCGAAGCGTCTACGTCACCCTGTACTTCTTCCAATCCCTGCGCGGCTCACACCAACACACCAATCACAGTACTCTCACTGTTCTAACTCACTGTCCAATCACAGCGCGGTCTGTCTGACGTCAACAGTCGCTGGCTGCATTTGCTTCTACTCCTGTCTCCTGTCACTTGTCTACCCCTCCTTTACAAAACCTTCTCGGTAGACTTTGTTTCAGATTCTACAAATCTATTAGTTACAACATATAAACATCTCCATTGTCTGCTCCGCTAACCACAGAATAGTAAAGACCTTTCCCACGAGAATCCCGCTTCTCTCTAGAACAGCGCTTACCTCTGCTCTATTATGGAATTGTTACTTTCGTTGACACAGTAGCACATCCCTCTACTCTGCCCTTCTAACATGCATCCATTAACTGTTTCCTCCCGGAATGTTCCTAAGAGCTTCACAATTATCTAAATGCCCATACATTCACGCACTTTCATACCAGAAAATGTAGCACATTCACACAGAATTCTGTTTTTTCCGAGAACAGCAAACAATCTGTCCTACTACAGAATTATAACATACGTTAACCAAGCAGCGCTTACCTCTGCTTTGTCCTTCAAACAAGCTCAGAGAATACCTATTACCTTCCCAGTGATAAGCGATAACGGCAATCCTAAAAAAGATCCCTGATACCTAAGACCAGAACTTCACAGATAACCTTCGCAACCATACACACTTCTTTTATACAGAAAATATGTCTCTAATAGTAACATACGACGATGTCACTGAATCGAACACAGACAATGCGACGCGCAACTTCAATTGTCACACGCTTTTCCCTGCATTCGTACAGGGCCAACAATTCCGCTTTTCCCGAGAGCAGCACTCACTTCCCTCTGCCCTACTACGGAACTGTCACCGACTCCCTATGTCCCAGAAGCCGTACACACTACATATAACTCAATATGACTTCAACATTTAGTATTAGTACATGTATTAACATCAATCAATAAATCCAAAAGCCTATGTACAAGCAATCTATCAGATCAGGACAATAATCAAAACCATCATACTGCTACCAGGAAACTGCTGCAGATCAAAGCTTATAAATTCTCCCTACTTCCACGGACAAAGTAATTTCACAGTCATGCGCACATACACTCATCATACGCTGGTGGGGCCCATTACACCAACATTCATTCTATTACCCTATCCGTAATGAATATAAGAGAGAACTCTTTAATCAATCTGCACCTATTTTGAGGTCAATGCAACCAAATTGAATTATCTTGAGTCTTGATATAAACAATTAAACACATCTGAGATCTCAATAACATAACAAAGAAATAACCACCCGACACTGTAATTCAAACAAGAATGATTTATCTAAATTAATTCATATGGAAAGCCATTCAATTTGCAGAATCATTTTTCTCATATTTACCTATTCTGGCTAAATGTCGTTTTCTAAATCAGGACAGGTCTCTCGGCAAAGAATTAAAGTCTCTCAAGCCGTCATGTAGAGTCACTGTCCTCTCAGTCAGCATCGATCCTCTTGAGCATAAGTTCAGGAAGAAGTGGCCACAGACCCTCTCTAGTCTAGAAATATTTATACTAAAATTTACATACGAAAAGTTACAAACAAACTCTAAACGTCCGTTAGGCAGGAAAGGATGTCATCTTGCAACATTAGAAAAATTCTCCCTCTTGGATATCTCAAAATCCAAAACAAGGAAAAAGGAAGTCCAAACTTATTCGTAACATCCATGGTTGCCTTTCTCCGGAATTGTATCACTCGCAGAGAAGCCACCACAAGTTTATCAAAATGTTTATTTGTGACAAATGTTCTCTACCAAGGATAACTGGCGGTCATCCCAGAGTTGTCATCTTTCTTCATAATTTTAGTTCAGACAGAGGCCAAGGTCACAATCAGCGAGGTCTCTCTTCATATTTCATCTACTCAAATGCAGGCTGTAGATGTCGGCCATTTTCTTAGCAGGCCATAATGGACAACTTAATTAAAAAGAAACACAAAACAACGTTACTACATTGTATTGATTATACAGTGTTAATTCCCACTAATACCCTTATGTGTGTGTATTTATCTAGCCATTTGCAACATAAAAAAGCATTAAAGCATATTAATTTAAAGCGCAAACACATAACAAACATCTCATAAGTCACACTTATCTAATTAATTTGCTCACCAACTTAGTTCACTTATTAATTTAGCCATGCAATTGCATTCCCACGTATAGTTCTTTTATTAATAAGGTTGATTAATAAAACTCAACAAACTTAGTACTTAATAATTAATCATTAGTAATTTTAATTATGACATACAAAAATATAAACTGATGTTTGGGTTTAAGTAGAAAACCCTGCTCCAGCAAATGCAACAGCAGTTCAATAGAAACCCACTGTGGTAATACTTTGCTGATTGTAAAGACTACAGGTACCAGCATTCCAAGTTAAGCAACACACCTGTGAAAGATTAAGCGCATGCGTTGAAATACCTGATCAGCACTCTCTGTTGTCTGAAGTTCCTGTCCTCTGATGAAGAAACCGAGAGGTTTTGAAACGCGTAAGGACTGCAATACATTTTACTTGGGACCGGAAAGGCAAGGTGTCATGTATTTATGTCTTGCTAGCGGCGAGTTTCCATGTCAGGGCAACCTTTGTTTGGATATATCTTCAAATTGAACATGCTCCCATATGAAGGTGCCACACACGACATTAAATTATCCTTCTTTATGCAGCAGACTGCAAGGTACGAATCATTGGTCTTACAGCGTACTTTTCACCAAATTCACGCCATACGCGATGCGGGCACTCCAGCCCTTGATCACTGGCTTTGGTGACTGGAAGAATGGAAGCAAGCAGTGACGTAGCAGCGTATTTGTAGATCCTGCCCCAATGGGCAAGTGCATACTGGTCTTTAGAGTCCCATCACACTGTTCTTGTAATAAATGCCTCCATTCACTTTCACACTTTCTTAAAAACCACAGTGGGTTCACTGCAAACTCAACAGTTCAGTACCTTGCATATCTCTGGTCTGCCAAATCGGAACACGCCACTCCATCCGTGCCCCTTCGATCACCGGCGCTGAGGACCTGCTCCTTCGGCAGCGTGACTGTATTGCTGAGAGGTATTAGCAGGGACCCAGTCTTGCTCTCTGCATGCAACCTACTATAGGGATGTAAACAGATGGGGAGACATCGCTGCATACCATTATGGACTTATAGAAGTGCACTACAGAGACCAGAATGCAGTTGTGAGGCATGCACACTGGGCGGAACTATACTTAATCGCTGCAAGTGCAGCGTGAGACTCTTTGCAGCTGTGCCTCCCTTGTATACCAGTGATCAAGGGCCAGGAAGCCCGAAACATGTTTGGTGTCATTTCTGCTGTGGAGTCAATACTGGTTTCCCTGCTGCTCACCAACAAAGAAGGTTTTAACACGCTTGTGTGCGGCACCTCAATCTTTGGGCGCTTTCATATGGATATTGCAGCGGCCTTGCTCGGGTCGCGAGGAGCCCCACTGCGGAAGAGCAGCACCAGCATGCTGAGAATTTGGCAGTGTTCATGGAACAGCGTGACCGTATTGCTGAGAGGTATGAGCAGGGACCCAGTCTTGCTCTCTGCATGCAACCTACTATAGGGATATAAACAGATGGGGAGACATCGCTGCATTCCATTATGGACTTATTGAAGTGCACTACCAAGACGAGAATGCAGTTGTGAGGCACGCCCACTGGGCGGGACTATATTTAATCACTCCGAGTGTGGCACAAGAGTCTTTGCAGCTGTGCCTCCCGTGTATACCAGAGATCAAGGGCCAGGAAGCCTGAAACATGTTTGGTGTCATTTCTGCTGAGAAGGCGATACTGGTTTCCCTGCTACTCACCAATAAATGTTTTAACACGCGTGTTTTCGGCACCTCAATCTTTGGGCACTTTCATGTGGATATTACAGCGGCCCCGCTCGGGTCGCGAGGAGCCCTGCTGTGGAAGAGCAGCTCCAGCTCGCTGAGAAGTTGGTAGCATTCATGGAACAGCGTGACCGTATTGCTGAGACGTATGAGCAGGGACCCAGACTTGCTCTCTGTATGCAACCTACTATAGGGATGTAAACAGATGGGGAGACATCGCTACATCACATTATGGACTTATTGAAGTGCACTACCGAGACCAGAATGCAGTTGTGAGGCACGCCTACTGGGCAGAACTATATTTAATCACTCCGAGTGCGGCGCGAGACTCGTTGCAGCTGTGCCTACCGTGTATACCACTGATCAAGGGCCAGGAAACCCGAAACATGTTTGGTGTCATTTCTGCTGTGGAGGCGATACTGGTTTTCCTGCTACCCACCAATAAAGAAGGTTTTAATATGCTTTTGTGCGGCACCTCAATCTTTGGGCGCTTTCATGTGAATATTGCAGCGGCCCTGCTCGGGTCGTGAGGAGCCCTGCTGCGGAAGTGCAGCTCCAGCGTGCTGAGAAGTTGGCAGTGTTCATGGAACAGCGTGACCGTATTGCTGAGAGGTATGAGCAGGGACCCAGTCTTGCTCTCTGCATGCAACCTACTATAGGGATATAAACAGATGGGGAGACATCGCTGCATTCCATTATGGACTTATTGAAGTGCACTACCAAGACGAGAATGCAGTTGTGAGGCACGCCCACTGGGCGGAACAATATTTAATCACTCCGAGTGCGGCGCGAGACTCTTTGCAGCTTGGCCTCCCATGTATACCAGTGACAAAGGGCCAGGAAGTCCGAAACAGGTTTGGTGTAATTTCTGCTGTGGAGGCGATACTAGTTTACCTGATACTCACCAATAAAGAAGGTTTTAACATGCTTGCGTGCGGCACCTCAATCTTTGGGCACTTTCATGTGGATATTGCAGCGGCCATGCTCGGGTCGTGAAGAGCCCCGCTGTGGAAGAGCAGCTCCAGCGTGCTGGGAAGTTGGTAGCACTCATGGAACAGCGTGACTGTATTGTTGAGAGGTATGAGCAGGGACCCAGACTTGCTCTCTGTATGCAACCTACTATAGGGATGTAAACAGATGGGGAGACATCGCTGCATTACATTATGGACTTATTGAAGTGCACTACCGAGACCAGAATGCAGTTGTGAGGCACACCCACTGGACGGAACTATATTTAATCACTCCGAGTGTGGCACAAGAGTCTTTGCAGCTGTGCCTCCCGTGTATACCAGAGATCAAGGGCCAGGAAGCCCGAAACATGTTTGGTGTCATTTCTGCTGAGAAGGCGATACTGGTTTCCCTGCTACTCACCAATAAATGTTTTAACACGCGTGTTTTCGGCACCTCAATCTTTGGGCACTTTCATGTGGATATTACAGCGGCCCCGCTCGGGTCGTGAGGAGCCCTGCTGTGGAAGAGCAGCTCCAGCTTGCTGAGAAGTTGGTAGCATTCATGGAACAGCGTGACCGTATTGCTGAGACGTATGAGCAGGGACCCAGACTTGCTCTCTGTATGCAACCTACTATAGGGATGTAAACAGATGGGGAGACATCGCTACATCACATTATGGACTTATTGAAGTGCACTACCGAGACCAGAATGCAGTTGTGAGGCACGCCCACTGGGCAGAACTGTATTTAATCACTCCGAGTGCGGCGCGAGACTCGTTGCAGCTGTGCCTACCGTGTATACCACTGATCAAGGGCCAGGAAACCCGAAACATGTTTGGTGTCATTTCTGCTGTGGAGGCGATACTGGTTTTCCTGCTACCCACCAATAAAGAAGGTTTTAATATGCTTTTGTGCGGCACCTCAATCTTTGGGCGCTTTCATGTGAATATTGCAGCGGCCCTGCTCGGGTCGTGAGGAGCCCTGCCTCGGAAGTGCAGCTCCAGCGTGCTGAGAAGTTGGCAGTGTTCATGGAACAGTGTGACCGTATTGCTGAGAGGTATGAGCAGGGACCCAGTCTTGCTCTCTGCATGCAACCTACTATAGGGATATAAACAGATGGGGAAACATCGCTACATTACATTATGGACTTATTGAAGTGCACTACCGAGACCAGAATGCAGTTGTGAGGCACGCCCACTGGGAAGAACTATATTTAATCACTCCGAGTGTGGCGCGAGACTCTTTGCAGCTGTGCCTTCCGTGTATACCACTGATCAAGGGCCAGGAAGCCCGAAACATGTTTGGTGTCATTTCTGCTGTGGAGGCAATACTGGTTTCCCTGCTACTCACCAATAAAGAAGGTTTTACCATGCTTTTGTGCGGCACCTCAATCTTTGGGCGCTTTCATGTGGATATTGCAGCGGCCCTGCTCGGGTCGTGAGGAGCCCCGCTGCGGAAGAGCAGCTCCAGCGCGCGGAGAAGTTGGCAGTGTTCATGGAACAGCGTGACCGTATTGCTGAGAGGTATGAGTAGGTACCCAGTCTTGCTCTCTGCATGCAAGGTACTATAGGGATGTAAACAGATGGGGAGATATCACTGCATTCCATTATGGACTTATTGAAGTGCACTACCGAGACCAGAATTCAGTTGTGAGGCACGCCCACTGGGCGGAACTATATTTAATCTCTGCGAGTGCGGCGCGAGACTCTTTGCAGCTGTGCCTCCCGTGTATACCAGTGATCAAGGGCCAGGAAGCCCGAAACATGTTTGGTGTACTGGTTCCCTGCTACTCATCAATACAGAAGTTTTTAACACGCTTGTGTGCGGCACCTCAATCTTTGGGCGCTTTCATGTGGAGATATATATATGTATATATATTTTTTTTCACTGAATAAAACATTGGTTTCAGGCTCATCAACACACCCATACACACACTCACCCATCCATACAGCTCTTAACAGATGCACTCTTGAACCTATACACCCAGTGAATCATCCACTCACACATTTATGGACAGTTACACCCAACCCCACCCACCCACACAGACACTCAGGCACCCATAGAGATACTCAAACAACTAATCAATAACCCATATAGATCCTCATTTAGGTACTCACCAACCCATGGAACTGCTTACACACCAACTGACAAACTAAACTGTGTGAATGTCTGTATTAGTCACTAACACATGCATTCAGTCAGACACAATTAATCACTCACTTATACAGTCAGTCACACACCTACTAAATCATCCATCCTGACTCTTATACACCCATTCATTCTTCAATACACCTTGGCATATATATAAAACATATTTACATTTTATAGAAACACATAGTCACTGGATGATGTCATCAGTGATGTCATCAGCGATGTCATTTGAGATGTCATCAGTGATGTCACTGACCATGTCATGAATGATGTAATATGTGACGTCATCAGCAGTGCATTGCGGGGGCACGAGTTATAGTTAGCTCAACTAACTATAACGGGGGAATTTCTATGGTTTTGTATGAGTGAAATGTCCAACTAACTATAACGTCCCTAAAACCTATGTTTTTTGTCTGTGAATTTCTAAGGTTTTCTAAATGCTAATTTCTAACTATAACGTGCCTGAAACCTATGGTTTTTTCAGCGAATTTCAATGGTTTTTTAAATGCTAATTTCTAACTGTAACGTGCCTGAAACCTATGGTTTCTTCAGTGAATTTCAAAGGTTTTTTAAATGCTAATTTCTAATTATAATGTTCATTAAACCTATCTTTTTTCTCTGTGTTTTTAAATTATCATCCCCTTCTCAACCTGGTCAAAACTGCAAATCTCACCACTTTTCCATCGATACCTTCCGCCCAAAAAATCGGTACAAATGAGAGCCACAATTAACGCTAATGATATGCAAAGTAGGGGTTCCCATGGAAAAAAAAACTAAAACACCACTTCCCCATATTTTCAACGACCAGCCAAATCTGCAATGCAATCCAAAAAGCAGGCGATAAGCCGAGTTAGCAAAAATAAATTAATATCAGCCTTTAACTGGTGTAAGGAGGTCGACTATCTACAGCGTGAATTGGACCCAACTCACAGTCACATCTAAAGACCAACACATGATACAGCTACTTATCATGCAGCTCCGACACCCAACAGGGCCACAACACCCACTGCCACCACCATCAGGACCTCTCCCCCAGACCACCCCCCGACTACCACCGAGGCAGCACAAAACAGGAAAACGGACCTTCCCAAAACGCCCCTCAACCGCACAATAGCTACTGCTTTCAGACAACCTGGTAAACCCACAGCTACTGGGTCAAGTGTTGAGGAGAAGTACGCAATTGGCCTCCTCAGACGTCCATGTTTCTGGATTAACACTGAAAGTGCACATCCATTCCTCTCACTACAGTACAATTCAAACTCCTTCTCATAGTCTGGCATTCCTAGAGCAGGGGCTTCACATAATCTGCTCTTTAATTCTTCAAATGCTGCCATTTGTTCTGCATTCAATTCCAATGGGTCTTTTACTTCACTTTTAGTCAATTTAATCAGTGGCTTTGCTATCAGGGAAAAGTTACTTATCCACTGACGACAATAACCTACCATTCCCAGAAACATTCTCACTTCTCTCTGGGTCATTGGGGCTCTCATTCCTCTGATAATTTTGATCCTGTCAATGGTCACTTTTCTTAGACCTTTTTCAATATTGTGTCCAAGATAATATACTTCTTTCTTGCAAAATTGCAATTTGGCTGGAGATACCTTTAACCCTCCATCAGCCAGATGATTCAATAAAGCTATGGTATCTACTTCACAGGCTTCACGTGTCTTCGATGCTACAAGTAGGTCATCGATATATTGTACTAGTACTGAGCTTTCAGGCATGGTCAGACTTTCCAAAGATTTCTTCAACAACTGATTGAATATTGAAGGACTCTCTGTATACCCCTGTGGAATTCGGCACCATGCCAAAATCCGCTGTCCAAACCGAAATGCAAAAATCGGCTGGCTGTCATGATGCAATGGAATTGAAAAGAAAGCATGGCACAAATCAATTACTGTGTACCATTCAGCATCATGGGGAATCTGATACAAAATCACTGATGGATTTGGCACAATAGGACAACATGATACCACAATTTTGTTAACTTTTCTCAAATCTTGTACTATTCTGAACTTCCCATTAGGCTTCTTCAGTCCCATTATAGGTGAATTACATGGACTACTGAGTAACTCTCTCAAGACTCCTTGCTGAATAATTTTTTCAATTATAGGTGTTATTCCTTCAATTATCTCTGGTGTCAACCTGTATTGTGGGATATTAGGATAAGAGATTCCCTCTTTCACTGTAATCTTTACTGGATCTACATTATTCATTAATCCCACATCCTCTCCAGTAAAATCCCAAACTGCTGCTTTTACTGTGTGTCTTAATTCTTGAGGTAAATCATCTGGATTAAATACAGCATATGTTCCAATAACCTCATCTTCTCTATTACCTAGAGTTACTCTGTATAAGACATCCTCATCCGGTGTCTCAAAGGCTATTCCATCCGGAGTACAAAAAATGGTGCAATTCATTTTACACAACAAATCCCTACCTAACAAGTTTACTGGACTAGTGTCACACACTACGAACCTGTGCATATCTGAAAATTTTCCTATCCTTACCCTTACTGGTTCAGTAAGTCGAGTCCTAATCTGTGTATTAGATACACCAACCACTTGGATTGCTTCGTCTGAGAGAGGAAGATTTCTTATATCTGCTGACCTGACAGTTGATCTCGTCGCTCCTGTGTCTACTAAAAAGGTAACACTTTCTCCATTTATTTTCCCATCTACAAATGGTCCTGCCTGGTCTATTTCTAGAGTTGCTCCAAGTATGCACTCTTCCTCCTCTCTTCGGCACCGTCAGAAGTCCCCTTCAGACTCACTTCCCTCATTCTTTAGCCAGAATTGTTGTACTGGATTTGTACGTCTTGGCCTATTTACCTGTTCTTCATTGTAGAATCCCGAGTCTTGATTGTATTTCTGGGATCCTCTGTTCTGCGGTAAAGGCGGTTTTGGCTCTTGATTCTGCTGCTTGACAACCTTCTGCTGTTGCTGCGGATGATTACACCCCTCGTTCTGCACCTGTTGATTCAAGGATTGATTGTCATTATTCACTAATGGTGGATTCGTACACTCGGATCTCCAGTGCCCTAATTTTCCGCAGTTGTGGCACGGAAATTTTTTCTTCGCCTCCTCAATGTTTCCCTTTCCTTTTCTTGTACTATATCTGGGCCTATTTCCTGGATTATTCGCTTGTTCAACCAGCTGTGCTTCTTGTCTTTCTGCAACTTTCACCTGTGCCCACATTGCTTTTTCCTTCAGTTTTCTTTGTTTCGCCTCAATTTCATCACTGAAGTACTTCGCATGTCTCAAGATCTCATCAATCTTCTTACTCTGCCAATCAACTGTGTGCTCACGTATAATTTCACTTATTTCAGGTCGCAAACCATATACAAATCTGGATACAAAGTGACTCAAATCCTTATCACCCAGATGTTCATCCCCACTAAACTGTTTAAAAGCCAGTATTAACCTTTCATAAAAAGCATGAACTGATTCTTTTACTTCCTGATGTGTTCGATCTATCTTAACCCAGTCTGTCTCTTTAGGAGGTACTTTATTCTTCAAGAACACTATGACCTGTTCATATTTTTTCATAACCTCCGGGTCTGGAGCTCCTGTCTTTTGATCTCTCGGGTATTCTTTAGTGGGCCAATCTATGACTATTTTACACTCTGCCCACAAGTCTGCTGGAACAATTATATCGAACAGACTATTCAGGTCAATCCACAGCACTTTTGACAATTTCACAAACCTATCAACCTGCCTATACCACTCGACAGGCTTCTCTCTCAGTCGAGGGAAATCATTTGTAAATGACAACATATCCTGCCTAGTCCATGGGACATGTACATATCCTCCTCCAGGAATCTCTCTCATAGGATAAGCATCCACTGTTTTTTCCTTTTCTCTCATAGGGAATGCTGAGTAAGTCCTGTCCACTGCATCTTCTCTTTTCTTATACCATCTATCCTTCCACTTTTCCACATCACCCCATTTTCGCAATAATCCAATCATTTCCTTAATCTGTCCTGTTCGGCCAATGTCATTTAGATTCTCAATATCCTTATCAGTAAAATCTACTCGGTTAGGTTTCTGTAAAGCTTCCACCTTATCCATGTCAATTCCCATTTCACTCGCTATTCCTATTAACCTGTCATGTGTATTCTTAGCCCTCCATGTGATGCTTTTGCACATGAATAACAACTCTCCATCATGATGATTTTTTAACGTTTCTGTAGGAATTGTTCCTACTATAAGCTCCTCCAATTCCATACGTAACCTGGCTACATCAATTGCCTGAAAATCTTTGTCCTTCCTTTGGAGAGCTTTCAACCAATCATTCAAATCCTCAGCTGTTATTCCCGTAGATTTTTCTGTACTCACTTGTTCCGCCATCCTTTGTGGTTCCAAAATTGATCCTCCCATTATAACATTTCCTTCCATACAACCAGTATTCAATCCTGAGTTAGGCTGTACATTTAACTCTCCACCATATATGGTATGTCTCCACTGATTCTCTCCCGTCCTCATTCCTGACTATTCTAGAGAACTAGCTAGTCCATTTCCCACATATGGAACTGTTAAACCACTTTCACCCATTCTTTGCTTATCAAAAATAGGCATAACCAGACCTATCGTTACAGGCACTGTAACAGCTTCTAGATTCTTGGTCAATTCCCTGATTTTCTCTGTCAGTTCAAAGGTTGTTCTTGCTAGTTCTCTGGTCTTTTCATCCTCAAGTTCATTCTCTCTTTCTATCTCTCTCTCTCTTTCCCTTTCTCTTTCCACCAGAGAACAACTGTCTTTCAACTCAGGGGCTGTAACCTCTGTCTTTATAATTCGCAGGGTGTTTCTCATTGGGGTACCTGCTGTTCCTACCTCCGGTTCTTGTCTATACGGGGGTGGTCTTTTGTAGAGCATGTCCTCTAAGACGTCATCATCAGACTCATTTGCCCCATATCTTCTGGTCTCTACATTATGTTCTTTCTCTGTACACTTTCTACCTCTCGATTCCTCTACTGTTCTTACAGGATATAACCCTTCAGTCATACTGGCATCTCGCCACCTTCTCATTCGGTCATGATGGGTTTCGCGATCATACTTGCGCCCAAACATGTACCTGTAGTTATTCCCACTCCTCTGCTTCTCTCGCTCATGAACTTCATCTTCCCATTCTACTAATGCCTCGAATTGCGTCGGCCTTGGTCTGGGCTCTAGACCCATCATCTTCTCCCGTAAATTTCTCAACACGGCCAGATTAAATGAACCATGTTCCGGGAACGCTAAAACACCATCTTCTCTAGTGTACTTAGCCCAATTGTCTAACCAAATACAGGTATGATATCCATATTTTGCAACCATGAAGGATACAGGTGTTCTTGTCGGAGGTAGTAACTCACCTTCTCTAGTTACTATATCCTTATCCTTGTCAAACCATTTTTTAATTTTACTTAACAATGATTTCTTCTTCTTTTCCTCTGTTTGGTAATACATTTTTGCGTTTACCACAACCCTCTAGTCCTTACTACAACTGTACGATCTTTTGTCCAATAACAACGCGACTCACACTAACGCACCAATCTCGAAGCGTCTACGTCACCCTGTACTTCTTCCAATCCCTGCGCGGCTCACACCAACACACCAATCACAGTACTCTCACTGTTCTAACTCACTGTCCAATCACAGCGCGGTCTTTCTGACGTCAACAGTCGCTGGCTGCAGTTGCTTCTACTCCTGTCTCCTGTCACTTGTCTACCCCTCCTTTACAAAACCTTCTCGGTAGACTTTGTTTCAGATTCTACAAATCTATTAGTTACAACATATAAACATCTCCATTGTCTGCTCCGCTAACCACAGAATAGTAAAGACCTTTCCCACGAGAATCCCGCTTCTCTCTAGAACAGCGCTTACCTCTGCTCTATTATGGAATTGTTACTTTCGTTGACACAGTAGCACATCCCTCTACTCTGCCCTTCTAACATGCATCCATTAACTGTTTCCTCCCGGAATGTTCCTAAGAGCTTCACAATTATCTAAATGCCCATACATTCACGCACTTTCTTACCAGAAAATGTAGCACATTCACACAGAATTCTGTTTTTTCCGAGAACAGCAAACAATCTGTCCTACTACAGAATTATAACATACGTTAACCAAGCAGCGCTTACCTCTGCTTTGTCCTTCAAACAAGCTCAGAGAATACCTATTACCTTCCCAGTGATAAGCGATAACGGCAATCCTAAAAAAGATCCCTGATACCTAAGACCAGAACTTCACAGATAACCTTCGCAACCATACACACTTCTTTTATACAGAAAATATGTCTCTAATAGTAACATACGACGATGTCACTGAATCGAACACAGACAATGCGACGCGCAACTTCAATTGTCACACGCTTTTCCCTGCATTCGTACAGGGCCAACAATTCCGCTTTTCCCGAGAGCAGCACTCACTTCCCTCTGCCCTACTACGGAACTGTCACCGACTCCCTATGTCCCAGAAGCCGTACACACTACATATAACTCAATATGACTTCAACATTTAGTATTAGTACATGTATTAACATCAATCAATAAATCCAAAAGCCTATGTACAAGCAATCTATCAGATCAGGACAATAATCAAAACCATCATACTGCTACCAGGAAACTGCTGCAGATCAAAGCTTATAAATTCTCCCTACTTCCACGGACAAAGTAATTTCACAGTCATGCGCACATACACTCATCATACGCTGGTGGGGCCCATTACACCAACATTCATTCTATTACCCTATCCGTAATGAATATAAGAGAGAACTCTTTAATCAATCTGCACCTATTTTGAGGTCAATGCAACCAAATTGAATTATCTTGAGTCTTGATATAAACAATTAAACACATCTGAGATCTCAATAACATAACAAAGAAATAACCACCCGACACTGTAATTCAAACAAGAATGATTTATCTAAATTAATTCATATGGAAAGCCATTCAATTTGCAGAATCATTTTTCTCATATTTACCTATTCTGGCTAAATGTCGTTTTCTAAATCAGGACAGGTCTCTCGGCAAAGAATTAAAGTCTCTCAAGCCGTCATGTAGAGTCACTGTCCTCTCAGTCAGCATCGATCCTCTTGAGCATAAGTTCAGGAAGAAGTGGCCACAGACCCTCTCTAGTCTAGAAATATTTATACTAAAATTTACATACGAAAAGTTACAAACAAACTCTAAACGTCCGTTAGGCAGGAAAGGATGTCATCTTGCAACATTAGAAAAATTCTCCCTCTTGGATATCTCAAAATCCAAAACAAGGAAAAAGGAAGTCCAAACTTATTCGTAACATCCATGGTTGCCTTTCTCCGGAATTGTATCACTCACAGAGAAGCCACCACAAGTTTATCAAAATGTTTATTTGTGACAAATGTTCTCTACCAAGGATAACTGGCGGTCATCCCAGAGTTGTCATCTTTCTTCATAATTTTAGTTCAGACAGAGGCCAAGGTCACAATCAGCGAGGTCTCTCTTCATATTTCATCTACTCAAATGCAGGCTGTAGATGTCGGCCATTTTCTTAGCAGGCCATAATGGACAACTTAATTAAAAAGAAACACAAAACAACGTTACTACATTGTATTGATTATACAGTGTTAATTCCCACTAATACCCTTATGTGTGTGTATTTATCTAGCCATTTGCAACATAAAAAAGCATTAAAGCATATTAATTTAAAGCGCAAACACATAACAAACATCTCATAAGTCACACTTATATAATTAATTTGCTCACCAACTTAGTTCACTTATTAATTTAGCCATGCAATTGCATTCCCACGTATAGTTCTTTTATTAATAAGGTTGATTAATAAAACTCAACAAACTTAGTACTTAATAATTAATCATTAGTAATTTTAATTATGACATACAAAAATATAAACTGATGTTTGGGTTTAAGTAGAAAACCCTGCTCCAGCAAATGCAACAGCAGTTCAATAGAAACCCACTGTGGTAATACTTTGCTGATTGTAAAGACTACAGGTACCAGCATTCCAAGTTAAGCAACACACCTGTGAAAGATTAAGCGCATGCGTTGAAATACCTGATCAGCACTCTCTGTTGTCTGAAGTTCCTGTCCTCTGATGAAGAAACCGAGAGGTTTTGAAACGCGTAAGGACTGCAATACATTTTACTTGGGACCGGAAAGGCAAGGTGTCATGTATTTATGTCTTGCTAGCGGCGAGTTTCCATGTCAGGGCAACCTTTGTTTGGATATATCTTCAAATTGAACATGCTCCCATATGAAGGTGCCACACACGACATTAAATTATCCTTCTTTATGCAGCAGACTGCAAGGTACGAATCATTGGTCTTACAGCGTACTTTTCACCAAATTCACGCCATACGCGATGCGGGCACTCCAGCCCTTGATCACTGGCTTTGGTGACTGGAAGAATGGAAGCAAGCAGTGACGTAGCAGCGTATTTGTAGATCCTGCCCCAATGGGCAAGTGCATACTGGTCTTTAGAGTCCCATCACACTGTTCTTGTAATAAATGCCTCCATTCACTTTCACACTTTCTTAAAAACCACAGTGGGTTCACTGCAAACTCAACAGTTCAGTACCTTGCATATCTCTGGTCTGCCAAATCGGAACACGCCACTCCATCCGTGCCCCTTCGATCACCGGCGCTGAGGACCTGCTCCTTCGGCAGCGTGACTGTATTGCTGAGAGGTATTAGCAGGGACCCAGTCTTGCTCTCTGCATGCAACCTACTATAGGGATGTAAACAGATGGGGAGACATCGCTGCATACCATTATGGACTTATAGAAGTGCACTACAGAGACCAGAATGCAGTTGTGAGGCATGCACACTGGGCGGAACTATACTTAATCGCTGCAAGTGCAGCGTGAGACTCTTTGCAGCTGTGCCTCCCTTGTATACCAGTGATCAAGGGCCAGGAAGCCCGAAACATGTTTGGTGTCATTTCTGCTGTGGAGTCAATACTGGTTTCCCTGCTGCTCACCAACAAAGAAGGTTTTAACACGCTTGTGTGCGGCACCTCAATCTTTGGGCGCTTTCATATGGATATTGCAGCGGCCTTGCTCGGGTCGCGAGGAGCCCCACTGCGGAAGAGCAGCACCAGCGTGCTGAGAATTTGGCAGTGTTCATGGAACAGCGTGACCGTATTGCTGAGAGGTATGAGCAGGGACCCAGTCTTGCTCTCTGCATGCAACCTACTATAGGGATATAAACAGATGGTGAGACATCGCTGCATTCCATTATGGACTTATTGAAGTGCACTACCAAGACGAGAATGCAGTTGTGAGGCACGCCCACTGGGCGGAACTATATTTAATCACTCCGAGTGTGGCACAAGAGTCTTTGCAGCTGTGCCTCCCGTGTATACCAGAGATCAAGGGCCAGGAAGCCTGAAACATGTTTGGTGTCATTTCTGCTGAGAAGGCGATACTGGTTTCCCTGCTACTCACCAATAAATGTTTTAACACGCGTGTTTTCGGCACCTCAATCTTTGGGCACTTTCATGTGGATATTACAGCGGCCCCGCTCGGGTCGCGAGGAGCCCTGCTGTGGAAGAGCAGCTCCAGCTCGCTGAGAAGTTGGTAGCATTCATGGAACAGCGTGACCGTATTGCTGAGACGTATGAGCAGGGACCCAGACTTGCTCTCTGTATGCAACCTACTATAGGGATGTAAACAGATGGGGAGACATCGCTACATCACATTATGGACTTATTGAAGTGCACTACCGAGACCAGAATGCAGTTGTGAGGCACGCCCACTGGGCAGAACTATATTTAATCACTCCGAGTGCGGCGTGAGACTCGTTGCAGCTGTGCCTACCGTGTATACCACTGATCAAGGGCCAGGAAACCCGAAACATGTTTGGTGTCATTTCTGCTGTGGAGGCGATACTGGTTTTCCTGCTACCCACCAATAAAGAAGGTTTTAATATGCTTTTGTGCGGCACCTCAATCTTTGGGCGCTTTCATGTGGATATTGCAGCGGCCCTGCTCGGGTCGTGAGGAGCCCTGCTGCGGAAGTGCAGCTCCAGCGTGCTGAGAAGTTGGCAGTGTTCATGGAACAGCGTGACCGTATTGCTGAGAGGTATGAGCAGGGACCCAGTCTTGCTCTCTGCATGCAACCTACTATAGGGATATAAACAGATGGGGAGACATCGCTGCATTCCATTATGGACTTATTGAAGTGCATTACCAAGACGAGAATGCAGTTGTGAGGCACGCCCACTGGGCGGAACAATATTTAATCACTCCGAGTGCGGCGCGAGACTCTTTGCAGCTTGGCCTCCCATGTATACCAGTGACAAAGGGCCAGGAAGTCCGAAACAGGTTTGGTGTAATTTCTGCTGTGGAGGCGATACTAGTTTACCTGATACTCACCAATAAAGAAGGTTTTAACATGCTTGCGTGCGGCACCTCAATCTTTGGGCACTTTCATGTGGATATTGCAGCGGCCATGCTCGGGTCGTGAAGAGCCCCGCTGTGGAAGAGCAGCTCCAGCGTGCTGGGAAGTTGGTAGCATTCATGGAACAGCGTGACTGTATTGTTGAGAGGTATGAGCAGGGACCCAGACTTGCTCTCTGTATGCAACCTACTATAGGGATGTAAACAGATGGGGAGACATCGCTGCATTACATTATGGACTTATTGAAGTGCACTACCGAGACCAGAATGCAGTTGTGAGGCACACCCACTGGACGGAACTATATTTAATCACTCCGAGTGTGGCACAAGAGTCTTTGCAGCTGTGCCTCCCGTGTATACCAGAGATCAAGAGCCAGGAAGCCCGAAACATGTTTGGTGTCATTTCTGCTGAGAAGGCGATACTGGTTTCCCTGCTACTCACCAATAAATGTTTTAACACGCGTGTTTTCGGCACCTCAATCTTTGGGCACTTTCATGTGGATATTACAGCGGCCCCGCTCGGGTCGCGAGGAGCCCTGCTGTGGAAGAGCAGCTCCAGCTCGCTGAGAAGTTGGTAGCATTCATGGAACAGCGTGACCGTATTGCTGAGACGTATGAGCAGGGACCCAGACTTGCTCTCTGTATGCAACCTACTATAGGGATGTAAACAGATGGGGAGACATCGCTACATCACATTATGGACTTATTGAAGTGCACTACCGAGACCAGAATGCAGTTGTGAGGCACGCCCACTGGGCAGAACTATATTTAATCACTCCGAGTGCGGCGCGAGACCCGTTGCAGCTGTGCCTACTGTGTATACCACTGATCAAGGGCCAGGAAACCCGAAACATGTTTGGTGTCATTTCTGCTGTGGAGGCGATACTGGTTTTCCTGCTACCCACCAATAAAGAAGGTTTTAATATGCTTTTGTGCGGCACCTCAATCTTTGGGCGCTTTCATGTGAATATTGCAGCGGCCCTGCTCGGGTCGTGAGGAGCCCTGCCTCGGAAGTGCAGCTCCAGCGTGCTGAGAAGTTGGCAGTGTTCATGGAACAGCGTGACCGTATTGCTGAGAGGTATGAGCAGGGACCCAGTCTTGCTCTCTGCATCAGTCTTGCTCTCTGCATGCAACCTACTATAGGGATATAAACAGATGGGGAGACATCGCTGCATTCCATTATGGACTTATTGAAGTGCACTACCAAGACGAGAATGCAGTTGTGAGGCACGCCCACTGGGCGGAACTATATTTAATCTCTCCGAGTGCAGCGCAAGACTCTTTGCAGCCTAGCCTCCAGTGTATACCAGTGATCAAGGGCCAGGAAGCCCGAAACATGTTTGGTGTCATTTCTGCTGTGGAGGCGATACTAGTTTACCTGATACTCACCTATAAAGAAGGTTTTAACACGCCTGTGTGCAGCACCTCAATCTTAGGGCACTTTGATGTGGATGTTGCAGCGGCCTTGCTCGGGTCGCGAAGAGCCCCGCTGTGGAAGAGCAGCTCCAGCGCGCTGGGAAGTTGGTAGCATTCATGGAACAGCGTGACTGTATTGTTGAGAGGTATGAGCAGGGACCCAGACTTGCTCTCTGTATGCAACCTACTATAGGGATGTAAACAGATGGGGAAACATCGCTACATTACATTATGGACTTATTGAAGTGCACTACCGAGACCAGAATGCAGTTGTGAGGCACGCCCACTGGGAAGAACTATATTTAATCACTCCGAGTGTGGCGCGAGACTCTTTGCAGCTGTGCCTTCCGTGTATACCACTGATCAAGGGCCAGGAAGCCCGAAACATGTTTGGTGTCATTTCTGCTGTGGAGGCAATACTGGTTTCCCTGCTACTCACCAATAAAGAAGGTTTTACCATGCTTTTGTGCGGCACCTCAATCTTTGGGCGCTTTCATGTGGATATTGCAGCGGCCCTGCTCGGGTCGTGAGGAGCCCCGCTGCGGAAGAGCAGCTCCAGCGCGCGGAGAAGTTGGCAGTGTTCATGGAACAGCGTGACCGTATTGCTGAGAGGTATGAGTAGGTACCCAGTCTTGCTCTCTGCATGCAAGGTACTATAGGGATGTAAACAGATGGGGAGATATCACTGCATTCCATTATGGACTTATTGAAGTGCACTACCGAGACCAGAATTCAGTTGTGAGGCACGCCCACTGGGCGGAACTATATTTAATCTCTGCGAGTGCGGCGCGAGACTCTTTGCAGCTGTGCCTCCCGTGTATACCAGTGATCAAGGGCCAGGAAGCCCGAAACATGTTTGGTGTACTGGTTCCCTGCTACTCATCAATACAGAAGTTTTTAACACGCTTGTGTGCGGCACCTCAATCTTTGGGCGCTTTCATGTGGAGATATATATATGTATATATATTTTTTTTCACTGAATAAAACATTGGTTTCAGGCTCATCAACACACCCATACACACACTCACCCATCCATACAGCTCTTAACAGATGCACTCTTGAACCTATACACCCAGTGAATCATCCACTCACACATTTATGGACAGTTACACCCAACCCCACCCACCCACACAGACACTCAGGCACCCATAGAGATACTCAAACAACTAATCAATAACCCATATAGATCCTCATTTAGGTACTCACCAACCCATGGAACTGCTTACACACCAACTGACAAACTAAACTGTGTGAATGTCTGTATTAGTCACTAACACATGCATTCAGTCAGACACAATTAATCACTCACTTATACAGTCAGTCACACACCTACTAAATCATCCATCCTGACTCTTATACACCCATTCATTCTTCAATACACCTTGGCATATATATAAAACATATTTACATTTTATAGAAACACATAGTCACTGGATGATGTCATCAGTGATGTCATCAGCGATGTCATTTGAGATGTCATCAGTGATGTCACTGACCATGTCATGAATGATGTAATATGTGACGTCATCAGCAGTGCATTGCGGGGGCACGAGTTATAGTTAGCTCAACTAACTATAACGGGGGAATTTCTATGGTTTTGTATGAGTGAAATGTCCAACTAACTATAACGTCCCTAAAACCTATGTTTTTTGTCTGTGAATTTCTAAGGTTTTCTAAATGCTAATTTCTAACTATAACGTGCCTGAAACCTATAGTTTTTTCAGCGAATTTCAATGGTTTTTTAAATGCTAATTTCTAACTGTAACGTGCCTGAAACCTATGGTTTCTTCAGTGAATTTCAAAGGTTTTTTAAATGCTAATTTCTAATTATAATGTTCATTAAACCTATCTTTTTTCTCTGTGTTTTTAAATTATCATCCCCTTCTCAACCTGGTCAAAACTGCAAATCTCACCACTTTTCCATCGATACCTTCCGCCCAAAAAATCGGTACAAATGAGAGCCACAATTAACGCTAATGATATGCAAAGTAGGGGTTCCCATGGAAAAAAAAACTAAAACACCACTTCCCCATATTTTCAACGACCAGCCAAATCTGCAATGCAATCCAAAAAGCAGGCGATAAGCCGAGTTAGCAAAAATAAATTAATATCAGCCTTTAACTGGTGTAAGGAGGTCGACTATCTACAGCGTGAATTGGACCCAACTCACAGTCACATCTAAAGACCAACACATGATACAGCTACTTATCATGCAGCTCCGACACCCAACAGGGCCACAACACCCACTGCCACCACCATCAGGACCTCTCCCCCAGACCACCCCCCGACTACCACCGAGGCAGCACAAAACAGGAAAACGGACCTTCCCAAAACGCCATGGCCCCTCAACCGCACAATAGCTGAATGTTGGGAGATGTGGGAACCAAGTATGTGTGAAGGAGGCAAGTCACCCATCAATAATAATGCACACAATACCAAGTGTAGCGGTGATGTGCTTAACAGACCTCACTATGCAAAGCACAAACCTCTCTTTGTGTACATATACTACTGATACTTGTAGTGGTGTGCATAGTGGATGCAACCATGTTACCTCAGGCAATGGGGAAGATCTTGGTCATGTAGCTGTGTTGTCCCCCCCGGAAGCGTAAGCGGAGTGGGCTGGTCTAACGTACGGCACTCCGGTGTAGGAGTATGATTAAATAGGCTGGGGCTCTGGGCGTGGTTCACTTGTGGGAAGGCCAAAGCGTCTGCCAGAGCTGCGGCCCTCACCCTGACACATGGCTGCTGCCATGACCACGGGCCTCCTCGACGCAGGCCCCCTGCGAACTCAGCGGCACAGCACCGCAGACTTATGTCTGTATAGACTACTGCCTTCGATCTACACTGTGGACAGCAGGGCTCACAATTCAGATGCAGTGGCGATTGCAAATGACGCAGTCCAGTAGGCAAGACACATTGCTGCCACTGCTGCCCGCCCAGACCACGCATCATCGCAGGGTACGTACACGTTCAGCGCCAAAGGTACTTCTAACTCACTGCACCACAAGTCATTGCCACATGGCCTTATTGAGACAGAATTCAATGCAAGCCGCAACATATGGTGCCACTAACCCTGTCCAACACAAGCCGGTAACACGTGGTGCCACTAACCCTGTTCAACACAAGCCAATCCCACATGTGGAACTGTGTCCTGAGTCCTGAATGGCAGTGAGCCCAACTTCGTGGCAGCGACCACAGCACCAGACTCCCTTCAGTTTTATTTGTTGTTGTTTTCTTTAAATAAAATGTTTTATATGTAAACTTATACATGACTAAGATTCTTGTTTGTCCAACTGCACAGGGACACTTCCAGGCCCAAGAAGGTTGTTGGGGGTATGTTGGTAATTTGGGAAGAGGGCGCGTTACCTGCTGATGTGGGGAGAGGCAGCATGAAAGGGGTATCTCTCACAGAAAGAACTCCGATATGTTTTCAGAAATGCCTCGGACCGATGCCAGCTGACGGACTGAATCATAAAATGGTTTTTCAATGCCTATGTGGTGTGAGTTATGAACAGTTCGCACCCAGGTCCACAGAGGGACAATTGCGGCCCGTCCGCTCGACTCACAGACGCAGTACTATGAGCCATCCGCTCCCAAAGGAACAGCAGTGTAGTAGCTCACAGAGGTACAGGCACAGTAGCGTACTAGCTCGCAAAGGTAGAGAGCTGCGAGCCGACGGACTGGCTTCTAATGGCATAGCTGCGAAGTTGGGCAGAGGGAGCGTGAAAGAGATATCTTGCAGAAACAGTGCTCCGGTATATTAAATTGCCCCCGAGACCTTTCTTTTATATTTTCACTCGATGTGAGAAAGCGTGCTTTCTGGACCAAGACCTTTCTCCCTGCCAAATTTGGCGTAATTCCGGTCAGCAGTTTGACCTGTAGCCTTGTCTAAAGTTTCCTATGGAAAATCCATTAAGAAAACACGTTTTCACCCCCCCACATAGCTACCTGTCGCAGGCGTACTCGCTGTTGGTGTGCAGGTCAGTGGTCTAGTTGTCAACATGTCACGGCCACTCCCTGAGGGCAGGTTTGCACACACACCACACCCATCTGCCACACGCGTCACAGGCCATGTGACCACGCAGAGATAATGGATCGACAACGTCACATCCTTTATTTCCGGTGGTGACTGGATGGCGGACGCTCCACGGGTCTCAATCATAAAGAGTCCATGAAATGTTGCGCAGAGGGTTAGTTGCACCCTGAGCTGTATGGCTGTCAGGGGCCTACTACCACATGGCGCAGACTTGAGTTCCACAGGGTTAGTGCCACCCGAAGCTGATGTGGCCGTCATGGGCCTACCACCACGTGGCATGGACTTGAGTTGCACAGGGTTAGTGCCACCCGAAGCTGATGTGGCCATCAGGGGCCTACCACCACGTGGCGCGGAATTGAGTTGCACAGGGTTAGTCGCACCCTAAGTTGTATGGCTGTCAGCGGCCTACCACCACGTGGCGCTGACTTGCGTTGCACAGGGTTACCAGCACCAAAAGCTGATGTGGTCTCCGCCATTGATGACTCAGGACTCAGCGACATGTGTGAGATCTGCCGGGCTGCGGAGCTTTGACGGGCACGTGGAGTGCCCACTGGTAGACACTCCGGTGGCAGCAGGTAATTATTTGGTCATGGATGCGCAGGGGCAGCAGTATCTCTCTCTCTCTCACTTCCCTCTCTTCACTGTCTCTCTCACTCTCTTCCTTCCTTTCCTTCTCTTTATCTAGCTCCCTTTCTCACACCCTTTCTTTCCTTCCCTCTCTGGCTTTTTTTTCCTTCTCTGTGTCTCACTCCTTTGATATGCGCATTACACACGTCCTTATTTTGTGCTTTATTTTCCAGGCTTTGTCGTCGACATTCATCGTCCCGACAGGAGTCTTCCGCCTTGTTTTTTTGTGTTAAGTTTGTTACATTTAGTTTATCCTTTATATATACGTTTACAAAAAAATTAAGTTTGAAAAAAATAAAAAGAAATTTCAATAAAGTTTTTGGTTGTTACTTAAGTGCTGTGTGACTCTTTCTCGTTCTTATTACTGTTATTTCGTGGTGTCCACCATGGTGTTAAATTTTGGGGCAGTTATCACGGGAATACTGGTGATGTCTGCAGTTTGCACCAGCTTCTGAATAGTGTGTTAGATTTATCTCAACTTTAGTTGCATTAAAGTGCTGATAATGAAATGCAGAGTAGTTGTTCCCGTGCAAAAAGACACGAGGTGCACCTTTGCAATTTATTCTAAATACTAAAATCCTGTATTGAATTGCACTGTGGTAGTGGGTGCACTTACAGTGTACACACAAAATCAATGAAAAAATGTCATTGTATTGATATTGATTGGGAATAGTGGGTCAGGTGCTGGATCTTGATTAGGGGTGGGCGGAATTTGCGAAAGCGACTTTCGCAAATGATCGCGAAAATGTTTAAAATCTCTGCAAACACGCGGAAATATCGCGAAGATGCAGAAGTTTTTTTCCCGCCCGTTCGCGGTATTTTCTGCGTGTTCGCGGCTCGCCAACTTACCCATGCGGTTGCTTGCGGGCGTGGCCATCTTGATTTCACTCTTCTCGCGGTGCATGATCGCGAGAAGAAAGACGTGATCGTGCGACGCATGACGTCACTGCGGGCGCGAACTGTCGCGAGACAGCGCAAATGGCTAAAACAATACAACATCTCATGTAGAACGCGACCGGATCGGGAAAACTTGTCGGCGAACGCGGGGATTCAGGTAAGGCGATCGCGCGGGCGCGAGAATGTATTATTTTACAGCGCGAGCAAGAACCAAATTATCGCAAAGCTGCGGAATGCGGGAATTTTGACATTTACGCACTCTCCGCGGAACGCGGAAATGCCAAATTATCGCAAATTCCGCGAACGGAACGGAAATTTTGCCCAGGCCTAATCTTGATGGGATACACTGCCCAGTTCATTTATTTTTCTGTACACGAAAAAACCACATCACAACTTTCACAACAACTGCGATGCGAAACAAATTCCGGCGATAAACTGTGTTAGCACCAGGGATTTTACACCTGCTTTCTGCTGGTGTTGAGCAGGACGACTACCTGCAGCATGAAAGGGAACACAGACAAGAGCTACACAGAAACACCCACAGGTGCCATAGAGTCAATGAGCATGATATATGGATACCCATGAGGTCCACAACACTCATTGCAACAACCCCAGGACCGCCAACGCCCCCCGAACCCACATCTGAGCAAGTGTGTCCGTGTGGTCATTGTGTTAGCATGATAGGCACGGGCCCTGCAACATCACAGTGTCAGTGGACGTTACCATGTCACCTCAGCGTTGGCAGTGAGCCTGGACATGTAGCTACGCATGCATCCTCCTGCATGCACAAGTGGCGTGTGCTGGTCCGGTGTACACAGGTCAGCGCAGGGTTCTGCCTATCCAGCAAGGGGAATGGGGTGTTTCGGACATGTCCGTGTTCAGGAAGTGCGGTAAGTGTGTCTCTGTGTTCTGGTGTGGCCGCCACAAGGGCCGCAGCAGTCGATGTTGCAAAGTGGCATGCACCACCTCCAAACTGCAGTGTCACGGCGTGGTTGGAATGCTGCAGGACATGCGCGAATAGGCATTACAATGGTGTGCCGTAGGAGTGCACGAGATACAACAGTGCAGCATACAAAGGTGTGGGGGCTCGTGGGAGGGAGGAGCAGCTGTTTGGCAACAAGAAGGAATTTGCAAGTGGCCAGTCACCCCTGACAGATACGTTAATATTTGCATCCGTCTCCCACACTACGCACTGCCCGATTTGAGAACAACGAGTACACATACCACACTCAAAAGTCCTTTGTTGTAGTTTGCGTGCGTGAAATGGCCTTCACACGTACTCCCACCATACCCCTGCCCTGCACCCATTGCACACAGACCCGGCTCAGTGCACCAAGCTGTGCCATTTCATCCACAAGACTGGCACACGGCAAGCCAGTGCAGCTACTGACGCAATGGCAGAGCATTCCGAACACATGGTCGACTCCATTCACGTCCACCTATACCTTGCACGTCTGCTGCATGTCCTGGGTGCACTGCATTTGGCAGTACTGCGGATCACTTACCTGCTGAGCTTCTGCATTGCGAACGTCACCTGCATTCAACCTGTATTGCAATGTCGCACGTGCCTATCCGAGTGGTGCATGGACGTGTGCCTCTCCAACGAGTGGGTAGCTGACATGGATTACAACGGGTGTGTGCACCCCCTGTTAGCCCACGACCAGCAGTGTCATGGTGATGCCCAGTTATGGCATGCATGGATGTTTGGCATGCATGTTGGGAACTGGGCCTGGGAGATTGCATGTGTCGTAGTATGCAGTGAGCAAATTGACCCACTTCCCGATTCTGCTTTGGTGCACATTGGGTACAGTGGTTGGAGTCAGCACATCTGTCCCGGTCAGCTGATGGATTACATCGACGACATGTCAAATATTGTGGCCAACCATCACTCATTGGAGATAGTGGCTTACGCAGCTGCACTCGCGTTCATGGACGAGTGACAAGGTACCTGCAACCATGACTCGATGTGCCACATTGCACGTGTACAACTAGTCACATGTCCCAAAACAACAGTGGACATGGCTGCATTGGCATCAAATCAAGTCCGAGGTGCGGACAACCAATGCTGCTTGACACTGACGTTTGTTGGTGATGGACTACCCTGAGGTGAACATGGACGTTTTCCTACGTTCCTTATTCAGGCATGCTGCTGCATTTCTCTGCATATCGTGCCACTACTCTTGGCCGTACTGACACGCACTTTTTTTTATAAAGTTTCCACATTTTCACTTGTCTCCAAATGTGTTGTGTCTTCATTTGTATGCCAATGTGTGTGTCATGGACCCTCTGGCTGCCTGCCATACGGGAATTGCTACCCCATCCGGACTGTGGGTTTGTACCTATGCATTCTCATGTGCCTGTTTCATACTGACGCTTTTGGATGCTTATCCGCCACAGGCGAGTGCATTTGTGTCCTGTGTTCGATTGTCCAAATGTTTGAGTTTGGACAACATTGTGTTGGATGTTGGGGTACTCTGCTTCCTATGTGTGTGTGCTGCATTATATGTGAAATGTCCCTTCATGTGAGCTTTTGTTCACCCTTCTCCCTTTCAGGCAGTGTGGTTTTCACTTCTATGCTTGTTCAGTGGTGTGAAGTTGACGGGTTGGGTGACTTGTGCTCTTTGTTGGTGTGTTTAATTTTGGTCATGGTTTGTCTATAGTTGTGCTGTACTTAATTGTGCATGTGTGCCATTGTGCCCATCTCCCCGTCCCCCCACTCCCTGCTTCTTCCTCTTCCTGGTGCTGTTGTGTCTGTAATTTTGTTGCTCCACACATAAATACATGTAATGAACAAATTAGAATAGTTCCTTGATTCTTTTAGGTTTCAAAACTTCTCTCTATTTTTTTTTTTTTTTTAATTTGCCATATAAACAGTTTTTTTAATATTCAAAGACACATAGAAGTCAGAAGGGCAGCGTATTCTCTCAACACACTTTCTAGAACATTCTACAACATGTGCAGGTTAAAAGTTAATCAATTTTTTTAAACCTAACGATATTTTTTTGCAACATTTTCTTGAACATTTAACAGCACGTGCACGTTAAAAGTTCACAATTGCTTTAAGTTCGAACAGTGCCTTTCAAATGCAAGTAGCATGTGTGGTTGAGTTGAGCAAATTTTATACTATGATATGTACTCCACGTTTAAACTGCTTTTTCTTAACCAATCACAAAGATGCGTTTCCACAAAACAAATATGCACCCTACTTTTAAAAAACAATGCTTTTCATCTCCCAATCAGGTATCGTTTTGTATGGCAAAAAAAAGTAATTCCCCATCTTTAAACATATCTCTTATTTTATGAACGGACTGCATTAGCTACAGACATCTATCCATTCTTTCCAGCCATACCTTCAAAATGCTAGTGTGGATCGTAGGACATAGCTATGTTTTCTGGTGCAAGAGGTATGCAGAACAGAGACGTATTGACTTAGACCAAGGTTTACAAAATGTGGACAATAAATGGTTTGGACAGAGAGGATTGAAGTGGCACCAATTGTTGCCTTCGGTTAAAACCTGTTTGCATCTCCAACACCCTGACCTCATGATTGTGCACTGTGGTGGAAATGACCTAGCCAGATTGACTGGGGTAGGTTTGGAAATGCTAATGCAGGACACCTTTTGACAATTGATGTTGCTTTTGCCTCAAACTGTCTTTGTATATTCCAATATATGCCAAAGACAGAAGTGGAAATGGTCAAACCACTTTTGTCCTCAGATTGAAAAATCAAGGAAGAATGTCAACAAAGCTGTGTCTGCATACCTCAGAGACCATGGAATGGGGTCGATCTACAACAACAACAACATACGTTTTCATATGGCTGATATCTACAGAAGGGATGGAGTACACTTCACAGATCAGGGAAATCGAGTTTTTCTGAATAACCTGAAGCTGTGCATCCGCACTTATATGTAGCTCCAACTAATAAACACAAGGGCTCTTTCTAGAGCCACCTTATATTCCCAATATCGGTTCGCAGAGTGACAGCTGTGATCCGGCTAGCACAGGGACGTCGGGCAGCCTCGCAGAGGGACACCTGAGGCCCATGGGCTCAGCTCACACAGGGAGAGCTATGGGCCGTCGGCTCGGCTCGCACAGTGTGAGCTACGGGCCGTTGGCTCGCAAACGCATACCAGCGTGCTGGCTCGCAGAGGGAGAGCTACGGTCTAACTCGCAAAGGGACACCAACGGGCCAACGGCCCTGCTAGCAGAGACACACCTATCACATAACAGACTGATTTGCACATGTACAGCTAGGGACACGACGGCTCACAGACGGACAGCTGCAAGCTGACGGACTGCTACTGTTTTATGCTTTAGGGTAGTACAGTGGTGTTTGGGTAGTGTAGGGGGTTGTGCTTGGGTAGTATTTTAGGGTTTAGGGTAGTGCAGTGGTGTTTGGGTAGTGTAGGGGATCGTGCTGGGGTAGTGTTTTAGAGTTTACGACAGTGCAGTGGTGTTTGGGTAGTCTTTGGGTAGTGTAGAGGGTCGTGCTGACAGACTGACTCACAGAGCTCCGAGCCGACGGACGGGCTTCTAAAGGCATACCCGCAACCTGATGATATGAGGAGTGGCAGTGTGAAAGGCATATTTCACACAGATGCCAGTGTTGCCTCGCACAGGCAAAACTGTGGACCCGATGGCTTCTACACAGAGAGATACGAGCTGGCGGAGTAAATCACAAAATGGCTGCCAAAACTTCCTGGTTTCAACCATTCACAGCCAATAAGCCGCAAGCTGGTGCTTATAACCCCTCAGCCAATCACATGTCAGAATTCTCAAATTTCGATATCTGTAAAATTTGATATTTCTCAAAAACTACTGAACGGATTTACACCATTGAAACAAAAGCGTACTTTCTGGACCTTCACCTTTCTTCCTGCCAAATTTGGCGTAATTCTGTTAAGCATTTTCACCTGTAGTCTTCTGTAAAGTTTCGTATGGAAATTCCATGGAGAAAACACGTTTTAGGACCCTCTTTTTTCTCAGCCCCTCCTACACCATTCACCCGCAAACTTTCAATATAGGAGCTAATCAAAAAAAGAGAAACTTTTTGGATTGTTTCATAAAGATTCATCAAACGACGCCAAAGTTACAAGCACATAGAAGACTTCAGGAGGGGGGCTGCGCAACCCCCCTCCCAACATAAGTGAAGTCCAGCAGACCCTCGCAACCCCTGCGAGCCCCTGCTATTATTTTTTAAGAAATACCCCAGACACACGAGATGGAGATTGTTTTTGTGCAGGAAGGGACACCTTCCTGCACAAAAACAATCAGTAAAGGCATTTTCCTCTTACAATGTATGCTGTGGAATGCAGCATGCATTGAAAGAGGAAAAATTTAGCAGAAATTAAAACAATTCTCCTCGTTGCGCCTTGCTACACCAACTATAGGATGGCGCAGCATTCACACACATCTCCAGATTTACGATTTCTCATCAATCTGGAGATGTGTCTTGTTCTATGGGTGTTGCGTGGGAACACCCACAGCAACACCTATGGGACGCCCCTTCAACGCAAAGTTCTGTGTATGAAGGGATCGTATTTACAAGGAGAGGAAAAACCATGCAGGGTGGCTTTTTCTCTCCTTGTAAATATGAAAGAGTGCCTGGCGCCATCACTACGTTACAAAAAGTGATGTACTGGTGCCGCAGGGTGCTTGTAAATCTGCCCCAATAGTGCTTAGGTATTGGCAGACTGATACAATAAGAACATAGTGCTGGATGGGTGATTGAAGAATTGCATGAGACTGACAGGAGGTATCCTACGCTGCATGGGTACTACTTCAGTATTTAATGGAGTGGACCAATAGTATGTATCTGCTTAGAGATTTGTAGGGATTATGCACAGAATATTTTATGTGTTCTTGTGTTGGTGACTAGGTCATTTTATAAGAATACCACTAGTAACTGGAATGATGACAGTGCTGCAAACAGAGTGAACACTTAATTTATAAGTGCTTACGTATTGGTGGAGTGTTAGGATAAGTAGATAGTGGTAGATAAGTGATTAAAGAAGTGCATGGGACAGACTGGACGATTCCTACACTGCATGAGTGCTAACTGGGTATTTAGAAGAGTGTATCAATAGTATGTAGCTAGTTAGAGGTCTGCTTGGATAGTGCACAAAATATTATAGATCTACTTGTGTTAGTAGCTAGGCCATTCCATAAGTTCATGACTAGTAACTAGAAAAATTACAGTATTACAAACAGAGTGTATAGTGAATTTATAAGTGCTTAGGTATTGGTGGAGTAATAGGATAAGTAGATAGTGCTGGATGGGTGATTGGAGAAATGCATGGGACAGACAGGAGGATTCCTACACTGCATGGGTACTAACTGGGTATTTAGAAGAGGGTATCAATAGTTTGTAGCTGGTTAGAGGTGTGCATGCATAGTGTACAAAATATTGTACCTGCACTTGTGTTTTTGACTACACCATTCCTTAAGTATACTACTAATAACTTAAGTAATTTCAGTGTTGCAAAGAAAGTGCGTGCTGAATTTATAAGTGCTTAGGTATTGGTGGAGTGATAGGATATGTAGATATGGCTGGATGGGTGAATGGAGAAGTGCATGGGACAGACAGATGGATTCCTAGACTGCATAGGTGCTAACTGGGTATTTAGAAGAGCGTATCAATAGTATGTAGCTGGTTAGAGGTCTGCATGCATAGTGTACAAAATATTGTACCTGCACTTGTGTTAGTGGCTAGGCCATTCCTTAAGTATATGACTAATAACTGGAGTAATTTCAGTGCTGCAAAGAGAGTGCATGCTAAATTTATTAGTGCTTAGGGATTGGCAGAGTGATAGGATACGTAGATAGTGCTGGATGGTTGAATGGAGAAGTGTATGGGACAGACAGAAGGATTCCTAGACTGCATAGGTAATAACTGGGTATTTAAAAGACTGTATCAAAGCTATGTAGCTGATTAGAGGTCTGCATGCATAGTGCACAGAATATTGTAGCTGTACTAGTATTGGTGTGTCTATGGTTTCGAGAATGGTAGTCTGTATTTTAAGGTGTGAGGAGGTGCATCAGATGATCACGTAGATTATGTCATCAGTGATGTCATTTGAGATGTCATCAGTGATGTCACTGACCATGTCATGAGTGATGTAATATGTGACATCAGCAGCAGTCCACTACTTTAATCCAAAAAGCTGGTGGCCATATTGGCCTGGTCACGATGTGAAAATTCAGGAATTGATACAATAAAGAAAAGAAAACAAGTGTTAATATGCACACAATGAAAACCAAATGAAATGATGGACGGAGTGTTGAACATTGCAAGCACTCACCCCCAGTCAACTGATCTGGGTTTAATCCATCACCGTTCTTTAGCCCACTCTGCCCCCCCAGTTCAGACATGGCCATATGCAAATCAGTCTGACCCTGTGCCTCATGGGAACAGTCCAGCCCGAACTGCCAAGCCATGTCTTCCCTGGACCGGAAACAAGCTTCCTAGGACCGGTTTCTGGCATTTCAGCCATCTTCAGCCAGGCTTGCTTGAATCCAGTGGCAAAGTGAGCAAGGGACTCACGTCTGAGCATACCCTGCCAACTTATGGCGAACAAAGCAAAACCAAAGGAAATGGCAGTTCGGGCTGGACTGTTCCCATGAGGCACAGGGTCAGACTGATTTGCATATGGCCATGTCTGAACTGGGGTGGCAGAGTGGGCTAAAGAACGGTGATGGATTAAACCCAGATCAGTTGACTGGGGGTGAGTGCTTGCAATGTTCAATACTCTGTCCATCATTTCCTTTGGTTTTGCTTTGTTCGCCATAAGTTGGCGGGGTATGCTCAGACGTGAGTCCCTTGCTCACTTTGCCACTGGATTCAAGCAAGCCTGGCTGAAGACGGCTGAAATGCCAGAAACCGGTCCTAGGAAGCTTGTTTCCGGTCCAGGGAAGACATGGCTTGGCAGTTCGGGCTGGACTGTTCCCATGAGGCACAGGGTCAGACTGATTTGCATATGGCCATGTCTGAACTGGGATGGCAGAGTGGGCTAAAGAACGGTGATGGATTAAACCCAGATCAGTTGACTGGGGGTGAGTGCTTGCAATGTTCAATACTCCGTCCATCATTTCCTTTGGTTTTGCTTTGTTCGCCATAAGTTGGCAGGGAATGCTCAGACGTGAGTCCCTTGCTCACTTTGCCACTGGATTCAAGCAAGCCTGGCTGAAGACAGCTGAAATGCCAGAAACCGGTCCTAGGAAGCTTGTTTCCGGTCCAGGGAAGACATGGCTTGGCAGTTCGGGCTGGATTGTTCCCATGAGGCACAGGGTCAGACTGATTTGCATATGGCCATGTCTGAACTGGGGTGGCACAGTGGGCTAAAGAACGGTGATGGATTAAACCCAGATCAGTTGACTGGGGGTGAGTGCTTGCAATGTTCAATACTCCGTCCATCATTTCCTTTGGTTTTGCTTTGTTCGCCATAAGTTGGCAGGGTATGCTCAGACGTGAGTCCCTTGCTCACTTTGCCACTGGATTCAAGCAAGCCTGGCTGAAGATGGCTGAAATGCCAGAAACCAGTCCTAGGAAGCTTGTTTCCGGTCCAGGGAAGACATGGCTTGGCAGTTCAGGCTGGACTGTTCCCATGAGGCACAGGGTCAGACTGATTTGCATATGGCCATGTCTGAACTGGGGTGGCAGAGTGGGCTAAAGAACGGTAATGGATTAAACCCAGATCAGTTGACAGGGGGTGAGTGCTTGCAATGTTCAATACTCCGTCCATCATTTCCTTGGGTTTTGCTTTGTTCGCCATAAGTTGCCAGGGTATGCTCAGACGTGAGTCCCTTGCTCACTTTGCCACCGGATTCAAGCAAGCCTGGCTGAAGATGGCTGAAATGCCAAAAACCGGTCCTAGGAAGCTTGTTTCCGGTCCAGGGAAGACATGGCTTGGCAGTTCGGGCTGGACTGTTCCCATGAGGCACAGGGTAAGACTGATATGCATATGGCCATGTCTGAACTGGGGTGGCAGAGTGGGCTAAAGAACGGTGATGGATTAAACCCAGATCAGTTGACTGGGGGTGAGTGCTTGCAATGTCCAATACTCCATCCATCATTTCCTTTGGTTTTGCTTTGTTCGACATAAGTTGGCAGGGTATGCTCAGACGTGAGTCCCTTGCTCACTTTGCCACTGGATTCAAGCAAGCCTGGCTGAAGAAGGCTGAAATGCCAGAAACTGGTCCTAGGAAGCTTGTTTCCGGTCCAGGGAAGACATGGCTTGGCAGTTCAGGCTGGACTGTTCCCATGAGGCACAGGGTCAGACTGATTTGCAGATGGCCATGTCTGAACTGGGGTGGCAGAGTGGGCTAAAGAACGGTGATGGATTAAACCCAGATCAGTTGACTGGGGGTGAGTGCTTGCAATGTTCAATACTCCGTCCATCATTTCCTTTGGTTTTGCTTTGTTCGACATAAGTTGGCAGGGTATGCTCAGACGTGAGTCCCTTGCTCACTTTGCCACTGGATTCAAGCAAGCCTGGCTGAAGACGGCTGAAATGCCAGAAACCGGTCCTAGGAAGCTTGTTTCCGGTCCAGGGAAGACATGGCTTGGCAGTTCAGGCTGGACTGTTCCCATGAGGCACAGGGTCAGACTGATTTGCAGATGGCCATGTCTGAACTGGGGTGGCAGAGTGGGCTAAAGAACGGTGATGGATTAAACCCAGATCAGTTGACTGGGGGTGAGTGCTTGCAATGTTCAATACTCCGTCTATCATTTCCTTTGGTTTTCCAATATGCACACAATATCGTTTCAGCATATCTTACCCCGTGACCGCCATACCTGTATGTTCGTCAACGTGACTTATTCATAATAAACATACTTAGAATTGCAAACATCAACATAAACAATGGACTACCCATTACTTTAAAGTGAAAGGCTATCGGCCATATTAATCTGGGCACGTTGCGTATTATTATGGTTCTTACACGAAAGAAAAGGAAAAAAAGGGGTGTTAATATACACACACTATCCCTAAATAAAGTTCTAGCGATTATAGTTCCATTCCATTCACAGCTCATTTGAGATGTCATGAGTGATGTCATGAGTGATGTAACTGACCATGTCATGAATTATGTAATGTCTGAGGTCATTAGCATTACATTACGGGGGCGTAAGTTATAGTTAGCTCAGGTAACTATAACTGCTGAATTTCACTGGTTGTGTATGAGTGAAATCTGAGTCTAACTATACCGTCCCTGTAATGTTTGTTTTTTTCAGCAAATTTCTAGTTTTTTTTAACATTAAGTAAGATGCATATCACAATGGATGGTGGGGGGTTGGAAACAGGGCCTGGCATTGTGCTGCCCCCACCCAAGCTTGCTGCTCCTGCCTTCCCTCCTACCCATCCATTGTCCAAGTCCATGTCCCTTTTCCCTTATTACAGCCCTGTGTGGCCGTTGTTCTGCCACTGGCCTTCCCGCCTTCTCTGAACAGTTAGCTTGCTGCCCCATCCACCTCCTCTCTATCCTCTGTTGTCTGAATCCATGGACTAGCCTCCTCCCTCCTGCCATGCATGGTCTGATGTGCTGCAACTGCCCTCCATTTAGTATGATGTACCAGTCCACTCCTCCTGCCCTCCATTGCCCAATTATATGCCCCATCATTGGCCTCCTGCTTAGCCTCTGTGCTTAGCTTGCTGCCCCTATTCTCCTTCTCCCTGCCCTCTGATGTCTTTGTGCATGCCCCTGCTCCATCCTTTTTGCCCACCATGTTCCATGGACCTGCCACTCCTATCTACTCTGAGTATTCGGTTGAGCTGCCCCTCCCCTCCCACCTGCCAAGCATTGTCAGATGACTGTAACCTGTTCCTGCCACCTCCACCCTGCCTGTCCACATTCCATGCTCCTATCCCCTTCCTCCTGTCCTCCATGGTCCATTTTACTGCCACACCCTTCTGCCCTCCCAGGTCTGTTGTGCTGCAACTGCTCTTCATGCCTGCCCCACGTGGTCTGTTGTGAGGCCCCTTCCCCTGAACTCTCTTGTCTGTGGCCAGGTCCTGACCCTCCCTTTTATCCTCCATGGTCCTTTGTGCATGCCCCTGCACCCTCCTTCTTGCCCGTCATAGCCATCGTGTTGCCACTAACCTTCCCGCTTGCCATGCATGGTCTTCTGTGCTGCCACGGCCCCTCTCACCTTCCCTGTGTGGTCAGCTAGCTGCCCCTGACCCCCTCCCACCTTCCCTCCATGGTCTATGTGTATGCCATCATAGTCTCACTGTTGCTCTCCATGGTGTCTCTTGCTTCTAGTGTCCATCTGCCTGACCTCCATGGTCATCTTGCTGCCCACTTGCCCCCAGCCCTCTGTTTCCATGTGCAGACCCCTATTCCCTCCCTCCTGGCTTGCCTGTTCCATTTTAATGCCCCTGATCCGCCTCCTCCTGCCCTTTATGGACTGTTATGCTGCAGCTTTCTCTCCTGTCTGTCCATTAGGGTCAGCTAGCTACCATTGTCTCTTTCCCCTCTGTTCTCTGTTGTCCATGTGCATGGTCCTGGCCCCTCTCTATTGCTTTCTATGGATTGTTGTGCTGCACTCCCGTTCCGCATGCCCTGTGTGGTGTATTGTGCTGCTGCAAACCCTGATGCCTGCCCTGTAGGGTCAGTTTGGTGCACCTCTCCATGTCCCTCCTGTCCTCTGTTATCCGAGTACATGTACCTATCCCAGTTCCTCCTGCATTCCATGATCCAATGTACCATACTTGCTAACATTTTGAACTTGGTAAGAGGGAGATTTTGAAAAAAAAATGGGGTATTGATTTTCCCCTTTGACTTACATTGAAAAAGAGGAGATTGTAGACAGGAGACAGATGAAATAAAGCCCATTTGGGCTTAAAAACATTGGATGTTTCCTGGCTGAATCGGGTCTGTTGGCATGTATGGTTGTACTACCACTGCCTCTTCCTTCTGCCCACAATGGTCTATTATATTGCCACAGCCTCTCTTGCCAGTCCTGTATTGTTGGTTTGTTGCCCCTGCCCCCCTTTCCACTGCCCTCCATAGTCTGTTGTGCTGCCACTGCCCTTACTGCCTGCCCAGTGTGGTCAAATTGTTGCCTCTGCACTCTCCTACCTGCCTTTAATTTTCAGAGTCCGTGCCCCTGGCCTCTGCCTCTCAACAGTATCCTAATGAACAACTAGATTGCTAACATTCTATATTTATTACAAAAGCGTGGAACACCTGATGTCATCTTGATGTAATCAAAACTGTAATACCCAGAGCATTTCCTTGAGAAATTACATAGATGAGAGGGTCTTATTTGCATCACAATTATGGTTAGTGCTCTAAAAAACTAAAATGAGGACATATTTTCTGAGTTTTCAAATAGCGACAAAGCACTTTTAAGTTATTTGGTATCTTTATGTTTTTTTATCCAGTTGACCACTTGATTAAATGTTGCACTTAGTGGAGAGGATTTGGTGTTACTTCCAGAGCTGCAGACTTTGCAACTGTGGAACCACCAGGTTGGAGTTTCTGCTTCAGCTCGACATTCTGTGATTCTGGTCAAATCACTTAATCTCCCCATGTCTACAACCAAAATGAATTATTTCTTGTGTGATGTAACCAATGCTCATGTAAAGCACTCCAATACCTGACAAGTCTGCACTATATAAAACTACAAAACACACAAACAAAAAGTGTTTTGCACACTTCTGTCATTGGGCTACATGTGGGCTACATCTGGGTGATATTTGTGCTACATTTGGGCTCTTTTTTCTCTGGTGGCCATCTTGGGAGATTTATTTGTTATGAAGTTTCCTAATTTCCTCATTTACTGCAGTCTGCTCAGTAGGAAATGCTTTCAGTATTTTACTTTGATTCCATCAAGAAGGTATTCAGATATGTCAAACATTTGCCATACATTCTGAATGTTAACACTCTAGTTGCTCATTAGATCACTGTAGTAAAGCTACTGCTCACCACGGAAGTCTGCTGCTGGTATTAAAAGTGCATGTTTCAGTCTGCATGTCAGAATTTTTAAATGAAATAGAAGAGGATTTGAGAAGTCACTCAAAATGTGCCCTCATTTTTCTTTCTTCAGCACTAATCATAATCTCTATAGCAAAATTAACCCCCTCATTGTGTTCCTTTGTAAATTAAATGTTTTAAGTGGTACCAGTTTATTCCAATCAAGATGGCTTCAGGTGTGCCATACGTTTGTCATAAGTAAGACAGTAAGCGCTCTAGTTGTTCTTAAGAACACTCTGGGACATTCTGTCATTGGGCTATACTTGGGCTACATCTGGGTGATATGTGTGCTACATTTGGGCTCTTTTGTCTTTGGTGGCCATCTTGGGCGACTTATTTGGTATGAAGTTTCCTAATTTCCTCATTTACTGCAGTCTCCTCAGTAGGAAATACTTTCGTTTTTTTACTTTGGTTCCATCAAGAAGGCATTCAGATGTGTCACACATTTGCCATGAATTCTGAATGTTAGCACTCTAGTTGCTCATTAGATCACTGTAGTAAAGCTACTGCTCACCAGGGAAGTCTGCTGCTGGCATTCAAAGTGCATGTTTCAGTCTGCATGTCAGAATTTTTTAATGAAATAGAAGAGGATTTGAGAAGTCAAAATGTGCTCTAATTTTTATTTCTGCAGCACTAATCATAATTTCTATGGCAAAATAAACCCCTCATTTTGTTCCTTTGCAAATTAAATGTTTTAAGTGTTACCACGTTATTCCACTCAAGATGGCTTTAGGTGTGCCATACTTTTGTCATAAGTAAGACAGTAAGCGCTCTAGTTGTTCTTAAGAACACTCTGGAACATTCTGTCATTGGGCTATACTTGGGCTACATCTGGGTGATATTTGTGCTACATTTGGGCTCTTTTGTCTCTGGTGGCCATCTTGGGAGACTTATTTATTATGAAGTTTCCTAATTCCCTCATTTACTACAGTCTCCTCAGTAGGAAATACTTTCAGTTTCATTCAGATGTGTCACACATTTGCCATAAATTCAGAATGTTAGCACTCTAGTTGTTCATTAGATCACTGTAGTAAAGCTACTGCTCACCAGGGAAGTCTGCTGCTGGTATTGAAAGTGCATGTTTCAGTCTGCATGCCAGAATTTTTTAATGAAATAGAAGAGGATTTGAGAAGTCACTCAAACTGTGCCCTCATTTTTCTTTCTGCAGCACTAATTATACTTTCTATGGCAAAATGAACCCCCTCATGTTGTTCCTTTTTAAATTAAATGTTTTAAGATTTACCACTTTATTCCAATCACGATGGCTTCATGTGTACAATACGTTTGTCATAAGTAGGACTGTTAGCGCTCTAGTTGTTCTTTAGAACACTCTTGGAAGCTGCAGTAGAACACAAAGGAATCAACTGACAGTCTCTGCCCTTGTTGGATGTACATGTTTTACTGAGAATGTCAGACTTCATTTTCACATGACTGAGAAAGATAATGTGAATTTACAGAAAGTATGCTCTCAGTTTAGCTTATAGATCACCTTCCAAACCTCTGTGGGAAAAGCATGAGAAAATAGTTTTCTCTCAAACCTGATTCATGATATCCCAGCAGAAGGCTTTTTCACATGGTAAAATCACCTTAGAACACACCACAGTTCCTAAAATGAGTATGGTACCATCAACAAATGATTTATATTGTAACTAAAGTCTTAAAACCTTCTATTAACTGCAATGCTTTTTAATGAGGTGCTATCGTGTATATTGGTCCCAAGATGGCTGCCAACATTTCTTGGATGAAGTGCTGACAGCCAATCAGATCTCACGATGAGATGTGTGGTTAGCCTCCGCCCAGATATATATATTTATTTTTCCATTAATATTTTAAAAACTACCAAACTGATTTACACCATTTAATTAAAAGGCACGACTCTGAACCAAGGGTTACCTTTTTGCCAAATTTGGTGTAATTCCGTTCAGCAGTTCAGGCTGTAGCTGCGACTAAAGGTTCCTATGGAAAATTACATGGGGAAAACATGTTTTGGGACCCCCCTTTTTTCTCAGCCCCCGCTTGCTGAATCAACCCGAAACTTTCAAGATAGGAGCGGACCGGAGCGCCCCATGAGTTTTGAAAATTTCGCGAAGATTCGTCAATCAGCGCCAAAGTGATTGGGAATAGAATGTTGCGATTTTCCTATGGCAACTAGGTCCTAAATATAAATCCCTACTGGCGACCACCAGTAGGTAATGTATGTATATATATATATATATATATACATAAATATATTCACTGAAAAAACCATAGGTTTTACAAAGTACAGTTAGGAATTAGCATTTAAAAAACCTTTGAAATTCACTAAAAATTACATCACTATTGACATGGTCAGTGACATCACTGATGACATCACTGATGACATCTCAAATGACATCACTGTTGACATCATCCACGTGATAGTTTGATGCACATACTGATGCTCTAATATAAACTTTGATACACCCACTCTAAAATACAAACTATTTTTGTGTGTGCGCATTATTGTGCTGTCTTTTGGCCTGGGCATTGGTGGCTCAAAGGGGTATCATCAGCCACGGGCAGAGTGCACATCCTAGATCACTTGTGACAAACAGTAAAGAGTAATGTGTAGATTTGTGTTGCAGTATGCTCTGTTGTCAGGCTTTACCAGTATAGTAGTGTGAGATATGTGAGACTTTCAGATTCACGTTTGACATGCATTGCTTGATTGTAATGAGCGTTATCACTGTGCATGACGTAGCCTCACTGCTGATCCTCCCTCTATACGAGCACATTCACATGTGTGCGCTAACTGATAGCAACACTTTCAATAATACCACACACCATTGGCATGCGTGTCTGTGCATATCCACAAGCTTGACAACGACAAGTGATGTTGGCCATGCAATGTTTTCGGACAGCATCTCATTAGCGATAGTTGCCGCCCTCCCGGTACATGCTACATTAATGTAACTTGAGGATTGTGCGATGTTCAAACTGCAAAAGGGACACACACATAAGTACTCTTCCCGGCCAGGCAGGAGCTGAACAACGCCCAGGTCCCCGGAATAATTATTCACACCCCTATGCTGTCCTGGCGTACGCAAGCCCAGCCCACTTTGCATACGAATAAATAGGATAACGACGACGCCACATGTCCCAGTTCTTCCACACTGCCTCAGGTGATATGGCCGCATCCACCTTGCATATCACAATGCGCAATTAAAAAAAGGGATCCATGAGGTGTACACCATCCTGGCAATCAAAACTCAATTTGAATTGTGAACCCTGCTGACCGTCGTGTTTGGACACACAACAATGACAGCAGGTGAGCAGTGGGGCCTGGGTGCACAGGGGCTGCAATTGAGCACGGTGCGGTGGGAGGGATAGGGTGCACCAGCCTGGGTGCGCAGGTGCGAACAAGCGATATTGCCGTGCGTAATGAAGTGATCTCTGACCTCATTCAGGCACATCTCTGTCTCATTTAAGGACCTGCTGGACCATACTGTAGGCCTGAGCCAGCGGGCAGCGCTGCCCTACAGACACATGGCCTTGGCTTTTGGGGCACTGTAGTGAGCTAATTACTAAGTGCACATGCACACAGGCTTGCACCACTGCATTACACACGCACATTATGCTTCTAGCATGCGCTCTGTTCCTTTGAATGTGAACGTTGACATAACATATTATTATTTAACCTTGTGTATTCTCATGCACTCCAACTCCTCTTTGAACCACGATTACCACTAACAGTTGGTAGATCGTACTTCAAGAAGGAAGGATGCACTCAACTGGTGTTCTGTATTAAGCTTGAAATAAACCTTCATTTACCTCAAGACGTTTCCAGCATTATATTATTTCTCCCTTTTCTGACACTGAGTTGGTTGCGCCAAAATGGGCGGAGCGGGTGCTCAGCCCGTGATGATGTCATGGGCATTCTGACGCCTTCCATCGTGGTATCAAGACACCTTCCCCGACTGGAGACCTGCTCTGCCACCCTGAGAGAGGCACCCCGGAGTCGGAGCTCGCACCGGCACGTCATTGAACACACCGGTGGTGGCAGGTGAGCAGTGAAGCCTCGGTGCGCAGGAGCTGCAATTGAGCACAGTGCGGGGGAAGAAGCTGGGATGCAGCAGCCTGGGTACACAGGTGCAGGCAAGCGATGTTGCCGTAGATAATAATGTAATCTCTGGCCTCATTCATATCTCTGTTTCATTTTAAGGACTTGCTGGACCGCACTCTTTCTCGCGGACCCCAGCGTCCCAGACACATGGGTGACGGGAGGTGAACAGTGAGGGCTGGGTGCAGTAGGCCGACGCTCTGTCTCCTCCTCCCTCTGTTCTTTTGACTCTCCCTCCCCTTCTCCCTTCCACCTACTCGATCTCTGTCCCATTCTCACTTTCTTTCTTTCATTCTGACTACCTTTCTTTTTCTCTTGGACATGGCACACAGACTTATGTTTCTTTTTTGTATTGCAGGTTTTGTACGCTGCTTCCAGAGGAGTCCCACCCACTTATTTCATGTTATACTGTTGTTGGTTCGAATAAAGTTGCGTTTCCATTTATTTGTGTTGTTTTAATAAAGGTTATTTTTTTTTACCAATAAATAAGTGAGTGTATGGGTCTTCTTTTTCTGACAACACTTGTCTGTAGTTTATTGTGAAAATCGGCGGTTGATAGGAGGTTATGAGGAAAAACATTTGTAATTTTGAGGTGCACCTACCAAATATAAACCAACAGACTATTACATAAATGAAGCCTGGGTTCTATGAGTGAATCAATTTATAACACCATGAGTACCGCCCGAGTGATTACAGAACCAATAAGGCACTGCCTGGGGCCACCGAGGCTTCAGGGACTGGTGAGGCCCACCCTGCATATTTAAGTAAAGCCCCGTAGGGTGGTGATCCCCATTCTTGAGTTGGCCTCGAAGCTCCCAAACAATTAGTAAACAATACCCAGGGAGGTGGCGATTCCCTAGGCTGCGAAACGTCTCTGTGCCCTCCTGCGCCTAATTTACATGTGAGATTAAGGTCCCCAGTGCTGCAGAGACCCCGCAATATAATAATAGGATTGGCCCCGGAACATTACCTACCAGGGGGCTCATTTAAATGAACGGGTGAGACCCCGCTTCATTTTTGTTTTTCAATTTTTACCATCAGGATCTGCTTTATTGAAGCAATACGAGGTTTTCCTCCTCTCGCTTCAACAAGGCAAAGAAGGATTTGCTATCACAGGATGGAAGCCATGCTCCCGCCCTTTAATCCCAAACATAAATGTCCCGTGGATGCACACCCCGGGACATTGTATGAGCTGCGCCTGGGAGGTGGCGCTCCATAGGGCCATGAAGCATTGGTTACTGTATAACTACAGAATTAGTATAAACGCTTACTAACACTACTTGCACACGTGCAGTACAGTGACCAGAGTGTAGTGAAGAGGCAGAGGAAGCCCAAATCAAAAAATATAAATCCTACCAGAGGTCGAATGACATAGTTCGATGAGCCGACGACCCTGGGATGAGTAGAAACAGCTTCACGGGTCTTCAGCAGAATGCAAGGAAGCTCGAAATATTGGTGAGTGCTGCCTTCTTTTTACCTTCTCCCACTCGTTGCCAAATTTATCTAGTGAAGAGGCAGACAGCAGTGGATCCGATAAGTAGATTTAGTTGTAGGAAAAGAAGTCAGCTTAAACAGCCACCAACAGGAGCAGACAGCAAGGCAACCGTCTTCTCCAGCACCATGTACAAACTCCCCAAGATTCCCCTCATGAGAGCCCTACATTCTAACATTACATACTTACATTCTAGTAGCATTACATACTAACATTCTACTATGACTTACATTGGAATACTACACAGAGCACATGACTTTACAGCAATGAGCTCATGGTTTCATCCACGAGTCTTGAGACCGGTAGTTTGCTTCCCACTCCCTGTATTGTATAAACCCAAACTAACACTACTTCCACAGGTATGCTACAGCACCCAGACCACATCACTTTACAGCAATGAGCTCACGGTTTAATCCCTGAGTCTTCAGACCAGTAGGGGTGAGTAGTTTGCTTCCCACTCCCTATGTAGTATAAACGCATACTAACACTACTTACACAGTTATACTACAGCGGCCAGTATGCTACAGCGCCCAGAGCCCATCACTTTACAGCAATCAGCTCGGTTTGATCCCATAGTCTTCACACCGGTAGGCGTGAGTACTTCGCTTCCCACTTCCGGTATAGTATAAACGCATGGTAGAGGTCAGTAGTTCGCTTCCCACTCCCTGTATGGTATAAACGACTACTAACACTACTTGCACAAGTATGCTACAAAGACCAGAGCACATCACTTTACAGCAATGAGCTCACGGTTTAGGCTCTCGGTTTCATACCCAAGTGTAGCAGCATCTCATCTCAGCACCATGTCACCCTGAGCAACACCGCACTTTCAGACCGGTAGGAGTGACGACTTCGCTTCGCACTCCCCCACAGAGGTTACAGTGCTGCTATCCTCCTGTTTCCTACTCTTTTCGCCCTTTTTTCCCCTTACTCATTTCAACGGAATCACAAAATGGCTGCCAACATTTCCTAGTTGGAACAGCTCGCAGCCAATAAGCAGCAAACTTGTGCTCATAACGCCTCAGCCAATCAGATGGCAGAATTCCCAAATATTGATATCTTCAAATTTCGATATTTCTCCAAAACTACTAAACGGATTTACACCAAATAAACAAAAGCGTGCTTTCTAGACCAAGACCCTTCTCCCTGCCATAATTGGGGTAATTCCGTTCACCCGTTTGACCTGTAGCCTTGTCTAAAGTTTCCTATGGAAATTAACATGGAGAAAACATGTTTTGGGACCCCCCTTTTTTCTCGGCCCCCCTTTGACGAATCACCCCCAAAGTTTCAACATAAGAGCTGATATGAATAAAGAATTTGTTTGGGAAATTTCATGAAGATTCATCAAACGACGCCTAAGTTATAAGCAAAACAAAATGCCAGTAAGTAATATATAGATATGTGATCAAGGCCTTTGGTAGGCCGAAACGCGTAATGGCGGCAGTGCTGGGTGAAAATAAATAGAAAATTCTTGCACTGATACCTGGGTCTGTTTTCGTCTTTTCCTGAGCAACGTGGAAGCTGGTGACGAATTATACAACATATATATATATATATATATATATATATATATATATATATATATTACCTACTGGCGATAGCCAGTAGGTAGTTATAGTTAGGACCACGTTTCCATAGGAAAACCTCAACATTCTATTTTGAATAACTTTGGCGCCGGTCGACGAATCCTCGCGAATTTCTCAAAATAGGTGGGGCGCTACGCTCCGCTCCTACCCTGAAAGTCTCGGGGGGATTCATCAAGCGGGGGCTGAGATAAAAGGGGGGTCCCAAAACGCGTTTTTCCCATGCATTTTTCCATAGGACCTTTAGAACAAGCTACAGCCCGAATGGCTGAACAGAATTACTCAAAATTTGGCAGAGAGGTAGTCCCTAGGTCAAGGAAGTGCCTTTTGTAGGTTTGGTGTAAATCTGTTCAGTAGATTCTGAGAAAATAGCCTTTAAATCAATATATATATCTGAGCCAGCTTACGGTACGCTTACCGTACGCTTACGGTAAGCGTACGGTGGCGTGCGCGAGCGCGATTCTGATTGGCTCTTAGATCTTAGTAAACATTCGAATCGGCCGAAACCAGGAAGCGGCGGCCGCCATTTTGTCTCTCGCACTGAGAGAGATTTTTAAAATCGGAAGCCCAAAAACATGTAAAGGGGCTGTTTTGACAACTCCCTCCCACATAGTCATGTTGAGGGAGTCCCCAAACATCCCCCAAGTGCAAAAACGGTTTTATTTTTTTTTCGGCAATTTCGCGGGGTACGCTTACCGTACGCTTACGGTAAGCGTACGGTAAAAAAATAAAAATAAAAAAAACACTATCCACACTTACCCCACCCCCTGTGCTTTTGGTGGCCGAAGGCCACCAAATGTGCTGGGCTTATTAAAATGGAAAAAAACACTATCCACACCTACCCCACCCCCTGTGCTTTTGGTGGCCGTAGGCCACCAAATGTACAGGGCTTATTATAAGGGAAAAAAACTTAGCAATTAAAAAACCGTACTAATTCACTGAAAAAACCATAGGTTTCACACACGTTATAGTTAGGAATTAGCATTTAAAAAACCTTGCAAATTCACTGAAAAAACCATAGGTTTCACACATGTTATAGTTAGTGGAAATTTTACTGATAAAAAACCAATGAAATTGCCCCGTTATAGTTAGCGCAGGCAACTATAACTCACGCGACCGCAATCCTCTGCTGATGACATATGTGTCTTTATGAAAAAAAAATATTTGTAATATATGTATAGCTAAAAATGTATGGAAGAAGACATGGGCAAATAAGTGTCTAAATACAGTATTAGCATCAGCAGAGGATTGTGGTCGCGTGAGTTATAGTTGCCTGCGCTAACTATAACGGGGCAATTTCATTGGTTTTTTATCAGTAAAATTTCCACTAACTATAACATGTGTGAAACCTATGGTTTTTTCAGTGAATATATATATATATATATATATATATATATATATTTATATATATATATATATATATATACATATATATATATTTATATATATATATATTTTTTTTTTCCAACTTCAATGATATTGCAAATCATCGAAGTTAAAAAACGTGGTGCAGTATGCACACCCCTACCTAATACATGCATGTTAACAAAATACACTTTTTGAAGTTTGCAGAGAGTGCATCCAGTTTTTACATGTTTAGTGCAAGATGTCTTTAAAACTAAAGGTGTTCCTAAAGATAAGTTGTCTAGGACAACTTCTTTTTTTTTAAACAGATTTTATTGGCATTTGAGTTATACACATTTCCAGTATTACAATAGCAGGATTTGTACATACATGTAGAAATTACATTGTTGTTCTCTCACTGTTCTTGTTGCCGTTAAAGCTCGTACAAACAATTCAAGAGTCCAAAGCCCAACTCACAACTTCTTTACTGTTACTTTAGTTATTTTGTAAATAAAGCTTTCTGAATGTTAGTGCCATATCAAGTAAACAGCAGCCCAGTGCTGCTGTTCAGCAGGGGGCCGCAATTAAAGGTCAGGAGGGCCAATTGCAGCCCCCGGGCCATACTTTGAGTAACCCTGCTCTGAAACATAACTTACCCTCTGACCTCTGAATCCTCGCTCAGCAATCAGGTCCTAAAACTCCTGGCAATTCTTATGGATCCTTGCTTGGACCTGACCAACATGACCCCAGAAGTTCATCTGGATCCTCTTGTCTGTAGGCTTCTGTTCACACTTCAGAATCCATAGGTGCGCTCATCCTAAGGTCTCCAGACTCTTGCTCACCATCAGCTGGTCTCATAACCACCCACTTATTAAAAGAACCCCAAATTAAAAGAACCCCAAAGCTAATTTCCACTCTCCGGTCCTCTGAGACTCCTGCTTAGATGCCTAAGTCTCCAGCTCACTCTCAGGTGCCTTTGGATTCCAGCTCATCGTCTGATCACCTGATTTCCCTGTTTACTGTCAGACCCTGTCGCTTTTATTTACTCTTACCTGAAAACTCTGGGACATCATCATTTCACAGAAGTTTACCATGAGATTCTGCAAATCTTATATATCCAAAAGCTTTCTTGATGTTTTGTGCACCCTAAGGGCACGAGGTGTACTGTCACCGCCAGACAGCTGAAGCTCCTGCTCACCCTCAATCCTTGCAGTGGGCATTGGGAGTGAACATATACCTCAGGGGTATTGCTCAATTCATGTCCCTGTGCCTCAAGCTCATCCTCAGGGTCCTGAGGTTTATGTTTATTGGTTACTTCAAGTTGCCCAAAACCATGCTCAGTCCATGGTCTTCAAGGCTACTGCTTGTCCCAATGACTCCTGCTCACCAGGGTGTGTTAAGGATCCTGCTCAGTGTCATTGCTTGTGGCTCCTGGCCACTCCCAAGTGCCCAAAGGTTCCTTCTCAGGGACATTCATCATTGGAGCTTTGGTCCACCTTTGACCCCTGGGGCACATGGCATCCCCAATTGCTGTATCTTCTTCTCAATTTCACATAGCAGAAGATCTTATTTCCCTTCAGATCACTGACTTTCCTGGTCACCCTGAGGTCTTCTGATATCTTTGCCCAACCTTAATAAGTCAGAAAACTCACTGCTAAACTTCAGGCTTCCATGCTGTACACATCCAAATATTTCATAGACCCTTTTGAATGCCATACAAAAGTCTCTTGGAGTGTGATGTCTTAGGGGGTAACACAGCTTGGTACTTGATGACATTTATACTGTGGGAAGAGTCTTGATCTGACTCTGCTTGACATGCTGGAGGATATCACTTCAACTACGGCAGTTCTTTTATTTTTCTATATATTACCTATGCCCTTGCTCTCTCTTTCACTCCCCCACACATATGAACAGCCGTTCACTCCCCCTTCCCATTTTTTTCCCTCTCTTCTCTTTCTTTACTCTCTCATTTCACCAGAACTCTCATGTTCTCACCCACCACATCTATTAGATGTTCTATGTTTCTGTACGTTTGTCCATATATCATACCGACTTTTCATTCTGTCTCCCTCCCTATGTCTTTCTCTCATTCTACAAACCCCTCTATCCATTTTAATCCCCTCCTATATTATTCTCCCTCCCATTATTCTGCCTTTCTTGTTTTCCATCTTTTTTTCCTGTCTCTTTCTTTCTCTGTAGTAGCCCTGATTTTCCCCATTTCCATGGCTCCTGCACTATTTCACTCCCTCTCTCTTGTTCTGTAAACTCCCCCTCTTTTTCACTCCTCTGTCTCCCACACACACTTTATCCTTTGTTCTTTTTCTACCACCCATGTCCTTATTCAGCACTCTCTCAATTTCTCTTGCCTCTTTGATTTTTACTTTAGTACTTTTTCCTGTCTTAAAACTTCTCCCTTTTTTCAATTGTGTTTTCTTTTGTCAGTCATTTCCCTCTAGCCCTTGAAGAGGTTTGTGTCCTACACCTAATGTTATATTTCGTTGTGTCCCATTTACTGACTTGCTGCTGTCAGTAACTACTTGCTTTATCAAACCTTGACATTTGGAAAAGACCATTCTCTATAGACATTACATAGATTCCTCTCCTTGTGAGTGCTTTCAGGTCTGCAGCTCCCAGAGGTTATTTAAGAAAGTGGAGGGCTTGTTCTACCTTTAGTAGAAATTAGACCACAAGTATGGTTTACTGTTGAGTGGTAAGAGAAAATCCACCCATTTCTGGAGGCATTGTTAGAAACAGTGGAGAATCCACAGGTGGCATTTCTTTAACCATACTATGCCTTTCTTGGGGTTTACACCATATATGGCACTTGCTCTAGGTATCACCAACCTCTAAATCAAGCTGTGGACTGCTGGAACATCAGAACTAAGAAATGTGCGTGAGGCGGTGTCCATCCTTTCCTCATGATTACTCACCAGGAAACTTCTAAGATCCTCTTCAACATCCAGCCTAGACTCTGTCATTCACTGTTCTTTTTATCCCTTTGCATCACCCATCTCTCAAGATTTGTTTCTATCCTTCCCTCTTTCTACCAATCTCCTATTCTAACCTTCTCTCCATTTAGTCTGTCCTCACTTCATCTTTTCCATGGCTGTTTCCCTCTCTCCTTTCTCCGTGTCTCCCTGCCTCAATGTGCTTATTATAATTATTTCCCTCTCCTCTAGCCTCTTTCCTGTCTTCTCTCCTCAATCATTTCTCCCTCTTTCCTCTCCCCCTCTGTTTGTCTCTACTCCCCATGCTGTCTCTTATTTTCTGTTGTTTCTGTCTCTCTCTTAATCTCTGCACTGCTCTCACCTCTCCTTTTGCCCCGACATTTATTTTATTTATTTTATGTGGTTTGTAGAGCGCGCAGCTACCCCCGAAGGGGTGTCCCGGCGCTAGAATCCAGAGTTACCAAAGGAAAGGGGGAGTGAAACAGGGGGAGCAGTGGAGAGACTAAAGTCCGGAAAAGAGCCAGGTTTTAAGTTTGGCTCGGAAGATGGATTCAGAGGGGCAGAATCTCAGCTCAATTGGAAGGGAGTTCCACAATTTGGCAGCAATGACACTGAACCCTCTGCCACCAGTTCTAGATAATCTAAAACGGGGCGAGATCAGGAGGCGGAGGTCATTAGATCTCAGGGATCTGGTGGAGCGGGAAATCGAGACCCGTTTTTTCAGATAAGTAGGTCCACAGTCGTTGACGGCTCGATAGGTGAGGGTGAGGACCTTGAACTGAATGCGGCTAGCCACTGGAAGCCAGTGGAGTTCCTTCCGATAAGCAGAAACAGATTGACGGTACGGGATATTACCGATCAGTCTGGCAGCAGCATTCTGGACAATCTGCAGCCGGCCTATCAGGTACTGGGGGGCACCAGCATAGAGGCTATTGGCATAGTCCAAGTGGGACGTGATGAGGGCTTGGGTGACTGTACAGCGGCGGGACATAGAGGGTGCATTAATATTTTCACTGCATCTTTGTCATATTTGCAACTTTGTCAAAATCAAATTTTCCATTAACCCATTTATAGTCATATGTAACGTTATTTCATGCCTTTCTTGTTTTATTTCTGAAGTTCCATCGCTCTTTACTGTGCACACAATGAAACTTCCAATCTACGTCTGGTATGTCACTACACAGTTTTTAAACCAAGAAAGCTAGTCCCCCCCCCAGCTTTACTATCTGATTGTTGCTACCTGCTGCGAGCCAACGTCCCCCACCTAAGACTTGTTAATTTTGGTGCTCGAAAACATAAGCAGCTCCCGAGGCCTGAGATGGGAGGAGATGCACCATGCTGGGCCTCCTCGGCTTGCCCATTGTCATTCTGCCCATGACAATGGACTAGCCTGACTCTGTGGCTTGCTGAGTCACACTCAAGCTGTAGAAGCCTTTCGAGTTGTGCTCCAGCAAGAAAGTCAGGCCCGGTATGTGAACCTGCTTTAACACTTCGGGATGGCCTTGGGTGGGCCAGGATCTTCCTTGGGTGGACCTCGCCCACCTGGCCCACCCTCTAGAACCGGGCCTGCTTCACTCCCCACCACCTTTACCTTCAGCTGGGATTCGGGCACCTTGCCGTTCTCCTCAGGTCCAGTGCTGCGAAGGAGTGCCAGATGGACTTGAGCAAACTACCTTACAGGTCGATTTGAGGGCCCGCCTCGGGCCTGGTGAGATGCTGGCGCCTGGAGGCCCGAGAGGGAGCGCTGCGACTCTTCACAGTCAGGGTTCTGGTGCTGGGGTTAGGAGGCTTATGCTGTGCTGGGCCGCTGCAAGGACTGCGGCGCACACTTGGAGAACGGCTGCGCTGTGGAATGCACAAGGCCTTCACCTGGTCCATCCCCAACCCAGCCACGCTCAAAAACAAGCCGACGGGAGAGTAAATGGGAGGACACTGACTGAGCGGATAAATACCTCCAATGTAGATATTGTGGTAAACACGGTGAGGGAGCAGAGACTAACTGCACAGGCCTTTCCACATTCTCATGAATTTGTTACAAGACGCTACGTCATTCATAAATCTTCGCCAAGTGTGCAACTCAACTTAAAGTGTGCAAATACTTTAGACCCTAACAATCAGGAAAGGCTGTAAATGTGTTATAAATGCACATTTTTCTATTTGAGGAGTTGTGGTTTTCCACGCGATATTTTGTGGGAGTAATTCTATGTCAGTTTTTCAAAAGTATGTCAAATTATCCTGTCCAAATTCCTGACCAGTTCCGCCTCCACAAGCCTAAGGCACTCCTCCTCCTCTTCGTCAGACAGTAGAACTTCAAGCGCTTTACGTTTTTTGGTCATCAGTGGAATAACTAATAGCACTTCCCATCACTCACTTGGCTTCGCAGCACTCTAAATAAACAAACATTTGCAATGCAATAGGTCTCGCATTTACGCGAGAACTATTGCATTGCAAACGGTAGTCATAACGGACAACGGAGGGAGGGCGGGTAGAGGGGGAAAAGGCATGGACAACGGGCAGCGTGGGCGAGAAGGCACCGACAATGGGAGTGCGGGTAATGGGAGGGGGAAGAAGGCAGGACAATGGGCGGGAGGAGCAAGAAGGCACAGACAATGGAGTGTAGACGGGGGAAGGGGGAGAAGACATGGACAACGGGAGGGAGGGGGAGTAGAGAAGGGAGTAGGAGAAGCTCATTAAAGAAAATAGTGCTGACAGTGTAAATAACACGTAACATGAAACACTCTAAGTAAAGGGGCCAGTCGCCATAGGAAGGGACAAATGAAGAGGAGACGGTACTAAGGAGGGAGTAATAAGCCTATTGATGAATCAGAAGCCAGAAGCCAGCATTTAGGACAGACAATGACACAAGCCAATGGCAAACATGGGCGGAGAAGTGGGTAGGGCTTCTATTCGCTACTCGTCTACAATAAGTCTCTCAGAGCAGTGCATGCTCGCTGGCTCAGGCTCGACCTAAAAAACTGCAACACCAGTGGGGGCTAGACGTTTAGCAAGAGTCTAATTTTGAAAGGAGAAAAGGCATTTTTCCCACTTGAAGCCATGGTCTAGTGGCTACAAAGTCTTCCATGGTAACTTGGGGACTTTTGAGACATCAAGAAACACATCACAGAAATAGTTGTGAAGATGTGTGATGATTTTCCCTCAGTAGTTTTTTAAACACAAACAATTACTGTGACTAAAACTGTATTGCCCCCAAAAATCGTTTCCAAAGCTATTTCCTGGTGACATTGCTTTGTTTCATTGCCAAACAAGAACATATGGTTATTTTTTTAAAATCACAGCCGACAATCGTTGCAAAATTTGCAATATGTAGCAAGTCTCTGTATATTTTTATATTTTATCCTCAGTGCACGACAATCATGAGAGTACACAGACTAATACCGTTGACACAGAATGCAACAAGGAACAGGGCTTTGTGGTCCAGAAAGGCATAACATGTGCACCCCCTTTCACTGAGTGTGAGTACCATTCACTCACCGGGCTGTGGAGAGGTGGCAGTGGTGTCAACGACTGATAATACCTGCGAGACAGACTTTTCACCTGTTACATGCACAGGACGAGTTGCCTACTGGTCTCCAGTTTATATTTTTCTGCAAGTCCCCTACAAACGGTACTTAACTACATTCCAGTGGGGCATGGCTGTGTGTATATTTAACCTATGTATGTGTGGTAAATGAGTGCTGAACACATATGTTGCTTGACGGAGAGCAGGAATTAATTTTGGACCTTCTGCCTGTGATTGATACATAAGATGGAGGTTGGAAGGACGATACCAGACACCAATTTGAACCGCAGTATTTCTTCAAAGCATCCCTGAGTATCTTTGAACTGGGACAGACTGTAGACTGTGAAAGATAGGAGTCAGAGGGCAACTTTGAAGAATGGGGATGTTCTTGCTCCTTTCATCCTCCATTCTTCCCCGGAGATGTTACTACCAACAGGTTGAGATGCAGCTCAGTGAGGTTGTTTGTTCCTTTTTTGTACCTTTGTTTTGTGTTCCGTCTAACAGGGAGCTCCCAGGATCACTCCTTCTCCTGTTTGCTGACAAGAGAAGCTTGAAGAAATCTGTGAGGGTTACACAAATTGTGTACCTTACCTAATAGGAACTTTACTTTATTTAATAGGGACTAGATTGTTTAGAACAGTAGTCCTTCACTATTTTACTTCTGTGGACACCCACTAAATCCTTACTGGAAGCCGGGGACACCCAGCTAAGCAATGTCTATGATTTGAACCCCAAAGTAATATATAAAGAAACAAGTATATATCAAAGAAAATATGCAAAGTATTACATGTTATCTTTAATTTCCAAACATAAAATATATGCAAAAATCAAAAAATGTATTTTAGGGCACAGGGTGGAGCTTTCAAATTGTAGTTTTATTTCCAAAAGATGAAGTGATATGCTAGACTCTAGTATATCACTTTACTAAAAATGTTTTTGGGGGGAGAAATCAAAAATAAATGCACTTACAAATTCATTGCAAAATACATCTTCTCATTACAACACTCCAATAATTGAATCCTACTATTATAAAAACTAATTTTGTGTCCAATTTCATTCGCTGATTATATAACATCTTCCCAATTTCGACATATTTTCCAATTGATGCTGGCCGCAAAGCATAAAGCTTCTCACAATCTCTTACTCAAAATATTTTCTATTGTTTCACTGAGGGGACATAAGAGGGACACCAATATTGCTACATTAATGAGCGACCTACTAATGTTATTATAAAGATTATTTTAACTGAGCTTTAAATTCAATTCTAGGTTAGAAGAATAACCCAATAAAATTACCTGGAGTTCTAAAGAATGGTAAATCCGAATATTGGTTCACAATCCAGGAAATATCTTTCCAATATATTCCAATAACTTAGGGCATGTGAAAATAACATGATCTCAATTGCCATGAGTGCCTGCACATCTGAAACAATGTGCTAAGACTTGAGGAACGAAACTATGAAAACAAAATTAAAACAGAAATCCTGTGTAATGACCATTACGTATAGAACTGCCCTAATGGGGCCACCATGCACTGAAAACTGACATGTTTTCATGCAGGCCTGTCCCCATCACATGCATAATTGAGCAGCGGCTCCCCCGCTGCTACAGAGAGAGCCGAGCTGCCTTTGTTAGTGTGTATGGGTAAGTTGTGCCTTCAAGGGATTTGTTGAAAACTAAGTTGTACGACTTGCTTATAGGATAGATATATACCTATAGATGAGATCAATCTTGTATCATAGATTCCAAACAATTATATACTATGCACTAGTCATATATATGTATGGATCTCTCTTTATGTTGATTTTGAAACAGTTACACAATCAAAATAGAAAAAAGAACAGACAAAAGGTGTGTGAGGAACGAAATTCATTTATATCAGTAAATGGTAATAAGGGTACGTAAAAATAAGACAGTTATATAGCAAAAAAGGGGAGACGATTCTACATTCAATTGTTGCTCCACTACAAAATATATCGAACACTTTTTCAGAGATATTTAAACATTTATCTAGAAAGAAGTGTGACAGTCGACGTTTCGGTCTTCATATGTAATTTTGTAAGACCATCTTCAGGACAAGAAGTTAAAAGTTGACCCCTATAAGTTAAAAAAAATACAATGAATATATAGGATATATACAACACACACCTAAGCAAAAAAACATGATAATTTCAATTAACAAATTGATTACTCATAAGTTTTAAAGTACAAACGGAGATTGAATTTATCATTTAGACAATGCTGTATCAGTCACTGGGACATTCAATGATTGTTGTAAATACCTCTAATGGTGCAAGAATCAAAATACAACAAAAGAGTCAATTCCAATTTAACTCTAACTAGTGAAATTATTCACTGTGAGGTTTAAAATGGTCATTCCAGTTGTTAATTCCTGTCACTTCTTTTCATAAACAGAGATAGATGAATACTTTTTATGTGTTTTGACTAATAATGACATTGCTAGACTCACACATTAATCAATTAGTTTCTAATGAGTGTTAAACTACAAACGGAGATTCGATTTATCATTTAGACAATGCTGAATCAATTATTGGGGCATTTAATGATTGTTGTGGATACCTCAAACAATACATGAATCAAAATACGAAAAAATAAATAAAGAGAGAATCAATCACAATTTCACTCTAACTGGTGAAATTATTCACCGTGAGATTTAAAAAGGTCAATCCTGTTGTTAATACCTGTCGTTTCTTTTCATATAAAAAGATCAATGAATACTTTATATGTGTTTTAACCTATAGAGACATCGTTGGACTAATACAGGCGATTTAAACAATTTTACCTCGTAATGTGTAAATCAATAGGAATTGTGACTTCAGTATCTACAGGAAAAGTCGCGGATATCTTGCTTCCTGTGTGTTTGGGTTGAATCACAACGTCTTGATTGACACTATATAAAAAAGCCATAGCGTAAATCATAAATGATAACGAGCAACTTATAGTGTGAACTACGCCAAGAGATGGAATGTGTCACAATACCTTTTGGATTCAAGAATTTTAGACAGTCAGAATACGGCCGTGTTAACGGTACTGTATGATTACACAGACGGAATACGGCATTCGGGCGTTTATGGACTGAGGGTAACTGCAAGAGGAGAGTGAAAACATTTAGTGTGTTTTAGTTTTAGTTATTAACACTTGCATGCAAATTAAGTGATGGCAATATAAACTGACCTAGCAATAATACATCTGCTAACTCAGGTGAGTCAACGCCAAATACGAAGAGCGTTTTACTTGCTTCCCTCGAGAGTTGAGAACTGGAAATTACTGGAAAAGGAGAGTGAAAACATTTGGTGTCTTAAGATTTAATTACTAACACTTAGATGCAGATTAAGTGATGGCAAAATAGACTGACCTAGCAGTGGTACATCTGTTAACTCAGGTGAGTCAATGCCACATTCGAAGAGCGTTTTACTTGCTTCCCTCGAGAATTGCTGCAAAGGGAAAGTGGATAATATTCAGTTTAATTTTTCTACCTTAAGGGCAGTGATGGCAAAGGCCAAACGGACGATAACAACTAACCTGGCGTGAGTACAGCAGTCACCTCAGTTGAGTCGCGGCGTGTAGCACTGAGACTACCGCGATCAGTTTGTTTTAAATATACGTGTTACGGCGGTATAGAGATGGGACTTGAGATTCGATCACCTGGTATGCCGGCCTTGGCGGCCATGTTGGAATGGGCTAGTGACCTCCCGTTTTTCAATATGTTTAAAGTAGGTTGACAGCCACGCTAGAATAGGATATGCCCGTCACGTTTATTTAATATATTAGCACTAAGCTAACTATATTCTGTTTTTGCCTATTAGAACGAATATTCGAAAATAAAGGGCGAAGTGTTGGAATTCGAGTCAATTCTGTTGTATGTGTCTAAATGACGTAAGCTGTATAGAGTCATATGACACAAAGAAGGCTATACAACAATGTACACAGAGTGTTACCTCTACAATAAATAGATAAGATTGAGACATTCAATGCATGTCAAAGATGGAGTATGTTCATCACATAGTGTCAAGAGTTAGATATAAATAGACAGATGCTATAGTCTCTCAAACAAAACATTTCGACTATTACACCATTGGTAAAACAGAGAGCTAAGCAGTATACATTTTTTACACAATTATTACACACACTTACGTTACATGTCTTCATGGCTGTACAGTAAAGTATATCCATATTATCATCAATGATACCTCAATTGACAGCATTGACATTGACATTGGGATACATATAGATCAAATCATCATGTAACTACATGTATTGTTAAAGATATCCCACAGATGGTTTTGCTAAGTGTATGCCGAATACTATACATAGGGCTGTATCTGTTACAGATTATGGATTTCATACCATCAGATTATATCTGTAGTCTACAGACATGCTAAAGTGTGCCATTCAGATGTTGAGTTAAGACCACGATTGATCAGATCTGTCATACAGATAAATCTGCCTTCCTTGATGGTCAATAGTCGATCTACGTTGCTTTGTCTCTTAGAAGGTTTGATCACATCTAAAACCCACCATTTCATATCTTTTTCTGAGTGACCCTGTCTCTGGTAGTGTTCCACTAGTGGTGCGTTTTCTGTATGGCATCTTATCCGAGATTGGTGTTGTAAGATCCTTTTCTTGATAGGTTGAACTGTTTTCCCAATATAGTGTAATTTGCATGGACATTGTATTCAATAAATTACATTTGATGTATTACAGTTTGAGAATGATTTGAGGGAGAAAGTAATACCATTGATGGTACATTTCTTGATTGTTTGCGTGGTATGGCATGCTAAACACATGTTGCACTTAAAATGTCCGACAATAGGAGACAGCTGTCTCATATTGTCTACTGTGTTACAGGAGTAATCTTCGTAGGCTCTCACTAATCGGTCTCTAAGGTTAGTTCCCCTTTTAAAAGAGAATACGGGTTTTGAATGGAATTCAGGTAGATTTCTTAATAAATTCCAATGTTTGCTAACAATCTTCTTTATAGCATTGGCGTGAGTTCCGAAAGTCGAGACACATACCAGATGTGGTTGTTGTGGCCGATCTTTCACGGTCAATAACGTTTCTCTGTCGTTATACCATGCTCGTTTCATGGATTTTTTAAAAAGTTTGGAAGGATACCCCCTTGCTTTTAATTTTTCTGTGAGTTTTTTAGCCTCAATAAAGTAGTCATTTTTAAAGGTACAGTTCCTGCGTAAACGCAAGAACTGCCCAAAGGGAAGGCCATCTTTAAGGGCTTGAGGATGATGGCTCTGATATTCAAGCAAAGTATTTCTAGACGTTGGTTTCGTGTATAAGGTGGTGTATAGATGGTTAGTGATATCATTTTTAATGGTTATATCTAGAAAGTTCATCTCCGCGTTATCAGATTCAATAGTAAATTTCAAATGTGGATTCCTGTGGTTAAGCCAACTGTGGAAGGTGTTAAGTTCTTCCTGTGTACCATGCCACACCAGGAAGACATCATCTATATAACGAAGCCATTTCCTAATGTTGGAGGAAAATGGATTCGTTGCATTGAATATGAAGTCATTCTCGAATACAGAGACATAGATATTAGCAATGTCTGGGGCGTAAACAGCTCCCATCGCTACTCCTTTTCGTTGTTGATAGAAGGTGTTTTGAAAAAGGAAAAAGTTCTCACACAGAGAGATACGTACACATTCAATAATGAACTCTGTAGGTACCTGATGCGGTCTGGCTCTAGTGTCGAGAAGATTACATAGAATCTGCAAAACTTCTTCTTGAGGGATGTTAGTATAAAGGCTCTCTATGTCCATAGAGACCAAATATTCATTCAAGGGATCAAAGTCAAAATTTTCGACTATGTTGATCACGGCCATAGTATCCCGAATATATGCAGGATGGTTAACAGCAAACGGTCTAATAAAGAAATCTGCATATTGGGCCAATGGCTTCAAGATGGAATTTTAACCCGAAACTATCGGGCGCCCAGGCGGATTTAAAGGGTCTTTATGCACCTTGGGGAGCAAGTATATAGCAGGGACAGTCGGTGTTTTATTAATGAGAAAGGCAGATTCTTTCTCTGAAAGCCAACCGCCATCAAAACCTGACTTGCTTAATTTTGCTATTTCTGATGTAAGTCTGTTTGTTGGATTGGTTGCAAGTTTCTTGTAGTGTATAGGGTTGGACAATTGTTTAAGGGCCTCTTCATTATATTTATCCTTGTCCCACAGAACTATCCCACCACCCTTGTCCGCAGGTTTTATCAAGACATTAGGGAGTGACTGAAGATTCTGCAGTGCAACTTGTTTTTCTTTGGAGAAATTAGATTTGTACTGTATCTTTTGATTAAAGAGATTATCAATCTCTATGAGGATAGCATTCTCAAATGTTAAAATTTCCTTTTTTACCATAGAGTTACTTGGGTAGAACGTTGATTTGTTCTTTAGACCTGTAACATCGTTGTTAGAACAGCTTTCCTTGTCTGTGAAAAAGTTTTTTAATCTCACAGTGCGGAAAAATTTGTGGATCTCTAATTTGGTATTGAATAAGTCATTTTTGTAAGTAGGAACAAAACTTAGCCCTGATGAAAGAACCGCAATTTCCTGTTCGGATAAGGTATGTGCGGATAGATTGAAAATCGGTATTGTTTGGTCAGGTGCTACCATTCGTAGTACTGGTTGCGGGTCTGACGAAACCCTGGTGTATATTGGTTGCGGTACCATCCTCGTTTGGAGCCCCGTTGTCTCCGAGGGGGACCTGTTCCTCGGCGGTCCTGACCTAAAAAATTCTGTCTAGAGGTGGAGGGTTGTTGATCGTATTGACGATAAGTTGTGTCTATAGATTGATCGCTACCGGTATCTGAATTGGTATCCGAGAAAGTAATTCTCTTCTTTGATGTTTGGGCAGTGTTTTGAGGATTATAGAAATCTTTCTGCAAGTATGGATACGTTTTTTCTTTATTGTATCTTTTGATATCGTTTTGTAGTTTCTCAGTTTTTTTATGGGCATTGAATTCCTCGAATTCTTTGATTGTTTGCTGTACTTTGTCCAGAAGGAATTTACCGTTGGTGATGGCTGAGTCACCTAGTATCTTTTTTTCTAGGGTTTCAATTTCTTTAGCTAAGATCTTCAATTGTCTAAGGGCTGTTTCTATACTTAGAACCATCCAAGTGCGAGAGCATTTGTTGGCTGAAAAGCTAAAACCTATTTTAAATTCCTCGTCATCTGTAAAGATTATTGGGACATTACGGATTTGGAGACCAGTTGGGATGATATTAGCATTCAAACAATCTGTCAGAAACTTAGCATGGAGTTCTGTTCGTATCAGTTTCTTCTTCAGACGCTCGAGTTGATTAAGATCAGACTCATAAGGGAAAGAGGTGGTAATACCCTTATTGCCCAGTGTGTGAGAACTTTTTCCTTTTTCAAAACACCTTCTATCAACAACGAAAAGGAGTAGCGATGGGAGCTGTTTACGCCCCAGACATTGCTAATATCTATGTCTCTGTATTCGAGAATGACTTCATATTCAATGCAACGAATCCATTTTCCTCCAACATTAGGAAATGGCTTCGTTATATAGATGATGTCTTCCTGGTGTGGCATGGTACACAGGAAGAACTTAACACCTTCCACAGTTGGCTTAACCACAGGAATCCACATTTGAAATTTACTATTGAATCTGATAACGCGGAGATGAACTTTCTAGATATAACCATTAAAAATGATATCACTAACCATCTATACACCACCTTATACACGAAACCAACGTCTAGAAATACTTTGCTTGAATATCAGAGCCATCATCCTCAAGCCCTTAAAGATGGCCTTCCCTTTGGGCAGTTCTTGCGTTTACGCAGGAACTGTACCTTTAAAAATGACTACTTTATTGAGGCTAAAAAACTCACAGAAAAATTAAAAGCAAGGGGGTATCCTTCCAAACTTTTAAAAAAATCCATGAAACGAGCATGGTATAACGACAGAGAAACGTTATTGACCGTGAAAGATCGGCCACAACAACCACATCTGGTATGTGTCTCGACTTTCGGAACTCACGCCAATGCTATAAAGAAGATTGTTAGCAAACATTGGAATTTATTAAGAAATCTACCTGAATTCCATTCAAAACCCGTATTCTCTTTTAAAAGGGGAACTAACCTTAGAGACCGATTAGTGAGAGCCTACGAAGATTACTCCTGTAACACAGTAGACAATATGAGACAGCTGTCTCCTATTGTCGGACATTTTAAGTGCAACATGTGTTTAGCATGCCATACCACGCAAACAATCAAGAAATGTACCATCAATGGTATTACTTTCTCCCTCAAATCATTCTCAAACTGTAATACATCAAATGTAATTTATTGCATACAATGTCCATGCAAATTACACTATATTGGGAAAACAGTTCAACCTATCAAGAAAAGGATCTTACAACACCAATCTCGGATAAGATGCCATACAGAAAACGCACCACTAGTGGAACACTACCAGAGACAGGGTCACTCAGAAAAAGATATGAAATGGTGGGTTTTAGATGTGATCAAACCTTCTAAGAGACAAAGCAACGTAGATCGACTATTGACCATCAAGGAAGGCAGATTTATCTGTATGACAGATCTGATCAATCGTGGTCTTAACTCAACATCTGAATGGCACACTTTAGCATGTCTGTAGACTACAGATATAATCTGATGGTATGAAATCCATAATCTGTAACAGATACAGCCCTATGTATAGTATTCGGCATACACTTAGCAAAACCATCTGTGGGATATCTTTAACAATACATGTAGTTACATGATGATTTGATCTATATGTATCCCAATGTCAATGTCAATGCTGTCAATTGAGGTATCATTGATGATAATATGGATATACTTTACTGTACAGCCATGAAGACATGTAACGTAAGTGTGTGTAATAATTGTGTAAAAAATGTATACTGCTTAGCTCTCTGTTTTACCAATGGTGTAATAGTCGAAATGTTTTGTTTGAGAGACTATAGCATCTGTCTATTTATATCTAACTCTTGACACTATGTGATGAACATACTCCATCTTTGACATGCATTGAATGTCTCAATCTTATCTATTTATTGTAGAGGTAACACTCTGTGTACATTGTTGTATAGCCTTCTTTGTGTCATATGACTCTATACAGCTTACGTCATTTAGACACATACAACAGAATTGACTCGAATTCCAACACTTCGCCCTTTATTTTCGAATATTCGTTCTAATAGGCAAAAACAGAATATAGTTAGCTTAGTGCTAATATATTAAATAAACGTGACGGGCATATCCTATTCTAGCGTGCCTGTCAACCTACTTTAAACATATTGAAAAACGGGAGGTCACTAGCCCATTCCAACATGGCCGCCAAGGCCGGCATACCAGGTGATCGAATCTCAAGTCCCATCTCTATACCGCCGTAACACGTATATTTAAAACAAACTGATCGCGGTAGTCTCAGTGCTACACGCCGCGACTCAACTGAGGTGACTGCTGTACTCACGCCAGGTTAGTTGTTATCGTCCGTTTGGCCTTTGCCATCACTGCCCTTAAGGTAGAAAAATTAAACTGAATATTATCCACTTTCCCTTTGCAGCAATTCTCGAGGGAAGCAAGTAAAACGCTCTTCGAATGTGGCATTGACTCACCTGAGTTAACAGATGTACCACTGCTAGGTCAGTCTATTTTGCCATCACTTAATCTGCATCTAAGTGTTAGTAATTAAATCTTAAGACACCAAATGTTTTCACTCTCCTTTTCCAGTAATTTCCAGTTCTCAACTCTCGAGGGAAGCAAGTAAAACGCTCTTCGTATTTGGCGTTGACTCACCTGAGTTAGCAGATGTATTATTGCTAGGTCAGTTTATATTGCCATCACTTAATTTGCATGCAAGTGTTAATAACTAAAACTAAAACACACTAAATGTTTTCACTCTCCTCTTGCAGTTACCCTCAGTCCATAAACGCCCGAATGCCGTATTCCGTCCGTGTAATCATACAGTACCGTTAACACGGCCGTATTCTGACTGTCTAAAATTCTTGAATCCAAAAGGTATTGTGACACATTCCATCTCTTGGCGTAGTTCACACTATAAGTTGCTCGTTATCATTTATGATTTACGCTATGGCTTTTTTATATAGTGTCAATCAAGACGTTGTGATTCAACCCAAACACACAGGAAGCAAGATATCCGCGACTTTTCCTGTAGATACTGAAGTCACAATTCCTATTGATTTACACATTACGAGGTAAAATTGTTTAAATCGCCTGTATTAGTCCAACGATGTCTCTATAGGTTAAAACACATATAAAGTATTCATTGATCTTTTTATATGAAAAGAAACGACAGGTATTAACAACAGGATTGACCTTTTTAAATCTCACGGTGAATAATTTCACCAGTTAGAGTGAAATTGTGATTGATTCTCTCTTTATTTATTTTTTCGTATTTTGATTCATGTATTGTTTGAGGTATCCACAACAATCATTAAATGCCCCAATAATTGATTCAGCATTGTCTAAATGATAAATCGAATCTCCGTTTGTAGTTTAACACTCATTAGAAACTAATTGATTAATGTGTGAGTCTAGCAATGTCATTATTAGTCAAAACACATAAAAAGTATTCATCTATCTCTGTTTATGAAAAGAAGTGACAGGAATTAACAACTGGAATGACCATTTTAAACCTCACGGTGAATAATTTCACTAGTTAGAGTTAAATTGGAATTGACTCTTTTGTTGTATTTTGATTCTTGCACCATTAGAGGTATTTACAACAATCATTGAATGTCCCAGTGACTGATACAGCATTGTCTAAATGATAAATTCAATCTCCGTTTGTACTTTAAAACTTATGAGTAATCAATTTGTTAATTGAAATTATCATGTTTTTTTGCTTAGGTGTGTGTTGTATATATCCTATATATTCATTGTATTTTTTTAACTTATAGGGGTCAACTTTTAACTTCTTGTCCTGAAGATGGTCTTACAAAATTACATATGAAGACCGAAACGTCGACTGTCACACTTCTTTCTAGATAAATGTTTAAATATCTCTGAAAAAGTGTTCGATATATTTTGTAGTGGAGCAACAATTGAATGTAGAATCGTCTCCCCTTTTTTGCTATATAACTGTCTTATTTTTACGTACCCTTATTACCATTTACTGATATAAATGAATTTCGTTCCTCACACACCTTTTGTCTGTTCTTTTTTCTATTTTGATTGTGTAACTGTTTCAAAATCAACATAAAGAGAGATCCATACATATATATGACTAGTGCATAGTATATAATTGTTTGGAATCTATGATACAAGATTGATCTCATCTATAGGTATATATCTATCCTATAAGCAAGTCGTACAACTTAGTTTTCAACAAATCCCTTGAAGGCACAACTTACCCATACATATTATCTGCCCAAGCCCTCAAGGGTATATTGGGTCATCCATTACACAGATTGTGTTTAAGCGCAGACAACTGTCTGTTGTGGATCACTTTTAAGTGGTTTTTTTGTTTGTTTGTTTGTCTCCAAAAGCAAATACATAGATGTCTGAAGCAGAGACATTATCCTATACAGATGAATATATATTGAAAATTGCTGGTGGTCCTTCATTACTGGGCAATAAGGGTATTACCACCTCTTTCCCTTATGAGTCTGATCTTAATCAACTCGAGCGTCTGAAGAAGAAACTGATACGAACAGAACTCCATGCTAAGTTTCTGACAGATTGTTTGAATGCTAATATCATCCCAACTGGTCTCCAAATCCGTAATGTCCCAATAATCTTTACAGATGACGAGGAATTTAAAATAGGTTTTAGCTTTTCAGCCAACAAATGCTCTCGCACTTGGATGGTTCTAAGTATAGAAACAGCCCTTAGACAATTGAAGATCTTAGCTAAAGAAATTGAAACCCTAGAAAAAAAGATACTAGGTGACTCAGCCATCACCAACGGTAAATTCCTTCTGGACAAAGTACAGCAAACAATCAAAGAATTCGAGGAATTCAATGCCCATAAAAAAACTGAGAAACTACAAAACGATATCAAAAGATACAATAAAGAAAAAACGTATCCATACTTGCAGAAAGATTTCTATAATCCTCAAAACACTGCCCAAACATCAAAGAAGAGAATTACTTTCTCGGATACCAATTCAGATACCGGTAGCGATCAATCTATAGACACAACTTATCGTCAATACGATCAACAACCCTCCACCTCTAGACAGAATTTTTTAGGTCAGGACCGCCGAGGGACAGGTCCCCCTTGGAGACAACGGGGCTCCAAACGAGGATGGTACCGCAACCAATATACACCAGGGTTTCGTCAGACCCGCAACCAGTACTACGAATGGTAGCACCTGACCAAACAATACCGATTTTCAATCTATCCGCACATACCTTATCCGAACAGGAAATTGCGGTTCTTTCATCAGGGCTAAGTTTTGTTCCTACTTACAAAAATGACTTATTCAATACCAAATTAGAGATCCACAAATTTTTCCGCACTGTGAGATTAAAAAACTTTTTCACAGACAAGGAAAGCTGTTCTAACAACGATGTTACAGGTCTAAAGAACAAATCAACATTCTACCCAAGTAACTCTATGGTAAAAAAGGAAATTTTAACATTTGAGAATGCTATCCTCATAGAGATTGATAATCTCTTTAATCAAAAGATACAGTACAAATCTAATTTCTCCAGAGAAAAACAAGTTGCACTGCAGAATCTTCAGTCACTCCCTAATGTCTTGATAAAACCTGCGGACAAGGGTGGTGGGATAGTTCTGTGGGACAAGGATAAATATAATGAAGAGGCCCTTAAACAATTGTCCAACCCTATACACTACAAGAAACTTGCAACCAATCCAACAAACAGACTTACATCAGAAATAGCAAAATTAAGCAAGTCAGGTTTTGATGGCGGTTGGCTTTCAGAGAAAGAATCTGCCTTTCTCATTAATAAAACACCGACTGTCCCTGCTATATACTTGCTCCCCAAGGTGCATAAAGACCCTTTAAATCCGCCTGGGCGCCCGATAGTTTCGGGTTGCAATTCCATCTTGAAGCCATTGGCCCAATATGCAGATTTCTTTATTAGACCCTTTTGCTGTTAACCATCCTGCATATATTCGGGATACTATGGCCGTGATCAACATAGTCGAAAATTTTGACTTTGATCCCTTGAATGAATATTTGGTCTCTATGGACATAGAGAGCCTTTATACTAACATCCCTCAAGAAGAAGTTTTGCAGATTCTATGTAATCTTCTCGACACTAGAGCCAGACCGCATCAGGTACCTACAGAGTTCATTATTGAATGTGTACGTATCTCTCTGTGTGAGAACTTTTTCCTTTTTCAAAACACCTTCTATCAACAACGAAAAGGAGTAGCGATGGGAGCTGTTTACGCCCCAGACATTGCTAATATCTATGTCTCTGTATTCGAGAATGACTTCATATTCAATGCAACGAATCCATTTTCCTCCAACATTAGGAAATGGCTTCGTTATATAGATGATGTCTTCCTGGTGTGGCATGGTACACAGGAAGAACTTAACACCTTCCACAGTTGGCTTAACCACAGGAATCCACATTTGAAATTTACTATTGAATCTGATAACGCGGAGATGAACTTTCTAGATATAACCATTAAAAATGATATCACTAACCATCTATACACCACCTTATACACGAAACCAACGTCTAGAAATACTTTGCTTGAATATCAGAGCCATCATCCTCAAGCCCTTAAAGATGGCCTTCCCTTTGGGCAGTTCTTGCGTTTACGCAGGAACTGTACCTTTAAAAATGACTACTTTATTGAGGCTAAAAAACTCACAGAAAAATTAAAAGCAAGGGGGTATCCTTCCAAACTTTTAAAAAAATCCATGAAACGAGCATGGTATAACGACAGAGAAACGTTATTGACCGTGAAAGATCGCCCACAACAACCACATCTGGTATGTGTCTCGACTTTCAGAACTCACGCCAATGCTATAAAGAAGATTGTTAGCAAACATTGGAATTTATTAAGAAATCTACCTGAATTCCATTCAAAACCCGTATTCTCTTTTAAAAGGGGAACTAACCTTAGAGACCGATTAGTGAGAGCCTACGAAGATTACTCCTGTAACACAGTAGACAATATGAGACAGCTGTCTCCTATTGTCGGACATTTTAAGTGCAACATGTGTTTAGCATGCCATACCACGCAAACAATCAAGAAATGTACCATCAATGGTATTACTTTCTCCCTCAAATCATTCTCAAACTGTAATACATCAAATGTAATTTATTGCATACAATGTCCATGCAAATTACACTATATTGGGAAAACAGTTCAACCTATCAAGAAAAGGATCTTACAACACCAATCTCGGATAAGATGCCATACAGAAAACGCACCACTAGTGGAACACTACCAGAGACAGGGTCACTCAGAAAAAGATATGAAATGGTGGGTTTTAGATGTGATCAAACCTTCTAAGAGACAAAGCAACGTAGATCGACTATTGACCATCAAGGAAGGCAGATTTATCTGTATGACAGATCTGATCAATCGTGGTCTTAACTCAACATCTGAATGGCACACTTTAGCATGTCTGTAGACTACAGATATAATCTGATGGTATGAAATCCATAATCTGTAACAGATACAGCCCTATGTATAGTATTCGGCATACACTTAGCAAAACCATCTGTGGGATATCTTTAACAATACATGTAGTTACATGATGATTTGATCTATATGTATCCCAATGTCAATGTCAATGCTGTCAATTGAGGTATCATTGATGATAATATGGATATACTTTACTGTACAGCCATGAAGACATGTAACGTAAGTGTGTGTAATAATTGTGTAAAAAATGTATACTGCTTAGCTCTCTGTTTTACCAATGGTGTAATAGTCGAAATGTTTTGTTTGAGAGACTATAGCATCTGTCTATTTATATCTAACTCTTGACACTATGTGATGAACATACTCCATCTTTGACATGCATTGAATGTCTCAATCTTATCTATTTATTGTAGAGGTAACACTCTGTGTACATTGTTGTATAGCCTTCTTTGTGTCATATGACTCTATACAGCTTACGTCATTTAGACACATACAACAGAATTGACTCGAATTCCAACACTTCGCCCTTTATTTTCGAATATTCGTTCTAATAGGCAAAAACAGAATATAGTTAGCTTAGTGCTAATATATTAAATAAACGTGACGGGCATATCCTATTCTAGCGTGGCTGTCAACCTACTTTAAACATATTGAAAAATGGGAGGTCACTAGCCCATTCCAACATGGCCGCCAAGGCCGGCATACCAGGTGATCGAATCTCAAGTCCCATCTCTATACCGCCGTAACACGTATATTTAAAACAAACTGATCGCGGTAGTCTCAGTGCTACACGCCGCGACTCAACTGAGGTGACTGCTTTACTCACGCCAGGTTAGTTGTTATCGTCCGTTTGGCCTTTGCCATCACTGCCCTTAAGGTAGAAAAATTAAACTGAATATTATCCACTTTCCCTTTGCAGCAATTCTCGAGGGAAGCAAGTAAAACGCTCTTCGAATGTGGCATTGACTCACCTGAGTTAACAGATGTACCACTGCTAGGTCAGTCTATTTTGCCATCACTTAATCTGCATCTAAGTGTTAGTAATTAAATCTTAAGACACCAAATGTTTTCACTCTCCTTTTCCAGTAATTTCCAGTTCTCAACTCTCGAGGGAAGCAAGTAAATCGCTCTTCGTATTTGGCGTTGACTCACCTGAGTTAGCAGATGTATTATTGCTAGGTCAGTTTATATTGCCATCACTTAATTTGCATGCAAGTGTTAATAACTAAAACTAAAACACACTAAATGTTTTCACTCTCCTCTTGCAGTTACCCTCAGTCCATAAACGCCCGAATGCCGTATTCCGTCCGTGTAATCATACAGTACCGTTAACACGGCCGTATTCTGACTGTCTAAAATTCTTGAATCCAAAAGGTATTGTGACACATTCCATCTCTTGGCGTAGTTCACACTATAAGTTGCTCGTTATCATTTATGATTTACGCTATGGCTTTTTTATATAGTGTCAATCAAGACGTTGTGATTCAACCCAAACACACAGGAAGCAAGATATCCGCGACTTTTCCTGTAGATACTGAAGTCACAATTCCTATTGATTTACACATTACGAGGTAAAATTGTTTAAATCGCCTGTATTAGTCCAACGATGTCTCTATAGGTTAAAACACATATAAAGTATTCATTGATCTTTTTATATGAAAAGAAACGACAGGTATTAACAACAGGATTGACCTTTTTAAATCTCACGGTGAATAATTTCACCAGTTAGAGTGAAATTGTGATTGATTCTCTCTTTATTTATTTTTTCGTATTTTGATTCATGTATTGTTTGAGGTATCCACAACAATCATTAAATGCCCCAATAATTGATTCAGCATTGTCTAAATGATAAATCGAATCTCCGTTTGTAGTTTAACACTCATTAGAAACTAATTGATTAATGTGTGAGTCTAGCAATGTCATTATTAGTCAAAACACATAAAAAGTATTCATCTATCTCTGTTTATGAAAATAAGTGACAGGAATTAACAACTGGAATGACCATTTTAAACCTCACGGTGAATAATTTCACTAGTTAGAGTTAAATTGGAATTGACTCTTTTGTTGTATTTTGATTCTTGCACCATTAGAGGTATTTACAACAATCATTGAATGTCCCAGTGACTGATACAGCATTGTCTAAATGATAAATTCAATCTCCGTTTGTACTTTAAAACTTATGAGTAATCAATTTGTTAATTGAAATTATCATGTTTTTTTGCTTAGGTGTGTGTTGTATATATCCTATATATTCATTGTATTTTTTTAACTTATAGGGGTCAACTTTTAACTTCTTGTCCTGAAGATGGTCTTACAAAATTACATATGAAGACCGAAACGTCGACTGTCACACTTCTTTCTAGATAAATGTTTAAATATCTCTGAAAAAGTGTTCGATATATTTTGTAGTGGAGCAACAATTGAATGTAGAATCGTCTCCCCTTTTTTGCTATATAACTGTCTTATTTTTACGTACCCTTATTACCATTTACTGATATAAATGAATTTCGTTCCTCACACACCTTTTGTCTGTTCTTTTTTCTATTTTGATTGTGTAACTGTTTCAAAATCAACATAAAGAGAGATCCATACATATATATGACTAGTGCATAGTATATAATTGTTTGGAATCTATGATACAAGATTGATCTCATCTATAGGTATATATCTATCCTATAAGCAAGTCGTACAACTTAGTTTTCAACAAATCCCTTGAAGGCACAACTTACCCATACATATTATCTGCCCAAGCCCTCAAGGGTATATTGGGTCATCCATTACACAGATTTTGCCTTTGTTAGTGGCCTCATGCAGCATCCGCCCTTCGTTGGGGACCCGGTACCACCAGGACCCCTACGGTGCAGGTGAGTTTGTTGCTCGGGGTGCGCACCCCCGCCCGCTCCTGCCGCTTCTCTGGGGCCCGGTCTCACTTGGGCACCCTGTATTCCAGGATCCTTGGAGAGCCGCTCGGAAAGCCCACCCCCGGCAGCTACTGCCGGCTTCCTTAACTGGCCAGGACCCTCACGTGCTGCCGCACGAGCCAGCACTTAAAATCTGGTCTGCCTGCTCCTGCAGGCATACACGGAGGCTGCCGCTGGTCCGGCGGGACCTCAGGTGAGTGTGACGGCACTACCCCGCCTTACTCCTGGCGCAGGGGAGTGCGGATGCACCACCCTTTCTCGCCGTCCACACCGGGGCCCGGAGTTGAGGGTCCCAGGCCCCAAGAAGGTCCTCGGCTTCCTGCGACGGCACTCCCACCCTCCTTCCTGCAGCTACCGGGGCCCACAGTTGGAGATCTCGGGCCCCAGAATTCTTCATGGGGAGCGTGATGCCACTGCCCGACTTTGTCTTCGGATGGGCCCAGAGTTGGGAGTCCTGGACCCCAGAGATCTCTTTGCTGAGTGCGTGACAGTGCTCCCCACACTCTGTTATTGTCGGGGGCCAGGGTGGGCTCCTGGCACCCACTTGGGGACCATTTCACGGGGGCGCGATGGTGCTCCCTGACTTTGCTTCCTTTTGGGGCAGCCCCAGGGTCCTGACCCCCCCCCCCCCCCAGGGGCACATCCAAATCCAAGACCGGTGGTGGAGCCCCACGCCCTTTGTCGTCGGTCAGGCTAGAGCTCAATGGTTGCCTACCTCCTGGGGGGCATATCTCAGCTGCCAGGGGACCGATTTGCACCATTTTGACCTCTTCTGGCTCCTGGTGACCAGCCCTAGCCACCTGGATCACTTTTCACCACCCTCCTGGCCTCCTGGAGGGAGGGTGTGGCAAGGAGCTCCCTCCACAGATCTTTCACCTGGTTCTCCTTCTGGGCCTCTCGTCTCCTTGCGCAGGGGCTTAGGCTTCTCCTCACTGGCCATGAACTCCCTCCAAGGTGCAGTCCAGGGTCCTGGGACAGTCAGGGGGTTTCTCCTTCCAACTGCCTAGCGCCAGGCTCCAGCACCAGTCTTCCTCAGCAAACCCACACCCCTTCCTGTGCAAGACCTTTTAAAAGAATTTGAGGAAGCTGGCAGCAAGACTCTTCTGCCCTATCCTACAGCAACACATCATCTCTCTGCCCCAGCTCCCTCCTTCCTGCACCGGCCTCTGGGATAATTCAAAATGGCGTAATCCAGGGGTCTAATGCCACATGGTCTCTGAAAAGCCCTCTTCCCCCTTGCTGCCTTCATGGCCCGTGCCCAGAGCAGGCCTGGTACCTGGCACCATGTGACAGCTGCTGATGGTTAGCCTGCAGCTTCACCCCCATCTCTCCCTCTTGGAGAGAAGACCTTCTCCCTTGGAATGCTTTCAGTGAAGGGCTAGGTTCCTGATGCTACAGCTTGGGGAGGAAGGTAATTAATCCAGCCAGGCAGGATCACACCCAGCCAGGTTCTGTTATGAGCTGAGTCAGAGGAATATGACATTTCTGGATGACCCATAAGCAGCACAGATATGGCTTTGGACTCAGCAGAATACTTCTTTTTATACAACTTACAGTGTATTTTGGTGCGGGTCTGGAATTTGTAAGCCCTAGGGAAGTGAAACTACCCCATGTGGTCCCCATCTTCATAGGAGAGTAATGGAGTGTTCCTACAGTGAAAATAGTAAAGCACACTGACTTTCCCTTACATGTGTCTCCCCACATTATAAAGACTATTCCATGTCACCACCCAACTCTACATATTCCCTGCCACACCATTCTATCTGTACCTGCTCCTGGGCTGCGCACGACAGAAATCTCCCAAACGCAGCCCTTACACGTGGGCACACGTGTGTGCACACGTGTCTACATATAACCAGTCCGTGCCCCTTACCCCGGCTGCAGCACAGCGGCCTTCTCTCACAAGGGGGATACCGATGCAATCCACATGCAGTCTGTTTCATCATGAGTTCACTGTGGGTGAGTACAAGCTTATGAGGCTCTCCCACAGTAAAAGCTCAAAAATTAGGTGTTCAAAAAGTGAAAAATCCGGGTGGCTCAGATGGTCAGAACCACCTCCTAATAGTGAACATCTTCAATAATGATTCCCTAGCTTGTGAACCTAATACAGGTAGCATCAGCCTTTCCAAGAAAGAATGTAGCCGGCTGTGGGCTGTGGATTGCCTTTGACTATATAAGTATCTATAACGTTGAACCACTCTATTTTGAAAGCTTTTGCTATCTGTTAACCTATTATTCGTTTTTGGATTCACAAGTCATTTAATTGTATTCTGCACACTTTTTTCATGCGCCTGCCATGCTAAAACCAACCTGCATATTCTCTCTCCTCATAGGCCACCTGCATATAGGAACTACTACTTTGAATTATCTCTTTTTAATAGTTACTGCATATTTATTTGCCTGTTACAAGCATTGGCGATTTAGTCATTTTTTTAAAATGTGTATACTTCTCTTGGGCTTTTTTTAACTGCCCGCTAGCTACTTTCCCTCCTGCTTCAAGCTGCACCTCTTTGCAATAGTCTTGGATATGAGGCTGGCTCTTATTGTTGCTTAAACGCATCCCACACTATATCTGGCTTTGCTGAGTGCTCATTTAACAAGACATACTGATTATTGTCTTTCTCCATTTCAGTAACCCAGGACTCTTCCTCTAACTATGACATATTTACAGCCCATCTAGGGGAGAGGGGTTTTGCCAACCATTTGTAATGTGCAATTCCAAAAAAGAATGATCAGAGAACCCGTTTAAATGATGACTATGTTTCTTGAGAACAGTGCTAGGTGGGACTAGAAAGAAATCCAACCTCGCTGCAGATTTAAATCTGACCAAAAAACAAGAACATTCTTGGTGATTCAGAAAGTTTTTCCTCCAAGCATCACCCAGCTTTAAGCTCTGCTTATATTGTGCCAAGATCTTTGTAGTTTTACGCTTATTTTGTCTGCCTGTTACTGTCGGGGAATCTAAACTAGGATTCTACAAAAAGTTGAAATTGCCTCCTAATATCAAGAATTCAAGATAAGTATAAGCGCAAAAGCACGTTTGCATGAATATTGAGATATGAAGGGCTAAAGTACGTAGGTTCATACGGGCTTTCACCTAGATTATTAAAAATAAAAGGACTTCTCTCTGTTCATTTTGATTTCTCCTTTATTTACAAATGCTATTTTCCCACCACCAAACATACCCAGGCCTACTCCCAACCTTAATACCCACCCACTCCTATCTATCCCACCCAGTCTACTTTCCCCTTCCCTGCTTGTTGAGTCCCCTGCAGGGTGATGCCTGCTTTTTAGCCCAGGGGTCATGGTCACCTTCATCGTGCCATGGAACTGCAACCCAGGCTTCATGCAGAACTCGAGATAGGGCTTCCCCATTATCACTATTATATTAACAAACTATTCTGAACTGTCTTCGGGGGCATTTAATGATTTCAAGAATGCCTGTGCCTGTTCTACAGAAGTGAACACCTGAAAGCAGCCTTTGTGCAATACTTTGAATTTGGATTTTTGCACTAATGAGGCCTGTGCCGTAAACCTTTTTTTTTAATGAGTTTTATAAAGCGCAAACTAGACCCGAAGATATCAGGGATCAGAGCGCTTTACATGAGCACCAGTTGTGTTACAGATGGACACATTCATTTTTGTTAGGCACGGGAAATTAAGTGATTTGCCCAGAATCACAGGATTTGACCAGAATCACAGGATGTTGAGCATTGTTGCCGAGACTCGAACCCAGTTCCCCAGCTTCAAGGTTGACCACTCTAGCCATAAGTCTACATCCTCTCCCCTTTAGAAAGGGCTCAATATATTCCGAAAGCCTCTGCATCATTCTTCAAATGAACCAAATGACTTCTGCTGTTTCGCTTACAAAAAGATTCGTTCTTTTATCTAATAGTTGGAAAAGTTCACCAGAACTGCTTGGGGATATTTCAAATGTGGATTTCGAGCTTGCTCAGGGACTCTGGGAGCTCTTGTACCTGACAAATCTGCCGCACCGTCAGGCAGAATGTACTTCTGAATTAATTATTTAATAAATTAAATCCTCTCACCTGGGCTTTCTGCATTTTCCGGATTTCTAATGAACCTTAAATTGTTGCGTCATGAATAATTCTCCATTTCATCTTGTTTCTCTCTTAAGGCAATAATGTCTTATTTTAAACACGACAAATGTTTCTGCAATTGCCCTTGCTGGTCTTCCAGGTCCGAAACTCTCTGTTTGACTTCCTCGAGCCGGTCAGTGATAAGAGAAAGCTTATATTCAATACCCAATAACTGATTCTGCAAATTCAGACATTTCAGTTCTTGAGAGGATTTAAATTCTCTTATCTCTTCCAGGAATGTCTGCAATAGATTCATGAAAGGCTGAAAAGTAGCAGAGAAGCCCTTCCTCACAACTATTGAAGGTGACCAGTTCTGGGGGGGATCGGACTGTATTTCCAAGCCTGATATTTGTCTAGGAGTCATTCAGCTTCTCACCACCCTCAATCCACCTTAGAGAAAGCTGCGAATGATCTGATGTAGTGGGAGTTACATTTTTATTTGCAATGAATTTTGCGGTATCACTGGCTCTAGGTGAATGTTCTTAAATCGGTGTTACCTCAAAATGCTGAAAAAATTCCTTAGATTTTTTTTTCCTGAAGCCATAAATCTGGATGAACCACTTGTATCCACTCCACTCACCCAGGAAGTCTTGATAATTTTTTGTTCTCCATATTTATACTGGACTGTTTATTTTTACGAGGATAATTTTGATGAGTGTATGTTTCCATTGCCCCCCCCCCCCGTTTTTTTTTTTTTTTGCATCTCAACAAGCATCTCTTCCCATTGTAGTACCAAGCTCCCACCCAGTAAATTCAGCTGGTCCTCAACAGCCATCAAAAGTGAGCAAAATTCATCTGACCTCATTAACGTATCATAGTCCTCACTTCAGTTCACCCAGCCTGTGGCAGATGAAACAGTCTTGCTCCTTCCCGGTCCAGCGTCACATCAACTCATCCCTGCCTCTGTCAAATTACTCCTGCCCCTCCCGTTCTCAACGGTTAGATTTATTCTTGATCCTTCCCGGTCCCAGTATTATGTCGCCACATTGCTGCTTATAGACCGGGACCATTCCACTTCACATGCCCCATCTACGGTACCTAAAGGCATCCAGCTTCCCCCTCCATGATGGGAGACGCAATGTCAAAGTGCTTCCTCCCTGATGCATCAGCGAAACTGAGGAGCCCTGTTCTATGGGATCAGCAGCGGCCATCAGGGGCAGGGGCAGGCACCGCCATCCTCTAGCCGGACCTCTAGCATATCTCTTGGTCTTTTAGCTTTCTTCCTTTTGGTGCCTACCACTGCTGCTTCAATTGAGGCTACCAATCATCCATGTTTGCCATATCTATGCAGCTCCCACGAATTAAGATAATGATATAAACTTAATTTTTAGTTTCCAATTTCTATTTCCTTCACATTTACAGCGCATTTGAAAATTCAGTTTTAAATGTTGCTGTTTATATATATGTACTGTATTAATCTGCTAATATTATTTAATGTTCTAAACAGTTGTGGACCCACTGAATAGGGTCTGTGGAACTCCAATAGTGCGCAGACCACAGATAAAGAATCACTGGTTTAGAGTTTGTGATCGCTCAGCCACAGCTCACTTCAAGACTGAGGCCTTTCTTTCACCAGTTTAGCATTCCAGAGATGGTTGTGCCTTATGCTCAGACTATGGATTCCCCTTGCAGCCAAAACTTGAAGATGTTCTGAATATAGGTCCCTGTCAGGGTTTAGCTGTGATAAGGAAGCCTTTGAAAATTCTTGACCCTTCTGTTTTTATAGTAAGTATTAAACGTCAGGACTGATTGCTCTATAATGATTATGTGATGCATGCTTAATACTCAGTCACAATGTGAACAAGATAAATCAGTTTTCTGTTTAAGAGTTTAAGGCATGGTTGGGCACAACGAAAAATGATGATGGGGCTTAAACTGACACCTTTGGAACTTTTGTTGAGCAATATAACTTCCTTGAGTGGTGAGTGTCCTATGGGCAGCTCTTATTCGAGAGTTTTAGTGCATGTGTTTTTGTTGCAAAATTGGATTTTATCATAGTTAGCTAATATTTGTATTGTAGTTTATATGATGTTTTTAGATGTTATGAATTATTATATGATATAATTATTTATGAATTATAAATAAGGCTCAACAACAGAAGTAAAGAATTTAAAGCCGGAACGCGAGCTGTGCCTATCTTACCTTTCCTCTGGCAGCACTCCGGTGCTTTTGCCAGCTCTTTTTGCATCCCCTTAGAACCTACTGACGTTCTTCTGTCCCACGTGGAAACGCAGCATGATTGGATCAACGAAACGCGATAGGTATAGTGACCAAAAATACATCACTATTTCATAAGAAAACATCTACTAATGTGCGACAGGATCTGTGTTGTGCACTTCACTAGATAATGTCACCTGCGTTAAAAGATAATGTTTGTGATTAGAAAGAGTGCCGGATGGATCACCAAACATGGCAAAGTTAGTTACTATGATGATGAGAGACGCAACTGTGAAGGAATCAATGGTCTCAAATTGGGCTTTGGGAGGGCAGATGAGTACCTGTGTCCAGGTTCATATCCATGGGCAAATCAGGTTCCAAGGTTTATCAATAGTCTTCGATTGATGACGATGACAGGTCACTAGAAATTGTGGCTGACATGTCACATTTAGCAGCATTTATTTTAAATGCCCGGAAGCAGAACGTCTAATTCTTTGATGCTGATGGTAGTCCTGAGCTAAATCTAAGTCCTTGAGGCCTTTCAAACTTTTGCATAAGTCTCAGATATGCAGAAGGGAGCAGGTCTCCAGTTACTGTGAGTCTTTAGTTTGTAAAATGACACTCTTGTTGCACCATTCAGGTTTAACGTTGGTAAAGTAATGCAACTTAAAATGAAGCAACCTATACCTTCAGCAGAGCTTGAATGGGAGGCAGAGGTATCCCCGGAGCATTTTTAAAACCGGTCCTATAGTGCATCGTCTGAAAGGAATATTGGGGGAAGGAGTGACCTGATCAATGGCTGATTAAAGGTGTTCTCCTTGACTCAAACCATATCCTGTGCTGGAGCCTGCATATGTTCTCTTTTGAAGCTCAACTTTCTGCTGATGCCACTCCGTGGTGTTGAATGAAGCTCTGTAGAGCTGGCCCTACACTCCCTATTGTGCAGTTTACTAATGTCGTATGATGTAGCGCACCTAGGCCTCCATTGCAGCCATCACATTACCTGGGGATACCGTCATGTAAATAACAAACTCATAGTCTGAGTCATAAAAGGATTTGTACACGTAACTGAAATTAGGTGCGTGAAAGAAAGCCATTAGCCATATAATTCCCACCTATCCCTCTTCAAAGAGCTGTAACCAAAGCTCCTCCCTCTGTCAAACACTCCCTTCACCCCAGCGCACAGAAGGCCGTTGTCTGAACTCCCCGCACAGAAGGCACTTATCCAAGTTCCCTTAGAGCACATCTGCTCCGATGGGCTGTTGCCCTGCACCTGAGGTAACATTACAGGCTCCAGCGAGAGGCAGCTCCACAGGCCTGCTAATCGTCTTTTTACACACGCCTGTAGCCTTCCCTGGAAAGTATCCTAAAGGGTCCTACAGGCGGCCCTAGTGCTATTCAAAACCTGTGACTGAAATGAAATCAAAATATAAGCTCGTTAGAACCCCTTTCATGTAGAGGTTCTTTGGCTGAGATCGGGGCTCTGGCCTGCAGACCAGGAAACAGCCACGGGTAACCTGGAGTTTGCTCCGTGTGCTATGCCACTACCTTGACTGGGACACAAGGCTGCAGCCACGTCATTTCCGAGCGTGTTCGGTAAAGGCTGAGCTGCCTCGTGCAGGCTACGCAGCTCATAAAAGTGGATCCGCGTGGCCGAGGCCAGTCCTCGTCTCGTCCACCGATGTCATTAACTCACCAGCGCAATGTGCCTTACTCATGGGTTGGCGCTTCAAGTGCGGACATCTCTAGCCCTGGAGTCCATGTGTCTGGCGGAGGCATGCGGTGCCCATTGCTCGAGTGTCGTCGGGAATGTAGCTCCGGCGCTGTCAGATGTGTGCCCTCTTTCTTGCAGTTGTTCAGGGCATGTGGCTGCCAGTGGTTCTAACTGGTGGTAGATCACAGCGAAATAAACTAAGCGCTAGATCTCAGAGTTAGGCACAGCTGTACAGGGAAAGCCTACAGGAACTGCAAAGCCGTCCTCACCGGGGTGTTAGTTTTTAGGAGCTAATAATGAGTTTGTAGGACAACTGTAGCAAAAGGAAGGGAGGAAAGGTCTGCTCAAAGATGATAACTGTTAATCTGAGCTCCAGCAAAAGATAGCCCAGCAAACTTGCAGAACACTACAGGAAAAGAGAGACCCGAACATTTTCATTTAGAAAACGTAGAGGCCAGAACATAGACACCCTTACCATCACATCAACAGTGTGTTTCACATGTCACCCCATCGAACTCAGCTGACTCAACAAATGCATCAGCAAACATTACAAAATAAAAAAAAACACATTTGATGTGAAACGAGGGGGGGCAACTATACTAAGTAAAAGATCAGCCCTCGACAGAAAAAGGTCATTTCAGTTTTCTCCAACAGCCTCCACAGCTGCCTACCATTAAATGCGAGGTCAAAGAAAAACTTTTAAAAGCCTAAGAGCCATAAAAAAGTTAAAGACACCTCAGATTCAAATAAAAGCTTACATTTGGGTTCACGTGTTGTGTTATTTGATCGCAGACACCAATCTTCGATGAACACGCAGAGCAAACAAGCAAAGATCACCGTTCCTGACTCCTGTTTTCACTTGTGTAAAACCTTGCCTATTGTTGGAAATGTGCACTTTCTTCAGGGTCATCCCATATTTTATTTGCCTTTTTGCTGAGCCCTATTTCTATTGGCTGAAATGCTCTATCATTTTACCCTGCAAACTAGTGGTACACTTTTTCCCCAAATGTCCTTTGGCTCTTGAAATGACAGTCATTGACACAGATGGCACTCATGTTCCGGTCACTGGATACTTAAGCCATGTTTTTGTCAGTGGCTAGCTCACAAGACTGCAAATGATGAGACCAATTGCTGGGTTTCTCTTGCGATCAAATCCCTACAATTTACTTTTGCTGTAGCCTTTAATTACGGCCCTTTACAAGAAGATACCAAATCTTTACACACTTTAATAGACAATGTAATATAATTCCCAGAGACCATCATCAATGGAAGTGGTTTAAGTTTTCTACAAGCTGGAGTTTCAGATACCACCGATCTTTCTTCAATTCAGAGAAAAACTATATGCTAGAGCATTGGGAACACTCAAATCAGAATTAGGTTTGCAGGATCTCTCGATGGCTCATAATCCCCAAGCTAAAAATACACTTACTTCTGAAACCACTTTCGGGCTGCTTCAAAACCGAAGTTTGTTTTATATCATACTGCTTTTCTGACCAGACGGCCTTAACATGGAATTTACTGAAGTTAGGAGGGTTTCTACCGGATAAAACCCTTAAAAATAGTACCAAATGTATTGCTAGATTTCAAAAGAGTATCACTTTGTATTTTCAGAAGATCAAAGGTTCTTCTTCACCATGCGCAGTCTGTGATGCTTTTAAAGCAACTTTAAGGTGAGAAGTTATTGCATTACATAACATCAAAACCAACAATTTAGGTGCCAATTACGATCCGGCAAAAAAATTCCCCGTCCGACTCGTATCCGGTCTTTTTACCGTACGAATCGTACAAGTGCCGTACAAACTGGCAATCACGATTCGCATGGTAAAAAGTCCATACGAACCGCAGTCGGAATATTTCCCCACATGTCCTCGGGTCGGAAAATGTGTCCGACACGTCCTCGGACGATTTACCGTACAAATGTGAAAAGTCAAGTCCGACCGAGGAATCACGATCCAACCCGTGTGTCCGATCTCACAACTGTATGGTAAAAACACCGTCCGCACCGAACTCCCATTGCAACCATGGAGACATGTCCCCGCATACGCGCCCAACACTCCCCCCAGCACCCATACGTTCGAGTCACACTCCCCGTTAATGTACACACCCCCCCTGTATGTACACCCGTGTATGTGTCGAACCCCCACCCGTGTATGTACACCCCTGTACGTCCGAGTCGTACCCCCACCCCTGTACGTGTCCTACCCCCGTGCATGTACACCCCTGTACGTTCGCGTCGTACCCCCACCCCTGTACGTGTCCTACCCCGTGTATGTACACCCCTGTACGTTCGCGTCATACCCCCACCCCTGTACGTGTCGTACCACCGTGTATGTACACCCCAGTACGTTCGCGTCGTACCCCCACCCCTCTACATGTCCTACCCCGTGTATGTACACCCCAGTACGTTCGCGTCGTACCCCCACCCCTGTACGTGTCCTACCCCCGTGCATGTACACCCCTGTACGTCCGAGTCGAACCCCCACCCCTGTACGTGTCGTACCACCGTGTATGTACACCCCTGTACGTTCGCGTCGTACCCCCACCCCTGTACGTGTCGTACCACCGTGCATGTACACCCCAGTACGTTCGAGTCGTACCCCCACCCCTGTACGTGTCCTACCCCCGTGCATGTACACCCCTGTACATCCGAGTCGAACCCCCACCCCTGTACGTGTCCTATCCCCGTGTATGTACACCCCAGTACGTTCGCGTCGTACCCCCACCCCTGTACGTGTCCTACCCCCGTGCATGTACACCCCTGTACGTCTGAGTCGTACCCCCACCCCTGTACGTGTCGTACCACCGTGTATGTACACCCCTGTACGTTCGCGTCGTACCCCCACCCCTGTACGTGTCGTACCACCGTCTATGTACACCCCAGTACGTTCGCGTCATACCCCCACCCCTGTACGTGTCCTACCCCCGTGTATGTACACCCCAGTACGTTTGCGTCGTACCCCCACCCCTGTACGTGTCGTACCACCGTGTATGTACACCCCAGTACGTTCGCGTCGTACCCCCACCCCTGTACGTGTCGTACCACCGTGTATGTACACCCCAGTACGTTCGCGTCGTACCCCCACCCCTGTACGTATCCTACCCCGTGTATGTACACCCCAGTACGTTTGCATTGTACCCCCACCCCTGTACGTGTCCTACCCCCGTGCATGTACACCCCTGTACGTCCGAGTCGTACCCCCACCCCTGTACGTGTCGTACCACCGTGTATGTACACCCCAGTACGTTCGAGTCGTACCCCCACCCCTGTACGTGTCGTACCACCGTGTATGTACACCCCAGTACGTTCGCGTCGTACCCCCACCCCTGTACGTGTCGTACCACCGTGTATGTACACCCCAGTACGTTCGCGTCGTACCCCCACCCCTGTACGTGTCCTACCCCCGTGTATGTACACCCCAGTACGTTCGTGTCGTACCCCCACCCCTGTACGTGTCGTACCACCGTGTATGTACACCCCAGTACGTTCGCGTCGTACCCCCACCCCTGTACGTGTCCTACCCCCCTGTATGTACACCCGTGTACGTCAGAGTCGCACCCCCACCACAACCTCCTTAGTACGGAGCGCACCCCAGGCCCCAACATCACAACCGCATGTACGAGTCGTACCAAGCCAAACACAAGGACAGCACCGTACAACCAAATGGCCCATGTACACACCGTACACACGCTCAAAACGCACGTACACAACCAGGACAAAACAAAACAACACAAGAATACACTATTCGAATGGCACAAAGCCACTAAACATGGCCAACAAACACTAAAAAAACACATTCACTGACCTGCAACTGCCAAAAACAAACAGAGGCCCAAAACACCACCACTCCTTGTAACACACCCACCCAAACTTCAAACACAGCCACACCCACCAATGGACCAATAAAAAGGGCCCACACACACAAACCATGAGCCTTTGCAACAGACTCACTGCTGCCAGACACCACAGAACCATCCTACAAGCTTCACCACACCTTACACTTGCACACCTTCACACAACCACCTTCACAAACACCCCCTCATCACATTCACACACACACACCTGCACACCAAACCCACACACCCACAACCATCCACACACCCCCCCACCATCCACACCCACACCCCTCACCATGCCCACTAACAAGAATCCAAAGTTCAGTAACCGAGAGTTGGAGGTCCTTGTTGATGAAATCCTCAGAGTCGAGCCACAGCTTTTTGGAACATTGGTCAGACAGACCAGCATTGCAGCAAAAACAGCCATGTGGCAGACCATCGTCGATGCTGTGAATGCTGTTGCGGACACCAGAAGGACCAGGCATGAATGCCAAGCCAGGTGGTATGATCTGCGGAGGAGGGTCCGAGCCAAGATGCTGGAGGAACACAACCAGGCCAACGCCACTGGAGGAGGGCCCTCCCGCAGACCCGTACACTACCAGCCCTGGGAGGAGAGGGTGATGGCCATACAGCCGGTGGAGGCAGTCGAAGGATTAGGAGGACTCCGAGACCCGGGTGAGTACACAAACAACGCACCTTACATGGGGGGAACGTCATCCACAACCAAAATCACTAACAGGCACGCAACCACCCCAAGCTATCGCATGACTCAACCACACTCCATGAACACGCACATGCCACTGCCGCCACCATGCCCCATGCACCCAGCTGGACAATGTCAAGTCACAGGCCACAGAAGACACCAACACATGACACGGTAACCCGGATGGCGGGAGGGTGGGCCCCAAAATTCACATAGTGCAACTCAGAAGCAGACAACAATGCCCTCTGCCCATATGGCCTAGGTCACAGCCATACAAACACTGTGTCCCCACACAGGAAAGACTCGCCAGCAAATGGCGGACGCCTTGCATCAACACATGGGGGTGAAGGCACTGTTTTGCACATGACAGCAGCTAATGAACAGCCAACATTGTGAAAGAGTGGCAGCACACACCACCACAGCAGCAGCGCAGAGACACACACTACACCCAATGGGTGCCTGGAGATCAGAAACAAACTCACATCAACAAGCCAAGGGCCATTCAAAGATCTGCTAACAGTGTGTGCCCAGAAAGCTGGGCTGAGGTGACAGAGGGTGACACACAGAGGGAGGGAGAGGGGGATAGAGAGGGAGGGAGAGGGGGACAGAGAGGGAGGGAGACACAGGGACAGGGACAGAGGGAGGAGGCTGACACACGGAGGGAGGGAGAGGGGGACAGAGAGGGAGGGAGAGGGGGACAGAGAGGGAGGGAGACACAGGGAGACGGACAGAGGGAGGAGGCTGACACACGGAGGGAGGGAGAGGGGGACAGAGAGGGAGGGAGACACAGGGAGACGGACAGAGGGAGGAGGCTGACACACGGAGGGAGGGAGAGGGGGACAGAGAGGGAGGGAGACACAGGGAGAGCAAATCAGCCGTGTGGTGTGTTGGAATGTCTGCTCGTCAGCAGGTAGACTGCGTGCATGCAGCCAAGGGTGGCCAGTGCCAGAACCCCCCCTCTTCTCCATGGCCAAACACAGGGCCATCTCACAACCTGTTCACGAGCACAACGACAGCTACCTGCATTATAGAAGTGTGTGGATCCACTCCATGTGCACATGTACAGTGCTACACGGAAGGCGCCAATGCATGGCTCGCCACACCTGCCCAGTCCACTGCTGACTGCAGTCACACTTGACGCAGCAAGTAAGACTGTGCCACACATAGTTAAAGGGGCCAAAGTGGTGCACAAGGGACACACCCATGCACAAGTGCACTGTGAGTGGAATGCAAGACAGATCCTAATTCCAAGAGGAAATGTGCCAACGTTGAAACTGATGAAACATGGATGTTGCATGGACCAAAATTAACATTGTCTCTCTCACACACAGGTCAACGTCGTGGTTCACCCCCCAACACTGGGGGGGAAGACTCACAGGACCCGGATCTGCGGGAGGCCGATCCCACCGGCAGCGACGACTCTCACCACTCTGTGGACGACCCCGACCAACCTGGCCCCTCTGGTGTCCAACCACCTGCAGCACCTGCGTCAGGTACAACGGGGCCAACCACCACCCCCACTCCTGCCACATCCCAGGAGACACCCAGGATCCCTGCCCCACCACCACAAAGCAGCCAGGCTGGCCAGGAGGGACACGGTGTCCCGGGCACCCAGGAGGAGGCAGGCGACAACGCAAATGCCACCCCTCAGGGGTCCCGGAGAGCCGATGTGCCCACAAGGGCAGGCCAGGTGCAAATGGGCAGGGGTGGTGGGAGTGGAGGACGGCGGAGGCGCCAGCCTGACCAGTTGGCTGCGGAACCGGTGTATTCCCATGTCCGAAACATCCTGGACACATGCCGGCAGGACACCACGGGCCTGGCCCAGGTTGTGTCCGTCCTCGAGGGGATCAAGACCCAGCAGGCCCAGCAACATGCGGAGCTACATGCCTGTCTACTGCAACACCAACGGAGGATGGAGGACGGACAGGCTGAGCTCGTGACGGCGTACACGGGAATTCACGATACACTCCGTCGGATGGCCGACAACATGGCCGACCCTCCCTGTGCCAGAAGGCGGAGAACATCACCACCCACAGGGAGGGATCAGGAGGAGGAGGAGGAAACATCCGATGGAGCATCCCAGACGTCGTCACGGCCTGCTTCTGAGGGTCCCCGCAGGAGGGCGGGTCGTCCACGGAAAAGACCGTGAGGGTCGGCGCAACATCACCATCTCCCAGGACACCTGGCCTGGCACCTGGCCCACTGGAGCAACAGCATCACAGCATCAAGAGACATTCTCTGCCACATGGCCTTGCTGGTCACTGTCTGACCAATGTAGACAAAGACTCTGGCATGGACTCTGAAGACTTCCAATGGCAAGGACACCAACTCCCCTACTGAACTTTGGATTCCAAACTTCCGGAAAGCCCCTCACGTCATACCCCCCCCCCCAAAATAAAAATTCACACCATGAAGAGAAGATGCCTGCTGGTTGCATTATTACCTTACATGTGTCTTGTAAAGTCTAAACATGCCAGAGTTCTCTTCTGACTTCAACCATCCACACCCTGGGGCCTGAGTCTGGCACAGGACACACGGGCCACAGTGTATTAGGCAAGACAGACATGGAGCACCACACACACCCGTGATGGACCCAACCAGCTGAGGGGGTTGCCGAACAACCGTGCTGACAGACACATTGAGTACAGCAACAGTCATGCGCAGAGGTCAGGGATCCAGTCCAGTGTCCTGGGGGGCACCCAGGTATGTGTAGACAGGTGGCAGAACCATGTCCTGCAAGCTTGAGTCCGGTGGATGCAGAGAATGGGGGCCTGGCCAACGTTGGATGCATGGGGATGGCACATGTCACAATACCCACACAGTCATGGACATCATGCATAATACACAGTCTCAGCCCACACACACAGCTTGCATCTTGCTACTCAACACATAGACACATAGCCTCTATCTGGGGAAACCATGCCAAACATGCTGGATGCACCGTGGCAACACACCAGCATTGACTGAGAAGAGGCACCTTGGAGGCATAGGGACACCTTTATTAGTCATGTTTTCGGGATTGCAGAGGCAACTTGAAGTACACATGAACAGTTCATGTGGAGTAACATGTGGGTCCAACACTGGCACCCCCCTTCTGCAGCACAAATGCGTGATAGCCATGGAACTGGCACACAATTGTCGGCCAACAGCTAAACACCCACAGCTGCTCACGGAGATCCTGCCATACACCATAGATCCGCTGATGTAGAAGTCCCACACCATGTCAAGCCAATGCAAACCGTATGTGACCGAGGGCAGTGTTACACACATTGATGCCATCATCACAATCCACTATCCCATCACTGATGACTGTCAACAAGACTGACCATCTATTCAGGTGTACCCAGCTGCATGTTATGTGTACCATGGTGATGCTACATGTCTGCAGAGGAACCAAACATCGACAGGGGCAGTGTGCATACATCGTGAACAACTGCCACACCCAATACACCCCTGATGCATCCCTTACCCTATGGAGACTTCCAAACGTGTCCGTGCCTGTAACGCTGAGTCAGCACACGATGACGTGTCCATGAGGAATAGCAGTGCCACAACAATGCAAGCAGCAGACGGCATGCGCAAGTACCTGGGGAAGAGAGACACACAAGAAGTCAGCCACAAGAAGCACAGACACTTGCATGTGCATTTACTCGACACATGTATGGATGACAACATGCTAGGTCACAATTATGACTGGGGAAATACAACCATCACTGGCACCATCACTCCAGTGACACACCCACACACACCTCTGACTCACGTGCCATACATGCAGGTGGAGACACACATCACAACACATGCCACATGGGGACCAATGCGTGCACACTCAGACACTGGTACTCACCACTAAGCAAAGAAGTCGCGTATGAGCCGAGTCCGGATGTCCTCCTGCGGCTCCACATCCTCCACATCACTAGCCCCATTGCCAAGCCCTTCGTCCTCCACGGGTGGATGGTCCTCGTCATGTTGATCCAGGATGAGTGGCACAGCTTTCTCAACTGCCATGTTGTGCAGCATGCAGCAGACCATGAAGATTTTGCAGACCTTCGCAGGGGCATATGGGAGCGCGCCGCCGGTCTTGTGGAGGCACCGAAATCGGTTCTTCAGCAGGCCAAACGTCCTCTCTATCACTCGCCTTGTCCAGCCATGGGCGGTGTTGTAGCGGAGCTGGGCCGGCGTGATGGGGTTGCGGAGAGGTGTGAGCAGCCATGGCATGTTGGGATAGCCAGCGTCCCCTACATGGGAAGCACATGGACATCGTTAGAAGTGGTGAAGCGGTCGTGCTGGTAGGCTATGCAAAATACAGGACAGACAGACTGTACCCACCAACAACACATGCTCGTTCGTTGCGCAGCTGCATCATCATTTCAGGCATCCTGCTACGCCTCATGATGTAGGCATCGTGTGCTGATCCTGGAAAACGAGCAAAGACATGTGAAATCACCATGTTGGACAGACACACCACAAGGGCATTGATGGAGTGGTAGTGCTTCCGATTGCGGTACGCTACCTCCCGTGCGTGTGGTGGTACCAAAGCTACATGTGTCCCATCTATGGACCCAATGACATGGGGCATCCCTCCCAGGGCATAGAATCCACGCTTGACCCCAGTCATCTGTTCAGGGGTTGGGAACTTGATGAAGTCATCCAGGTGAATCAACATGGCCTCTAAGAAATCATGCAGCACACGGCAGAACATGCTCTGGGACATGCCACCAACATGAGCTATGGTATTTTGAAAGGTACCCGTGGCTAGAAAATGTAGGGCTGCCATTACCTTCAGCTTGGGTGTCAGTGCCGTAGGATACCTGTGCAGCGGTTGCAGGTGTGGTGCCAGTCTCGCCGTCAACTCCAGGATCAACCGTCGTGGGAAGCGGTAGCACCGGATCCGATCATTCTCCCGCATGGCAGCCAAGTCTGGCATTGCTCGGGGAAGAGGCGGCGCTCTGCAGTAATTTGGAAGTGACAAGGAAGAGTGAGTGCACCACAACAACAAATCATTTGTACTGAGCACATGTTATTCTGTCTATACACATATGCTACATACAGAGTGAGGTATGTGCCACATGCCCTTGACACGTATGCCTGCCAGGTGACACTCCTACCAAGACCCAGCTACACACGGAGATTGAGAACCTCCCCATGCCATGCCATGGGATTAGCTGTGTCCCAGTGCAAGTGAACAGCCAGACGCAAGACAGAAGTGACATACACCCACACATCAGCAGAAGTAGGAGGCCGATTGCAGAGACTGGTAGCGGAACACTAGAGCCACAGGTCACATGACATTACACTAGGACAGCCCACACACCTTGCCATGAAGGTGCACATGTCATGACTCACCACACATTCATTGAGAGGATGCAGACATGTCCTTGTCACGCTACTCCGTGTCCCATGCATACATGCGCACCTCACATCCGAAACCACATGTGGCATGGTGTGCGGAACAGTGTGCAATGTCAATCTACACACAGACACATGTTGGTTGCTGCAACAGCTGCAGCTTTTGAGGGTGCTCCAACATCAACCAAATGGGAAGCCCCCACACATACATGACATAGTCACATCGTGCACCGTGGGTAGTGACAAGTCAGGTGTGGTAACCCCTGTAACGGGCATCAGGGGACACTTCCGTGTGTTGGTGTCCGTGCCATGCCAGTGTCAGTCATCCCAAGTGTGCAGTACGACATGCACACATGTCCAAGGAGTCAAGGGCATGCCTGGCACACATTGCACCGTCACACATTACATCTGTACACATCTCATCATACATCTGGTGCCTTCTCGACTCAGAAGTAATGTGCCACATCACAGCCTGTCACACCTGTGCCCCACACATGTAGTAATGCACAGACAATGCCTTGATGTCCATTCATGGACAAGTATGTCCATCCATGGACAAGCATGTCCGCCCTATTCCTTCCTGTGTGCTGCCTGTCACCACTGTGATGTGTGAAAACCGCCGTACTGCTGCTAAGAGGGCCTGTGTACGTTCCCATATCACTATGGGAGTGCTGCCGTATGTGTACCCATCGTGATGGCAAGCGTACAGGCATGTGTACGGTCCGTACCACTACGAGTACGCATATGCAAGAACACCCATAGTGGTACGGGCCGTACACACGCCTGTACTCTCCCTATCACTATGGGTGTCCTCGCGTATGCATACACGTAGTGATAGTGAGCTTACCGGCGTGTGTACGGCCCGTACAACTACGAGTACGCAAAGGCACGAATACCCATAGTGGTACGGGCCGTACACACGCCTGTACTCTCCCTATCACTATGGGTGTCCTCGCGTATGCGTACACGTAGTTGTACGGGCCATACACACGCCTGTACTCTCCCTATCACTATGAGTGTCCTCGCGTATGCGTACACGTAGTGATAGTGAGCGTACAGGCGTGTGTACGGCCCGTACAACTACGAGTAAGCATACGCAAGAACACCCATAGTGGTACGGGCCGTACACACGCCTGTACTCTCCCTATCACTATGGGTGTCCTCGCGTATGCGTACACGTAGTTGTACGGGCCGTACACACGCCTGTACTCTCCCTATCACTATGGGTGTCCTCGCGTATGCGTACACGTAGTGATAGTGAGCGTACAGGCGTGTGTACGGCCCGTACAACTACGAGTACGCATACGCAAGAACACCCAGAGTGGTACGGGCCGTACACACGCCTGTACTCTCCCTATCACTATGGGTGTCCTCGCGTATGCGTACACATAGTTGTACGGGCCGTACACACGCCTGTACTCTCCCTATCACTATGGGTGTCCTCGCGTATGCGTACAAATAGTGATAGTGAGCGTACAGGCGTGTGTACGGCCCGTACAACTACGAGTACGCATACGCAAGAACACCCATAGTGGTACGGGCCGTACTCACGCCTGTACTCTCCCTATCACTATGGGTGTCCTCGCGTATGCGTACACATAGTTGTACGGGTCGTACACACGCCTGTACTCTCCCTATCACTATGGGTGTCCTCGCGTATGCGTACACGTAGTAATAGTGAGCGTACAGGCGTGTGTACGGCCCGTACAACTACGAGTACGCATACGCAAGAACACCCATAGTGGTACGGGCCGTACACACGCCTGTACTCTCCCTATCACTATGGGTGTCCTCGCGTATGCGTACACGTAGTGATAGTGAGCGTACAGGCGTGTGTACGGCCCGTACCACTACGAGTACGCATACGCGAGGACACCCATAGTGATAGGGAGAGTACAGGCGTGTGTACGGCCCGTACAACTAAGTGTACGCATACGCGAGGACACCCATAGTGATAGTGAACGTAGGCACGCGTGTACGGGCCGTTGCTATGCATTTGGAGGTGCCCTAGGGCCCCGGAACGCACCGTACCTATGTGTGAAGCTCCAAATTACATAGGGGACACATGAGGGACAAGTATTAAGGCCTACATGCATGCTGGTTGTCATGGAGACCAAGTTCAAATTTTGATTTTGTTCAGGAAGGTGCACAGCAGAAGTCAGTTGGAATGAATCTACTTTGTTGCAATGTGTTTGTGGGGCTGACATCATACAGGAGAAAAAAACAGATTGAGAACCCACAGACTGCTAGGTTTGAAGGGATTGGAGGAAACATAGGATGCATATGTGAGTGACCAATCACTCTGTACTCCTGTGCATGAGATGGGCCAGCAAGGCAGATATAAGGCAGCCAGGTCCCATGAGGGAGCACTTGCCTGCACATCTCTGTATTCCACGACCCAGCTGCTGCTACTGATTCCCTGGAACCATGTCAAGGGCTGTGGAGAGGTCACAGCCATTCACCCTGGAGGAGAACATGGCTTTGGTGGATGTGATCCTCCCACAGTACCCCATGCTGTATGGGCGACCAGGTTATCAGGTGAGTTCAGTGTCCACTGGCACAGACTGTGTCCCTTTTTTGTGACTTCTGCCATTGTGTCCATGTGTGACACACATGCTATGTACTGTAGGGGGGGTCCCAGGGGGGGGAATGCCTGATGTCTCCCAGCAGTGCCCAGAGACAGGAGGGGTGGGTGCCTATCACTCCCAGCAGTGCCCAGAGACAGGAGGGGTGGGGGCCTATCACTCCCAGCAGTGCCCTGAGACAGGAGGGGTGGGTGCCTAACACTCCCAGCAGTGCCCAGAGACAGGAGGGGTGGGGGCCTATCACTCCCAGCAGTGCCCTGAGACAGGAGGGGTGGGGGCCTAACACTCCCAGCAGTGCCCTGAGACAGGAGGGGTGGGTGCAGAGTCCTCCCAGCAGTGCCCTGAGACAGGAGGGGTGGGTGCAGAGTCCTCCCAGCAGTGCCCTGAGACAGGAGGGGTGGGTGCCTAACACTCCCAGCAGTGCCCAGAGACAGGAGGGGTGGGTGTGATGCACAGTGTGAGCCTGGATCATTGCTTGTGTAGTTGCCCTCATTCCACCTGTGTCCTTTAAATGGCACGTACTGCTTTTGGCCTTCCCCCAGAGGATCATGTCCCTATGACAAAGGTGCAATGCGTTGGATGCATACTATGCCTTGTTGTAAACAGCAAATGTGTTCTAATCTGTGTCCCTGTGACATGTGCCAGGTGTTTTGAGGTAGTGTCACTTGTCCATCCTCACAGGTAGACGCCTCTGCCAAGGAGAAGATATGGCTGGACGCCGTCAGGAGTGCGGATGGTCGGAAGCGGCGCCTGCCCCAGGTGAGGAAACGCTGGCAGGATATCCGGTGCTGGACGCGGAGGATCGCACGGGTCCTGCTGGGGGACTCACCTGAGAGCCATAAGAACCGCGGGCGCCGCCGTCTCTCCCACATCCAGAAACGTGTGCTGGCGGTGGTCTTTCCTGACTTGGACAGGCGCCTACAGGAGATGCAGCAGCCGGAAGGGGGTAGGTACATGTGTGTGTTTGTTGTGTTTCACCAGCATTTGTAAGTGCACTGTTCCATGGATACACTTCCAGGGTTTATGGTGCTGTGCAGATCCTGTTACCCACAGTGTTGCAGGCCTCTCCTGCCTCCCTTCCCCACCTTGCAATGTGTTCACTGGTCTCTGTGTAGTCACTCCATCACAAAGTTATGTAGCCTGACACATTCTCCAAGTGTACAATGCCTGCAGCATCATGTGTGGGGGTGGTGTGTAACAGGTTTAGTGACCTTGCCTGTGCCCTGTCCAGTTCTGGACTTGTGGGTTCCATGTAAGTTGGCACTAATGCTGATTGCAGACATGGGAGTTAATCTCTTGAGTGCGAGGCCTTCCAGCAGGCATGTCCCATGTGGTGGCCTGTGACATGATGTGCATGAGTGTGCGTTACGCATAGTGCAGGGATGTTAGCGTGTGTTGCAGTCATTTCCATTCAGGAGCATGGAGTTGTGTGGCCACTACTGTCCCCAGGGGCATCTTTTCCTAGGTATCATGTGTGTAATCCGAGAATGTCGACAATCTCTGTGTCTACAGCATAGGTTGTGCTCTGTGCCATTGTCCCCTGGCACCATGTTTATTGACGTGAGATGTATTACAAGTGTCCACTGTCCAGCCTGACCTGATTTTCCAAGTACATACTCACGGTGGCCATTGCCTGTGTGTCTTGTAGCAATCATCTGATGATGTCCATTTGTACATGATTATTTGGACAGGCGCACCTTGGGTATTTGGTGTGCAATCTTGAATTATTGCATCCCATGTGTATTTCACCCAGACTAAGAGATGTAAGTGCTTCCTGTGTCTCCACAGATTTGTCTCATGTAGGGGGTGGGTGGTGCGGCCATGGCCTACATGTCAAGACCTGTAATCTCCTTGCTCGGACTGGCCAGTGTGTGATGTTTGTCTGGACATACACTCAAGGTGCAGCGTGCCAGTCAGGGTGGGCATGTTATCAGTATTACCTATGCTGCATGTGCCTCTAGTTCCTGGATATGGTCCCTGCTCATCCCAATTTCCTGCCACGCTGTGTGGTGCAGATGCAGTGCTGTATTGTCCCCAGGGCCTTGCTCCTCAGTCAAAATTCCATGTCATCTCATTTGCTATTGTGTCATGCTCTCCATAGTTTTTCCATGGCATGGTGGGTCACACAACTGTGTCTTGCAGGGCCTACATATATACCTTGTTTTGTAGTTGTAACTCATCCTTTGTTTCAGGCTATGCACTGTAACCTAAGTAGATTTGACTCATGTGACATATGTATACAGGTGTATGATTAATTTCTGTCTCTTCACCCTGCCCACAGCATCGTCGGGGGACACGGAGGGAGACATGGACACAGACGGCGCGGAGGGACCGAGCACCAGTGCCAGCGGTGACATCGGGGCTGGCACTTCGAGTGGGACTGAGGCGGAGGAGAGTGAACCCGGGGACCTGTCGACTGGCACAACAGAGTATGAAGCTGACGGGTCCGAGGATGATCTCTCCGAGTGGGCGGTGGCTGCACCACCATCTGACAGCAGCCCTACATCTGGCACCGCCCCCTCCATTGGCATCAGCCGCCTCCCACGTGCTCGTGTCCCTTCCCAACGTGCCCGGTCACCACATGTCTCCTTCCTGCCAGGCACCGCACCCCCTGCCCCTGTCTCCACTGCTGCCGCCAATGCTGAGTCTGTGGACATCCAGCGGCAGTTGCAGATTGGTCAGACTGTGATCCTTAATGTCCTCCATGCCCACAGCCAAGTCCTCAACAACATGGAGGCATACTTGGAGGGCATTCATTCATCGCAGGCTGACCAACGCAACTTGCTGAGGTCCATAGACTCCACACTGACTGCAGCAGTGGGTCTCCTGCAGCGCTACGTCCCACCCCCTACCCCTGCTTCTTCCACACTTCCCACTCCCATGCCTGTCCCACATACACCCAGACGTAAGCATGCACCCACCACAACAGACACAGGCACCACACCAGCAGGGAAGGTCCGCCGCACACCTCCTGACACGCACACACAGGGTGAAGTAGGCACACCCACTGGGTCGGGGGGCAAACGTGTGACACGCAGCCAGAGTGGGAGTCCGCATTCCACCCAATCCACTCCCTCCAAATCCCCTCCACTCAGCTCTCCTGGCCACATCTCCCCCAAAGACTCCTTCATGGCCGCTCTGTCCCTGAGCCCCACAGTGACACCACCCCGCAAGCGGTCAAGGAGGTCCACGGTCAGGGTGCTTGAGTCCCCCCCCCTGTCCACACCCTCCCCCAGTGGCGCTGCGACCCATCCCTCTGGCCCCCCCCTCCTTGGGGCCTGTGGTTCCTTCGGGTGCAGGGGAGTCCCTGGAGGACCTTGCCGAGGTGTGCAGCGCGTTCCTAGAATCCACCTTTGGCCCTGCCCCACCCCCTGTGGTGGAGTCCTCCATCCCTGCACCCACGTCGCCTACCCTTTGCCCTCCTGTCCCTGCGGTGCCTGTTCCTTCCCCCCAACATGATGCCCTGACCCCTGTGGAAGACAACGGCTTGTAACTGTGCAGGCAAGCTAGGGGACACGCATCTCACTGTGTCCCCCATCCAGCTGGGACTCCTGGACTGCCCTATGGGCTTTGTTAATATTGGACTTACTTCATACTAGTTTTTTGCTCATGCTGAATAAAGCTATTTATTTTTTGCCCTTGGAATACTCCTGCTTTGCTGGCATTGCTGTTGGTGGGGCTGCTACATGGTTGTGGGTGTTGGTCATGTGTTGGGTGTGTGGGAAATGTAGTAGTGTGCTGCTCATAGGGGGGACCCTGGGATCTGTGTGCCATCACACGGTGTTAGCTACCTTTCTCCATTCATGTAAGCAGTTGCTGCATGTTGCAATTGTCCCAAGGTGTATTCCTTCCTCTGTGTACCCTGACTTCTTCCCTGCAGGGTGTCCCCTGACTTTAGCGCAGAGCTGTGTGTCCATTAGCTGGGTGTGTGTAGTCCTTCACCTTTGCACATGCATGCTGAGCCATTTTCCACCTGCATCATTCGTGGCATCCTTGGTAGTCATTGTACTTGTGTATGTGGCCTATTGACATGACTTCATGGGGACATGTTTTCTTTTTGGCCCTATGCATGTGTATACTCCCAGCCTCGCACACATGTGGTACATGTACTGCAGGGTCTTTGTGCACCTGACTGACATTTGTGGGCATGGTATCTGTGGCTACTCCACCCTTTGCGTTCCATGGGCACTTCTGGGAGTGATGGGCACCCACCCCTCCTGTCTCTGGGCACTGCTGGGAGGACTCTGCACACACCCCTCCTGTCTCAGGGCACTGCTGGGAGTGATAGGCCCCCACCCCTCCTGTCTCTGGGCACTGCTGAGAGTGATAGGCCCCCACCCCTCCTGTCTCTGGGCACTGCTGGGATGACTCTGCAGACACCCCTCCTGTCTCTGGGCACTGCTGGGAGTGATAGGCACCCACCCCTCCTGTGTCTGGGCACTGCTGGGAGGACTCTGCACACACCCCTCCTGTCTCAGGGCACTGCTGGGAGTGATAGGCCCTCACCCCTCCTGTCTCTGGGCACTGCTGGGAGTGATAGGCCCCCACCCCTCCTGTCTCTGGGCACTGCTGGGAGGACTCTGCACACACCCCTCCTGTCTCTGGGCACTGCTGGGAGTGATAGGCACCCAACCCTCCTGTGTCTGGGCACTGCTGGGAGGACTCTGCACACACCCCTCCTGTCTCAGGGCACTGCTGGGAGTGATAGGCCCCCACCCCTCCTGTCTCTGGGCACTGCTGGGAGTGTTAGGCACCCACCCCTCCTGTCTCAGGGCACTGCTGGGAGGACTCTGCACCCACCCCTCCTGTCTCAGGGCACTGCTGGGAGTGATAGGGCCCCACCCCTCCTGTCTCTGGGCACTGCTGGGAGTGATAGGCACCCACCCCTCCTGTGTCTGGGCACTGCTGGGAGTGATAGGCCCCCACCCCTCCTGTCTCTGGGCACTGCTGGGAGGACTCTGCACACACCCCTCCCATTTCACAATATGTACGCTCATGACATACACGGATGTGGGTACGCTCCATGCATTCGAGGTGGGGGTACGTGTCGTACTTACACTGTTGGGGTGGGGGTACGCTCCATACGTACGCGGGTGGGGGTACGGGTCGTACTTACACTGTTGGGGTGGGGGTACGCTCCATACGTACACGGGTGGGGGTACGGGTCGTACTTACACTGTTGGGGTGGGGGTACGCTCCATGCATTCGAGGTGAGGGTACGGGTCGTACTTACACTGTTGGGGTGGGGGTACGCTCCATGCATTCGAGGTGAGGGTACAGGTCGTACTTACACTGTTGGGGTGGGGGTACGCTCCATACGTACGCGGGTGGGGGTACATGTCGTACTTACACTGTTGGGGTGGGGGTACACTCCATACGTACACGGGTGGGGGTACGGGTCGTACTTACACTGTTGGGGTGGGGGTACGCTCCAAGCATTCGAGGTGAGGGTACGGGTCATACTTACACTGTTGGGGTGGGGGTACGCTCCATGCATTCGAGGTGAGGGTACGGGTCGTACTTACACTGTTGGGGTGGGGGTACGCTCCATGCATACGGGGTGGGGGTACGGTCCGTACATATCCGTCCCCACGATATGTGATGCTTGTGCGGCCCGTACCCAGGCCTTTGCCACGTGGGTACGAGCCGTCCCGCCATTGTTGGGGTGACGTGGGTGTGGGCGTGGTACGACTCGTACCCACGCTCTTCAGGCATGGGTACGGGACGTACCTGTCTGGTTGTGTTGCCGGTTCGCGTCGTGAAGGACTTCCGTTGTGGCGGTCGCTGGCTTAGCTGAACACGCCCCCACCCCCTCGTAGTGACCAGGGCCTGGGAGTCAGGTATGTCCAGGGCATGTGTGCTGTGTGACTTTGGTGGGGGGTTTGTGGCCTGCCCTGGTCCTGCCACCCCCCCCCACTTTCCCCCCTCCCTTAGTTGTTCTGACCTTCTGCGGCATCTGCGTCCGAACCTGTAGAGGAGGTCGACTGCTATGAGGGCCGGGATGCCACGTAGGTTCGGGTCCATGTCTGTCCGTCGCGTACGGGTACTCCTTGTTCGCGTCGTCCTGTCTGTCCGTCGCGTACTGGTCCTCCTTGATCGCGTCGTCCTGTCTGTCCGTCGCGTACTGGTACTCCTTGTTCATGTCGTCCTGTCTGTCCGTCGCGTACTGGTAGTCCTTGTTCGCGTCGTCCTGATTTCCCGGCAGTTTTTGGCAGCCGGAAAATATTCACCGTGCGGGATGACATCGGTGCGAATCGTAATTCCTGGTTCGTGAATGGCAGGCTGCGAGCGTCCCGACGTCAGGTCGGCGCTTTCCCGAATCGCATTTGTAGGTTTATTTTGTTCGGTCGGGGTTTTTTACGATTCGTACGGAAATGGTGTTCCCGTGCGAATCGTAATTCCATGTTTGTATATTTTGCCGACCGGGTACGCGTCGGACGGAGAATATGCTCCGTCCGACGGTTCGTACCCGGTTTTTACAGGATCGTGATCGGCGCCTTAGTGTTTTACAAGAGCAATTAGATGAATATCTTTAAATATGAATAATTCCAGATTGCAATTTCAATTGTGAGATGCGGCTAAAAATAGTCTTAGACTATACTGACAGGAAAAATAAGTAGTGTACTCTAAAACAGTTGGCCAGTGTCTTTATGAAGGGGGTGAGCGGACTAAGGAAATTCTTGCTTGATGAGCTAGAGCTACTAGTATCAACAAGCATTTGCAATGCAATAAGTCTCGCATTACTGAATGTTTGAGCTATTGGCGTTGCATTATTATTTGCCACACCATTAGCTCAAACGTTTAGTAATGCAAGACCTATTGCATTGCAAATGCTTGTTTTTCCTGAATCTGGCACGGAATCTGATACAGTCTGTGCAGGCCAGGGTTGATTTGTGGCACTGAGGAGGGGTGTCATCCGTCGGGTGTGCACGGTGTTTCTCACAGTGCTTTCTCAGGCATGGAGGTGGACCAGCACAGCACCAGGAGATCCCCAGGCACCCTGGAGACTCTTAGATCACAGACAATGATTTAAAGGCTTAACCACCATCAAAGCACTGTTCTAAACGTAAATTGTGTGCTTTTTATTACAACTCTGTTAAAGTGTTTTCAATATACCTGGGGCCCACAGGAGTCATGTCTGTGCCAGACACTCAGGTAGGGTAGTGAAACAGCAAGCCTGACGCAGCAACTGCAACACCTGGCAATCCCTAAGTGACGTCCATGGTCTTGTTACTAAACGTGATAGCACTCAATTACTCCAGTCAAAACTAGAAAAGCGGAGTTATTTAAGCAATGACTGGTGTGAAAAGATGTGCATGTGTTACACAAGATTAGAGATGTGCTGAGGAATTTGCCAAACATCCCAGTCCGAGAATATCAGCGCATTGTGCAATCACGAGCTCCACTGGTTAATGAATGGCATACAAATGCAATTATTTGGTGAGTTGCGACATTCAATATTTTGAGTCAAATGCATGATGCAGGTTAGAATAGAATTCCATTTCGAATGCTCTTTTTGTGTTTTCGTGGTGAAACACCAATGGATCTTTGTGGTATGACTGCGTAAGAAGTTGATGTGCTGTTGGGGCAGCAATGATGGACTACAGTTTACACATTGTACTCTGTTGAGTCTGTGGCGAGATCTGACTAAGAGGTTCTGTTGGATCTCTGAGGGATAGTTGAGTCAGGGGAGGATGTGCTGTTGAAGTGGCCCTGTTTTGCCAACTATATGAATTTAATGCAACGTTGTGGGGATGTGACAGGACGTCTCTATGATTTGTCCTGTTGGAGCTGGGAAAATGTATTTAGTAACGGGATGAGTCTGAATAAGGTACTCTGTTGACTGTTAGATGTGACCTGCTCATGGGACAGAGGTGGATTATGCTTCAGCAGCACAGCCACATGAAGAGCAATGCATACTCTGCCCTGCACCAACAAAGCCCATTAGATACACCCAAATTAATACAAATTATGTGGCAGGGTTGACTATATTATGCAGCAAGAAAGGGCAGCTCATGCAGGACAGTGCAGCAAATTTTGTTGCAGTATTAGTTCTTTTTTGTCATTTTTAGACATGTTAACACTATCTCGGCAAATGTTTCACCTCAATAGTATCAGTTTAATGCCTACATACAGCAATAATCAACTGCTAAGTTGTCAGTTAGCCTTTAAAAAGGGCCTGCCTGTCTGCCACTGCGCAGCAGCTCAAGAAGCATTGTTAAACAGCAGGTGATGGATGATGTGGCAGGTGATGGATTAATCCCTAATTATGTGGAGAACGCTCCAGCTACAGCATCACATATTTGCAGTGGCCCTGGACACACCCTTCCTAGCACATTCCCAGTGCCACTCCAAGCTAAAAAGTCAGAGCCAACAAAATTATACAGCAATGGAGGGCCACAGTCAATAATATGACAAGAAAATGCAAATTATATGGCATAAGGCAGCACATTTGACTATTTGGCCACTGTAATCGTAAGGCAATGTTACCAGTTAACCATGGTACTTGGCCTTCCACTAGGAGGGAACATATGTGCCTTTTTTGTAGTAATGTTTAGTCTTTTAGAGCTAGAAACACATTTCTTGAAGAAGAAATCTGAACATTATGCAGCTGATGGAAAGTTATGGGCAAGGGTGATAAATACATATTTTACGGGAAATATTTCAGTAAAGCATAATTCCACTGCTTGCATTTAGTTGGCTAAGTATTGCTACCTCAACAGCACAGCCCACATCCTCTTACAAACCTACCTATCAAACCCTGAATATATTTCCTATTTATCCACATTAGAAGCGCACACAACACAGATGCAAGCCACAGAGTTGGCTATGCATTACAAAATCAACAGCAGACCCATCTCAACAAACTACAGATCATGCAGCGCAAGTTAATGTTAAAATACCAAATCCACAACATGACATCAAAGTCACAAATGCGCTAATGAGGACTCATAAGAGAGTAGCCACAGCTGAGTATAGTACAACCATGCAATTCAAACTTTTAAAAAAAATGGGACGAAAATGGGATGGATACGAATCAGCAAAAAGCTAAGCAGTGGGATTCTCATTGCATGGGAGTATGTTTGTGAGTAAAGTAAATACACATGAGCTAGATTCCGTGTTCATCTAGACAGATCATTACTTCTCTTCGTAACCTAGCTCTCTGCAAGATTGAAAACGCTAGTCCTACAGCTGAAATGCTGTTTGTTGATAATCGTAGGCGTGCGGAATAGGGCAATGGGCTAAGTATCTTCAGAAGATCAAAAATTTAGAAGATTTGGTTATCAGTAAGATCCGTGATAAATGGGAGAATCAAATTGATTCTCAGATAAACTTTCAAGTATGGGTGAAAACATTGTAACCATAACCAAAAAGCTTTGCAAAGGGAGGGTCAATATATATTTGCTCAATGGCTGATTTGTTATACCCCCCTCTCGTTTCCATAAATGCAACTAGTGCATTTCAGATCGATGCCCACAATGTTTAGTCCGTGGAGCGTATGTGCCTATGATATTGACTTGCCTACTTCCCCAGGCATACTAGCATTTGATTTTCTATTTATAAGTAATTTCCTAGGCACGCACATGACTCCTCTCAGTTTTATTAGGGAGCGCCAGATATTTAGGAGTCTCGCCTCTCAGAAAGTGTAGATGATGGTTTGTTTCTGAGTTAGTTGTCAGGTCGATCATCACCGACTTATGGAAAGCAAAACATCCTCCAAACTTTCGATCAAGGTATAAGAACATGAAAAAAGTGTGTGATCTGGAACAAAATGTATTTCAACAGAACAAATGCACTTCTTAAGTTTGGAAAACGTTGGTGATGGTTTTATTTTTACTATGTATGTATGTATGTATGTGTTTTTTGTAAAGCGCACTGCTGCCGAGGCGTCGTGGCACTGTAGACCGCTGGGGAACCCGTCCTGGCTATCCCTGTGAGATGGTCCCTCCTGGGTATCTCCAAGGTGAAACCAGGCATCCCTGGCGAATATGGGGGGCCGTTGTGGAGATGAGGCAAGCTAATGCCCAGAGTTGCTGAGTGTGATCCTTGGCCCAGAGTTGCTGAGTGTGATCCTTGGTTAGAGTGGGCACCGAGGCGAGAATTATCGAGTCCGCTGGCCCTGGGCCACAACCCTGCCGCGTCGGGAATTGAACCCTGGTCCCGGGCCGTCCTCTGCTTCCGGGTCTGCCGCCTCTAACCAGTGAGCCACACTACTCCACTATAAGAAGTATGAATGAAATTGTGTTTTTGTAAGCATTTCCTATGAGCAAGATAGGTTTGCAAATGTATTTATGTACTCTAATGGTATTAAACAGTTTTTTCCTCACATCACTTGAATTGACCAAAATCTCATAGATCTGAGATGCTTCCAGAAGGTGAGAATCTAAGACAACAAAATCAAAAAGTAAACATTTTTAAAGTTAATAAACCAGTTTGGAGTAACTTCAGTCGATGAGAATTGGAAGGGGGCATACCCAAATGTAATGGTTGCCAACGGGGGGGGGGGTGGATTGGTTCTGCACAGACAAAAAATGAATCTGTGAAGAAAAAGAAAATGAAATGCGCAAGTTCACGTGTGTGTCATATTTATACAATTCGTTCGCTTAGTGGACATTGTCTCTAAGTACTTACAAGGTACAGCCGTCCTAGAAATCTAGAATTGTTGCATATTTAAATGAATATTCCCGGTGATACCTGTGAATTCTGCATGTCAGACATTTGAGGACAATGTTAAAAACACAGATGCTAAACTTTTGAACTCCACTTTGTGAATCAGCCTTAATGTGTATGTGAACGTGGGTTGCTCAGATGATCAGATCCAAATATATGCGTGCTGGTTTCTAGTGTTTCTGTCAGCATGCTCGTGTCTGCATGTGTGTGTAAAAATGTCTGAATGGGGAACAGCTAGCGGTCTCTGAGCCTTTATCTGCCGGTCTCTGGATGTGCGTGCGTTTCTTTCATTCAGCGCCGGCTGAACATACATACATACCTGCAGCAGTGCTGCTGCTGCTGGAGATGAACGCACAGCAAAGAGTTAACGTTTTACTAGCAGCCATAGGAAGGCACATTGCACTTGCTTCTGCCGTGTATTCCTTTTTGCACCTGATTCGCTCTCCGCTGGTCTCACTTCAAGGCAGATCCTTTGACCTAAAGAGATTAGACGCATGAGCGACAACAGCCAGCTATCCCTGCTCTTCACGGAGGAGATTTGGCTCCAAAATAGGACGCTAAGCTCCTCAGACTTGGGCGTATTGACCCAGTCAGCACGACGCGGTGTCTCGGGGCGCGGAGCGGGCGCCCGGCGGAGAATCATCCGGGGGACCGAAGCCGAAGTGGCCGCCGCGAAAAACGTGGGAGACGAGGAGCCGTCTGCTGATAGAGAGGCCTGTGGGACCCAGGTTTCCTCGGTTTCCATGGCAGTTATTAGGTACCAAAGAAATTGAATTGCCTCCCACAATGCTCCTGGGGAAAGGGTGGGGGCTGCTTCGGTAACAGAACAGAGTACTTATGACTTGCGGTATCTTCGCTTTCTGAGAATGAACAACTATCCGGATTTGATACGTTTTTTTTCTTTCGTGCGTGATCTAATGTACTTTTTAACCGAGGACCCCTGCGTGATTTGTGGTCGTCACTGAAATGCCGTTATTTTCGCTTGGCAGTTGAGCACCGGGCTTGCCTAAAGAAGGATATGAACGATTACACAGGTGGGCTGCGCCGGGGGTGTGAAGAAACAAGGCGTCCAATCAGGTGCGGGTTACCTGCAGCACCGTCGACATGCCGCTGCAGCAGATCTCCGTAGTGCCTGCACGGGAGACTTCTAGTAATGGGCGAAGTTCGATGGGGAAAATCAAAGACCGGAGCAAAGAAGCGGAGGTAAGAGCAGCGCCGGGCTTCCCATAATAAAGAGGCAGGCGTGTCACTGCAGCCAGCAGCGCTCCCTGGAGCGGCGAACGCGGCCGCTGCAGCCCTCTCTCTGCTGCACAGCAGGTGACGGCAGGCTGCAACATCATCTTGACAGACAGCTAGACACAGCATGCCCAAAACACTGCTCCTCTCTTCAGGGACCGCACTGAAAGGCGCGCTTGCTGCATCGGCAGCAATCCTGTCAGTGTGGCGCCCGCTATAAACACCAGAGTGCTGACATGGGATATTAGTTGTGTTAAGCAGCTACGCTTGCGGATGTAGTAAAATGATGTGTTGTCTTGTTTTCCTCCTCATGCTGTCTTCTATATTTTTTTTTTGTTTCTTCCTAAGGAAACAATGTTATCTTGAGGATACAATGACATTCCCTTTCTCTGAAGTTCTTCCTTGTCGGGTGTGAGTAGCTTGTACAGTTAGGGCTCTATTTTTTGGATTCTGGGACTTGTCGTTTTCCCTTGTCCATTATAGATGCAGGGTTACACGACACAAAATGCAACGACACAAATACAGGACTGGCTGATTTACGTACGAGGGAGAGGGAAAACTTGGGACTTCTACCATAAGGTAAACCAAACAAATGTAACAAAACAATTATCGCATCATCGTTGTTCTGACTGTAGGAGTCTCCCTTTTTAACGTCACGTTGCCCCACCTCCATGCGTGAGTATCTCATGAAAGCCATTTCTCCATGGCATGATGGGATTTCTAGTCCTGTTTAATCGACTAAAACCTGGACTCAATTCCCAGAATTCAAAGAAAATTCCTGGAGTGGCTGAGTTACTCGCAAATGGAACCAGGAAACGTAGGAGCTCTGGTATCTCTGTCCTTTAGAAACAATGTTGTACCTGTGGCCTGTTTTCTAATCACACCTCTCCCTTTTAAAGTAGAAGACAGTAGTAGTACGTCAAAGTGATCTAAGAACTTATTGAAAAGCAATAAGGTGCACGTGACCAAGAGCGCGCGTGCTGTAAGCGCAGCCTACCTGGAGGAGTCCTTAAACTTTCTCGTGGGAGTCGGTTCTATTGTTTGTGTTGTCAAATCGCTTGATAAATGAGCATGTTGGCAGTTCGAATGTGTCATTAGAGAAATTAAACGAAAGATGCTAATGTTCGGAGCGTTCCTCAGGGAAACAGAGGACATAGAAACACGCAGACACTTAGTGACAAACAAAAGAGGAAATTGTGTCAATAAATGAGCGAGACCGACTTGTATTTTCTCCACGTCTTTGCTTTTTCAAAGTTCCATTGTGAGAAGCGCCTTCAAAAACATTGCGAACCCATTAAGCATTCTCTTGCCTGCATGTGGCGTGGCCCTAACTCCCGGATATGCACGCGCGTGAGTGAATTTGGAAGGCTCCCCGAGTGTTTCTTTATGCTGTGTGCCTCTAAGAGAGTCTGCTCTGTTCGGCCCCCTCTACTGTGCGTCTGTGACCTGGATTTCAAAGTATATTTGGAGGATCGACACTGCTACAACCATAGGATTGATGAAAATGACTAACATTGCATTTCATGTTTCTGCTTTGCAAATGGATTCTATTACTACACATTTTTAAACAAATGTGAATTTGTAGAGCCATGAGTGTGGGGCTTTTAATCCTAAATATAGAGTATGACGTCATCTGATATGAAATTATGCGGTTGTGTCATCCTTTGAAATACATTAGTCTGGGTGTTTTCACCATGCGGACGTTTTGACAGTGGAACATCTGGGGTGTGATCTTGAAAACGATGAATGTAATTTCTAACTCGGTATCCTTTTCAGATAGATCATGTTTCCTTTTTTAGATTAATGGTAATACAAACACATTGCTGCTTCCTGTTGTCGAGGAATGATTGATTTTGTCAAAACTAACAACCTGTCTGTCCAACTTTAGCCCAGGCAATTTACAACAAGTTACCTTCTGAGATCACCGAATTAGCACTTTTGTTTAGATAACTTAAAGTCGTCAAATTATGCATCCCTTAGGATACTGCCAAATAATTCTGCGTTTTTAGTTAAAAGCACTAACTTGTATATTAAGTTTTCTCTTTACAACTGTGACCAATAGGACCCAGCCTTCTGTGTGATGTTAAATACAGGATAGGACCAGTTATAGGTCACCCGCCTACCATGGCGCCAGTGGATGCTGGTCCCTGGGTGACTACTCAGAACAAAGGTTTGTGTTCTGTGGAAGGGAAGAGGATCACAGTTTCTGACCAACCCAGTAGAGACACTAAAGAGTACTGCTTTCCAGGGTTGACATACTTGATAGAGGGTCCTTATTTATCAGAAGCGTGCCCGGTGAATCCTGTTTGTCATGCGGAGTTCAGACGAGCTGATGGGTAAGCCAGTGTCATGGAATTAATCCTTGGTCCTCTCTTTATCCTGAGCACATCTCGATCACCAAACCCGTCCTCTGATTTACAAAAGCTTGATTTGTAGAATTTCATGAACGTGAAGTAAAATTATGATAATGGAAAGTCCAACAATATGACAGATTATCCACCATCTAACAGTATGCTGCCTTACAGTAGTAGGTGAATTTCAACATATATATGTATGTGTATGTATATATGTGTGTATGTATATATATATGTATGTGTGTGTGTGTATATATATATATATTACCTACTGGCAGTCGCCAGTAGGTAGTTCTAGTTAGGACCTATTCTCCACAGGAAATAGAAAGTATGATTAGTGCTGCAGAAAGAAAAATTAGGGCACATTTTGAGTGACTTCTCAAATCCTCTTCTATTTCATTAAAACATTCTCACATTCAGACTGAAACATGCACCTTCAATACCAGCAGCAGACCTCCCTGGTGAGCAGTAGCTTTACTACAGTGATCTAATGAGCAACTAGAGTGCTAACTTTCAGAATTTATGGCAAATGTGTGACACATCTGAATGCCTTCTTGATGGAAACAAAGTAAAAAACTGAAAGTATTTCCTACTGAGGAGACTGCAGTAAATGAGGAAATTTGGAAACTTCATAAGAAATAAATCTCCCAAGATGGCTACCAGAGACAAAAGGGCCCAAATGTAGCCCGAATATCACCCAGATGTAGCCCAAGTATAGCCCAATGAAAGAATGTCCCAGAGTGTTCTTAAGAACAACTAGAGCGCTTACTGTCTTACTTATGACAAACGTATGGCACACCTGAAGCCATCTTGATTGGAATAAACTGGTAACACTTAAAACATTTAATTTAAAAAGGAACACAATGAGGGGGTTCATTTTGCCATAGAATTTATGATTAGTGCTGAAGAATGAAAAATTAGGGCACATTTTGAGTGACTTCTCAAATCCTCTTCTATTTCATAAAAAAATTCTGATATGCAGACTGAAACATGCACTTTTAATACCAGCAGCAGACTTCCGTGGTGAGCAGTAGCTTTACAATGGAAAATATAGTTCCCAGGCAAACATACACAATAATGGTACAAATTGATAAGCACAGAAGTAGTAAAACAAACAAATAGTGTAGTTTACAATTTTAATTAAAAAAGAAGATAAAAAATCACATAGTGTGAATTGACAATATACAATAAAATTGAAAATTACAATGGTACAATTCAATAATATCAATTATAAGTAGTGGCAGAACTTAAAATATCTTCACGACGCGCGTTTCGGCACAGAGTGCCTTCGTCAGGAGTAGCCACAACAGATTTATGTGTTAAACAAAGGAGGATCAATTACGTATGTCTATGGGGGCAATATCAACCAGAATTATGGATTCTTCCTGTTCTTTATATGGTTCCTTTCGTTTTTCTATGTGCGATGATTCTTTAGTAAGAAAGGGGATGGTGTCATTCGATTTCAATCCTGTTGGTCGGAAAAGTGATGTTCCTAAGTCACATCATAATGCTTCTTCCAGCAATGTAATTAATGAGAGGGAATAAAACCTTAAATTACTGATTGTTTCAGAGGATATTCTGACAACTACTCGAATACGGCAAAGCGTGTAGACATTGGATAGGCAGATAAAATGATGGCGGAGATGAGAGATACACATGCAATGATGCGGGATACGTCTCATTAATCGGATGGTTAAGTGTCTCGATTTTAAAGTTGATTCCGCTCGTCAGAGTGTTGTGTGATAAGATCACACAAAGAATCTAAAGAATCATCGCACATAGAAAAACGAAAGGAACCATATAAAGAACAGGAAGAATCCATAATTCTGGTCGATATTGCCCCCATAGACATACGTAATTGATCCTCCTTTGTTTAACACATAAATCTGTTGTGGCTACTCCTGACGAAGGCACTCTGTGCCGAAACGCGCGTCGTGAAGATATTTTAAGTTCTGCCACTACTTATAATTGATATTATTGAATTGTACCATTGTAATTTTCAATTTTATTGTATATTGTCAATTCACACTATGTGATTTTTTTATCTTCTTTTTTAATTAAAATTGTAAACTACACTATTTGTTTGTTTTACTACTTCTGTGCTTATCAATTTGTACCATTATTGTGTATGTTTGCCTGGGAACTATATTTTCCATTGTGTCTATACCCTGTCCCAGGAATCAGACTATTCCACAGGGGGTCCTTGATACTCACATGTGAGCAGTAGCTTTACTACAGTAATCTAATGAGCAACTAGAGTGCTAACATTCAGAATTGATGGCACACGTGTGACATATCTGAATACCTTCTTGATGGAATCAAAGTAAAAGACTGAAAGCATTTCCTACTGAGGAGACTGCAGTAAATGAGGAAATTAGGAAACTTCATAACAAATAAATCTCCCAAGATGGCCACCAGAGACAAAAGAGCCCAAATGCAGCACAAATATCACTCAGATGTAGCCCACATGTAGCCCAATGACAGAAGTGTGCAAAACACTAATTTTTTGTGTATTTGCAGTTTTATATAGTGCAGACTTGTCAGGTATTGGAGTGCTTTACATGAGCATTGGTTACATCACACAAGATCAAATTCATTTTGGTTGTAGACATGGGGAGATTAAGTGATTTGACCAGAATCACAGAATGTTGAGCTGAAGCAGAAACTCCAACCTGGTTCCCCAGTTGCAAAGTCTGCAGCTCTGGAAGTAACACCACATCCTCTCCCCTAGGTGCAACATTTAACCAAGTGCTCAACTGGATAAAAAAACATAAAGATTACAAATAATTTAAAAGTTCTTTGTCGCTATTTGAAAACTCAGAAAATATGTCCTCATTTTAGTTTTTTAGAGCACTAACCATAATTGTGATGCAAATAAGACCCTCTCAGATATGTAATTTCTAAAGGAAATGCTCTAGGTATTACAGTTTTGATTACGTCAAGATGATGTCAGTCGTTCCACACTTTTGTAATAAATATAGAATGTTAGCAATCTAGTTGTTCATTGGGATACTGTTGAGAGGCAGAGGCCAGGGGCACGGACTCTGAAAATTGGAGGCAGGTAGGAGAGTGCAGAGGCAACAATTTGACCACACTGGGCAGGCAGGAAGGGCAGTGGCAGCACAACAGACTATGGAGGGCAGTGGAAAGGGGGGCAGGGGCAACAAACCAACAATACAGGACTGGCAAGAGAGGCTGTGGCAATATAATAGACCATTGTGGGCAGAAGGAAGAGGCAGTGTAGTACAACCATACATGCCAACAGACCCATTTCAGCCAGAAAACGTCCAATGTTTTTAAGCTCAAATGGGCTTTACTTGATCTGTCTCCTGTCTACAATCTCCTCATTTTCAATGTAACTCAAAGGGGAAAATCAATACCCCAGTTTTTTTAAAAATCTCCCTCTTACCAAGTTCAAAATGTTCGCAAGTATGGTACATTGGATCATGGTAGGCAGGAGGAATTGGGGTAGGGACATGGACTCGGATAACAGAGGACAGGAGGGACATGGAGAGGTGCACCAAACTGACCCTACAGGGCAGGCATCAGGGTTTGCCGCAGCACAATACACCACACAGGGCATGCGGGACGGGAGTGCAGCACAACAATCCATAGACAGCAATAGGGAGGGGACAGGACCATGCACATGGACAACAGAGAATAGAGGGGAAAGAGGCAATGGTAGCTAGCTGACCATAATGGACAGACAGGAGAGAAAGCTGCAGCATAACAGACCATAAAGGGCAAGAGGGACGGATCAGGGGCATTACAATGGAACAGACAAGCCAGGAGGGAGGGAATAGGGGTCTGCACATGGAAACAGAGGGCTGGGGGCAAGGGGGTGGGGCAGGAGCAGCAAAATGACCATGGAGGTCAGGCAGGATGGGCACTAGAAACAAGACACACCATGGAGAGCAACAGTGAGACTATGATGGCATACACACAGACCATGGAGGGAAGGTGGGAGGGGGTCAGGAACAGCTAGATGACCACACAGGGAAGGTGGGAGGGGCCATGGCAGAACAGAAGACCACGCATGGCAAGCGGGAGGGTTAGTGGCAGCACAATGGATATGATGGGCAAGAAGGAGGGTGCAGGGGCATGCACAAAGGACCATGGAGGATAGAAGGGAGGATCAAGACCTGGGCACAGACAAGAGAGTTCAGGGGAAGGGGCCTCACAACAGACCGCGCGGGGCAGGCAGGAGGAGCAGTTGCAGCACAACAGACCAGGGAGGGCAGAAGGGTGTGGCAGTAAAATGGACCATGGAGGACAGGAGGAAGGGGATAGGGGCATGGCATGTGGACAGGCAGGGTGGAGGTGGCAGGGGCAGGTTACAGTCATCTGACAATGCTAGGCAGGTGGGAGGGGAGTGGCAGCTCAACAGAACACTCAGAGTAGATAGGAGTGGCAGGTCCATGGAACATGGTGGGCAAAAAGGATGGAGCAGGGGCATGCACAAAGACATCGGAGGGCAGGGGGAAGGAGAATAGGGGCAGCAAGCTAAGCACAGAGACTAAGCAGGAGGTCAATGATGGGCCATAGAATTGGGCAATGGAGGGCAGGAGGAGTTAACTGGTACATCATGCTAAATGGAGGGCAGTGGCAGCACATCAGACCATGCATGGCAGGAGGGAGGAGGCTAGTCCATGGATTCAGACAACAGAGGATAGGGAGGAGGTGGATGGGGCAGCAAGCTAACTGTTCAGAGAAGGTGGGTATTAGGAACTTTATTGTTTTTAAAATGTGTGTCTGTGCGAACTACTTAAAATATGAACAAGTATGCAGCATAATCTCACTTTTATTCAGGAAGAAGAGGACGTTTGTGACTGTGACTCCGGGCTCACTTGGCAGAAACACCCCCTGATCCTCCACCCCCATCGCAAAATGTAATGCCCGTGAAAAGGGTATGTGGACGCAGTGTTATATAGAACATAGTCCTGAGAGCACGATTGAAAATGAAAACTAGATATAGTATATGGTATAAACTATGCACCAAAAAGTGTGATATAAGATAAACCGGGGCGTGAAATATAATATGCAATACATTGTGCGCAATGACAGATTCATTGGAGAGCGCGAGATAGCACAGGCACTAGCGCGTGCTATGCGATATGCGCCTTTGAGTGTAATATGCACAGGGCAGTGTTGTGTAACCTAACTAGTCTCTAAAGTTGTAATATAAAATATGTGCTGGGGAGTGTAACGTTGCATATGCACTCTGACAAAGATATGGATCCCAGATTGTAATATGTATGGCATAGCGCTGTGCGTTATAACATAGCCATCGAGGAAGGCACGTTAGATGGGGCAATATAACCCGTGCAAAGGCTAGTGTGGCATGACATATTCACGGGATGGTGTTACAGTGCACATGGGCTAGAGAGTGTCATAGCATACGCACTAGCTGGTGGAATTCAACACAGAGGTGTGTGGCACTCGGCGGGCACTGGTGGGTGTAACACAGCATTGGGCTCCGCCAGGAGTACGCTGTGACTCTCAAGTGAGGTTTGTTTCCTTTCCAGAGAGTAAAATAAAAAGTATTACACATCCGGCGGTGGATGTGTGTTTTATTAGCCGTGAGGGGGCTTTCTTGCATAGTTTGGTCGAATTTTTGTCGAATCCCCTTTGAATGGCTTGATGTGCGTGTGTATTAAATGTGCCCGTCAATAGCTACCCATGTTTGTATAAATAAACGACAAGGGTGTCTACTTGGAGAGTACCCACCGGTGGGGGTGCTGGGATTAGGCACGGTAGGGCGTCAGACACGTCAGAGCTTCACTAGCGGTGTAAATACATTCCACATGGATTCATTGTATGCAGAGTCTCCTTTTAATGAATATCACGCAAATCGTCATGGTGATAGGTACATACGGTTTGTCCAGCATGTCCTAGGTGTTTCTATAAATATATTAAAAAAAGGAATAATAAAAAACAAAGGCCGGCCCCGGGAGATGGAGTCCCAGGGGCCTTAAGTGGCCTGAGGAGGGGGGCAACGCAGCCCCCTCCTAAAGAATTTAAAAAAAAAGGCCATGACCCGGGGGTTGGGGTCCCCGGGGCCGATTAAGGCCTTGGGAGGCCCAAATTACCTTTTTTTCAGCAAAAAAAATTAGGGTGCAGGCCCTGGGGGATGGGGTCCCCAGGGCCAATAAATTAGAAAAAGAAGGGGGGCCACACAGCCCTCCTTCTTAAAAAAATTACATAGATAAAAGACCGGCATCGCGCCGGAGGCCACGACCCCTCCTTGCAGCACTCTGGCAACGCGCCCCCTGGCCAGTTGTAAGTTGGGGAATTAATTCCCCTTCAATACTGAGGGTCCCTGAGGACCAACTAGCCCAACAGGTATCTCCAGTATGCGCCAGGGAGCTGCGTTGCAGACAGGTGTTCTGAGGCCACGCCCCTTTTTACACCTCTATGCAACGCAGCTCTGTGGCGCTTACTGGAGGTACCTAGTGGGCTAGTTTGACCCTAGGGACCCTTAGGATTCAAGGGGACTTAATCTCTCAACTTAGAACGGCCACAGTGCACGTTTACACAGTGGTGAAGGGAGGGGATGGGGCCTGAGGTGACGTGTGCAAACATGCCCTGTGGCGCGTTTTAAGTTGGGAACATAATTCCCTTTCAATCCTGAGGGACCCTGGGGGCTAACTAGCCCACCAGGTGCTTCCAGTAAGCGCCACTGCTCTGCATTGCAGAGATGTGGTGTAGGCCGTGCCCCTTTTTACACCTCTAAGCAATGCAGCTCTGTGGTGCTTACTGGAGGTACATAGTGGGCTAGTTGGACCCTAGGGACCCTCAGGATTCAAATGAACTTAATCTCCCAACTAAAAACGGCCACAGGGCGTGTTTACACAGTGATGAAGGGAGGGGACGGGGCCTGAATTAACGTGTGCAAACACGCCCTGTGGTGCATTTTAAGAGGTAGTTTTGATCCCCTGCCCTATTATATACTAGGGGCTTACAGAGGAGGTCATGCTAATCACAGGGGGACCCCAACGCATAGTGTTCCCTAGTGTATGTAGGTGTTTTCACTGTATTCTGAGTGTATAGCACTGGCTCTAGGACTGGTTAGTCAGACTCAGTTACCACCAGTATCCATCTGAAAAGTTGAGGGTACAGGATGATTTTGCAACAAGGCTTCTTTCTGCTCTTCTGTTTGTTCTTTCTGCACGTTATCCTTCTTCCTGCACTTTTCTTCGTATTTGAGGACTTCTGTTGCTTCTTTCTGCATTTCTTTTTTTGATTTCTGCACCTTTTTTCTTCTTTCTTCACATGTCCTATCTCTGTAAGCTTAGTTAGAAATTAGCATTTAAAAAACCTTTGAAATTCACTGAAAAAACCATAGGTTTCAGGCACGTTATAGTTAGGAATTAGCATTTAAAAAACCTTAGAAATTCACTGAAAAAACCATAGGTTTCAGGGGCGTTATAGTTAGCTGGACTTTTCACTCGCACAAAACCATTGAAATTCCCCCGTTATAGTTAGCTGAACTAACTAGAACTCGCGCGCCCGCAATGCACTGCTGATGACGTCACATATTACATCACTCATGACATGGTCAGTGACCACTCATGACATCACTGATGACATCATCCTTGTGATAGAGTGGCAGACCTCCTCTCCCCCTAATATAACCTTTGATGCACACATTCAAAAATAGACATACCAATACCAGTTACAACAACCTATTCAGTAATTCTAAGATCCACATACACATCCACTCATTCACCAACAGTCCTATACAGTCACTCATACATGTACTCACTCATCATATGTACTCATACACCTATACATCCTGTTACACAACGCCACTCATCCATAGAGTTACTCACACACATAGTCACTCATGCTAATAAAGAATCAAACATCCATTTACTTGCATATACAGTTATACACACACCACCACACTTACTTCTACAGAAAACTGACACATACTTAGTCTTTTAAACAATCACTTATAGAAACACATACTTATTCATACAGGAACTCTTTCAATCTCTCACTCTCACATATACTCACTTATATACACCAATAGTCACATATACTAGTTTAAAACATATATAGTTACTCATAAAGACACTATTGAGACAGTCATTCACTCACTAACACACCCATGCACACACTTATCCACCCATACAGTCCTGCACACATGCTGTCTTCAACACATACAAACAGTGAGTCACTCATTCATGCACCTATGCACTAAGTAATACCCCCCACCGAACCATACAGACACTCATACTGATACTCAAAAAACCAACTAATAACCTATATAGACACTCATGTAGCTACTCACCAACCCATGCAGCCACTTATACACAAAGTGAGAGACTGATACAGATATTTACATATTTAAACATTACTCACTAAGCCATGTATTCACTAAGATACACTTAATCAGTCAGTTATACAATCAATTTTTCAAAAACAAATCATCCATTTAGACACTTATACACCCATTTATTCTTCCATCGACCTTGAGATATACAGATATAAAACATATGTAATTTTCAGAAAAACACACATTCACTGGATGATGTCATGAGTGATGTCATGAGTGATGTCATTTGAGATGTCATCAGTGATGTCATGAGTGATGTCACTGACCATGTCATGAGTGATGTAATATGTGACGTCATCAGCAGTGCATTGCGGGCGCTAGTTATAGTTAGCTGAACTAACTATAACGGGGGAATTTCAATGGTTTTGTACCAGTGAAAAGTCCAGCTAACCATAACGCCCCTGAAACCTATGGTTTTTTCAGTGAATATATATATATATATATATATATATATAATATACATTCACTGAAAAATTATAGGTTTTACAGACGTTATAGTTAGGAATTAGGGAATTAGCATTTAAAAACCTTAGTAATTCACTAAAAAAACATAGGTTTCAGGGACGTTATAGTTAGTTGAATATTTGACTCATATAAAACCAGAGAAATTCGCCTGTTATAGTTAGTTGAGCTAGCTATAACCGATGTGCCCGCAATGCACTGCTGATAATGTCACATATTACATCACTCATGACATGGTCAGTGACATCACTGATGACATCATCCAGTGAATGTGTGTTTCTATAAAATGTAAATATGTTTTATATATATATGCCAAGGTGTATTCAAGAATGAATGCATTTACAAGTGCCTAAAGGAATTATTTCGTATGTGTGTGACTGACTGTATATGTGAGTGATTGAACATGTCTTACTGAATGCATGGGTTAGTGACTAAACTGTGTAAAGGTCTGTATTAGTCTCTCCATTGGTGTGTAAGCAACTGCATGGGTTGCTGAATACCTACATGAGTGTCTATATAGGTTATTGATTTGTTATCTGAGTATCTGTATGGGTTCCAGAGTGTATGTGTGAGTCTGTGCAAAGATGTCTGAGTAGGTGATTCAGTGGTTGTATGGATTAAAAAGTGCATCTGGAAAGGGCTGTATGGGTGAGTTAGTGTGTCTATGGGTGTGTTGGTGAGTGAATAAATGTCTCAGTGGTATATCTGTGACTAACTACATATGTTTTAAGCCACTATATGTGAGTGTTGGAGTATATAAATGAGTATACGTGAGACTAAGTTATTTCAAGAATGGGTGTATAAATAAGTGTCTGCTTCTATTAGTGATTGTATAAGACAGTAAATATCTGTTAGTATCTGTATAAATAAGTGATGTGGTATGTCTAAAAATAACAAAGTTGGTGTGTATAACTGTATATATGATTAAATGGGTATGTGATTCATTATTTGCATTACTGACTAGGTGTGTGAGTAACTCTATGGATGAGTGGCAGCGTGTGACTACATGTATAGATGTATGAGTGCATATTATAGTCCTCTATTGATGAGTAACTACATGTATAAGTGACTGGATGTGTGTGTTGACATAGGAAATAGTGAGTGCTATGTAGTATATGGCATTCTTCTGTGTATGGTTTCAAAAATAGTAGTCAGCATTTTAGAATGGGTGTATCAAAGTTTATATTAGAGCTTCTGTATGTGCATCAGATTGTCACGTGGATGATGTCATCAGTGATGTCACGAGTGATGTCACTAACCATGTCATGAGTGATGTAATATGTGACATCATCAGCAGTGCATTGCGGGAGCGCGCGAGTTATAGTTAGCTCAACTAACTATAACAGGCAAATTTCTCTGGTTTTATATGAGTCACATGTTCAACTAACTATAACGTCCCTGAAACCTATGGTTTTTTAGTGAATTTCTAAGGTCTTTTTAAATGCTAATTCCTAACTATAACATCTGTAAAACCTATGGTTTTTTCAGTGAATTTCGAAGTTTTTTAAATGTTAATTTAATATTTTAATCATTATAAAACCTATATTTTTTCTATTATATTTTTAAATATTTTGGAACTCTATTATACTTCTTGTTTTTAACTTTAAAAATCATGTAATGTTTTATATCTTCCCCAAAAAATATGTATATATTTTTTTGGGGGGAGTAAACTGCACTCCCATACCGGTAGCGTACCAAGCTCCATCACCACACGAATCCTATCGGCCATATTGCTAAACTTGTAAATGATGCGCATTTCGTATCCGACGAGTTCGTGGCACCGCGTCCCGCGTAACATCATATACGCATGAAGTCACCCCAGGTACTACTTTGGTATCCGGGTACACAGTACCAAGCCACGCGTTACATCATGTACGCATGGGGTCGCGCCTGCTGCGCGTTGCTTACTTGACAAGTACACGCTGCCAGGCCCTGTGTTACGTCACAGACGTATAGTATTGCGCCGGGTACGCCATTCCCTTTTTTTTGTCTCAAAAGTATATCTAAATAACTTTAAACCGTATATGAGAGCACGCGAAAATCTAAATTATTTTAAACATTTATATATTTCTAACTTTAATAAACTTATATTATGATAAATATATTTTGTCAAAATCGTGTCGGGTGCAGCCTCCTTGTGCACTCGGTGCAAGATTGCCATGTGACCTTAAAAAAAGCATTTGATTGGTTCATAACATTTCCCATTGTAACAGTTGTACGACCCCAGCCATTTTACTCATTCTCTCTACAGCGTCTGCTTAGAAAGCTTTATTGAAAAGCGTTTTCCTGTGATTGCCATGCATCTCAAACGTCCATCAAAAAACAAATATGTGTTACACGATGCCCCTGGTGTGTGTGTCTGCACATTATTGTGCTGCCTTTTGGCCTGCGTATTGCTGGATCTAAGGAGCATCATCAGCCACGGACAAACTGCACATCCTAGATCACATGCCCTCTCATTAACGATAGTTTCCGCCCTCCCAACACGTGCTACACTAATCTAAATTGCACACTCTGCGAGGTCAAAACTACAAAAGAAACTCATAAGTACACTTCCTGGCCAGGCAGGAACTGAACACTGCCCAAGTCCCTGGAATAATTATTCACACCCCTACACTGGCCTGGCGTCCGCAAGTCCAGCCTACTTCCCGTACGTGTAAATAGGATAACCATGACGCCACACGTCCCTCTTCTTCCACACTACCTCAAATGATTTGCCGCATTCACCTCGCATATCACAATGCGCGATAAAAAAAAAAATTATGGATCCATGAGGTGTACTCCATTCTGGCAATCAACACGGGCTCTAAATTGTGAGCCCTACTGCCCGTCGTCTACGAAAGGGATCCATGAGGTGTACACTCTCCTGCAATCAACACTCCATCTGAATTGTGAGCACTGCTGCCCATAGTGTTTGCTCACACAACAATGACAGCAGGTAAGCAGAGCGGCCTGGGTGCACAGGGCCTCCAATTGAGCGTGCTGCGGCGAGAGGGGTGGGGTGCTTCCGCCTAGCTGCGCAGGTCCGAACAAACGATATTGCCATGTGTTATGATGTGATCTTTGACCACATTCAGTCACATCTCTGTCTCATTTTAAAGACCTGCTGCACTGTACTGTAGGCCTGAGCCAGCGGGCAGCGCTGCCCTACAGACACCTCTTCAGCACGGTGCTGCGGGAGGGATGGGATGCATCAGCCAGACTGCGCACGTGCGAATAAGCGATATTGCCATGTGTTATGATGTGATCTTTGACCTCATTCAGTCACATCTCTGTCTCATTTTAAAGACCTGCTATACCATAAGGTAGGCCTGAACCTACGGGCAGCGCTGCCCTAGAGACAACTGTTGAGGGCGGTTCTGCGGCAGGGGTGGGGTACATCACCCTGAGTACGCACATGCGAAAAAGTGATGTTGCCGTGCGTAATGATGTGATCTCTGACCTCATTCAGTCACATCGGTCTAATTTTAAGGACCAGCTGGACCGTACTGTAGGACTGAGCCAGCAGGCAGCGCTGCCCTACATACACTTAGCGTTGGCTTTTAGGACACTGTAGTGAGCTCCGTACATGCACACAGGCTCCCGCCACTGCATTACACGTGCACATTATGCTTCTAGCATGCGCTCTGTTCCTTTGTATGTGAACGTTGGCATAACATATTATTATTTAACCCTGTGTATTCTCGTGCACTCCAACTCCTCTTTGAACCACGATTACCACTAACAGTTGGTAGATCGTACTTCAAAAACGAAGGATGCACTCAACTCCTATTTTCTATCAAGCTTGAAATAAACCTTCATTTACCTCCAGTCGTTTCCACCATAAAATTATTCCTCCCTTTTCAGACATTCCATTGATTGCCACAAGAAGGGCGGAGCGGGAGCTGACCCCGCAATGATGCCCTGGCATTCTGACACCTTCTATCGTGGTATCAAGACATCGTCCCCGACCGGAGACCTGGTCCATCGTACAAACATACCCCGGACTAGGAGCTTGCACCAACACGTCGTGGGACACACCAGTGGTGGCAGGTGAGCAGTGAAGCCTCGGCGTGCAAGACCTACAATTGAGCACAGTGCGGGAGAAGGGGTTGGGGTGCAGCACCCTGGGTGCACAGGTGCATGCAAGCGATTTTCCCGTAGCTAATAATGTAGGACTATATTATCAAACAACGGCAATAACATTATCACCACTTTAGCGACAGAAAACGGCCGTTAAAGCAACGATAAGGGGTTGATAATATGGCCTTGTAAATTCCCATAGAAGCCCAGGTTCACACCAGAACCTGGGCTTCTAAGGGAATTCACAAGGGCATATTATCAACCCCTTATCGCCGCTTTAGCGGCAGTTTCCTGTCGCTAAAGCGGCGATAATGTTCTCGCCCTTCCTTGATAATATGGCCCATAATCTCTGGCCTCATGTATTTAATTTTAAGGACTTGCTGAACCACACTCTTTCTCGCAGACCCCAGCGTCCTATACAAACGGGTGACAGAAGGTAAACACTAAGGGCTGGGTGCAATAGGCCGACACTCTGTCTCCTCCACTCTCTCTTCTTTTGACTCCCCCTTCCCTTCTCCCTTCCATCCACTCCCACTCCCTTCCATTCTCACTATGGTCCTTTCATTCGGACTACCTTGCTTTACCTCTTCCACATAGCACACATACTTATGTTTCATTTTTGTCTTGCAGGTTTCCTACGCTGCTTCCACTGGAGTCCAACCCACGTTTTTGTTTATCATACTGTTCTATTAAAGTTACATTTCTATTTAATTCTGTTTTAATAAAGGTTACTTAATTTTGCAAATAAATAACTGAGTGTATAGGTCTTCTTTTTCTGACGACACTTGTCTATTGTTTATTGTGAAAATCATCTGTTTATAGGAGATTTTAAGGACAACATTATTTAATATTAGAGTGCACCTACCAAACATAATCTAACTGACTATTAGACAAATGAAGCCTGGGTAATTGTACAACTGCAAGAGTTCTATGAGTGTATCACTTTATAACACCATAAGTACTGCCCGTGTGATTACAGAACAAATAAGGCACTGCCTAGGACCACTGAGGCTTCAGGGACTACCGAGGCCCACCCTGCATATTTAAATAAAGACCTGGAGTGTGACGATCCCCGGACTTCAGTTGGCCTCGAACCCCGTCGAACAATTAGTAAACAATACCCGGGAAGGTGGCGCTCCCCTAGGCTGCAAAACGTCTCTGTGCCCTTCCACGCCTAATTTACATGTGACATTAAGATCCCCAGTCCTATAGAGACCCCGCAATATATTAATTGGATTGGCCACGGAACATTACCCACCCACCAGGGGCCTCATTTAAAAGAACAGGTGGGACCCCACTTTTTTTTTTTTTTGTTCTTTTCCCTCCATTTTTACCATCCGCATCCCCTCTATTACAGCGATACGAGGTTTTCCTCCTCTCGCTTCAAGGAGTCGAACAAGTATTTGCTATCACAGGGTGGAAACCATGCACCACCCTCTAATAGCAAACACAAATGTCCAGAGAATGCACACCCCGGGACATTGTATGCGCTGCGCCTGAGAGGTCGCCCTCCCTACTACCATGATGCATTTGTTAATATAAACACATACTAACACTGCTTACACACGTGTAGTATAGCGACCAGAATGCAGTGAAGAAGCAGAGGAAGCGCAAAATCAAAAAATCTAAATCCTACCAGAAGTCGGATGACATAGTTCAATGAGCATGACGACCCTGGCATGAGTAGAAACAGCTACACGAACAAAACGGGTCTTCAGCACAACGCAAGCAATTTTGAAATATTGCTGAGTGGTGCCTTCTTTTTGCCTTCTCCCACTCGTCGCCAAATTTATGTAGTAAAGAGGCAGACAGCAGTGAATCCAGTAAGTCAATTTATTACAAGAAAACAAGACACCTGAAACAACCACCAACAGGAGCAGACAGCAAAGCAACCGTCTAATCCAGCACCGTGTACAAACTCCGCAAGGTTCCCCTCATGACAGCCCTACATTCTAACATTACATACTGAGGGCCATATTATCAAGGAACGGTGTTAAAATTATCGCCGCTTTAGCGGCAGGAAACTGCCACTAAAAGGGCGATAATGGGCTTGATAATATGCCGTAGAGAATTCCAATAGAAGCCAATGTTCTCGTGTGAACATGGGCTTCTATTGGAATTCTCTACGGCATATTATCAAGCCCATTATTGCCGTTTTACTGGCAGTTTCCTGCTTCTAAAGCGGCGATAATTTTGACGCCGTTCCTTGATAATATGCCCCTTACATTCTAGTAGAATTACATACTAACATTCTACTATGACTTACAATGGAATACTACACAGAGCACTTGACTTTACAGCAATGAGCTCATAGTTTCATCCACGAGTCTTGACACCGGTAGGGGTAAGACTTTCGCTTCCCACTCCCTATATTGTATCAACGTAAACTAACTTTTCTTTCACAAGTATGCTACAGTGCCCATAGCACATCACTTTACAGCAGTGAGCTCACAATTTAGGCTCACGGTTTAATCCCCGAGTCTTCACACCAGTAGGGATGAGTAGTTTGCTTCCCACTCCCTATATACTATAAATACATACTAACACTACTTACACACTTATACTACAGCGGCTAGTATGCTACACCACCCAGAGCCCATCACTTTACAGCAATCAGCTCGGTTTCATCACCAAGTCTTCGTACCGGTAGGCATAACTACTTTGCTTCCCGCTTCCGGTATACTATCAACACACAGTAGCGGTCAGTAGTTCGCTTCCAACTCCCTGTATGGTATGAACACCTACTAACACTACTTGCACACGTATGCTACAAACCCCATACCACATCACTTTACAGCAATGACCTCATGGTTTAGACTCTCGGTTTCATACCCGAGTGTAGCACCATATCATATCACCACCATGCCACTCTGAGCAACACCGCACTTTCAGACTGTTAACAGTGATAACTACCTACTGGCGACCGCTGGTAGGTAATCAAGAACAAATTACAATAGTTCCTTGATTCTTTTAGCTTTAAAAAATTCTCTCTATTACTGTCTTTCTACTTTTCCATATAAATAGTTTTTTTAATATTAAAGTACACATCGAAGTCAGAAATGCAACGTATTCTATCAACACACTTTCTAGAACATTCTACAACACGTGGAGGTTAAAAGTTCATAAATATTTTTAAACCTAACAATATTTTTTCACAACATTTTCTTGAACATTTAACAGCACGTGCAGGTTAAAAGTTCACGATTGTTTTAAGTTCGAACAGTGCCTTCCAAATGCAAGTAGCAGGTGTGGTTTAGTTGAGCAAATTTTATCCTATAATATGTACTATAATATGTACGTGCAAACTGCTTTTTCTTAACCAATCACAAAAATACTTTTCCACAAAACGAATGTGCACTCTACTTTTAAAAAGCAATGCTTTTCATCTCCCAATCAGGTACCATTTTGTATGTGAAAATAAACTAGTTCCCCATCTTTAAACATATCTCTTATTCTACGAAGGAACTGCATGAGCTACAGACATCTTTCCATACCTTCCAGCCATACCTTCAAAATTCTAGTGTGGATCTTAGGACATAGCTATGTTTTCTGGTGCAAGAGGTATCCAGAACAGAGACGTATTGACTTAGACCTAGGTTTACAAAATGTTGACATTAAATGGTTTGGACAGAGAGATTTGAAGTGGCACCAATTGTTGCCTTTGGGTAAAACCTGTTTGCATCTCCAACACCCTGACCTCATGATTGTGCACTGTGGTGGAAACGACCTAGCCACATTGACTGGGGTAGATTTGGAAATGCTTATGAAGGACACCTATGGACAATTGATGTTACTTTCGCCTCAAACTGTCTTTGTTTATTCCAATATATGCCAAAGACAGAAGTGGAAATGGTCCAAACAATTTTGTCCTCAGATTGAAAAATCTTGGAAAAAAGTAAACAAAGCTGTCTCTGCATACATCAGAGACCACAACATACGTTTTGATATGGCGGATATATACAGAAGTGATGGAGTACACTTCACAGATCAGGGAAGCCGAGTTCTCCTGAATAACTGGAAGCTGTGCTTCCGCACTTATATGTAGCTCCAACTAATGAACACAAGGGCTCTTTTTAGAGCCACCCTATAGCTTACAACTTAGGCCCCTTATTTTAGGGCCATATAACACCAACTCCCACACCCTCGCCAAAATGTATTCTCCACACAGCTGTGGTGCAGCGGCCAGATCATCTCACTTTGCAGCACAGACCTCTCACCATAGGGGTGAGTAGTTTGCGCTCTACAAATACCATATTGATTTACCTTCGCACTCCCTATACAACACCACCTAAGCACCATACACAAGCTACAATGTTCTAAACAAAAGTTCATCCAAGTACCTATAGCTACATGCTGACACTGCTTGCACAGATGTGGCACAGCGGTCAGAGCACATGACTTCACAGCATATGATGCACAATTTGGGCTCACGCTTTAATCCCCGACTCCGGCAGCAGCTCAGCTTAGCAACATTAGACTCTAGACAATACCTCACATATATTCCGTACCCCAGGACTTTCATACCAGTACGGGTCAGTAGTTCATCCTAGTAGTTATAAACACATCAGGACACTACTTCCACAACTGTAGTGCAGCGGCCACGGCACATGACTTCACAGCATAAGGCACACAATTTGGGCTCACGCTTTAATCCCCGAGTCCCGCACCAGCTCACCTTACCCGCATCAGACTCTACCCAATACCTCACTTAATTTCCGTAGGCCACCACTTACACACCGGTAGAGGTAAATACTTTGCTTCGCACCCCCTCTATAGCACACCCTAAACACACCACAGAGGTTACATGGCTCCTACCCTCCTATTTCCCAATTTCCCCCCCTTTTTTTCACCTTACTCACTTCAACGGAATCACAAAATGGCAGCCAACATTTCCTAGTTGCAACCACTCGCACTGCTCGCAGCCAATCAGCAACAAGCTCGTGCTCGTAACGCCTCTGCCAATCAGATGGCAGAATTCCCAAATATCGATATCTGTAAATTTCGATAACTCTCAAAAACTACTGAACGAATTTACACCAAATAAACAAAAGCATGCTTTGTAGACCAAGACCCTACTCCCTGCCAAATTTGGGGTAATTCCGTTCACCCATTCAACCTGTAGCCTTGTCTAAAGTTTCCTATGGAAATTAACATGGAGAAAACACGTTTTGGGACCCCCCTTTTTTCTCGGCCCCCCTTGACAAATCACCCCCAAACTTTCAACATAGGAGCTGATCTCAACAAAGAATTACTTTTGAAAATTTTGCGCAGATTCGTCAATCGTCTCCAAAGTTATTGGGAATAGAATGTTGCCATTTTCCTATGGTAACTAGGTCCTAACTATAACTAGGTAATCTGTGTATGTGTATATATGTATGTGTGTGTGTGTGTATATATATATATATATATATGTGTGTGTGTGTATATATATATATATATATATATATATTGGTCCAGTTGAAGGCATTCGCCGAAACGCGTCGACCGTCCCTGTTGTTTTTGCACCTGGTGTCAGAAGAAAATGAAATAAACCTAAATTAAATCACTTGCCGTGCTGTGGAATCCCTCTGTACTGTGGATACTTTGGTGGGGGACACTGCCGAGTTGTTCCGAAGATAGATAGATATATATAAATATATATATATATATATTTATATCTATCTGTATTACCTACTGGCGGTCGGTCGCCAGTAGGTAGTTATAGTTACAACCCAGTTTCCATAGGGAAAGCATTTCTTGATTTGCTAATAACTTTAGCGTCGTTCGACGAATCTTTGCGAAATTCTCCCCAAAAAAAGTCTATCCACGTCAGCTTCTATCCTGAAAGTTCGGAAGTGATTAGTCGAGCGGGGGCTGAGAAAATTTTTTGCAATGAGCTAAAGCCCGAACTGCTGAAAGGAATTACCCCAAATTTGGCAGAAAGGTAGAGCTTGGTTCAGAAAGCGACCTTTTTTTTTAAATGGTGTAAATCCGTTCAGCAGTTTTTGAGAAATTCAAAGAATAAGAGTCAAAAAATCAAATTCCCATAGGAAATTTTGTGCAAGGCTAGAGCCGAAACTACTGAATGGAATTACCCCAAATTTGGCAAAAAGGTAGTGCTTGGATCAGAAAGCTACCTTTTTTTTAAATGGTGTAAATCCGTTCAGTAGTTGCTGAGAAATTAGAAAAATAAAAGTTTCTGGGCGGAGCCTAAGTCCCGTGCACGAGCTTCACTGTGATTGGCTGTCAACACTCCAAACCAGGAAGTGTTGGCTGCCATCTTGTCACTCGGTAGAAGCAATTCACCAGAAAACAGAAAAACAAAGGTATAATGGCTGTCAACACTCCAAACCAGGAAGTGTTGGCTGCCATCTTGTCACTCGGTAGAAGCGAGTCACCAGAAAACAGAAAAACAAAGGTATAAAACAAGATAAAAGGGGGCAGGGTAGAAACACCCTGACCCCCTAGGCCTGCTCAGGGGGTCCCAGAAGGACTCTCAGAGCCAAAGAAAACATTAAAAAAAATATATATATATCGGCGCTATTCGCCTGGGTTCGCAGGTTCCTGCGTTTTATTTTAATGAGACCCCGGGGTGGGCAAGGTCCCGGGGGCATTTCTTAAAAAATAATAGCGGGGGTCGCTGGGGCTGCTGGGGCCCGCTGGGGTCCCCGCAGACCCGGGGCTTCACTCATGTTGAGTCCTCCATGTGCTTATAACTTTGGCGTAGTTTGACGAATCTTTACTAAATTTTCTAAAAAGTTTCTCTTTTTTGATCAGCTCCTATCTTGAAAGTTTAGGGGTGTATTGAGGACGTACAAGGTTGGTTGTTTATTGAAAGCAAGTTTATTGCGAGATATTTGCACCCACGACCGGAGCCATCCAGCTGCGAAGACAAATTACAGGGTGATTGGTCAAGGGGGAGCTGAGAAAAAATGCATTTTCCATAGGAAACTTTAGGCAAGGCTACAGGTCAAACTGCTGAACTGAATTACGCCAAATTTGGCAGGGAGAAAGGTCTTGGTCCAGAGAGCGCGCTTTTGTTGAAATGGTGTAAATCCGTTCCGTAGTTTTCAAGATATTAAAGGAAAAAAGATATATATGGACGGTGCCTAACTCCCGAGCACGAGCTTGCCTCTGATTGGCTGTTAACGCTTCGAACCAGGAAGTGTTCTCTGATTGGCTGCTAACACTTCAAACCAGGAAGTGTTAGCAGCCATCTTGTGCCTCGCATCGAGTGAAAATATAAAAGAAAGGTCCCGTGGGCAATTTAATATACCGGAGCTCTGTCTGGGCAAGATACCCCTTTCACGCTGCGTTTCCCTTCATCAGCAGGTAACGCACCCTTTTCCCCCATCAACAGCATACCTCCAACAACATTCTTGGGCTCGCCAGTCTCCCTCTGTGAACCTTTTGGCTCACAGCTCTTCCGGTGTGAGTTCTCGGGCCCTCAGTTGTATCTGTGAAGCCAAGACTGGAAATATATCGCAGGTCTCTCTCTGCGAGATACGCTCTTCACAGTCCCTCTCCCCACATCACTGGTCCGCAGCTATCCCTTTGGAAGCCGATGACCCGCACCTTTCCCTATACCAGTCGGCCCGCAGGTGTTCCTCTGCGAGCTGGCCCGCAACTCTCCCTCTGCGAACTGACCAGCCGCGGTTCTCCCTCTATGAGCCTGCCAGTCAGCTTGCAGCTTTTCATCTACGAGCCAGCCCGCCGGCTCGTAAGTCTCTGAGAACAGATGCAATGGAGGCAATGATCATGCAGGTTGGACACCCAACACTGCCCGACATCCCCCAGCAGGAGCTCCTTGTCAGCAACCCCCCCTCACCCACACCCCCAACAAACAAATGTGACAGTCCCGTTAGGGAATCTGGAACATAAAAAAATGGGTAATGTTGTTTAATTATTAATAAGAAGATGCTTGTGAGGTTGGACAAATAAGAATCTTAGTCATGTATGGATTTACATATAAAACATTTTATTAAAAAAAAACGACAACAAATAAAACTATGTACAGCTATGTCATGTAATCGTCGGACCATTTGTGAATGACAGCCTGCAAGACAAAAAGAAAGATAAGATGGTGCATCATTTGTCCAGCAAAGGAGAAAAAGAAAGAGAGAAAGAGTGAGAGAGAGAAAGACAAAGAAAGAGAAAGAGAGAGGAGGAGAGAAAGAGTGTGAGAGAGGAAGACTGAGAAAGTGAGAGATAAAGAGAGTAAGATACAAGGAAAAGAGAGAGAGAAACAGTGTGAGAGAGAGTAAGAGAGAAATAAAGAATGAGAGAGAGAAAGAGAGAGTGTGAGAGAGAGAAAGGAAGAGATGGAGAGAGAGAGGGAGTGTTGACACTGGAGAAAATCTTCGCAGCTCACCTTTGTCTCCAACCACGTGCCGGGACATAGTGCACCCTCAAGTTTAGTCATCTGAAAGATAGTATAGAATTAGTAATTGTAGAGTACATACAACTGCACACGCCTAATTCTCTGTTTCGCCAATGCGCACTCAGGCTGCTACAGCCCATCCACTCACACTGCGGTGTCTGTGCGCTCTTGTGCACCCAGGCTGCTGCACACTATCGACTCCCACCGCCCAGAGGTGACTGCCCGCTGCTGTGGAAAGAAGCCTCTCAGCTCACCTTCCGTCACCGGCGTGTGTGTAAGAGGGTCCAACACGTGCTGAAGCAACTTTCAGAGGTGTTGTCAGGATGGCCACGCAACATCACAAGTTCTACACTTGTTCAGCTGTGGTGGTGGTGTTGGGGGGGGACGTTGATTTGTGAATCACAGCCTGTTAGATAAAAAGCAAGATAAGATTGTGCATCATGCGTCCATCAAAGGAGAGAGAGAGAAAGAAAGAAAGAGTGAGTAGAAGACAGAGAGAAAAAGAAAGAAAGAGTGAGAGGAAGACAGAGAGTGAGAGAGATGAAGAAAGAGAGAGAGAGAGAGACGAAGAGAGAGAGAGTGAGAGAGACGAAGACAGAGAAAGAGAGAAAGAGTGAGATACAAGGAAGAGAGAAAGAGAGAAACAGTGTAACAGAGGAAGAGAGAGAGAGAGTGAGAGAAAGGAAGAGAGAGAGAGAGTTAGGGAGAGAGAGAGAAAGACAGAGAAAGAGTAAGATACAAGGAAGAGAGAGAGAGAAACAGTGTAATAGAGGAAGAGAGAGAGAAACAGTGTGAGAGAGAGAAAGTGAGAGAGAGGAGGAGAGAGAAAGAAAGAATGAGAGAGAGAGAGGAAGAGACAGAGAAAGTGTGAGAGAGAGAGAAAGGAAGAGATGGAGAGGGAGTGTTGACACTGGAGAAAATCTTCGTAGCTCTCCTTTCTGCCACCAGTGTGTCTCCAACCACGTACAGGGACATAGTGCACCCTCAAGTTTAGTCATCTAAAACATAGTATAGAAATAGTTATTGCAGAGTACATACAACTGCACATGAGTAATTCTCTGTTTCGCCACTGCTGCACTCCATAGACACCCACTGGTCGGAGGTGTCTGTGTGCTCTTATGCGCCCAGGCTGCTGCACACTATCCACTCCCACCGCCCCTTGCTGACTGCCCGCTGCTGCGGAAAGATGCCTCTCTGCTCAGCTTCTGCCACCAGCGTGAGTGTAAGAGGGTCCACCACATGCCGAAGCAACCTTCTAAGGCGTTGCATACTCGCAGTAAAGCAGAGCGCACAATTCAAAGTGGGTGTTGATTGTCAGGATGGCCATGCATCATCGCAGGTTCCACACGAGTTCAGCTGTGGTGGCACTGAGTGGTGGGAGTTCCATGTTGGGGGGAGCTCAATTCGTGAATCACAGCCTGTTAGATAAAAAGCAAGATAAGATTGTGCGTTATGCGTCCATCAAAGGAGATAGAAAGAGAGATAGAGAGAGAAAGAAAGAGTGAGAGGAAGACAGAGAGAAAGAGAAAGAGAGAGAGTGAGAAAGACGAAGAGAGAGAGAAACAGTGAGAGAGAGGAAGACAGAGAGAAAGTGTGTGAGAAAGAGAGAGAGAGAAACAGGGTGAGTGGAAGAGAGAGAGAAAGAGTGTGAAGGAGAGAAAGGAAGAGATGAAGAGGGATAGTGAGTGCCCATAATGTGGACAAAACCCTGACAGGTCATCTTTACGCCACCGCTGTGTCTCCAACCACGTGGCGGGACCTAGTGGAGCCTTCAAGCTTCCACATCTGAAACTTAGTACAGAATTAGTAATGGCAGAGTATATACAACTGCGCACACCTAAATTGCTGTTCTACATTTGTGCATCCAGGCTGCTGCACATCATCTACTCCTGCCGCCCAGAGGTGTCTGCCCGCCCCTGCACACCCAGGCCTCACTGCTCACCTTTATGCAGACAGGGCACCCTGCATATCATGCAGCCCCGCTCCGCAGGCCACCAGGTCTCACATTTGGTGCTGCGTCTTGATTTTGCCATGGCAGAGGACATACCAGTGCACCCATCATCATCGCGGTGCCACTAACTCACTGACCAGCGAGGCGATGTCACTTGGCGGTAGGCCTGCACAGCCTGCACACCCGCTCAGCAGTTACGGTACCCATACCTTAGTGAACCGAAAGTCACTGTCCCGTGCCGGTGTGCTTGTGCACCCAGGCTGCTGCACACTATCGACTCCCACCGCCCAGAGGTGACTGCCCGCTGCTGTGGAAAGAAGCCTCTCAGCTCACCTTCCGTCACCGGCGTGTGTGTAAGAGGGTCCAACACGTGCTGAAGCAACTTTCAGAGGTGTTGTCAGGATGGCCACGCAACATCACAAGTTCTACACTTGTTCAGCTGTGGTGGTGGTGTTGGGGGGGGACGTTGATTTGTGAATCACAGCCTGTTAGATAAAAAGCAAGATAAGATTGTGCATCATGCGTCCATCAAAGGAGAGAGAGAGAAAGAAAGAAAGAGTGAGTAGAAGACAGAGAGAAAAAGAAAGAAAGAGTGAGAGGAAGACAGAGAGTGAGAGAGATGAAGAAAGAGAGAGAGAGAGAGACGAAGAGAGAGAGAGTGAGAGAGACGAAGACAGAGAAAGAGAGAAAGAGTGAGATACAAGGAAGAGAGAAAGAGAGAAACAGTGTAACAGAGGAAGAGAGAGAGAGAGTGAGAGAAAGGAAGAGAGAGAGAGAGTTAGGGAGAGAGAGAGAAAGACAGAGAAAGAGTAAGATACAAGGAAGAGAGAGAGAGAAACAGTGTAATAGAGGAAGAGAGAGAGAAACAGTGTGAGAGAGAGAAAGTGAGAGAGAGGAGGAGAGAGAAAGAAAGAATGAGAGAGAGAGAGGAAGAGACAGAGAAAGTGTGAGAGAGAGAAAGGAAGAGATGGAGAGGGAGTGTTGACACTGGAGAAAATCTTCGTAGCTCTCCTTTCTGCCACCAGTGTGTCTCCAACCACGTACAGGGACATAGTGCACCCTCAAGTTTAGTCATCTAAAACATAGTATAGAAATAGTTATTGCAGAGTACATACAACTGCACATGAGTAATTCTCTGTTTCGCCACTGCTGCACTCCATAGACACCCACTGGTCGGAGGTGTCTGTGTGCTCTTATGCGCCCAGGCTGCTGCACACTATCCACTCCCACCGCCCCTTGCTGACTGCCCGCTGCTGCGGAAAGATGCCTCTCTGCTCAGCTTCTGCCACCAGCGTGAGTGTAAGAGGGTCCACCACATGCCGAAGCAACCTTCTAAGGCGTTGCATACTCGCAGTAAAGCAGAGCGCACAATTCAAAGTGGGTGTTGATTGTCAGGATGGCCATGCATCATCGCAGGTTCCACACGAGTTCAGCTGTGGTGGCACTGAGTGGTGGGAGTTCCATGTTGGGGGGAGCTCAATTCGTGAATCACAGCCTGTTAGATAAAAAGCAAGATAAGATTGTGCGTTATGCGTCCATCAAAGGAGATAGAAAGAGAGATAGAGAGAGAAAGAAAGAGTGAGAGGAAGACAGAGAGAAAGAGAAAGAGAGAGAGTGAGAAAGACGAAGAGAGAGAGAAACAGTGAGAGAGAGGAAGACAGAGAGAAAGTGTGTGAGAAAGAGAGAGAGAGAAACAGGGTGAGTGGAAGAGAGAGAGAAAGAGTGTGAAGGAGAGAAAGGAAGAGATGAAGAGGGATAGTGAGTGCCCATAATGTGGACAAAACCCTGACAGGTCATCTTTACGCCACCGCTGTGTCTCCAACCACGTGGCGGGACCTAGTGGAGCCTTCAAGCTTCCACATCTGAAACTTAGTACAGAATTAGTAATGGCAGAGTATATACAACTGCGCACACCTAAATTGCTGTTCTACATTTGTGCATCCAGGCTGCTGCACATCATCTACTCCTGCCGCCCAGAGGTGTCTGCCCGCCCCTGCACACCCAGGCCTCACTGCTCACCTTTATGCAGACAGGGCACCCTGCATATCATGCAGCCCCGCTCCGCAGGCCACCAGGTCTCACATTTGGTGCTGCGTCTTGATTTTGCCATGGCAGAGGACATACCAGTGCACCCATCATCATCGCGGTGCCACTAACTCACTGACCAGCGAGGCGATGTCACTTGGCGGTAGGCCTGCACAGCCTGCACACCCGCTCAGCAGTTACGGTACCCATACCTTAGTGAACCGAAAGTCACTGTCCCGTGCCGGTGTGCCTGTGCCGGCCGCAGTGCATCCAGTGCGAGCAACTCTGAAATGGCGTTGAGCACGTGCGCCCGGTCTTTTTTATTGGGAGGGTCACCTGTCCTGTGATGCCTGTGCTGGATGGGTGTGGTGTGGGTGTATATTAGCCGTGAGGGAGTGGCTGTGGCGTACTGACTACTAGGATGTGACCACCAGATCACTGCAATAAAAATCTGGGCCATGTAGCGTTGTTCTCCTTCCCTGTAAGCGTAAGTAGAGTGGGCTGGCCTGGCATATGCCAGTCCTGCATGAGGCTGTGAAGAATGACTCCGGAGCTATGGGTGTGGCTCCATCATGAGCTGTATGAGGAATCAACTGATGCCATGTGAGTGTTCTTGTTGTAGTGCTGCCGTCACCTGGGTCGCACGCATCAATGTGTCACTCTGTGAGCCAAGTCCCACAACATGGCCAACTTGGAAGGTACGGGGAATCATAGTTCCACACAAGAAAGATGGTGGAAATGACACATCTGTGTGGATGTGAATGTTTATTGCACATTCAGTGGAGTATTGCAGCTGTAGCAATACAGGGCCATGCAAAGCCCAAATTTCAGTTTTTGGGACATGGAGGGCAGCCAATTTCATTCTCGGAGTTAGGCTGCACCAACATATGTACTTATACAATCACTCTGCCAATCCCCACGCACTTATAAATTCACTATACACTCTCCTTGCAGTATTCTAATCATCCAGTCTCTACGTACGTACTTGTACAATGACTGAGACAAAGTTACATAACCAAAGTTTTCACCCACTGTCAAAGGTTAGTTGGTTGCACACGCTGTCCAGAGCACAATGTAATGTGGTAGGGCTCAGGGGCAGCATGTTGCATACATAATGAACACACTGACACAGATAGATAGTGGAACTGGGTACGGGCACGTGCGCTCGACTCCTTTTTATTACCAGGGTCACATGTCCATTGACGTCTGTGCTGGATGCGTGTGGGGTGAGTGTAAGCCAGCCCTCTGGGAATGGATGGTGCTGGCAACAAGTACAACAGTAACCATTGGATCAGACACAGAGATTCAATCATAAAGGGTCAATGATTTGTGCTGCACTAAGGTAGGGGCACCAGATGTGAAATAATACACAAAAGATTCTATCGTAAAGGGTCCATGACTTGTGGTACACTGAGGTAGGGGCACCAGATGTGTAATTATACACAATATATTGTATCATAAAGCGTCCATGAGATGTGCTGCATTGAGATTGGGGCATTAGAAGCATTCAGCGTGTGTGCAGCCAGTGATGATGCATGGTCCGGGCTGGCCACACTGGGAGCAATGTCTCTTGCCTACTGGACTGCATCATCTGCAATTGTGACTGGATCTGAATTGTGAGCCCTGCAGTCCGCAATGTAGATGGAAGGCAGTAGTCAGCACAGACATCAAGGAATGCTTTTTGTTACTTCCTCTTGACAAAATCCGAGGACATAGAGTACAATTCTGTTTGCAATTAATAAATCATGTCTCAATGTAAATTGTGAGCTCTGATGACCGCAGTGTAGGTAACAAAAGATTAAATATGTATGGAATACATTGTCGAAATGTGTAGGTTTCGGGGACGTTATAGTTAGTTGCCTAACGGTCTCTGAAATTAATTAATCAAGACTGAATTCGAACTGTGAGCTCTGCTAGCCGCAGTGTAGACTGCCATTCAGTGTTCCTTTGGACTTGCAAGATGAATTTGGTAATTGTACTAAAGCTATAATTGATATCAAAAAAGTTATTGAAGCAAGGATACTAAAAGGATATTGTGTAGGTTTCAGGGACATTGTAGTTAGTTGCCTACTGGACTCTGTAATTAAGGAATCAAGACTCAATTTTAATTGTGAGCCGTGCTGACCGCAGTGTAAGCCAGAGGCAGTGGTCAGCAAGGGCCCACAGCCATGTGGAGTTGAGCTGCACAGTTAGTGGCATCAGAAGCATTCAGCGTGTGCGGAGCCTGCGATGATGCGTGGTCCGGGCGGGCCGCACTGGTAGCAATGTCTTTTGTCTAATGAATTCTGCCTCAGAAAGGCCACGTGGCGGTGACTTGTGGTGCACTGAGTTAGAGGCACCTGAAGCAGTCAGCATGTGCGCACCCTGCGATGATGCGTGGTCCGGGTGGGCTGCACTGGTAGCAATGTCTTGTGTCTAATGTTTTCTGCCTTAATAAGGCCATGTGGCATTGATTTGTGGTGCACTGAGTTAGTGGTACCTCTGGCGTTCAGCGTGTACGCAGCGTGCAATGATGCGTGGTCCGTACGGGCCACACTGGGAGCAATGTGTTTTGCCTATTGGACTGCGTCATCTGCAATCGGGACTCCATCTGAATTGTGAGCCCTGTTGTCCTTAGTGTAGATCGAAGGCACTAGTGTGTAAAGACAGAACTCTGCGGTGCTGTGTCGCTGTGTTCGCAGGGGGCCTGTGTTGAGGAGACCTGCGGTCATGGCAGCAGCCACGTGGCAGGGTGAGGGCCGCCGCTCTGGCAGATGCGTTGGCCTTCACACAAGTGAACCACGTCCAGAGCCCCGGCCTATTTATTCACACTTCTACGCTGGAGTGGCATACGTTGGATCAGCCCATTGCGCTTCCTCTTACAGGGGATGACGACACAGGTTCATGACAGAGATCTTCCCCACTGCCTGAGGTAACATGGTTGTGTCCACTGTCCACAACACTACAAGCACCAGCAGTATATGTACACATGGAGAGGTTTGTGCTCTGCATAGTGAGGTCTGTCCAGCACATCATCGCTACACTTGGTATTGTGTGCATTATTGTTGGTGGGTGACTTGCGTCCTTCACACATGTTTGGTTGCCACATCTTGCAACATTCAGCTATTGTGTGGCTGAGGGGCCATGCCATTTTTGGAAGGTTCGCTGTCCTGTTGTGCGCTGCCTTGGTGGTAGTAGGGGAGGTGATTGGGGGGAGGTCATGAGGGTGGTGGCAGTGGGTTTTGTGAATTCAATAAACTACAACAGAGGGACCCTGACGGTTTCACTTATGTGAGGAAGATTCAGGAAAATAACCTATAAAGCACAACAGAACTTCCTACACCTATCTATTTCGGTATTAGGCAATATGTCCATATGTTAAAGCAGAACCCACAGTCAACAGTGTACAAAAATAAATCACTTCATTTATTTAATTGTTTTTTCATTTTTTTAGAAAACATATACATGTATATTTTTTTAAATGTATATTAAAACATATGATACATATTATATCTCAATCATGAAACGCAGTTACATCTTATCTAAAACGACCCACACCATAATGACATAGATAAATACCTAAACATAATAAGATGCCAAACTAAAACATTGAACATCACAATTTACAAAAAGGAAAAAAGGTGTTATAAAAGAACAATATACATAACAATGAGACAATAAATTATACACAAGACCAGCGCCAACGTGCGTTTCGGAGATCCTATATATCCAATACAGGCTCCTTCTTCAGGGCGTGTTCAATAGGTCTTTCAAATAGCAACAAATACAGAACATAACTTCATGTCCAACATCATGTGGTGGGGGTACTTGTACAAATTCAATATTGACAACCGTTGGTCTGTGGGTACAAAAACCAAAATGAGTATACTGGATATAATTTAATATAATGAGGCTGAGAGCAAAGAGGAAAGATAATTACACCCAATAGTTCAAAATCACCGAAAAGTGTAAGAAATAAACCGAAGAATGTGTGGATCAGGAAATATAGTAAAAAGATGGAAGCCCATCACCTGAAGAGTAGACGGAATGGATGTATACATACTTGGAACAAGGGCTTTTAATTGAAAACCCCGGACATAAGCTGACTTCAATTGATGTATTTGTTTTTACGAAGGAACTAAAACGAAGTAACAAATAGATAAAAAAGACGACAATAGAACAGAATGAACTGAGTGTTCTATAGTGCATATTATTGCATACATAATGAACAAGGTTCTCAACTTCATGAAAGAATCATAGACGCATATAAAAATAGCGCAATTAGAGTCATAACTACTGGCCATTCTTTATAAAGTGACTCGTTACATCAGAGGTAGAGAGCATGAAAACCTCAAATCATGCATGTAGGAAAAATGTGTCCATTAGACTAGTAGCATTACCCATATCCAGATGAATGTGTCAATAAAAATAAACTAAGGACATAACAGAAATACGCAATTGATTGAAACAATGAAAACCTCCAAAGAACAGTTTTAGGGTCTCTGCGGTGCTGTGTCGCTGTGTTCGCAGGGGGCCTGTGTTGAGGAGACCTGCGGTCATGGCAGCAGCCACGTGGCAGGGTGAGGGCCGCCGCTCTGGCAGATGCGTTGGCCTTCACACAAGTGAACCACGTCCAGAGCCCCGGCCTATTTATTCACACTTCTACGCTGGAGTGGCATACGTTGGATCAGCCCATTGCGCTTCCTCTTACAGGGGATGACGACACAGGTTCATGACAGAGATCTTCCCCACTGCCTGAGGTAACATGGTTGTGTCCACTGTCCACAACACTACAAGCACCAGCAGTATATGTACACATGGAGAGGTTTGTGCTCTGCATAGTGAGGTCTGTCCAGCACATCACCGCTACACTTAGTATTGTGTGCATTATTATTGGTGGGTGACTTGCGTCCTTCACACATGTTTGGTTGCCACATCTTGCAACATTCAGCTATTGTGTGGCTGAGGGGCCATGCCATTTTTGGAAGGTTCGCTGTCCTGTTGTGCGCTGCCTTGGTGGTAGTAGGGGAGGTGATTGGGGGGGAGGTCATGAGGGTGGTGGCAGTGGGATTTGTGAATTCAATAAACTACAACACAGGGACCCTGACGGTTTCACTTATGTGAGGAAGATTCAGGAAAATAACCTATAAAGCACAACAGAACTTCCTACACCTATCTATTTCGGTATTAGGCAATATGTCCATATGTTAAAGCAGAACCCACAGTCAACAGTGTACAAAAATAAATCACTTCATTTATTTAATTGTTTTTTCATTTTTTTAGAAAACATATACATGTATATTTTTTTAAATGTATATTAATACATATGATACATATTATATCTCAATCATGAAACTCAGTTACATCTTATCTAAAACGACCCACACCATAATGACATAGATAAAAACCTAAACATAATAAGATGCCAAACTAAAACATTGAACATCACAATTTACAAAAAGGAAAAAAGGTGTTATAAAAGAACAATATACATAACAATGAGACAATAAATTATACACAAGACCAGCGCCAACGTGCGTTTCGGAGATCCTATATATCCAATACAGGCTCCTTCTTCAGGGCGTGTTCAATAGGTCTTTCAAATAGCAACAAATACAGAACATAACTTCATGTCCAACATCATGTGGTGGGGGTACTTGTACAATTTCAATATTGACAACCGTTGGTCTGTGGGTACAAAAACTAAAATGAGTATACTGGATATAATTTAATATAATGAGGCTGAGAGCAAAGAGGAAAGATAATTACACCCAATAGTTCAAAATCACCGAAAAGTGTAAGAAATAAACCGAAGAATGTGTGGATCAGGAAATATAGAAAAAAGATGGAAGCCCATCACCTGAAGAGTAGACGGAATGGATGTATACATACTTGGAACAAGGGCTTTTAATTGAAAACCCCGGACATAAGCTGACTTCAATTGATGTATTTGTTTTTACGAAGGAACTAAAACGAAGTAACAAATAGATAAAAAAGACGACAATATAACAGAATGAACTGAGTGTTCTATAGTGCATATTATTGCATACATAATGAACAAGGTTCTCAACTTCATGAAAGAATCATAGACGCATATAAAAATAGCGCAATTAGAGTCATAACTACTGGCCATTCTTTATAAAGTGACTCGTTACATCAGAGGTAGAGAGCATGAAAACCTCAAATCATGCATGTAGGAAAAATGTGTCCATTAGACTAGTAGCATTACCCATATCCAGATGAATGTGTCAATAAAAATAAACTAAGGACATAACAGAAATACGCAATTGATTGAAACAATGAAAACCTCCAAAGAACAGTTTTAGGGTCCGTAAATGTAACGCAAAATAGTTTGTATGGGTTGGCACCTACTTAGTGTCCAAACCCAAAACTTACAGAGTAAAGACGAAGTGAATATGATAAAATGAATATCTGGGCCAAGGATTGAAATAGGCGAGCGGTGAGCCTATGTAGTGCTGTGCGGACCCGTAGGGTTATAGCTTGATATAAACATCAGGTATCAAGCTACCAAAGTTGCCTAAAAAGATGAAATAGACCAAATTGTAGTACTACTCGCATGCTTTTAGATGAAATTAAAAACGAATAATCTTAAGTTCACTTACTAGTGACATCCCATATATGAGGGCAGCCAATGGTTCAAACCAGTCCCAGTATTTATGTCCGTGTGAGTAGTTTATCCTCACGTAATTAGAACGGAAACCTCATCGTATCTATAAAGGCATAAATCAACAGATTTTAACCGTGAACTTTAACGTATGTAGTCATGGTTACGAGGTAGTGGAACTAGGTATTCGAACAGGCTTTCCCCTTACCGAGAGATCCAAGAAATTGTATTCCGAAGTCCGCAGCCTCCCGCTCTCGGCGATAAACGGAAATGTATGTAGCGTCTTCCTTATATGGGATATCCAGGAAGCAATGCCAGAGTATCATGAAAATAGAGAAAGGACAACGAATGTCCAACCGGCTTATAAATAAATCATAAAGGTAAAAAAGGGACAAAATTCCCTAAACACACTATTTTCACAAAAGATCAACGTAATTCAAACTGGTAGTCTGAGTAAAGAGAATATAGGTAGTGACCCAAGGAGAGAACTATTTTAAGGAACTACCAGTGTGACGAAAGTGGCCATAGTGCTCTGTAAAAAATAATCAAGAAGTTATTCACCAAATAGACAGAGAAAACTATCTGTAAACAGGAATATGTATATATTTATAGGTCCCCTTGGCAATATGGGACGAAAAATTCCAAAGAGATGGATAACGATTACTATCCACCACAGGTCAATAATAACCTGAGTACCCAAAGGAGAAAAGGAATCAAAAAAACCTCATATCTCTCCAACAGGTTAAACAAGGCAGGCAAA